>NC_135337.1:28468034-29724105 GCF_023851605.1 Tamandua tetradactyla | reverse complement strand
GCCCCGAATTGCTAGAAACATCTTGAGGGAAAAAAACGAAGATGGAGGTATCGTGATGCCGGACTTTAAGGCATATCATGAAGCCACAGTGGTCAAAACAGCATGGTACTGGCATAAAGATAGATATATCGACCAATGGAATCGAATAGAGTGCTCAGATATAGACCCTCTCATCTATGGACATTTGATCTTTGATAAGGCAGTCAAGCCAACTCACCTGGGACAGAACAGTCTCTTCAATAAATGGTGCCTAGAGAATATGCAAAAGAATGAAAGAGGACCCGTATCTCACACCTTATACAAAAGTTAACTCAAAATGGATCAAAGATCTAAACATTACATCTAAAACCATAAAACAGTTAGAGGAAAATGTAGGGAGATATCTTATGAATCTTACAACTGGATGTGGTTTTATGGACCTTAAACCTAAAGCAAGAGCACTGAAGAAAGAAATAAATAAATGGGAGCTCCTCAAAATTAAACACTTTTGTGCATCAAAGAACTTCATCAAGAAAGTAGAAAGACAGCCTACACAATGGGAGACTATATTTGGAAATGACATATCAGATAAAGGTCTAGTATCCAGAATTTATAAAGAGATTGTTCAACTCAACAACAAAAAGACAGCCAACCCAATTACAAAATGGGAAAAAGACTTGAACAGACACCTACCAGAAGAGGAACTACGGATGGCCAAAAGGCACATGAAGAGATGCTCAATGTCCCTGGCCATTAGAGAAATGCAAATCAAAACCACAATGAGATATCATCTCACACCCACCAGAATGGCCATTATCAACGAAACAGAAAATGACAAGTGCTGGAGAGGATGCACAGAAAGAGGCACACTTATCCACTGTTGGTGGGAATGTCAAAGGGTGCAACCACTGTGGAAGGCAGTTTGGCGGTTCCTCAAAAAGCTGAATATAGAATTGCCATACGACCCAGTAATACCATTGCTAGGTATCTACTCAAAGGACTTAAGGGCAAAGACACAAACGGACATTTGCACACCAATGTTTATAGCAGCGTTATTTACAATTGCAAAGAGATGGAAACAGCCAAGATGTCCATCAACAGAAGAATGGCTAAACAACCTGTGGTATATATATACGATGGAATATTATGTAGCTTTAAGACAAGATAAACTTATGAAGCATGTAATAACATGGATGGACCTAGAGAATATTATGCTGAGTGAGTCTAGCCAAAAACTGAAGGACAAATACTCTATGGTCCCACTGATGTGAACGGACATTCGAGAATAAACTTGAAATATGTCATTGGTAACAGAGTCCAGCAGGAGTTAGAAACAGGGCAAGATAATGGGTAATTGGAACTGAAGGGATACAGACTGTGCAACAGGACTAGATACAAAAACTCAAAAATGGACAGCACAATAATACCTAATTGTAAAGTAATCATGTTAAAACACTGAATGAAGCGGCTCTGAGCTATAGGGTTTTTTTTGGGTTTTTTTGTATTTTTTTTACTATTATTACTACTTTTATTTCTTTTCTCTACATTAACATTATATATCTTTTTCTGTTGTGTTGCTAGTTCCTCTAAACTGATGCAAATGTACTAAGAAACGATGATCATGCATCTATGTGATGATGTTAAGAATTACTGATTGCATATGTAGAATGGTATGATTTCTAAATGTTGTGTTAATTTCTTTTTTTTTCCGTTAATAATAAAAAAAAAAAGTCGGGTTTATAATTTCCAAATATTTGGGGAATTTCCATATGTCTTTCTGTTATTGATTTCTAATTTAATTTTGTTTTGGCCGAAGAGCACGTACCCTGTATAATTTTACTCCTCTTAGATTTATTGGGACATGTTTTATGGTTTCACATATGGTCTGTCTTAGTGAGTATTCTATGTGCATTTGAAAAGAATGTGTGTCCTGCTGTTGTTGAGTGGAACTCTCTGTGTCAGTCAGATCACGTTGGTCGATGGTGTTCAGTGTGTCCTTAACTGATTTTCTATCATTTGTCCTGTCAATTACTGAGAGAGAATTGTTGAAATTTCAGCTATCATTGGGAATTTGTCAGTTTTTCCTTTTAGTTCTTTCAGTTTTTGCTTCAGATATTTTTAAGCTCCATTTTTAGGTGCACATACTTTTAGGATTTTTATATCTTTGTGATTAATTTACTCAGTTGCCATTATGAAATGTTCTTTTTTCCTTGGTAATTCATTTTTAATATAGATAACATTAATGGTGCTGTTTCAGATTCACTTTATAGGTCACATCTGCACCAATCATATATGTACATTTGTAAACTTGGATTGACCTTAAATCTTGTTAATTTAAATGGATATGCTAAACCATACAGCAGTTGTCAATAATAGTTACCTAGTAACAGGAATATAATGGACAAAATAATATCCCCACAGTAATTTTATTTCTTTAGCTCCAAGAGCCATTTATTTTATTCTGACTGTACAAGGAATTTATGGAACTCTCCAAAGAAATCGAACATGTAAATGAAGACCAAGAGACAAAACAAAAGGCCCTGAGGACAAAAAAATCACCAAGTGTGTGTATAGAAATAAACCATATTGTTTTAAAAATCAAGGACCTTCTAAGGCAACTGCCAACATCAAATTTTAACAGCATTCATTGCCTCATAGTACATCTTTAGTAGTAAGAACTTTGTATAAGGAATCCATTAGTGGTTCGCAAATCGATTTGTGTTTTGTTGTTTTTTTTAAGTGAATGTTTCATTTCCAGTTTGTGTTAAGGCAAGGGAGACATTGAATACGTGTTCATGAAGACAGAGTTTTCCCCCAGATGTCTCCTAGGCGCCAATCTCTGGCTGGGGAAACAAGGACAAAAACATCAGGTTTCTGCCATGTGTTGTGCTCATTGGCTGGAGAGACAGACCTACAGATAAGCACAGTGCAGCGTCATTCTTGTTCTAATGGAGCTATGCCCAACATGCAGAGGAACAGAGAGAGATTAGGGGTAGAAGGGCAGCAGAGGAAGGTTAAGGGAGGGGTAGTTCAGATGAGGTGGCCCTTGAGCTAGACTTGAAGAAGTGAGTAATGGTTTAGTGGACAAAGGATGTGCAGAAGATCCTTCCACACAGGATCCTACCCGCAGAGGGTAGCGAACACAAACAGGAAAGACCGATTTTGCATTTGGAAACTTTAAATACTTTGGTTTGCCTAGAGTATAGCATGCATTAGAAAGAAGTGAGCTAGCCTGGTCACAAAAGAACAAAGTCTATGTACGTGACTCCATAAAGAATTTTGAGCCAGGAATTGATGTACCGCTTTGCCTTTCAGATCTTTCTGGCATCAAGATGGAGAATGAGTGGAGGGGAGGCCTTTGCTACAATTCAGATCTCCTTGAATGCAGTCATGGAAATAAAAGCTGATGAGGGCCTGAAGGAAGGCCAGAGCAGTGGGGGTGAGACAAGGACAGGGAGATCTTTGAGAGAATCCACTAGGCTTGAAGACTACCTCTGGGTGATGAGAGAGAAATTTACAATAATCTGTAGGATTTAGGTATGAGGACCTGGGATGATGTACCATATACTGAGGAGGGAGTATTTTTTAGGGATATATATATATATATTTTTACCTAAATTGTGTTCTACTTGAAATTAGAAACCCAGTTTTGTGTATGGTCAGTATTTTAATCAAATAGATTAAATGCATCCTTTCCCCAGATTTCTGCAAGCCATTTTTCCTCCAATCTTTCCAGCCTATTTAGGGAATCTACAATCAAGAAAGTCTAATAGGCAGATCACATACAGCTTCATATGTTTTACTTTGCAGAGTAGTAGATCATGCCGAAGAAAACAAGATGAACTCCAAAAATTTGGGGGTGATATTTGGACCGAGCTTCCTCAGGTCAAGGCAAACCACAGCTCCTGTCAGCATCTGCTCCGGCGGAATATTCAAATCAAGCGTGATTGGTGGAATTCCTCATTACCCACTCACATGAGATCTTTGATGGGTCCCTACAGCCACGGGATGAGGTGGTGTGTAGTACAGCTGAGGTTGTACCTCAGCTTGATCAAGGCTGCCTTTCGAAGACTCTCTTATCACCAGGAGAGAAGACTTAGTCCATTAAGGGATTGTTTTTTAATTCAAAGGAAGTAAGTTTTGACCTTTAAGAAATTGTGCTGAAACTTTGTGAAGTTTACATTATAAGTTAAAAACTATTGTGCTGTTTCTTTTGGAGGTATGTTTTTGCTTCTACGAGTTCAATATTCTCTTTCATTAACAGGATATCCATATTGTTGATAGTGAAAGCAAAATTTTTGAACAAGCCCCATCATTTGAGGAATCAGAGCACAAAAAATACGTATTGGGAAAATGTGATGATTGTCTCATTGGTGAGCGGCCATGTAAAAAAACAAGTTTTCTGACTTAAAACTGCCGATAAAGCATGATTAAAATCCGAGAGGAATGAATTAAGGGACATCAGAGAAGGAGGTTTCATTATTAAATGGATCTTTGCTACCCATTTCAAAAGTTACCATTTAGTGCATTTTAATGAAGGCTGTTCTTCATTATAAGCTTTCTTATAAAAGACATCTTGGAGTTCAAAGCTGTTTCTGTGTTCCTTATGAAAAAAATACTCTTTGCTTTTGGCCATCGACTTAGTCTGGGTTGAGCATGACACAATTCATTAGTATTTTCTGTTACTATATACTTCAGCATATTGACCTAACTGCTCATAAGGAATCAAACTAAACACCTAAAATTGATGGTTTTTTTCCCAAGTGCTTTTTCCTGTGGCCTGGTTTTAAAACATTAAGTAGCATTTGTGTATGTTTTTAGTTACTTGACTGCTTTTCACTGTATGATAATTTTAGCTGCATTGATTGGTAGCTGTCAATCTGGTAATAGACTTGATCTTCATAATAGTTGTACTATAAAATAGATAGCATTAGCCCAATTCAACCCATAGTCGATGGGTCTGAGAGAGGTTACATAATGCCCAAGGTCATGCTTCTAATAAATTGTTCGGTCAGGATTTGAGTCTATCCTGCTCAAATTGATTAGATGACTTTGCCCAGTACCAAAATGACAGCGCTAAGATTGGAACCCAGTCACCTGGGCTTCAGAACCTGTACTTTTGTCCATTATGCCATAAGTTTTTCCTTCAGGACCTAAAGCATATACTTTGATGCTTAGAGACCAACTGCAATGAGTCAGTCCCTTGGAATGGACTAGCATTAACTGAGGGAGAGCGCCCTCGGAAAGCAGAACAAGAGACAGTTGCCCTGGAAGCCCAGGGAAGAGAGATCCACAGTATTAGCTAATGAAGAAGGTCATATGAGATGATGACTGAAAAGTGATTCTGATGGCGCCCTGTCTGCAAACCACCACCCAACAAATATGGGATAAGTTCATGGCTAGAAGGGAAAAGGATTGCACATCTGTGTGCTCCAGGGTAGCTGAAGTTTAAACCCTAGTGTTGCCAACAACGTACAGGTACAGGGTTATTTGATGTTTTCACAGCAGCAAAGAGGAGAATGAGCAGAGGTTGGAATTTTCCCAGAATAGGAATTTTTAAAGGGAGATGCAACAGAAAAATGACAAGGTTTGAAGGAGCTGAGCGTTCTAGTTTGAGATAAATATGGGCCAAGGTTCCAGACTAGATAGGAGGGAAAGAGAAGAAAGTAAATTTGGGAGCACACAGTAAATGAGGAAAATGATGTGTGTTCACAGTTGGGAATTTTAACTTCAAGTAAACCTATTAGTTAATTTGACAGAATGGGGGTTATGCTTCATCTATTAATTGATAAGATAAGACAGAGCATCTAAGGCAGTTAATATGATATGCTCTCACTTTGCTTGCCTGTAACTGGAAGATTAAGTGAGCTGGCAAAATGCTTGGCATTTAGGACATAGCCAGGACATTATGGTTAGTGTTCTAACATTTGGTTAGTGTTCTAGTTTGCTAGCTGTTGGAATGCAACACAGCAGAGATGGATTGGCTTTTAATAAAAGGGGATTTATTTTGTTAGTTCTTCAGAGGAAAGGCAGTTAACTTTCATCTGAGGTTCTTTCTTATGTGGGAAGGCTCAGGGTAATCTCAGCTGGCCTTTTCTCCAGGCCTCTGGGTTCCAACAACTTTCCCCGGGGTGATTCCTTTCTGCATCTCCAAAGGCCTGGGCTGAGCTGCGAGTGCTGAGATGAGGTATGCTGAGCCACTTTGTGTTTAAGCACCAGCCAATTAGGTCAGACATCATTCATTGCAGCAGGCACACCTCCTAGTCGACTGCAGATGTAATCAGCAACAGATGAGGTTCACATACCATTGGCTCATGTCCGCAGCAAGAGAACTAGGTGCCTTCACCTGGCCAAGTTGGCAATTGAATCTAACTACCACAGTTAGCATGTAAGTGGGTGTAACTTTTCTGAGGTTAATTAACCAATGCCTGACAGTTTGAAATTCTGATAATCATTTTACTCAGAAAGTACTTCTTCATATGTAGCACATGAAACAAGTTATGTTGAAGATAAATGTAAAATTCTAACATTTTTATTTGGAATGTACTGGTAATACCTTATGAATAGTTAATTCCTCTGCATGACTAATAGTGAATAACTTAAAGAACATGCAAGACCCCTGTTTTTTTGAAGGAGGTCCATCTGTGACCCATTTATACTCTCTTATTAAACATGTACCACAAAATTTATACTTTAATAAATATTTTCCTTTTTCAGATGACAAAGTACATTTGCTTCTAGACCAAAGCTTGTTTCAGCATCTCAAAAAATAGACGATGATTGTAAAACATCTCTGAACTCCGATGAGGAAGCAGGCAATATTGAGAGCCATACTCGAAGGACCAAGGTTATAATTAGACCTGTAAGTTTAACTGTAGAGAGACTACTCCTTGCAAGCCCTCCTAATGAGAGAAATGATAGAAATATGGGAAACGTAAATCCATACATTTGCATTTGTGCAAATATCCTGCCAATGTAGTTAGTCAGAAAAGACCTCAGCTATTCTTTATTACAAACGTGGTTTCTGTGTTCCACAAACTCTACAAAAAACTTGGGACAAACAGTGTGAATCAAACAACGGAACTGTAAAGACTGCTCTGATTATACCCAATGCACTCCAGGAAAAAGGAGTGACAAGCATCAGGGCTAATGGGGACCATTCAGTCAACGCCACCCATCCCAGTAAGCCATGCATAGATCCTGTCAGGTCTGCAAGAGAGTTATCAGAGAGACGGTCCTCTGATTCAAATACTCTTGCTCCTGTCAGAGCACCGAGAACACTGCAGCCCCAACACTGGACAACATTTTATAAACCACGTACTCCCAGTAGCAGTGTAAGCGGGAGCGAAGAGAAGCCTGCTCAGTCCTGTGCAGCGGAGCCTTCTGGCACAGCTTGTGCTCCCCTAGCTGATGTGGTGAAATCAGTTTCAAACTCAGAAAATCCATCAGCTTGTCCTGGACACTCTGTTAGTAAGTTCAAAGATAACTCCAAGGAACATGGCCTACCTGAGTCAAATGCAACGTGCCAGAGACCAAGGCTAAAATGAATGCAACAGTTCGAAGACCTTGAAGATGAAATCCCACAATTTGTATTGAATTGTCAAAATTTGGATTTTCTTTTTGTTGTTGTTTTGTGTATTGTGTTTGTTTTGTGAAAGAAGTCTTGGATGTGACCATTATGTATAGGATTGCCAAATTGTGGATTTTTCTTTTTGTCATTGCATTGTGTTATCCTAGGTTGGTTATATTGAATGCTAGAATGTTTAGATATGGCCACATTTGTGCCTCACTGGAATTATGTTTAAATTCTGTACTTTGAATGTGAATAAAATAGGTGGGCTCATATTTTTAAAAGTTGATTTTCCCCGTAATATGGCTCATTTAAATGTATCCCTAATATATAATAATATAGTTCTCAACTAATAGGTGCAATTGGGGAAAATCAGCTTTCATTTTCTCTTATAGTGAAAATAAATGCTTATTTATTTATTTATTTATTTTAACATGGGCAGGCACTGGGAATCGATCCCGGGTCCTCGGGCTTGGCAGGCAAGCATTCTTACCTGCTGAGCCATCGTGGCCCGCCCAATGCTTATTTATTGAAGGAATATTTCTGAATACAAGTGCCTTACAGATCTTCATTTGATTAAGTTTTTTTCAAACTTTCATTTTGAATATTTCACCATTTGTGCTTTGATATATGTAAGTTTTATTTTTCAATTGACAATTTACTTTTTAATTTTTTAATATTTACAAAATGGTCAAAGATTTGGCTTACAAATCTGTATTTAATTACATTTTAATTCATTGCCAGTTTTTATTTGTTATATGCAATTTAATTGTACAAAGAGAATGCACTTAAACTTTTTCTAAATTTTATGTAGGCCAATTATGTCTTAGTCAGCTTTAGATGGCTTTGATACTTTTTCACCATTTGGGCCTTGTTGTCCATTAGATTTTGTTTTCTATCAGTTTAGAACTTTTTAGGTATTTTATATAATGGTCAAAAAAATGTCCCTTTCAGAAGCTTTAAATTCAGCCTGTATCCTTTTGATATGTCTGGGTTTTGTTTTAACCATTCCTTTTGTAGTATATGTTTTCACTTTCAAATCATTTTTTTACTTTTTCTGCCTGGGCTTTCATTCACTCGCAGTACATATTGAACAAAGGTTTATGTAAATTGATTCTGAGAGTACTATTCAATAAGCCTCATTGTTTAGAACGTGAGATAAAATTGAGATAATAGAATTCCCAGGTATTAAAAGTATGCATTCCTGTTATTTTCTGCAATTCATCATTGTGTCTAAAATAGAATGTAAATGGGAAGAAAACATAAAATGGCCTGTTTTTGTATTATGAATTATATTTGTAGTAAACACTTTTGTATGACCATGTTACACTTGATATCAATATATATATGAATTTGTTAAATTATTTCAGTGTCTCGTGGCTTCTCTGAAATTGTTGCATCTTAGGGTCTGAGACTTTAAAGATTTTCAGCTGTTTGCTTAGTGGTCAACACTTGGACTTGTACATCCCTTGATATGAAATGAAATACATCTTAGGGGAAGATGTTTATACTTCTATGTGACATTAAGGACTAGAAAGAAATGAACAGCCAGGCTTTTTGTGGTGAATTCGTCTTTTTTGGTTCTCCTTGTACAAAATGTAACCATATTTCCCATGAAAACCTAAAGAAGAATAAGAGTTAACATTTATTGAGCTTTCACCATGTGCTAGGAAGTGTACTAGGTTACTGCATGCATTATATTACATTATTCCTGTGTCATAGATAAGAAAAACCGAGACTTAGTTAAATAATTTGCCCAGAGTTCCACATGAGTAACAGACAGAGTCAAGTCCCAAATATAGGACTGTCAAGTTCATATTCATAATGCCTATGTAATTATATCAGTATTGAGCAATAGAAAATGCAGTTTTGAACTCCTTTAGTTTTCTTTCAGTATGTTACAACAACCCAAAGAATATCATACAATAAACTGATATCTCAGTTCTCCCTCACTGTTAAACCTCACAAATGAGAGTTCCATTCTTGATTCCTTCTCTACCAAGCTTCTGTCTCCCCACCCCTAAAGCATCTTCCTGGAAGATTCTTTCTAGTTTCCCAGGGACATTAGATACTTATCTCCAGAGAAGACATTGCTATCTGTAAAGCAGCCCATGTGCACTGTACCCTGCTACCCAATAACATGGAAATCTTTGTTCTGGGAGTTGTTTTATGATATGTGGGAAGATACTTGAGCATAGGGAAAGGGCAATAGTGCTGAACCCAGAGCTGATGGACCACCAAAAAGCATATGATTGTTCAAGTTTCAAAGAAGTCATTTGTGAAGGGTGGATTCGTGACTTCCGTATATTAGACTTATGTATACCTTAGACAATTCAGCAATATCTAGACTTTAGCAAGACTGTTACAATCAGTTTGCAGAAGTCAGTTGTATTCCTATATACCAATAACTAGCAGAAAATGAAAGTTTAGAAAGATCGCTTCAGAAATAGCATAAAAATTTTGAGATACCTGAGAATAAATCTAAGAAATTATGTGCCAAAACTTCATGAAGAGAATTTTAGTCCAAATGCAAGAGGCATTCAATGAGATCTTAAATAATTGGAGCACTCTATGATATTCACGGCTTTTAATCCCGATTCAATAATGTAGGTTGGGAACTTGATTAGGTTATCTCCACGGAGATGTGTCAATACCCAGTTGTGGGTATTAACCTTTTACCTTAGGACTGTCCATCCTGTCACTGACTTTGATGAGACTTTGTACTACTTTTAACCTTGTGTTGTATTTGTATCGTCGCTGAAATGGCTTAAGGATTTCTGATATTATGATGGAATGAATATGTTCTGTATATGGGTAAAACATATCTTTTTTAGGATCCAGAGAGTAGAATTGAAAGGATTTGTGTATCCTAGAAAAGCTGTGTTTTAATACTAATCAATCTTATGGGAGTAACCATTTCTTTTAATTGTTATTCAATAAATGTAGCTTGGAATTTTGACTAGGTTATCTCCATAGTGACACACCCAATTGTGGGTATTAACCTTGGATTAGAGGCAGATGGGACTCCACCCATTCCAGGTGGGTCTTGATTAGTTTGCTGACATCCTTTAAAAGAGGAAGCACTTTGGAGCAAGCTTGAGAATGACGAGAGCCAAGCCAGAATGATGAAAGCTAGAGCCCATGCAACCAGAGACCTTTGGAGATGAAGAAGGAAAAAGCCCCAGGGGGAGCTTCATGAAACAAGAAGCCTGTAAAGAAAGCTAGCAGACAACGCTTTGTTCACCATGTGCCTTTCCAGTTGAGTGAGAAACCCTGAACTTCATCGGCCTTCTTGAGCCAAGGTATCTTTACCTGGATGCCTTAGATTGGACACTTCTATAGACTTGCCCTAATTGAAAAATTTTCTTGGCCATAGAACTGTAACCCAGAAACTAGTAAATTAGTAAAATAGCTTCCCTGGGGGCATTTTCTTTCTTCATCACCAAATGTCTGGGTCTCATGTTGGCTCTGAAGCTTTTCCCAAAATGATTCCCTCTTAAAGACCTACAGTAAGTGATGCCACCTTGAATGGGTGGAGACCCAGCTCCATAGAAATCATTCAATCAAAAGTTACCACCCACAAGTGGGTGAGTCACATCTCCATGGAGAGAATAAAAAAGATTCCACCCAAGAATATTGAATTACGATTAAAGAACATGGTTTTCTGTGGTACACAACAGTTTCAAACCCACATGCCCCTTGCCAAAAATCAGTTGACCATGGCAATGGTTTAAGTTCATATGCAAATTGCCAGGTGATGGTTCCCATTTGTTTGGTTAAGCAAGCACTGGTCTTGTTGTTGTAAAGACATTTCATGGGATGAAATCATGAGTAAATTGATTGCATCTATGGCTAATTTCATCTACAATCAACGGAAGAGATTGCCTTCAATAATGAGAGAAGCCTCATTCAGTTAGTTGAAGGCTTTAAAAGGAGAAGTGATGATTTCCAACCCTACTTCAGTCAGCCGGCTTCTATTGGGGAATTCATGAAAAACCTTCATTGGATTTCCCAGTTTGTGGATTGCCCGATAGGTATTTGTACTTGCCAATCCCCAGATAATTTTTATAAGAATTTCATAATAGTTACAGATACCTCCTGTTGGCTATGTCTCCCTAAAGAAACCCAAAAATACAGCTTTGGTACCAGGAGTTGTTTTTGAGAAACAGAAACTTAAAGATGAACTTTCTAAATTAGCACTGGGGATTGGGGGTTTGGCTCCCTAATCTGATTAAATTTAGAGGCACTTATGACTCTCTATTTCCAGCAGTCAAGATGGCACTGATAGTGCATGGCATGAGCTGGCAATAAAGATATGCAAAATTATTATCAAAAATATCAATGTAGCTGTATTTGCTTTCTTATCTTGTCAGCATTCAGATTAGATGAAAGCAAATAGCAGAAAATGTTTACTCTTCATTTTGAAGAAGGAAGGAAGATATTAAAGTTTCTGGAGTTTTTTTTTTTTTTTGTCTCTTTAGGTCCCAGGCTGCTTTTTTTTTTTATTTGTTAAAGAAAAAGAAGAACTTAACACAACATTTAGAAATCATTCCATTCTACATAGGCAATCAGTAATTCTTAACATCATCACATAGATGCATGATCATCATTCTTAGTATATTTGCATCGATTTAGGAAAAGAACTAGCAAAACAACAGAAAAAGATATAGAATGTTAATATAGAGAAAAAAATAAAAATAATAATAATAGTAAAAAAAAGACACAAACAAACAAACAGACAAACAAACAAAAAAACCTATAGCTCAGATGCAGCTTCATTCAGTGTTTTAACATGATTACTTTACAATTAGGTATTATTGTGCTGTCCATTTTTGAGTTTTTGTATCTAGTCCTGTTGCACAGTCTGTATCCCTTCAGCTCCAATTACCCATTATCTTACCCTGTTTCTAAGTCCTGTTGGTCTCTGTTACCAATGACATATTCCAAGTTTATTCTCGAATGTCGGTTCACATCAGTGGGACCATACAGTATTTGTCCTTTAGTTTTTGGCTAGACTCACTCAGCATAATGTTCTCTAGGTCCATCCATGTTATTACATGCTTCATAAGTTTATTCTGTCTTAAAGCTGCATAATATTCCATCGTATGTATATACCACAGTTTGTTTAGCCACTCATCTGTTGATGGACATTTTGGCTGTTTCCATCTCTTTGCAATTGTAAATAACGCTGCTATAAACATTGGTATGCAAATGTCCGTTTGTGTCTTTGCCCTTAAGTCCTTTGAGTAGATACCTAGCAATGGTATTGCTGGGTCGTATGGCAATTCTATATTCAGTTTTTTGAGGAACCGCCAAACTGCCTTCCACAGTGGCTGCACCATTTGACATTCCCACCAACAGTGGATAAGTGTGCCTCTTTCTCCGCATCCTCTCCAGCACTTGTCATTTTCTGTTTTGTTGATAATGGCCATTCTGGTGGGTGTGAGATGATATCTCGTTGTGGTTTTGATTTGCATTTCTCTAATGGCCAGGGACATTGAGCATCTCTTCATGTGCCTTTTGGCCATTTGTATTTCCTCTTCAGAGAGGTGTCTGTTCAAGTCTTTTTCCCATTTTGTAATTGGGTTGGCTGTCTTTTTGTTGTTGAGTTGGACAATCTCTTTATAAATTCTGGATACTAGACCTTTAGCTGATATGTCATTTCCAAATATTGTCTCCCATTGTGTAGGCTGTCTGTTCTAGTTTGCTAGCTGCTGGAATGCAATATACCAGAAACGGAATGGCTTTTAACAAGGGGAATTTAATAAGTTGCAAGTTTACAGTTCTAAGGCCGAGAATTAAAACAAGTCTTTAGAAATAAAGTCCAATCAAAGGCATCCAGGGAAAGATACCTTGGTTCAAGAAGGCCGATGAAGTTCAGGGTTTCTCTCTCATCTGGAAAGGCACATGGCGAACACAGTCAGGGCTTCTCTCTCAGCTGGAAGGGCACATGGCAAATATGGCATCATCTGCTAGCTTACTCTCCTGGCTTCTGGTTTCATGAAGCTCCCCGGGAGGCATTTTCCTTCTTCATCTCCAATGGACTCTCCACTTCGTGGTGCTGCAGCATTCTCTGCTCTCTCTGAGTCTCTCTCTCCAAAATGTTTCCTCTTTTATAGGACTCCAATAAACCAATCAAGACCCACTCAAATGGGTGGAGACATGTCATCCCCTAATCCAGTTAAACAACCATTCTTGACTAAATCACATCAACCAGGGAGATGATCTCATTACAGTTTCAAACATACAGTATTGAATAGGGATTATTCTACCTTTATGAAATGGGATTTATATTAAAACATGGCTTTTCTTAGGGGGCATACTTCCCTTCAAACCAGCACATTCCACCCTCTGGCCCCTAAAAAAGACATGTTTTTCCCAAATACAAAATACATTAATTTCATAACAATATTAGAAACCTTAAACCTTTCAGTAGCAATACAATGAAGTACAAAATTAGAGACAGTATAAAATGTCATCAAGTCAGTTACAGGCATGGTCTGTCCTAAGGCAAAATTTTCTCCATTTGCTTTGGACCTTTGAAAACTCATCCACAAGTTATTTGCTGCCAACATACAAAGAAGGAACATTCACAGGATACACAGACACATTTCCATAGGGAGGAAGGAACACAGGGGTCACTGGACCCATACAGTTTCGAAAACCCGCAGGGCAAAGTCCATTAGATTTCAAAGTCTGAGACTTATTTATCCTCAGGGCTTTAGAAAGTGGCAGTCCCACCCTTTCCAAATGCCTACGCCTGCCTCTCTCTGAATGCAACCTTGGGGGACATTGGGGAGACCACCTTTCTCTCAGCTCCACCCTCTCCAAGCATTGGGGCCACACCCGGGCTCTCTGCCATCTCCGGGGCACACGCTCAACCCCTCCATGTGGTGGCAGCCAGGCTCTCCCCAAACCCCAAGGAACGTGCTTCACTCTCTCCAAGACCTGAGGCGGCATGACTCTCCCACTGCAACGAGGTGGAAGGCCCATTCTCTTCCTTTGGGGCAAACTCACCCTCTCCACGGGCTTGGGTGGGTCCACTCTCCTGGCCCGAGGCTTCTTGACTTCAGACCTCAGCCTCCAAGGTTTTGGCTCTGAAGTTATTTTTCTTCCAATGTGTCCCTTCTCTGAACCCCTCAGTCCAGACTGGCAGCGGCTCTGTTTATACAGGTCCCATAGCACTCTTGTTGGCTTTCTATGCAGTAGTGTTGGATCATGCCCATCAGACATAAGGAGTTTCCACAAATCCTTCCTGGATAACTCCATGTCCGATCCTGGCTTTCTCTGAAATGTCTGACTGGTTTCACATTTGGTTAAATCCTCACACAGGGCACTATACTCTGGAGTCTCCCTTTCTGTAGGCCCAGAATTTTCTAGGACCTCAATTTCTAGTTTCTTTTTACTCAAGAGTTCAGTTCTCAGCTTATCTCTTTCCTTTCGCATTTCACTATAAGCTGTGAGGAGAAACCAGGCTGCACTTTCGACACTTAATTTGGAGATCTCTTCTGCTAAATATACAAGTTCATGGCTTTTAAAATCTGCCTTCCAGCCAAAGCCACGAGTCAATTTTGCCAGATTATCTGCCATTTTAAAACAAGGCTCACTTTCCTTCCAGTCTACAATAACACGTGCTTCATTTCTGTCTAGGGCCTCATCAGAGGTATCGTTAGAGTCCACATTTCTCCCAACAGTATCTCCAAAGCATTCTAGACCTTCTCTATCAAGCTTCTCACAACTCCTCCAGAATCTTCCCCTTATCCAATTAAAAAGCCGTTCCAACATGTTTGGTATTTGCAAACTGCAGCAGCAGCACCCCACTCTCCGGTACCAAAATCTGTTCTAGTTTGCTAGCTGCTGGAATGCAATATACCAGAAACGGAATGGCTTTTAACAAGGGGAATTTAATAAGTTGCAAGTTTACAGTTCTAAGGCCGAGAATTAAAACAAGTCTTTAGAAATAAAGTCCAATCAAAGGCATCCAGGGAAAGATACCTTGGTTCAAGAAGGCCGATGAAGTTCAGGGTTTCTCTCTCATCTGGAAAGGCACATGGCGAACACAGTCAGGGCTTCTCTCTCAGCTGGAAGGGCACATGGCAAATATGGCATCATCTGCTAGCTTACTCTCCTGGCTTCTGGTTTCATGAAGCTCCCCGGGAGGCATTTTCCTTCTTCATCTCCAATGGACTCTCCACTTCGTGGTGCTGCAGCATTCTCTGCTCTCTCTGAGTCTCTCTCTCCAAAATGTTTCCTCTTTTATAGGACTCCAATAAACCAATCAAGACCCACTCAAATGGGTGGAGACATGTCATCCCCTAATCCAGTTAAACAACCATTCTTGACTAAATCACATCAACCAGGGAGATGATCTCATTACAGTTTCAAACATACAGTATTGAATAGGGATTATTCTACCTTTATGAAATGGGATTTATATTAAAACATGGCTTTTCTTAGGGGGCATACTTCCCTTCAAACCAGCACACTGTCTTTATACTTTCTTGATGAAGTTCTTTGATGCACAAAAGTGTTTAATTTTGAGGAGCTCCCATTTATTTCTTTCTTTCTTCAGTGCTCTTGCTTTAGGTTTAAGGTCCATAAAACCACCTCCAATTGTAAGTTTCATAAGATATCTCCCTACATTTTCCTCTAACTGTTTTATGGTCTTAGACCTAATGTTTAGATCTTTGATCCATTTTGAGTTAACTTTTGTATAGGGTGTGAGATACGGGTCCTCTTTCATTCTTTTGCATATGGATATCCAGTTCTCTAGGCACCATTTATTGAAGAGACTGTTCTGTCCCAGGTGAGTTGGCTTGACTGCCTTATCAAAGATCAAATGTCCATAGATGAGAGGGTCTATATCTGAGCACTCTATTTGATTCCATTGGTCGATATATCTATCTTTATGCCAATACCATGCTGTTTTGACCACTGTGGCTTCATAATATGCCTTAAAGTCAGGCAGCGCAAGACCTCCAGTTTCGTTTTTTTTCCTCAAGATATTTTTAGCAATTCGGGGCACGCTGCCCTTCCAGATAAATTTGCTTATTGGTTTTTCTATTTCTGAAAAATAAGTTGTTGGGATTTTGATTGGTATTCTATTGAATCTGTAAATCAATTTAGGTAGGATTGACATCTTAACTATATTTAGTCTTCCAATCCATGAACACGGTATGCCCTTCCATCTATTTAGGTCTTCTGTGATTTCTTTTAGCAGTTTTTTGTAGTTTTCTTTATATAGGGGTTTTGTCTCTTTAGTTAAATTTATTCCTAGGTATTTTATTCTTTTAATTGCAATTCTAAATGGGATTCGTTTCTTGATTTCCCCCTCAGCTTGTTGATTACTAGTGTATAGAAATGCTACAGACATTTGAATGTTGATCTTGTAAACTGCTACTTTGCTGAACTCATTTATTAGCTCTAGTAGTTTTGTTGTGGATTTTCTGGGTTTTCGACGTATAGTATCATATCGTCTGCAAACAATGATAGTTTTACATCTTCCTTTCCAATTCTGATGCCTTGTATTTCTTTTTCTTGTCTAATTGCTCTGGCTAGAACCTCCAACACAATGTTGAATAATAGTGGTGATAGTGGACATCCTTGTCTTGTTCCTGATCTTAGGGGGAAAGTTTTCAATTTTTCCCCATTGAGGATGATATTAGCTGTGGGTTTTTCATATATTCCCTCTATCATTTTAAGGAAGTTCCCTTGTATTCCTATCTTTTGAAGTGTTTTCAACAGGAAAGGATGTTGAATCTTGTCAAATGCCTTCTCTGCATCAATTGAGATGATCATGTGATTTTTCTGCTTTGATTTGTTGATGTGGTGTATTACATTAATTGATTTTCTTATATTGAACCATCCTTGCATACCTTGGATGAATCCTACTTGGTCATGATGTATAATTCTTTTAATGTGTTGTTGGATTCGATTTGCTAGAATTTTGTTGAGGATTTTTGCATCTATATTCATTAGAGAGATTGGCCTGTAGTTTTTTTTTTTTTGTAATATCTTTGCCTGGTTTTGCTATGAGGATGAAGTTGGCTTCATAGAATGAATTAGGTAGTTTTCCCTCCACTTCGATTTTTTTGAAGAGTTTGAGGAGAGTTGGTACTAATTCTTTCTGGAATGTTTGATAAAATTCACATGTGAAGCTGTCTGGTCCTGGACTTTTCTTTTTAGGAAGCTTTTGAATGACTGATTCAGTTTCTTTACTTGTGATTGGTTTGTTGAGGTCATCTATTTCTTCCTGAGTCATAGTTGGTTGTTCATGTCTTTCCAGGAACCCGTCCATTTCATCTAAATTGTTGTATTTATTAGCGTAAAGTTCTTCATAGTATCCTGCTATTACCTCCTTTATTTCTGTGAGGTCAGTGGTTATGTCTCCTCTTCCATTTCTGATCTTATTTATTTGCATCCTCTCTCTTCTTCTTTTTGTCAATCTTGCTAAGGGCCCATCAATCTTATTGATTTTCTCATAGAACCAACTTCTGGTCTTATTGATTTTCTCTATTGTTTTCATGTTTTCAATTTCATTTATTTCTGCTCTAATCTTTGTTATTTCTTTCCTTTTGCTTGCTTTGGGATTAGTTTGCTGTTCTTTCTCCAGTTCTTCCAAGTGGACAGTTAATTCCTGAATTTTTGCCTTTTTTTCTTTTCTGATAAAGGCATTTAGGGCAATAAATTTCCCTCTTAGCACTGCCTTTGCTGCGTCCCATAGGTTTTGATATGTTGTGTTTTCGTTTTCATTCACCTCGAGGTATTTACTAATTTCTCTTGCAATTTCTTCTTTGACCCACTCATTGTTTAAGAGTGTGTTGTTGAGCCTCCACATATTTGTGAATTTTCTGGCACTCGGCCTATTATTGATTTCCAACTTCATTCCTTTATGATCCGAGAAAGTGTTGTGTATGATTTCAGTCTTTTTAATATTGTTGAGACTTGCTTTGTGACCCAGCATATGGTCTATCTTTGAGAATGATCCATGAGCACTTGAGAAAAAGGTGTATCCTGCTGTTGTGGGATGTAATGTCCTATAAATGTCTGTTAAGTCTAGCTCATTTATAGTAATATTCAGATTCTCTATTTCTTTATTGATCCTCTGTCTAGATGTTCTGTCCATTGATGAGAGTGGTGAATTGAAGTCTCCAACTATTATGGTATATGGGTCTATTTCCCCTTTCAGTGTTTGTAGTGTATTCCTCACGCATTTGGGGGCATTCTGGTTCGGTGCATAAATATTTATGATTGTTATGTCTTCTTGTTTAATTGTTCCTTTTATTAGTAGATAGTGTCCTTCTTTGTCTCTTTTAACTGTTTTACATTTGAAGTCTAATTTGTTGGATATTAGTATAGCCACTCCTGCTCTTTTCTGGTTGTTATTTGCATGAAATATCTTTTCCCAACCTTTCACTTTCAACCTATGTTTATCTTTGGGTCTAAGATGTGTTTCCTGTAGACAGCATATAGAAGGATCCTGTTTTTTAATCCATTCTGCCAGTCTATGTCTTTTGATTGGGGAATTCAGTCCATTAACATTTAGTGTTATTACTTTTTGGGTACTTTCCTCTACCATTTTGCCTTTTGTATTATATATATCATATCTGATTTTCCTTCTTTCTACTCTCTTCTCCATACCTCTCTCTTCTGTCTTTTCGTATCTGACTCTAGTGCTCCCTTTAGTATTTCTTGCAGAGCTGGTCTCTTGGTCACAAATTCTCTCAGTGACTTTTTGTCTGAGAATGTTTTAATTTCTCCCTCATTTTTGAAGGACAATTTTACTGGATATAGGAGTCTTGGTTGGCAGTTTTTCTCTTTTAGTAATTTAAATATATCACCCCACTGTCTTCTAGCTTCCATGGTTTCTGCTGAGAAATCTACACATAGTCTTATTGGGTTTCCCTTGTATGTGATGGATTGTTTTTCTCTTGCTGCTTTCAAGATCCTCTCTTTCTCTTTGACCTCTGACATTCTAACTAGTAAGTGTCTTAGAGAATGCCTATTTGGGTCTATTCTCTTTGGGGTGCGCTGCACTTCTTGGATCTGTAATTTTAGGTCTTTCATAAGAGTTGGGAAATTTTCAGTGATAATTTCTTCCATTAGTTTTTCTCCTCCTTTTTCCTTCTCTTCTCCTTTTGGGACACCCACAACACGTATATTTGTGTGCTTCATATTGTCATTCAGTTCCCTGATCCCCTGTTCAAATTTTTCCATTCTTTTCCCTATAGTTTCTGTTTCTTTTTGGAATTCAGATGTTCCATCCTCCAATTCACTAATTGTAGCTTCTGTCTCTTTAAATCTACCATTGTAGGTACCCATTGTTTTTCCCAGCTTTTCTACTTTGTCCTTCACTCCCATAAGTTCTGTGATTTGTTTTTTCAGTTTTTCTATTTCTTATTTTTCTCAGCCCATGTCTTCTTCATGTCCTCCCTCAATTTATCGATTTCGTTTTTGAAGAGGTTTTCCATTTCTCTTCGTATATTCAGCATTAGTTGTCTCAGCTCCTGTATCTCATTTGAACTATTGGTCTATTCCTTTGACTGGGCCATATTTTAAATTTTCTGAGCGTGATCCATTATCTTCTGCTGGCGTCTGGGTATTTAATCAGATTTCCCTGGGTGTGGGACCCAGCTGGTTGAAAGATTTTTCTGCGAAATCTCTGGGCTCTGTTTATCTTCTCCTGCCCAGTAGGTGGCGCTCGTGGTGCTCGTCTGTCTGCGGGTCCCACCAGTAAAAGGTGCTGTGGGTCCTTTAACTTTGGAAAACTCTCGTTGTGGGGGGGGTCGCCAGCCGAAGCGGCTTGGGGGAGTGCCAATCCGAATCTCCCAGCCGGCCCGGGGCGCCAAGCGTGGCGGGGGGGCGCCAGCTGCCGAGGCTTGGGGAAGTGTCTATCCACCGTTCCCAGCTGGACCGGGAAGCCACGTGTTTGGAAGGGATCCCGGTTGCCGTTCTCCGCGGCTTGGGGATCTCCGATCCAATTCTCCCAGCTGGTCCGGGGGGGCCGCGTGTGGGGGGGTCGCCAGCCGCCACAGTTTGAGGGGACCGCCTGTCCAATTCTCCCCAGCCGGCCCGGGGAAGCCCGCGCCCCTCAGCGATCTCACCGGAACAGGTTCTCCCAGTCAGCCGTTCCAGAATGGGGTACGCTGTCTTCTTGGTCTCTGTCGTGGCTCCGGGAGCTGTTCTGAATCGTTTCTACTTCTCTAGTAGCTGTTCTGGAGGAGGAACCAGGACCCGCGTGTCTTACTAAGCCACCATCTTCTCCCTGGTGTTCTGGAGTTTTTTAATGGTTCTTTCAGATAAAGATTTGGTGAAGCACTTCAACTTTGCATGAATTAGAGGATGTTGGTTACAAGCAGCTAATATAAAATCTTTGTCAAGCAAAGGAATATGGTTCTCTTATCTGATCAAAACTTTCAAATGTTAATAAACTAATCTTTTCAAAAGGTAAATCCAGTGTTTGGGTAATGTGCTATTATTTTCTTTAATAAAAGTATTCTTGACTACTACTAATTACATTTCCAAAGATTGGGGAAGACTAGTGAACAGAACAGGCAGAGTCCCTTCCATCGTGGTGCTTACATTCTAGTGGGTAAAATAGAAACCATACAAATAAATAACTCTATACCATATCAGTAAAGGGATAAGTACTATGGAAAAAAATTAAAGCCAGGAAGAAAGATAGAAAACATCAAAGAGGGGAAGTGATCAGGCGTGGTCAGGGAGTGCCTCAATGATATGGACCATTTGAGGAGAGACAGAGGGAAGCAAGGGAGCAGGTCCTGTAGATATATGGGAGGAGCCCTTTCCAGGCAGAGGAAGCTGCATGGGCAAAGGTCCTGAGGCAAGAGAGTTTATGGGGTATCTGGAGAATAGCAAGAAGGCGAGAGTGGCACCAGTGGAATAAAAGGGGTGATCCCGTCCCCTCACCCCACTATCTTTTTCTGAGAAAAATATGGTTAAACATCTTAATGCCAAGTTCCATAAAGTACAGCAGAAAACTGTTTATTAAGCTTCTTTAATTCTGTACCTCAGTTCTTTCATTTGTAAAATGGAGACGATAGTCCCTCCCAGGGTTGTTGTGAAGACTAAATGACTTGTTAAATATAGAGAATTATTGAAACAGTGAAGGGTATATATAACTTGAAGGTTAGTTATTATTACTGTCATTTCTTTATTCACATCAGTATCAATAATTTCATTTCTTAACATGAATGGTAATTTTTTTCACAGACCACTAAAAAAGAGGTTCTGTATACATGTTGTGAAGGCATTAAGTAGGTTCGTGGTATGTGGTGGCTCAAGCATAGAGGTTTATGTTGTCAAATGTTTTACAGAAAGGTTAAAATATCAAAATTGTGGAATTTGAAATGTGATAACTTAGTCTAGATATAAAACTCAAATGATATACCCATACACTCCTTTATGACTTTTCCACTTCAGTTTTTCTTGTTTTTTTTTTTTTTTAGACAGTCTTGCTCAGTTTCCTCTCCTCACGACAACCCAGAATTCTTGGATGTTGACAATGTCTTTCACATTTATTTCCAGCATGTGGTCTGAATTGATTCCTTGTTTCTCAATTACAACCATCGTGGAATCAAGATTAATAACCTGCTTGGTGAGTTTTGTGCACCTCGGAATCTGCAGCCTTTTATTCACTGTGGCCCACCAGGCTCCCCAGTGTTCTTTCTGAATGCTCCAGCCATAGGCCAAGGACAGCAGCAGTGACAGGGTGTGAGCCTGCCTTTCGGCCACCCGTGCCGGCTTCCGTCATGGCTTCCCCTCCCCCAGGCTGAAAGTGGATTTAAAGTTTGCTAACATACCCCAGTGCTCAGAGCAATGCCTGACACAGTGGAGGTATTCCATAATTGTTTATTGAATGAATTAAAATAGGATAGGCCTAGGTGGACCACGTTGCCTGCCATTGAAGAGTGACTAAAGAGGAGAAGCTCTTGTCTACTGTTCACTCTTGTGGGCTGAACTTCCACCCCACTGCTAGAGGGAGCTAAACCTTCATTTCCAGCCCCTTTACGTCAGGCCACATGAAAGCTGGGACAGACTTTGCTCTAATCAGGTAGTTTCAAAGCCACTGAACTTGGTTCCAGTAGTTATAACCAAGTTAAACAGAATTTACGGTAAAAGAAAAAAAGCACCCTGGAAGGATTTTTATTCCGGGACCCACTGGTCATTCCCTCAACATTCCTTTAGAAAATGCTTAGTAGGGACCCATTCTGTACTAGATACAGACGTAGATAATGCAGAACTTTGAAATCTAATTAATTTAAATGAATACTACCAAATAAGCTTGTATGAGAACCACCAGTGCCACAATAATGTCACATGGTATTATTGATCTTCAGTGCAGAGAACAGTGGCTTCAGAGCAGAGGTGGTATTCTCCATCATGGAAGGAATGAAGGACATTTCAAAAGGCATATTGGTTATGTGCTATTAATATGTATTATAATTATAAAATAGTAATACTATACTATCTGCCATATGTTTCATTATTAATCCAACTACCAGTTATGTCTCTGAGTTTTTGCTTGTTTGTCTGAGATTCCCCTTCACTCCCCCAAAGCAATGATCATGCGCCACTTTTACAGGTAAAAGCAAAGCAAAACAAACAAAAATAAAAAGAGAAACAAAAGAAAATAATTTAAAAATTGGCTTATACTGATAGTTAAGGGATGTACTGAGACACTGTTACAGGATTTGGTGGTGGTGTTGCCCTTTCTACTTTTGCTCCTTTGCCAAACACATAAGCCACCTTCCCAGCCAATAGTTTTTTGATTTCCATTCCTTCTCAGTAATAATTTTATTTATTTTATTATATTAAAAAAAGAACTATCATCGTTCCCTGAAAATGTTTTCAAATATCACTCCCCCCCCCACTACAAATGAAGAGGAGTGGAAAATATGGCAGATATTTATTTTGAAAAAGATTTAAGGGGAGGATGAAATTAAGAAACTTTTCAAAATGGTCTGATCTGTTTATCCCCCTGATACTCATGGAGTGCCTGCTAAGTGTCGGCATAGATTATGGGAGAGCTGTTCTTGGTAGATCTGTTATGTACAGCTAATATGTATTCTAACTATTCAAAAGTAGCACTATACTTTTTTTCGTATATGATATATTACTGAGCCAACATCCAGATAAGTGTTTTAATTTTTTCCCCTCCACTGTGCTGATGAAGCCACATAACTCCAGGAGCACTTAATGGTAAGAAGCAAGCACCGTGAATGGAAGGTTAGGGGGACATGCTTTCGAGCACTTAGTGAGCAACTGCTGTGTGCCAGATACTGTCCATGATAGTCGATGTTTGAGTATTTCAGTTTTCTGAAAACGACAGTCCAAGACAAAACAGACCGAGAGCAGTTTTAAAGCTACACACAAAATGTAGTTTTGTTTCGACATGGAGAAAGGGAGAAGGGAAGAAGGCTTATAAGGCAAGTTGAAGCCCAGGTTCCTGGCTGGAAGGAATTCGTACTAGAGGAATGTTCACTTAAACAGGGTTGAGGACCTGATCCCTGCTGGAGGGTGCAAAAGGTGACTTGTTACTAAGGTTCGCTCCACCTGCCCTGCTGCAGGCCGCACAGGCGGCTAACATCTTGGATGTTGGGGGGCAATGTGCAGGATGGGGCACAGCTGACAGCCAGCGCAGCGCCGGGCTAACTCGAGCTGGAGAGCGGGCAGCCACCGCCTCCTGTGGGTGCTCCGAGCCCCGCCTCCCGGGAGCGCGAGCCAATGGACCGGACCGTAGGGGGCGGGGCTCGAGCGGGCGGGGGGCGGGGCGAGCCTTGGGGGGCGGGGCGGGCTGCAGCTGGTGCGGTCATGGCGGTTGCTGCTGCGACGTCGGCGGCGGCTTGTCTGGTCGTCCTTGGGTTTTCGGGGATGGGGTCAGCGAGTTTTAGCCTTCAGAGGCGGCGACGACCGTTTGCATTCAGCGGGCTGTGGCGCCCGGGACACGAATGGAGCGCCGCGGTGAGTGTGGAGCTGTGGCTGCGGCTCGAGCAGGGGTCGCCTTCAGTGGCGGCTGGCGAGTTGCGGTCCAGGGTCGAGGCGTCCCCCGCGGTGGCCCGGAGCCTACAAGCTGCGCTGGGGCTGGAGCCCGAAGACCGGGGCCAGGCACTGAGAAAATTCTGGTCTTTGGGCGGGGTCCGACCCCAGGTGAGGGGTGAGCGCCGAGAGGCTGGAGCGGAGGAGCGGGCGTGTGCGTATGCCGCTGGGTAAAAACAGACAATATCTAACAAACCCGGCCCAAGGAGTTTCCCGAAAGAAGTTTGTTGGCTATCTTATGCGAAAGTAGAGGCATGATATTTTTTCATTGGAGAGGACGGGAAGGCTTTCTTGGAAAAAGTGTTGTGTGTGTGCTTGAAGGAAAAAGAATGATTTTAATAATCAGAAGAAGACAGAAGGACCCCCTGGACAGAATTGCTGGTTGTGTCTAATACATACCAAGATGTTATTGCACCAGCTTCAATGTTTTTGCTTTGAAGGCTGTTTTTGTTTAAATGGCCCACTTCATCTCCCGAGTGGTGATGCTAGATATGTTGAGGATTCTTTTTGAGGAGGGTTTGCACTTTCTTTTTTGGCTTTATTATTACCCTGATAAATGAGACACTTATTTCACAGAGCAGGTATTTGATGATACTGCCTCCCTAGATAAGAATTATTTTTCCCTAAAAAGATGTTCCAGCATTCATCTTTGAAAAAGTTTTAAGATACATAATCCCCCTTTGTAAGAAAGGGAATGGAAAAGGTGAAAGCTATTTACTGTATTTTGACAAGTATTAGGAAAAGAGGTTGAGTTGAGTTAGAGACTCTTCAAACATAACCTTCCATAATTTTACTTACAATTTATTTGTCTAATAATCACTGAGCACCAGAGTGATGCCAAATTTGTGCATAATGGGTTGCATTTGTGTGTAGCCAGTTGGTTTACAAGTGATTCTGCTTTTTTGAGAATGGTGTTTAGGGGAATATAAGATTTGATAGCACTGAAACACGTGTGACATGTATGCTATACTAGGAGAAAATGGGGAAGCAGAGGGCGGGGAAAATGATAGGTCTGATGGGGAGAATCTTGAGATCACCTATAGTAAATTGGGGGTGGGTATGTTCTTCTTTAAACGGAAAACTTTTTATTTGGGAAAATTTCAAGCATATGTAAAAGTAGACAGGGTAGTATAAGGAACCCCCATTTACCCAATCTCAATTTCAAAAATTATCAACTCATGACCAATCTTGTCTTATCTATAACCCCACTCATTTTGTTGTCCATATTATTTTGAAGCAAATCCTGGGCATTACATAATTTCATCCACAGATATTTCAGGGTCTGTTTCCAAAAGAATAAGATGGCTTTTTAAAATATAATGTTGTTGCCATTATCAAGTATCCAGTCAGTGTTCAGTCACATTTATATATCGGTTATACTGTTTTTTTCTTACAGTTTGTTTGAATCAGAATCCAGACAAGGGCCACATAATGAAATTGATATGATGTATGCACTTCGGCATAGCTTATTGAGGTATACTTCCAATAAAATAAAATGCAGTGTTTCCAAGCAAGTACTTTGAATGAGTTTTTAGCAATGTATATACCCGTGTAATCACCACCACAATCAAGATATGAGACAGTTCCATCACTCCAAAAAGTTCCCTCATTCTCACTTGGAATCCTTCTCTCATTTCCCCAACACAGATACTACACACACACACACACACACACACACACACACACACACACACACACACACACACACACACACACACACACACACACACACACACACACACACACACACACACACACTACCACCACTACCACCCCTGCCCCAAGCAATAGCTGATATCCTTCTCTCATTTCCCCAACACAGATACTACACACACACACACACACACACACACACACACACACACACACACACACACACACACACACACACTACCACCACTACCACCCCTGCCCCAAGCAATAGCTGATATGCTTTTTTTTGTTTTTAGGTTTTAAAAAATTTTTTTTTATTTTACACACAGTTTTTTTTTACTTTATTATTTTATTTTTTTAAATTTATTTATTAATTTAAAAAATTAAGAACAAACAAAAACATTTACATATAATTCCGTTCTACATTTATATTCAGTAGCTGATATGCTTTTTTGTCACTAAAGATTGGGTTCACTTTTCTAGAATTTCCAGTAAATAGGATTGCATACTATGCTTTTTTTGCTCCGGGCTTAATTCGTTTAGCATAATGCTTTTAAGTTTCATCAGTGATTTTTGCTATATTATGGAGACTTGTTAAGTAGTATTCCATTCTACCACAATTTGTTACCCATTTATCTGTTGGGCATTTGGATTGTTTCCAGTTTTTTGTCTATCATGAAAAAAGTTTCCATGAACATTTATGTACAAGCTTTTTTGTGAATATTTGTTTTCATTTCTTTTGGGTATGTAAAAGAGTAGGATTACTGGGTTGTATGCTAAAGGTATGTTTGTGTAAGAAACTGCCAGGCTATTTTCCAATTATTTTCTGGACCTTGTGTAGCAGCAGTGTATGAGAATTAGAGCTGCTCTATATCCTCAGCAACATTTAGTATTTCTGAAAAGCTTAAATTAAAAATCTAGTGGATATTTAGTAGTATCTGACTGTGTTTAAATTTCCATTTCCCAGATCTTATGTGTTGAGCACTCTTTCATGTGCTTATTGCCCAGTTGTATATGTTCTTTTGTCAAGTGTCCACATCTTTTACTCATTATTTAATTGGGTTGATTGTTTTCTTATTATTGAATTGTAAAAATTCTTCATATAATTTGGGTACAAGTCCTTGTCAGATATTTTTCTCCTAATTTATGACTTGCATTTCATTTTTTAACAGTGTCCTTAATTAAGAGCAGGAGTTTGAAATTTTGCTGAAGTTCAGTTTACTAATTTTTTTTTATGGTTCCTGCTTTTTTGTGTCCTGAGAAATTGTTCCCTTGATTTTCTTTTAGAAAATGTACTCTTTTAGAACAAAGATCCTGAAAAATTTTCTTAACCTAGTAGGTAGTAAATATTTTAGGTTTGCAGACCATACCATTTCAATTACTTAAGTCTACTATTATAGCTCAAAAGCAGCTGTAAACAGTGCATAAATGATTGGGCTGTGTTCCAAAATAAAACTTCATTCACCAAAATAAGCATCTGACCTGTCTTATCCTTGAATCTAAAAAATTGATTTTAGGTTGTGTGTTTAGGTCTATGATACATGTTTAGTTAATCTGGGGTTATGCTGTGAACTAAAAAGCAAAGTTAATTTTTTTTTCCCCATCTGAATATCAAGTTCTTTCAGCACCATTTATTGAAAAGACAACCTTTCCCTCCATTGAATTATTCTGGCACCTATGTTGAAAGACAGTTAACCTTATATATTCAGAACCTATTTCTGAACTTCATTCTGTTCCACTGATCTATATATCTCTCTTTATACCAATATACTATCTTGACTATTTTAGCCTTATAGTAAACCTTGAAGTCAGGCAGTTTAAGCTTTCAATTTAGTTCTTTACATAATAGTTTTGTCTATTCTAGACCTTCTACAATTTCATATACATTTTAGACTCTGTCAGTTTCTACAAAAAAGCCTGCAAGGATTTTGTTGGGGGAGGGATTGCTTGAAGCTGTAGTTCAATTTAGGGAAAATTGATGTCTTAATATTGAGTCTTCCAGTCCATGACCATGGTATGCCTGTCCAATTATACAATTCTTTAATTTCTTGCAGTAGTGTTCTTTAGTTTTCAGTTTATGATTTTGCACATATTTTGTTAAATTTATCCCTAAGAATTTCTCATGTTTTGATGCTATTATAAATGGTATTGATTTTTCACGTCATTTTCCTATTGTTGACTGCTGTGTGTAGAAGTAAAACTGAATATAGTGTATTGATCTTGTGTTATGTGGCCTTCCTATATTCATTTATAGTTCTGGTAGCGTATTTATTTTTTATTTTTCTTAGGATTTTCTAGGTACACATTTGTGTTGTCTCCTAATAATTTTTACTTCTTTTTTCCAATCTGGTTGTCTTTTATTTTTTTCTCTTGTTTTCTTTCACCAGCTAAGATGTCCAATGACAATATTGAATAGAAGTAATGATATTGGGCATCGTTCCTGATCTTAAGGGAAAAAACATTGTCTTTCAACATTAACTGTGATGTTAGCTGTAGATTTTTTGTAGATGTCTTTTATCAGGTTGAAGGAATTGTAGATTGTTTCTAGGTTGCTAACTGTTTTAATCATGAATAGACATGGAATTTTGCCAGAGGCTGTTTCTATGTCTATTGAGATCACATTTCTCCCTGGAATGCTAAATTAAGCTTGTATCATTGGAACAAATCCCACTTGGTCATCATGTATTACCCTCCTTATATATTGTTGGATTTTATTTCTAATACTGTATTAAGAAATTTGTTCTGTAGTTTTCTTATAATGTCTTTGTCTGATTTTGATATTAGGATAATTCTAGCCTCATAAAATTGAGTTGGGAAGTGTTCCTGCCTCCTGCGTTTCTGAGACTTTTTGTAGGAATGATATTGTTTTATCCGGTTTGATAGATTTCACCAGAGAAGATATGTGGGCCTTTAGTTTTCTTTGTGGGAAGCTTTAGATCATGAACTCAGTTTCTCTGATACATACAGGGCTATTCAGAGTTTATGTTTCTTGCATCAGGTTTGATAATTTGTGTCTTTCAAGGATTTTTTTTCTATTTTTATCTGAGTTGTTGAATTTATTGGCATAAAGTTGCTTTCTCATTACTCTTTCCATATCTCTAAGGTCTGTACTAATATCCCTTCTTTCTTTCGCGATGTTAGTAATTTGTGTTTTCTCTCTTCTCTTCTTGTATAGTCTAGATAGGTATTTATCAATTTAATTGATCTTTCCTAAAAACCAGCTTTGGGTTACACTGATTTTTCTCTCTTGTCTTTTTTCTACTACTCTTATTATTTCCTTCCTTTTGCTTACTTTGGGATTAGATTTGCTCTTTGTTTTCCATCTTCTTAAAGTGGAAGATGAAATGATTGATTTTAATGCACTCTACTTTTTAAAAATAAAGTATCCAAAAGTGTATATTTCTCTGTAAGCACTGCTTTAAGTTTGTAATCCACACATTTTGATATGTTCCGTTTTCCTTCAGTTCAAAATATTTTCAGATGTTTTTTTGGTTTCATCTTTGATATATGGGTCATTTAAAAGTATGTTTTATAATTTCCAAATATTTGGGGAGTTTCCAGATATCTTTCTATTATTGATTTCTAATTTAATTTTTTTGGCCTGAGAGCATTCTCTATAATTTTTCTCCTCTTAGATTTATTGGGATATATTTTATGGTTCCACAGATCATCTATCTTAGTGCCTATTCCATGTGCATTTGAAAAGAATGTGTATCCTGCTGTTGTTGGGTGGAGCTCTCTGTGTCAGTCAGGTCACATTGGCCGATAGTGCTGTTCAGTGTGTCCTTACTGATTTTCTCTGTCCTTACTGATTTCCTATCATTTGTCCTGTCAGTTACTGAGAGAGAATTGTTGAAATCTCAACTATCATTGGGGATTTGTCTGTTTTTCCTTCTGATATTTTTAAGCTGAATTTTTAGGTGCACATACTTTTAGGATTGTTATATCTTGGTGATTAGTTGTCATTTGTCTTTTTTCTTTTTGCCTTGCATTTTTTGTGATTGTTTGTAATTCCGTTTATGTCCACTATTGGCCTCTTAACTATAGTTCTAAAGATTTTAATATGCATCTTTAATTCATCATGGTCTACTTTCAAATGATATGCTACTTCACAAATAATGTAAGAACCTTACTGTTCCCTTTTCCATTACTTTGTTATTGTCATACATTTTATTTTTAAATATGTTATAAATAACATAATACATTATTTCTTTTGCTTTTTAATCATCATTTTTGTTTTAAAGAAATTTCTAAATTGAGACTGATTTTGAAGTTTCATTGGGTCAAGTCTTTCCTTAGAGCTAATTTAGATATACTAATAAGGCAAAGCCTTTCTGGGATCTCTACTTGGGTGTTCAGGTGGTTTCTCCTCTTTGGCTGATGGAAACTCACGGTTTCCCAGCCCTCTGGGAATTCTGGAAATTGTCAGCTGTGGCTCCCTGGAAGCTCTTTGCCCATGTTTGTGAAGTTTCACCCTACACTTGTGCAGCTTAGTATTCCAAAACAGAATTAAGAAACTGCCTATGCAGATTTCTTGAACTCTTCCTCTTCCTTGCTCTCTGATTTTCTGTTCCACAAATTCCAGCTACCCTATTCTCTCTGAACTATGATGCCTGTCTTCTAAACCTGGCAAGACTGCAATGTTTCCCCCCTTCCTGTGCCAAAGTCCAGACACTGCCTCCACCCAGAAAATTAGGGCAATGGTAGAGCTCAGCCTTATTTGTTTGTTATCCCATCTAGCAGGGATGACAATCTAATGCTATCCGTAGTCTGTCTGAAAACATTTTGTATATTTTGTCCAGTTTTCTAGTGTTTACAGTAGAAGTTTAGTCCAATACCATTTATTCCTGTGCTTGATATTTGTTTCAAGGATTTTTTTATTCAGAGATTTTCCACCTTTATTCTTGTAATTTGTGTTATTTGTCCTATAAAATATCCCACAGTCTAGATTTAGCTGACGCATATACTGTGCTATAATTTAAAATGTTCTTCTGTACTCTATATTGCTTATAAAGTGATAATTACATCCGGGACAGGATTTTTTCGACCTTAGCATTATTGGCCATTTTGGGCCTCATAGTTCTTCACTGGTGTGGGGGGACGGGGTGGGCTCTCCTGTGCGTATCTGGTATTAACCAGCATCCCTGGTGTCTACTCCACTAGATGTCAGTAGAAGCTCCTCCATGGTTGCAATGAAAAATGTCTCCAGACATTGTCAAATGCCCTTGAGAGGGCAAAATCACCTTGGTGAAGAACCCTGATCTATAGGCATGATCAACTTTAGTTTTCATTTTTTTTTTTGACAAGACAGCTTCATAAGTGGTGGCGTGTTCTTCAGTTTCAAGCAAATAGCATTTAGTTGTGTTTTTTGTGATGTTACCAGCCACTGATACTCAGTGACTAAATTCATCATTTCCATTAGAGGTTGCGAAGTAGTAATTTTCTCATTCCATTACGCTTTCTTCATTTACACACTGCAATTCTTCTGTAGAGAGAAACTGCCTGAGATGCGAACTCCAAGAGGCCTCTATTGCCTGCCTGCTGTTTGATGTATATGTATATTATGTATAAATTTCGTGCAAGAAATCTTACAGCAGAACAGAAGAGGTGTTTTTGTTCCCGTATTTACTTCCTTAATTCCTCCATGGTGGAAGTGGCCTCACCTTCTCATAGGCTTGACCTTCTGGAGCAAAACAAGAAACTGATGTCCACTTCCTTTACTCTGGGTCAATATGTAGGTTTTTCTTCTTTCCGATGCCTGCTGGGTCAAAGCCTGCTCCTCAGGTTAGGAACTGCTTTAGCAACCTTGAATGATAGTGTTTGGGCTTTACGCTTCCCCTTTCTGTTTCCATTTTTTGCTTCTTCCTACTCGTGTATTTTTTTCATATCTCAGAGGAGATTTTGAGAGTGGAGTTGAAGACAATGAGGTAGGCGTGGGTGGCAGATATTTCACTCTCTCCAAGAGGCCTGAAATACAACTGTGGCTGAGTGTAAGAGCCCCGTCCACTCTGCTCTCCCGTGGGGTTGTGCTCCCCTTGGAGATCCACTTGCACCCTCTGCACCTCCTCCCACCCCCACCTTGGGGGACTGGGCAGCTGGGACAGCTTTGACTCTATTTATGTGGTTTTTGCAGCCACAGCTTTGCATCCTAGGGGTCAGTGCTAAGTGAGCAAGGAAAATTAATGCACCCTGGAAGTATTTTCAGTCCTGTGCTACTTGTCAATCCTCACCGCATTTTTAAAAATATTCCCTGAGGTCTCTGTTTTTCTGGATACTGTGCTAGGTGTCCAGTGCTGAAATCTTATTAGAATCCAGTAGGGGCAACTCTGAAATACTAAATATATGTTCCACAAGACAAAGGGTACCACAGAGGCCTCCATAAAAGCATATTCAGTTCTCTATGAAAGTGCAAAGGGAGATTGACTGTCACTGTAGAAAATGACCAGGCGTCAGAACAAGGAGGGCATTTGGTGTAGTCAGGATTATGAGTAGGATTTTTTTTTTTTTTAACATGGGCATGCACTGGGAATCGAACCTGAGTCTCCAGCATGGTAGGCGTGACCTGCCCAGGATTTTAACAGGCAGAAAAATGGACCAGGCTCATTGTGGTCTGAGTTGTTATATATCATAATACATAGTATTGTTTAAAGTAAATACCATAAAATCAGGAATTGTAATTGATCCAGCATCTAGATAGACATTTAAAGTTTAGAATTTTTAAGATTTGATTTTTAAAAAATCCTTTTTTCCCTTAGCATTAATAATGAGCCACTTTAATCAGGAACATTTATCAGTAGAAAACGGCTGAGTTGTTTATAAAAGAGAGTTTGAGGCACATGCTAGGACACTGGTGTGGGTTTTTTTGCGTAATTTTCCTCTACCAAATGTGTGCGTCCTTCTGTACCAGACAATGCCTATTTGATGACAGTTCTCCCTCACAGGAGGGGGTAGGGGAAGAGGTAGAACTCATCATGCTGAGGGACCAGAGACAACTGGGGAGCTAGCAGCTGCCAAGCCTGTGCCAGCAGGAGCCTTCCCACTTCCCCTTCTCCATAGGGCGCTAGGGCGCTGCCGCCCAGCTGGACACCAGAGTCCTTAGTCTCTATGTGTGTGTGTGTTGTTGAAAGTCCGTCTGTGCTCGCTCTCCTGCACACCAGTCCACCTGGCCCTTCCCCTTTTGAGAGGTTCGTAGTTGGATCTGGTGGGAAGGAGTAACACAGGGCAGACTTTCCTCCCTAGAGTCCCTTGAGGGTTGCCCTGTCCCTACCTTCCTTGGCTTTCTGAATTCTTTCCTCTGTCCCTATCTATTTCCTTTAGTGAGCCCTCCTAATGTACTCCCCAGGCCAAGGGCTGGGACATCGGAGAACAAGATGCTGGATCCTCCTCTCTTCCGCGGGGTGAGGTTGTGGAGGAGAAGACTCACACTGCGTCTGAGAGACACAGAAAATTGTACCCAGGCTGTCTTTAGGCTCAGGTCCTGCCGTGAAAGGCGACCTGTCCAACAGATTCAGCTGCAGGAATATGCAGAGACCTGCCTAGAAGAGTTAACAGTAAAGACCATCATCTGTTCAGTCTGCTGCCACAGATAGTTGGAAGAAAATACATGAAGATTTTAGCAATATGCAAATTGAAGTTGCACAGAGTGGCTGACTCAAGCAAGTTTTAGAGGATATCAGTATCAGTTTGGGAAGAGAAAAATATTAGAGCCATTGATAATGTAAAATTGCCAAATAACAAGTAATTTTTTCAATTATATGTTGCTTCCAGATGTCTGTGCAACTTGTTGAATACCATTTTAAGATGTTGAACTTCTTCAATAGGCACCCTGATGGTTTTATTTATTTATTCTTTAAGCACTACATTTTGTTATAAATCCAGAACTTTGAACTTGCAGAAAGGTATTATTGCAATCATGTATGTATGTATTTTTTTATTTATTTGCATGGGCAGGCATTGGGAATAGAACCCGGGTCTCCGGCATGGCAGGTGATAATTCTGCCTGCTAAACTACCATCGCACCACCTGCAATCATGTATTTTTCATACTTGAAATTTATTTGTATGGTATAAATCATTTCTTTAAAGAAAATGCCAGTTGGGGGGGTTGATAAAATAACTTTTAATTTTAAAGTGAACTACCATTTTTGAGAATATCATCAGCATCCTTACTAAAGAAGAGGGGTAGAGAGGACAGCAGTTATTAATGTATTTTTAAAATAATTTTATAGCATTTGTATTTTAAGGATTTAGGGCAAATACATTTTTTCTACTTAATAAAAAGAAAATTAGCACTAAAAGGTGCAAGATATACTGATTGAGTGATTTTTTTTACATAAATATACTGATTTTTAGGATTTAAGAGCTGAAAAAACCCTTTCCACTTCCACTTGAGGCAAAACTGAACAAAATGTTAAATAGACATAGCAACATATTAATCTATTTTAAAAAAGATTTAGGAGGGGTTTTAAGGTTAAGAGACTTCTCAAAGTTTCGTTCAATAACCTCACTTATGATTTAACTATCTAAAATTTGTGAGCCCGCTCTATATCATCCTATGTACAATAGCCGAATCTTTTGAGATGTTCGGAGGCGGATCTGGTGGGAAGGGTCCTGAGAAAAACCCAGAGCAGATCTGAGGGGCAGACCTTCCTCTCTCGAGTCCAGTGAGGATTGCCCTGTCCCACTCACTCTCCTTGGCCTTCTGAATTCTTTCCTCTTTCCCCATTGATTTTCTTTAGTTTTGCTTTATCATCAGTTTCTATGGTGAGCATCCATGCTGCATTTTCCTCCTCCAGCACGGTTAGAAAGTACCTTTGGTTTTCAGGTGTCCATTGTATCTCAGTGCATTTGTCCTTCGTACACATGTGTTTGGAATTTGAAGGGGTCGGTTTGTGTGAAGTCAGTGTGAAAAATCACCTGTGGGTCTCAAGTATCTAAAGAGTTTAGGATTCTGTAGTTTATCTTTCCCAAAAAGAAGCACCAAATTGGTTTCACTTCTCTTGAATTCCTTCCTGCATGGATTCAAAATGTCTCCTGTGTGGGACGTGACTCCCAGGAGTCTAAATCTCCCTGGCAGTGTGGGACAGGACTCCAGGGATGAGCTGGGGTCTGGCATCATAGGACTGAGAAAGCCTTTTTGACCAAAAGGGGGAAGAGAGAAATGGGACAAAATAAAGTTTCAGTGGCTGGGAGATTTCAGAGTTGAGAGGTTATCCTGGAGGTTATTCTTATACATTATATAGATATCCCCTTTTATTTATGGCATATTGGAATGGCTGGAGGGAAGTACCTGACACTGCTGAGCTGTGTTCCAGTAGCCTTGATTCTTGAAGAAGATTGTGTAACTATATAGCTTTTACGGTGTGACCGCGTGATTGTGAAGAAAGGAAAAAGAGTGGAACACCCTTCTCCCCTTGACCGACCAGTGAATAGCTTCTCGTCTCCCTGCTTCCCTCCTTCCTCTCCCATTCTCCCTCTCTCCTTCCTCCTCTTCTCTCTACCTTTCTTCCTCTCTGCGCCACCCTCCTCCGGTCTTTTTATTGTGATCTCTGTCCTCTGCTCGTGTTGCCTCCCTCTTACTCAGTATCTGTTACTGGTTTCTCCGTCACATCCATGCCCCTTTGCTCTCTTCTCTCCATACCCTCCTCATCTCCCTTGCCCTGCTTCTTTGCCTCTCCCTTCTTCCCTCTTTCTTTCCCCGCTTCCCTTCTGTGTGCTCTTTCTGTCTTTGTCCCTCTTCCCCTAAAATGTGCCCCTTGCTCTGGCTCCCCACCAGGTCTGAGGTCAGTTACTACAGGCTCCACGGAGCCTTTTAATCAGAAACTTTAATTGAGAATAAATAGTGTGATTTACAGGATAGATTGGGGCATGTGTTGGGTGCAGGTGTGTGGTTTGGGTAAAAGTTTTGCCTTTCTTTTTTGGTCTGGCTATTCCTCTGCCAAACAACTGAGCCCCTGGTTCCCATATAGCAGCTATTTCATGGTAATTCTTCCCTGGATTTAAAGGAAAAACATTTTTTAAAATGTCAGGATTTTGAGAAATATTGGAAATATTATGATCTTTCTTATTAAAAATGGTTGGAGGAGATGACAGGTCATATTTAAGCTATTTTTAAGTGACTTAAGATGGAGCGTTAAAGGAACAAGGAAGGAGGAGGAGTTAAAACACAGAAGTTAGGATTTCATGAGTGTGGCTACTGAAACAGTATATTGATATTTCTTTTTAGTCTCCAGTGTCTTGGAGCAGCTAGAAGGAAAAACCTGAAATTGTGGAACTGTAACCCATACCAAACTTTGAAATTGGCTCTTTAGCTACTTGTTAAAATGTACTTGGAAATTTATTGGTTTTTTGTTTATGTGTTATATTTCACAATAAAAATGTTTAAAACAAAATGGAGAGTTAGATTGTAGACTTTCCCAAATTTCTTTTCCACAATTGGCTTATGATTTGGACATCTAATATTCATGGAGGGCTTCCTCTGTGCATGCCTGGGCAAACTCATCAGCTGGGGATTCAGTTAATGAAAATGTCACTTGGGGAAAAGAAGGAGTTAGGCTAGCCCTGGGGCAGGTCCTCCCTGTGGAGGAAGGATAGTATGAGAGGGAAGTCGTGGATCTGATGGAGAGGGTCTTGAGACTATCCCAGAGCGGCTCTGAGGGCCAGACTTTCCCTCTTTGGGCCCCTGAGGGTTGCCCTTACCCCACCCTCCATATTGAGGTGTATAGTGGATAAAATAGCATAAAATAACATATTTCAAGATAGATTTGAGAGAGTGCTTGAGATTGAGGAACTTTCTTAAATTCCTTCTGGAAAACCTAACTTGTGATTTAATCAGGATTGTGCTGCTCCAGCCCCCTTTGGCCTGGGGACTCATTTCCACTCATTATTTTAGTTCAGGGACATCATTGGTTTTTGTGGTGAGGGTCAGTGGTACATTAATCTATTTCAGAGTGGTTAGAAGGAGGATCTGGTTTTGAGGTTCCCTTAGCATCTGTGGCACCTTCTTGGTACAGTGGTTTGAGTTTCAAGGGGTAAATTTGTGTAAGTTTAGCCTAAAAATCTGTTGTGGACCTAAAGTAACCAAAGAGCTCAGCATTTTCTTATTACTCTATTTCAAGTAGTATCTGAGAAGCCTAATTGGTTTTATTTCCCCCAACATGGTTTTTCATGTAAGGATTAAAGGCATTAGAGTCACCTCTTTTCTCTATCAGTGGATATTTTTTCTCTTTCACCATCTCACTCATGGCTCCATCATGCTGGCTTTTTCCTTCTGTATAAGTGGATAGCCTATCCCTTTTTCTTTTATTCCTGGTTCTCATTTTCCCTTTCTGCTTTCATGGTCTCTGCCTTCCTGAGTTTTTGTTTTTCTCCCTATATCTCTGCGCCCATTTTCTTTCCACAGCTCTTCTGGACACTCATCTGTGTCTCTTTCTGCCTTTTCCTATGCGTGCGAACTTTTCTCTCAGCCCTCACCACTGCCCACAGCCACCCTCCCCGCGGCCCACATTCTTTCTGGGCGTTGGGCACTGAGATAAATGCTGGTTCCAGTAAATAGTAAGATGTGGAAGCTTATGTGCTTTCAGTACCCTGCTGCTTTCTTTAATTGTTCTATTTTTTCTGAGACTTTTTCCCCCCACACTAAGTGGATTTGAGAGTGCAGTTGAAGAAAGTTAAGAGAGGCCTAAGTGGAAAATATTGCCCACTCCAGAGGGCCAAGTACTTGGCTGGTTTTGAGGTAGTTCATTCTTCAGAAAAGGCGTTGAACCAGGCTTGTGTTAGGCTTTAGGTGTCTGGGGTCTTTTTTAAAAAAGGGGTTTGGAGAGAGAGGAAGAAGGTGGTCGAAAGAAATAGTTTATAGGAAATGTAGATTGTTCATCTGAGAAACGCCATCAGTCAGCTCTGACCACCAGGTCACCCGTTACTTAGGTTCGCTCCACCTGCCCTGCTGCAGGCCTCACAGGCGGCCAACACATCTTGCCGTGTTGGGGGGCAACGTGCAACCTGGGGCGCAGCTGACAGCCAAGGCTGCCCCAAGCTAAGCCCAGTTCCAGAGTGGGCAGCCGCACCCTCCTGTGGGTGGGCTCCGAGCCCCGCCCCCGGGAGCGCGGACCAATAGGCTGGGCGCCAGGGGGCGGAGCGCTGTCCGGGAGGCGGGGCGGGCCGCGGCTGCCCTGGTCGTGGCGGTGGCTGCAGGGGCGGCGGCGGCGGCTGGTCTGGGCGTCCGCGGCCCGTGGGGGTGGGGTCGGCGAGTTCTCGCCCTTGGTGGCGGCGGCGGCTGCCCGGGACCGGAATGGAGCGCCGCGGTGAGTGTGGCGCGGGGCTGCGGCGGCGGCTGCGGGCTGCCCTCAGTGGCCGCCGGGGAGTTGCGGTCCCGCGTCCGCGCCGCCCGAGGGGAGGAAGCTGTGGGCTGTGCTGGGGCGGGAACCCGAAAACCGGGGCCGGACGGAGGAAAGTTACGGGTCTCGGGAGGGGTCCGACCCTGGTGAGGAGAGAGGCTGGAGTCGAGGGACGAGGGACGGGAGCAGAAGCTGCAGGTCTTAGGAAAAGCCAACACTTAGCTCTTAGCACTGACCAGGCACCTTTCCACGAGCTTTACGTGTATTAATGAACTTTGGTTCTCACGGTAGGTCCATGATCGTCTTCCCCATTTTTTCACAAGGGAAATAAGAACCTGCCCAAGCACAGCGACCAGCAATTTGTAGGGTCGGCAGAGAAATTCGGGCAGTTTTGCTCCCGAATCCGCGTTCCTGACTGGGGTGTGCGGCTTTGCTTCTGACCAGCCTCTCCCACCTGCGCTGACTGCGCTTCTCACCCCCACAGGGCTCGCGGTCTGCAGGGACGTTCGGGTTTCCTTGGTGCTTTCTTTTCGCCTGCGTTTTTGGGTGGACAAAGGGTGTTTCGTTCTGAGGTCTCCTCAGTCTCAGTAGTTTGTCCCAGATCTGTTAGGTATGTGTTTGGGGTTTGACAGTTTTTATTTTCTCTTTTTGATGAGTGAGTTCGGTCTGAGACGTTTCTAGTGACTGAGGAGACGGAAACTCCATATTGGAGTTTGGAATTGGAGTCAGTACCTTATTGAAGGGCAGGACTGTTACCTGCTAAAGGTGTGAGCTGGGCGCCCCTTCCTCTCCCTTTGTCCCGGTGACTCTGGCCCATCGCTGTTGTCGGCTGCGGTCCTGTTGTGGTTGCTTCATTCTTCTGTCTGCATTTAAATCCTGGAATAGGGAACGTGCATTTTTGGCATTGGGTGATTTGGGCTGTCACGGGAGAACCCTGCCTGCCAGGAATGCTAGACATTCTGGAGACGTGGGAGGCTGTGCAGCGTCTTCGGTTTTAAGTGTGCTGTGTTCAAACTGCACAGGAATGAAGTGTATGCGTATTGCGTGCCTTCTTTAGATATTACACTTATTTTGCATGTTCTTCTTAAAACTATTTCTGATGTCCCCGTTTTTTTTCAGTGCTTTAAAAAATACAGTCAAAGACTTCTAGAGCTCTTCTGATTTTTTTTAGCATCAAGTAGATTCTTATTAATCAGAAATTGTGCTGAAATAGATTTCTGAAATAGCTGACAATTTTTCCTAGGTATAAATAATAAGATGGGAATTGAGAAGTACAGATATTTGGAGTCAATTTTATACTTTGATTATACAGCCCAATACCTGAATGAAAATTTGGGGGAGGTATGTGGTTGTGCCTGGAGGAGCAATACATCTGACTGAGATGCGCAGTGTACTGAAGTCTTGAAGAAAAGTCATGTTTCAGCATACCGGGAAGTTAGTGTTCACATTTTTAATGCACATTCTACTAAGAAGTTGGAACATACTGAAAAGTAGTTTTGATCAGTAAGTTTCTGTTTGATACAGAGTTTGAGAATTGGATGATACATATTTTTAATGTTGAAGTTGGAAGAGCTATACGAGAATTAGGGTTTCACAAATACTTTGCTCAGCAATCTGTTTGCTAAGTTCATACTTTTCTTTGAACCCTTTTAGTAGGTTTCCATGAGGTAAGTTAAGTTTCTGGAATTGTTTCTGGTCCTACATTTCTTACTTACAACCTACAGATAGCAATAAGGTCACATCTTGTTCCTTGACGATACTAAATGCAATTGTCCACAATAAAGAATTTCTAGTAATGATGGTTAACAGTTACTTAGTCTTCATGATAAACCAGGCCCTGGGATAAAAGGGTTTTTCATGCATTGTTACCTAATTTAATTAAATTGGCTGTCACGATCTATTAATAACTACATTTTATATTAACACAACTAGAGAACATTCATTTTAGCACATAGGAGAGTAGTGTGTGTGATCTCTGAAAGAGTATATATTATCCAGATTTTCTCGTTACTGTAGTTCAGTTTTATGAAAGCTTGGATTAAGCTTATGCTATTTTTAAAAAATATTTTTATTGATAAAACAATATACAAACACAAACATTGTCAACCTACAAGCATTCCATACATAGTATACAATCAGTGGCTTACAGTGTCATCACATAGTTGTGTATTCATCACCATGATCAATTTTAAGATCATTTGCATCACTCCTGAAAAAGAAATAAAAAGAAAAAACTCACGCATACCATATCGCTTTCCCCTCCCTCTCATTGACTACTAGTATTTCCATGTACCCAATTTATTTTAACCTTTGTCACCCTTATTATTTATTTTTAATCCATATTTGTTATTCAGCTGTCCATACCCTAGATACAAGGAGCATCAGACACAGATTTTTACAATCACACAGGGACATTGTAAAGGCTATATCATTATACAGTCGTCTTCAGGTATCAAGACTACTGGAACATAGCTCAACAGTTTCAGGTACTTTCCTCTGGCCACTCCAATATACCATAAACAAAAAAGGGTATCTCTATATAATGTGTAAGAATAACCTTCAGGATAACCTCTCTAGTCTGAAATCTCTCAGCCACTGAAATCTTATTTTGTCTCATTTCTCTCTTTCCCTTTTTGGTCAAGAAGGCTTTCTCAGTCCCTTGATATCGGGTCCCTGCTCATCCCAGGATTTCTGTCTCATTTTGCCAGGGAAATTTATACCCCTGGGAGTCATGTCCCACATGGGGGTGTGGGGAAGAAATTAGTTCCCTTCCCATGTCAGCTTAGAGATAGAGGCCACATCTGAGCAACAAAAGAGATTCTCTGGGGGTGACTCTTAGGCCTAATTTTAAGTAGGCTTAGCATATCCTTTGCAGGAATAAGTTTCATAGGGGCAAACCCCAAGATCGAGGGCTTGGCCTTTTGATTTGGTTGTCTCCACTGCTCGTGAGAATATCAGGAATTCCCCAGAAGGGGAAATTGAATATGCCTACTTTCTCCCCAGTGCCCCAAGTGGACCTTGCAAATGCCTTTTATTCACTGCCCAAATTACTCTGGGATATTTCAGCGTATTAACCTGGACAAACCAACAAAGTCACACACCCTATTCAAGATTACATGTACTTATGGTGTTCAACTAAACTGACCATACAAGCTGAAGAAGTGATCTTTGAGCTGAGATTTGAGTAATTAAATTGAGGGTAAGGAGTATTCCAGGCAAAGGGAAGCATATATAGATAAGCCCATGAGCTGAAAAATTGATGTTTTTTTAAGCTATATGATCATGACCCATTATGGGTCAATAGGTTATGAAACCTATTGGGTGTGTTGCAACCAGCACTTAAAAAATTAAATTGGGTAGACTAGAAAACGTATTAATATGGCACATGGATCCTTAGAATCTGTGTTGAGAGCCAGAAATTGCGACTCCAAGATGATACTGCAATGGACGTCAGCATTACCCCATTCAGCAACTGTTCAGAACACTGAAAAAGTGATCAGACTTCATCTAGAGATATAAATGAAGCTGAAATGGATAGGATGAGGGTAAATCAGAATACTGGGTAAAGAGTGATTTGGCCCATATTTTCAGACTTCAACTTTTGTGCAAGACCAAAGGGAGAGAGGTTTATTTTGGTGCAGAATTTACCTTTTGGGTGGCACATTATTTATTTTAACTTGTATGGTCAGTTTCCTTGAACATTGTAATTACATGGAATTTTTATGAAAAAGTGAAATCTTATTGATTTGTACAGGTTGGTATGATGCCCCAGTACTTTCCAGAGTAATTCGGGCAGAGAATAAAGAAGTATTTGCAAGGTCCCCCTGGGGGAATGGGGAAAAAGGAGAAAATATTAAACTTACCCATCTGGGAAATTCCTGATATTCTCACAAGCAGTGAGAACCACAAATTCAATAGGCTGAACCTTCAGTCTTGAGGCTCAGAACTATGAAGCTTATTCTTGCAAAGGAGAAGCTAAGCCTACTTATAATTATGCCTAAGAGTCATCCCCAGAGAACCTCTTCTGTTGCTCAGATATGGCCTTTCTCTCTAAGCCAACTTGGCAGGTGAACCACTGTCCCACTCCACACATGGGACATGACTCCCAGAGCCTAAATCTCCCTGGCAACATGGGACCTGCATCGTGGGATTGAGAAACTTTCTTGACCAAAAGTGGGAAGAGAGAAATGAGGCAAAATAAAGTTTCAGTGGCTGAGAGATTTCAGAGTTGAGAAGTTATGTTAGAGGTTATTTTTATGCATTATATAGATACCCCTTTTTAGTTTATGTTGTATTGGAGTGGCTCATGAAGGAAGTAACTGAAACTGTTGAATGGCATTCCATTAACCTTGATTCTTGAAGATGACTGTATAACTAACTATACAGCTTTCTCAGTGTGACCATGTAATTGTGAAAACCTTGTGTTTGATGCTCCTTTTATCCAGGGTATGGACAGATGAGTGAAAAAAAGGATGAGAATGAAATAATTAGGGGATAAAGGGTAAAAAAATTGAGTAGGTTGAAATACTGGTTGTCAGTGAGAAGGAAGGATAAGGGGTATGGCATGGATGAGCTTTTTCTTTTTTCTTTTTCCTTCTTTTTCTGGAGTTATGCAAATGTTCTAAAAGTGATCATGGTGATGAATACACAACTGTGTGATGATATTGTAAGCCATTGATTGTATACTATGGCTGAACTGTATGTGTGGAAAGAGTTCTTAATAAAAATATTTTTTTAAAAAAGATGATACTGCAGAGGGGGTGGTAAGGAGCCATATCTCATGTTGAGCTTTATAGTTAGTGCATGACAGCTTCTCATTTGTTTTATTGAAGGGTTTTGAGCAGAAAAATGGCACAATAAGATTTGTGTTTTGAAATGCTCACTCACTGCATTTGGAATGGGACAGGAATGGCTGTGGGGGGATGGTTAGGAAGTTATTACAGTGGTTAGCTCAGAACAGAAATGCTGGTAGTTCATAGTAGCATAGTGATAGTGGAGAAATAGTGGATGGATCAGAGAACTGTAGATGAAGAAGTAAAAATCTATGGCGCTGGATGAGGTAGGTATAGCACAGCGTATACGATATGATAATATATCTTACATGTGACTAGAAAAGAATAATGAATAAAATTTTTTACTGTAAATTTCATGAGTCATTACTTATTCTTATCATTTAAAAAGTATTCAGTTATCCAACACAGAATTTTTGAGAAACATTTTAATGTTAATTCTCAAGCTAATTTAATTCCCCCAGTCATTTCATTTTTTATTTCAGGAGATACAAACAAAATTAGGACTCTTAATTTTAGAAATGTAAAATGTAAGAATGAAGAAGAAACAAACTAAGGTGTTTTCAGAGATGAGATCCTTTAATTTTGTGGTCCTTTATTTATTAAAAAATTTTTTGTGTGTTGTATGGTGGAGGGTCACATTTCATTATTTTTCCATGTGAGTATCCTGTTACTGCAGCACCACTTACTGAAATTTTTTTTTATTTGTTTGATTTATTTGTTTTGCTTGTTTGTTTTTTGGGAAGTGCATGGACCAGGAATTGAACCCGGGTCTCCCACATGGGAGGCGAGAATTCTGCAATTTTGTGGTCCTTTTTTTTTTTTTTTTTAACATGGGCAGGCACCAGAAAACGAACCCAGGTCCTCTGGCATGGCAGGCAAGCATTCTTGCCGCTGAGCCACCGTGGCCTGCCCTTGTGGTCCTTTTTAATCGTCATACAAGTCTGTAGTAAATTGTGCAGGAAATACATCTAGAAAATATTTGAGCCAGCATTCAAATCCAGATCTTTCTTAATCCAAAAGATTGTCTTTTTTATAATACCATTCTGAAATTACCTCAAATAGTGCCCTGATAATCATACATTTATGTGTTCACCAAATGAGTTTATCATGTCAGTGGACACCCTTGAAACATGTTTTAAACAAAGAAATATTCTTAATGAGACTCGATAACCTAGGATATGGAGTTGGGCGTGTGTATGTGTGTTTATTTACAATTAGAGAGAAGTAAATTTAATTGATCTTTTACATGCTGGACACTTCTATGCCACTGTCTTGATTGAATCCTTATAGTAACCTCATGAGAATAGATGTCAGGATGTTATTTCCATTTTGTAATGAGCATGCCAGAGTGAACAGACGATTAACAGCTTTGCAGGTCATATAGTAAATAATAAATAATGAGGAAGGATTTTGGAAAAAGGTCTTTATTTTTACAAAGCTCATATTTCATCTTTATTTTGATGGTGGTATAATGGAGGGAGATATGTGCCCTTCCATTAAATGACATTTTCAGGGCAACTTTAAAAGTAAAACACACATGTACACGCACACACACACACACACTAAGAATAAGAGGTAGTGATTAAGAGCATGAATTTTGGAGTCACGGCAGATCTTGGTTTATCATTTGTCAGCTGAGAGTTTGGACAAGTTACTTGACTTCCAAACCCCAGGTTTCTCACTTGTGAAAAGAAGAAATAGAAGTTTGCAGTGAGAAAAGAAGAAATAGAAGTTTGCATATAGATTTATCATGATTACTGGCACTGAATAATAAATGGAAAGATGCTATTAGTGGCTTTGTTTCTTTTAAAAACATTTGGGGCAGGCAACAGTGGGTCAGTGGCAGAGTTCTCGCCTGCTGTGTTGGAGACCCGGGTTCTATTCCCGAGCCTGCCCATGAAAAAAAAAAAATAAGTATTTTCTTTTAAAGAAAATACTAAGGTGGGCTATGGACTATTGATTGAAAACCTAGTGTAATGTTTCCCATGGTTAATGTAGTGTTTGTGTTTCTCATTTTTTTTTCCATTTCTTCCCTTTTAAGGATTTCAGTTTTTCTGACCTATATGCAGGATGATTAAAAATATACAGAAAAGGACAAAGAAAAAGCGTGTTTTGGCATCAGGCCAAAATTCTACTGATGTCACCACTTCTGAAATGGGGTTCAAATCCATAAGTTCCAACTCCTCTTTTGACCCGGATTACATCAGGGAGTTGGTGAATGATATCCGGAAATTCTCCCACATGTTACTATATTTGAAAGACGCTATTGTGTCAGGTTTGTCAATAATTTTCTCTTAGCATTTTTATTGGATAGTTTGTAAAATTTAAAATGCCAGCCTAGCTACAAATATGTGTGTATACAGGGGTAAGAACAGAATCTGCTTTAATTAATTATATGGCTTTTAATTTTTTTTTTGCCAAGTGTCTGATGTTTACATTGTAAACTATTTTATAATCAGATGTGGTACAGTAAATAATAGTAACTTTGGTAAGTGTGAGGAGAAAAAAACCACGAAAAATGAAAATCAGTTGTTCGTTCCTAGCAGTTGTCCCATTTTACATAAGAAACTGAATTCATTGAAATTTTTTCGCCGTGGGTAATGTACAGTAAGTGGCACTAATTACACACCAGCTGTAAGGTAACTAGTGTGAAACCACGGAAGAACTGCACCTGCCACAGCGGCATGGACTTGGGCCTTTCTGACTGAGCACATTTAAAAAAACCTAAATGTCCACCCCAGTCACTGGCATGTTAACCTTCTTGTTAATGGTAACACGGTGCATGGATTGGCCTTTAGTAAGCAGACTAATGTTTATACTTTACATTGTTGGTACTTTTACCTAGATTCAGTTTTGCATATTCTTGTTAATATTTATGACTGCGAGTGAACATTTTTCTCTCAAAAATCAAACTGAAAGAGGTTCTGCAACCTCTTTGTGAATTAAGGGCTAATCACAAAATTTATTCTCTTTCTAGTTAGAAATTGTTATGAAACAAAAGACTTGATTCTCCTGAAGCAAAGGACCATATATACATCTGTGCTTCCTGATTTTACTACCTGTCTTCTGATTTTTAGGGTCCTTTTACATCCAAATTTGATGGTAATGATATTTGATAGTTAAAAATGAAGCTCCTATTCCTTTTTGATAAGTTGAAGTTCATTTCCATATTCATAGTAGTATGTCTGGATATAGAAAATTAAGATTACCAGTGTTTTCTTATTTACGTGAGATCTCCTGGGACATTATAGAAATTTATAAGATTTTAGTAAGTATATTTCTATGTATTTAAGTTAATTATTTGTTTCTGGCATATGTTTTGAAAAATGGAAACCAAAAACACATCTTGTGCTTATACTAAATGCTGCTTTTAAGAGTTTATTTCTAATCTAACTATAACTTTCAGGTTAAAAATACATGAATTGTAGTCTCTATTTGTAAAACAGGAATCACATGTCTTTGGAACTATATAAATATTACTAATAAGTTGTTCCCATTCCCATTCATTTTAATAGCTTGATTTTGAAGTCTAATTATGGATGATTAAATGGTAATAAAGTTATCTTGCTAGTGTGGAAAGATATCCTAAATACGTTAAATATGATGTTGATAATGTATTTCTTACTAAAGTAACATATACAAGAAGCAGAGCTTTGTAATAAAGTTTTATTCTTAACTGGGTTAATTTTAAAAAATTACATTATAATTTATGTACAGTAAAATTTATTCTTTATTTTCCTTAGAAGACTTCAAATATTTAAAATCCTCATCTCTCGTATTTATGCTTTGTGTCACAGATTTAAAATGATGGTAATTTAAAACCAGTTGGTCTACTCCTTATCTCCAAAATTTTTTTATTAGTTTTAGGTTGTGAATAGACAATTCAGAGAATAAGAAGTGGTTTGAAAGCTGATTCTAAATGAGAATGAAAAATAGTGATAAAGAAAGTAGCAGTAGACTATCCCTTGAGATAAAATAATGTGTATGAAAATATATTTAGTCTCTGAAATTTAATTTGAAAAGTCTGTAAGGGCATTATCCTTTTGATAAGAAAGCTAGTACTTCAAAACTAAAATAATAGATTGTAGTGCTAGTAATCAAAAAGCTCTTACACTTAGCTTGCAATTTATGTCTGGGTAATTAATGGTAAAGGGAAAAACCATTTGTTGAATAATGAGCTCCCATTGAAAAATAGTATTCAATGGCCAGAGAATTTTCATTTACTTGACTTTAGGTTGGCTTTAATGCATGGTTCTTCAGTCAGAGCTGAAAGGATGTATGTATGCCATCCGAGAAGAAATCCTGGATTTAACAGGAATTTGTTTTCTTTATCTTTGGGAGTACATTTAGATCATTGTAATCAAATTCTAGAAATATGCTACTTAGTTGATTTGAGTTGTTAGGACCTTCTTTTGTTCTCCTTAAACAAGGAAGTGTGTATTGTTTATTACTTTTTCATACATATATATTAGTGTTAAAATGCTTTTAAAAATCAGCTTTTAGGGATATGAAATGTAGATATACAATTAAATTATCTTTTGGTCTAATCAGAAGATCATTTGTTTTATATACTCTTATCTACCTGTCATGAGCTAGTGATGCACAGTCATTTTGACTCTTGTCCCAGGTGTTCGACCCTATTGTTGAGGCTGGACTTAAAATAGCTTTTTGATTGGTTTATAGCTACATTTTCCTTTCCCCAAACTAGAGTTGTAGAAATATGTAATTGTATACAGTAAGTTTTATATTTTACCAATATGCCTTTACATATAAACAGTGTTTATTCACATAGTCATCATAAGTGCAGCTACTTTTTAAAATCGTGGGTAGCGTATATAACATAAAATTCACTATTTTAACCATTCTTAAGTGTACAATTCAGTGAAATTATTTACTTTTACCATGTTGTGCTACGATCATCACCTTCCATTACTACTTTATCACCCAAAACAAAAAACTCTTTACCCATTAAGCATTGATTCTCTTTCCTCTTCTCCAAAGGGCATATTTTTACCCCTTTTTACAGATGAAATATATGTGTAAGTTAGGCTATGTGATTTTTTCAACCTTTTACTACCAATAAATGGTGGCCTGGGGATTTGGAACCCAAATGTCATGAATGCAGAAAGGTGTGTTCTTTCTATACTGAGCTGCTTCACATGGCAGGTACTTAGTGAAAACACTGCTCAGTTTTCGTTATTTCGTTGACCAAGTCTTCATTCGATGAATTATCTAGATCTGCACTGTTCAATATGTAGACATGAGATATATGTGACTATTTAAATCAATTAAAATAAAAAACTCAGCCCTTCCTTTTCAGTAGTCACATTTCAAGTGCTTATTTGCCAGATGTGTGCTAGTATGTATTATGTTGGACAGCATAGACAGAGAACATTTCCATCAGCATAGAGTGTTGCTTGCATAGACATTTGGTGTTCATCAGTATCAAGAATATTGAGATGAGTTCTTCAGTCTTAAATATTTCAACTTTCTATGGCATTTAAAGGAAATCTAGAAAAAGCTGTTACTAATACAAAATTAAAAACGGTTATACATTGCAATAGAAAATCTAAGCTGGGGACCATCTGGAATCTCCTTCCTTAAAAGTTATCTTTACCTTTGTAGTGTTTAGCTTTCTTAGCCCGTCTTTGAATTGAACCAGTAGATCAGTGTCAACCAAGTTACATAATTTGGTTAAATTGGTTATTTAAAGGATGGCAGAGAACGTTCTGGCAAGAGATTGAAATAATCTAGGCTCTTGGCCTACTGCTGATCTTGACTAGCTTTAGACTTAAGTCATTTCATCTTTTAAAACTGAAGTGCTAAAAAAAAAAAAAAAAACTGAAGTGCTTGCACTATATGCTATCAATTTTATGATTCTGTGATTCAAATCATAATTGGATTTGAAGTTAAAGATTTACAGTTCAGAAATGAAGAAGTTAACTAAATAAAATATTATTTTGAAACTGTATGATGCAATTTAGAGCCCCTGAAATCTCTGAGATTTTGTTTGTTTTGTTTTTTTGTTTTTGTTTTTTTTTCACAATCACAGAAAGCTTTTATTACCATAAGAGGAAACCAGAAAATGCTGGAGGCCCTGCATGGCAGCGTTGTCAGCATATGTGTTCAGGGTGATGGGACAGCAGGCGGGACCCCATAAATCACATCTGGACAATCTCCCAATTGACAGGTTTGCTCATTTCAGGGGAGCCTTTGCTGGGCCTGAACACCTGTTAATTGCCCTGTGGGTCTGTGGCTCAGGGGCCTGGCTGAGGATTTTTCCTTCTGGACAAAAGGGACACACAGCCAGAACCAGGGGTTATAACTGCACAGACATCATCTTAAAATGGAAATTGAATCAGGCTCGTTACATCAGTAAGAACATCTTACCCTGATCATAAAATGAGGGAAAGGGGAGCAGTAGGCTGTACTGGATAGCCTTTTTTTTTCAGATAGAATGCTTTTTAAAATATTGGCAGGTCCTTTCCTCTTGTTAACAGCAAGCAGCACACAATTTCCAAGCCAGCTTTTAAAGCTATTGTTATCTCTTGTTATCTGTTATTGTTTGAATTTTGAACCAAATTGATGGAGTAGGAGCCAGTAGAGGACTCCTGTTTGATCTGGAAATTTTCTGTGGAGAGTCCAAAAGGTCAGAGAACCAAGTTCCCAAGATCTTTTAGTTTACCAAACATCTCTTCCTTTAGTCTTTCATTACGTTCTTCAATTTGCTTAGGTAATCTCATATAAGCTTCTCGTGCTTGATGTACTGATGGATCTTTTTCTAATATTGATTTATAGTCTTCCAAGGCTTCATCTAGCTTATCCGTTTTCTCGTACAATTCTGCTCTCCTTAATAGTGCCCTGATTTAGCTGGGGTTTAAATGAATTGCTTTGCCGCAGTCACTGATGGCCAGCTCTTTCTTGTCTTGTTTCATCCTTGCAGCAGCTCTATTTGAAAAGAGAATAGACCTGTCTTTTTGGAAGCAGGATGGGCATGTCTGAAGGGCTCGACTATAAGAAGGTTCAGCATCTATATAATCTCCTTTCTTAAATTGTTCATTCCCCTCTTCTTTTAGTCTAGTGCTCTCTTCTCTTCTCTTCTGTTTCTCGTCATCTGGCATGTCCTTTTCCAGTTCTATGAGGTATTCTTCATAGCTCCACAATCTCTTGAGTCTTCACCTTCCAAGCCACTGAGACCCTTCTAAGATTTTTTAATATCAGTTTTATAATAACTATCTTAAAGAGTGGTATTTATGAAAATTTTCCAAATAAGAATATGGGGCTTGTGTTACAAAAGTTGTGGAGGTTAAAATAAGTGCCATGAAGCTCTGTGCTCCCTAAAGGAGTGAAGATATTGCAGTTTGTCCCTAATTCTTTAATTTACAATAAAAATGGAGAGCCTAATGTGGGAGATCAGAGAACTGTGAAAACATTTATTCTTTCTTTGATAGAATAGATGATAAGAGTTTGGTAATTCTCTTACAAGACTTATTTTCAAGAAGAGGTTACCCAGTAGTCTTATACAAGTAGCAAATGTGGAATTTGAAGTTTTAGATCTCTATCCAGCATCATTAAGGGCATTATGAATAATTACGGGGTAAATTTTGCCTCACATTAAAATGCTGAATCACTCAATTATACTTACATGTTTGTTCTGTGTTTAATTATAGCACTAGATTAATGTACTTGCTGTGTAAGTACCAGTTCAGGTATATGTTTGCCCCTCTATGAAATATTATGTTCTGAATTCCAAAGAACAGATTCATAAATGTTCTTCTAGTTATATAGTAATTTAAAAGTCTTTCTTTGTGGTATGCTTCCTGTTGGGAGTTGAATCCTGTCCCCCACAAAAGACATGTTCAGGTTCCAACCCCGAGTCCTGTGGGTGTGAACCCATTTGTAATTAAGACCTTTGAAAATGTTATTAGTTCCGATGTGGCCAAACAGAATGGTGCTGGGTCTTAACCCAATATGACTGAAGTCCTTATAAGCAAAGGAAATTGAACAGAGAGGGGTGATGCCATGGGGAGCAGCCAGAAACTGGAGGTCAGCGATACCTGGAAGAGAAAGGAGATGATGCCTCCACGTGCATTGCCATGACTGAAAAGCCGATGAACCCCCAAAGAATGCTGGCCAGCCAGAAGATACTGACCCCAGGCGGAAGCAAGTCTTCTAGTCTCTGACACTGTGAGCCAATAAATTCCTGAGTCAACTTGTTTTGTTTTGTTTGAGCAACCCATTCCTGGTTGAAATACCATTCAAGGAAGCTCAAAATCTGGGAATTTGAAAAATGGAAGGCTTGTAATTGGGCTAGAATAATAGTGTAATTGGGCTGTCATAAAAGATATTTGAAAGGAAATCAGTAGTCTAATTCTTCAACTTTTTGATTATATAACTACTTTAAAGTGGATTTTAATAAAAGCTTATCTTCGTGATTGGTGTCTTGCTTTTCTATTTTGTTTTTAAATAAGGCTAGAAAGGAAGATAAAAGTTTTCACTAGTTTCAGATAAACAAGTTGTACAATTTTTTTTTTTAAGTTTTTTAATGGGTGGTGCGATGGTGGCTCAGTGGCAGAATTCTCGCCTGCCATGCTGGAGACCCAGGTTTGATTCCTGATGCCTGCCCATGCAAAAAAAAAAAAAAAAAAGAAAAAAAAAGAAGGTTTTAAATTCACTTTTTTTTTTCTTGGTCAACATTTTTATTTTTTTATTAATTAAAAAAATTAAACAAAACATTAAGATATCATTCCATTCCACATATACAATCAGTAATTCTTAATATCATCACATAGTTGAATATTCATCATTTCTTAGAACATTTGCATCGATTTAGAAAAAGAAATAAAACGATAACAGAGAAAAAAAAAGATTATACATACGATACCCCTTACCCCTCGTTTTCATTTACCACTAGCATTTCAAACTAAATTTATTTTAACATTTGTTCCCCCTATTATTTATTTTTATTCCATATTTTCTACTCTTCTGTTGATATAGTAGCTAAAAGGAGCATCAGACACAAGGTTTTCACATTCACAGAGTCTCATTGTGAAAGCTATATCATTGTTCAGTCATCATCAAGAAACATGGCTACTGGAACACAGCTCTACATTTTCAGGCAGTTCCCTCCAGCCTCTCCACTGATGAGAGTGGGGAATTGAAGTCTCCAACTATTATGGTAGGTCTGTTTCCCTTTTCAGTGTTTGCAGTGTTTGCCTCACATATTTGGGGGCATTCTGGTTTGGTGCATAAATATTTATGATTGTTATGTCTTCTTGTTGAATTGTTCCTTTTATTAGTACATAGTATCCTTATTTGTCTCTTTTAACTGTTTTACATTTGAAGTCTAATTTGTTGGATATTAATATAGCTACTCCTGCTCTTTTCTGGTTGTTATTTGCATGAAATATCTTTTCCCAACCTTTCACTTTCAACCTATGTTTATCTTTGGGTCTAAGATGTGTTTCCTGTAGACAGCATATAGAAGGATCCTGTTTTTCAATCCATTCTGCCAGTCCATGTCTTCTGATTGGGGAGTTCAATCCATCAATATTCAGTGTTATCACTGTTTGGGTAGTACTTTCCTCTACCATTTTGCCTTTTGTATTTTATATGTCATATCTAATTTTCCTTCTTTCTACACTCTTCTCCACACCTCTCTCTTCTGTCTTTTCATATCTGTCTCTAGTGCTCCCTTTAGTATTTCTTGCAGAGCTGGTCTCTTGGTCACAAATTCTCTCAGTGACTTTTTGTCTGAGGATGTTTTAATTTCTCCCTCATTTTTGAAGGACAATTTTGCTGGGTATAGAATTCTTGGTTGGCAGTTTTTCTCTTTTAGTAATTTAAATATATCATCCCACTGTCTTCTCACCTCCATGGTTTCTGCTGAGAAATCTACACATAGTCTTATTGGGTTTCCCTTATATGTGATGGATTGCTTTTCTCTTGCTGCTTTCAAGATCCTCTCTTTCTCTTTGACCTCTGACATTCTGACTAGTAAGTGTCTTGGAGAATGTCTATTTGGATCTATTCTCTTTGGGGTGCGCTGCACTTCTTGGATCTGTACTTTTAGGTCTTTCATAAGAGTTGGGAAATTTTCAGTGATAATTTCTTCCATTAGTTTTCCTCCTCCTTTTCCCTTCTCTTCTCCTTCTGGGACACCCACAACATGTATATTTGTGCGCTTCATGTTGTCATTCAATTGCCTGAGTCCCTGCTCATATTTTTCCATTCTTTTCCCTATAGTTTCTGTTTCTTTTTGGAATTCAGATGTTCCATCCTCCAGTTCACTAATCCTAACCTCTGTCTCTTGAAATCTACCATTGTAGGTTTCCATTGTTTTTTTCATCTCTTCTACTGTATCTTTCATTCCCATAAGTTCTGTGATTTGTTTTTTCAGACTTTCCATTTCTTCTTTTAGTTCAGCCCATGTCTTCTTCATATCCTCCCTCAATTCATTGATTTGGTTTTTGATGAGGTTTTCCATTTCTGTTCGTATATTCTGAATTAATTGTTTCAGCTCCTGTATCTCATTTGAGCTATTGGTTTGTTCCTTTGACTGGGCCATATCTTCAATTTTCCTGGTGTGATTTGTTATTTTTTGCTGGCGTCTAGATATTTATTTAATTACCATAATTAGTTTATTCTGGAGATTGCTTTCACTTATCTTACCTAGGGTTTTCTTGCTAGATGAGTTTGTTGTCTATCTGTTCATTGACCTTCAGTTCAGCTTTTTCTGGGTCTCTAGCTTAAGTTTTTTTAACAGAGGGTAATTTTTCAGTTCTTGTTTTCTTGTTTCTTGTCCTGCTTGTAAGGTGCCTTTTCCCTCCCCACCCTTAGGAGGGTCTACATAGGTATTACAGACTCCAGTCGGGTTTTCCAGGACTAAACTGGCCTCCTTTCGGGGGGAAGGAGTCACCTGCATCAGTTTTCCCTGAGGGTGAGACCCAGCAGGTTGAAAGACTTTCCTGTGAAGTCTCTGGGCTCTGTTTTTCTTATCCTGCCCAGTATGTGGTGCTTGTCTGCCTGTGGGTCCCACCGGCAAAAGATGTTGTGGCTCCTTTAACTTTGGAAGGCTCTCCTTACTTGGGGGCATGGTGGAGACAGAGGAGAGGTTGTAGGCTGGTTTTAATGGCTTCAAATTGCCAAGCCCTGGGGTCTGAATTCCTTGAGAGAGGGATTCCACCTAAGTTGGGCTTCACCCCTCCCCTGGGGAACAGGTGGGAGACAGCCCTGAAAGCAGTCTGTTTCTGCCTATTTCTGGGGCAGTTGCAGCCCAAGTAGTCCCACCGCTGAAACCAGAGGCAGCCAAGCCTCCGTAGAAACAGCAACAAAAACTTCTGTTTTGTCCCCTTTCCTCTTTTTCGGTTAGGCCAATAAGCGACCTCTGCCTTGACCAGTTTCGCCTGAGCTGGGGGCCTATTTTTAGTAGTCAGAATTTGTCTATTAATGCCACAATTGGTGTTTGGTTGGACTCAGTCCCTGCTACTGTTAGAGTCTCTTTCCTTTCCTTCTGGGAAGCCGCCTGTGGGGGAGGGGTGCTGGGCGCTGGTCACAGCGGCTTGGGGAACTCATGGTTCTGGAGACTTACAGCCGGTCCAGCTGATCCAGACTGGGGTACACTGTGTGTCTGGTCACTATAGTAGCTCCAGGAGCTGTTCTGTACTGTTTCTGGTTATTTAGTAGTTGTTCTGGAGGACGAGCTAAAACGCGCACGTTGCTAAGCCGCCATCTTGGCCCCTCCTCCGGCAGTTGTTTTTATCTTAAATTCACTTTTATTTGTAACCATATAACTCTGATCTCAAGTGGTAGCTTCTGATGAATTCTAGATCCTTCTAAATTTGATAGAACTGTAGTAGGAGGAAGTATGGTAACTTTCTAAAGCAAATTTTGTTGAACAAAAGAATCAGAAATTTAATGTCATTAAACGTTATGTTCTATTGTGAGAAGTTATGCAGCAATTTTCTTGCAAAGTCTTAATTGAAATTCTGTCTTGAGGATTAACCCATTTTTCCCTAGGGTAATGTACAGGAGCATATGTCAATTTCTTTCAGAGAAGTTTTATTTAGTAAATTTTACCTTTAGTAACTATTGCTTCATTTTCAGCCTTTGCATTGTGCCAGATATTTTGTGAGATATTAGAAATATTAAATTGCTAGCTTCAGATGTATCCTAGAAATAAAAGGCTAGAAGTGATTTCCCATGGATATCACTTACTATTTATTGTGCAAGTTAACAGGTTATGGCATAGTGGCTGGTGTCTGTGAAGTGAATCTTTGAGGACTGATGTGTGAAATACAGGTTGTTCATTTGTTACTTGTATATTAGTTCGTGGATTCTTTTCTTTGTATTTGCTTAGAATATTTATATAATTTAGTATCATGTATAATAGTAACTGGCATATTTGATTGCAACATAAAGCCTTTTAAACCACACATTGCAGATTACTGGTCATTAAGACATAACTTCTTTAACCTTGGCAAGATAACATAGTGGTGAAGAACACAAGTTCTGGAGCCAGGATTCCTGAAGTGGAGTCCTTATTCTACCTCCTACTAGTTATATAACCCTGGGCAAGTTACTTCTCTGCTCTGTGCCTCATTTTCCATACCTGAAAAAGGGAGATAATTAACCTGTATCATTGGATTGTTGTCAAGATCAAATGAGTTATTATGTAAAGTTTTTAAAATAAGTATTTAAAAATGTCACCTAATATTATTTTTACAGCCCCCAGATAGCTGGATAAAGAAAGGTACTATTCCTGAGACTTTTTCTTTTATTCTGTAAATTCAGAAGTCATTATGGTTAAAAAAAAAAAGGGGGGGGGAGTTTCCTAATGATCAGTTGATAATTTCTGAAAAATTTCTTCCTCCTGATTGTTTTCATTGAGCTCCAGGGCTTTCTTGTTTGGTTTTGCAAGCCAAGAGTTCTTTCTTTTAAAAATATCAGTATTTGTTGTAGTTCATATAAATGTACAATACTTTGCTTTTCAGAGAGAAGTAAACTGAATTAACAACACTGATGTTAAAAGTTGTCTGTTTTTTTAATCAAGAAAAACGCCATGGCTTTCTCACTTATTAAGCATTTCTGTGATGTGTTTGCAATATAAACATCGCAGTATTGTATTAATGCTTGAGAACCAAAAAGTGGAACTGGCTAATCTGTTTTCACTTGATATACTGAAGAGGGGCATGGGAAACAATAAATTAAAAAGATGAAACAATAAATTAAAATTCAGATGACCATATTATAGGAATAGTAGATAAACATGGGGATAGAAGAGATTTACTGCTCTAAATAAATAGTGTTAACACTTTGGTTGAATTTCATTATATTCACATACATATATTCCTTGCAGTATAAATGAAATTTCATTACATTTATAATGAATGTGGCCACTATATTATTTTTTATTTACATTAAATACTCTAACTTGTCAAATATAGAAATAATTTAATAAATATTAACTATTATTAAACATTAGTGCTCTATGAGGTTACAGAAGGAAAATGATACCAGAGTAATATATTCAAGGTATCTTTTCAAAACTGGGGAAGGTTATTCAGGGGCTTTAAATTTAGGGTGACTAATTTCTGGTCAACCTGGGTAGTCCTGGAGTATGTCTGTTGTCCTGGCATCCCGTTTTCACTTGCAGAAGTATCTTGGTTTGGATGATAAATTATACTGTTGCCTTATTTTATAAGGATTGTAAAACTCTGTCTTCAGGAACCCACGATGGAGTAAATGAGTAGAGTAGGCTGCGGCTAGACAATTGAGTGCTGGGTAAAAATGCATACCTAAGAGAACAGCCACTACTTGGTTCCAGTTACTTGTGGCCAAGGATGAATATGGGCTTGGTATAACCAGATCCTGATTTTCCAAGTATAGGCAGAAACCTGGAATTTTCATAAAGAACCCTCCAGTTTTCATGATTGGCAACTAATTTAATTTTTATATGCAAAAATTCATTAAAGTACATAAAGATCTGTATATATTGCCACATGTAAATTCTAACACAATTTAAAAATGTACAGGTCAAATGGAAGTTGTTATACTTAAGGCCTGTGAGTTAGTGGTTATCTGTAAAGAGTCAATTCTAATTTGGAAATTTAAATGTGCTTTTTAATATTGGTCAGTATATCCAACTTTATATGGCTTCATCTGTTAACTTTGTTAAAAAATGTATGACAGTAAAAGCTATAACACAGGGAAACCTTCTAAAGTTGCCATAAGGGAAATCTTCAGCGCATATTCAGACTGAAAAAACTAGGTACTTGATAAAATGAAAAGATAGTGCTAAATTGACCATAACTATGAAAGCCTTTGAAGTCTTTCACTAATTAAAATGATTAAAACTCTTCAGGAGGCCATATAAATTTGTATTGCAATAATGATAATAGAGATGAACTTCTAATAGGCAAAAATTGTGGAGCTAGTTCATCTACTTAAATGTGTTTCATAATGGTCTTTCTTGGTTTGGATTCCTGAAAGTTTGCTTCAGAAACAAATTGCTTTTTTTCCCCTCTTTAAGAATATTTTAAAGAACTCATTCCTATACGTCTGGATGAACTTCTCCAAGTTTTAAAGTCTATAATGAACAAACATCGGAACCTCAATTCTGTTGACCTTCAAAATGCTGCCGAAATGCTTGCTGCAAAAGTGAAAGGTAAGGAAGATATGTTAAAATGGTTTGATGTGATTAAAAAGGACCCATGTCATACATTTTGGTCCATAATGACTTATAACCAATCTCTTCTCATGGGATTGGTATGGTATATATCAGTAAAGAATTATGTTACTTTCGTATTTTAATATTCCCGCTTAAGTTACACCTAAAACTTTCTTCCTTTCTAAAATTAAAACTTTATTCTTCAGGAAAAACTCTAAAAAATACTAACTTAAACCAAACAATTGACATTTAAAATTTTTGAATTTTTTGAAATGGTGCACACTCTTGTGCCAAGTAATTAATGTTCAGGAAGTCTTTGCTATCCATGGATAATTGATGCTGGAGAATGGTCATTTATAATGAATGCACTACAAACCATATAGATAAAATAAGATTTAATTGGGACCTTATTTTAAAATATAAAAAATGAAATACAAATTGTAAACGTAAGTGTATAAATGTACCTATACATTTATGTATCATGTAGTATGGGCTAAAACTTAGAATCAAGTATTAGGACATGATCCTCTGATGAAATGACTTGCCAATAAGAAGTGTTAGAATTATTCTGGCCTCAGTATGTAAGGATTGAGGGTAAAGGGAGCGTTTGACAAGTTATGAGACTGGAAGCAAGGAGATCATTAGAGATTGTTAGGAATAATGTGGTTTAGGTCTCATGTAAGACAATAGCAGAAGTGTGGTAGTGATAGAATATGACTGTTGATTTGACAAAATATAAAGATAGATCAGATGTTAGGGGTTAAGAAGAAATCTGGAGTTGAAGATGCAGATTTGGAAACTGTTGGTGAATTGGTGGTAATGTACAAGGAAGACACCAATGCAGAGTGCACAGGCGTTTAAGATCTTGGGAACATAGAGGCAAGAAACACATAAGATGATCTGGACAGAGGTCATGGAAATTTAAAAATACAGGATTTTTAGAAGTGGTCATCAGTGTCAAATACCACTGATAAGGTAATATAAAATCAAATAATTGAAGATTAAAAAGTGACCCATTGGGTAGCAGTGGCATGGTGGAGTTGGGGTAAAGTGACAGCATCCAGTGATCCATTCTCTTGACAGAGGTACCATGGAGCACAAAGGAAGGAGCCCATCCCAGCTTGAGTGAATAAAGGGCTTCTTTGGGGAGAGATGTTGCCTGGCCTGAATCTTGACATTTTAATAGGTATTAACTGGGCTTGAGGTGACAGTAGGGACTGAGATATAGGCAGCTTGTACACGGACTGTGGATGTGAATATGATGAGAATGGTCAACACACTCATATCTCTGACAAGGGATGAGGCAGGAAGAGAAATAAAATCCTTCTCAATAAAACATAGACCATACTTAAGAATCTCCCCCTCCCCCTTGCTTTTGACCTAGATTTATTGTGTTTGTGCAGTTCTCTTTTTTTTCTGTATTTCAAGCCCTGAAAAAAATATAAATGGCTTGAAATGGGAAGCATGGGTAGTGTCTTTTGTGACTTTTTAAAATATGCTTAGTAACGAAATTTATTTTCAGATAGATTGTTTACAAGTGCCATTTAACTTTACTTAGATAGGGAAATTTGCGTCTTTAGATAGTAAAATTTCCATGCTTGGAAATAGCAACCTTGTTCAATTGTTGGTAGCTATTGTGCGCAGTCAGGATGTCCTGGGGAAGGAGTGTGCCTGTGTGTGGTTGGTGTCCACATTCCAGAAACAGACATGAAGAAAGTGGTCTCTCAGCTGCCTTGAAAATCTTTTTGTCTTTGAGGTAAAGCAGTCTTTTGGATATTATTTCGCTATGACTGCCTTGAGATTATTGTTAGTATTTTACTTTTGTGCTTGGATAAGATTTAAAAAGGGAAAATTTATTTGTTGTTGGGAAACTGTTCTGTTTCAGTAGGATTCTGAGAGACTATGAAACTTTAAACATGAGCAGTTTTCTTTGGGATAAGTTTTATGTTCTTAAATAAGACCTCCCGCTCCGCCTTAATTTTGAGGCCATCTAAAAATTTCATGTATATGCCAAATGAAAAATATTAAGTGACCTGACAAAATCAGAGCATTTAATTCTTTCACTTAATGGTAATTTAGTTCTCAGATGCAGGAAAGGCAAGGGGGAATAGAAACCATTTTTGAATGTCTAATTCTGTACCAACAAGTCAGTACTTTGTATATATGCTTTATACCTTAATCTTTGCCAAAAATACCTATAAAAGTAAATTTTTATTATCCTTATTTAAAAGAAGAAAAATTAAAGAAAAACTGTTGTATGGTAGGATCAGAAAGCAGTCAGGAATGTGGAAATCATTTCGTCTCAGTGCCCTTATTGCATTAAAAAAAGGTGACCTGAGCAATGGACTTTCTATGGAGGTCTTAACAGTCAATCCATTTAGCAAATATACCAAACGGTTTCAAAAAAATGATAATAACTTATAGAAAATAACTTTAGAAACTGGAAAGTAAAATTTTGTTTGTGTTACTCCTGGTTTGACTGTATGAAAATCATCTACTTCCTATGTATAATAAGTTAGAAGTTGAAATTTTTGACTTCCCCTTATTTTTATTTTAAAAGTAGAATTGAGCTTTTAATAACTTTAGGAGAAAAATCCTTAACTTTTTCCCATTCATTTTAGTAGTGATTTGTATTTCCTGTGTGTCCTCCTGTTTCCAAGCAGAAGTTCAGTCTGACAAAATATTTGCAATATGGTAAGAGAGATACAGCTATTTTTGAAGCAGATAAAGACATCTTTGGCATTGAATAATTTATTCTGTACTTGTATATTTGTATTTTAATATTTTTCAATTATTTTGTTTACTATGTAAAAAAAATGAAAAGACCCATTTATTTAGGTTTTTCATGATCTTTTTTTTTGCCCTATGTTTAAAAATTGGCAAACAAAATGGAAAAAGTAAGCCTTAATTGTGTATCCACAATTGTAGAAACTTCATCTTTTCTTTGTTTTGAAAACTTAATTTTTTCAATAGATAATACTTTTATACAGGTTTCAGAATGCAAGTGATATGAAATGGTAAATCTCTTTCCTACCTTTCCCTGGATAAACAACAACTATTATTGGTTTCTTAGGTATCTTTTCAGAGGTATATTATACATATATAAACAAATACATGTATTTTCTGTATTTTTACCCTCCCTTTTATGCATGTGATAACTTTCTGCTCCTTGCTTATTCCCTATCTGTACAAAAAAGGCTTCCATATTCTACTGTTGTTTTTTTTCAAGGTGCATTGTAATCTTTTATATTTATGTACTATAATTTATTTAAGCTGTTCACTAATAATAGGCATTGGGATTGTTTGCAATCTTTCTCTATTACAAACAGTGCTTCGGTGAATAACCATGTAAATTCCTAGATAGGCAATTGCTGGATCAGAGGGTATGTGCACATTTATATTTGTGACATTGCCTAATTGCTTTCTGTAGTTTCTACCCTTCTACCACCAGTGCTAGTAGCAGGCTGATCCCCTACACGTTAGAGTTCTCCAGTTTATTTTTCCTTCTAATGTTTTTATGGTATTATTTATTCAATTTAAATCTTTGCTGCATTCTAAAGTATCTAGATACCTAGCTAAATGGTTGAATAATTCATCTTTCTTCCACTGATTTGAAATACTACCTTTGTCATATACTAATACTCACATAAATATTTGTATCTGTTTCTGGATCTTATTCTATTCTGTTGATTTGTCATGAGCCAATATATGCTGTTTTTTTTTAATTGATAAAACAACTTACAAACACAAACATTCTTAACATACAAGCATTCCATATATGGTATACAATCAGTGGCTCACAATATCATCACATAGTTATGTATTCATCACCATAATAATTGTTTAGAACATTTGTATCACTCCAGAAAAAGAAATTAAAGGAAAAAAGAAAAAACTCATATGTACCAAACTGCTTTCCCCTCCTTCTCATTGACCACTAGTTTTTCCATCTACTCAATTTATTTTAACCTTTGTCCCCCCTATTATTTGTTTATTTTTTATCCATATTTTTTACTCATCTGTCCAAACACTAGATAAAGGGAGTATCAGACACAGGGTTTTCACAGTCACACAGTCACATTGTAAAAGCTATTATCACTATACAGTCAGCTTCAAGAAATAAGGCTACTGGAACACAGCTCAACAGTTTCAGGTACTTCCCTTTAGCTATTCCAATATACCATAAACTGAAAAGGGATATCTGTATAATGTTTAAGAATAACCTCCAGGAAAACCTCTCGACTCTGTTTGAAACCTCTCTGCTACTGATGCTATTTTTTCTCATTTCTCTCATACCCCTTTTGGTCAAGAAAGTTTTCTCAATGCCTTGATGCTGGGTCCCAGCTCATCCTGGGATTTCTGTCCCACATTGTCAGGGATATTTACATCCTTGGGAGTCATGTCCATGTAGGTGTGGAGGGCAGTGGGATCACATGCCATGTCTGCTTAGAGAGAATGGCCACATCTGAGCAACAGACGAGGTTCTCTGAGGATGACTCTGAGGCCTAATTTTAAGTAGCCTTAGCCTATCCTTTGCAAGATAAGTTTCATAGGGGCAACCCCCAAGATCTAGGGCTTGGTCTATTGATTTGGTAGTCCCCACTGCTTACGAGTGTATCAGAAATTCTCCAAATGGGGAAGTTGAATATTTCCTTCTTTCTTCCCATTCCCCCAAGGGGACTTTGCAAATGTGTCTTTATTCACTATGCAAATCACTCTGGGATTTATCAGGGCATCACACTAAACTGGATAAATGAACAAAATTTCATACTCTATTCAAGATTCCCTGTACTGATGGTGTTCAACTAAACTGGGCATACAAGTTAAATTAGAAAATGCACTACCCAAAATATAAATTTTGCACCAAATAAAACTCTCTCCCTTTAGACTCACACAGAACTTGAAGTTTTAAGTTGTCGATGATATCCTTAACCCAGTCTTCTGATATACCTTAGTCCTATCCAGATCAGTTTCATGCATATTACATGCTGTTTTTATTCAGTTTTATAGTATATTTTAGTGTCTGGTAGGGGTAGCTCCTCTTCTTACTACTCTCTCTCTTCAAAATGGTGTGGTTCTACACTATACAATGAAAAAAGTTAAAAAAAAAATCACAAGGAGATAGTACCACATGTACAATAGAATGGATAATAAGAGAAATGGACTGTCATACAATACTGGTAGGTAGTGTAAATTGGTATAAACACTTTGGAAAATTGTTTGTTACTAGAGTTAAACATGTTTAACATGTATTTGCTTTCCCTCTAAAATTCTGTAGTAATGATTGGATAGGGGCACAAGAGAAATATTGATAATGGTCTGGTGGGTTAAAGTTGTAACAATTCATTGTATATATTTATGATTTATGCATTTTGTATGTAGGTCATATTTGATAAAATTGTAATATGTATTACCCAAAAAAAAAAAAAAGGTTGTGTTTCTGTCAGGATTTTTGAATTGGCTTATCTAGTTCCAAAAAAAAATCTGTTAGTATTTTGAAAGTGATTTGAGTCAAATTTATAGATAAAATTAAGGAGAGTTCTACATTATCTTTTGTGTGTGTTCCTCCATTGATTATCCAACAGGTTTTTACTATATTGCTCTTATAGCTTTTTGTTTTTTCCCCTCGATATGTTAGTCTTTTTTTTTTTTCCCCTGTGCAAATAGTACCTTTTCTTCCATTTACCAACTTTCAAACTTTGGACCCTGACTCAGGGTCATATCAAGTTACTAGGTTGTTAGCAGTATTTTTTTTAAATATAGAAAAAAATTAGAAAAATTGGAATGTAGTACTCTTTGAGTAAGATGGAGGTATGTTTCAGAAATGTTACAGGTGTTATGTAACTGATAACTATTATGTGTGTATAATATACTTGGTCATGATATAATATGTATTTCCTACTGAAGGTTGAGGTTAAGAAAGTTTGAAAGCTGTTCTAATAGGTTGAATGTATGAAAAAGCCATTCATGTGATTTCTTAAAGAGGTACTAAATGTGTGTCTTTTACAGTGCTGTGACTTAGCAGGGAACCCAAGGAAGACAATTACTTAAACCTTTAACAAAATTATGATGCTCTTGTGAAGAATGGCTTATAGAGGGATGAGACTGCAGTCAGACCAATAAGCAGGCTGTTACATAATCTTAGACTAGAGGTAAAATGTGGGCTTTTGAACCAAGTCAGTAACAATAGCGATGGAAAGGAAGAAAAATAAGATAGAGGCATTTTGTAAGTGAAGTTAATGAACTAAAGAATATATAGAAAAGAACAGGTTTGGAGGGGCAAAGAAGAAGGGATGATAGTTCAATTTAGCACATAGGTTATGACGCTGGTGGGTAAAGACCAGTTAGTGGTAAAGGAGCAAATGAAACAGTTTATTGAATATGTGGTTTAAAATTGCACAGAAATTTAGGGCTTCATTCCCTTAAAGATATGGAAGTGGAAGAGGTTCTGATAGGATAATGTATAGAGAAGAGAACCAAGATGAGAACTACAGGCCGAGTTGGGAAAACATTATGAAGACCAAATTGTCTACAGACAGATGTAGAACTGAGGAGGGGAGCTCTCATAGTTTACTAAATATTGGGCACTGTAATCTAGGTGCTTTGCACATGTTTCTTCAGTCATACATCTCAATAATATGCCATTTTATATAATGAAATTGAAGTTAGGTAATGTATCCAGAGTAACATATGAAGTGGTAAGAGGCCAGATTAAAACTCATGTTTAGATAACTCTGAAGCTTTAACTCCTTCCAATTACTATAACATATTGCTTCAAAGAGGGCAGAGAACTTCAAGAAGAAAGAAAGTGATTAATATTTGTTGTAATAATAGCTGACATTATTGAGTACATTCTTACATATGCTAGACACTGTTTAATTCTCACAACAACTTTTAAAAATCAGTTCTGTTGTTTTATTGTCCATTTTGCAGATAAGGAAGCTGGGGCAAAGAAAGAAGTTTGCCCAGGATCACAAGTGTATTAAGTAGTAGAGTTACTGAAAGTTGCAGAAAGATCAAGTAAAGGGTTAGAAGAAGAAAATGCTCCAATTTTGATTGCTAGGAGGTTATTGTTGGAAGATGTTTCAGTAGTATGAAGAAAAAATAAATAGCTAGCATTAATTGGAACATTTCTTGTATGTCAGGCTCTGTTGTAAGATTTAACCGTCATAACAATTTTTTAAGTACTTATTATTATTCACATTTTATAAATGAGGAAATAGAAGCACAGAGGGACTAAGCTTTTTAAACTAATAAGGAGACAGAGTCAGAATTTAACCTCAGCAGACTGGCTTCAAAACTCTTCTTAACCAGAGGTGGACAAACTATGGCTGGTGCTATGAATCTGGCCTGCTGCCTGCTTTTGTAAATAAAGTTTTCTTGGAAGACAACCACTCATTCGTTTATATGTTTTTGGCTGCTTTTGTGCTGCAGCAGCAGACTTGAGCCATGTGACAGAGTGTGTATGGTTTTAAAAGCCTAAAGTATTTACCGTGTGAACCTTTTCAGAAAAAGTTTATCAACCCCTGCTAACCATTACGTTAAGTTGAGTAACAAGCTAAGTCCTGATCATTTCAAGATTAATTTGGGAGGTAAGGCAACACAGGCCATGTCATGACCTATTCTTAGAAGTTTGAGAATGAAGAAATAATAAATTAAATTGGATGATAGCTTGAAGAAGAAATATGGAAAAATAAAAATTTCTGTTTTACATAGGAAAGATTTGAGTATCGGGGCATAAGAAAAAATGCTATTTGACTGGAAGATAGTGAGAATATGAAGGAAAAATAGCAGTAATACAGGGTTTTAGAGAATGCAGGAGAGGGTGGGTGGAGATTTATGATTGGAAGGAAGCCAAAGACTTTTCTTTCAAACACTGAACAGGAACAAAATGGAGAAAGGATGTTAGAAATATAGGACTGTTTTGAGGTTGAGGCAAGAACAATAATAGGAATTTTAATTGGATGGCTGTAACCTCTTTCAAAGAGGGAGGAAGATATGGAAGAGAGATGGTTTGAATAGTTATTTTCACTACTCACAATTATTAAAATTATTATTATATTTTAAATTTCCCGGTCATATTTAGTAGAAAAATATATAGGGAAGAAAGACTAACTATAGCATTTTGTATAGTGTTATGTCATAAAGATTTTTATTAAGTCTTTTAGATTAAAATTAGGAAATATGGGTAGGCTTTACATTTTTGCTTGATATTACATTATAAGTTACTATATATTGAAAATTTTCTTTCCAATGAGATTTTTTAACCAGCTTTATTAAGATATAATTAACATACAATAAATTGTACATTTAAAATGTGCAATTTGATAAATTTGGACTTAGGTAAACGCCTGTGAAACCATTAGTACAATCAAGATAATGCATGCTCCTTTGTAATCCCTCTCTTCTGTGCCTCCCCGACCCTCATTCTTCACAAGTTTTGGTATGTTGTGCTGTTGTTTTCATTCAGGTCAAACCTTTTCTTATTTCCCTTTTGATTTCTGCTTTGACCCATGGGTTATTCAGAAGTCTGTTGGTTTCTAAATACTGTGATATTACAGAGACCTTTCTGTTAGATTAATATCTAGTTTTAATTCCATGTGGTTACAGAATGTATCTTCCCTGATTTAATCCTTTGAATTCATTGAGACTTGTTTATGACTCATATTATGTTCTATTTTGGTAACTATTGAGCATACACTTGAAAAGAATATGTATTTTTGCTCTTGTTGGTTGAAGTAATCTGTAAATGTCAGTCTGGTCCAGGTGATTGAGAGTGTTGTTTAAGGCTCCATATCCTTACTGATTTCCTGTCTGCTTGTTTTGTTAGTTCTTGAGAGAGGATTATTGAAGTCTCCAACTATAACTATGAGTATGGCTATTTCTTGTTGCAGTTCTATCAGTTTTGCCTCATACATTTGGAACTCTGTTCATTAGATGCATAAATGTATGGGACTGTTATGTCCTTTTGATGACTTGACCCCTTCATTATTATGAAATGATCCTCTGTATTCCTGGAATAGCCTTTGCTTAGTAATCAAGTCTGTGTGCTACTCAGCAGTAAGCATCTATTTCTTGTCTGTCAGGGATAATACTCCTTGGTTGCCTGATACCCAAAGTCTTGATGACTTGTTTTGTATGGGATTTTTCAGTTGTTTCAGATAAGAGTGTAAGCCTGTGTTCTGGTTTGTAAACTGCTGGAATGCAGTATACCAGAAATGGAATGGCTTTTAAAAGGGGGAATTGATTAAGTTGCATATTTACAGTCCTAAGGACAGGAAATTGTTCCAGTTAAAACAAGTCTATAAAAAATGTCCAAATTAAGGCACCAGGAAGAGGTTACCTTCACTCAAGAAAAACAGATGACATTCAGAACATGGGGACAGCTGCTTGCTTTCTCTCCAGGCTTCTTATTTCATCATGCTCCCCCAGGGGTATTTTCCTTCTTCATCTCCTGAGTCTCTGGCTGTGTGGGCTCGGCAGTTGTCCTGGCTTTCTCTCTGGTAACTCTACTCTCTCAGAATCTTAAGCCTTTTCTAAAATGCTTCCTCTTTTAAAGGATTTCAGTAAACTAATCAAGGCTCACCTGGAATGGATGGAGTCACATCTCCCTCCAATCCAAGGTTAATACCCACAATTGGGTGAGTCACATGGAGATAATCTTAAATTTCCAACCTATAATACTGAGTAGGGATTAAAAGCAATGGATGCCTCCACATGATGAATTAGGATTAGAACATGGCTTTTCTAGGGTACATAATCCTTTGAAACTGGCGCAGCCTGTTGCTGTTTCTCTGGGCAGAGAAGTTGAAAAAATTTTTAAGTAGTATTTGCAGTGGTGCTTAAGTTTTTCTTTTTGTTTATATCAGGAATACTTTTGAGAATCTGGTGAAAGGTATGGACCTTAACTACTCTCTTTGTAGATTTCTATAAAGGCTCACACATGTAAAATTTTGGTGTAATTTCATGGGATTCATAGACTTAAGTTTTCATTCATTCCCATTTAGGAATCCTTGCTTTCTAGCTTAATTGCACATTAGCATCCCTTGGGAGATCTTTTGGAACTATATCTGTCTTTCACTACAGACTTATGGAATCTGAATCATTGGTGGTAGAGCCAAGAATTTCTTTGTTAATAAAATTCTGTGAATAATTCTGATATGCCGCCAAGATTAAAAACAACTCTCCGTTTTAGAGCAAAGGACAATTTCCTCTTCACTTGGTTTCACTACCTTCCCTGTATAGACAGGGATTCTAGAATGGGTGGAATAGAGGGAATCAACCAGAGCAACATGGGTTGCTTCAAAGAAAGGTGCAATTTCACTCTAGACTTTGTCTTAGTAAATCGTATTAGAGCTTTTAGCAAGGGTGAATACAGAAGTTATGATAAACCTGTTTCAATTTTGTTACACCATTTGCTTTAAAAATATGTAAAGTCTTAGAGTATCCCTATTGTGAACAAAAGGCATCTATATCGATTAACGTGAACCTTGAAGCCTAAGAGCATGCAAAACAAAGCAACCCCCCCCAAAAAACAGGCTAAATAGATAGGAATTTAACTTTACTAAAGCATCTGGTGTGTTTTATGTTATTTACTTTTTATAGGTTTTATGCTGTGTCAAGATATGTATGACTTCAATTATTGGTAATTCATAGTAAAAAAGAAGTACTTCATATTGACTTCAGTGAGCTCACAGTGTGTTTAGCTGGTTTAGAAAAAAATCAGAAAGCATTAAGCAAGACAAAAGAGCACAAAACACTCTTAATTAGAGAGGTCTGGTATAACATGTACTCTGTAACTCTAAGACTGATTTCACATTGAGTTACTTTTTAGATGTTCAGATTAAGTAATGCATAGAATAGTCAGCTGTGCATTGCTGCCAGCTGATTCTTCTGTATGATTTCCTTAATGAAGAAATTGTATGTCATATCCATTTTGTAGGTTAGGCTTTAAAGTCTCTGAATCTTCTAGTGTTTCTTGAAGTAATGATAGAATTTTAATTAATTAAATGACGTTGGAAAAATCTAGTTTAAAGTATATTCTGCTTCATTTATTGTAACCAACATTTCCCTGTAGCTGTGAATTTCACAGAAGTTAATGAAGAGAACAAAAACGAACTCTTCCAAGAAGTATTTTCTTCTATTGAGACATTGGCGTTTACATTTGGGAACATGTAAGTAGAGTACTATAATTTAAAGTAATCTGAGTTTAGATGTCCAGAGTATAATTCATATATATATTATGTAGTAAAATACATGGAAAACAAAGTATTAAACAATATAAAACATTATCACAACTTTAGGAAAACTGCATTCTTGATTGCTATATTTAGAGGTATCTTTTTAGCTGTATAGAAAGAAACATTCATTTGCAGTTGACTACATTATGGTTTATGTGAATAGATTATTATATTTATATATTTTTTACCTTTTAAGGATCTTAAAAAATTGTTCTAGGTAACATATTAAATGTAATGACTTTTATTTTATTTCTATTTCTTTTTTATTTTTTTTAACCTCCTGGATAGCCTTACCAACTTCCTTATGGGAGATGTAGGCAGTGATTCATTGTTGCGACTGCCTGTGTGGGGGGAAAATAAGGTAGGTTAAATTGGTATGAAAGCAAAGACTTTTTTATTTCTAATTTAACATTTCAAATACATTCTAATCTTAATCTTAGCATTACTCGTTGATAGTTTTTGAGTTTGAAAATTATATTATAGATCAATTCATTATGATAATTTATGATCAGTTTCTAGAGCAATGATTTATGCCAGATTATATTGTACTTTATAAATGAGACTACCATTTTAAAAGAACATATCTGATCATTTTATAATGTCTTACATAATCAATCTATGTCATATAGTCCATGCTTTTAGTAAATAATTATTAATCATTTTTCCTTCCTGAAATTGCTGAGCTCTTAAATATTGGTGGAAACTTAGAAAAATAATGTAAAAAGTGAAGACGGTGTTAATCTTTTCACACTTCCTATACTTTGTGTTTGTTAATAAGACACACTTGTTCATAACACTGTAGGTCTTAATTTTCCCTAGGTTACTCCTATAAGCATGTCACAGGATTGGGTTTTTGATTCTCATTTGGAAGAAAAATTGCTGTGGAAAAATAGAACATGAGGACTGTATGTAGACTGTCCCTTTAAGATTCAGAGTGGTATTAATATCGCAATTGGCTGTTGTTGTTTTTTCAGTGAATGCAAGGAATTTAAACAAACTGCTGTAGGGATGTATGTTGATCATTTCCTGTTGAGAGAGATCATAAATCCAAGGATAATTTCAAGAAGTGTTTGAAATGTTCCAGGGATTGATATTATATCAAAGATAATATAACTACTTTAGCGCTTTCTTAAAATGATACAAAAAATGATTTACTTCTTAAGGAATTTGTTTATTGCAATACTGTAGAAAAAAATAAGACTATTTCTGAAGTCATCCATTGATACTTTAAGGAGGATATTAACTAAACCATAGGACAGAATGATCAGTAGTTTTAAGATTTTTAAACATTTTGCTACTTTTCAGGATTCTTCCTCAATTTTTATCTTTTCGAATTGTTGCTACTACTTCAGGAAATATAATAAAACATTTTATCTTTGTGGCAAGGCAATTTTAATTTTAGAACTGAATCATATTTCTTGTATTGGTTCTTCCTGTGCATCTATTATGCACGTATATTCCTAATAAGAAAATATTCTTTTCTTTTTTTCCTTTGCACCTTTCCCTTTTAGCCATTTAAAATTTTCCCTACGGGATTATAATTAAAAAGCCTATCCTGATATAATGCTAATAATAAAATAAAATTACTTCATTTGATGAAGATTTTTTAAATATCCTTTAAAAAATAATAGCTGCCATTTATTTAGTAATAGTGCTCGCTGTGTACCATGGACGCCTACATCATCTTACTCCTTACAACAGCTTAATGAAGGTGGTGTTCATAATCCCTATTTTACGTTAGAGTAAGCCAGGGTTAACTGAGTTTAAACAAGTAGCCCATACTGCTTGTAAGTGAAAAATCTGGACTTCAAACTCAAATTTCTTTGATCCTTTTTGCCTCGAATCCTTGCATAACCAACATTGCCCATCTAAATGGACAAATTTAAGATCTCACATTCTTGGTAGATGGTGTTTTCCTGCATTGTCCAATAAGAAGATAGCCCTTGGCTAAGGGACTCTTTAAATTTAAATTAATTAAAACCAAATAAAAAATTAACTTCTTTCATACTGGCCTCTTTTCAAATGCTCGGTAGCTGTTATGTAGCTATACAGCTACCACATTGAACAGTACAGTTATAGGACATTTCCATCATTGCAGAAAGTTCTGTGCTAAGCTGTCTAATAGACTTTCAGAGAAATGCTAGTTATATGCTAAAATGGTAAGAGATATTTTGGAGACAATTCTGTCTTCTCTCTAGATAGCAATCTATTTAGATTGCCTCTCTAATTTCCTGACTAGTATTTTTGGGAACTGCAGAATTAAGGCTTGGAGTGAATTCCTTAATGTTAACTAATGCTGATAGCTACTTAGTAAGATTATTCATTATTGGACCTTGAGAACTATTATTGTAGAAAGCTATGTAATTCTAATAAAGTGCCCTGGCATTTAAAACAGACTTCTTGGGTCCTTTGAGTTTTAAATTCTTGAAATTCTTTAACAGGGACTATATCAGACTGAGGTTGGGGGAGAAGAGACTTCTGAAGTAAAGATTTGTTATTTTCTGCTCTAATCTTACATTTATTTTCTTCCATGTTGTAAGTCTTTTGAAAACATTTCAGTGGAATCAGTGGACTCATCCAATGAAAAAGGTAATGTTCGAGCTCCATATAACTTTGTCAAACTTTTTGCATTACTTTTAATAAATTGTTTTGGAATTCTTAATCTCATCCTGTTTATAACCTAATGCATTCATCTCTTCCTGCTTAGTAAATGAATGCATTCATTTTAAACATAAAATGACATATGTTTTACATGTGAAACGTAAGGGAAAAAACCTGTTAGAGTAGAGAGATAATTTCATAATATAAACTGATCAAGAATAGTATAAGACTTGTAACTAGATTAATAATAGAAATACATACTGAAACCATTTTAAAGTTAAACTGTGATCCTTAAATGATAAATTTCTGTCATTTGTATTTTTTTTAACCATCGTATCTTAGAATCTGAATGCTTCTTTGTTTGGAATTATGAAGTTATCATATTTAACATTTATTTTGCTATTTTTATTTTTTAGGAAATTTTTCTCCCATAGAACTAGACAATGTGCTATTAAACAACTCTGGCTGTGTAGAATTGGCTTTGTCATATGCCAAAACCTGGTCAAAATATACCAAGAACATAGTTTTGTGGGTTGAGAAAAAGCTTACTTTGGGTGAGTTGCCATTTGGGGCATCCGATTAACTTTGAAGTATAAGACCTAAGTTGTTTTGTATAGACTATGACTATTGTGATTATAAATTAATAGCTGTTTACTGTAATGAATAAAATCATTGTCCATTTTCTCTTCTTGGAATAGGAAAGATTCTTCTAGCATTGAATGTTTTTATTGAATATTTACTGGGGGCTAGTTACTAGCTCTGGGGAAACAGAGACAAGAAGGAATGTTGCTGCCTTTTAGGAAGTTATATTCTAGTGGGTAAAAATTAATGAAGTTGAATACTGTAAAAAGAGATAAAAGCAATAATAGATGTATGAACAGTGGAACCACAGAAAGATCATCTTAAAGCCGGTATTTTCCCAGTGCTTTACAGTTGACAAAATGCTTTCACATCCATTATGATTTGATCCATTTAAAATTCCTGGGAAGGAGCCAGGACAAGAATTATCTTCATTTTACAGCTAAACTGAAGAAGATAGGTGATTTGCCAAAGATCATATAACATATAGCTGGAAAAGTATAGACTAAACCAAAGCCTATGCTCTTTCTACTACAGTATTTGCTTTTAATAGGGTATGCTTATCAAAATCACATGAATAGCATTAGAAAAGTAAATACACAGGTATAGATCCCATTCCCAAGTGTATTTTGAAAAAGTTTTTCAGTTGATTCTAATGGCCATCTAGAATTAAGAATCACTGCATTATATCATGATGCAGACTAGTGTCCATGATTAAATTTGGGGATTACAATAATCTTTATCAAGGAGAAAAATAAGGTAATTTTACCTTCTGATACTGTCTTTGATCTTTTCAGAGTTGGAGTCCACTCGAAATATTGTAAAGTTGGCAGAGGCAACCAGAGCTAACATTGGACTACAGGTAAGTGTTTTGTGAACCTCTGCTGTTCTATAACAAGATCCAGATGAGCTCCCAGTAGTGCCCTGCAAAATCAGAAAATTACGTAGTTGATACAAGAAAGAACTTAAATGCTAATCCTTTTAAATTTAGATGAATGTGCATTATGAAGATAAACTAGGAGGTTCATAATTCTATGCTGATGTTGGTTATCCTAATAATTCTAATTTTTCTAAGTAGCTTTATAATTAATTTAAAAGAATTTTTCTTTAGTATTTTTCTCATATAGTCATGTATGACTAGTCATATTTATGGTAGAAATAATCTGGTTAAAAAAAATGGTAAAAAGAATTCCTCTTTGTGAGGAAGTCTAGTGGCGAGCCTAGAACTCTTAATACCATTTCTACTGTGAAAGTCACTTTTCAATTTTAATTTCTAGAAGTTTATGCCGCTGCAGACTCTATTTACCAACGCTCTTCTTAGTGATATAGAGAGCAGTCATCTTTTACAACAAACAATTGCTGCTCTCCAAGCCAACAAATTTGTGCAGGTAAAAAGTAATTTGTATGTAAAAATACATTTCTTTTTGTAAAAGCATACCTTTAGAAAATCTTTCTCTCTCTTTTTTATATCCTCACAGCCTTTACTTGGGAGGAAAAATGAAATGGAAAAACAAAGGAAAGAAATAAAAGAACTTTGGAAACAGGAGCAAAACAAGATGGTTCGTTAAATTATCATGGGGATTCATATACCAGTTGTGAACCTATGAAATCATCTGTAGTTATATAAGTATCTATCTTACTCGGCAGTTTTTCTAAAATGTTGTCCTAACCATCTTGCTGAATATACTAAAGAAACTTGTACATTAAGGTCTCCTTTACATTTTGTATTAAATACTTTTTTATTCTGTGTAGCTTGAAACAGAAACTGCTCTTAAAAAGGCAAAATTGTTATGTATGCAACGTCAAGATGAGTATGAAAAAGCAAAATCTTCCATGTTTCGTGCAGAAGAGGAGCATCTATTTTCAAGTGGAGGAATAGTAAAAAATCTTAACAAGCTAGAAAAAAAGCGAAGGCTGGAAGAGGAGGCCCTTCAAAAAGTAACGATGTTTTCTCTTACTTGCAGTTTTATTATTGAATTGGCAGCAATCTGTTGGGGCTTTTGTTCTCAAACTTTTGCATGTATCAGGATCACTTGAAAGGCTTGTGAAAAAAGATTGCTGTACTCTAGTCCCAGAGTTTCTTGTTAAGTAGGGTGGCCACCCAACAACTTGCATTCGTTACCAATTCCCAGGTGATGCTGCTGCTGCTGGTGGGGATCCACTTTGAGAACCAGTATGTCGAGAGACCTTTGCTTATTTATTTATTTTTTTGCAAGGGCAGGCGTTGGGAAACAAACCTGGGTCTCTGGCATGGCAGGCGAGAACGCTGCCTGCTGAGCCACTGTGGCCCGCCCCTTTTGCTTATCTTGTGAATTTTTGGTTTTCTTTTTTTTTTTTTTTTTTTTTATTAACGGAAAGAAAAAAAAGAAATTAACACAACATTTAGAAATCATACCATTCTACATATGTACTCAGTAATTCTTAACATCATCACATAGATGCATGATCATTGTTTCTTAGTACATTTGCATCAGTTTAGAGGAACTAGCAACACAACAGAAAAAGATATAAAATGTTAATATAAAGAAAAGAAATAAAAGTAGTAGTAATAGTAAAAAACAACAACAACAAACAAACCAACAAGCAAACAAAAACAAAAAAAAACCCTATAGCTCAGATGCAGCTTCATTCAGTATTTTAACGTGATTACTTTACAATTAGGTATTATTGTGCTGTCCATTTTTGAGTTTTTGTATCTAGTCCTGTTGCACAATCTGTATCCCTTCAGCTTCAATTACCCATTGTCTTACCCTGTTTCTAACTCCTGCTGAACTCTGTTACCAATGACATATTTCAAGTTTATTCTCGAATGTCCGTTCACAACAGTGGGACCATACAGTATTTGTCCTTTAGTTTTTGGCTGGATTCACTCAGCATAATATTCTCTAGGTCCATCCATGTTATTACATGGTTCACAAGTATATCTTGTCTTAAAGCTGCATAATATTCCATCGTATGTATATACCACAGTTTGTTTAGCCACTCTTCTGTTGATGGAGATTTTGGCTGTTTCCATCTCTTTGCAATTGTAAATAACGCTGCTATAAACATTGGTGTGCAAATGTCCGTTTGTGTCTTTGCCCTTAAGTCCTTTGAGTAGATACCTAGCAATGGTATTGCTGGGTCGTATGGCAATTCTATATTCAGCTTTTTGAGGAACCGCCAAACTGCCTTCCACAGTGGTTGCACCCTTTGACATTCCCACCAACAGTGAATAAGTGTGCCTCTTTCTCCGCATCCTCTCCAGCACTTGTCGTTTTCTGTTTTGTTGATAATGGCCATTCTGGTGGGTGTGAGATGATATCTCATTGTGGTTTTGATTTGCATTTCTCTAATGGCCAGGGACATTGAGCATCTCTTCATGTGCCTCTTGGCCATCCGTATTTCTTCTTCTGGTAGGTGTCTGTTTAAGTCTTTTTCCCATTTTGTAATTGGGTTGGCTGTCTTTTTGTTGTTGAGTTGAATAATCTCTTTATAAATTCTGGATACTAGACCCTTATCTGATATGTCATTTCCAAATATTGTCTCCCATTGTGTAGGCTGTCTTTCTACTTTCTTGATGAAGTTCTCTGATGCACAAAAGTGTTTAATTTTGAGAAGCTCCCATTTATTTATTTCCTTCTTCAGTGTTCTTGCTTTAGGTTTAAGGTCCATAAAACCACCTCCAGTTGTAAGATCCATAAGATATCTCCCAACATTTTCCTCTAACTGTTTTATGGTCTTAGACCTAATGTTTAGATCTTTGATCCATTTTGAGTTAACTTTTGTATAGGGTGTGAGAGATGGGTCTTCTTTCATTCTTTTGCATATGGATATCCAGTTCTCTAGGCACCATTTATTGAAGAGACTGTTCTGTCCCAGGTGAGTTGGCTTGACTGCCTTATCAAAGATCAAATGTCCATAGATGAGAGGGTCTATATCTGAGCACTCTATTCGATTCCATTGGTCGATATATCTATCTTTATGCCAATACCATGCTGTTTTGACCACTGTGGCTTCATAATATGCCTTAAAGTCAGGCAGCGCGAGACCTCCAGCTTCGTTTTTTTTCCTCAAGATGTTTTTAGCAATTCGGGGTACCCTGCCCTTCCAGATAAATTTGCTTATTGGTTTTTCTATTTCTGAAAAATATGTTGTTGGGATTTTGATTGGTATTGTATTGAATCTGTAAATCAATTTAGGTAGGATTGACATCTTAACTATATTTAGTCTTCCAATCCATGAACACGGTACGCCCTTCCATCTATTTAGGTCTTCTGTGATTTCTTTTAACAGTTTTTTGTAGTTTTCTTTATATAGGTTTTTTGTCTCTTTGGTTAAATTTATTCCTAGGTATTTTATTCTTTTAGTTGCGATTGTAAATGGGATTCGTTTCTTGATTTCTACCTCAGCTTGTTCATTACTAGTGTATAGAAAAGCTACAGATTTTTGAATGTTGATCTTGTAGCCTGCTACTTTGCTGTACTCATTTATTAGCTCTAGTAATTTTGTTGTGGATTTTTCTGGGTTTTCTACATATAGTATCATATCGTCTGCAAACAGTGATAGTTTTACTTCTTCCTTTCCAATTTTGAATTTTTGGTTTTCTTGTGAGAGAAATAGCTTGGAGTAAACAGTAGTTTAATATTCAATCTGGTAGTTCAGGAAGTTCACCTTTCAGATAATTGAATGTTTGTGCTAATTCTAGCACCTAATAGAAGGACAGGCTGAAGCTTTGTATTATTTAAATATAATTTAATAAGCAAATTAATAAGCAAATAAATTTTGTAGACGATTTTATGGACAATATACCAACTGTAAATCATTCTTGATTATTCATTAAAGTCAAGGGATGGATACAAATGTACTTGATCCATTAAGTCAAGTAATGGAGACTAAAGTGAATCACTGACCAAGATAGATTGTTACCTTCAGAAATATTCTTTTTAAAACTATAGACTATTTCAGAATTTTAAGTAAAGCTTTTCATTTATTTAAATTTAGCTTTACTACAATAAGATTTTTTTAAAATATAGATTCTAATGACCATTGCTATTTAAATACTTTCTTTGATTCTCCTGAAGGTAGAAGAAGCAAATGAACTCTACAAAGTATGTGTGACAAATGTTGAAGAAAGACGAAATGATCTAGAAAATACCAAAAGAGAAATTTTAACACAACTCCGGAAACTTGTTTTCCAGTGTGATCTTACCCTTAAAGCTGTAAGTTAATTGCTTTGGGTTTCTTGATGGCAAGAGGAGGGGAAAGAGAAAAAAGTCCATATGCTGTAGAGAAGAAAGATGCCTAATGGGCCATGATTATTACAGTGCTTAATTTCTGAGATTAATGGGACAAGTTGAGTTTAAAATTGGCTTTCAGAAAGATTTTGAATAGTGTTATGTGGTTTGGGTTATGTTTTGCTGTATTTCTCCTTTTTTTTCCTCACATTTTCATGGTTCCCAGTTGAGAGTGAAAATGAATAGAACTGCTTTAAATATTCATTTGCAGGTGTTTGTGTTAACATAAATTTTCATGTTTCTAGGGTAAATCTCTAGGAGTGGGATTACTGGGTGGTATGGTATATATTTGTTAAATTGTATGAGAAACTGTCAAATTGTTTCCCAGAATGGTTGTCACATTTTTTTTCCTATGAGAAACTGTCAAATTGTTTCCCAGAATGGTTGTCACATTTTTTTTCCTTCTAACCAGCAACGTATGAGAGTTCCATTTGTTCTGCCTTCTTGACAGCACTTGTTATTGTGAGTTTTTTTAAATTTAAGTTCTAATAACATATGCAATGATATATAATTGTGGCTTTAATTTGCATGTCCAAAATGGGTAATAATGTTGAGCAGCTTTTCACGGGTTTATTTGCCATCTGTATATCTTTGATGAAGTATCTGTTCAGATCTTTTGCCTATTTTTAATTGGGTTATTTTTTTTTCTTGTTGACAATTCATGTATTTTCTTAGTCTGAAGCTTATTTTTTTATTCTCATAAGATTGTCTTTCAGAGGACAAAACTTTTTAATTTTGATAAAGTACAGTTGATTTCCTCTTTTATGGATTGTGCTGTTGATGTCATATATCACAGAATCCATTTCCTAATCCAAGGTCACAAAGATTTTCTCCTGTGTTTTCTACTAAAAGTTTTATAGTTCTATGTTTACACCTATGATTTTTGAGTTAAATTTTACATAAAGTGTGAACAACAGGACAAAGTTTATGTATTGTGTATGAATGTCCAGTTGTTCCAACACCAAAAGTACTAGATTATCTGTTTCTATTAGCTAATGTTCCCGAAATGCAATATACAGGAAGTGGATTGGCTTTTACAAAGGAGATTTATCAAGTTACAAGTTTGCAGTTTTAAAGCTATAAAATATCCAGATTAAGGCATCAACAGAGGATACCTTCACTGAAGAAAGTCCATTCATGTTCAGAGTTTCTCTGTGAGCTGAAAAGTACATGGCTGGCATCTCCTGGTTCTTTGCGCCCAGGTTGCATTGCTTTCAGCTTCCTATAACAAATGGTTATCTATATTGGCTCTCCAAGCATATCCGAATGTCTGTGTCTCTCTGATCTCTGTATTGGCTCTTCTGAGGACTCTAGTAAACTAATTAAGACCCACCTTGAATGGGCAGAGTCACATTTCCATGGAAATAATCTCATTGAAAAGTCCCACTCACAATTGAAGGGGTCTTGTTTTCCATGGAAACAACTTAATCAGAAGAATGGCTTTATTAGGGTACATAACAATTTCAAACCAGCACATTATCTCCATTAAATTGCCGTTAAATCTTTGTCAAAAATCAATTGACCTTATTTGTATTGAGTCTATTTCTAGATTCTCTGTTTTGTTCCATGGATATATGTGTCTCTTCTTTTGCCCAAATCCCACTGTGTTCATTGCTGTTGCTTTAATAGTAAGTCCTAAATCAGTAGTGTGAGTCTTCCAACTTTATTCTTTTTCAGAATTGTTTTATCTAGTTCCTTTGGCTTTCCATTAAAATGTTAGAATCAGCATGTTCTAACTGCTGTCATTTTGATTGGAATTATGTTAAATTCTTAATCCAGTATTGGGGAGTATCGACACCTTAACTATATTGAATTCTCCAATCACTGAACATGATATGTCTCCCCATTTATTGAGGTCTTTGTTTTTTTTTAATTAACAGTTTGTAGTTGTCAACAGAAATGTCTTGCACATGTTGACTTGGATTTATAACTAAGTATGTATACATATATGCACATATTTATTTTGGGAGCTGTTGTAAATATTATACACACCCACATATATATATATATATAATTTATGTATATGTGTGCATGTATCAATGCATATATGTTCAATTTCTAGTTTTTCACTAGTAATACTTAGAAATGGTGCTGATTTTTGCATGTAAATCCTTGTATCCTGTAATTTTGAAAAACTCACATATTAGTTATAGGAGCTTTTATGTAGCTTCCTTGGGGGTATTTTACGTAGAAAATCATGCCATTTACAAATAGGAAGTGTTTTTTTTCCTTCCTTTCTTATCATTATCCCTTTTATGTTTTTCTTATGTTAGTGCACTTGCATGGACTTCCAGTATTGTTGAAGAGGCATAGTGAACAGAGAACATCCTGCTTTATTCTCAGTCTTACAGGGAAAGCATTCAGTCTTTTCTCACCGTTAACGTATGATGAAAGCTATAGGTTTTTTGAAGATGTCCTTTATCAGGTTAACTAGTCGATGAGAGTTTTATTGTGAACGGATGTTGGATTTCATCAAGTGATTTTCTGCATTATTTCTTATGATCATACATGTAGTTTTTCTTCTTTGGCTTGTTACTATGGAAGATCAACAAACTCATATTTGAATGTTGATCAGCCTTGCTATTATTGGGATAGGCCACACTTGGTCGTGATGCATTATTCCTTTTACCTAAAAGGAATTTCTTTACATAAATTTACATTGGTGAATTTAATTTCTCAAGGATTTTTTTCTTTTTCTTCCCTGTTCATGAAGAATATTAGTCTGGCATTTTTTTTTCTTGTGTTGTCTTTTTCTGATTTTTGGCATCAGGGTAATTCTGGCCTCTCTTCTCTTCTGTTTTCTGGAAGTGCTTTTGTAGAATTGGTGTTACTTCTCCTTTAAAATTTTAGTAGTTTTCGCCAGTGAAATCATCTGAACTTGGGGTTTTCTCTTTTGGAATATTTTTCACTGCATGTTCAGTTTCTTTAATAGAAGTCTATTCAAGTTAATTATTTCTTCTTGGGTAAATTTGGCTTTCAAGGAATTGGTCCATTTCATCTGATTTGTCAAATTTGTGTGCATAGAATTGTTCATAATATTGTCTTTAAATCCTTTTAACTTCTTGAGGTCTATAGTGATAGCCTCGCTTTTTGTTCCCGAGATTGGTAATTTATGTCTCCTCTCCGTCTTTCTTTGTCTCTCCCTGTCTCTTGACAGTCTGACTAAAGATTTATAAGTTTTGTTGATCATTTCAAAGAAGCAGTTTTGATTTGGTTTCATTGATTTTTTCTTTTTTCAATTTTGTTGATTTCTGGGTTTTAATCTTTATTTCTGTTTGCTTCATTTTTATTTTGTTATTCTTTTTAGTTTCTTAAGGTAGAAACTTCGATTGCTCATTGAGACCTCCTGCTTTTCCAATGTAAGTATTTTAATGCTTGAAATTTCCCTGAAAGCACTGCCTTTCTGCATCCCACAAATTTTGAAATTCTGTATTTTCATTTTTGTTCAGTTCAAGATATTTTTTAATTTCCTTTGAGGCTTAATCTTTTACTCATGGAAAATACGGAAGTGTGTGCCAAGCATTTGAGGATTTTCTGAATGTATCTTTCTGATATTGATTTCTAGTTTAATTCCATTATGGGGAGAGAAATACTTTCTATCATTTCACTTCTTTAAAATTTGTTATGATTTGTTTGCTGACCTAGGATATTATATTGTCTATCTTGGTGAGTGTTTCATGTGCACTTAAAAAAGAATGTGTGTTCTCCTGTTGTTGGCTTGTGTTCTGTAAATGTCAGTTACTTCTTGTTGATTTAGGGTGTTGTTCATTTCTTCTATATCCTTGTTGGTTTACCTTTAACTTCCATGAATTATTGAGAAAGGAGTGAAGTGTCCATTTTTTAGCTCTATTAATCTTTGCTTTATTTATTTTGAAGAGCTGTTGTTAGTTGCTTGCTTAATTTATTTTGAAGAGCTGTTGTTAGTTACTTGCACAATGATTGTTCTGTCTTCTTGGTGAATTGTTTTATCCTTATGAAATGTCTCTATCCTGATCATTTTCCTTATATTTTTAGCCTCCTTAATATTGATATATAGCTACTCAATTTCCTTTTGATTATTTTTGATCTGATATATCTTTTTTCATTTTTTTTCCTTTATCATTATAAGTTCCTTGTAGATAAAATAATTGGGCCTTGTTTTTTTTTATTTTGTTTTTTGTATGGACAGGTTCCGGGAACCGAACCCGGGTCTCCAGCACAGCAGGCAAAAACTCTGCCACTGAGCCACTGTTGCCTGCCTGGGCCTTGGTTTTTAAATCTGTTTTGACAATTTGTCTTTTAATTTAAATGTTTATATGAGTTTATTTAATGTATATATTTGTTCAGAATTAGGTCTACCATTTTATTTCTGGTTTTTTGTTTGTTTGTACCCTCTGTTTCTCTTTTTCTGTTTCCCTTTTGCTGCTTTCTGTTGGATAAATTAACATTTTTCTTAGAATTACATTTTAATTTATCTTTGAGTTTTTAAGTTGTACTAGGGATTGCAAAATATATACTTAATTTTAAATACTTTACTTTGAACTAATATTTTACCACTTCAAGTGGAACGTAAAAATGTTATCACTCACCATATAGGTCCTTTACTCCTCCTTGCTTTGAGTTGTAGTTGATACACATATTACTTCAATATACATTGAAATCGCCACTGGAGTCTTAGTCTGAAAATCCCAATATCTGGATAATCTCTGTATTGATGTGTGTTTATTACTTTTTCTCTTGCAGTTTGTTGAGATTTTCCTGGTTCTTTGTGTGACAAGTGATTTTTGGATAAGTGCCTGGACAGTTTCTATATTACTTTATGTTACTCTGGGTCTGGTTTATAATCTGTATAGAATGTTAATTTCTTTTTTTTTTTAATTTCAGCAGTTAGGTTAGATCATAGTTAGTTCACTCTCTGGCTCTTAGGTGATTGCCATCCAGGTCCGTGTCTGGACAGTTGAAGCTGTAGTGTCTGTGCTCTGCTTTTCACGTTCTACAATTAGATTGTCTCCAGGGCCATGCAGAGGGAGGATAAGAGGAAGAGCACCAGAGATCTCAGACTCCTCACTCTTCAGACCACAGTTCCTCTAGTCATAAAGAAAGGTTTTCCTCCCTTAGAGTTTAGGTGTCTGTTCAGAAGCCATTGCTATAACTGCTACTGCCACAGGATTGCATCTTAGGGACTTGGGCTTGCTCCGTGGTTAGAACAGAGTTAAAAACAAAAGTGATCCTCACCTTCCCCCACGCTGTCAGTACGTGTCCCCACTCCCTTCCTGCTCTTCAGACCAGAAAGAGGAGGCTTTCCTTAGAGCAATTTCTATCCAAACACAGTTTGAAGTTCTGGGAATTGGACTATCTTTGAATATGAACTGAGGTTTTGCCTGGGAAATATGACAGCCCAAAACAAAACAGCACCAGGAAATGTAGCACTGAATCAATCATACCTTAAATTCTAGTTTCCTTCCACATTTCACCAGCTGCGATTTACTTTTCAGAGTCCTCAGCTGATCCATGCATCCTGTTGAAGTATTTTAGGTGAATTCAGTGGGAGACTGGATAGGGTTTTATTAATATGTGATTAATTTGTAGAATCAATTCTAATAAAATGATTTCAAAGAATTATAAAACTTCAGGATTCAAACTTACATTAAAATCAGTTGAAATCAGTTAACAACTGTTTGTCTTTGACCTAAATCCCTTTTATCTCAAACAGCTGATGGTAACACAGATTGAGTATGTGTTCCTGCTGTCCTGTTAAGCTCTTTGCCTACATTACCTCATTTAATTCTCACAAAATCCTATCAAGAAAGTATAATTATCTTTAGTTACATTTATTAATGAGGAAAGTGAAGTTTAAAAAGTCTTTCTTCTCAAAATATGGTCCTCCGACCACTCATATTTGCAGTATTTTGGGAACTTATAAGAAATGCAGAACGCTGGGTTACAACCCAGACCAACAGAATCAGAATCCCCAAGGTAATTCATTTGCACCTTAATCTTTCAGAGCCACTAGTTTTAAGGAAGTTATAATTAAGTTGATAGGGGTCACCTTATGGAACTTGTAAACTTGGATAGAATGTGGTCAAATGATTTCAGAACCTGTGCTCTTAAATACTTTATCTTGCTGAATAAATTATTCAGCCTGGGTTTGAACAATTTTAAGCATTAATATTTTTTTATTGAGGGCGGGCCACGGTGGCTCAGCAGGTGAGAGTGCTTGCCTGCCATGCCCAAGGACCCGGGTTCAATTCCCAGTGCCTGCCCATGTAAAAAAAAAATTTTATTGAACTAAACATTTTTTCTTGTGTATCTTTCAGTTCATGCTATATTGATATAATCACTCTTCTACAAGAAGACACTTATAAGTATTTAAAGATTATTATTATTATATTTCTCTGGATCTATTTCTCAGACTAAACACCCCTAAAAATGATTACTTTTCTTCATATGACATAATTTTAAGTTCTTTCACCAGCCTGCAGTTTTGTTTTTCGGTGTCCCTCTTAAAAAGTGGTATCATTGATCCAACAGTTAGGATTTTCTTTTATTTGATGTGACATAAATAAGTAGTTTCCAAATTTTGTTGATAAATCCTTTTTAATTCCTACAATTATATAGAATAAATGTAAGAAATACACCTGCTCTCAAGGGGCTGACCATCTATTTGGGGAGAGAGAATTAACACATCTGAAATTTTGGAGAATGATATCTATCTGTTTATACCATAAGACCAAAAAGTAATGTATTGGGACAGTTTGTAGAGAAGTTATATTATATATTTTATTGACTAGAGTCCTTTTTTGAACCAGTTTAATGAATTAGTTATACTTTTTTCCATATGGACCATGTGGCATTATCAATGTGGAAATCTGAGAAAATGCCAAATTCAAAATTCAATTATTGAATACAGATATTATTTTCTACTTTAGAACTCTGGCTTTATTAGCTTTTTTAAAAAAATTTCTTCCCCACCATCAAAATGAGAAGAATTTGGAATTATGGTGACTTATCTTTCAGTATCATCCCTCAAATAGTTTTTTTAGAAAGGGGAACATAAAAAGTTGCAAGTTCCCAGTTCTAAGGCTGTGAAAATGTCCAAATTAAAACAAGGCTATAAAAATGTCCAGACTAAGGCCTCCAGGGAAAGATACCTTAGTTCAAGAAGGCTGATGAAGTTTAGGGTTTCTCTCTCAGTTAGAAAGGCACATGGTGACATCTGCTAGCTTTCTCTCCAGGTTTCTTGCTGTGGCTCTGTCCGATCTGTGCCTATATCCGTTCTGTTGGCTCTAAAGCTTTTTCCAAAATGGTTCCCTCTTAAAGGGCTCTAGTAAGCAACCCTACCTTGAATGGGTAGAGACGCATCTCCATGGAAACGATGTAATCAGAAGTTACTCTCCACAGTTCAGTGGGTCTCTTCTCCATGAAATCAATCAAAAAACTCCCACTCTGCAATATTGAATGGGGATTAAAGAACTTGGCTCTTCTAGGGTACACAACAGATTCAAACCAGCACACTATTTGAAGCATGTCTTCTACATTCTAAGAGGTATCCGTGGGTCTGTCATGTTGTAGACACTGATAAATGTCAGCTATTATTGTTATTGTTGGTATTACAAGTAGTAGTTGTGGTGGTATTTAAGCACTTGTAGAAATGCAAGAGAGTAACTTTAATACCTTCAAGAAAGTACTCCATTTTAAAATCAGTACTGCATGATACATTGATTATAAATAATAAAACATTTCTATTTTTATAGAATTGATGAAGTTACTGTTTTGATTAAAATATTCACCACCCCCCATAATTTTCACTTATAAAGAGTTTAGATAGTTGTGATCAGACCATCAGAGTAGAGTGCTGTGGCTCCCCAAAAGTAAACCCATCTCCCAAAATTATGAACCAGTAGGGAAATATGGTTGTATTTTTTAACTTTTCAGTTTAAAGCCAGTTTTGCTGGAAATGACTTATCGTGAATATTAGATTAAAACTTTTTCCTCATCTAGACCTTTCACAGTGGAGGGCAACATAATAGGAACACAGCGATGTTCAATATTGTATGCTTTACCATGTGACCTTTTCTTGGGGCTGTTACTTGAAATAATTGTGTATTTTACCTAGCATTCTGTCCATTACAGGTGATTGTGCCTTTTGTTGTGTTTGTGACCATAGGTGACAGTTAACCTTTTCCAGATGCAGCACCTGCAGGCTGCCTCCCATGCAAGTAATTTCCAGTCTCTGTATGACAGCGCCAAACTGTATGACCCAGGCCAAGAATACACTCAATTTGTCAAGGCCACCAATTCAACCGAAGAAGAAAAAGTTGACGAGTAAGGATTAGTATGTACATAAAATTACAGGAGATAAAACATTAATTGCTGAGTATAAAAGAAGTGTTTTCTAACATTGGCAGAATTGACTTGTAAAATTTCTGAGTGTTTTCAATATTATTTCATGGTCCTAAATAGAAATATTGAAGGAATAGATGTAACTTAAGAGTAAAGCTTCCTGTTTCAACACTGACTTCTGTTTTTGAGATTTAAAATGCTTTGAGAGTGCAGTCATAACCATACACAAAATTTAACCTACATTTTCCACAGAGGTTATAAAAAAAAGTTAACGCTGGCATGAATTACTACTTTTGCTACTCTCTGCCATGTTTCAGTGGTAATAGGTACACATAACTAAAGGCTTTATTTACATTTTCTATAAGCTATTGAACCATATAGAATTATGTATACTTAATAGTTTATCTGCGTTCATTCAAACAAAATTTTGTGTGTGTGTGTGAAAACAAATTTTTGTGAAAATAGAACAAAACAGAATGTATTGATAATCATTATTCTGAGTGCTGACTTCTACTTGGGTTTTTTCCTTAGGTCTTTAAATAAACAATTGAAAAACAGAACCCAAACTTCTGGATTTGGACATTCAGACTCTTCAGAAGATGTTATATGCCTCCCTGGCACTTCAAATAAAATGGAAGATGACAGATGTTCTAACAGTGCAGATATAACAGGTAGGTTTCACATTAAAGATAGCACTAATTTATGAAAGATAAAATTATTTAAATGTGATTATTCAATTAGTTGCACTCTGGAACTTAAAAAAATCAGGCCTTGAAATACAGCTTTATGAGGTTGTGTTTACGCTATAACAAGCACATTGCCTATTTAATAGATAGATAATAGTAGATAATAGATAACTGTTAAAGAAATTTGACTGTCTCTATTTTATGTAATATCAGCATTTTGCTGTGTGAAATCCACTGTAGCCACATTTTGACATTAAACATTGTCTTCTAAAGGTCCTTTCTTGATAAGATCCTGGACATTAGGGATGTTTAGTGACTCTGAGAGCACTGGAGGGAGCAGTGAATCTAGATCTTTGGATTCAGAATCCATAAGTCCAGGTACGTAAGTATATGGGTCTAACTGAAAATTCAATGAAAGATGAAAATATCTTTGCCTTATTTTTATCTTGAAATGTTTCACATGAACAGAAGAGTATATTCACATATATGTACAGGTTAAAGAAAAATAACAAAATAGTCTCTCAAATATACACTACCCAACTTAAGAAATACAGCATTATCAATATCTCAGGAGCTCCCTGTGTGCACCTCCCTGATCACATTGCCCTGTGTCCCATCAGAAGAAAACACCATCCTAACTTTTATTAACGTTCCCTAGCTTTTCTTTACGTTTGACTACAGTATATGTGGTTGAGTTTTGTCCTCCTTTGCATATTATACAAATGGAATCATTCTAGTCTTTTGTGACTTCTTTCATACGTCTTTATTTTATGGATATTTGGGCTGTTTACAGTTAATTGCTGTAAAAAACAATGCAGTTATGAAGTTCTTATGCTGTCATTACTTAACTCTTGTTAATTTGGTAAAACTTGCTTTAAAATATTTGATATAGACTGTCTCATGACATTGACAGAGGCAGAATGGGTGTTGCTATCGCCTGACTAAGTTCTTCATAAAATTATGTGGCCAGAGCTACTCAGGTTTTCCCCAGTGCTATTAGACTCCCTGTTGACCACACTGAAGTCATCATGGGTTAGACCACATTTGAAATATAGCCTGTACTAATTCAATGTATAATTGTAAAGACTATACACATATAATGTGTTGGTGTTGGGGATGGGGCACTAAGGACCTGCTCAAGAACTGTTAAAGAACTTCAGCTGACCATTGTTCAGTGACCTATTGTGAATGTGGTGTTGAGAAAGGTGCAGCTGGAGCTGAACAGGGTAGAGGACGGCCAGAATCTAGAAACAGGGTCACATGATAAATGGGTGAAAACCTGGGTATGCCTAGCCTGGAAAGAGAAAACTGGGGGACATGACAGCTTTCTACATATAATGGAACTCTACTAGTAGAGTTAGAACACTTGCTTTCTCCTTTGGGGAGAAAGATGACCCAAAGCTGGGATTTATAGGGTGGCAGATTTCTGTTCAATTTAAGGAAGCTAATGTATAACTAGGATCGTTCAAAAATGGAATGTTACCTTATAATTTCTCTGTCATTGGGAACACAAAACCTAGATGAACACCTCTTAAACCTCTTGTGAACACCTTTTGGGGAAAGAATATTGGTTTAAATCATTTATAGAACATTTTCTAACCCTGAACCTAGGATTGTTAAGACCTTGAGTTAAAGTGAAGTGAATTCTTCTGCTTCATAGCCATTTTGGCTAATATCAGCAGGGAGCACAAGGACCTCATAACCTCATCTGTCTGTCTCCTCACATGCTTTGCTATACGCAGCAGTGTCATTTGCTGTCTTACCTCTTTGCCTGGGATCATTGGGCTGTTGTTCCTGATTCGAAGTCTCCTATCTTAACCAATAACATAAATGTGATGTTACTATTGTGCTGCAGTGTTCTAATGATTTTTTATATATTTTAGCAAACATAGGTTGTATTGTATATGTTTATTTATAATTTAACTCATCAACATTTATTGACTTCTTTACCATTGTGCCAATCTTGCTATCAGATAATAGAGATAAAGCATAAATAGGAAATACTCCCTATTCTTACAGAGCTTACCACCTAGTGCTTACCACCAAAGGTTGGCGGTAAGATCTCATTCAGATATATGACATTCAATTTTTTTAATTCTTTGGAAAAGTCAGATTTGGTTAAATACTCTTTTGTTCCCAGGAATTCATTTCGACATTCCCTGTGTCCAGTGTCTGAGAATGGAAACAAATTTTTACATTGTGACTAATAAAATAGTATGACCTATATTATTCTAAAAATGCTGTCATTAAAAAAAAATGCTGTCATTACCCTCTTCTAAAATTGTACAACAAGTAATCAGCTCATTGTATCCATGATTTCCTTTAGAGGACTTTCATCGAAAACTACCACGAACTCCATCTAGTGGAACCATGTCTTCTGCAGATGATCTAGATGAAAGAGAACCACCTTCTCCTTCAGAAGCTGGTATTGTAGTTGCATGAATCAAGTTTCTGCTAAACTAGTTGAAGCAGTGGCACCACATGATGTTAGGAAAATAGTATAATTTGAAGAATGATTACTTTGTTGTATATTATACAAAAGGTATCATAATGACTTAAGTATATCCCAACAATTGTGTACAAGTATGAGTTGACAATGTATTAGTAAAAGGCTAGAAATTAAAATATAAAAATAAGCAGCACAAGTCCTGGATCTAAAAGGTATTGGCATGTTGCTAAAATAGCAGGCTAGATAGTTTGTTCTTTCATAAACCTAATGCAGTGACTTACTGTTAAAAGGGTTGTAATGCAGGAGAGAAATTCTGGAAAAGCCTTTTCAAGAAAAGAGTACAAACACTTAGGCAGGAAAAGTGGACAGGTATTCTTCTTGAGGACAAAGAAAGTTATGAATGTTGAAGGATATAAAAGTGCCTTAATGGCTAGAATTAAGCTCCTGAAGTTAGTTTTGTACATTTGAGACCTCCATACACCTATTTTGGCATCATCTTGTAAAATAATGGAATTATTTTACAGTTAGTATATTGCTGTGTAACTAGCTAGTATTACCTATAGTTAATTTTACAATAAATTAAGAATAGTTTAACTTTGATGCAAATAATATGATAAACTAAGCCCCTACCACTGTTTTTCTTTAAAGCTTTTATAGAGCTTTTTCTGAGAATGCAATACTACCTATGTAACTCCCTTCCCATAGCTTTGAGGGGCATATTAGTAACAGTACATTCGCAAATTCTGAAAACATTATGCCATGCTATTTTAGGAGTTTCTTATTAGTTAGTTGGTGAATTTTTACACATACTTAAAATATTTGATAAATGTGTGCTTTGTAGTAATCAGTATAGTAGATGTTTTTTTTAAACTAGAGAAGTTGTGGGTTTCCAGAAAAAGCATGTATAAAATGCCAAATTCTCATGTATCACCCTATTAGTCACACCTTGCATCACTGTGGTACATGTGTTACAATTGATAAAAGCACATTTTTATGATTATACTCTTAACTTATAGTCGTAGTTTAATTTAGGGTTGTGTAGTGAAGTTCCATGGATTCTTTTTTTTATTCAATTACCATATATACAACCTAAAGTTTCCCTCTTTAATCATATTCAGATATATATTTCAGGGCAGATCATTATGTTCACAATGTTGTGCTACTATCACTTTCTTTTTGATGTTACAAACTAAGGTGTATAACTTTTTATAATATATGAATGATTTGAAAATCTGAAAAATTATTGAAAATACAGTCTTTATGATATAATTTTCCCATCATCTTACAATTCTTCTATACAAACATATATCTATTTTCAGTTCCCAGTTCCCTTGGAGCATTTAAGAAAACGTTGATGTCAAAGGCAGCTCTAACTCACAACTTTCGTAAATTGAGATCCCCCACGAAGTGCAGGGATTGTGAAAGCATTGTTGTATTCCATGGCGCTGAATGTGAAGAGGTAAGACCCTGGAGAAATTGTAATAGCCACTCTGTGTTTTTGCTTTATACTCTTGTGTTATTATTTTTACTGATTAAAATCTTTGGCAGGCATATATTTGATTGTCCCACAATGCAATTGATGTTAGCAAATGTATTGAAAACACTACAAATAATACTTTCAAAGTCATTTTTGTTATGTTACCACTTTACCTATAGTTTTCCAAGTTGTAAATGGTTTTAAGGTGAATTACATAATTTTAAACGATTGTTTTCTTGCAGTGTCTCATGGTATGTCACCGCAAGTGTTTGGAAAATTTAGTGATCATTTGTGGACACCAAAAGCTACCTGGGAAAATACACTTATTTGGAGCAGAATTCGCCCAAGTTGCAAAGAAGGAACCAGATGGTGTCCCTTTTATACTTAAAATCTGTGCCTCCGAGATTGAAAATAGAGCCTTGAGGCTACAGGTACATTTTAATTCTTAAAAGAAAATCTTTAAAAACGTAAATGATTGTGTGATATGTTAATATAAAGGGGACTTTCAGGGAAAAAATGCTCTTAATTTTTAATAACTAACTGGATTTGTTTAGATTTGGAAAATATTGCCTCATTTGGCCTTGACTAGGTGTTTTTAACTAAAATACTAATAAAAATTAAATTAGACACATCACATGCGTTTCTGTATGTACATTTAGTTATTTGTGCTAAAGCAGAATTTTGCTCAATTTTCCTCCCTTTATTCCAGGGAATTTACCGTGTATGCGGTAATAAAGTAAAAACTGAAAAACTATGTCAAGCGTTGGAAAATGGAATGCACCTGGTAGACATTTCAGAATTTAGTTCACATGACATCTGTGACGTCTTGAAATTATACCTTCGACAGGTAAAGTTTTGATTCTTGAGAGCTACCATTAAATAGAAAAGAGCAAAAGTATGATTTGTATTTTGCTGATATAATATAACACATTTTTTCATGGGTATAGACTATATTGATATATTTCTAGTTATTCATAATCATATGAAAAAATACATAAATCCATACCATTTTTTAAAGGGAGAACAATAAAAAATGGTCACTTTCCTTTCACCTACCTTTAGGAAACAAGTAAAACAAGTAAAAAGTTTTAATATACTTTTTAGAAATGAGGTCCCCTTCCTCATTTGCAGGCCCCAGCACCAGGCCAGAGGTCTTTCCTAACTAAGTTAGTCACTTCCTCTCTTTTGCTAATAGTTTAATACCTGTTGTTTATTGCTAAACAATATATCCTTTAGTTTTGGAAAATGAAGGAAAAAACATGAATCCAGCTTTGCCAGGAAAGGCTATATTGACACCAGTAGATGAAGGATTTGGTACGTTGAACAATGTCTGGATCATAGTCTGGCTTTATCTTCATTGCAATTTTAAGATAATTTTCATGGAAGGTCAGTAGGCAAGGTAAGCTGGGTACTGGAAGCCTAGCAGAAATATGGTCTGGGAACGATAAATCCCAGAGTGATTTGAACAGTGAATAAAGAAATATTTGCCAAGTCCTTTTGGGGGAATGGTGAGAAAGGAGGAAAAATCAACTCCCCCATTTGGAGAATTCCTGATATTCTTGCAAGCAGTGGGGACAACCAAATCAATAGGCTGAGCCCTCAATCTTGGGGTTATCCCGATGAAACTTAACCCCACAAACGATAGGCTAATCCTACTTAAAATTAGGCCTAAGAGTCATCCCCAGAAAATCTCTTTTGTTGCTCGGATGTGGCCTCTCTCTTTCTCGGCCTCCATGGCAAGGGAACTCACTGCCCTCCCCCTCTCTCCCTCTCCACGTGGGACATGACTTCCAGGGGTGTAAATCTCCCTGGCAGTGTAAGAGAGAAATCCTAGAATGAGCTGGGACTCGGCATCAAGGGATTGAGAAAACCTTCTTGAAGGAAAGAGGAAAGAGAGAAATAAGAAGAAATAATGTCAGTGGCTGAGAGATTTCAAACAGAGTCAAGAGGTTATCCTGGAGGTTATTCTTATGCCTTATGTAGATAGTCCCTTTTTCGTTTATGGAGTATTAGAGTGGCTAGAAGGAAGTGCCTGAAACTGTAGAGCTGTGTTCCAGTAGCCATGTTTCTTGAAGAATGATATAGCTTTCATAGTGCGACTGTGTAGTTGTGAAAATATTGTATCTGATGCTCCTTTTATCTACAGTGTGGACAGATGAGTAAAAATATGGATAAGAAAGAAATAACGGGGGACAAAAATGAAAATAAATTGACTAGATTGAAATACTAGTGGTTAAGGAAAGGGAGTGGTAAGGTATACAGCATGTATGAGTTTTTTCTTATGTCTTTCTTTTGCTGGAGAGATGCAGATGTTCAAAAAAACAATCATGGTGATGAATACACAACTGTGTGATTATGTTGTAAACCATTGATTGTAACCGTGTCAAGAATGTTTGTATGTTTGTTCATTGTTTATAATAAAACCATTTAAAAAGAAAAAAGAAATAAGGTAAGGGGAGTAAGCTATTTCATATTTCCCTGTCTTTGCTCATACTTTACCTGGAGTTTGCAGGGTTGGATCCAAAGAAAATGTTTCTGTGGGGTGAAATAAAATACCTTAGTGACTTCATGGGGGGTTTGCCAAGTACAAAAACGTTCTAGGCCAAGCTCAGCTGGCATTCTGTTCTTGTGTGAAAATGAAAATGTAATGGCAGAGAGCATCTTAGTGATAAATCCTCCACACAGCCATCTCTCAAGTCCTATTGTTCTCCCCGTGAGTCGTCTTTTATCTTCTCTAGGTAGTCAGGGAAAAGAAATGAATTTGAAATGAGACTGTTAGCTCTCATTTTGTCTTAAAAATATGGTGGGACAAAGACTTAAGTGTGGGAAATCATGCTCAATTCTCAATATATCAGGGATATATTGCCTTTGTTTTTCTGATTTACCATGTGAGAAACCTGAAGCTCCGTGAAATTAATGACTTGTTTCAGAGTCCAGAGTGTTGGAGCTGGAAGTGACTCTCAGGGCTTCCCCTCTCTGAGACCAGCATGATACAACAATTAGTAATGGAGAAAAATGGAGAAGGGGCTTACTCTCACCATACAGGACATCAGCTCACCAGTCCTGTATTTTTCCATGGCTGAACAGTAGAAACATTGAAACCAGTTATGCCAGTGGTCAGTGGGCATACTCCTGGATATGCTGAGAGGGAGTATTTTCTTTGAATTAATGAATATTTAAGTTATGTTTTAAAATTAGATAGATAAAGTTTTGATAGTCTCTTATTTACAGGCCGTATTTTCCAATGCTAATCTTAAGTCTGGCCCAAGGAAAATACAAAAACCATGTAGCATTTTGTTCTTTCTAGTCCCCCAGTACTCATAAAATTCAAAAGAAAAGCTTTTTTTAGCTAATTGACTTATTTTATGCATTATCCTGGCCTTATATCAGTAAAACAGTTGATAGTCATGCTAACATTGGGGCATTCCTAAATGTAATCAGTATAGGATACATATCGTAATTTTTAAGTCCCATCGTCCAGCTTTAGATCTAAGTTTTGCTCATTATCAGTTAATTAATTTTTAATGTAGATAAAATTAATGGCACTGTTTCAGATTCACTTTATAGCTCACAGATGCAGCCGCCATATCTACATGTATAAACTTGGATGGAATTTAAATCTTGTAACTTAAATATATATGGTAAACCATTCAACAGCTGTCAATAATAGTTTTGTATTAACAGGAATATAATGGATAAAATAATAATCCTACTGTAATTTTATTTCTTTAGCTCCCAGAGCCATTCATTTTATTCAGACTGTACAAGGAATTTATAGACCTTGCTAAAGAAATCCAACGTGTAAATGAAGACCAAGAGACAAAAAGCGATGGCCCTGAGGACAAAAAATGGACAATTGTGTGTATAGAAATCAACCGTATTATTTTAAAAAGCAAGGACCTTCTCAGGCAATTGCCAGCATCAAATTTTAACAGCCTTCATTACCTCATCATACATCTTAAGCGGTAAGAAATTTATATAAGAAATCCATTGGTGGTTGGAAAATTGATTTGTGTTTTGTTTTGTTGTTTTTAAAGTGAATGTTTCATTTCCTATTTGTGTTCAGGCAAGGGAGACATTGAATACGTGTTCATGAAGACAGAGTTTTCCCTCAGATGCCTCCTTGGTGCCAATCTCTGGCTGGGGAAATAATAACAAAAGCATAAGGTTTCTGTTATCTCTTGTGCTCATTGACTGGGAAGACAGACCTACAGACAAGCTCAGTGCAGCGTCATTCTTGTTGTAATGGAGCTATGCCCAACAGGCAGAGGAACAGAGGAAGATTAGGGGTGGAAGGGCCACAAAGAAAGGTTAAGGGAGAGAGGCAGTTCAGACGAGGTGACCTTTTTTTTTTTTAACCTGATTTTTTTGTCATATGTGCAATTTTTTAATATATGTATTTTGTAAACATGACAAACATACAAAAATAAACATTCTTAGTATATGATCATTCCATTCTTGGTATATAACCAATAACTCACAATATCATCACATAGTTGTATATTCATCACCATTCTCATTTCTTAGAACATTTCCATCAATTCAGAAAAAGAAATAAAAGCAAAAAAGAAAAAACCTCATACATACCATAAGCCTTACCCCTCCCTCTCATTGATTTCCATCTACTCAATATATTTTAGCCTTTGTTTCCCTGTTTTTTTCTATACAGATGAGGTAACCTTTGAGCTAGACTTGTAGACTGACTAATGGTTTACTGGACAAAGGATGTGCTAAAGATCCTTCCATGCAGAGGGTAATGAACACAGACACAAGAGAGCAATTTTGAGTTTGGAAACTTTAAATACTTTGATTTGCCTAGAATATAGCAAGCATTAAAAAGAAGTGAGCTAGCCAGGTCACCAAAGAACAAAGTCTTATATACATGACCCCATAAAGAATTTTGAGCCAGAAATTAATATACCCAGCTTTGCCTTTTAGATCTTTCTGGCAGCAAAATGGAGACTGAGTGGAGGGAAGGCCTTTGCTACAATTCAGATCTCTTTAAACGCAGTCTTGGATATAAAAGCTGATGAGGGCCTGAAGGAAGGTCAGAGCAGTGGATGTGAGACAAGGTAGGGAGATCTTTGAGAGAATCCACTAGGCTTGAAGACTATCTCTGTGTGATGCAAGAGAAATTTACAATGATATGTAGGTTTTCAGTATAAGGACCTGGGATAAAGTGCCCTAAACTGAGAAAGGAGTAGTTTTTAGGGGTATTTTTTCTTTATTACTAATAAAACTGCAGTAGTTCCTTCTATTTACCTAAATTCTATTTTAATTAAAGTTATGAAACACAGTTGTGTATGGTCAATATTTTTAAAAATAAATTAAATGCATCTTTTTCTCACATTTCTGCGAGCCATTTTTCCTCCAATCTTTCCAGCCTATTTAGGGAACCTACAATCGAGGAAGTCTAATAGGCAGATCCCATACAGCTTCATATGTTTTACTTTGCAGGGTAGTAGATCATGCTGAAGAAAACAAGATGAACTCCAAAAACTTGGGGGTGATATTTGGACCAAGCCTCCTCAGACCAAGGCAAACCACTGCTCCTGTCAGCATCTCCTCCCTGGTGGAATATTCAAATCAAGCACGATTGGTGGAATTCCTCATTACCCACTCACATAAGATCTTCGATGGGTCCCTACAGCCACAGGATGGGGTGGTGTGTAGTACAGCTGGGGTTGTACCTCAGCTTGATCAAGGCTGTCTTGCAAAGACTCTTTCATCACCGGAAGAGAAAGACTCAGAACAGTTTGTGAAGACAGTGGTTTTTTCTTCAAAGGAAGTAAGTTTTGACCATCTTCATGGAATTGTGCTGCAACTTTATGAAATTTACATTATAAGTTAAAAGCTATTCCACTATTTCTTTTGGAGGTATGTTTTTGCTTCTGCGAGTTAAAAAATTCTCTTTCATTAACAGGATATCCATAGTGCGGATAATGAAAGCAAAATTTTTGAACAAGCCCCATCATTTGAGGAATCACAGCAGAAGAATAATGCATTGGAAAAATGTGATGATTGTCTCATTGGTGAGTAGCCATGTAAAAAAACAAGTTTTCGGACTTAAAACTGCCAATAAAGCATTATTAAATACTAGAGGAATGGAGTTAAGGGAAGTCAGAGAAGAAAGCTTCATTAATAAATGGATCTTTGCTCCCATTTCCAAACTTAAATTTTATTGCATTTAAATGATCTTCATTATGTGCTTTCATATAAAAAGACATCTTCGAGGTCAAAGCTGTTTTTGTTTTCCTTCTGAAAAATACTGTTTGCTTTTGCTTTTGTTTGTTATTTTGGCCTTCAATTTAGTCTGAGTTGAGCAATGTGAAAATTTATGAGCATCTTCTATTACTGTAGTTCAGTGTATTGAACTAACTGCTTTAAAGGAATCAAACTAGACTCCTAAAATTGATGATTTTTCCAAATGCATTTTCCTGTTACCGGTTTTTAATGCATTAAGCACACATTTGTTAGATTCCTAAACCCTGTGATTATCTCACTATGTCCTGATACAGGGTTCCCAGTTCGGATGAGAAAGTATGATAAATTGAACGTCATTTATCAATTGCTTATTATATACCAAACATATTCCTAAGCACATTTTATGATCAGGTCAGTTAGACCACACATCAACATAATTATAATTAAGATTGTCTTATTATAGATGAGGATGCTTAGGGACAGTGAGATAGCCTTGCCCAGGGCAAGACTGGCAGAACTAAGATTGGAAACCAGTTACCTGGGCTTCAGAATCTGTACCTTTCTCCATTATGTGGATAAATTTTTCCCTCAGAACTTTAAGGATATACTTTGATTTTTATAGACCAACTGCAGTGAGTCATGTCCCTTCTATTGGTCTATCGTTAAATGAGGGAGAGGACCCTGGGAAAGCAGAACAAGAGAGAGTTGCCCTGGAAGCCCAGGAAAGAGAGATCAGCAGTATCAGCTAAGGAAGAGGGTCAAATGAGATGATGACTGAAAAATAATTCTAATGGCCACCCTTGTGTGCAAACCACTGTCCAACAAATATGGTAAAAGGGCATGGATACAAGGGAAAAGGATTGTACAGCTGTACTCCAGGATAGCTGAAGTTCAAAGCCTAAGGATACCAGCATATTCGGTTATTTGATGTTTTCATGGCAGCTAAGAAGAGAGTGAGCAGAGGTTGGAATTTTCCCAGAATAGGAATTTTCAAAGGGAGATGCAGCAGAAGATGACAAAGTTTGAAGGAGCTGAGGGTTCTAGTTTGAAATAAACATGGGCCATGGTTTTAGACTAGACAGAAGTAAAGAGAAGGAAGTAAATCTTGGAGCACATCCTAAATGGGGAGAATGATTTTTGTTTGCAGTTGGGAATTTCAACATCAAGTAAAATTTCACGGAATTGGGGTTATGCTCCATTTATTAGCTCCATAAGGTAGAAAGAGTATCTAAGACAGCTAATATGTTATGCTCTGACTGTGCTTGTATTTAACTGAAAGGCAGATCAAGTGAGCTAGCAAAATCCTTTGGATTCAAGACATCACTACATTTGGTTAGCACATAAACTGGTAGAACTTTTCTGATGTTAATTTACCAATGCCTGATAGTTTGAAATTGTCATAATCATTTCACCCACAAATATCTGTTCATGCATAGCACATGAAAAGAGGTTGTATGGATTTAAAATAAATGTAAAATTCTAACATTTTTATTCAATATGTACTGGTAATACCTTATAAATTTAATTTCTCTACATACATAATTTTGGATAACTTGTTAAAAGAAAACTTAAGATGCCTGTTGTTTTTAACTTTGAAATAATTTTTATTTGCAGAAATGTTCCAAGGATGGTATAGGGAGTTCCAGTGTACCCCTCACCCATTTTCCCACATTATTGTCATCTTACATTTCTGTGGTGCATTTTGTCGACCCCTGTTGCTTTTAAAGAGGTTGTCTGTGACTCTATTTCGACTCTCTTATTGAACGTTTGCAAGAAAATTTGTTTTTAAATAAATATTTTCCTTTTACAGGTGACAGAGTACCTTTGCTTCTAGATCAAAAAATAGAAGGTGTTTCAGCATCTCAAAAAGTAGAAGATGTTTATAAAATCCCGAAGCCGCTTACTCTGAAATCTGATAAGGAAGCAGGCAGTGTTGAGAGCCATACTCGAAGGACCAAGGTAACAATTAGACCTGTAAGTTTACCTGTAGAGAGGCTACTCCTTGCAAGCCCTCTTAATGAGGAAAATGGCAGAAATATGGAAAATGTAAGTTCATACAAGTTTTGCAAGTATCCTGCTGTCCAAGGAATTAGTAGGAAAGACACCTCAGCTATTGTTTATTCAAAATTTAATGTCTATGACACACAAACTCTACAAAAAACTTGGGACAAACAGTGTGAATCAAACGACAGAACTGTAAAGACTGCTCTGATTATACCCAATGCACTCCAGGAAAAAGGAGTGACAAGCATCAGGACTAATGGTGACCATTCAGTCAACGCCACTCATCCCAGTAAGCCATGCATAGAACCTGTCAGGTCTGCAAGAGAGGTATCAGAGAGACGGTCCTCTGATTCGAATACTCCTGCTCCTGTCAGAGCACCGAGAACACTGCAGCCGCAACACTGGACAACATTTTATAAACCACATACTCCCAGTAGCAGTGTAAGGGGGAGCGAAGAGAAGCCTGCTCAGTCCTGTGCAGCGGAGCCTTCTGGCACAGCTTGTGCTCCCCTGGCTGATGTGGTGAAATCAGTTTCAGGCTCAGAAAATCCATCAGCTTGTCCTGGACACTGTGTTAGTAAGTTCAAAGATAACTCCAGGGAACAGGGCCTGCCTGAGGCAAGTGCAACGTGTCAGAGACCAAGGCTAAAACGAATGCAACAGTTTGAAGACCTTGAAGATGACATCCCACAATTTGTATAGGATTGCCAAAATTTGAATTTCCCTTTTGTTCTGGTTCTGTGCATTGTGTTTGTTTTGTGAAAGAAATTTTTGATGTGGCCATTTTGTATAGGATTGCCAAATTGTGGATTTTTCTTTTTGTCATTGCATTGTGTTATTCTGTGTTGGTTATATTGAATGGTAGAATGGTTTGATATGTTCACATATGTGCCTCACTGGAATTATGTTTCAATTGTGTATTTTCAATGTGAATAAAATAGGTGGACTCATATTTTTTTAAAGTTGATTTTCCCCCATAAAATGGTTCATTTAAATGCATCCCTAATATATCATAATATAGTTCTCAACTAATAGGTGCAATTGGGGAAAATCAGCTTTCATTTTCTTTTAAAGTGAAAATAAGTGCTTATTTATAGAAGGAATATTTCTGAATGCAAGTGCCTAAGAGATCTTCATTTGATTATGTGTTTTTCAAACTTTTATTTTTAATATTTCACCATTTGTGCTTTGATGTGTATAAGTTTTTATTTTTCAATTGGCGATTCACTTTTTAAATTTTTAATATTTACATAATGGTCGAAGATTTGGCTTGCAAATCTGTACCTAATAGCATTTTAATTAATTGCCAGTTTTTACTTGTGGTGGTCAATTTAATTGTACAAAGAGAATGCACTTAAACTTTTTCTAAATTGCATGTAGGTCAAGTTATGTTTTAGTTGAGTTAGATGGCTTTAAAACTTCTGATAGTTTTCCACCATTTGGGCTTTGTTCTCCATTAGCTTTTGTTTTCTATCAATTCAGAAAACAATGTAATGATTATATAATGATCCAAAAAGTGCCCCTTTCAGAAGCTTTAAGTTGAGTGTGTTTCCTCTTGATATGTCTGGGTTTGGTTTTAACCATTCCTTTTGTAGTAAATGCTTTCACTTACAAATCATTTTATGTACCGTTTCCACCTGGGCGTTCAGTCATTGACAGTATATATCAAAGATTTAAATAAAGTGATTCTGAGAGTATTATTCAATAAGCCTCATTGTTTGGAACTTGAGAAAAAGTTTAGATGTTAGAATTCCCAGGTATTAAAACTTGTGCATTCCTGTTATTTTCTGCATTTCATCATTGTGCCTAAAATAGGATATAAAAGGGAACAAAAAATAAAATGGCTTGTTTTTGTATTGTGAACTATATTTGTAGTAAACACTTTTATATGACCATGTTACACTTGATACAAATATATATATATGAATTTGTTAAATTATTTCAGTGTCTCATGGCTTCTCTGAAATTGTTGCCTCTTGGGGTCTGAGGTTTTAAAGGCTTTTGGCCGTTTGCTTAGTGGTCAACACTTGGTCCTGTACAACCCTTGATATGATGTGAAATGCATCCTAAGAGGTTTATACTTCTGCGTGACATTAGGGACTAGAAAGGAATGAACAGCCAGCCTTTTTATGGTGAATCCGTCTTTGTTAATACTCTTTGTTCAAAATGTAATCATATTTCCCATGAAAACCTAGAAAGGAACAAGAGCTAGCACTTATTGAGTCTTCACCATGTGATTTAACAATAGGAAATGCAATTTTGAACTCCTTTAGTTTTCTTTTAGCATGTTGTGAAACCCAAAGAATTTCATATGATAAATGAGTGTCTTCGTTCCCCCTCATCGTTAAACCTCACAAATGACAGTTCCATTCTTGCTTGCTTCTCTACCAAGCTTCTGTCTCCCCACCCCTAAAGCATCTTCCTGAGAGACCCTTTCTAGCTTCCCAGGGACATCAGATAATTATCTCTGAGAAGATGTTGCTATTTCTAGAGCAGTCCACATGTGCACTGTACCCTGCTACCTAATAACATGGAAATCTGTCTTCTGGGAGTTGTTTTATGACATGTGGGAAGATATGTGAGCAAAGGGAAAGGGCAGTAGTGTTGAACCCTTTAAGAGCTGGTAGACCACCAAAAATCTTTGAGGAAAGCAAATGATTGTTCAAGTTTCAAAGAAGTCACTTGTGAAGGGTGGATTCATGACTTCCCTAGATTCAGCTTGTGCTACACACTGAGAACTTAGAATTTATGAATACTTAAAGTTACTTTTAGTTTACCTTAGGCCATGTATATTCTTTTGAAATGATTTGATTCCTGTGAGGGACTTGTTGCTTAGGGAATTCACAAGCAAGTAGAATAATACCTCCCATCCTTGGATTATTTGATTCCAAAGTGTACTATGGCTTCACTTTTCCCATCTATCATTGTGTTACTTCTAGTATGTGTACAATTGTAAAATCACTTCCAAGTGTCAACCATTCTGTATTTCAGTAAGTTGTAGTCAATGTAATTCTCTGGGTTTCTCTTTTCCTTGAGGCAGGAAATTATTTTTGAAATATTGGTATTGATTACATACCTTAGACAATTCAGCAACATCTAGAGTTTAGCAAGACTGTTACAATCAGTATGCAGAAGTCAGTTGTATTCCTGTATACCAACAACTAGCAGAAAATTAAAGTTTTTAGAAGGATCTCTTCAGAAATAGCATAAACATTTTGAAATACCTATGAATAAATCTAAGAAATGATGTGCAATATCTTCATGAAGAGAATTTAAACCAAATCCAAGAGGCAATTAAGATCTTAAGTAAGTGGAGCAGTCTATGATATATATGGCTTGGAAGCCTAAATATTGTAAAGCTGTCCATCTACCTCACATTTACTTATATATTCAATGTAGTCCCAATCGCAATATGTTTGAAACCATTTGAAAGAATCAAAGATACACCATTACCCCTAAATATTTTAGTGTGTGTTTCCTTAAGACAAGGAGATTCCTACATAAGAATACAATTGATGTCCATCAAAATACATATAATGATATAATGCCATTTAATCTACAGACCCCACAGAAACTTAGCTGATCACCCCAATAATGATCCTGTCTGTTCCGGGGTCCCAGTCCAGGGTCCCATTTTGCATTTGATTACCTCTTTTTGTCTCCTTCAATCTGGAATAGTTCCTTCTTTCCTTTTTCTTTGATGACCTTGACAACTTTGAATACTACACATCTCTCATGAATACTACACACCACTTATGTTATGGCCTTCCATTGGATTTATCTAATGTTTGCTCCTGATTAGATTGAGGATATACATTTTTTTAGAAATGAAGCTGTTTTCAGTATGTCATATCAAGAAGCATGCACTGTCAGTTTGTCCCATTACTTTGATCACTTGGTTAGAATTGTATCTGCCAAGTTTCTCCATTGTAAAGTCAGTTGTTGAAAGGTACTTTGTAAAGCGATTCTTTGAAAGTATGTAAATATCCTTTCCTCATCTTATTATCTAAATCAGTTATTACCGTGAGACTTGTCAAATGGTAAGTTTTATCATTTCTTGGACTTGGTAAGCATTCTACTGTAAGGAAGAGCTTTCCATTCTCCATTTGTTCATTCCTTCATTTATAGCAGTATGGATTCATGAATTCTTGCTTTATCCAGTAGGTTACAATATATTACTCTCATCATTTATTTTTAGGCTGAAGTTTTCCCAAATTTGGGAGTCTTCAGTCTGGCTTCTGTTTCCTTTTGGCATGCCCTCAACAGTTTTTGAGATCTTCTTTATCTTAGCACATCAGTATGTTCCAGGTTCCTCTTGTACCTTTTCTTGCCCTAGCTCTAGAATTAGCCATTTTCCTAAGGAGCCCTGGTTTCTCTGAATGAAGAATAATATATGATAATCAATATCTGGCAAGTGCTCATTTCTACTGGGAAGTCATTGTTTTTAAGCATTATTGGTGGGCAGAGCTAAGAAATATTTTAATGTGTCTATACACACGGATACACAATTACACACAGATCAATAAAGCTATATCTATACATATAGATAAAAACCTTGAGTTCACCTTGATACCTTAGATTCTGAATCAATAATTTGGGGTTTAATCTAGCCCTTTCCTTTCCATATTTGTAACTCTCTCACAGTGGAAACCTAGCTCCCCTAATCCTAAATACTTTACTTGTCCATTCTCCCAATATATAACCAACCTCCCAAGAGTGCCAGCTGCTCTCTTGGCCTCTCCAGCCTTAATAAGACAAAGAAATCCTCAGCCACGCCTCCCTAGTCCTGACCACGTGGGTTCCCAAACTTGTGAGTCAAATCCCTGACTACCTTGACACCAGTTTTTCCAACTGAATCTTGACTTTTTTTCCAATAATGCCAACCTCAACCATGCCATTTAACCACTAGGCACTGGCCATCTGGCTGAGTTCTCCGTCCTGTTTGGAAGGGAGGGAAGGGCAAATTCACAATTTTTTGATAGGAGATTATAGAATAGTTACTGAATTTACTAGGAAACTTTGAAAATGAATGAATATGTTTATTAGAAATATTTAGTCATAGATGGAAATGTTTATGTAATTTATAGAAAACGTGAAGGTATGATTTTGCTCGTACTTTTTATCTCAGCTATACTAGTAACTAAACCCTACCATGTTCTGTGCTTTTTTTGTATGTCTTTGTAACCAAGCAATTTAAATAGTCTACAATTAGCATACTTTTCAGGAAGTTGTGTGAGAGACTCATCAACTGTGTTTGTGGGTTGCAAGTTTTGGAGGTTATTTTTTGACTTTAAGTGAACACCTAACAATTCTAGAACTAGGGCTATATATCACATGAACAGCTATCTCCAGTTTCTGGGTATAGCCTTACCCACTCATTAAAAGGAATTGCAAGCTTTCCTTATGGTGGGTAAACAACTAAAGAAGAAACATCCTATCAGCGTGGATAAACCAGTGAGCTTTCCGGTCTGAAGGGAGCGCTGATTGATAAGGGAATGTGGCCCTGAAATTAAAAAATCAGGACGTAGATCATTAAGTGTGATGAGATCCTATTTACAATTGTGGGCACAGGACCTGGCGTGTAGTTGTTGACATCTGCCAAGTTAATTTTTGAATCGCATTTCATTTTTCATAGCAAATTTGCTTTTCAAAATCTATTTCCAGTGAAATCAAAATTATTTTCTCCATCCACCTATTTCTATCTTCCAAGTTGTGAGAGTTCATCTAGTTTTAGATCACAGATAGTTGCTAATCAAATCAATAGAACGTGTTGTGATCCTGTTCAGGAGAAAGCAGTGAATCAAAGTCTAAGGATTCTCGATCTATAAGTGCAGATAGAGAAATGTTTAATAATACAGATTTAATGAGAATTGTACCTTTGTTTTTAAACTGAATCATAAATTCAGGAGTGTGTGAATTGCATATGTATCATTTAAAGAGTAATTATAACATGAACCCTCATTTGCCCCAGTCCTTTTAACAAAACAAGAAGGAGGCACTCCTTGCTGATCACATGCCTGTCTCTTCCTCCCTAGTGGTAAACACTATACTGAATTTTATGTTAATAATTCCTTCGCTCTTTTTTTTTTAATTTGCTGACTATTGTTTCAATCAATTTTGCCTGCTTTTTATTTTAAACCTTTTCCAAATGGAATCAGTTTGATTCTTTCATGACTTGCTTCTTACATTCAACATGTTACTGAAATTAATCCATGGAGATATATATAACTGAAGTCTATCTTTATAACTTTTTTAACCAAGAAGAATTCCAATAGATGAATGTACTACAATTTACTATTCATTCCATTGTTGGTGGGCATTTAGGTTGATTCCAGGTTTTTTGTTTTATTTTTGCCATTGTGAACGATGCTGCATTGAAAATTTTAATCTTTACACTTTCTTTCAATCACTCTTTTTTTTTCTTTTTACAAACCTGCTTTAAAATACCGTGTGGTTATCATCTCATATAATTTTTATCAAGGCAGGTATTCTTAACTCCCTTTTTTCAGACAAAATAATCTTCAAAGAGATTTAGTAACTCACCATAGCTTATCTAGGTAGGAGGAAAAGATGATGGGTTTAAAACCTGGTTTCCTTATTACTAATTCTCTCTCACTTCTATATTCTCTCATCTCACTTTTTAAACCAGAGTCTGCCATAATATTACACTTTCAGGCTGTATATTTTTCTTTCCGGTTGCTGGGATACTAAAGGTCAGGGTTATCACATCCCAAACTCCAAGGCCAGTTTTAGTTTCTGCATACAAATGTATTCATTTTGAAAACCTTTGCATCTAAAAGTGCTAAAAGTTCTCTGGGTTATAGTGAGTTTTGTAGGTTAAACTTTAACAATAAGGAGAAAACAACAGAGCAGATGATAGAATTTACAAGCCCACCCATCTTCTTCCTGTTCCAGAAGAACAGTTTGGGAAACAAATGAATAATGCAGAGCTGTTAAAAGTTTTAAGCATAGGGTGAACAGGGTTTGGATGGGGTCTCTTAGCTTCTACATGTGAATTGGAGACCTAGTAGGAAAGGATTAAGTCCCTGCCTGAGGGAGCAGGTTGGGGGTACAAAAAGATCTGGGGGCATGATGAGTTTTAAGTGACTTAACCCTCAGTGAAGATTTCCAACCCACAGTCCTGCAGAATCTTCAATATGGGATGCCTGCTGTTTAGTATTTCTGTAAGGTGGGAAAAAGTCTGAATATGAAAGAGAAGAGTTTTAAGGTTGGGATATTGCTCTATATCTTGTTGAAGTCATTATTATTAATAAATGTCCAGAAACATACATAATCCTCAGATGATTAGATTATGCTATCATATTCATTGGCTTCTTAAAATATGGGTATTTTTAATTGGGATTAATAAAAATTACTTTAGATGTGCAATTACCTTGAGGATCGAGTATTTTCAGTTTACAATTAACCAAAGAATTCTCTGACCATAAATGGATTTAACTAGTTGCTGGAGTTAAACTATATCATTGATAGTTTGTATTGCCTTTGCTCCTTGAAAGAGGACATAAACAAGCTATTTTGCTGTATTCCATTTATAAATACTACTTTGCTGAGTCAGTTATCCTTGGGGAAATGCCTGTCTACCTTGAAAAACACTGAGGCTGTACCTATAGCTATGTCTATGCATTACCTCTGGAGGACCTCTTTTGTTGCTCAGATGTGGCCTCTCTCTCTAAACCTAGCTCTGCAGGTGAAACCGTTTCCCTCCACTCTACATGGGACATGACATCCAGGGGTGAAATTCTCCCTGGCAGCATGGGAGATGAGCCTGGGCCTGGCACCGTGGGATCAACAGTGGGATCCTGAACATAAGGGGGAACAGAAGTATAAAAACAAATAAGTTAACAGTGGCTGAAACAGTTCAAACAGAACCAAGAGGCTACTCTGAAGGTCACCTTTATGCAAGTTACAGTGAGACATTGCTGCCTACCATAACTTGCCAAACCCCAACCAAAACCATTCCTGCCAATCCTGAGGAGTACCTAGGGCATTATATGAGATTTTATGATGATTCCATGCACAAGGATAACTCTCCAAGACCTACAACTTCCAGGTAGGTCCCTGGATCAGGTAAGTCCTGAAATACAGAGGGGCCAGCCCTTCCAGAATATCAACTAATTCCATCCTCCTATCCCACATTATCAACAGCCCCTTCCTACATGAAAAAGTTAGAATGGGCATAGCCCAAATACTCCTGAAGGTTGGGAGAAAGAGCAAAGATGATGGTGCAGTTATATAGACAAGGTAGGGTTTAACAAATGAGTATGATTGCTGAATCATTATATTGATATTTCTTTTAGTCCCCAGTATTTTAGAGCAGCTAAAATTGTGAAATTGGAACAAATATCAAATATTAAATCTGTTCTACAACTAATTCTTGCAATATACTTTGAAATTTATTGCTTTTTTGTATATATAGTTCATAGTGCAAAAAAACACAAAAAATAAATAAGTAAATGTAAACTCACTTAAAAAATGCTCAGGCTAAACAGAAAACCAACATTTCATCTAATGTATCAAAGACATGAGATTCTTGATAGGTTCAGCTTTTCCCCACCCACTTTTGTGCTAGGTCCTTTTTACTACCTCTTCCTTCTGTCTGGGTTGGTCTTCTCCCTGAAACTTTGCATTAGCTGTCATTATTTATTTTTATTGAGAAGTCTTCAAACACCTGCATTCTATACATGGTGCACAAAGACTCACAATATAATCACATTGTTGTGTGTTCATCACCGTGACCATTTTTTAGAACATTTGCATCACCGCAGAAAATGAAAAATCTCTTACATACCATTCACCTTACCCCTCCCTCTCATTGAGCATCTACCCAATTTACTTTACCCTTTGTCCCTTCTAATACTTATTTATTTTTATCCATTTTTTTTACCCATCTGTCCATACCCTGGATTTAAGGAGCATCAGATATCAGGTTTGCACAATTACAAAGTCACATTGTAAGCATTGTATCGTCATACAATTCTCTTCAACACTCTAGGCTACTTGAACACAGCTCAACAGTTTCAGATACTTCCCTCCAACCACTTCAATACACCATAAACTAAAAAGGGATATGTACATAATGCATAATAATAACCTCCAGGATAACCCCTTGACTCTGTTTAAAATCTCTCAGCCACTGAAACCTTATTTTGTTTCATTTCTCTCTTATTCCTTTTGGTCAAGAAGGCTTTGTCAGTTCTTGATGCTGGGTCTGGCTTATCCTGGAATAGTTCCCTATTCCATTCCTCAATTGTTGTACCCTTCCGCCACCTCCATTCGTCGTAGATCGTGAACACTGCTGCCAGAAACACCAGTGTGCAAATGTCCATTCGTGTCCCCATGCTCAGTTCCCCTAGGTATATACTGAGGAACTGGGTTTCAGGATCTTATGGGAAACCCATCACTAACCACCTGTTGAACCACCGCACTGCCCTCCAAGGGGCTGCACTTCTTATTTCCCTACCAACAGTGATAGGTACATCTCTTTCTCTGCATTTCCTCTAAAACTTGTTTCTCTCTGTTCACTTTTAAACAGTTTTAATCACACATCACACATGCCAGCCTAAGTGTATAGATATGGCTTCGCCACCATACTGTATAAGACACTTTCTTTTCTTCCACAAAGGAATCAGTCCCCCTTTCCCAATCTCCCCGCCTGTTGACATTTTGCATTGGCATAATGCCTCTGTTACATTCAGTGGAAGTATATTAATAATGTTACATGTGTTACACACATTTGACTATAGACCCTAGGTTATATTGATTGTACTTTGTCTCATAAACCATCTATTTTCAACACCCTGCAATACTGACATTCATTTGTTCTTCCTCCTGTAAAAACATTTTTTTAATTTGCATATTTAATCACTCTAGGCATTCCTAAATTACATTTACTTAGTCTTTTTCCTCTATCTCTCCTTCTGGTTTCATATGTACCCCCAGTCTTTATCCCTCTATCATACTCACATTCAGCTTTATTCAGTGTATTTACATTATTGTGCTACAATCAGGTAGTATAGTGCTATCCATTTCTGAATTTTTACAATCAGTCCTGTTGCACAATCTGTATTCCTTAAGCACCAGTTGCCCAATCTCTACCCTATTTATAGCTCCTGATAATCTGGGTTCTTAACTTAAATTCTCCAAGTTTACTCATTAATGTTGGTTCATATCAGTGAGACCATACAGTATTTGTCCTTTTGTTTCTGGCTTATTTCACTCAATATAATGTCCTCAAGGTCCATCCACATTTTTACTTGCTTCATGATTTTATTCTGTCTTACAGCTGCATAATTTTCCATTGTATATATATATACCACAGCTTGTTTAGCCATTCATCTATTGATGGACATCTGGGCTGTTTCCATCTCTTCGCAATAATAAATAATGCTGCTATAAACACTGGTGTGCAAATGTATGTTTATGTCCTTGGCTTCACGTCCTCTGAATAAATACCTAGTGATGGGATTGCTGCATCATACGGCAATTCTATACTTAGCTTCCTGAGGAACCGCCAAACTGCCTCTCACAGCAGTTGTACAATTTTACATTCCCACCAACAGTGGATAAGTGTGCCTCGTTTTCCACATCTTCTCCAGCACTTCTCATTTTATGTTTTTGTTTTGTTTTTTGTTAACAACCATTCTTGTGGGTGTGAGATAATATCTCATTGTGATTTTGATTTGCTTTTCCGTAGTAGCCAGTAAATTTGAGTAACTTTTCATGTGCCTTTTAGCCATTTGTATTTCCTTCTAAGAAGCATCTGTTCATGTCTTTTGACCATTTTTTAAATTAGGTTGCTTGTCTTTTTGATGTTGAGTTGAAGAATCTCTTTATATATTCTGTATACTAAACCCTTATCTGATATGTGGTTTCCAAATATTGTCTCCCATTGCATAGGCTGCCTTTTTACTTTCTTGGCAATGTTCTTTGATGCACTAAATTGCTTAATTTTGAGGAGTTCTCATTTGTCTATTTCTTTCTTCAATGCTCATGTAAGATCCAAGAAGCTACCTCCTATTACAAGTTATGTAAGATATTTCCCTACATTTTCTTCTAAAAGTTTTATGGTCATGTCTCAAATGTTTGGGTCTTTGATCCACTTTGAGTTAATTTTTGTATAAATTATGAGATATGGATCCTCTTTCATTATTTTGCATATGGATATCCAGTTCTCCAAGCAACCTTATTGAAGAACCTGCTCTGTCCCAGGTGAGTTGGCTTGGACACCTTATCAAAGATCAATTGTCCGTAGATGAGAGGATCTATATCTGAACACTATATTCAATTCCATTGGTCAGTATATCTATCTTTATGATAATACCATGCAGTTTTGACCATGGTAGCTTTGTAATATGCTTTAATGTCAGGTAGTGTGAGACTTCCCACTTCATTTTTCTTTCTCAAGATATTTTTAACTATTTGGGACATCCTATCTTCCAAATAAATTTGGTTATTGATTTTTCTATTTCTGCAAAGTAAGTTTTTGGGATTTTAATTGGTATTGCATTGAATCTATAAATCAATTTGGGTATAATTGACATCTCAACTATATTTAGTCTTCCACTCCTTGAGCACAATATGCCCTTCCATTTATTTAGATCTGCCATGATTTCTTTTAGCAATTTCTTGTAGTTTTCTGTGTATGGGTCTTTTGTATCCTTAGTTAGATTTATCCCTAAATATTTTATTATTTTGGTTGCTATTGTAAATGGAATTTTATATTTTCATTTCTTCCTTAGATTGCTCATTACCAGTGTATAGAAACACTACTGATTTGGGGGTGTTGATCTTGTACCCTGCCACTTTGCTGTACTCATTTATTAGCTCTAGTAGCTTTGTTTGTGAACTTTGGGGGATTTTCAACATATATTATCATATCATCTGTAAACAGTGAGAATGTTACTTCTTCCTTTCCAATTTGTATACCTTTTCTTTCTTTTTCTTGTGTAATTGCTCTGGCTACAACTTCCAGCATAATGTTGAATAACAATGGTGACAATGGACATCCTTGTCTTGTTCCTGATCTTAGAGAAAGAGCTTTCAGTCTTTCCCCATTGAGGATGATGTTAGCTCTGTTTTTTTTTTTTTTTTCATGTATTCTCTTTATCATGGTGAGGAAGTCACATCATTTGAGGAATCAGAGCACAAAAAAAATGCTTTGGAAAAATGTGAGCCTTGTCTCATTGGTGAGTGACCATGTAAAAAAACAAGTTTTCTGACTTAAAACTGCCAATAAAGCAGTTTAAGGCCTAGAGGAATGGAGTTAAGGGACATCAGAGAAGGAGGTTTCTTTACTAAATGGATCTTTGCTACCCATTTCAAAAGTTACCATTTAATGTATTTTAATGAAGGCTCTTCTTCATTATGAGCTTTCTTATAAAAAATATCTTGGAGTTCAAAGCTGTTTTTGTGTTTCTTCTGAAAAAAATAGTCTTTGCTTTTGGCCATCACTTTAGTCTGGGTTGAGCAATGTGAAAATTCAGGAGCATCTTCTATTACTATAGGTCAGTATATTGACCTATCTACACATAAGGAATCAAACTAAACTCCTATAATTGATGGTATTTTCAAATGCTTTTTCTGTGGCCTATTTTGAACACATTAAACACATATTTGGGTATGTTTTTAGTTCCTTGACTGCTTTTCACTGTATGATAATTTTAGCTGCATTGATTGGTAGCTGTCGAGCTGGTAAAAGTTTCTACTTGTTATTGTAATTCTTTATATTACTAGATCTAAATTCCAATTTTTCAATATCCAGCCATATATATTAAATTTGATATATAATCGAGTATCAATGGTCATAGGGTGACAACGTTTAAAAGAAGAAGGGATTTAAAATTTATGAAGTACCGTCCTGCTCTGTACCAAGCAGTGTGCTTAGTGCGTCCTTCCATTCTTCTGACTTGATCTTCATAATAGTTGTACTATAAAATAGATAGCATTAGCCCGATTCAATCCATAGTCGAACAGTCTGAGAGAGGTTACATAATGCCCAAGGTCATGCTTCTAATAAATTGTTCAGTCAGGATTTGAGCCTATCCTGCCTGCCTGATGAGATGTCCTTGCCCAATACCAAAATGACAGCGCTAAGATTGGAACCCAGTCACCTGGGCTTCAGAGCCTGTACTTTTCTCCATTATGCCATAAGTTTTCTTCAGAACTTAAAGCATATACTTTGATGCTTAGAGACCAACTGCAATGAGTCAGTCCCTTGGAATGGACTAGCATTAACTGAGGGAGAGGGCCCTGGGAAAGCAGAACAAGACAGAGTTGCCCTGGAAGCCCAGGGAAGAGAGATCCGCAGTATCAGGTAATGAAGAAGGTCATATGAAATGATGACTGAAAAGTGATTCTGACGGCACCTTGTCTGCAAACTACCGCCCAACAAATATGGGAAAAAGGCATGGCTAGAAAGGAAAAGGATTACACAGCTGTGCTCCAGGGTAGCTGAAGTTTAAAGCCTAATGGTGCCAGCATACTCGGTTATTTCGTGTTTTCACAGCAGTTAAGAAGAGAGTGAGCAGAGGTTGGAATTTTCCCAGAATAGGAATTTTTAAAGGGAGATGCAGCAGAAAATGACAAGATTTGAAGGAGCTGAGGGTTCTATTTTGAGAAAAACGTGGGTCATGGTTGTAGACCAGAAGGAAAGAGAAAGAAGTAAATCTTGGAGTACACAGTAAATGGGGAGGATGATGTGTGTTTGAATTTGGAAATTTTAAGTTCTAGTAAAAATTTAGTTAATTTGACAGAATGGATATTATACTCCACATATTAGTTGATCAGACAGGAAAAGCATCTAAGGCAATTAATGTTGATATGCGCTGTGCCTGAGTATAACTGAAAGGTAGGTTAAGTGAGCTGGCAAAATCCTTGGGAATCGGGGCACAGCCACATTTAGTTGGTGTGTAAATTGGCATAACTCTTCTGAGGTTAATTGACTGATGTCTGCCTATTGAAATCGTGACCATCTTTTGACCTGGCAATTTTACTTTCATGAATTTGTCTCATGGAAATACTTTCTCAAATTTTCCATAAAAGGAACTCCACTGAAATAACTGTTTCTCATTAACAATGTGTTTTGTAGTCATTACATTTATTTAAATGTATGTGTCTATATACATATATACGTGTATATATATAATTCCAGCATTTCATTCAAAGTGTATCTTTCATATAACTTTAGGGATATGTACTACTATTGCATAGGTAATGATTTGGTCTGCTTAACTAGAAATAAGTATTCGTTAATTCCCATGTATCTTTTGGACTGAGAATAACTCATTTTAAAAATTATGTAATTTCTCTATTGCTTTATGAGTCTGTCTGTCAGCTCACTTAGACTTTCTTGTTACCAAGGACTCTACCAGTTTGGTTTTGGTATCTATATTATAAAATACCAACTCTTTCTTTTTTTTAATTTTTTTTTCAGGTGACCTTATTTAGCTGGTTAAAGACCAAATTCTCAAAATGTCATTCTTCCCACTCCCCCCAAATGAAAAATGTCTCTGAAACCCTTAATCAACAAGTTCTAGAGTTGCCTCAGGAACAAAACCACTTTGAATCCAGAGGCCAAGGGAAGGACGGAATTGTAAGTCTGCCTTTAAATGACTACTTCTTGGAAGCCCTCTTAAGTGAAATGGAAGAAATATGGAAAATAAATGCAGACAAACTTTGCAAGTTTTTCCACTGAAGCTGGAATATCACCATTTTGCCCAGAGGGAAACTATCCGAGGGAGGTTAAGTAATTTGGTTCAGTTGGGATGTGAACCTTGACCTCTAAGCCTGTGGTTCTTTTACTGTCCCATGAGGTAGTGCACACTGCAGGAGGCACTGATCATAATTGAGATGTTATTAGTTCAGGTACTGTTCTAACGTACTTTGCATCTATCTCTCAGACGACAAACTTTATGAGTGCTTTATTGATTTATAAGGCTATGACTTCATCTATGAACTCTGTCAATGCTGGCTGTTAAATGCCTTTTAAGTTTAGTTAGTAAAAAATTTAATTGATCTTCGTTTCTATTTTCAGAAAACATCACGTGATCTGGCCTTGGACCAAAATGTTCTCCAAAAGAAAAACTCAGTAACTTTTTGGACATTGCTCAGATTCAAATTCCTTAACTACTCTTAAAGGAACCAGACCATTGCAGCTAAAATATGCAATGACCATTTATAACCCCCTCCATCAGAGTAATACACATCATTCTATTCTGCAGTTTTGAAATGTATGAATAAAACATATTGACTTAAAATTTGTAAACTTTTGTTTATTTTTACCCCCATTTGGCCTCTTTTAATTCATTTCCAATAAAAGCAGTTCTTAAACTGATAGATGCAATCAGCAAGAAGCAGGTTCAGTTTCTAGAGTGGACTTAAGTGCTCATTTACAAAAGTAGTGTTTCTGAATAGAGTGGTTAAAAAAACTGTCTAGTATAAATTATATATGGTTATAGCACAAGCTGGCCTTTTTTTTTTTTATAACAGTTACCCTTTGTTATATTGAAAAAAGCTTTCAAATGACAGTTGACTGCTTCATTTTCTAATATTTCTGTAATGGTCAATGGTTAGCAGCTCTATTTGCACATTTTTTATATCAAGGCTTTTATCAGTTTTTTACCATTAGACAATCAGGGTATAGTCCACAGGCCAAATCTGGCCCACCTCCTATGTTTGTAAATAAACTCTTATCAGAACACAGTCATGCCCACTTATTTACATATTTTCTATGGCTGCTTTCCTGCTACAACTTCAGAGTTGAGTAGTTATGACAGAGACCATACGGTCTGCAAAGCCTAAAATATTTACCTCTGACTCTATACAGGAACGGCTTGCAGACCCCTGGATTCAAAAAAATGAGTCAAACCCCGAGGTTAAATATTTTTCTTGCTATTCCAATAAGCATCTGTTTTAGACAAGAAATTCCCTCTTCTGGGCTTTGAATAATGTATATAAAATAGAATATAAAAAGGATCAAAATAACCTAAATGTCTGCAACAGAGTATATGTGTGCAAATTTGCAGACCTCTTTCAAGGACTCGTTGCGCCTCTGAAATCCTTGTCTCTCAGACTTTATTCAAATCTGTGAGCCATACACTTGATTTTCAACATTCTGAACCACACCTCCCTTGGCTACGACAGAAATACAATTTATGGGAAGTTGTATAATAGTTCTAAATGGCACTAAGAATGAGAGAAATGATTAGCCCACTCTCTCTTCCCTGAAGCCTTGTTCTTAGTTCTCACTGTGCAAAATGTGAAAGAATCATATTACTAGTTTCTCTACACACGTTTATTTCAGCCATACAACAAGTATAAAAAACACGTTGATGTATTATCCCAGTTTTACAACCAAGGGAACTAAAGCTTAATTAAGTCACTTGTCCAAGGTCACACAATTGGTAATCGACACAGCTAGATTTGCCGTATAGGGTCTTCAGTTTACAAAAGCAAGGCTCTTAATCTTTATTTTACATTTAAATAACAGTGGTTAGTGCTTACGCACTTTAATACATCTCCATTTGTCTTTTTAAAAGTTTTGGGGATCGAATCATGCCCTCCATAAAAGACACGTTCAGGTCCCAACCCCTACTCCTGTGAACCCATTTGTAAATAGGACCTTTTGAAGGTCCTTAGCTATTAGCCAAGGTGCGACCAAACTGGATGGGGGCTGTCCTAAACCTAATATGGCTGAACTCTTTATGAGCAAAGGAAATTGGATATGGAAGAAGAAGCCAGAAGGAGAAGCTAGAAAAGGAGAGCGAGTGCCATGTGACAAAGGCAGAGATGGCACTTCCAAGGAACCCCGAGGATTGTTTCTCAGAATCCCTGAGAAAACATGGGCTGCTGATACTTGATTTTTGGATTTCTAGACCTCCAAATTGTGAGAAAATAAATTGTGAGGATTTTTTTGTCACAGCAAACCTGGCAAATTAAGGCAAAGGTTAAGACAAAGAAGCCAGAAAATACGTAGAACATAGAATTACCTGGTAAATTGAGATATGCATTTCCCCTCACTGGCAAACTTCAGTGGAGTGTTATTTCTTGCTTTCATTCCTTCCTTCTTGCCTAATCTCTCTGTCTCATTTTTTCCAACACACCCTCACCAGCATACTCTGAGGGGGGTTGGGGAAATCCTCTCTGCTTTCAGGGTCTCTGGCATCTCATCTTCCTTATAGTCTTCAGCCTTGTGGACACTTCTCAGTTTCTGAGGGCCAATTAAAAAATCACCTGAGAAGGTGCTACCATTTCTGTTGTGGAAAGCACTAGACTGGAAGTTGATGGAAAAAGGCAATAATGTTGAGCTCTTAGAAGCCCAACAGCAACCAGAAATATTTGTGCACAGTGTACTGTGCTGAGAGTGTCTGAGGGGTTGAAAAACACCTCCAGGTAAGCTTCCTTTATGACTCGAAGACAGGATTACAAAGACTGAAAATGTTTATTATAGTGCACATTCAGGCAGTGAATATTTATAGGTACAGAGCTGGAGAAGATGTTTTCTGCGATGAATTTTCAGTCTAGGGATGTCAAAAGCAAATTGAAGAAGACCCTCCTTTCCTTAGGATTATTTACTTTAGAAATGGTACTATGGTTTCCTTAGGCCCGGCCAGCCTCATGCCACTTACACTTGTAAACCCTAAATGTCGTTCCAAGAATGTATGGATGCTACCATAAAATCTATTAGTGCCAGCTTATATGTGAGCTAGGAGGGGACAGAGTGAGTGGCAAACTGAGAAATCTGCAGTGCATTTGATGGGCAAGCAGCACCCGCGGCCTCTCCCAATAGTCAGAAAAGCGAAAAGAATTTCTACTATCACCATCACTATTGAACATAGAAATATTGGTCAATATGATTAAACAAGAGAATGAAGAAGAGTGAAAACTGGGAAAGGAGGAGATAAAATGGTTACTATTTGCAGATGAAATGTAATTGTAAACCTAAAAACCCCAAGGGAATTGCCTATAAAACGTAGGCAATAAGAGAATTCAGTAAAATGATAGGGTGTGCGAGAAGGACCTAAGTTAATGAGTAGCTCCTAACAACTATACTGAAATATTATCACTGGCTAACCTGGTAATAAAGGTCTCTGGTGAGGGGTAACCACAATTGGCTGTTTTGTTTAGATTTTCTGATTTAAAAAGATGTTTATTATCCCGACTCTGAAAATTCTCAGGGCCATGTCCTCAAATTACCCAACAGAATCTTTCTAAACCAACACAAAGAATATGGTAAGCTCATTAGCCATTTTTCCTAAAAAGGTTTGAAAAAAAAAAGTCACAGGAATTTTGGCATTTGTCATCAGCCATACTTTGTTTCCTCCTTCCCTACAATAGTGACGGGCCTACTGGGGACTTCTCAACTTATGTGATTTGGGTCATCTGAGCATTATTAAGGGAAAAGCAACTTTCCAGGGAGGGATTGCTATAGCTCTTATATTAAGCATCATGCATGTGTCTCCTGTAATAATACTTAAAATTAGATGATGCTGACCCAGTTAGAGCCAAGGATTAAAGAAATCTTCTTAGGATTGAATTGAGTCCACAGAGAAACTGCCAAGAGAAATGCATTCCATAGAATGCCCTTTAGAAAACCTCTCATTAGCCATACTAGAAAACGTTCATTTCTTTTCATTTGAGGTACAACTGCCAGGAATTAAACATTGATATATTCTATATTCATACCTATTCTTATACAGAATTTAGCTATTTGAAGATCTACCCTAAAATAAAATCTAAAAGTGGTATAGTTTTAATACAAATTATATACGTTCCATATAGTATCTTTGTATAATTTTTATACAGCTTCAAATAGGTGTGGGTTGTGGCCTATTTTTGTTTTAAAGCTTTATAGGTAATTATAATGCACAACTAAGAATTGAGAGCCACTCTTAGTCGAGCTATGGCACCCAGCATAATTGCCCGGCGCTTAGAAAATCCTCAGTAATGATTGGTAAATTATGATCTAGCTGTATGAGATAAATTCCTTCTCTTGTGCAGCCTCTGGCAGTCATTACATTAAGCCCAGGAATTCTAAGTTAATAAAATACTGATATTGCCACAGTATTCTTTAAGTTGTGTCATCTGAACCCCCCAAATTATTGATTTAACATAGACAGCCCCAAACTCTCTATCCCTATCCCCTTATAACAAAAAAAAAATTGTGGAAGGAGATTGTGGTTGCTAACAATGTGAAATTACAGAAAGAATATGCTTTTGATATCATAAAACATTATATTTATGGAGTCCTTTTCCTTGAATTAAAAATAGATAAGTAATCATGCATTCAAAAAAGAGCTTCACATAACAGATATCAAAGCTAAGTTATAAAGTTCAATAAATGAACATTCCCAAAACCTTGTGGATTTGGTTTTTGTGTGTACACTTGGTGATGTAATGGAAGTCAGTGTTACATTTGCTTAGTATAAACCAATACCACTCTTGGTACTTCCTACGACAGTGATTGGTTTATAGCAATCCTACAACTGAGACAATTATCTGGCCTGGGGTAAAAACAAGCCTGGAGGCAAACCCTGGCAATCCAGGGCAAGCCTTGGACTGTCTTCCTGACCTCCTCTGGGATGGTTCTTAAATATTACATGCATCAGAATCATCTGGAAAGCTTGTGAAGCATACAGGTTCCTAGATTCCTGCACCTCACCCTCAGAGATTCTGATTGAGTAGCTTGGCATGGAGCTTTGGAATCTGTATTTTTTTGTTTTTTTGTTCTACTTTTTGTTGATATATATTATATATTTACATACCATGTAATCATCCAAAGTGTACAATCAATAGTTGACAATATCCTATAGCTGTGAATTTATCATTACAGTTGACTGTTTTCCTTTTCTGTGAAAAATAACATGTATGCAAAAAAGCATTAAATTTCAAAGCAAATTACAACAGTTAATTGTAGAACAGATTTCAGAGTTTGGTATGGGTTAGGATTCCACAATTTTAGGTTTTTACTTCTAGTTACTCTAAGATACTGAAGACCAAAAGAAATATCAATGTAATGATTCAGCAGTCATAGTCATTTGTTAGACCCTTCTCTGTATAACTCCACCATCAACTTTGATCTTTCTCCCACTCTTTAGGGGTATTTGGGCTATGTCCATTCTAGCTTTTTCATATTGGAAGGGGCTGTCAATAATATGGGGTAGGGGAACAGAACTAGTTGATGCTCTGGAGAGGATGGCCTCTCTGCATTTCAGGACTTATCTGATCCGGGGACCCATCTGGAAGTTGTAGGTTTCTGGAAAGTTACCCTAGTGCATGAAACCTTTGTAGAATCTTATATAATGCCCTAGGTGTTCTTTAGGATTGGTAGGGGTGGTTTTGGTTGGAGTTTGGCAAGCTATGATAGGGAGCAATGGCTAACTAAAGCTTGCATAAGTGTGACCTCCGGAGTGGCCTCTCGACTCTATTTGAACTCTCTCAGCCGCTGATACCTTATTTCTTACACTTCTTTTTCCCTTTTTGGTCAGCATGGAATTGTTGATTCCACAGTGCCACGGCCAGGCTCATCCTTAGGAATCATTTCCCACATCACCAGGAAGACTTTCACCCCTGGATGTCATATCCCACTTAAGGGGAAGGGCAGTGATTCCACTTGCAAAGTTGGATTTAGAGAGAGAGGGGCCACATCTAAGCAGCAAAAGGGGTCCTTCAGAAGTAACTCCCAGACATACCTGGAGGTAGTCTACATTTCTCTGCAATGTAGATAAGCTTCACAAGAGCAAACCTCAAAATCAAGGGCTTGGCCTATTGATTTGGGTGTCCCTAATGATTGACACACATCAGAGGTTTTCCTGGTGGTAAAGTTTAATATTTCCATATTTTTTCTACATCCCTCAAGGGAATTTGCCAATACTTTCTCATTATCTGCTTAGTATACTCTGGGATTTATCCAGGTATTACATTAAGCTATATAGGTTTAAAGGCCCTCATTCTTATTCTGGGCTCCCTGTGTTTGGATTGTTTAAATGATTTATCCAGACAGATTAAATTAGATCATGTGCTATGGAAAAGTTAGGTTCTGGACAAAATAAACCTTTCTTCCTTTGGGATATGTATTTTTAACAGTCATTGCAAATTGATCCTGATGCAGGAAACATGGCCCCTACAGAAAGATTGTTTTGGTTTGTGCTTTCTTCCCCTTTTAACCACATTCAGGTATATATTTTAGTGCTCGTAATTACCTTCACAACGTTCCTCTACCAGCATCCCCATCTATTACCAACACTTTTCCATCACCGCAAATAGAAACTGTACAGTTTAAGCCTTAACTTCCTATTCCCTATACCCACCCCATCCTCTGGTAACCTGCATTCTAGGTTCTGACTCCTTGAGCTTGCTTACCCTAATAATTTCATATCAGTGAGTATCATACAATACTTACCCTTTTGTGTCTGACTTAAGTCAGCAAACCTCATTTCTTCAAGGTTCATCCATGTTGTCACATGCAACAGAACTTCCTTCCTTTATATGGCTGAATAATATTTCATTGTATGTTTAAACCACATTTTGTTTATGCATTCATTGATTGATGGGCTTGGGTGGCTTCCATTTTTGACAATTGTGAATAATGCCACTATGAAAATTGTGTCCAAATCAAGGCATCATTAAGGCAATTCTTTCTTTCTGAAGACTGACTGGTGATTCTCAATTCCTCTGCCACATGGCAAGGCAAATGGCAGTGCCTGCTGACCTCTCCTTTCTTTCCTGGGTTCCCTTGCTTTCTGCTTCTGGCTTCCATAGATATCTCTCTCTCTGCATTCATCTCATTTATAAAGGACTCCAGTAAGAGGACTAAGACCCACCCGGGCCATGCTTTAATTAAAGTAACTTCATCTAAAGGTCCTACTTACAATAGGTTTACACACACAGAATGGATTACCTTTTAAGAATAGGATTTTCTGGGATACATACAGCTCCAAACTACCACATTGAAGAACTGCTGAATTTTCCTTCCACAGTGGCTGTACCATTTTACATTTTATGCCAGCAATGAATAAGTGTTCCTATTTCTCCACATCCTCTCTAAAACTTGCAATTTTATGTATTTTTTTAAATAGTAATCATTCTAATGGGTGTGAAGGGGTATCTCATTGTGGTTTTGATTTGTATTTGCTTGATGGCTAATGATGTTGAGCATCTTTTCAGGTACTTTTTTTTTTTTAGCTATTTGTATATCTTCTTTGGAGATATACAAATAGCTACAATAGGTTTACACACACAGAATGGATTACAATATCTTCTTTGGAGATATACAAATATCTTTTGCCCATTTTTAATTTGGCTCTTTGTCTTTTGTTAAATTGAAGGATTTTTCTATATATTCTGGATATTAAACCTTTTTTGGATATGTGGTTTTCAGATATTTTCTCCAGTTGTGAAGATTGTTGTTTTACTTTCATGGTAAACACCTCTGAGGCACAAAAAGTTTTAATTTTGATGAGATCCTATTTATCTGTTTTTTCTTTTGTTGCTTTGTGCTTGGGGGTAAAGTTTAAAAAAAAAAATACTGCCTAATACAAGGTCCAGAAGATGTTTCCTTATGTTTTATTCTAAAAGTTTGATAGTTTTGGCTCTTATATTTAGGAATTTGAGCCATTTTGAGTTGATTTTTGTATACGATGTTTGTTAGGTGTTCTTCTATCTTTTGCAAATGAGATCCAGTTTTCCTAGCACCATTTGTTGAAGAGACTATTCTTTCCCAATTGAGCGGTCTTTGCTCCTTGCATTGGTTGCTAAATCTGTTGGAATGGGATATACCAGAAATGGAATGGCTTTTAAAAAGGGAATTTATTTAAGTTGCTAGTTTACAGTTCTAAGGCCATGAAAATGTCCAAAGTAAGGCATCCAGGAAAAAACACCGTGGCTCAAGAAAGGCCAATAGTTCTGGAACACTTCTGTCAGCTGGGAAGGTACATGGTTGGCATCTGCTGGGGTACTTGGCTTCTTGTTTTAAACAGTTTCCCTGGGGGCCTTTTCCTTCTTCATTGCCAAATGTCTGGATCTCATGTTGGCTCTGAAGCTTTTTCCAAAATGGTTCTCTCTTAAAGGACTACAGTAAACGCCCCCACCTTGAATGGGTGGAGACACAGCTCCATGGAAACCATGTAATCAAAAGGTACCACCCACAGTTGGGTGGGTCACATCTCCATGGAGAGAATCAAAAAGATCCCACCCAACAATATTGAATTAGGATTAAAGAACATGACTTTTCTGGGGTACACAACAGTTTCAAATCAGCACACCCCTTGTCAAAAATCAGTTGACCATTGTGATGGTTAAGTTTATATGTCAAATTGACCAGGTGATGGTGCCCATTTATTTGGTCAAGCAAGCACTGGCCTGATTGTTATTGTGAAGACATTTCATGGGCTGTAATCATTAGTAAATTGATTGCATCTATGGCTGATTTCATCTACAATCAACCGAAGAGATTGCCTTCAATGATGAGAAAAGTCTCATGCAAGTAGTTGAAGGCTTTAAAAGGAGATGTGATGATTTCCATCCCTACTTCAACCAGCCAACTTCTACTGGGGAATTCATGAAAAGCCTTCATTGGATTTCCCAGCTTGTGGACTGCCCTGTAGATATTTGTACTTGCCTATCCCCAGATAATTTTTATAAGAATTGCATAATGTTTACAGATACCTCCTGTTGGCTATGTCTCCTTAAAGAATTCTGGCTAACGCAGGTTTAGTACCAGGAGTTGTTTTTGAGAAACAGAATCTTAAAGATGAGATTTCTAAATTGGTTCTGGGGTTTGGGGGATTGGTTCTCTAATCTCATTAGATTCAAAGGCACTTATGACTCTCTATTTCCAGTAATAAAGATGGCACTGATAGTCCATGGCATGAGTTGGCAGTAGAGAAATGAAAAATATCACCATTGGATATGGCTACTAAAATGCTGATAAGAGATGCGCTGGTGAGTGTTTTTTGACACTTTAACAGAGTTTTGTGGGGTTAAAAGGTATTAATGATATTGGCTGTTTTTTCCTAAATATGCTGGGTAGAATTACAAAGGAAAGACATGTGGTCAAGACTTCAAATTTGCAGCTTAAGCACCATATGAGAGATGTGAAAATTTCTATGTGTGCCCTTGGGTGGGCAACAGTGGCCCAGTGGCAGAGTTCTCTGTGTGTGCCCTGAAAGAATAATTTATCTCATGTAGCTGCAGACGTGAAATTTCTAGCAACTAAACCAAAACCTCATGTGCAAGTGTTTGAAGTACAGCCTGAACTAAATTCAGGAACTTGCAGGTGTCTGCTGTTAAAGTGAGGCCATCAGTTGGAAAGGAATGGGATCCTGAAAATTGGAACAGGGACAAATGGGTTGATAATGATAGGAGTGGGGACACTGAAACCCTAGGTCTTTGCCAGCTAAATCTCTAATTATCTGCCCTGAGGAAATAGCCACCTGACTTCATCTGCCCTGAGGCATCTAACCTCCACCTGAAGATTAACCCTGCTGTGCCTGATAAACCTGTAATAACCTTCCCTGAGGATACAATCCTCACACCTCTGTGTGAAGAGATCAATCTTGTTTAACCAGATGAAACTACAATGGAATGCCTGGAGGTAATTGGTTTGCAAGAGACTTCTAATTCTTCTTGTGACCCATCCCCACCTTTCTTCCACACCTTTAAATAGACTAAAGTCTCAACAGGCACCAAAAGATAAGGACAAAGTGTGACCCATGGGTGCACTCTATTCCGAAAGAACTGCATCATTCTTCCAATTTGTATAAACAAATCAGGGGAATATGTGTGGGAATGGATACTAAGATTATGCGATAATGGTGGAAGGAATATAAAGTTGGATCAGGCTGAATTTATTTGATATGGGCCCACTAAGCAGAGATTCAGGATTCAATGTTGTAGCTTGAAGGGTTAGAAAGGGCTCTAACAGTTTTTTTTTTTGGTGGTTGGCTGAAACATGGACCAAAAGGTGGCCTACTTATGTGAGGCTGAAATGGCAGAACTGCCCTGGTATAATGTAGATGAAGGGATCCAAAAGCTTAGAGAGATTGGAATGTTAGAGTGGATTTATCAGGTGAGTAAATCCTGCTCACCCACCTCAGGGGACACACCTTTCAACAGGACAGTGAGAAATAAATTTGTGAGACTAACTCCATCTCTTCTGAAGAGCTCCATGGTGCTCTCCTCTGTAGATTAGATGTTATTGTGGCAAACGTCATCACTGAACTTGGATCCTTAAACACAATGGGGATAATCAGATCCCTGATTGGCAGAAGCCAAGGGACAGCATTCAATCGCCAAAGACAAGGTGGGTATGGCTACCATAATGGACAGCAGACTCAAAGCAGCAATCAAAATAGTTTGATTCTCAGAGACCTATGGCATTGGCTAGTAGATCATGGGGTATCTAGAAGTAAAACAGATGGCCATGCTACCAAATTCTTATTTGATATGTACAAGAAGAAGAGTTCTAGGTTAAGTGAACAAAAGTCTAACTTAAATTACAAAGACAGAGAGTAGCAGCCCCCTAATCAATTCGGTCAGTTCTGTTTCCCTAGAGAACCCTGACCAATACAGTCATAAATGTGAGGGTGAATTCTGGTGCTCTCAATTTGATTCCATTGGTCTATATGTTTGTCCTTGTGCCAGTGCCGTGCTATTTTGACTACTGTGGCTTTGTGATAAGTTTTAAGTTCAGGCAGTGTGAGTCCTTCAACTTTGTTCTTCTTTTTCAAGGTAACTTTGGCTATCCCTGGCCCCTTACACTTCCCTATAAATCTGATGATTGCTGTCTCCATTTCTGCAAGGAACTTTGTTGGAATTTTGATTGGGATTGTGTTGAATCTCCGAATCACTCTGGGTAGCACTGACATCTTAACAATCCTTAGTTTCCAATCCATGGACACAGAATGTTCTTCCATTTATTTAGGTCTCCTTTGATTCATTTTGACAATGTTTGGCATTTTTCTGAGTATGAGTCCTTTACATCCTTACTTAGAGTTATTCCTAGATAGTTGATTCTCTTAGTGGCAATTTTAAATGAAATTTTTTTCTTGATTTCTTCTTCCAATTGTTCATTCCTTATGTATAGAAGCTACTGATTTTGGGGTATTGATCTTATAATCCAACATTTTGAGGAATTCAATTTATTAGCTGAGGGAGCTTTGTTTTAGATTTCAATTTTTTTCTTTAAATCTATTTTCTTTAACAAGAACATGTATATGCTGAAGAACTTTATATGTGACTTGAATACATTTATTCTTGGTTGTAATTCATCTTGGAGCCAATGCTTTCAAACTCAAATGAATTAAAGTGTCTTACTAAAGCTGTTGAGAACATCGTTTCAACAAATCCTACCCTTTAATCTAAATGAAAATAGAGAACAGACTGCACTAAAACTATTTCAAACATAATTTATCATCTAATAGAGATTGCTACTGTGAAGTAATCTAACATGGTAACGGTTCCCCATAGTGCAGAGCAATTGGTAAACACATTAATGTTGCAAAAGTGTTCAATTAAAACCCATTCCTCCTAAGCTTTTTCGGGAGGAAAGGAAGAGAGACAAAAAAAATAGTGAAGCTCTCCAACTGCTCTAGTACCAGTGGGATTCCTTACTTTGGGTAAAGAAGAACCTGAGATCAGTGCCTTCCTCTGTTTGCTCTTAGCTTTTCTAGTCTTTTTCCTCCTCTCTCTCTCTTCTCCATTTTTCCTTTGTCTTACCTTCGGTCAGAAGTTGAGTTACGTTTCCAACTCAGAGGCTCGCAAAGGCAGTTATTTGATCTTTAAAAGAGATGACTGGGTGATGCATTTGCCTGTGTGTTCTAATCCAAAAGTCCCATGCTCATTATTGAAAAAGCATAACAATTTAAAATCTTTTCCCCCTTTGCATGCTAATAGTGGTAATTAAAGTCTATTGTGATAATTTCTGAAACTGTGAGGAAATAGGAAATGAGTACTCCTGGAACTGACTTGGAATCCCAGACAAGCTGCCAAAATGTGGCTGAGTCACCAAAGGGTCTAGAGCAGCTATTTGCCATCTTTCAGCACAGCAGGAGAATGGAAATCAGAGGAAAACAAATGATTCAGTTTTCCTTTTTAGAACATTCTCAATTCCAGCTGCCCGATTTCCCTGTTTAAATATAGGGGATCAAACCACAACTGAACAATGACAGTCTAGGATGGCGAGTCAACAACTCCTTCCTGGATTGGTGTCAAATCACAGTGGGATGCTTCCACACTCATTGATGCCTTGGGTTATTTTTTGCATAAGTTTATGAGATTATGTGTCAGGAAGGGGAACTGTAAGTCAAAGGACTATTCGACTGTGTGTTTCCTGCTCTATCAGAGACTTATGTGGTGAGAAAAAATGAGAAGGCCTATTTTTCCATCACAAGTTTTCTATTTACACATTATGTGACCTTAGCAGGTCATCTAACTGCTTTGAGAGTGTTTCTTCATCTGTGAATTGAGAATAATTCTTTCAGCTGAAAGACAGGTGAGTTATGATACTTGAGTTAATGCATATTTTAAGCCCTATAAAAATGTAAAGTATCTTCGCTGCTGTGACGGTATTTGGAGGGATGACAATAGTTACTGGGTCACAGAAATGAGGTAAGAGAGAGGAGAGAGTACTTGCTTGTGCTTAGAAGGTAAATAGTGTTTGAATTGACATACCTATTATCACAAGTATTTATTTATATGTGTGAAGATGGGCGTCCATTCTAAAAACTCAGTCATGCCATCATTGACGTAAAGATATTAAGTAGCAAATGCACCAAAATAAGCATTTCTTATGAAAATAATAATAACTATCATTTAATATTCCCTTAGAAGAACAGTAATAAGCTCTTCTTTTCATATCCTCATTTAATCATAACCACTATCAACAATGACCCCTTGCAGAAAGTATTATTTCCACAACATTGATGAAGAAACTGAACAAAATTAAAACTCAAAATTTTCCCAAGATCATACACCTAATAAATAATGCAATACAGTTTCAAACCTAGGGAGTGTGAGACTTGAGAGCACGTGTCCTTCACCACCAAAATCTTGAAGAGAATGAAGCTACACTATCTTTGAATTGAAACAGAAGTCTTGTCTCTATGATAAGTTGACATTGACTTAAGTTCCTGTCTATGAAATTGGTGCATGATAATGAGAGTAGCTTAAACACACACACAAACACACACACACACACACACATCCTTCATGTGTGGCCTCTGTAGACCATGAGTATGATGAGAAGGAAAAGTATGATTGTAATTGACTGATGATGAGTCAGAAAGTTTAGGTTCTTATACCTTCCTTATTACTGACTAGCAATGTCTCATTGGGTAAGTAGTTTAGATTTTGAGCCTTAATTTCTTCTGTGAGTGGGATTATGTCTGTCTGGTCCACCTCACAGAGTAACTGTGAGGAGAACCAAGAGAGATGGTGCACATGAAAGCATTTTTAGGTACTAAAGAAAAGGAAGCCTTTATTAAGAGTTTCTCCAACCAGAGAGGGATTGGGAGATGGTTTGATAAATGGTTCAGAAAAATAACTATGAATGTCCTGCCTATAACAATTGCTCCTTTCATGATATATTTGATCACTTAAAGAAGTATGGTGTCTCTATTGGTGGGACACAAAATGATTTTAAGAGACGTGTAGAAATTGTATTGTAATAGTTTTGTGTTCTAGAAAAATATAACAGTAAACTCTTGATTTCCCAGATTACAGTTTGATTCAACTAAATATAAAAAGTGAGTCCATTTAAAAATAATAAATTAGAGGTGCTACTTGGATATGGCAAACAGGGTAGTAGTACAAGGTAGATCTCTGGTTTTAGGACGTACTGACAAAAGCTTGCTCTGTTTGAAAACAGATAAATCTCAGAGATATTTTTCTGGACTATTTCTGATCTCTAGATGAAATAATGTTCAAGAGGTCTGTTGACATTTTCCCCAGAGCTCACCCCATGCCCCCACCTTCTACTCTGACTGATTAGACTCACTTTATAAAGAAGATAATTGGAGCCAAAGGGTTTTTTCTCCTTCTCTAAGAAATATACTTTTTACCCTGCATTGCAAACAAAATCCAAACTGTGGATGCACTTTTTACAGAAAGCTCAAGGTTCTCCTTTGAAAAGTGAGAATTTATTGTTGGTATTTTAAAAGTGGTGATCCTCATCTTTAAGAGTTAAGTGCTCTGGAAAAGGTTTGTAACAGCCTCCAGGGGAGTAATTCCTCAGCTCAGTCTTTGCCGTTCTCTAGCTACAATTTGGATGGCAAAGGCTGAAAGCCAGTGATAACTATTTAACAGTAGGGCTTTCATTTAAGATGGGTTTCTCTAGGCATTGCTGAGAAACTAATGTTGAGCTGATTTGAAGCAACATAGCCTTCTATGGGAGGTGACTTCTATGGACTTTGCCTAGTCATCACTCAAATACAATCTAGCAACTCAGGTGGGCTACAGTGGTTCAGCAGGGAGAGTTCTTGCCTGCCACACCAGAGACCCAGGATTGATTCCTGGTGCCTGCCCATGCAAAAGAAAACACAAAAAACCACAAATATAATCTAGGAACTGAAACAACAGTTGGGGGTGGGGGGGCATCACTTATTTAAAAAAAAAACAACAACAAGAAAAACACCTCCATGTATTTTCTTTAAGGAGCCCCTAATTAAATGCAGTAAATTTCTCTGCATGAAAAAGAAGATGATATGGAGGTATTTAAAGGGAAATATTTCTCTCACCCAAGAGAAGTTTTTCTCCCTTTGACACATTTAGTTGAAGGAATCTGACAACAAACCACAGGCTTTTCTTTGTTAGGCTGAATAGGCAAGAACGATTTGAAATATTTTCCCACGCTGCTTCCACTACCTCCCAAAATGCTGCCTAAGTATTTTCCACTTTCCTTCTGTTTTCCCCATGCTCAAGGTCAAACAGTAACTAAAAACTGACAACATTGTTGGTCATTGTTTGATTTCACCATTTAGCTAGTAAATTGGAAGTGAATTCCTCCTGGTTTTTTGTTTGTAGCATAGTAGCACCAGGAGGCAAGTTGTGCAGCTGTTGTTGAAAGTTATTTAGGTACAAGCCAGCCTGGGGCCTGCAGAGAGTTCTCTTTCCAACTTCTAGATTGCAAAATCCACAGGGCAGGAGCCAAGTCCTCCTCAGCATTGCAAAGAAGGACATGACTTCCATACAGGTACTCAGATTATTATCATGATTTATCTTAAACAAATCAACACAAAGAACCTGTTCTGAATTAGTCTAGGTCCCTGGTTCTCAAAAATCAGTTTTGGCATCAGAATGTCTCTTGTCCTCTGTTCTTTAATTTGTCCCTTGGTTGCATTATTTGTCTCTGGCAGAGCCTTTTGGAATATCTGATTCTTGATACATCACCACAGCCACGCTCACATCCTGTGATATCCTGAGACTGCAGAGTAAGAGTTCAGACCCAGGAGTGAGGTTCCTTGGGTGTTACCAGACTCCTCCACTGTCCAGCCAGCAGCTCAACCCCACCCTGAGGCTCATGCGATAACAGCCCATTCTGCCACAAAACACTCCTCAGCTTCCCTCTGAAAGTCTGTTATCTGGCTGGTATTTTGCAGTTAATACTCAGAAAATGTAAACTTGCTGGACTTTCCGTGTTTTCTGTTTTTATTTTTTTTCTAAATGTAAAGTCAGCAAAACTTTAAACAACTTTCAAAGTGAGTTTATAAAGTGTGCTTGGAACAGCCACCTGCCTTCTCCGTTTTGACAGCAACTTGATTTAGCTTCCTGCAGCCAGAGCAGAGCTCTTCATACGGCATTATGTAGACTCTCCCAGCTCTCCACCGGAGTCCGTGAAGACTTTCTAAAGGGTCACAGACCAAAATAGCTTAGGTGAATACATTTCCAGATCCTTAATTCCCATCCATATAATTCCACCCCCCAATTGATCCTTTGATGGAGGTGTGGATGCCAGTAGAAGCCATAGAAGCCAAGCTGTCTAAAGAACGAGACACAACGTTGGATTGACTCCAGAGACCTAATGGGGTCTGGGTGCCCAGGATGGAGTATAGGGAGCCCAGCAGGAATGTGACCCATAGCTTCAGGTAAAGGAAAAGTCCCAGAAATTTAGACGCTGCTTTCCCAATGATCGGCGTATCTCTGAAAGCATCCAGCTATCCTGGGGCAGAAACAACTATAAAAACTGAGAAGAGAATCTCTAGGAAACATTTTTGTTGATGCTGTTTATTAGGTCAAATGGTTAAGCTGAAACAACAGTAGGACTGTGTACCTGTAATTTGCCGACTAATTAGTAGATAAGTGGGGGAGGGTTGTCTATGAATAATTTGGCTTCCTAGGTTCAGTACACATTGGATATAAATTTTCTTCCCATTATAGTTCGCAGACTAAATGTGGGCATTACTGTAGAAAGGACCAAACAAGGGCAAAGGAAAGACCAGACAATAGATCTGTGCGTTTGTTACCCACCACAATTTACAAAGCATTTTCACATTTTCTCACTTAATCCCCTTATTGACCTTTTACACCACATTTTAAATGGGAGCCACCAGGGAGAGCCCCCTCAGCTCCTGGCTGCTGCTGCCCAAGTGAATCCACACCTGCAGATCCTGGCCTTCGCCCCTGCACTCTCTGTGGAATGCAGGGGTGCCCCTCCCCCTGCCCGAGGCCAGTCCCCCTCCTCCCCTTTTTTGGAGACCCCATCAATCATCTCCCTGTAACTTTAGCATCATCCTTTTAACTGGCTCTTTCCCACATATCGGCATGGTCAAACCTCTCTTGTCTCAAGGAAATTGAAGAACTCCTTGACCTCAGGTTCCCTCTAGCTACCTTCTCAATCACTCTTTCCTTCACAGTCAAGCCACTTGAAAGAGCAGCTATGATCAACGTGTCTTGTTCACTCTTCAACCCTCTGCTCTTTGTTTCTGCCTCACTCAGGGTCAGTCTTCAAATCCAGTGGTCAGATTTCAAATTGAATCCTATTTGACCCTTTCTGAGCCATGAATACTGTGGACCAATTCCTCCTCCTTCAAACATCCTCTTTCCATGGCTTCCAGGGCACCCCTCTTTCCTGACCTTTTTTCCCATCATTTCTAGCTCATCCTGCTCAGGTTCCTTTGGTGGATTCTCTTCCTTCATTTACTTTTAAAAAATTCTTGTTGGGTAAAACATACCTACAGAAAAGTGCACAAATCATAAGTTCACAGGCCAACAATTGTCACAAATTGAACACAATCCCATAATCAGCACCCAGATCAAAAGCCAGAATATCTCCCACACCCCAGAAATACTCCTCATGCCCTCCCTCCAGTCACCACAGTGCCCAAGGGTAACTAACATCCTGAGTTGGAACAGGGGAGGGTCCTTTTGTCGGTGCTTGAACTTCCTCTGAACGTGGGCTATGAATGCTTTGTGTCTGGCTTCTTTCACTCCGCATTATGCTTTGAGAATCATCCGTATTGCTGTGGGAGTAGTCCAGTCATGCTCATTGCTGTTTAGTGTTTCCCTGCGAGAATGCACCACAGTTCATGTATCCATTCTTTTGTGATGGGCATGTGCTGAATTTCCATGTTTTGCTCTTAGAGGGAGATTCGTCGACGAACACACATGTGTCTGCTTTTTAAACTGTGATTTCCCTAGATTTCCATCCTAGATCTCACCCTCTACGTGCCTCCCCCGCCAAGAACAAAGGCATAGCTGCTCTGAACTATTTGGAGTTTGGATAGGCAAAGATGGTTTAATCATGAAAGCAATAAGTGTCCCTTCTGAGCAAGAAAGACATTCATTGAAATATCCAGTGAGTTTTTTTCCCAAACAGTTGTATTTCCAGTCACTAAAATTTAATATTTGCCTGTTAAGCCAACCATAATGGCAACTTGAGATGCAAAATGCTCATAGGTAAGATTAAATTAGTGCCAGCTGAAGTACAAAGCTTTGGGCAGAGAGATTAAAGTAGTAAGGTAGTAAAATTTCTCAGCTGATGGGGGTCAGTGTTTCCATGATATCACTGAATCCTTTAGTTTTTATCACTTTGGTCATTTATTTCTGCTCCACAACAATTATTGGTGGAGCCTGGGTTTCTTTAATGATACATAAATTTTCTAACAAGGCAAAATAGAAAATGGGCATGCCACACTCCTTGTGATGACGGGCCAAGTTGAAGCAAGGCTTCCAAGACACAAGGCTCACTAGTAAGACCAGTCAAGGAAAAGAGCAGTCAAGATTGATTAATAAAGGAAATGGAGCTGCAGCTATTTTAGGTGAAAGTAAGGTTCCATGATCACATTTACATCATGGTCTGTACACAATTTTTAGATATTTTGCTGTTGCTTTATGTAATTATTAGTACAGTAATTATTTTTAATTTGATATAATCATTTTCAGAAATAAAAAGGTAAATATAAATCTAGCGATATTGTTGGTGATCTGCAGTAATAGATAATGATTTTATACTATTCTGAGGAGGTAGGAAAAAATGCAGTACCCAAATTCTCATGATTTTTAGCTTTTTCTCCTCCTAAAATAGCTATCTGTTAATGAGACTTTAAGAGATTATTTTTCCAGAGAAATTCCTCTACTACGTGCCAAATGGTTTTGAAATATTCATCAGTTCTCTCTGATGATAACCATGTGGTGTTGCTTCTACTCTTTTTTTTGAAAAAGGAAAAATGTGTCTACAGTTTCCCTTTGAGGTTTTTAAAATAGAATTATTTGAATACTTAGTGTACGGTAAATAAATTCTAAATATAAAATCTGTTCAAAATTGGAAAATAATATGCCAACTCGATCCACTGGCCAGCAAAGCATTTGAAAAATCTGTTGCTATCATTTCAGTTAACTCTGGCAGGGTCTTGGTCTTGGCTAATAAAGCAGCATGCCTGATCTGTTTCAAACCTGCCACACATCTTCCTATTCATTCTTCCTTCACTCTGCTTAGCATACTTTCCAAAATTGTCAACATTTTTCTAATATATGTATGACAAATCAATACATAGAAATGACAATATTGAGCATTTGGAGTTGTTTTACTTTCTTAAAAGGTACAACACCATAGCCCTTCTCCTTTAAACTTTGCTGTAAATGTGTTGAGTTTTCTACTTGTGTTAGTGTTGCAGTCCTGGACCTAACCATGAATTGTATTAAAATACGTTACAATAGACTAAAAATATGTAATTTTTTTTCGCTGATGTCAGTTGGCCCAGGTCATCTCAACTCCACTAAGATAACTCACATTCTTGAGGGGTAGAAGTTTCGCCTGCCACGCAGGAGACGCGGGTTCGATTCCCAGCCAGTGCACCCCCAGCCCCCCCCCACGAAAGATAATCCCATTCGTCAGGCATATTTTGGTTGTAGGTGGACAGAGGCCAAGCTTGAACTAGTTTTGGCAAAAGAGGATTTTATTGGAAGGATTGGACTGCCTTACAGATAAACTGCACACACACCAAAACGCAACACAAGGAAAGCAGCTGTGTCCCGAGGTCAACTGGAACCAGGGACTCAGCTGCAGCTGGGACGCTCTCTTCGCCTTTCCTTCTCCCTATGCATTCCCTTCAATTCACTTTTACTGCAGGTCAGATTTCCCCTGGAGGTGGGGAACACAGCCTCAGGGCCTCTCCTACTCTGCTTGGCATTTTTGTGCACATTAGAAAAGGCATCCCTCTTGCTGAACAAGGGGCACCTTGATGAAAAGAAAAAGGCACCCCTTTTCAGGGAGGCAACCCTGCAGGAGGACCCAAGGCATAGTAAGGAGAGGACAAGTGAAGTTCCAGCCCTCACTTCCCCATTGGCTAGGTACCATGGCATCAGGCACAATCCCACAGCCAAACCTACTAGCCCAGCTTTGCCTCCAATTTCTCCTGTAGTTGTCAACTCATGCTTGCTCTGGGGTCATGACCAAACATTCTGTGGATAGGCTCTGATTGGCCCGGCTAAGTTGAGGTGACCACACATGAACCAATCATCTATTGCCAGGGAGCAGGGACCTCTAGTATTGACAAGTCTGCTCTAGAGCCTTCCCTTGGCTCTGGGGCCACACCCAGAAAAGAATAAAAATTCTGTGAGCCTGACAGCCAATGGCTAGCATCTTCTATCCAGCCTTCGATTATTTTTCTAGGAGTAACATTCATAAGTGGATGCTTATTCATTTATTGCACCATTATCAAATAATATTATATAAACATAGGAAACATTCATCTTATTTATAATGATGCAAGGCATTTCATGTTCTAATAGCCCAATGATTTAAGTTTTTTATTATTAATTTTTAAATTAAAAAAAATTACAAGAAAGATACACAAACATTCTTAACATATGATCATTCCATTCTACATATATAATCAGCAATTCACAATATCATCACATAGTTGCATATTCATCATCATGATAATTTCTTAGAACATTTGCATCAATTCAGAAAAAGAAATAAAAAGACAACAGAAAAATAAAACGAAAGCAGAAAAAAAAATTATACATACCATACCCCTTACCCTTCCCTTTCATTGATAACTAGCATTTCAAACTAAATTTATTTTAACATTTGTTCCCCATTATTTATTTTTATTCCATGTGTTCTACTTGTATGTTGACAAGGTAAATAAAAGGAACATCAGACACAAGGTTTTCACAATCACACAGTCACATAGTGAAAGCTATATCATTATACAATCATCATCAAGAAACATGGCTACTGGAACACAGCTCTACATTTTCAGGCAGTTCCCTCCAGCCTCTCCACTACATCCTGAATAGCAAGGTGATATCTACTTAATGCATAAGAATAACCTCCAGGATAACCTCTCGACTCTGTTTAGAATCTCTCAACCATTGACACTTTGTCTCATTTCACTCTTCCCCCTTTTGGTCAAGAGGGTTTTCTCAATTCCTTTATGCTGGGTCTCAGCTCATTCTAGGATTTCTGTCCCATGTTGCCAGGGAGGTCCACACACCTGGGAGTCATGTCCTACGTAGACAGGGGGTGGGTGGTGAGTTTGCTTTTTGTGGGCTGGAGAGAGAGGCCACATCTGAGCAACAAAAGAGGTTCTTTTGGGGGTGATTCTTAGGCCTAATTTTAAGTAGGCTTGACCTATCCTTTGTGGGGTTAAGTTTCATATGAACAAACTCTAAGACTGGGGGCTCAGCCTATAACTTTGGTTGTCCACACTGCTTGTGAGAATATCAAGGGTTCAACTTGGGGAGGTTGAATTTTCCCCCATTCTCACCATTCCCCAAAGAGGACTTTGCAAATACTTTGCCACTCACTGATTAAATCACTCTGGGATTTATCGGTGCATCACTCTGGACAAACCAACAAAATCTCATGTCCTACTCAAGGTTCCATGTACTTATGTTGTTCAACTATCTACATAAGATATATTAGGAAATGCACTAGTCAAAATATAAATTTTGTACCAAATAAACGTTTTTTGCTTTAGTCTCACACATAAGTTGAAATTTTAAAATAGTAATTACCATCTATTTTCAGCACCCTGCAGTAATGACATTCCTTTGTTCTTCCTCATGCAAAAACATTTTTTAAATTTGTACATTTAGTCACTATCATTATACACTCTAGGCATTCCTAGATTATACCATCTCAGTCTTTATCGTCTATCTTTCTTTGTGATTTCATTTATGCCCCCAGCCCTCCTCCCTCCATCATTATCACATTCAGCTTCATTCAGTGTTTTAACATAATTGTATTACAGTTAGGTAGTATTGTGCTCTCCATTTCTGAGTTTTTATATTCAGTCTTCTTGTACAATCTGTATCCATTCAGCTCCAATTACCCAATATCTTACCCTATTTCTATCTCCTGATGGTCTCTGTTACCAACGAAATATTCCAGTTTATTCACTAATGTCAGTTCATATCAGTGAGACCATACAGTATTTGTCCTTTTGTTTCTGGCTAATCATACTCAGCATAATGTCCTTAAGGTCCATCCATGTTGTTACATACTTCATAACTTTATTCTCTCTTACAGCTACATAATATTCCATCGTATGTATATGCCACAGTTTGTTTAGCCATTCGTCTGTTGATGGACATTTTGGCTGTTTCCATCTCTTGGTAATTGTAAATAATGCTGCTATAAACATTGTTGTGCAAATGTCCATTTGTGTCCTTGCCCTCATGTCCTTTAAGTAGAGATAGCATATAGATGGGTCCTGTTTTTTAATCCACTCTGGCAGTCTATGTCTTTTGATTGAGGAGTTTAATCCATTAACATTTAGTGTTATTACTGCACGGGTAGTACTTTCTTCTACTATTTTGCCTTCTGGATTTTATATCTAATTTTCCTTCTTTTTACCTTTACTCATAGTCTTCCTTTCTACACTCTTCTCCACACCTCTCTCTTCTGTCTATTCATTTCTGTCTCTAGTGCTGCCTTTAATATTTCTTGCAGAACTGGTCTCTTGGTCACAAATTCTCTCAGTGATTTTTTTTTGTCTGAAAATGTTTTAATTTCTCCCTCATTTTTGAAGGATAATTTTGCTGGATATATAATTCTTGATTGGCAGTTTTTCTCTTTTAATAATTTAAAAAATCATCCCACTGTCTTCTCACCTCCATGGTTTCTGCTGAGAAATCTATGCATAGTCTGATTGGGCTTCCCTTGTATGTGATGGATTGCTTTTCTCTTGCTGCTTTCAAGATTCTCTCTTTCTCTTTGACTTCTGACATTCTGATTAGTAAATGTCTTGGAGTATGTCTATTTGGATCTATTCTCTTTGGGGTATGCTGCACTTCTTGGATCTGTAATTTTAAATCTTTCATAAGAGTTGGGAAATTTTCAGTGATAATTTCCTCCATTAGTTTTTCTCCTCCTTTTCCCTTCTCTTCTTCTTCTGGGACACCCACAACACATATATTCATGCACTTCATATTGTCATTCAATTCCCTGAGTCCTTGCTCATATTTTTCCATTTTTTCCCCTATATTTTCTTTTTCTTCTCAGATTTCAGATGTTCTGTCCTCCAGTTCACTAATCCTATGTTCCGCCTCTTGAAATCTACCATTGTAGGTTTGCATTGTTTTTTTCATCTCTTCTACTGTATCTTTCATTCCCATAAGTTCTGTGATTTGTTTTTTCAGACTTTTGATTTCTTCTTTTTGTTCATTCCTTGCCTTCTTTATATCCTCCCTCAATTCACTGATTTGGTTTTTGATGAGGTTTTCCATGTCTGTTCATATATTCTGAATTAATTGTTTTAGCTCCTGTATCTCATTTGAGTTGTTGGTTTGTTCCTTTGACTGGGCCATATCTTCAATTTTCCTAGTGTGATTTGTTATTTTTTGCTGGTGTCTAGGCATTTAATTACCTTAATTAGTTTATTCTGGAGATTGCTTTCACTTCTTTTACTTAGGGTTTTCTTGCTGGATGAATTTGTTGTCTATCTGTTCTTTGACATTCAGTTCAGCTTTTTCTGGACCTCTAGCTTAGGTTTTGTTTAACAGAGGAGAATTTTTCAGTTCTTGTTTTCTTGTTTTTTGCCCTGCTTGTATGGTGCCCTCCCCCGCAACCCTTAGGAGGGTTTACTTAGGTATTATAGACCCCAGCCGGATTTCCCAGACCAAACTGGCCTATCAGGAGGAAAGAGTCACCTGCGTTGGTTTTCCCTGAGGGTGAGACCCAGCAGGTTGAAAGACTTTCCTGTGAAGTCTCTGAGCTCTGGTTTTCTTATCCTGCCCAGTATATGGTGCTTGTCTGCTTGCAGGTCCCACCAGCATAAGGTGGTGTGGTACCTTCAACTTTGGCAGACTCTCTCTGCTTAGGACATGGTGGAGACAGGGAGAGGTTGCAGGCTGGTTTTAATGGCTTCAAATGACCAAGTCCTGGTGTCTGAATTCCTTGAGGGAAGGACTCCACCTGAGTTGGGCTTCACCCCTCCCTGGGGAGGGCACAGGCTCCAGACAAGCCTTCAAATGAGCTTGTTTCTGCCTATGCTTCGGGCATTTGCAGCCTGAGGAGCCCTGCCACTGTATCCAAAGGCAGTCAAGCCTTTGTAGAAACACAGCAACAAAAACCTCTGTTTCCTTTTTTTTTTTTTTTTTTCTTTTTCTGGCAGCCCTGCCCCCTTGGTGCTGGGGCAAAAATCAGTGACCTCCACTTTGATCAGGTTCACCTGAGCTGGGGGGTTATTTTTAGTATTCAGAATTTGTTAATTAATTCCACAATTGGCATTTGGTTGGGCTCAGCCCCTGCTGCTGTTAAAGTCTCTTTCCTTTCCCTCTGGGAAGCAGCCTGTGGGGGAGGGGTATCGGCCACCGTGGCTTGGGGAATTCATGGTTCTGGGGAGGCTCACAGCCAGTCCAGTTAGTCCAGACTGGGGTACACTGTGTGTCTGGTCACTGACGTGGCCCCAGGAGCTGTTCTGTACTGTTTCTGGTTATTTAGTAGTTGTTCTGGAGGACAAACTAAAACGTGCACTTTGCTAAGCCGCCATCTTGGCCCGGAAAACCAGTGATTTAGTTTTGAATTCAGTCAGAATAAATTCACACATTTAGAAATAAAAAACATTTTGTTCTTTTTCTTACGTTACATATATCCAGACTGCTTCCATGCTTATAACATAGATTTATAATGCCTTGCCACCGGTAAGCACATTTTTTTCAAACAAATATGATATATTTGACAGTGTGTTTGTGTGCATTCTATTTTGCTCAGCTTTTTTCAAGTGAACTGATGGCCATTTAGTGGTATTCATTTCATTATCAAATTTGTATTTACTCCAAAATTACGATTATTTCAAACACATTTCACCTACACATTAGAAACTTTGTTATAAATTATTTCTCTACACTACTAAATTTTGCTGGCAGAATAACTGGTACAAGTAACAGAATACCTCTTCCTTTACATTTCAACCCTTGGAAATAGGAATTACAAGATCTTCAAAATTCCATTTGCCTTGATTTTTTTTATGCTTTCATAGGTAAATATGGGTTGATATGATTTATCACTGAACTTCAAAACTCTCTATCCAGATATAGTTTCCTAGCCTGAAACTACTGCTTTCTCTACATTTACATCAATTCTAAATTCACCCTGCTCACTCACTATTGGTAATTGTGATAATTATGAGGATGAAATGTGCAGTTTTCATCAATACCCTTCTTGGCAAACTAGTCATATCACCAGAAATATTTAAGTAAACTGAGAACACAGGCTTTTATTTTGACATAATTTTCAAACAACTGTAGTTACTTAGGGGAAAACACCCACACCTGACTATAATTTTAATATTGAAAGAGTAAAAAAAGAGTAAGTGTCAACATCAACAGACAGATTGGTTCAGGCAATAGGAAGACAGGTTAGATTGAATGAAGCTATTCATCAATCGAATTATACCTTTTCCTTTTCTAACTTGATGAAATATGTACCATTTTAGAACTATAACAGACCACAATTTACATAGCTGATATCTGATGGTTAGAATTGTTTCCTTCTCTCTAGGAATTTGGAAAGAAAAATATTCTGTCACCATTTAGAGCTTCCCTCCTTCCCCAGGAGTCCCCCTCCCGGCCCACACCCTCCCTCCCCCCAGTCTCTCTCTAAGGTTACCCTTCCTGGGAGATCTTCAGAGCTTAATCTTCCACCCCCTAGGCTGATGATTCCCAAATCCATGTCTCCATCCCAGAAACTCACTCTTTAACTCCACACTCATGTGTCCAAATTTACATTGCTAAATTTCTCCACTCAGACACCGTCATATGGATTTCAAACTCAATATATTCCAGTGCAACCCCCCTTCCCCCCATTCCCTCCTACGCCCCCCCCATCTGCCCCTCTGGCATTCCGCATCTCAGCAGTGAGCACCCCTATCACCCTATCCAGCCACCCATGCCCCAAACCCCAGAAGTACAGCTAGTACTCTTCACTACTCACTTCCGATGGGTCACCCAGTGCTCCTGCATCCCTTTCCTTCCTCTCACCCCAGCTCCTCCTGTTCTCTCCATTGCGACTCTCACCGCCATTGCCCAGGTCCTCTGCTTCCTCCCAGTCCACCCCCGTGGTGCTGCCACAGTGGACTTACTAAGCATGCATGAAACTGTTTTCTCGCCTCTGCATGATGAAACCCATACTTCTCTAGCCTACAACCAGCGTCTTAATGATACTACATGGTGCTTGCTTCTGTTTCGGGGTGCCCTTACCTATGCGTTATTCAGTAAATTCCTACTGGATCAATAGTAACCACCAATTTTTCAGCCTGGTCTGTTTCCCTTTTTAACCTCCTCTTCCAGCATTCCTCCTTCCATATCCTTCACTCCAGCCATGCTTCACTTCTCATGGTTTCCAGGCAGTGTATACTACTCCTGCCCTCTCTGATTTTGCATAGAATTTAAATGGCTTGCCCAAGAACCCATCTTTGTCCCATGGGACCCTGAGCAAAGTACTTAATCCCACTAGGTTTCAGTTTCCTTGTCTGTAAAATAGAGCAAATATCTACCTCAAAAATGGTAGTGAGAAGAAAAGTACTACGAGATTTGATTTTGTAATTCATCAAGGCCTATATTCAATGCCTCCACCTCCACACAGCCTTTCTGACTTCCTTCGCCAAAACCATCTCTCTTCCCTGAATCCCCACCATACCCAGCCAGTATATTCATGGCATCCGTCATACACTCGAGTTATCTGAGGGTCTGGGTGGTCTCCACAACCAGACCACAAGGTCTGCGAAGTCAGCTTCCATTCCCACCGCATGGCTCTCTCCCCACCTCTACCTATGTCCCAGGACTCGAGAGTCCTTTAAAGAGAAGACACTTCTGAGACTTGAGGAGATGGAGGCTGATGGTTCCCAGTGGCGAATACAGAAGGCTTCTGTCTGGAGGTGTCCTGGGATCCCCAATCTGCCACTGGATGATGTGTCGACCCAGTAACAGCCCCTACTGCGCTGGAATAACTGGCCACGTGCTGCCTCCCCTCATGCCTGGGCAGTGTCAGACATGACTCATCTATCACGGACTCTGCCCTGTGGAGCCTGGGCAGTTTCAGTGAAGCTCCAATAACCCACAGCTAGTTAAACAATTTTAGTACAAGCGATAAAAATCATTTACCATTCCCTAAACTCAAGAGATGCCTCCAAATTGCTGATGAAACATCCCTTTATGGCGAGATGAAGGGCTGCAAAAGGAAGGGATCACTTCAGATCTAGCCAGTGGGGTGATTAACTTAAAGGGGCAGTCAGCCCCTGGATGCTGGCTCATGACCAGTTATTGCTGGGGGCAAATGTCCAGCTTATGCTAACACAAAGAGATTTTGCCCCAAATGTAAAGAGCAGATTCCCAAAGCCATCATCTTCAGGAACCCCAGGAAACCTTTTGATGGAATTGGGAATCTGAGAGTCATGGTTTCCCATTAAATGCTCCCACCTCAATTCCTTCAGTGCCTGGCCGCTGCATTACCAGGTTTCTCGTTCTCTTCCTAAAAATGAGCCAACACAGCATGTGCCTCCTTTCCCTGACAAAGGGCTTATGTGTAATTAAAAAGGATTATGCTTTGAAGGGGAAACTGGCCTTTAATCACCAAGAGAAGGACACAGCCGCCTGGGTCGGAGGTGCTCCGAGTGGCTTTTTTGTCCTTTACTGTCGCTGAGCCTCAGCCCCACACAGAGGTCCAGGAGTGAGCTCCTGGGGTCGGTTTGGCGGGCACCATGGGCTCTGTGAGACAGACACAGCTTTTGCTCTGGAAGAACTGGACCTTGCGGAAAAGGCAAAAGGTAACAGGGGCACTCTTGTGGTCTCTGGGTCTCTGCCACGCTGTGGGCCACCAGCGAAGCATGGAGCTAATCAGCCAGCAGCAAGAGTGGGGTGGGGTGGGGGTGGGGACGTGTGAGCAGCCAGTGGGCTTGTGCACAGTCAGGACTGATGGTGTTTAACTGTCTGTGCTTCCATGAGCCCCTCTGACAAGTGCTCTTCATAGGAAGACACGCTTCTCTCTTCTAAGCTGAACGCTTTCCACTGCCCTGCATGTGCACATTCAGATCTGCTTTTGCTGCCCCAGAGATGAACTCATTGGCTCCCTACCCCTTCCCCTGTGCTTTTGTGATCTTGCCATTGCAATCCGCCACACTCCTGAGCATCCATGCCGTGCAGGGGGAAGAAATAAGCCCCGAATGAGAGGCTCAAAGGAAAACAAGACTGCTCTCGAAAACTGCCCTGTTCAGTGATACCACACTCCATGGATTCTATGACACACACTGGGTGGCTTTTTTTTGGGGGGGAGGGGTTGTAATGCCTTTGAAATTGGACTGCATCTCATAACTGAGTCAGCTTAACTAGACACATTTTTCTCTGAAGGGTGCAGAAAAGAATGTATAACTGATGCTGTCTTAGGTTCATGAAATACATGATCAGCCGCTTACATCACAGACGTTGACTGAATCCTCTCAACAAGTAGACCTGAGGCTGGGCTGGATGGGGGACATCAAGAAGGCCAAATATCCCATGGGGAGTGCAGGCAAGGGCCACGGGGGATCAGAGAACCCTACGTCTGCATGTAAATGCCAACTGGCTTCTGTAAATCTTTTTGGAAAGGGGTAAGGAATGAATAGATAAGTATAAATAAAACAATACATTTGCAACAACTTTGCAGAGTCCTGCAAATGCCAAATGATGAGAGTTGCAGAAAAGATAAAGATATGAAGGGGGTAGGGCTGAGATAGAAAGCCGGGAGCCAGGCACACCACAGCAGTGCTAGGGAGGGGCGGGGAAGGAAGCCCTGCTGTAGTGAAGAAAGTGGCATTTGTTCCAAACCACAATTCAGAACGGGTTTACTTAGGTAGGAAATGTTAAGAAAGGGTTTTCTTGGGTATCAGAGGGATGTTTAGGAAGAAATGGGGCCCATGGGTGAAACATCTGCAGACCTTTAGTGGAGTGGAATGGTCAGAGTTCGGTTAGAGAGAAGTGAATATAAAAAGGTATTGGCTAAGTACAAAGCTGGTTAACTGAGAAGGTAGAAAAGAACCGCAAGGTATCGTAGAGGTAGCAACTGCAGCACACAACTACCGACCCAGAGGTGTCATCCTCTGGCCCCAGCTTCCGTGACAAGAAAGGATATTTGGGGGAAGTCTGAGGGCCAGTGCGAGGAGGGGCTCATCATTTCCTATGCCCCGGACCAGGTCCGCGGTGCAGCTGTGGTCTCTGGCCCTGGCCCGAAGGATTGGGTGTGGGGAACCAAGGGGAGAAATTGGAATTATTAAAACTTGGAAACATAGAGGAGGGGCTAGTAGAGCTGAAACTCAGACCTCTGAGGAGGGGGTGCAGAGATGCTGCTGCTAGGAGCATGGAGAAAGGGCCCTGGGGACTGGCTGCTGGGTTTAGAGCTAAGAGACAAGAGCTTAAATAAATGTAACAGAAAAAAAGGAGCAGCAAGGGGTGCCATCCAATCCAGGCTCAGATGCTTCTGTCAGGGGGTGCGGCTTGGAGAAGACAGGAGAGAGGCTGGAGGGGGAAATCCAGGAGAGAACCTGCTAGGCTCTGGGAAAGACCATTGTCCACAGGCTGCTCTCCTCTGTTAAAGCCGGTGTGATTTTCAAATTAGGTTGGAAGCTATCTGTGGCCCCCAGTGCTAACAGGAATGAGAAACTCAGTCTCTCCTTCCAGGAGATTCCCTTCTAGAATGACCACATTTTCAAAACCTAAACAAAATTCATTATTAAATTCATGCATCCATTCATTTGTGCCATCCACTGACAAATCTTTATTAATTGCCAGGCCCTATGGCAGGTGCTGGGTACAGAGCAGTCACCAAGACAATCACAGACCATGTCCGCCCGATGCTTACAGTCTGTGGAATGTCAAGGAAAATGCATTATGTGTTTTTCTCTTTCCCATAGGAAACTGAGATACTCATTTCATTCTTAATGTTCTCTTCATGGCCCTCAAAAAACATACCCGAGGACTGTAACTGCTGGCCTGACAGGATTCCATTTCCTTGGCAGGCCTGTTGCAGGTCCAGGGAATAGTGCTGTTTTCAAAGCCAGCGTTTGGCTCAGGTGCCTTCCCAGCCTCTGCTTCCTTTCCCTGGCACTGGGGATTCCGCCTGTTCAGGGACCCCATCCTCTCCACACTGGCCCCGTTTTCCATGTTGTGAGAGGTGGCTGGGGGCCCTGGGGTGGGGGGCACAGTTGCGCAACCCCATTGCAGCGAGATGGAGTCTCTCAGGCTGAGGACCCCGGCTTGGGGTTTGCATTTACTGTCATCCCGACCGCCGGGAAATTGAGTTCTTCTCTGGACGCGCCTCCAGACCACTTCCCCACTGCTTCCACATCCTGGGAATTTCCTGATTCCTGGATACGATGGAAGCAGCCCCCAGGAGCTCTGTGCAGGGTCTGGGATCCTTCCATAAGCTCTGGTTCTTCTGGAGGCTTCTGCCTCTAGAAAGTGGTGACTCAAAGAAAAGTCAGAATTAAAGCCCATACCTCAGCTCCCAGGTTTTTGATTCCACAAACATCTATAATGAGCTGAGTAAGAGTAAAAGCAGATACCAAATTCCCCCGCTCCTCCTCTCCCAATCCCATAAAGGCTTAAGATGGAAATCTTCTTTCCTCCCATTTTTTTTTTTGTTTGTTCCTCCATAAATACTTATCACAATGCCCAAGTGCCTGGCACTGTAACCGCCACTACAGTTCCACGAGGGAGCGACCACTAGGGTCCGCACAGGTACAGGGAAGCCTCAGTGACCTAAGAGAGGCTTAGCGACAGGTGGGGTTGGACCTGGGATTCCCACCCGAGCTGCGGGGTCAGGGCAGGCCGGCGCGGCCGCTGCATCACACTGGCCCACGTGTCCAGCCTTTGCTAACAGGCCGGTCATGGAGACGCCAGAGACGGGGCGACTGTGTATTTTATCATCCAGACAGGGGCACTTTTGAAAGTAAAACGGGGCACTATTAATAATCACGCCAAGCCATAAGTGTAAACCCAATACAGGCCCCGGCAAACTGGGGTGTCGGTCGCCCTGTCCCAGGGTGAGCTGGATATAGTCCCTGCCCACCAGGAGTTCGGGGCCAGGCAGGAACAGGCTCCCGGGCACAGTTCCTGCGCAGCGTGTAACAGAGGAGCAAAGGAGGCGCAAGGCGGGCGTGAGGATGGGCTGTGGGAGCTCCGAGAGAAATGGGGAGGGGGGGTGAGAGAAGACTTTCCAAGGAGTTCATCCCTAGAACGTGCATCCCCAGAGACGAGAGCTCTCGCCAGGGTACTCGATGAATGCACAGCTGCCCATTTTTGCAGTGGGCCAGGCAGGGTTTATAAAGGTCCCTGAGAACTCACAGTCTAGGGCCCCTTGGTGTCATCCTCTGGCCCCAGCTTCTGTGACAAAAAAGGATATTTGGGGGAAGCCTGAGGGCCAGTGCAAAGAGGGGCTCATCATTTCCTAACCCCCGGACCGGGCCCGCAGAGCAGCTGCGGTCTCTGGTCCGGCTCGAAGGATTGGGTGCGGGGAGATAGGTGGGTGTGGGGAAGTAGGCGGGGGCAGGGGGGTGGGGGGAGGCTGCGTGGCCAGGTCCAGAGTCAAAGAATCCTATCTGGGAAAAGCACCAACTCATTTCAAGCCTCAGCCACCGCCTTTTAAAATAGAAAACAAAGTGGGAGGGAAGAAAACCTAACAGGCCAAGTTTTAAGACAAAGTACTACGCTCCTCCCCCATGTAGACTGAGTGGTAAAGAGAGGGGTTGGGGAGCCAGAAAAGAGGGTGAACAAGGAAATGCTAGTTTGGAAAAAAAAAAATTTCTACCGGCCCCTTCTGAGCTTCTGCTGGACTTAATTAAAGTTACAGACATTTTTAAAAGGAAGGGGCGGGGGGAGCCAGAGCCGCCCTGAAAACATGTTTTTAATTACGCTGTGGAATTCCTCCCTAGGGTATGGCCGTGTGCAGTTGAGCATCAAGGACAAGGGGCGCCGCTTTGGGTGGGGTTGCTGAGCACGGCTCTGGGAAAGGGGGAGGAGGCTGTGGTGCGGACCCGACCTGCGGGGCTGGAGGACATTTGCTTGTGGCCTCTGTGCAGCGAGTGAAGTGTGAAATGCAGCCCCTCCCAAACAAACGCTCACAGGGTTAGAAAAATAACATCAACCTCTCAACAAATGTTTTTCAAAGATTACCAACCATAACCTAAACTGGTCGTTCTCAGCCTTGGCTGCACATCGGAATCACCTGAGAAGTACTTTTTTTATTTTTTAATACTGATGACCCATGCCCAGAGATTCTGGTGTAATTGATCTGGGCTCCCTGGATGATTCCTGCACGTGAGGACTGGAAGGTGATCATCTGAGGGCCAGGCCCCTTAGGCAGAAAACAGCAGCTGTAATTCAGAGCTATGGGAAAGAGGAACACCGGCAAAGCGGTTTCAGTCTCAGGGCCAGGGAAAACACAAAGAAGAGAGTGCTAACCCTGCCTTTGGTGGGAGAACTTTAAAGCACAGTGTTTTGCATGAAGTATATACTTCACAAATACCAGAATAAACGAATGAACGAATGAAAGACCTAATGAATGGATGGATGGATGGATGGATGGATGCATGGACGAAAGAGTGTGAGACCAGCATTTCTAAGATGGGGCTGAAATGGACCAGTTGGGATCTGGGAATTTTATCCATGGGACGCATAGGCAAGCCTGGCTAATTCCCTCCACTGGGCCAAGCCCACTCATGCCCAGAGCAAGAGACAGTGTGTGATTAGTTTCTCAGGAAGCCTCACGTTTCCAAACTAGCCACTGAGCAGATTTAAATCCAAAGAGAGAGAGAGAGACAGCATGAATATAGTGGAGGGCAGGCCTAAAAGGTTGCAGATAATCTAAATTATATCTCCTTGCTCTCCACCCTTTACAAAGTGCTGTCACCTGCAGGATCCCTGTAACCTTTGTAATAACCCTGTGAGGCAATAATAAATGACTGTGTTCATTGAGTGTTACCTTGTGCCAGACATTGCTTTACATATTTTACACTAATATGTGTCACCTTCGTGACAGTCTGGGAAATGGATCTTGGTATCACCCCCATTTTACAGATGCAAACATGAGACATGGAGAGGTTGAGTCAATTCTCCAAGGTCATACAGCTAATAGTAAGCAGATCTGCATAGGAACACAGGCACTTGGCCTCAGAGTCACACACTCTTAACCTTCAGTCTGCACTATAAGGCAAAATAGTAGTCCTACTTCACAGATGGAAAACCTGAGATTCAAGTTGAGCAAGCCCAAAAGTGGTTCTCAACCCAGGTCTACCCACTCCCAAATCAGCTTAATGTCTAAGAAACCAGGCTACTCCCAGATAGCCATTGCTGCCTCTTACTTGATAGAAAGCCAATGTTGCAAGCAGCTGTCTTAAAGAGTAAGATGTGTAGAATCTGGAATTGCATATCTCATTTCCTTGGTGAAGACACCAAGAACAATTTCCTGTTTCCTCACTCACATCTATCCCTCAGGTTGCTATCTTGACGAACTTGCTCCCCAACCTTACCTGATGGGTCTGGAATGGAAGGAATGAAACTGGGTTGCATGGCCCTGGATGGTGCATGTTAAATCTGCATTCAGTTGGTACCCTGGGCTTCTGTGTCTCCTCCAGCTTTCTGGGAGGAGAATCCTAGAACAGTCTTGACAAAGGCTCATTTACAGCTGTTTATTGAGCATGTACTACGAGCCAGACCCCATACTTGGTGCTGGAATCACAGCAGAGGATAGGACAGACATGGTCTCTACCCTTGGAAAACTTACAGCTCAGTAAGGTTCACTTAAATCGAGGAGTAATGAGCCTAAAGTGTGATGGGTGATGTGACAGGGGACATAGAAGTTGCTATAGGAACAGGTATGAAGACAGTTTAAGGAAAATCTCTCATAGGTATGCATGCTAATATGGAGGTAAGGTAGGAAAGAGAGGGCCAGCCCCTCCTCCCTTGATTTTTATGCCCTGGGGGTAACCGCCAACATTCCAATGACTGTCCCGTTTGTCAGTCCCCACTGGGTGGGAATTGCCCAATATTGGTATTTCACCTTCTTTTCGGGAGAATGGGGAGTGGGGTGGGGGTGGGGGTGTGTCTGAAAAATGAGGCTGTTAAAGAAAACCTACTATTCTTTCTTCTTCCCATATTTGTATATGTATTTTCTCTAACAAATCATCCCTAGACATATTTTGAGTTTATAAAAAATCACCACTCCTTAATTACCACCTGCCTCTAACCATTTTTTTCTTTTTCTTCAAAGCACAGTATTTCAAGGAGTCATTCCTTCATTCACGCGTTCATTCACTCAGTGCCCAAGTTTGGGAGGCCTACTGTGTGCCAGGCAGGCTAAAAGAAGGGAGAGCAACCGGGTGGGGCCAAAGGGCACTGGCCCTGCAGCCGGGAGCCAGGATGTTGGCTTCAGCGCTGTCGCTGCCAACGTAACATTGCTCAGCTCATTTGCCCTGCCTGGATTCCCGTCCTCATCCGCGGAATGAGAGGTTTCAGCCAGGTCTTTGCTGCCAGCAACATCAGTGTCATTGGGGATCTAGTTAGGAATGCAGGGTTGAGGGACCCACCCCGACCTCTAGGAAACCAGAATCAGCATTTTAACAAGGCTCCCTGGTGATCGTGTGCATTGTCAAGTCTGAAAAGCATTGAAGTAAATAATCGTGAGGATCCTTTACGAAGGTACTGCACTAAGGCAGTTTTCGAAGATAGAAGTCGAGAAAAACCCAAATGGATACAGAGTCTGGCTAATCTAATATTTTAGGGTAAAAGTAGTGGGGGCGGGAGGATAAAAGCGGAAGCACTTTTAGTTAACACACCACAGCCCAAGTGCCATTGCCTAGACAGTATGTCTGCTCTGGTTCTGTTTCCTGTGACAGCAGTGCTGCCCTTTCTCTCTTCCTGTTTTGTTTTTACAGATTCGCTTTGTTGTGGAACTTGTGTGGCCTTTATCTTTATTTCTGGTCTTGATCTGGTTGAGGAATGCCAACCCACTTTACAGCAAACACGAATGTAAGCATGTTGGGGGTAGCCTCGGCAATCACAGAGGAGACATCCTTCCTTTTGTTTAGAAAGGCATTGAGGGCTGGGATTTGTTCTGCTTATCATCGTTTCATGCCTATAATGCATGAAACAGAGGTCCATACATGGTACACAAACTCTAATATTTTATTTTTTATTTTATTTATTTATTTATTTATTTTTTATTAATAAAAAAAATTAACTAACACAACATTTAGAAATCATTCCATTCTACATATGCAATCAGAACTCTAATATTTTAATCTTATGCATCCTATGCAAATACTTATATGTGGTTACTGAAGGATTGCGGAATTGTTTGTTTTTGTTGTTGTTTTTCCTGTCCCTAAATACTCACTGGTTTTAAAGAGAACAGATTGTAGATGAGTTGTCTAAAATATTTTAGAGATCAACTAGGACATATGCCATATATAGTGCTAGGAAAAAAAAAGAGAAGGGATGCTTTACACTCACACTTAATGAAACAGTTCTCAGGTGTCAGAGATGTCCTGGGACTGCGTTGAATCTTGTGAGTGCCTCTTTTATACCATACATCTCTGGGAAGTCTTCAATCTGGCTTCTGGCTTCTGCCCTTTAGGTAGCTGGATGTGGAGGCCTCAGCAACAGTGCAAACCTCCTCTTTCTCCTTTCCTTGCTCCTTACCCTCCGACTGATGAGTTTCAAGCCTCAAGCTCTGAATCAGCCTCTCTCCATCAAACTCTGGCTTCTTTTCCTCCCTCCCAAAGAAACCATAACCTGCAACCTTACTCCATGCTTGGGGGTGGGATGCACAGTTGTTGAGGGAGCAGGGAAGCTATTCTCATCCTGGGAAACTCCTTCATCCTCACTCACTAGCAACCTTGTGGAGTTGTCTTTAACTGATGTTCCTCCACCCCACCCCAACATAGACAATCCCCCTCTAATCTTCTGCTGTGCTTCTTCCATGCTCTATTAGAACATTTGCCCATCTCACTCCTAGACTGGGTGCTTAAGAGAAGAGACCTGGTCTCCAGCCCTTAGCACAGGGCCTGGCTCCTATTAGATGCTCCTGTTTCTTAAATATTGTTGAATGAAGGAAAGCACCAGAGGGTTCCAGGCTCCTTCCTGCAACCAGCCTGGTCTCGTTGACTCACCCCTGGTCTTCATTTTCTCTTTCAAAGGCCATTTTCCCAATAAGGCGATGCCTTCAGCAGGAATGTTGCCGTGGCTCCAAGGGATTTTCTGCAATGTGAACAATCCTTGTTTTCAGAGCCCCACACCGGGAGAATCTCCTGGAATTGTGTCAAACTATAACAACTCCATGTAAGTGTTGAGATTCCTACCAGATGAAGGAGGAAGTTCTACACCCTTTCTCTCTCTGCCATACGCCTGAGCATACGTGCATGCCGGCACACGCACTCACATAGATGTACGCACAGGATGTACACACGGAAGGAGTATTTTTTATGGGAAGGAGGGGTTTGTGGCTTTCTGAACCCCCAAACTCATAGGAGTGGGACATTTTTTCTTTCTGGGACATTGTGTCAGCTGTCAGGACACGTGCAGAGAAAGCTGTAAATGCAAACCCAATTTCTTTGTCCTTATAGTCCCAAGATGCAACCTGGGCTCTGATAGCAGGTCTGAAATGCTTGGCGAGTTCCATCACACTCCGCCTCATTTCAAGCCTGACAGATCTCGTTCCTTTAAAAGCCTTTTTGGACAAATAAGGGCTGAGAAAAATGTCAGAAAATGTTGCTAGGCTGAATGAAACGCAGTTTAAGAGAAAAAGACAGATTCCAAATCCTCTGTTGTAATTGCCATCAACTCCCGTGGGTGGCAAAGTCCTAGGATAAGGTTTGAGAGTTGTGGTTCTTCCCCTTTGTGGCTGAAGAACATTCGGAGAAGCTGATGAAGACTCTGGCCCTTCTCCCGAGAAAAATGGACAAATGCACAAAAGCATTGCCTGTTATATTTGATTTCAGGGAACGTGCGGATTTCAGGTTAATAACCTCTAGTCTGGAGTTAAATTTCAAGTCGGATTCCCATGGGAAGAAATTCTGTCTTTGGAATTCCCCTTCAGGGTGGAAGTTTGGGGATAGCTGATGTGAACATGTGCCAGGAGTGCAAATATGGCCATCCTCCACCTGCCTCGCTGACTCAGCCGCACTGGTGAAGCCCGCACACAAGGGCCACAAACAAGGGTTCATAGGGGAGGGGGCTTCAACCTACTTGTATAAACACCAGGTCATGTGGCTTCCTGAGATGTTTGGTTACTCTGGTGTCTTCCTTGGGGATCTCTGGGTATAATTGCTTCAGAACAAACCTGCATTTAGACTAAAATTATGGAATATTCAGTAGGTCAGCCTAATGCTTGGAGGTAACCTTCACCAGGGAATAAACCATGGCTGAGTTTTCCCTGACAATGGCAGAGTGGAGTAGTTGTGATAGAGACTCCATGGCCCACAGCCCTATAATAGTTGCTAACTGACCCTTTGCGGGAAAAGTGTGCTGATTCTGGAATGGTAGGAACCTACAAGAGGGGACACATATATGCCTAGGGAAGTCAGGGAGGTAGTATTTTAGTTGGACTCACATTGCTGCAAATGGGGCTTTGAAGCTTTACAATCCTCACTTTCAACTTGAGACTCCTTGAGTTCCCTGAGAAGAAATGCTGGCCCATCCAGAGAGATCCTCTGGGGCCGTGTGGTAGATCAGCGAAGCTGTGGAGACAATTCAGAGGAAGCAACGTGGCGCTTCAGCGGTGCTGGCACTGGCGGTGTTTACAGATGTTATTGAAGAAGATTGAGGGGTGTGGGAGTGAGGGGCGGGGCGACTCCAGAGTCCAGCTATACTCAGCGTCTGAATCACAAAATCTGGATTTCACATTTCACACGTATACCTTATGGTTGAAATATTGGTTTATCCAAGGTTCTTTTGCTTGCAAGGCGCAGCCACTCATTCCAAACCAGCTTCGGTCCCTGAGGAAAACATATGCTTTGGCTTCTAGGCCTTCTCATACAGCCAAGAGCAGCAAGGCAGACCTCAGGTGGGCAGGGATGAGAACTGGAGAGCCTTCTGAATCTGCTCTCCCAGCTGTCTCCTGTTGGGGCTTGCAAGGTCCAGCGCCGCCTCTCTCTCTGCATCCTCTCCATCCCTGTGTCTCTACCTCTGGAGGGCAAGGCAGGCACAGTGTCTTCTGCCACTGCTGAAGCTGTGAGTAGAGTCAATCATTAGCAATTTCACATAAAAAGAATCTTCTTACTACATTATCTACCTAATGTAGGAACTGGGTCGATCATATAATATCATAAAGAATAGCACAGGGTGTTATTATTATCATGAAAATGAGTTATTTCTTCACTGAGGAAGCTCTGTCCTTCTTCTTACAGCTTGGCAAGAGTGTATCGAGATTTTCTAGAGCTCCTTGTGGATGCTCCAGAGAGCCAGCACCTTGGCCGTGTTTGGACAGAGCTCCATACCTTGTCCCAACTCATGGACACCCTCCGGACTCACCCTGAGAGAATTGCAGGTAAATGCGTTTGATAGTCTCACCCGTCACTTGTCTTTAACTTGCCTCACCAATCAGAGAGACTGAAAATACATCAATAAGGTAGAATATTGGGTGGAGAAAGTTACCAGAGGAGGCAGGAAGGATGGGATCCAGAGGTAGTATGTGAATCATCTTGGTAGAGACTACTGTTCTTCTAATCAGTCTAGAAGGTGACAAATTGGGAGAGAGGGTAGAAAAGTTCTCATCCTAAGGAAGTTTGGAATTAGAGAGAAGACTGTCAAGAGAGATCACACTCTGAGAAGTATGGAACTAGGTTAAGTGCTAGAAGCAGGGAGAGGGGTTTACAGAGTAAAATGAAGGTGAGCAGCAGCTCTCACAGGGTCTTGGAGAGAGTGCTAACCAGGAACATGTAGAAGCAATGCTATATAGCATTGAGAACCTAGGGCTGGCCAGAGGTTGTAGTTTATCATGACAGAAATACGTACGATCGTGTGATTTCTTCCCGTAACATTCAGCATCTCAGGCTCGGAGGCAGAGAAGGTGTAGTGTGGGTTGTTGCAGGGAGTCCAATCAGATTGGGTCTGATGGTCCAATCCAGTCTGGCTGGGAGGAAGTTTAAAGAAGGTGATTTCAAACCACTATTTCTCTGCGCTTTTTACAACATGTACCTGAGAGCTGAAATCACTACTTCCTAATCCAAAGGCAAGATGAATTGAATTTTGCATTGGCATTCAAGTGGTTCTTTTTGCAAATCTTCAAGCTGTGGGGGAAATTCCTCAAAGGAGAACAGCTTTGGAGGTTTGGGAGAAAGAGTTGGGGAAGGCCAGCCAAGGCTCCCCGAAGGAATCTGCGGGCTGGGAACAGAGACTTTGAAGAACCCCTGACCTTAGTGGCTGTGAGAGAGGACACGGGAACATCCCCAAGTAAGGGAAACAGTCTCTGAAGGAATTTCAGGCCCAGGGCTGACATCCACTGTCACGGACAAAGCTCACTCACTGTGAACATTCAGTCCTAAGCTGCAAGCCGCAGGGAAGACAAGGTGGGCGGTGCTGCTGGTGTGTGCTTTTGCCTGTCAGTCCCCTGGTCACCTGGAAAGTATGCCAATGGCTGAGCCAGGCATTTCCCTTTCACAGCAAACCTGTAGTGCTGCATTCTCAGCAGGAGAGGATTAATGGGAAAAGACCAGACATGAAGACCCCTCCCCTCGCCCCCGCAAAGCCCCCCTCTGTGGTCTCTCAATCATCACGAAACACCTTCTTCCCCTGAGCCATCAACAGTCTCCCTGGCTTCCCACCCGCCCCAACTCTCAGCATCCCTCAACTCCCAGCATCTCGAGAGCCCTGTCCCCCCACCCCCCACCTCTGGTCTTCCCAACTCCCAGCATCTCAATAGCCCTGTTCCCCCACCCCCCCCCACCCCCACCTCTGGCCTCTGGTCTTCCCAGGGAAGAGAACAAGAAGAACCACATTTTCAACTAAATCTATTTTTCTCTCCTCGGGCCCCCAGCTCACATTTCTCCCTCGGGAGTCTAGCAAAAGCTTCTGTCTGGTGTTGACCTCCTCTCACACTCGGGGCCCCACACTCTCCCTACAAGGTGGGCCCCACCCGCCCCCCACCCCCAGTGTGTGCGGAACCAGGGAACTCCTGCCGCTTCTCCCCAGGACCAAGCAGCACCGTCGCCTGGGTGGCATATTGTGCAATTTCTGGGCAAAAGCGCTCCCAGTTTCCCTTTTGTTCCTTCTTCCCAGCCAGATATTTGTATGTAAGGTCAGGTGGATAAGTTAAAGAATAACTAAGAGATAAATAGTCAAAGGGGGGTCCTGACTCTTTGGTCAGGCAGCAGGTATTTATTGGGTGACTCTTGTCATTCAACAGATGTTTATCGAGCCTGGGTGGCAGAGAGGGTGACCTCCAGGGTCTTATATCTGCATGCCTAGAGGTGTTGGGTAGGATGAGGGGTATAAAAGAAGCAGGTGTAGCATGCACGGGCGGTTGCGTAGTGGCATGGTGTCTTCCATGCGGGAGACCCGGGTTCCATTCCCAGATCACGCATCCCCCACCTACCCCCACATGAAAGCAGGTTGCACAGCCCCCAGCTCTCAAGTAGCTATGTGTGTGTGTGTGTGTGTGTGTGTGTGTGTGTGTGTGTGTGTTGGACGTGAGATTTAAAGGCTGTATTTAAAGAAGTCATTGAGAGAAGAGAAAGACCAATGGAGCAGATGCCCCAGGGGAAGGAGGAAAGGAAGGAACAGCTGAGTTTAGAAGACAGGACTTATGTTATGGAAAAGGAGGGAAGGTGGGTATAAAACAGAGCAGTCCCTCTCAGGAAGCTTCAGAAACAGCACTCCTCCTCCCTTGGGACCCAGTTCTGTCTTTTAAGGTCCCCAGAGCCCTTACACTTTCTTATTCAAAGGGAAGTAGTGCTGGGCTGCCTGGAGCATGAGAGAAGCTGCTGTGCCGTGGAACTTCAGGTGGGGCCTGCCCTCCCCAAATGGCCAGCCCTGGGGCATGGGCAGTCGAGCCCCTTCACGAGGAAATTATCAATAAAATCAATCTGGACACAAACTGAAAAGGAAAGGGGTAGTTGTGAAGCACTCGGGCATGGGGCTCTAGGCTACCAGGCTGCAGGGAGAATTTTGGGAAGGAGAGGATGGGGCAACGCGGAGTCAGGACCAGGAAGGAGCAGGGACATTTAATGATGAGTAAGTTAAAGAATGACTAAGAGATACGCAGTCCACCAGGCTCCTGCAGATGCAGAGAAACACATTTTCATACAACCCAAATGTCTTCCTTTAATGTTGAAATAGCTTCATCAAGATCTGGGCCCATTACCTTCTTTCCTGGGCCAGCAGCTCAATGTCTGTAGCAGTGGCCGGCTCGAAGGTCAGGGTGGGCCTTGGAAATAGGCAGAGGAGGTGGGTGCTGGTGCAAATTCCCTGACAAAGGTGAGAACAATATTAATGCAATTGGAACAAGTACTTATTGAGAACTCACTATTTTTTTCTTTTAATAGAGCAGTTGTAGGTTTACAGAAAAATCATGCAGAAAATTGAGTTCCCATATATCCCACATACATGTACACAGCTTTCCCTGCTATTAACATTATGCATTAGTGTGGTACCTTTATTACAGATGATGAAATAATATTATTAGATATAGACAGAGATCACTGTTTTCTGTCCTGGAAGCTAAGCACTTTACATGTCTTATTCCGTGTCACCTCTATAACCAGCCTCTATGGCAGATGTAGAAAATGAGGGCACAATTTCAATCACTTGCCCTAAGGTCACTTAAGAACTATTAAGAGTCCTTTATACCTCATTTTAAAGAAATTCCCACAAACAGCAGGTTTTAACATCATGCCCTGTTTGGCCTCTCCCAGAGGTCAAACGGGCATGATGTTACAAGCCCAGGCAAAAGGCCAAATGCCCTTTCCCACTTCAAACTTTTCTTTCCCCAAACAGCCCCATCTCTCATAGTTCACGCCATTTGCCCTCAGCTGAGAGCCTGGGCTGAGATGACAAAATACCAAGGAGAGTCCTCCACCCCATGACACCTCAGCGTGGACGGAACCCACGTCTCCTTCCACCCTAGACCAAGGTTTCTTAGCCTCAGCGCTACTGATATTTTGGCAGGGTAATCCTTTGTCGTGGGGGCTGTCCTGTGCATCGTGGGGTGCTTAGTAGCATGCCTGGCTTCTACCCACCAGGTGCCATAGCGTCCTCCAGTTGTGACAACCAAAAGCATCTCTAGACATTGCCTCCCTCTCTGACTCCATCCACCCTGAGAGCCATTATGCTAGGCTGACCCCTCCAGGGCTAAGTGCTTTCACCTTCGGCGTCCTCTCACTAAAATTTGCCCAGCTGCTTCCATGGGAAATGCTGGGCCTGTGGTGGTGGCTGCCTCTTCACAAAAGGCTCACCTCCTGACTCCCAGGAACCCCAAGAAGAGCGCCTTCTTCTGCGAGTTAAGTTAGAAATGCTTCCCAGTCAATTTCAGCTGGCTTTCTTTCTTTTTTCTTTTTTTTTTACCTTGCTCCTCTTCCATACCCTATCCTTTCGTTCATATTCAGGAAGAGGAATACGAATTAAGGATATCCTAAAGGATGAAGAAACACTGACACTATTTCTCATGAAGAGCATTGGCCTGTCTGACTCGGTTGTTCACCTGCTGGTCAACGCGCAGGTCCGGCCAGAGCAGGTAGGGGTGGGGCGGCCAGCGGTCCCTGCCCGGGGGGTGGGAGAGCCGGCTGTGCTCACTGAGGCCGAAGGAAAGGTGAGAGGGACCGGGCTCTTTCCCTTCTGGCTTTTCCACTCGGACTCTGTGTGTCCGGCCTCACATTCAGAAAAACACCTGCGGTCACTTGGGCTGAACGGCTGCAGGGGAGAATTCTGAAGCGGCGCAAATCCTGGCAGCACCTAGGGACCTCCGATGTTCATAGCTGGAGGGGACCTCCAAGACCACATGGCCCGACCTTCTCTTTTTATAGTCGAGGACTCAGAGGTTTAGTCACATTAATCAGATGCAGGGACTCTTCTAGGTTCTAGAATATAGTGTGAACAAAACAGACCGAGTCTCTGACTAGAGCAGTCACACTCCAGTGGGGGGGGGGGGGGGGGGCGGGCAACAGTCAATAATCCAGTAAACAAATGAATGTGGAATGCGTTTCCAAGTTGGGCTAAGGGCTGTGGGGAAAATCTATCAGGGTGAGGAGGTAGAGAGGGACTGGAGGAGCTTGGGGTCCTGTTTTAAATGGGGTGGTCAGGGAAGGCCTTCCTGAGGGAGTGGCATTTGAACAGCCTGACTGAAGGGAAGGCAGCTGTGCCAACTGTGAGAGGAACGTTCCTGCCCGAGAAAATGGCAGTGCAAAGGCCCCGAGCGTGCACGTACCCACCCCGAGGTTACAGAATCTGGTGATGGCCATGCACAGGGCCCACCTCTGATGTCCTGGGCCATGTTCTCCTCAGTGCTGGGCACACCCGTGTCCCCCTTGCACACTTCTGACCACACCCCCAAATCCTTCTCATCCATTTTAGTCATCTCCTACATTTACCCAGAGCATTTTTGCCCCTAATGAATGATGCTTGCATCTGTTAGCTCCTTTGTTCCTTACCACAATCCCGAGGCTGATCAAAGAGATGGGGAAACTGAGGTCCTAGGTTATCGAATGATTTGCCCATGGCTCCAGAGCTAGAAGTTGGTGGAGCCAGCGCGGAATGCACGTCTCCTCACTCCTCCCCCCATGCCTCTCACTCTAGGTCAGTGGTTCTCAAAGCCCAGGGACCAGCATCGGCGTTGTCTGGGAAGTCGTTGGAAATGCACATGATCAGGCCCCACCCAAGGCCGATGGCGGCAGAGACTCTGGGGATGGGGCCCCGGCAGTCTGGGTTTAAGGAGCTCTCCAGGGGATTCTGACCGAGCTCCGGTGCGGAGCCGTCGCTGGCTGCTGGCTGCTGCCCGCCGCCCTGGTGTGTGCAGGCCCCCAGGTGATGCCGCAGTGAGGGGCACTATAACTGTGCCTCCTCTGACTCCAGGGGGACCGAGACATACACCAAGCATCTGGGTCAGTCCTAAAAGGTCCACACAGGGGACTGTCTCAGCCCAGAGGGGGAGGGGCCCAGCCCTGCCCTGGGCGCGACTGGTTCAGTTGAAGAGGGTTTTGAAGCTGGTTCCCTACATTTCAGTGGAGAAACCCATTCCTGCTTTTCTGGCTTCTCAGACCCTGAGGTCACCATGGAAAGTAGGTGAGGGGAAGTGAGGGTCAGCCCTGAGGCCCTGTGTCAGGCCCTTGGAATCAGGCCGGGGCGCCCGGGGCTGCTCTGCAGCCCCTCCCACCCCATCAATTGCTCATTTTCCTCTTTGCTTTCTCCCCGGCTCATAAAACTCAAGTCCTGGAAATGCCTGTGAGGACTTCCAGTTGATAAGAAAAAGAAGATGGAGATAAGGGCAGGAATTTCGGGGAAATTTCTTTCCAGTTCCTCACTGATGTGACATTTGGTTCGCCAGTGGCTGGGCTGCTGGCACCAGGGCTGAGGGGCCAACAAGGGACCAAAGGCCAGGGTTGTGCCTTTGTTTAGAGTTGTTGGCACTGGTTAGCCGGTGCCCGCCTGACTGGCAAACCCCAAGCTTAAAGGGGAGCCAGAGCTTTATGGAGGCCTCTTCACTCTGACCCAGCTCTCTCTGTGCCTCCCAGGCCCACCCTGAGTTCCTAATGGCTGTTTCTCTCTCTATTCAACTCTGTGATTCTTTGTCTGCTCTGTTCCCTAGAACTTTCTGCCATGGTGGCAATATTCTCTCTGCGTGGTCCAATACTGTAGCCACCAGTCATGTGGCTGTAGGACATTTGGATGGGACTAGTGTGACTGAGACTAATTTTGAATTTTATTTCATTTCTATTCATTATGTGGCTTCTTGCTCTCTAATTGATAATCCTCATCAACTATAGAATTTTTGTTCTTAATCACTCAGGACAGGACACCCTGCTAGGTCCTTTTAGCCTGGTATCTGAGCACCACATTGAAGGGAGTTGTGACAACGCCTTCCCTCTCTATCTAGGGAATTATTAGACAATGAGAAAGTGGTACATTTCTTTGGCTCTCCTCTTAGCCCTGTAAACTCCTACCTATGTGTTAAAGCCCAACTCAAATGTTTCCTCTTCAGTAAAATAATTTATTAACCCTCTTTTTCTTTTTTACTTGAAATTTTGTAGTTTCTTTTTTAACATTTTAAATTGTGAAATATAACATCTATACAAAAAAAGCTATAAATTTCCAAGTACATTTTTCCAAGTAGTTATAGAACAGATTTCAAAACTTGGTATGGGTTAGAGTTCTACAATTTCAGGTTTCTCCTTCTAGCTGCTTTAAGACACTGGACACTGAAAGAAATATTAATATAATGATTCAGCACTCATACTCATTTGTTAAATCCTATCTTCCCTCTTATAACTCCTCTTTCTCTTTTGATCCTTCTCCCAATCTTTAGGGGTATTTGGGCTATGCCCATTCTAACATTTTCATGTTGGAAAGGGGTGTTGACAATATAGGATGGAGGATGGAGCTAGTTGTGTTCTGAAGAGGCTGGGCCCTCTGGGTTTCAGGACTTATCTGGCCTAGGAACCGTCTGGAGGTTATAGGTTTCTAGAGAGTGAACTTAGTGTGGAAAGCAAATTTGGTATGTGAAACTTTTGCATAATCTCAGGTAGAGCCCTAGATATTCTTTAGAGTTAACATAAATGATTGGTGGTTGGGGTTTGACAAACTGTGGCAATTAGCAATATTTAGCTGAAGCTTGCTTAAGAGTAGCCTCCAGAATAGCCTCTCAACTCTATTTGAACTCTCTTAGCCACTGATACCTTCTTTTGTTATATTTCTCTTCCCCCTTTTGATCAGGAAGGATTGTTGATCTCACGGCGCCAGGACCAGGCTCATCCCTGGGAGTCATGTCCCACATTGCCAGGGAGAGACTTACACCCTAGGATGTCATGATTTTCCTTGCAGAGTTATAAATCCTCTTTTCTAAATCCTGCCTTCTTCTTCCCCACTCACCAGAGTGGACCAATAATGATGAAGCACAAGCTTTGGGTTCAAATATCAGCAAGGCCACACACTTAAGTGTTCTGCCTCAGCAGAGTTAATTAACCGCTCTGTGCCTCTATTTCCTCATTTTTAAAGTGGAGACAATAAGAATGTCTACCGCATATGGTTGTTGTGAGAGTTAAAAATATGTCTATGCATACACACACACACACACACACACACGCACATATATCAGTTAAAACACTGCATGGCATATAATAAACACTCTGTAAATATCACCTATTTTTTTCCTACCCATTCATAACATTTCTTCTTCTGTGCCCTCATTTCACTATGTCCAATCTAGCACTTATAGCTATTTAAAAGCCTATTTATTTCCAGCTAGTAGCAAACTCCTTGAAAGGCAGGAAATTTGCCACATTCATCTCTGTATCTCCAGTAGCTAGCATAGTCCTGCAGAAAGACCGCTCAGTGGATAAGCATTAAGTGAATGAGTGACCGAGTGGGAAAATGAGCAAGGGACTTTTGTGGTTTGCCAAATTCCCCACCGCTTTTTTTTTTTTTTTTAAAGGAAAGACAGAGAGAAGGAAGGAAGGAAGAAAGGGAAACATTTTTAAACATTTTCTTGTATTCTGTTTCTCCGTTTTTGTTACATGGGCTGGGGCCGGGAATCGAACCGAGGTCCTCCGGCATAGCAGGCAAGCACTTTGCCCGCTGAGCCACCGCGGCCCGCCCTCCCCACCGCTTTTGTGGTGAGGCCGGTAACCTCCTCAAGTCACTTAACCCTTCCTCCATTGCTCTTCTCCTCTAAACTGTGAGGGATTTGGACAAAATGAGCTTATTGACAAACACAATTAATATTTTAACTCTGGCATTATGGATGGGTGTGGGGTTTTGTTGGGGGATAAGAAGTGAGGTGTGGGCAAAACAAGAAGGCTCTGTTGGATCATGTACACAATTACAGGTCCCTGAGATTGAAGGAATCCACATTAATCCATTAGCTTTGACCCCTTTTGCCTCATTGCAGGACCAGACATCCATGTGTAGTCTGGACAGTCTTCATATAGGGTAGGTAGCCAAGCCGGGGCCAGAGGATGGTGTGATTGGAAGCCATGGGGAAGCTTTAGTGCCCAGGGGAGCTCATGAATCTGTTCCCACCACTTGGGATCTTGCACATTCTTGGAGTCCAGGACTCAGGAGGCAAGTGCTGTGCCAGCTACCAAGAGCCTCCAGCCAGGCTTGATGCCCCTCCTTGCCATCTTAGTGTTTGGAGCCCGTCACAGGAAATATGCTTCATGAGTCACCATCCATGTGTTCCACAGAAACTCATGGTTTTGGGCTACCCAGAGGGCTAGGGTTGCCAGATAAAATTAAGGCTACCCAGTTAAATTTGAATTTCAGACGTACCATGAATAAGTTTTGTAGTATAAGCATATCCCATTTGGAACCCATTTGGGACATACTTATATGAAAAAAGTCTTGGGTGGATATCTGAAATTCAAATTTAAGAGGGCATCCGGTATTTGTATTTGCTAAATCTTTCAATGCTACAGAGGATGAGAAAGGAGAGAGGGGTTTGTCATTCGCCACCACTGCTAATGCAGTCTGGAAATTTCCTGTCTCAGCTTCAGGGAGTGTGTCCTGATGGTACCTTAGCATCATGAAGCTGAGAAGGAGGTTTACCAAATTTTAAATGGCTCTCTAATGAAATGAGACTTGCAGAGTGTATTAGTTTCCTATTGCTGCTGTAACAAATTGCCACAAATTCAGTGGCAATTAAATCAACCCAAATTTATTATCTTATTGTTCCTGAGGTCAGAAATCCAGAAGTCAAGGTGTCAACAGGGCTGCAGTCTTTTCTGGAGACTCTGTGGGAAAATCTGTTTTCTTGCCTTTTCCACCTTCTAGAGACTGTCCCACATTCCTTGGTCCATGGCCCCCTTCCATCTCCAAGGCTAGCTATGGCCAGTCAGGTTGTCCTCACATGGCATTGCTCTGACACTGTTTATTCCGTCACCCTTTTCCCCGTGTAAAACATCTTGTGGTTCCATTGAGCCCACCCAGATAATCCAGGATAATCCTGTTTTAAGGTCAGCTGATGAGCAACTTGAATGCCGCCAGTGCCCTTATCCGTCCTTGCCCTATGACATAACATATTTGTAAGTTCCAGGGATTGCGATGTGGACATTTTGGGGGGACCAGTTTTCTGCCTTCCTCAGCTGCCTCCCCTTTCTGCAGTTTGCTCACGGAGTCCCCGACCTGACGCTGAAGAACATCGCCTGCAGCAAGGCCCTCCTGGAGCACTTCATCCTCTTCAGCCAGTGGCGAGGGGCGCAGACAGTGCTTGACGCCCTGTGCCCCCTCTCTCAGGGCACCCTGCAGTGGATGGAAGACACTCTATATGCCAACGTGGACTTCTTCAAGCTCTTCCGTGTGGTAAGGGAGGCTTTTAGCTGCTAATTCCTCTGGGCAGCAGGGGCTGATGTCAGGCCAGCGGGACCCATGAATTGAAGTTGAGGAGGGTGTGAGTCTGCCTGGGGTTCAGGACAATTCTTGAGGAAGGGCCAAGGAACCTTGACTGATGGTATTTCTAGTGCAGCGGCCCAGGGATCCAGCAGTCATCATTAGAGTCACCGTTAGGTATGTGGTTATGGCAGGTTTGTGTCCACCTCACATGTGGGATCTATCTTCTCTGCCAACTCCAGCAGTGGTGTACGGGAAGAAGCTGACCTGGTTTGATGCACAGTCCTACCATTTCCCAGCGAGGTGATTTCCTAAGCAAGATATTTAGCTTCCGCATGTCCTATTTACTCATCTATAAAACAAATATAATACTTTATAGGGTAGTAAGAAAAGATACATGAAAAAAATAGATGCAAAGAATTTAATAGATTCTTATCAATGAGAGCTCATGCTCCTTTGGGTCTGGTCTCAGGTTGTGGAAAGAAGATTCATAGTCTCAAAAATTTGGAAAGCCTTGATCTAGTTCAACCCTCTGTTTGAGAACTGCATCCCAGCAGGCTGCTCAGGGCTGATACTATCCCCTCCTTTCCTAGGAGATACGATGAGAAGGTACTGTACAAAGGAGATGTAGAATAGCAGTTCTCATCTTCAGAGAACATGAAAATTAGGGAAACTGGTGAAAGATGCACATTCCAGATCCAAACCTCAGAAGTACAGGAGGCCTGGGCTGGGCCCAGAAACTTCCCTTTTACATTAGGTGATGAGAGTGCAAGCAACTGAGGCCACACTGGAGATTCAAAATTAGAATCCTTCAGAGAAAGTAACATATATTTCCAGTAGTTTGTTGTGTTTTCTCTTTTGCCTACATTTTTATTTTTCTTGAACTGTGTTGTGGGGAGCATTGGGCACTGAGAACTTGACTGAGGAATTTGCGTTTTGTCTATTTTGTGGTCGTCCTCTCAATTTCCAGAAAACACACTCTCAGCCTGTGTTACAAAATAAGTTGAAGGCTTTTGAAAACAAAGCAAGATAAAACAAGACCCCATAGTTTTCGGAAGAGCTCATAATTAATCCCTTTCAAAGTATGACTTCCCCCTGGGCAGCATCTCTACAATTTCCCCAGCTCGTCAGGGTGGGTCTGCAGAGTGGAAAAGGAGGCCCGGGGCCTGTGCCTCCCACCACCACTGAGAGTCCAGGACCCCCAAAAAGGTCTCGCGCCTCCCGCAGCCTAAAAGGAGAATAAAGAGCCGTGCAGTTCAGAGTTCTCCATCCAAAGTTTCAAGAGCAAGCCAGGTTTTAGACACACTCCTCGGTGTGTTTTCAGAAGCAGACAGAACAGTGAGGCAATAAGGATCCTTTATCCCAGGCAGCTAACACCGGAGTGGTGTATCTGTGTTCACCGAGCCATCAGGGCTTCCTGGTCAGGCCCCCCGGTGCCCGCACCCTCGATGGGGCAGAATGAACAGCATCTGTGCACCCGGCTTGGGTGGGGGTGCAGGGCTCGGGCTTCCAGGGTGCCCATGCGTGAACGGTGCACTGCTCAGCATGAAGAGGGAGGGTCCTGCTCCTTTTCATGCCGCACCTCGGCCATCGCTGTAGGTGAATTTGCCTTCCAGGGCATGCCAGGGATTCTAGGACAGTTCTAGAGGTGGCAGGATAAAGGGACTCCTGGGCAAAACTGATTTTTAGGGGCTGGACTCAAAACTCAGGCCACTGACTGCAGAATGTTTCGTTAACAGACCAAGAGAGACCAGAAATCTGAGAGCCACCTGCTGCCCTGATGAGTGCTGGGACTCAGAGATTAGGGGTAACTTTGCCCGGTTGCCCTCCCGGATCTCAGCTTACCACCTGGCACTCAAACCTGAGTCAGGCACCCACCAGGCCCGGGGACTGTGCTGAGGCCAAGGGTCCAATTGTGACCCCAAATCTTGGCTCCCACCTTCATTGGATGGGAGTCAGAGCGGAGACCATCACACAGGCCTGTCCCGGCACTGAGGCTTAGACATACCAACGGCAGCAGCCTTTGTCCCCTGAGCAGTGCTTCTCAGCCTTAGCTGCATGGGGAATTGCTTGGGGAGATTTTCAACACTACACATGCCCCCCCCAGCCCGCCCCCCAGATTCTGATTCCTTTGGCCTGGGTGCAACCCTGGCGTTGGTATTTTGAAAAGCTTCCCACATAATCCCCATGTCTGGCTGGGGTTGAGAATCACTGATCTAGACCCTGGGAGTTTGATCCACAATCACAATTTCTGTGGGTCAAACATAATAATAATAGTCTCCAAAGTGAGTCTAAGACTGCAGAGCCCTCTCCCCTGATCGCCCATGGAAGCAGCCTCTGTGGAGATGCACCCGCCTGCTGCTCCACTAACAAAGCCAGCTGAGGGCAGAGGCTGAAGCGGGCCTAGAGGCAGCCTAGAGAAGAAAACCCTGGCTCTGCCCACACTTGGTGTCCCCATCTCTGGGGGGGGAAAGACAACCGAAATGGGACACGTGGGCCCCAAGCAAAGAGGACAGACACCTTGTCTATCCTTCTGATGCCCTGGAAATGTACTTCTCCATTTGACATAAATATATATATACATATTAATAACAAAGAAACCCAAAAGAAATTCCAGGCATTAAGATAGGATTTTTGCTTTTATGCTTCCTGTAGCCACTTATTAGTGGTTTTAGAAAAATGACCCTGGGGCAGACACAGAAAGGCTCAGGCCAGATCCCCTGGTCCTTGGGAGGGCATCCGCCAGGCAGGGACTGCTCCAGGGCCTGGGAAAGGGCCTCTGGGTGGGCGGGGCTGTTATTGCAGCTGGTTGGCCAGGAGCCGCTGGGGCTCCACGTGGTGGGGGGAGCTGCGCCCCTGCCCTCCACGCCCACCCGCCCGACAGGGTGTAAACAAGGTTGTGTTAAATGCCAGCGCAGTTTTCATCAACAAAGAAAGGGAGAAAAACTCAGAAAACCACTGTGGCGACATGCCCCTGTTGTGTAAGGAGTAGGCGGTGCCGTCGGGGTGAGGGGACAGCCTCAGGGACCCAGGAACCTGGGGAGCTTAGAGAATCCCAGAGGAGTATTGGGGGGTTAGCACCAACTGGGGTCAGCCGTGTCTTTCCTCGGCTTCCTGAAGATCAGAAGTGAGTGCTGTCATCCTCCACTCTTCCACATGCAGGGTCCAAGGCCTTACTCCATCCCACCCATCCCCATATGTATACTCACACACCCACTCACACTCATTCACACACTTACAACCTATACACACACACTCCCACTCACACTCATTCACACACTCACAACCTACACATACACCCACTGGCATATCTCATACCCACACTCGCTTGCATACCCACACCCACACATTCACAGACCTACTAGTACACACACTCACGTGCACTTGCACACACTCACTCCCACACACACACACATATGGATTGGAGGCCGGGTGACCTAGGAGTGCTGGGAAAAAAGCCAAGAAGCCAAGTGACTGAATTTACTTCAAAGAGATTTAGTCCCTCTTGGTTTCACCTAGGTTGGGAGGGAGCTTGCCTTCCCCTGTGGCCTTTCCAGGCTTAATGCCCCAGCTTGAAACTCAGAAGTGCAGCCCTGGGCCCAAGGTGTCATTACTGCCAGCCCTACCTGAAATGTTTCACACCCCATAAAAAAAATTGCGTGTCAGTTTCGGGTGAGGGGTGGGGATGTTTCCCATCAGGTTTGGCCCAAGGCTGGCTTGCCCCTCCTCCCCTCCTCCTCCCTCTACAGTCCTTCCTGTTTTCTCTCCAGCTCTGGTGCATGGCTTTGAAATCTTGCTGAGAAGCAAATCTGTCCCTTCTGCTTCAAATGTTTATTTGTGGAAGTTCGGCAGGGGAACTGAGGCGGCTGCCAAGACCTGCCACACTGCTGGGAAATCTGAGTTTCCCTCCCTTCCCCCTTCCCTTCTCGCTGGACGTGGAGAGAGGAAATTTGGCCTCCCCAGCATTTTGGCTCATGGTTTTTCCCCTTTGCAAAACGGCTTCCAGTGTGGCATGATTCAGCCTTCTTTTCTTTTCCTAAACTACTCTTCTGTTGCTGGTTTTACTTTTTTGACTTATTTACCTTGGTGTCTTTGACGACAAAGTGGCTGACTTCAGGAGAAGAAAAGACTCAGTCTTGGGGGCTCTGACTACATGTTCCTTTAAATGTCCTGTTGGTTCTTGGCTCTGCTCCCCGAATTCCTGAATCACTGGGAATAAACACAGGTGGACTGCCCACTGCCCAGTGAGAGCCGGCCACTGTTTCTTCTCTCAGGGGTCATTCGTTGCAGTTTGTTAAATTTCAACTATGTGTTTTAATTTTCTGATGGATATGGTTGTACCAAAAGTCTCTGGAAAAGCCCCAAGTCTCCAGGATTTTATAACAAGATGCCATTAATGACTTAACTTCATGATTTCCTCTCCTTTCCGATTTCCAAATCTGTTGACTTTCAATTTTTCTCCCACTTCTGCCTGAGGATTTGGGGAAGGGAGAAGAAAAAGAATTGATGCCAAGTCCAGTAGCACTGAGGGGCAACAGAGCTGTCAAGGGAAAACAAAACCAAGTCAGTGAACAGTTTTGTTTTTTAATTATTAAGCCACAGCAAGTATATCTGATTTACAGCAAATAGTGTTTGTTCTACCATCTACAAAAATACGTGTGTATGACACTCAAAATTTCCCTGTGTGAATGGATTTGAATAAAGAAGAAATAAAAAAAAAGAAATTGAAGAGAAGAACCAAGCTTGCTACACATTCATTAGCCCACAGGTGGGACTGTCATTGGCCTGCCTGGATTTCTTTCAGGCTCCAGGCAGGGAGCAGGGCTTGTTTTCATGACAGATCAAATATTTTTTTAGGGATTTGAAAAGGATGAAGTACAGAGAGGTCAAAAACTAAAGCAGTAGGGGCGCAAACAGGCCCTGGAAAGGTTGCTGTTTAGAAGAACGAGCCCTGGGGTCCTGGCCTTTATTCATATGGTAAATATAGAATGAGTCTGTACCGCGCGCGCGTGTGCAGGAAGGGTTTACGCCCCAGGTAAACTCATTTTTGGGAGGATTTGGGTTTCTGATATTTCTCATTCTCTATAGGAGTTCTTACTTTTTGATGGTTTAGGACCACCATTGAGAATCTGACAAGAGCTTTAAACCCTTTTTCTGGAGGGAAAATGTAAGCTCCCACAGACGCACAGCGGGTGGGAAGTCACCGAGCTGCTGAAGCCTGACCCCATGTTAACAGTTTCTGCGCTCAAATTCCTTTCCACCCTTCCGCTGATATGTACCCTTTCCTGAAAGGTCTGCTGTATAGCCACAGCTTCTTCTTCGTCTCTCCTTGTAGTAATTAGCATCTCCCCTGAGTGGGATCCAGGGGCAGGAGGATCAGAGATGTGGGCAGCCCACAGGGCCGCGGGAAGCTCTTTGGCCCGCCAGCCAGGGGCCCCTAACGTGCTGTCGTGTGAAGGAACCTCAGCATCCCCATCTTTAAAAATGAGATAGATAAGACCTTTTCTACATATCTCACAAGAACAGTTGGGTGGGCAGGCCACAGTGGCTCACGGGCAGAGTTCTCGCCTCCCATGACAGAGACCCAGATTCGATTCCCAGGGCCTGCGCATGCAAACAAAACAAAGCAAAAACAAAAAAACAGCTGGGGGTGCAGGTGTAGTTCAGTGGTTAGAATGTCCGCCTTTCATGCGGGACACCTGGGTTCGATTCCTGGACCATACGCTGCGCCGCCCCCCCCCAAAACAAAAACAGATGGAAAAGAAATGAATGAAATGAATGAAAGCCATTTTTTGCTCTTATCAAAGCAAGAATACAATGGCTTTGCTGGAGGCCCCTTCCTCACCCCTCAGTGCTCCATTCCCAGAAATGCCCTCTTCAACCCCTTAGAATGCTCTCTTCTTCAGACCCCTGGACTAGGAAGAAGTCTGTCTACCCGTGTCACCTTTCAACAGCCCCCAGATTCCAAACTCAGTTTTGCTTTTGTCAACCGCAAATACCGGGACTGAAGTCACCGCAGAGAGAAAAAAAAGCCCAGTTTCTGTTTAGCCAAAGGGAGCCCCATAACTCATCTGTTCACAGACTGCAGAGCCCACCCCCACATTCAAACGCTCTGTTCCCTCCAGTCCGAGGAGACAGCGTGGCTCTGCGACTTCTCCCACTAGACGGTTTGGCATTCCGCACCCCCCCCTCTGCCCCGAGTGATTTAGTCTGAATTCTCCACTCATGACGCATTTCCTGGTACTCAGGGTGTCCCCTTCTGGTTGCCCCCTCACCACTGAAGCCAGCTTCCTCCCTTTTCATCTGATGCTTAACAACTGTCAGGTTGCAACAAACATGCTTCAAATCCACATTCTCCCAGTTACCTAGCAACCACTTCCCTCCCGGATAAATCTGGGTTTCCTGTAGCAGCAGACCCGGGACTGAGAACCGCAGGCCCCACAGTCTGTCCCCAGCTTCATTTGCTTTCACCTCTGGTCTGGGTGCTTTCACGACAGCAGCTCGTCCCTCGATCCAGAATCTTCTCCTTCGATCCAGAATCTTCTCCCAGCTCCCAGGGGCCATGTCATTCCCATAAGCATACAATTAACTATTAACATACTAGTCACTGCTACTTATGTTAGTTATATCCTCAACTTAGAAATTTATACTGTTTTCCAGATTGTCTTCTGAGAAAAAATAAAATAAACAAAAATGCACTTCATAAAAATAGGTTCATTTCATGTGTGGGCAGAGTTGCATTTGTTTAACACATCTGTTTGATGAATAACAAATACTTCTCAAACAAGATTTTTTCAAGAGCTAATATGCTTTAGTCTGCCTTAAGAAAAGAGAATGCACAGCCCCGAAGGAAACTTTTGCTGCTCCCTGAGAACCCAAGCAGAGCCTCTAACTATGATAACTAGGCTCACGTTTCAATTTCTTAAGTACAGGACCGAGGCCCAGAGAGTCCTCCGATCAGCTGCAGGTGATGGGCTCTGATAGACAGGCATCACTTCCCAGCCCTCTTTGGAGATCCAGTCTTCCTTATGAGATCTGATCAGACCCTGGACTTGGGTTGGTTGTGCTGAGCCCAGTATTGACAGGGAAGGGTTATTCATTTTGGGGGACGTTAAGAGAATGTCTGGCATGGGAAGCTGTGGTGTGTGTATGTGTTGATGATGATGATAATACTTGTCATTTTGATTTATGACCTTTTTTTCCAGAAATGTTTTCACATTTCTATTAAAATAAACTTACAGTCTCTTCTGGTTCTCCTAACAGGAACAATTCATGTGAATTTGAATAGATAATGGGGGGAGGGAAGCAAAGAAAAAGGAAAGCCCTGAGAAAAGTATTTTTTAACTTAGGGCAGCATCAGCCAGATGATTGGTCAACAGATGCATGTACAGGGTTGTCCGGGGCCAGGCGCTGTTCTGAGGGGTGAGTGGTGTCTAAAACGAAGGTGTGAGTTTAAGACCTTCATTATTTACTATCACCACTGGGAAAAAGTGGGAAGTGAATTGCAGGTATAGTATCAGGCACATAACTGGAGCTTAGGTAAATATTTGATGAATGAATATTAAATTATTAACAAAATTGAAAAATAGTGTTGACCAAATACAAAAAAATGCATCTCAAGCTGTTATTTCTCCTATAACCACTCCCCTAAATTCCTGGTCTTGTTATCTGGCCATCTCTCTCTAGTCATTCTCTCTTCTGACCTCCTCACTTTCCTTCCTCCTCCTGGAATGCCTCACCCTCCCCTTCTATCTAAAAACACTGCCCTCACCCTCATGATCACCCAGCTCATCTTCTTTCCAAAATTAGTTCAAGTGTTACCTTCCCAGGCCCCAGGTGAAACTAACCATTCCCTTCTTTAATGTCACCATCATGTCTTGTAGGGACATCTCTTGTGGAATTTATACTAGATTATAATCTTTTCACTCAAGTAAGACAACCAATACTTATTTAACATCTACTCTGTACCGTGGCCTAGTGTATAAAAACAAAACAAAGCCCATCCCTATGTTTAATGGGTTTACCATCTGGTGAAGTGTTTTAGTTTCCTGGGCTGCTTAAAGTAGATACCATGATAAGGGCTGGCTTAAACAATGGGAATTTGCTAGCTTACAGTCTGAGGCCAAGAAAATGTCCAAATCAAAGCATCAGCAAGGTGATACTTTCTTCCTGAAGACCAGCTGCCAGCAATCCTTGGCTCCTCTACCACAAGGCAAGGCGTAGTGTCTGCTGGTCTCTCCCTTCTCTTCAGGGTTTCATTGTATTCAGCTTTTCACTTCTGTGACTTTCTCTCTCTATGTCTGAATTTCACTCTCTTGTAAAAGACTCCAGTAAGAGGATTAACACCCATTCAGACTGAGGTGGGTCACACCTTAACTGAAATAGCCTTTCGAATGGGCCCACCTACAATGTGTCCACACCCACAGGAATGGATTAAATCCAGAACACATTTTTCTGGGTGTACACAGCTTCAAACCACCACATGAAGAAACAGATACATAAAAAAAAAAAATAGAAACCAATATAAAAGTGATAACCAGATGCACTGAGAATTTATGAGGATAGCTAGCAGGGATACAACACATGGTAAAGGAAGGCAGGGAGAACATGGTGGTAGGGAAGAGGCTTTCTGGAGAAGGAAAAGTGACTTCAGATGAATTGACTCTGGCCAGTAGGGGCGGGGTGAGCAGTGGTGTGTTGGGATGGGGTGGGAAGAGGTGGGGTTGGCCATCTTATCCATTAGACCCTAAAGTGTCAGACATAGCATCTAAGGGCTGCAAGCTTTACAAAAGCCTACAAAAATGTTTGAGATCTAAAAATAAAAAAAATTGGCTCCAAATGCCAAGAAAAACCTTTAGAACTGAAATTAACAAGTATTAAATTAAAGGTTTAAGTGAAATAATATTATCAAACTTTATTGTAAAACTTAATATATGATTAAATAACCATAACATATGAAATTCAGAACCAGTTTATATAGTTCAGGTTGTCCCACTTTACAAACATTCCTAAGTATTTACAATGATTGCTGAGAAATTATACCAGATCATTCATTAAATGAGTTACTCAAAGTCAATTTTAAAAGCAAGATTAGGAGCCTTAAAAATGTACAGCTATATAAACATAGATGAATAGATAAAAACATAAGTGCTTTTCCATGTGTTGAATGAGATTCAGGATGGAATCTCAAAGTCAGAGTGTCTAGAGTCTCTGGAGGTCAAAGAGATGGGATGAAGAGAGAATATCCACTGAGGCAAGATATGTGGCAGAAAATGGTCATCTTGGTCATCTGAGAAAGAATAACTCAGAAAGAAGAGAGAGTACTTAGAAGTGGCAGGCACTAGTAACTGATTGACTCGATCTCTAACTTCTTTGGGTACATGAATGTGACAATTCCTTTGTTTCTGTGCCTCTGGGTTTCTGCTCTTAAATCCTCTTAGGTAACTTCCCATCATCCAGAACCTGGTTGTCTTTAATTTGTGCAGCTTCTTCGGACTCTGGTCCTTGACCTAGTTTCCTCCTAAAGCCATTTTTCAGATGTCCCTTTCCAACCCCCTCTGCAATCTGTGGGCTCATCCTGCCCCACACACATACCTACCACCAGTTCTTAGGTCTCCAAACTGGGAATATGGACGATGGGATGGGGAAGAATCAGATGACTCCCAGGCTCCTAGCTTAGGTGACCTAGTGAATGGTAGAGCCAAAAAACTTAGTACGATAGCACAGGAACAGATGCTGTTTGGTGGAAGGTGAAATATACTTGTTTAGAACATATTGGATCTAGGAAGTATCGGATGCACAAGTCTGGAGCCCTAGGGAGAGCTCTGGTCAGAGGTGCACATTTAGAAGTCATCAACGAAAAGGTAGCAGATGGAATGATAAAGTGGATGAAACAATCCAAAGAGAGTGTGCAGATGATTGAACTGGGCATGAGGGCCTCAGGAACCCCAGCCTTTAAGGAGAAGGTGGTGGCAGAGGAACTCATGGGAAAACAGAGAGGGAAAAAAGGAAATCAGTTCAGAGCAGTGTTGCAGAAGTCAAGAAAAGCAGGGAACCATCCTTTAGGCTTGAAAACTAAGAGGAAACTGGGGATTCTAACTAGAGTCCATCTTAGGATGGCAAGGATGCAAAATGAGGACGTGGCAGTGAAATAATGAAGTCACTGAATGTAGATCACTCTTCCAAGAAGAAGGAGGACAAAGGATGAAGGAAGGAAGTTACACTGTAGCTATAGGGGGATAAGGAATTAGAGGAACACTCTCTCTTTCCTGTATGAGAGTATTGAGCATATATACACGTAGGGATGGGAATGAGATTTCTGAAGGTAGACTCCATGAAGGAAAGACTGTTTTGTGCATTACTGTACCCCCAGTACTTAATACATAGTAGATACATAATACATATTGTCGGATGTGTGATTATATCATTTAGAAATTGCAATAGACTGTAAGTAACAGAATGGTGAATAACGGTGGATTTCATATTTCTCTCTAAGCAAGGAGTTTTGGGGTAGATAATCCAGGAGAGGTAAGGAGCTCCACAAATGTCCTCAAAAACCCATGCTCTTCTCCTTCACTCACCTCCACCCTGGGCTTGCTATCCTACAATCTCGAGATGTCTGCTCTACCTCCCCCAGCACATAATGTTCCAGGAAGGGAAAGGGATGGGCCGAGGGACCTCCTTTAAGAAACCTTTCCCAGAAGCCTCACCCTATGACTTCTCCTGATACTTGATTGTCAGAACTGTGTCATGTGGCCACACTGTATACAAGGGAGGCTGGGAAATGTAGTTCTATAGTCAGGCACTATCACCTTCAGCAAAATGGGATAACAAACAGCAATCTTTACCATGGTGACGATGCCGACTCACAGCACACATGGGAGGGAAAGGGTCAAGGGCCCAGGTGCAGAGACCTGGACACAGTAGCTTCTGACCGTGGGTGCGATGCAGCTCTGTCTGGGGGCAGTGCATGCACTGTGAGGATGATCGTGAAGACAGAGATTTATTCACTTTTGTATCTCTTGTGCTTAGCACATAAATTCAGTCAATGTTTGCAGAACAGATAAATGATTCTTTTTTTCTGTGGTCTTTCTTATGCCGAATGTTACTGATTTATTGAGACTCTTTTAGGCAACAGGGTGATAAAAATGCAGGGGGAGCTGGGTCGATAGAGAAAGCAAAAACACTATTTGGGACAGGGTGTTCTACGAGCCCTGCTGCGTGAGCGGATGTGATTGAAATACAAACTGTGGTCAAAACGCAGAACTGTCAATCAGGGGAAGAGATGTAAAAATGAAATTAAAAGCTTCATGTGACTCGAATTAACCAATTTTTAATAGTGGTTACCCTTGTCCGAGGAGAGGGTAGATTGCAGAGAGAATTTTTACCTTGTACTTTGTATCAGTAAGTATTTATTACTTTCGTTATCATTTTTTAAAAATGGATGCAAAAAGTCCTTTAGGGTTCTTTGTCTGGTCTAGAACTACTTGGGCAATAAGATGGATTGAATTAGAAAAATTGAGTGTTTATGAATTTTCAGGAAGTCATTTATGTACTTCAACAAAAGGGAATTTGACTCTAAGATAAAAAGACAAAATTTATTTACTCTTTTAAAAAAAGTAACTTTAAAACAGACTTGTCTTTCAAAGTCTTCTTTAATTGACCAGTGAGGGGGTGTATCATCGCCTCTAGGGTAGTATTCAGTCTAGTGGAATTCACCATTGGGTGGAGTCCAAAGAAAGGAATTAAACAGGCCATTTTAAAAGAGCACATCCGGGCAAGGGCTATAAAGACACTTGGAAAAAGGAGCATCTAAATCTGCCTCGGGACAACTGTCTTTCACGTAGCTGAGTTAGGAATGAGACTTGAAGGATGAGTTGTAGTTCATCACATAAAGAAGCATGGGAAAAACAGTGTCCAGAGCCACGAGGCATAAAAGACATTGAAATGGTTGAGGAGAGGAGGCTGGAGAGGGAGCCAGGCACCAGCTCAGAACAGGCCATATGTGCCTGTTCTCCCAGAGGCAGCAGGAAGTGATGGAAGATTGTTAAGCAGGGGACCTGACAGGCCTGGGTTGGCCTGTTAGGTACATGGGCGACAACGTGAGGATCCATTGGAAGAGAACGCTAGAGTCAAGTGGACCAGTGAGGAGGCTATTCTGATGCAATAGTCTGGGAGAGAACTGATGAGAACTTGAACTAAGACTGTTCTAGTTTGCTAGCTGCCAGAATGCAATATACCAGAAATGGAATGGCTTTTAAAAGGGAGAATTTAATAGGTTGCTAGTTTATAGTTCTAAGGCTGACAAAATGTCCCAGTTAAAGCAAGTCTATAGAAATGTCCAATCTAAGGCAACCAGGGAAAGACACCTTGATTCAAGAAGGCTGATGAAGTTCAGGGTTTCTCTCTCAAATGGAAGGGCACTTGGCGAACCCAGTCAGGGCTCCCCTCTCATCTGGAAGGGTACATGGAGAACACAACGCCATCTGCTAGCTTTCTCTCCTGGCTTCCTGTTTCATGAAGCTCCCAGGAGGCATTTTCCTTCTTCATCTCTGGCTGGTTGCTGGCTGGTGGACTCTGCTTTCATGGCTATGTCGTTCTGCTCTGCTCTCTCTGAATCTCTTTCATTCTCCAAAATGTTCCCTCTTTTATAGGACTTCAGAAACTGAAAGACCCACACAAATGGGTAGAGACCCACCTCCACCTAATCCAGCTTAAAAACTACTCTTGATTAAATCACATCTCCAGGGAGATGATCTAATTACAGTTTCAAACATACATTACTGAATAGGAGTTAGAAATAGCTGCCTTTACCAAATGGGATTAGGATTGAAACATGGCTTTTCTAAGGTACATACATCATTTCAAACCAGCACAAAGACAGTTCTGGAGAGGAAGGAAAAATAAGGATGGGAGTATGTATTTACTTTGTATCCATTCATTCAGGAATTTGTTTTTACATGTCAAAAACTCCTCTTTTTAATTTAAAACATTTAAATACAAAAGTAGAGAGAAAATAAAAAGAACCCCCCATGTACCCATTACCCAGCTTAAACAATGATCCAACTTGGCTGTTTTTGTTTCATCTATTCCTCATTTTTTTTCTCTGTAGTATCTAAAAGCAAATCACAGACATCTTATCATTTTAGTCTTACATACCTCACTGTGTCTCTCTAAAAGATCTGGGCTTATTCATTGTAACAAAACCACAATGCTATGATCACATCTGCTTTAGTTTTCCTTGGCTGATCAAGCAAATACCATGCAATGGGTTGGTTTAAACAATGGTAGTTTATTGGCTCATGGTTTTGAGCCTAGGAAAAAGTCCAAATCAAGGCATCATCAAGGCGATGCTTTCTCCCCAAAGACTGTGATGGTCTGGGTCTGGCTGCTGGTGATCCTTGGTCCTGAGTTCCTCTGTCACACAGCAATGTACATGGTGGCCTCTTCTAGCCTCTCCCTTCTCTTCTGGGTTCTGTTGACCTTCAGCTTCTCCCTTCCCATTGCTTTCTCTTTAAATTTCATTCTGCTTATAAAGGGTTCACAGTAATAGAATTAAGACCCATCCTGACTGAATTGGGCCACACCTTAACTGAAGTAACTTCATCAAAAATGTCCTACCTACAAAGGGTTCAAACACACAGTAATGGATGAAGTTCAAGTGCATGTTTTTCTGATGTACATACAGCTCCAAACCACCAAAACATCCAACAAAATTAACAGTAATTCCTTAATATTCTCTAATACCCAGTGTATATTCAGTTTCCCTGATTGCTGTAGCTTATTTTTTTCAGATCAGATTCAAATAAGGTCTACATGCATTTTGATATGTCTCTTAAGTCTGTTTTAATCTACCGTAGGTCTTAGGGGAGATACTTGGGTGGGAGAATCACCAGGACTTGGTGGTTATCTTGCCACTGGCCCCAGTTTTTCCTGCTTCTTTCCTCCATTCCCATCTGCTCTTCTCAGCCCCACTCTCCTATGGGAAAACCAGGAATTCAAGTGCTTTGCCCAAAATACACTGAATGCTATTTTGAAGGAGTTTGAAAAGAAAAATCCTAGCAAGACCAATCCCTAAGACCAGTGTTAAATTTAAGGAGAGAAGACAGCATCTCAGTGGTGTATTTACAACAGCAGGTTTGCTGCTCTTTCCTCTGGAAATTTCTTGCCATCTGCTTTGTATCTATCACTCATAATAAAGTCTTTCATTTTCTAGTTATAAAATATGCCTGAAATGCTAATATCTCATGAGTGTGCTTAAATGTATTCTAAGGTTTCCGGGCCAAAGGGCATATTAGGGTCTCTGCACCTACAGTAGGGAGAAAGGGGAGCAAGGTCCCACAGCTGGAAATAGGGGTCTGGGATGGTCAAAGACTAACTCAACCCACTTGCCACAGCTGGATCAGTCCAAAGTCATTTAGTAAAACTGCACTGGCAAATAAAAGCCTAGGCTTGTGACCTGAGAATCAAACACTTGAATCAGAATTACAAGTCAAGCTCATTAAAATGCAAATCCCCCAACCTCCCTCCAGACCTACTCCAGCAAACTCCCCACCTGATTGTGATGCACACCTGAGTTTGTGCATCACAAATTTAAGCCTTGGAATTAAGATGTAGAATTCAATCCTAAAAGACACTCTTAGGACCAGTGATTTGATCAATCTTGAAAGTGTGAAGGACAGAGATTCAATCAGGACTTGAACCCTGGGCTCCTGGAAAACAAGGTGTTCACATCAGGGTCTGGGGCTTGGAAATCAGCCAGCTTGTGGCTTCTGTGTTACCCACCAAGGTGGAAAATGCATGAATGGTTGTGTATTGTTGCATGTGCCTGGGCTTACCAGAACCCTGACAACTGGAAGATCTGCAAAGAAACTGGAAGCTGCCAGCAGCAGCTGTGAAAGAACAGTGTTGTAGCTGACCAAAGTTCTCATATGAGAGTAGTGTTGAAGAGAGGAAGATACAGCTGGCTTGAAAAAGGACACAATGGGAGCAAAGAACTAAACAACACTGAGGGAGCCGGGGAGTGTCTGCAAAGCCCCAAAGTGAACAGATGTTCAAGGACTCCACCAGCTTCTTGGGCTGGACCAGGTTGATGCCCTGGACTTAGCTCTTGATTTCTTTGTCCACAGGCTTTGCTTCTGTCAGGCTGACAGTGAAATGTACCCGTAGCTTTTGCTTGGGGATTTCTTCTTTTTTCTGCCACCTTGGGTGCGCCTCTGCAAGCAGCCTTCCTTTGCACTCCCGCAAGCTGCTCTGTTTTCCTTGGTCCAGGAGTCTTGTTTGGTATCTTTAAACCAGCAATCAGCATTGTTTCGGTGTATTTAATGTCACCATGAAGCTATTTGTGATTGACTAGCTCCGTTGGGTGATTGGAATAACGTCCTTTGATATTACATTTGAGAAAATAATTCTGTTTCTGGAAGCAATCTTGTGGAAAATGTTCTGTGATCAGAAAGAAGTCAGAAAATGTTTTTCATGTATACAGGAGATTAGATAGTGCCTGTGTGTGTATATAGATATATAACCTTAAAAAATTTATTTATAAATATTTATTTGTACTTCATAAATAGTTTTGAAAATATTTTTTGTATCAATTATAGCTTCCCACACTCCTAGACAGCAATTCCCAAGGTATCAACCTGAGATCTTGGGGGAGAATATTATCTGATATGTCTCCAAGAATTCAAGAGGTAAGTGGCCTGATGATGGTAATTATAATTTCATTGTATATATTTTCTACCATTTTACCATACTTCTTATGTCAAATAATGCAATGTACTTCAAACCTGTTCAAGGAGAAATACATTGATTTTTCCATCTAACATTTTCAAAGCACATGGCCATATCCTACATTATCTGTGCTCCTGAATGAAGGGCAAAAAGAAAGGAACCATGCTTCTGATTTTACACCTAGGGAGAAATGCCATTGCAAATAACCAACTTGCAGGTGTGCCACAAATTATCAGCAGACTTACAATCACATCTAAGTCTATCCAGTACTGAGGTGGTCCTTTATTCTGCTATGCTCTTAAAATACACTCAATATATACCACTAATAATAATGGCAAATGCTTATATAGTGCTTTACAGGCTCAATTCCAAGTATTTTACACACATCAACTAATTTCAGGACAAAGAAAATAATTGATATTTTGGTGTTGTTCTGTAAAAGACATGCATTTTAATTAATATCTGGTTGCACAAGCATTCTCCCAGATAGAAATTTCTTCTTTCTCTCAGTGGATGAGTGGCCTTGGGGATAGGATGATGAATGAGGCAGGCATGGAAGTTCCTTGTGGAACTTGCAGTGCTATGGGGAAGAAATATGTGAACTAAGCAATCACCTTAACGTACGGTGAGAGTCATGAAAGGGAGGCACATGGTAAAATGTGATTTTCCCTAAACTTTCCCCCTCCAGTATTTTCAGCTGGCGTGGGCTTAGCTAACTTGGAAAAATATGTGGTTGGAATAAGTCTTTATAAAATTTAGCTCAGCCTGAGTAGAGAAGGAGCACAACTGTGCAGGGAAAGTTCTGCTCATGTTCACCTCTGCAGTGGGAGTCTTTGTTTAACATTCTTTTAAATCAGCACTTTCAAAATTCATATAGAGGGTTGAATTTGAAAGAGAATGTGAGAAGATCCCCAAAGCCTGTCGATACTCTTATTTCTGCTTGGTGGTTCCAGAAAGTTCCTTGCCTCTCTAAATGACAAGTCTAAGCTTTTGCGAAGGAGGTTGAAGCAGATGGCCGAGTTTATATTAACTGATACTGGGCCATTTGATCCTGGAACAGCCCCCTTCATCTCTGAGGGCTTTGATTAAATGAGCAACATAATAACGGTAATAACCCCTTGCTAGGCAGTCATAAGGCTCACTGTTGTGGAAGCAATTGGAGATTCTGACTTTATTATTGAAGTACAGACTGTGATTATAGGCATGACTCACTGTGTGGTTTCTCCATGGGGTTTATCAGTTTCAGAGGGCAAGTGATGGCATGCGGACAGAGAGAGGCATGGCAGGTAAACATCCCTTATTGCAGTAGGGGAACTGTTTTCAGTCTCACCTAGTTGAATCCTGATGGCTTATACAATTCCCAAGTGCTTTTGAAAATGGGTAATAAGATGTGTTTGGGGAATAAAAGCAGCATTGCTTTTATTTTTAATTTTCCCCCAAAGCTAAGTCAAATGATTTTATGGGAGCTGAGATAGTGCCAACTCTGGCACCCCTAAAACTTATTTTTCAGCGTTACAGATATGCCTTCAAAGGACAGGGCCAGTGAGTGTCAGGGGCACCATATGGAGAATAGGAGACCACCAGTCTCCTCACAGATTGGCACAGAATTTTAAAAATGTTTTTCCAAGAATGGAGACTTCATCTGTTGTACATGTGCTTGAATCTTAGAGTACATGCACATGCACACGCGCACACACGGGCGGAAACCACACGTTTCAGGGAATGAAGGAGTTCACATTTGATAAAATTAATAAAATAAAAAGGTGATTTCCCAAATATAAGAAGAACAATTCTAAATTATTTGGCTAAAGAAATTTGCTCTGACCTTGCCTTTCTTGGACAGAGCCATTCCCCCATCATTTTATTTCCCAGTTCCTTCCACTTCCTTCATCTTGATGGGATAACAGAACCCAAGACCTCACTTCTAACAAAATACTCTCTGGATTTCCCTAAGGACACATTCCCAAGAAATTCAAATGAAGAGAAGTGAAAGAAGAGAGGTGATAGTAAGATGTTTTGAGGTTCACTTTTTTATTTTCTTCCAGGCACATCCTAGTTTCTCCTAAGCCTTGAATAGGCAGTAGGTTTATTATCATAACTGGAGTAAGAATTGCTGAGATTACGGATAATCTCTTTTAAATGTGGAAGTCAAACATATCTGTGGAGGTCTTCCCAGACTTTGGAGTTTGGCTTTGAGGCAGATAATGATTCTGGCTGCCTTTGAATTAATTCGAAGCCTTTGTCTTGCCCTAGTTTGTCTATCGGCCGAGTGTTCAAGACTTGCTGTGGGTCACCAGGCCTCTCGTGCAAAATGGCGGCCCAGAGACCTTCACACAGCTGATGGGCATCTTTTCTGACCTCCTGTGTGGCTATCCAGAGGGAGGAGGTTCTCGGGTGTTCTCCTTCAACTGGTATGAAGATAATAACTACAAGGCCTTCCTGGGAATTGACTCCACAAGGAAAGATCCTGTCGCTTCTTATGACAAAAGAACAAGTAAGTTTTCTGGGTCCTGTATAAATCGGCCTCTGATGTGCTGAGGGTTAACACTTCCAGGTTAAACCAGTCCTGGGGTTGACCTCCTTGATCTCATTGAGTGGCCTTGGGCAGAGGGGCTCTTCCTTCCAGAAACTCCATTTCCTCTCTTCTAGAGAAGGGGTCAGGTCTCATAAAGAATTCTGGATATAAGCCATGGAAAGAACTGGGGCCCACTTGGATAGGGAACAAAGGGGACATTTCCCACGGATCTAATTGAACTAAGGTTAAATTCTAGAGGAAGAGAAGAAAGATAAATGAGGAGGCAACCTAGAGTTGCAAGCAAAGCTTGGGTCAGAAGGGCCCTGGCAAGTAAACAAGGCTGCACAATGTTTTTACAGACAAAACGCAGGGAAAATTGTGTGTGTAGTACTGAATTACTTTCCAAATGGCAAGTCCCTGGCACATAATCTTTCCCACCTTTTGCTTTTTTTTTTTTTTGGCTCCTCTAGGGTGGAGAGATGGGGTGAAGAAGAAATGCAACCAGGTGACCCTCTAGTTAAAAAAAAAATGAAAAGAGGCTCACCAAAAGTGGTTGGGCTGTAAAATAGCACCTCACAGCAGGGAAGTTAAGCAGCTAATTGAAGGGGAAATTATCGAGGTTAAAGCTGAAATTCCAAAGGGAGGGCTTGTTTGGCCTCTTGGACCCTTTCATCTGAGAATGGCCTCTGTTCCTGGCAATAATCACCAGCAGACCTCTCAGCCCCCTTCTTCTAAAGCAGCAAAAAAACCACAGGGCAACCCCCTTCCTTTGTTTCTTTGATGAGGCCATTGTTGAGGTGCACTGTGGCATTTTGTTACTTACTAATGATTGTTATTGGTGGAGTACAGCCTCTTAATTTAGGGTATTCCTTAAATCCTCCAGGGTGGAGTTGAATGAGACATGTGACTTGGACACACTAATGACTATGTTTAGCTGTGAGCAGTCAGGGAGTTTCTATAAAGCCTGCCCTTTCTCTCCTGGCAGCACCCTTTTGTAACGCACTGATCCAGAGCCTGGAGTCAAACCCTTTAACCAAAATAGCCTGGAGGGCAGCAAAGCCTTTGCTGATGGGAAAAATCCTCTTTACTCCGGATTCCCCTGCAGCTCGCAGGATACTGAAGAACGTAAGATCCCAGCTGCTCTTCTCCCTCACTCCACCGCCTGCCCAGAAGAATGAATGTTGTGAGCATGTGTGTGTATTTGAATGTGCCCTCCAGGCAGGGAGCCTCATGCTTGTTTTTGGCTAAGTGGACTCGCATTTCCTCCCCAATCCAGAGTCATCTCTGGCATGCTCTGCTCCAGCCCCCCTGCCTGGGTCCTCCCCTCCCTATTGCAGCCTGCAATGAGGTTTTCATCCTACTGCTCCAATTATATCCCTGATGGAAGGGTTTATAGTTCTCTGACTCTTGGCTACATGGGATGGATAAAGATAGGGAGGAAGGGAGGACAAATATTTGTTCACAGGGAATCCAAATCTAGCTTTAATGAAGCCCTCAGACACCCATGTCCTGTACACTGAGGTCTGAGATATTAAGAAATTGGATTATGTCAATCCGGGAGGCTGGGAAAGGACGGTTTGTTCTGGGAAATACCAATAGACTGAGAAAATAAAAACACTTCCTCCAGAAGTCTTTCCCAAATATTGAGGGTGTGTGACGGGGGGACAGGAAAGACACAAGCAAAGGTTCTCTCTCCGTTTGACTCTCCATTCTTGCCTCTGGTTTTAGGCCAACTCAACTTTTGAAGAACTGGAGCGCCTTAGAAAGTTGGTCAAAGCCTGGGAAGAAGTAGGGCCCCAGATCTGGTACTTCTTCAACGAAAGCACGCAAATGGCCATGATCAGAGTATGGACGGCCTCAGAAGATGGCTGGGCAGGGGAGGAAGGGCCAGAAAGTTCCATTAGTTTTCCTTTTCCCAGGAAAGGGTTAATCATTCCTGGAGTTAAATCAAAATGTCAGAAGCAAGGCTTAAAGGCACTGGTTTTGGAAGCTGTCACTAACAGAAGTCACTGACTTTAGGTGGGAAATATGTTTCTTGAATTCTGGGGAAACCTAAAAACTGTACCATTGACTTCTTGAGGTTTCTTCTTTTTATGAATTCACTCGGGGGCCTCAGATTTATTTGAATGGGGTCTCCCAAAGGGGTAAGCTCTGTAGCTGCAAAAATGAATGAGACTGGATGACTTGTCTCATTTCCAGCTTTACAAAGCCAGGAGACAAAAGTCTTATATAACAGGATAATTAAGAGAGAAAGAAAAAGATCCAAAAGAAAAAGAAAGCTTCCTACATACCAACATCCCCTCCTACCCCCAAAGCACACATATACACATCTCTCCTCCATTGGAGAGATTTGGGGAAAATGAGCTATGGATAGGTCAGCCTTAGAACAAAACCCACTAGTTTTTTAGGGAGACTTAGGGCATCTCTCTCTAATTATTAAAAATGGAAAATGCCCCAAGAATAAGAGCAAAGATCCTCTGGAATTTCTAAATCCTATGGCTGTATTGTTTCTTTCTAAGGACACCCTGGAGAACCCAACAGTTAAAGGTTTTATGAATAGGCAGTTTGGTGAAGAAGGCATGACTGCTGAAGCTCTGTTGAAGTTCCTCCATAAGGGTCCTCAAGAAGGCCGGGCCGATGGCATGGTCAACTTCAACTGGAGGGACATGTTGAACTTCACGGATCGCACCCTACGCCTGGTTAATCAATACCTGGAGGTAAGGAGCAGGAAGTCACCTGAAGGCTAAAGTGGGCCTCTTGGAGATGGCCGCAGGGGTGGGACCAGAGGTCCTTATCAAGTCCAGCGGTCTCAGGTATAAGCTGTCATTTTCCCCATTAAAGAAACTAGGATCCTGCAGCTCCCAAACAGAGGTGGAGCCTGTCTCTAACAGCTCATCCACAGATAAAACAGTCCCCTCTTTTCATCTCCCACTCCCAACTTCTCCTTCACTCCTCCTTGGCTGGTGCCTCTTCCCTCGTAGCCTGTGCAATGTCAGTGTCTGTTCTCAGCCCTCTCCTGTATGCCATTGCTTCAGGGACCATCTGTTGGCTTATATCCACCAAAACCCCTTATTCTCAGGTCCCACTGCTTCCTGGAGCTCCTATGCCCAGGTTCTACAGGCACATCAGACTCAACATGTCCAAAAAATCAAATTTATGTTCTCCTTCCCTATAACCCCTATCCTGCTGGCATTTTCTTTTTTTTCTTTTCTGTTTGTTTGCTTATTTTCTATTAGAGCAGTTGTAGGTTTATAGGAAAATCATGCAGAATGTGTAAAGTTCCCAAATGACCCCCTCTCACAGTTTTCTCTATTATTAGCATTTTGCATTAGTGTCATACCTTTGTTGTAATTGACAAAGCTGTATCATTACACTATTAACTATAGCCCATAATTTACATTAGAGTTTATTTTTTGTGTTGAACAGATCTATGGATTTTTTTTTCTTGGTAATGTATCTGCAATATAATATTTCTCATTTTATGTACTTTCAAATATAGAATCCATGCTTTAAATTGCATTCACAGAGTTGTGCCTCTATCACTATCATCCATAAATTTTCCAGCACCCTGAACAGAAACTCTGTACCAATCAAACATGAACTCTCCCTTCCTCACTCCTACCCAACCCCTGGTAACCTGTGTTCTAGCTTCTGACTATGAATTTACATATTCTGCTTATTTCATATAAATGAGATCATTCAATGTTTGTCCTTTTGTGTCTGGTTTGTTTCAGTCAACATGATGTCTTCAGGGTTCATGCATGTCGTCACATGTATCAGAACTTTATTCCTTTTTACAGCCAAATAACATTCCATTTTATATACCACATTTTGTTTATCCACTTATCTGTTGGTGGACACTTGGGTTACTTACACCTTTTGGCATTTGTGAATAATGCCACTATGAATATCAGTGTGTGAATATCTATTCGAGTTCCTTCTTTCAATTCTTTTGAGTACATACTTAGAGTGGGACTGTTGGGTCATATGGTAATTCTGTAGTTAACTTTCTGAGGAATTGCCAAACTGTTTTCCACAGTGGCTGCCCCACTTCACATCCCCACCTACAATGAACAGTGTTTCTATTTCTCCATATTCTCTCCAACACTTGCTATTTTCCTTCCTTTTTTAAGGATAGCCATTCTAGAGGGTCTAAAATTGTAGTTTTGATTTGCATTTTCCTGATGGCTAATGACAAGTGATATCTTTTCATGTGTTATTGGTCATATGTCTATCTGCTATGGAGAAATGTCTTTTCAAGTTTTTCCTCATTTCTTAATTGGTTTTTTTTGTCTTTTTTTTTTGCTGCATTGCAGGATTTCTTTATATAGTCTGGATATTAAACACTTAAATATATATGGTCTCCAAATATTTTCTCCCATTCTATAGGTTGCCTTTTTACTTTCTTGATAAAATTCTCTGATACACAAAGTTTTTAGTTTTGATGAAGTACCATTTATCTTTTATTTTATTTTATTAATTATGCTTTTAGTGTAAAGAATAAGAAACCATTGCCTAATACAAGGTCCTGGAGATATTTCTCTAAGTTTTCTTCTATGAATTTTATAGTTTTGGTTCTTATATTTAGGTCTTTGAATCATTTTGAGTTGATTCGTATATGTGGTGTGAGGTAGGGGTATACCTTCATTCTTTTGCATATAGCTATCTAGTTCTCCCAGCACCATTTGTTGAAGAAACTTTTCCCACTGAATGGACTTGGTATCCTTGTAAAAAATCAGTTGGCCATAGATGTGAGGGTTTACTTCTGCACTTTTAAGCCCATTGGTTTATATAGCTGTCTTTGGGCCAGTACCATGCTTTTTTGATTACTGTAGCTTTGTAATAAGTTGGTTTTTTTTTTTGTATGCTGTATGGCAGGGGTCACACTTCATTCTTTTTCCATGTGAGTATTCCCTTTTAGCAGCACAATTTGTTGAATTTTGTTTGTTTGGTTTTTCATTTGTTTGCTTGTTTGTTTGGGAAGTGCGTGGACCAGGTCTGGAATTGAACCCAGGTTTTCCGCATAGCAGGTGAGAATTCTACCACTGAACTACCCTTGCACCCACCCCCCCCAACCCTGTAATAAGTGTTTAAATCAGTAAGTGTGAGTCCTCTAACTTTGTTCTTCTTTTTCAAGATAGTTTTGGCTATTCAGGCCCCCTTAGCCTTCCATATGAATTTGATGGTTGACTTTTCCATTTCTTTGAAGAAGGCTGCTGGAATTTTGATTGGGATTGCCTTGAATATTAAATCACTTTGTGTAGAATTGACATCTTAACAAATTTATTCTTCCAATCTATGAACAAGGAATATCTTTCCATTTAGTTAGATCTTCTCTAATTTCATACCAGAAATGTTATAGTTTTCCATGTACAAGTCCTTTACATCATTGGTTAAATTTATTCCTAGATATTTGATTATTTTAGTTGCTTTTATAAATGGATTTTTTAATTGATTTACTCCTTGGATTGTTCATTACTAGTGTATAGAAATGTCACTGATTTTTGCAAGTTGATCTTGTACCCTTCTACTTCACTGAATTTATTAGCTCATGAGCTGTGTTGTGAATTTTTCAGGATTTTCCATATATAGGATCATGTCATCTGCAAATAGGGAAAGTTACTTCTTCCTGTTCAAAGTAGATGATTTTTATTTATTTTCCTTGCCTAATTGCTCTGGCTCGAACTATGAGTAAAATATTGAGTAAGAGTGGTGACACTGGGCATTCTTTTCTTATTCTTGATCTTAGATGGAGAGCTGTCAGTCTTTCACCATTGAGTATGATGTTAGTTGTGGGTTTTTCACATATGCTGTTTATCATTTAAGGAAGCTTCCTTCTAGTTCTAATTTTAGAGTGTTTTTTTTTTATCAGGAAGGGGTACTAGATTTTGTCAAATGCATTTTCTACGTCAATTGAGATGATCATGTGTGTTTTTGTTCCCTTCATTCTGTTGATGTGGTGTATTAATCAATTTTACAGTAATTGATTTTCTTATGTTGACTCACCCTTGCATTCCTGGGATAAATCCTGCTTGATACTGGTGTATTATTCTTTTAATGTGCTGTTAGATTTGGTTTGCTAGCATTTTGTTGAGCATTTGTCTATCTATATTCATGAAGGATATTAGGCCTTAATTTTCATTACTTGTCATATCTTTACCTGACTGTGGTATTAAGGTGGTAGGAGACTCAGAATAAATTGAAAAGTGTTCCCTCCTCTTCAGGTTTTTGGAAAAGTATGAATGTCATTGGTATTAATTCTTCTTTGAATGTTTGGTAAAATTCACCTGTGAAGCCATCTGGTTGTGGGTTTTCTTTGTTAAGAGGTGTTTGATTACTAATTCAATCTCAATTTGTTGAGATCTATTTCTTCTGGAGTCAGTGTAGGTAGTTTTGTGCTTCTATGAATTTGTCTGTTTCATCTAGGTTATCTCATTTACTGACAAATAACTGTTTCTTTTATCCTATCAAATTTCAATAGCATTTGCCCAAATGCTCAAGCTTGAAATTTTAGGGTCATCTTTAATTTTCTTTCTTCTTCACCTTCCACACCTCAGTTATCATTTATTGAGTATTATTTTATGCCAAATGTGTTAAATACTTTTACATACATTGGCTCATCTAATACTCATGACAACTCTATGACCTATGAATTATTATTCCCATTGTACAAATGCATAAACTGAGGCTCCAAGAAGTTAAATAAGATCCCATTCCACAGCTGTTTAGATATAGACAGGATTCAAATCTGGGTCTTCCTGAATTCAGAAACTGCTTTTCTGACCTCTATACTGCCTCTGTAATGTCCAGTCACCAAGATTTGTCAACCTTACCTCCTAAATAATCTCCAACTTTGCCTCTTGCTTCCCAGTCTCCTGAGGAAAGAGATCTTATCTTTCAACCAGTCTCACATCTGTCCCTGATGACTCAGGCATTTCTCCATACTGACTCCAGAATTATATTCCTAAGAACACACCTGCTATGCTACTCTCATGTTTAAAATCATAATGACTCAATTCCCAAAGAATACAAGTCCCTTCAAAATCTGCCCCAGCCCACCTTTCCAGCCACTGGTTACCCATACTCCTTGTTCTCTACACTGCCCTTTCACATCCCCACAGGCACACCCTGACCTTACTTGACCCCATTTCTTTGCTGTTTTCTCTGCCTGTGTATTCGAGCTCTTTTGGTCACAGATTTCATGCTTAAACAAAAGAAGGAATTTATTGGTTGACATAGGCTTGAATTTCCACTGGAGCTGGACTTCAAATGCTGCCATGAGGTCCTCATGTCCCTCCATCTCACCTTTCTGCTTGCCTCTGCTTGCCTTCATTCATGGTCTTGTCTTCCCTTTTGGTGAAGGGTCAGCTGATTGCAGCCCTCAGTGTCATCTTTACAGTTAACAATTCCACAGAAACGACTCACTTTCCCATTGCATCAGCAATATTCCCAGGGAATTCTGTCGGTCTGGCCTGTTCCCCGAATCCTTCAGGCTCAGATAAATGGTGTACTCTGTTTGCTCAGGCTTGGGCTCTGTGCCCACCAGCAGGTAAGGGAAGCAGAGCTAGCTTCATGCTAACTTCATGGACAGAGCAAGATTACTGTGAAATGGGAGAGGGCTCCCCAAATGAAGGAATGCCAAGCAGCAAAATGTATGTCCACTAAAGCCTGAAATGACTTTTCCTTCCCCCACTTTTTTTTTTCTAAATATTTTATTGACACATCTTCACACACATACAGTCATACATGGTGTACAATCAATGGCTCACAGTATCATCACATAGTTGTGTATTCATCACCATGATCTCTTTTAGAACATTTGCATCACTTCAGAAAAAGAAATAAAGAGAAAAAAGAAAAAACTCACACATCCCATACCCCATATCCTTCCCTCTTATTGAACACCAATATTTCTTTTTAATATTTTTATTGTAAACAACAAACTTGCAAACATTCTTGACGTGGTTATAATCAATGGCTCACAATATCATCAGATAATTGTGTATTCATCACCATGATCATTTATTTTGAACATTTGCATCTCTCCAGCAAAAAAAAAGAAAAAAGAAAAAACTCATACATATCGTATCCCTTACCCCTCCCTCTCGTTGACCACTAGTATTTCCATCTACTCGATTTATTTTAACCTTTGTTCCCCCTATTATTTGTTTATTTTTTATCCATATTTTTTACTTATCTGTCCATACCCTAGATAAAAGGACCATCAGACACAAGTTTTCTACAATCACACAGTCACACTGTAAAAGCTATATCATTATACAATCATCTTCAAGTAACTGGAACACAGCTCTATAGTTTCAGGTACTTCCCTCTAGCCACACCAATATGCCATAAACTAAAAAAGGGATATCTATATAATGTGTAAGAATAATGTTCTAGTTTGCTAGCTGCCGGAATGCAACACACCAGAGATGGATTGGCTTTCAGTAAAAAGGGATTTATTTAGTTAACGTATAGTTCTTCAGAGGAAAGACAGCTAACTTTCAACTGAGGTTCTTTCTTACATGGAAAGGCACAGGGTGATCTCTGCTAGCCTTCTCTCCAGGCCTCTTGGTTCCAACATCTTTCCCCTGGGTGATTCCTTTCTGCATCTCCAAAGGCCTGGGCTGAGCTGCAAGGGCTGAGGTGAGGTATGCTGAGCTGCAAGGGCTGTGCTACTTTGAGCTCTCTCATTTAAGCAACAGCCAATTAACTCAAACATCATTCATTGCAGCAGACACACCTCCTAGCCAGCTGCAAATGTAATCAGCAACAGATGAGGTTCACATGCCATTGGCTTATGTCCACAGCAGTAGAACTAGGCACCTTCACCTAGCCAAGTTGACACCTGAACCTAACTACTACAAATAACCTCCAGGATAACCTCTCTACTCTGTTTGAAATCTCTCAGCCACTGACACTTTATTTTGTTTCATTTCTCTCTTTCCTCTTTTGGTCAAGAAGGTTTCCTCAATCCCTTGATGCCAAGTCCCAGCTCATCCCAGGATTTCTGTCCCATGTTCCCAGGAAGGTTTACACCCCTGGGAGTCATGTCCCACATAGAGGGGGAGAACAGTGAGTTCACTTGCTGTGTCAGCTGAGAGAGAGAGAGGCCACATTTGATCAACAAAAGAGATTCTCTGGGAGTAACTCGTAGGTCTAATTTTAAGTAGGCTTAACCTATCCTTTGCAGGGATAAATTTCATAGGAACAAACCCCATCGAGGGCTTAGCCTATTGATTTGGTTGTCCCTACTCCTTGCAAGAATATCAGGAATTCTCCAAATGGAGAAGTTGAAATTTTCTCCCTTTCTCCCCATTCCCCCAAGGGGACTTTGCAAATACTTCTTTATTTACTATTCAAATCACTCTGGGATTCATCAGGGCATCACACTAACCTGTACAAACCAACAAAATTTCATGCCCTATTCAAGGTTCCATGTACTTATGGTGTTCAATTAAACTAACCATATAAGTTAAATTAGGAAATGCACTAGTCAAAATACAAATTTTGCACCAAATAAACATTTCTTGCCTTATTCTCACACAGAAGTTGAAGTTTCAAATTATGAATGACCATCTATTTTCAATACCCTGCAATACTGGCATTCCTTTGTTTTTCCTCATGCAAAAACATTTTTTAATTTGTACATTTAGTCATTATCATTGTACATTCTAGGCATTCCTAAATGATATCATCTCAGACTTTATCATCTGTTTCCTTCCGGTTTCATATGAACCACCAATATTTCAATCTACCTAATTTATTTTACCCCTTATCCACCCTATTATTTATTTGTTTATTATCCATATTTTTTACTCATCTGCCCATATCCTTGATAAAAGGAGCACAGGACACAAGGCTTTCACAATCACACAGTCACACTGTAAAAGCAATATAGTTATACAATCGTCTTCAAGAGTCAAGGCTACTGGAACACAGCACAACAGTTTCAGGTACTACCCTCCAGCCACTCCGATACACTATAAACTAAAAAGGGACATCTATGTAATGCACAAGAATAACCAACCTCCAGGATAACCTCTTGACTGTCTGAAATCTCTCAGCCACTAAAACTTTACCTTGTCTCACCTCTTTCTTTCCCCTTTTGGTCAAGAAGCCTTTTGCAATCCCATAATGCTGGGTCCTGGTGAATCCTGGGAGTTCTGTCCCATGTTGGCAGGGGGATTTACACCCCTGCGAGTTATGTCCCATGTAGGGGGTGCAGAGGGCAGTGAGTTCACCTGTTAAGCTGGCCCAGACAGAGAGGCCACATAGCCACAAAAAAGACTCTGGGGGTGACTCTTCGACACAACTACAATTAGGCTTAGCCTATCCTGTGCAGAAATAAGTTTCATATGGGCAGCCCCCAAGATCGAGGCCTTGGTCTATTGATTTGATTATCCCCATTGCCTGCAAGAATATCAGAAATTCTCCAAATGCCTTTCCCCATCTTTTGAACGTCTGCTTATTAATCGTTGAGACTCAGCTCTCAAATGTCACCTCTTCTGCTTCAATATTAGTCACTTCCTCCTCAGTGTGATGCTGGCCCTCTTTTGACACCTATTTAATGCCCTTGACCAAGTTATAGTAGAGTTAGCTGCTAATGTGTCCATCTCTGCTAGACTGTGGTTATGTAGAGTAGGGTTCATGTCTTAGTAATTTTTTGAAGTCTCTGCCTCAAACCTCCAGGGAATATCTCCATCTAAGGGCTTATCACATCCGCTAATGGTTCAGGTCTGGGCTTCATTTTTCATCTAGAACCATTAGAAAGTAGACAATTCTTTGGGCAATAGGAGAGGGAATTAAGCCAGGTACCCCTAGGAATTAGCCCCTGCCCCAGATTCCCAGATCCTGAGGGATAATTGACTAGTGAGAAAAGCTCGGCTCCTTCTGTTACCTGGATGCTCTTGACTTCTCCCTGCTACTCCTGGCACCACCAGAATTTCCCCAGAGTGTGTGACCCTCCATCTCCAGAACCACGGAAACAGCAGCCCAGCCTCCTGAGGTGGGCTGTTAGCAGTGCTTGGTGTGGCAGCAGCAGCACCAAGGCTCAGGTAATTTCTGAGACAAATTTCCAATTTGTTAAGATAACCTGGGTGCTTGTTACAAAACAGATTTCTGAGCACCAACCTAGATGGACTGATTCAGAATTTCCAGGAGGCCAGGCATGGTATACCAGTATATTTATAGACTTACTCAATGCATAGGTTCTGGGAGTCCCCTTGTACATTTACTCAATTGGCATTGCCCTCTTCCCATGGTGCTTCTACCAGCTAACTCCATGCCCAAGGCCATGACCAACACCATCCATCCAGCTGTCATTATAATATAAGCAGGACCCTTGGAAGGGGCATGGATGGAGGAGAGGGTCTCTATTCCTTTATTCCTGCAGAACAGAATTCAATGCTTCTCGCAATGTTTTTGTAAGGTACTATCACCACGTATTCTTTATTACTTTTGTCTTTCGTTTGACTTGACATTAGTATCATGTACATAAAGTTCTTGTTCATTATTTTTCCTGTGTAGCTTGTTCTTAATACAACACCATGCACCCAACAGGTACTTAATATAAGTTAAACTGCTTAAATGGTTAAGAATTCAACCTCTGGGGCCAGACTAACTGGGTGCGAGTCTTTACCAGTTTTGCCTCATTTTCCTCATCTGCAAAATGGTGATATTAATAATACTTAATTAATGGGCTTGTTAAGAAATATAAGTGAATTAATTCATGCAAAGCATTTGGAATAGTGTCTACATATAGTAAGTACTTAATAAGTATTAGCTTTTTTTAAAAACTTTTTTTATTAATTAAAAAAATTAACAAACAAAACATTAAGATATCATTCCATTCTACATATACAATCAGTAATTCCTTTTTTTTATTAATTAAAGAAAAAAAGAAATTAACACAACATTTAGAAATCATTCCATTCTACATATGCAATCAGTAATTCTAAACATCATCACATAGATGTATGATCATCATTTCTTAGTACATTTGCATCAATTTAGGAAAAGAACTAGCAAAACAACAGAAAAAGATATAGAATGTTAATATAGAGAAAAAATAAAAATAATAATAATAAAAAAAAAGAAACGGAAAAAGAAAAAAAAACATAAGACCCAAACAAACAAACAAACAAACAAAAAACTATAGCTCAGATGCAGCTTCATTCAGTGTTTTAACATGATTACTTTACAATTAGGTATTATTGTGCTGTCCATTTTTGAGTTTTTGTATCTAGTCCTGTTGCACAGTCTGTATCCCTTCAGCTTCAATTACCCATTATCTTACCCTGTTTCTAACCCCTGCTGGTCTCTGTTACCAATGACATATTCCAAGTTTATTCTCGAATGTCGGTTCACATCAGTGGGACCATACAGTATTTGTCCTTTAGTTTTTGGCTAGACTCACTCAGCATAATGTTCTCTAGGTCCATCCGTGTTATTACATGCTTCATAAGTTTATTCTGTCTTAAAGCTGCATAATATTCCATCGTATGTATATACCACAGTTTGTTTAGCCACTCGTGTGTTGATGGACATTTTGGCTGTTTCCATCTCTTTGCAATTGTAAATAACGCTGCTATAAACATTGGTGTGCAAATGTCCGTTTGTGTCTTTGCCCTTAAGTCCTTTGAGTAGATACCTAGCAATGGTATTGCTGGGTCGTATGGCAATTCTATATTCAGCTTTTTGAGGAACCGCCAAACTGCCTTCCACAGTGGTTGCACCCTTTGACATTCCCACCAACAGTGGATAAGTGTGCCTCTTTCTCCGCATCCTCTCCAGCACTTGTCATTTTCTGTTTTGTTGATAATGGCCATTCTGGTGGGTGTGAGATGATATCTCATTGTGGTTTTGATTTGCATTTCTCTAATGGCCAGGGACATTGAGCATCTCTTCATGTGCCTTTTGGCCATTTGTATTTCCTCTTCTGAGAGGTGTCTGTTCAAGTCTTTTTCCCATTTTGTAATTGGGTTGGCTGTCTTTTTGTTGTTGAGTTGAACAATCTCTTTATAGATTCTGGATACTAGACCTTTATCTGATATGTCGTTTCCAAATATTGTCTCCCATTGTGTAGGCTGTCTTTCTACTTTCTTGATGAAGTTCTTTGATACACAAAAGTGTTTAATTTTGAGGAGCTCCCATTTCTTTCTTTCTTTCTTCAGTGCTCTTGCTTTAGGTTTAAGGTCCATAAAACCGCCTCCAATTGTAAGTTTCATAAGATATCTCCCTACATTTTCCTCTAACTGTTTTATGGTCTTAGACCTAATGTTTAGATCTTTGATCCATTTTGAGTTAACTTTTGTATAGGGTGTGAGATACGGGTCCTCTTTCATTCTTTTGCATATAGATATCCAGTTCTCTAGGCACCATTTATTGAAGAGACTGTTCTGTCCCAGGTGAGTTGGCTTGACTGCCTTATCAAAGATCAAATGTCCATAGATGAGAGGGTCTATATCTGAGCACTCTATTCGATTCCATTGGTCGATATATCTATCTTTATGCCAATACCATGCTGTTTTGACCACTGTGGCTTCATAATATGCCTTAAAGTCCGGCAGTGTGAGACCTCCAGCTTCGTTTTTTTTCCTCAAGATACTTTTAGCAATTCGGGGCACCCTGCCCTTCCAGATAAATTTGCCTATTGGTTTTTCTAATTCTGAGAAATAAGTTGTTGGGATTTTGATTGGTGTTGCATTGAATCTGTAAATCAATTTAGGTAGGACTGACATCTTAACTATATTTAGTCTTCCAATCCATGAACACGGTATGCCCTTCCATCTATTTAGGTCTTCTGTGATTTCTTTTAACAGTTTTTTGTAGTTTTCTTTGTATAGGTTTTTTGTCTCTTTAGTTAAATTTATTCCTAGATATTTTATTCTTTTAGTTGCAATTGTAAATGGAATTCATTTCTTGATTTCCCCCTCAGCTCGTTCATTGCTAGTGTATAGAAATGCTACAGATTTTTGAATGTTGATCTTGTAACCTGCTACTTTGCTGTACTCATTTATTAGCTCTAGTAGTTTTGTTGTGGATTTTTCCGGGTTACAATCAGTAATTCTTAATATCATCACATAGTTGCATATTCATCATTTCTTAGAACATTTGCATCAATTTAGAAAAAGAAATAAAAAGGCAACAGAAAAAGAAATAAAATGATAACAGAGAAAAAAAAAAGATTATACATACCATACCCCTTACCCCTTGCTTTCATTTACCACTAGCATTTCAAACTAAATTTATTTTAACATTTGTTCCCCCTATTATTTATTTTTATTCCATATGTTCTACTCTTCTGTTGATATAGTAGATAAAAGGAGCATCAGACACAAGGTTTTCACATTCACAGAGTCTCATTGTGTAAGCTATATCATTGCTCAATCATCATCAAGAAACATGGCTACTGGAACACAGCTATACATTTTCAGGCAGTTCCCTCCAGCCTCTCCACTACATCTTGAACAACAAGGTGATATCTACTTAATGCGTAACAATAACCTCCAGGATAACCTCTCAACTCTGTTTGGAATCTCTCAGCCATTGACACTTAGTCTCATTTCACTCTTCCCCCTTTGGTTGAGAAGGTTCTCTCTATCCTTTGATGTTAATTCTCAGCTCATTCTAGGGTTTTACTCAGTCCCTTGATGCTGAGTTTCAGCTCCTTCCAGGATCTCTGTCTCATGTTGCCAGGAATGTCCACACCCCTGGGAGTCATGTCCCACGCAGAGAGGGGGAGGGTGGTGAGACTGCTCGTCATGTTGGCTGGAGAGAGAGGCCACATCTGAGCAACAAAAGAGGCTCTCTTGGGGGTGACTCTTAGGCCTAAATTTTAAGTAGACTTGACCTATCTTTTGTGGGGTTAAGTTTCATATGAACTAACCCCAAGACTAGGGGCTCAGCCTATAGCTTTGGTTGTCCACACTGCTTGTGAGAATATCAAGAATTTAACTTGGGGAAGTTGAATTTCTCCCCACTCTCACCATTCCCCAAGGGGGCTTGCAAATACTTTTCTAGTCAATGATCAAATCACTCTGGGATTCATTGGGGCATCACTCTGGACAAACCAACAAAATCTCATGTGGTACCTGAGATTCCAAGTACTTATGACATTCAATCAAACTATCTACATGAGTTATATTAGGAAATGCTCTAGTCAAAATATAAATTTTGTAACAAATAAACATTTTTTGCTTTAGTCTCACACATAAGGCGACATTTTAAAGTATTAATTATCATCTATTTTCAGCACCCTGCAATAATGACATTCCTTTGTTCTTCCTCATGCAAAAACATTTTTAAAATTTGTACATTGTACATTTCACTATTATTATACACTCTAGGCATTCCTAGATTATACCATCTTGATCTTTACCATCTATCTTTCTTTCTGATTTCATTTATGTCCCCAGCCCTCGTCCCTCTATCATTCTCACATGCAGCTTCATTCAGTGTTTTAACGTAATTACATTACAGTTAGGTAGTATTGTGCTGTCCATTTCTGAGTTTTTATATTTAGTCCTATTGCACAGTCTGTATCCCTTCAGCTCCAATTACCCAATATCTCACCCTATTTCTATCTCCTGATGGTCTCTGTTACTAAGGAAATATTCCAAGTTTATTCACTAATGTCAATTCATATCAGTGAGACCATATAGTATTTATCCTTTTATTTCTGGCTAATCACACTCAGCATAATGTCCTTAAGGTCCATTCATGTTGTTACATACTTCATAACTTTATTCTGTCTTACAGCTGCATAATAGTCCATCTTATGTAAATGTCACAGTTTGTTTAGTCAACTATCTGTTGATGGACATTTTGGCTGTTTCCATCTCTTGGTAATTGTTAATAATGATGCGATGAACATTGGTGTGTAAATGTCCATTTGTGTCCCTGGCCTCATGTCCTTTGAGTAGGGACAGCATATAGATGGGTCCTGTTTTTTAATCCATTCTCCCAGACTATGTCTTTTGATTGGAGAGTTTAATCCATTAATATTCAGTGTTATTACTGCATGGGTAGTGCTTTCTTCTATTTTGCCTTCTGGATTTTATATGTCATATCTAATTTTCCTTCTTTTTACCTTTACTCATAGTCTTCCTTTCTACACTCTTCTCCACACCTCTCTCTTCTGTCTTCGTATCTGTCTCTAGTGTTCCCTTTAGTATTTCTTGCAGAGCTGGTCTCTTGATCACAAATTCTCTCAGTGATTTTTTTGTCTGAAAATGTTTTCATTTCTCCCTCATTTTTGAAGGACAATTTTGCTGGATATAGAATTCTTGGTTGGCAGTTTTTCTCTTTTAATAATTTAAATATATTATCCCACTGTCTTCTCACCTCCATGGTTTCTGCTGAGAGATCTGCGCATAGTCTTATTGGGCTTCCCTTGTATGTGATGGATTGCTTTTCTCTTGCTGCTTTCAAGATCCTCTCTTTCTCTTTGACCTTGGACATTCTGATTATTAAATGTCTTGGAGTATGTGTATTTGGATCTGTTCTCTTTGGGGTACGCTGCATTTCTTGGATCTGTAATTTTAAGTCTTTCATAAGCGTTGGGAAATTTTCAGTGATAATTTCCTCCATTAGTTTTTCTCCTCCTTTTCCCTTCTCTTCTCCTTCTGGGACACTCACAACATGTATATTCGTGTGCTTCATATTGTCTTTCAATTCCCTGAGTCCCTGCTCATATTTTTCCATTTTTTTCCTATAGTTTCTGTTTCTTGTCAGATTTCAGATGTTCTGTCCTCCAGTTCAGAAATCCTATGTTCTGTCTCTCGAAATCTACCATTGTAGGTGCCCATTGTTTTTTTCATCTCTTCTACTGTGTCTTTCATTCCCATAAGTTCTGTGATTTGTTTTTTCAGACTTTCCATTTCTTCTTTTTGTTCATTCCTTGCCTTCGTCATGTCCTCCCTCAATTCATTGATTTGGTTTTTGATGAGGTTTTCCATTTCTGCTCGTATATTCTGAATTAATTGTTTCAGCTCCTGTATCTCATTTGAGTTGTTGATTTGTTCCTTTGACTGGGCCATATCTTCAATTCTCCTAGTGTGATTTGTTATTTTTTGCTGGTGTCTAGGCATTTAATTACCTTAATTAGTTTATTCTGGAGATTGCTTTCACTTCTTTTATCTAGGGTTTTCTTGCTGGATGAATTTGTTGTCTATCTGTTCTTTGGCATTTTGTTCAGCTTTATCTGGACCTTTAGCTTAAGTTTTGTTTAACAGAGGAGAATTTTTCAGTTCTTTTTTTCTTGTTTCTTGCCCTGCTTGTGTGGTGCCTTCCCCCTCACACCACACTTAGGAGGGTCTATTTAGATATTATTGAGCCCAGCCAGATTTTCCCAGACCAAACTGGCCTATCAGGAGGAAAGAGTCACCTGTGTCGGTTTTCCCTGAGGGTGAGACCCAGCAGGTTGAAAGCCTTTCCTGTGAAGTCTCTGGACTCTGTTTTTCTTATCCTGCCCAGTATGTGGCACTTGTCTGACTGCAGGTCCCACCAGTATAAGATGATGTGGTATCTTTAACTTTGGCAGACTCTCCCTGCTGGGGGCGTGGTGGAGACAGAGGAGAGATTGTAGGCTGGTTTTAATGGCTTTAAATTACCAAGCCCTGGTGTCTGAATTCCTTGATGGAGGGATTCCACCTGGGTGGGGCTTCACCCCACCCTTGGGGAAGGCACAAGCTCCAGATAAGCCCCCAAAAGAGCTCACTTCTGCCTATGCCTGGGGTAGTTGCAGCCTGAAAAGTCCTGCCGCTGTATCCTGAGGCGGTCAAGCCTTTGTAGATACACAGCCACAAAAACCTCTGTTTCTTCCTTTTTTTTTTTTCCCCCTTTTTCCGTCAGCCCTGCCCCCTTGGCGCAGGGGCAAAAGTGAGCAACCTCCACTTTGATCAGGTTCACCTAAGCTGGGGGCCTATTTTTAGTAGTCAGAATTTGTTAATTAGTTCCACAATTGGCGTTTGATTGTGCCCAGTCCCTGCTGCTGGTAACGTCCTTTCCTTTCCCCTCTGGGAAGTGGCCTGTGGGGGAAGGGCGCTGGCCGCCGCAGCTTTGGGAACTCACAGTTCTGGGGGGTGCTCGCAGCCGGTCCAGCTGGTCCAGACTGGGGTACGCTGTGTGTCTGGTCACTGACATGGCCCCAGGAGCTGTTCTGTACTGTTTTTGGTTATTTAGTAGTTGTTCTGGAGGACGAACTAAAATGCACACGTTGTTAAGCCGCCATCTTGACCTGGAAGTCAGTATTAGCTTTTTAACCAAGAAAACAAAAAAACAAAAAACATTCTGCTGAGTTAGAGGAGGGTGGAACCTGATCTAAACTAGGCCCAGTCAGGAGCCACTCACCTAGAGCTCCTCTAAGGATTATACTTCTGCTAATTACATCTTCCTGAGCCACCAAGACTTCCCCAGGGCCTTGCAATCCCATTAGATGAGTTATAAATTCCCAAACCAAAATGATGGCATCCGCAGGCCAGTTTTTTCTCCCAGGCTTCCTAAGAGGAGATTTGATGGGGTAGAAGCCTTGTAGATAATGAGGATGTGATTTTTTTATCTTCCTGCCCTGAGATGGGGGGTGGGGCAGGGAGGAAAGCAAAGGAGTAGAAATGAAAGAGAAGATAGTAGGGGGAATGTGCAGTGGGGAAGAAACAAATCACAGGCAACTCGTCCTGGATTTTTCTGCCCTTGTTCTTATATTTTGGAGTATCTCCAGGGGCCTTGGTGACTCCCCCATGCTGAGGACTGCTTAGGAACAAACGGAGAATGAAACTCTCCTGGTGGCTCTACGGGTCTCCCCAAGGAGGGAAGTAAGGATGATGCTTCAAAGACTGTTTAAGGCCAGCCTCATGCTCTCTTTTTCAATAATCTCACTTGTTGTGAAGAGGTTTGATAGTGTCCTCTTTGGCCAACCTCTATGTCTTTTCCCCTACCTATTCCAAAAAAGAAAGAAAAAAAAACATTTAAAGAAAATTAAGTGAAATCACTTTTTAAAATGAAAATTACGTCTGTGTTAGTGGCATCCAGATGTGATATTGAACAATAGGAGAAGCTCCAAGAACTAAGAGCAAACTTTTAAGCCTTTTGTCATTCTAGGCAATGGCGGTGATTCTGTAGTTTTTCTTTTCATTCAATAGAAAAGCTAAAGCCACTTCCCTTCTGCTTAGAATGTGCCCCTAGGGACTGAACATCCCATGAAATGAGCCCCGAGTGAGAGTATCCTATTCCCCCGGGTCTGCCTCGCTGGATCGTTTGGATGCAATATTCCCCTGGTGCTCATGGAAACTTCTCACCTTACTTTGAGGAGAAATGTGCCTGTATCTCTGCTACTTATTAGCTGTGTAACTCTTAAAAAGTCACTACACTTCTCCAAGACTCAATTTCTTCAAAATAATAATACAACTGGGCTTATAGCATTGTTGTGAGGACAAAGCGAGACAGTTTACAGAACACTTAGCACACGCATGCCACCCTCTGCCCGCAGGTCCCTGGTCTGTGGGGCAGAGGTGGGAAGGTCCTCCTTTCCAGGTGGTTGTGAGGATGAAGCCAGAAAGTGCTGGGCTCAGAGTAAGCTGGTAGGTCGATGATGGCTGTTGTTACGAGCAACACGGATGTCTGCTCCTGAACTGCAGACCAAGTGAGGACTGTACCTTTTTCTCAGATTCAAAAACTTCGTGTGCAGGTCAGCCAGGGCCCGAAGAGCTGCTCTTCATATCAGCCTGTGTGAGCTGACTTAGAATCAGGACCGTGCCGGACCGCTTCTGAAGACCCCATTGTCGTTCTGGGGGCCGTCCTGGCGCATCTTAGTTTAGTGACTCCGCGACTTTTCTTGTCCTTAGAGCAAAGAAAGGGGCTTCCACCTTCTCATTTAGCTCATCACCACCTTCTGCCTGTCTGCCAGCCAAGTGCTCTGTCCCCAAGCTAGGAAAAATAAAGAAATAAATAATCGGTAGACTTCCTGGGTAGGGAGTAGGCAGTGGCAAGGGAAAAGGGTGACGGTCCATCTGAGAGCTGCAGATCTCCTAATGTGGGGAGGGTTTCCTTTCTACTGGCCTCTGAGCACCTTCTCTCCAAATCTAAGGAGACTGAGGGCGGATAAGTCTTCTAATAGGCAAACGTCTTAACCTGGTATGTGTATACCTTTGTGTTCATGATTTATATGGTTCTTTATTCACACACACACACCATATATATACTTTTTTTAAGGTATATATTTTTTTAACTTTTTTATTGTATAATATGACATATATACAAAGCAAATAAATTTAAAAGTAGTTTTCAAAGCACTCTTCAACAAGTAGTTACAGGACAGATCCCAGAGTTTGTCATGGGCTACCATACGATCCTCTCAGAATTTTCCTTCTAACTGCTCTAGAATATAGGAGGCTAGAAGGCTTAAATATTTTTTATCACCAAAATCGACGTTCTTCTTTCTTTTTTGTGAAAAATAACATATATACAAAAAAGCTATAAATTTCAAAGCACAGCACCACAATTGGTTGTAGAACGTATTTCAGAGTTTGACAATGAGTTACAATTCCACAATTTTAGGTTTTTACTTTTAGCTGCTCTAAGATACTGGAGACTAAAAGAGAAATCAATTTACCGATTCAGCATTCATATTCATTTAAGTCCTATCTTCTCTGTATAACTCCACCATCACCTTTGATCTTTCTATCCCTCTCTTTAGGTGCATTTAGGCTATGGCCATTCTAACTTTTTCATGTTGGAAGGGTCTGCCACTGATATGGGGTAGGGAGATGGGACAATTTGATGTTCTGGAGAGGCTGGGCCCTCTTGGTTTCAGGACTTATCTGTTCCAGGGACGCACCTGCAGGTTGTAGGTTTCTGAAAAGTTACTCTAGTGCATGGAGCCTTACATATTGCCCTAGGTGTTCTTTAGGATTGGCTGGAATTGTCCTGGTTGGGGGTTGGCAGGTTATGATAAGTAGCAATGTCTAACTGAAGCTTGTGTAAGAGCAACCTCCAGAGTAGCCTCTTGACTCTATTTGAACTCTCTCTGCCACTGATATTTTATTAGTTACACTTCTTTTCCCCCTTTTGGTCAGGATGGAATTGTTGATCCCACAGTGTCAGGGCCAGATTCATCCCTGGGAGTCATCTCCCACGTCACCAGGGAGACTTTCACCTGTAGGTGTCATGTCCTATGTAGGGGGAGGGCAATGCTCTCACTTACAAAGTTGGGCTTAGAAAGAGTGAGGCACATCTGAGCAACAAATGAGGTCCTCCAGAAGTAACTCTTAGGCATGCCTATAGGTAGGCTAAGGTTCTCTGCTACCTACATAAGCTTCACAAGAGTAAGCAGCAAGATCAATGGCATGGCCTATTAATTTGGGTGTCCCCAAAGTTTGACAGTATCAGGGGATTTCCTGATGGTAAATTTTAATAGTTCCATATTTTTTCCCCATCCCTCAAGGGACTTTGCCAATACTTTTTGATTATCTGCTTAATATACTCTAGGATGTTTCCAGGCATTACATTAAGCTATACAAGATGAAAGAACCTCTTTCTTATTCTGGGCTCCCTGTGTTTCAATTGTTCAAATGAGCTATTCAGATAGGTTGAGTTAGATTATGTGCTACAGAAAATTTCAATTCCAGAACAGATAAACCTTTCTCCCTTTGGTCTCAAAGAGTATGTGTGCTTCTAAAATATGGACATTGTTTTCCTTACCCCTGTGTTCTGAATTACTATAACCCTAAACTTAGCGGCTTCATTCTTATAACTAAATATCAGGTTATATGTATATATATATATTAGCCTCTCAAAATTCAGAAATAATAATTACCACTCTGGACTAAATGTGTCTGCTATAAGAGCTTACAATCTAGGCCTGTTTTCTTATAAGCATTTTCTAAAGGTGACCATACCATTGTTGTTCTTTTGTTTCTGGCTTATTTTGTCTCACCAAATGTCCCACACGGTCATTCACATCCTTGCATGCCTCACGATTTTGTTCCTTTTTTTGTAGCAGCACAACTTTTGTTCATAAAGTTGGATCGTTCATCAATCTACTTCTCTGTCAGTGCATCCTTCAGCCACCTGCCTTCATCAGGGAGCATGTTTACTGCCCAAAGTCCACAGTCTATCAACACTCTCAATTTTAGATAATTTCATTGTTCCCAAAAGAAAGAAAACCAATAAACACACCCTCACCAAATAGGAACTCTAAACCTCCTCTTAACTCTTGTCCCTCCCCCCCATTATTTACCTCTCCTGTTGCTGTCGTAGTGCTGATGGTTTCCTTTTGAACATAGCTCATAGCATGCAATAGCAGTTTTCCCCTGGTACCCTGGACTTAAACACCCTTTATACAAGAATCATATCTTTGAAGTAGTTCTTGCAAGAACCAATTTATATTTCTAGTTTTAATCAGTGGAACACATAGGTTTATACAACCACTTTCAATCTTAGTCATCTTCAATATGGTAATATTACTTATAGACCCAATAGAGAACCACCTTCACCCCTATCTATTCCTTTACATTGGAGTTCAACCTCATTAGCTAACTGTTCACCATCACTAGCTTCTATGTATCTCTAAATCCCTTATAATCTGTATTATAAGCCTCTGATTTTACCTTTTCCATGGTCATAAAAGTGGAATCATACCGTATCTATCCTTTTGCGTCTCACTTATTTCACTCAGCATTTTGTCCTCAAGGCTCATCCATCTCATCATGTGCTTCAGGACATCATTTTGTCTTACTGCTGTATAATATTCCATCATCTGTATATCCCACATTTTGTTAATCCACTCATCTGTTGGTGGACATTGGTTTGTTTCCATCTTTTGGTGATTGTGAATAATGCTGCTATGAACATCAGTGTGCAAATGTCCATTTGTGTCATTGCTTTCAGCTCTTCTGGGTATATACTGAGTAGTGGTATTGCTGGGTTACAGGGCAACTCGATATTTAGTTTCCTAAGGAACCGCCAAATAATCTTCCATAGTGGCAGCACCATTATACATTCCCACCAGCAGTGCAAAAGTGTCCCAATTTCTCCACATCTTCTCCAATATTTATAGTTTCCTGTTTGTTTAATAGCAGCCATTCTTACAGGTGTGAGGTGGTATCTCACTGTCACCTTGATCTGCATTTTCCTCATAGCCAATGAAAATGAGCATCTCTTCATGTCCTTTTGAGTCATCTGTATTTGCTCTTCACAAAATGCCTATTCATATCTTTAGCCCATTTTATAATTGGGTTGTTCTTTTGTTGTTGAGTTATATGATTTCTTTGTGTATACAGGATATACACAGACCTTTGTCTGATGTGTGCTTTCCAAATATTTTCTCCTATTGATTGAGTTGACTACCTCTTCACCTTTTGACAAAGTCTTTTGAGGTGCAGAAGCATTTAATTTTGAGGAGTTCCCATTTATCTACTTTTTCTTTTGTTGCTTGTGCTTTTGTGTAAAGTTTAGTAAGCTACCTCCAATTACTAGGTCTTGAAGATATTTTCCTACATTTTCTTCTAGAAGCTTTGTGGTGCTAGTTCTTATATTTAGGTGTTTGATCCACTTTGAGTTAATTTTTGTATAGGGTGTAAGGTAGGGGTCCTCTTTCATTCTTTCACATATATATTTTGCTTTTGGAGAAAAGCATAATTGGGGAAATAAATTTTATTCCTCTGATTACCCTTTAATTAAAACAAACACACACATACCTATCTCTTTTGATGTCTTTGTTTAGTTAAAGGCTATGCCTTCACAGATGAAACACTATTTAGAATTCACAGTGTTTTTGAATTTCAGAGTATATTTAAATTTCAGGTCTTGAATTTCATATCAGGAAGCTGAATTCAGCCAAACTTTAATATGAAAATACCCCTGATTAAAGCATAAAATTGCACTTTAACCAGTAACACCTACCTTTCACTGAGTTCTTAAAAAGACATGCATGCATTAACTGCTTTTTCCTCAGCTATCAACACAGTCAATACATGTGTATAATTCTTTACTATCTACATGGTGATTAGCTTGTTGAGGAATGATGAGTAGCAGGATTTTTTAAAACTATTTTTCCTCTCTACTTTGCCTGCTCTTGGCCACATGCCACCACCCCCAACTGGAATGTGGTCAGGAAGTATATTTTTAAGGTTAGCCTAAGAGAAAATAGGATTAGGAAGACAAAGTTATTGACCATGAAATGTACTTTAGAGTCAGATATATGGGCATGTGTGGATTATCTGTCCTATTGCTTTCTTCTGTTGTTTCATTGACTCAAGATATACATGGAGAGGCTAGGGAAAAGAGGGGAGATAGGAAGGGGACATGCTAAACCACTGGAGCTAGGATTTATTGCAAGGCCCATGAACTAGGTAACAAGCAGTTCTTGGGCAATGACCTTATTTTATGTCTCTTCCATCTCTTAGAGACATAGAACTGGTCTGAGGAAGGAGAATCCAGGGAGGGGGTGGGCTGAGGGTTGTGAGTGGAGGGAAGAGACTTACATTTGTTGGAGCCTGAGCTCCAGGCAGCATGAGCCAGGCACTAAGTAGGGCTCTTTTTACACCTCATCTCATGTAACACTCCCAGCAACGCTGTCTGCCTTACTGTTGTCATTTTATAGATTTAAAAATGGAACCTCAAAGAAGTTTATTGACTGGCCTGAAATTCCACAGCAAGTAAGTGGGGGATCCAGAATTCTGATTCCCCAGAATTATGATCAGGATGCTAATCTGTCCTGCTCTGATGAGAAGGTTCTTCCCCTATAACATGTGGGGCATATTAAGTAAGACATTCAATGACTACTGCTTGGATAACTTATATGTGTCTGATGAAGGCAGCAGTTATTATTTTTGTAATATTCAGGATAATAGACACTATTCTGATTTAGTCTTCAGGGCTTGAAAATAATCAGATTTAGTGTAGGAAACAAAAAGAGATTTGAGTTTATTGAATGATTCATATATTTACATTTACTGAATTACCTACCTCTGAATAAATGCAATTAGTCCTTGACCCCTAGAAACTCACATTTTATTTGAAGACATAAACATAACATCAAATAATGCCCTTGAAATGGTCACTCATAGGGCTGTTGGAACAATATTCAGTCTGATGAGGTAGAAAAAGATTTGCACAGATCCAAATTCAAAATGTCACAAATCCTCCAAGAACTGTCACTTCTTCCTCTAAATTGTCTCTGCAGTCCTTCCTTCCTCTCCCTCTCTATGGCCTTCTGTATCATCTTCTGCAAGACCTCTGACTCCTAGCTGGTCACAAGGTCTTCAGTCTCTCACTACTGCTGTTCAGCTCCCACGTTGCCTTCAGTGAGATAGTTCTAAAGTCCCTGTCTCACCATGGCATACCCCACCTAAAGCTCCTCAGTGACTCCTCAATGCTGAGAAGGTAAAGCCCATGCAATCTAGGCCAGTCACGACTCTCTCCCATTATATGGAATGGCATGCTGCCTCAGGCCTCCCATTTTATCCAGGCTGAGCCCTTCCCTCCCCTCTCCTTGACTGCCTGGTCAGCACCTGCATTCATCCTTCAGGACTCAGCTCCTGTATTTCAAGTCTTCTTCTATGCACCATATTCCCTTCTTCATGACCCTTGATAACTATTTGTTCAGATGCTCCCTCCTCCCCATAGACTATGAACCCCTTAAGGCCCAAAAAACCCTGTCTTGTCTATCTTTTTGATCTCCTGACTTAACACTAGTGGAATGTCAGTGGCATAAAATAAAACTGAAAATAATATATATGCTGGACCTTGAAGATTGAGTAGCATTTACTAGCTAAGCAAGGCAGAAAGGCATAGGGAAAGAGGTATGACGTGCAAGACGAGTTCAAGTGAAGCAGACAGTCTGCCTAGAGGTGTGGCTGTAGCATCAGGGAAGTGAATAGTGTCGGGACTAGAAATGTCAACCAGGCAAGGCTGCTGAGAGCCTTTTTTAAATGATCAAGTTTTTTTTTTCTTTGGTGGTGGGACGGTGCATGGTCTGGGAATCAAACCTGGGTCTCCCTCATGGAAGGCAAACAGTCTACCACTGACCCACCCGTGCATCCCCTTGAGAGCCCTTTTGAGCTTTGTCCTATAGGTGATGGGACACTGTCTCTAGCACTTATTTATGGGCTCTGATTTGGGGCAGCGTCACTGTTCCATTGTCAATGAGGATGATAACTCAAGCTGCAGTTTGGGTGGCATTCACTAGCGTGGCCAGAATCTGTTCTGATTGGTCAGTGCCCAGTTTTGTTGATTATTAAATATTTTGACTATAACATCACGTCCTGGAGCTATTGGAATGATTAAACAAGAAAGCTTTGGGAGCTAAAGTGCCCTGCAGTCATCAACCAGGCTACTGTGTCTTCCCTTGGGCCCAACTAGATAGCCAGCATTTGACCCAATGTGAATCTTTGTACTCTAGCTTGACCTTTTAATTTGTTTCATTATTGTATTTAATTTATTTGTTATAGAAACAGACAGGACATTTTTTAGCAGCTGTGCATTTCCTGTCCCTTTGTCTTCCAGTTGCAGTGCATTTCCTTACCCTTTCTGGTTGAATGTTTCAGATGTCAGTTCACAGTAGCCAATGTGCGAGAGAAAATTTATTGCAATGCCTCAAGCAACTCAAATAGTCCAAGGCTATTCTATCCAGTGGGTTTTTCCATGTAGTAGGAAATGAATCTTGTGTGTTACCCTTTAGATCTGCCAGGAAAGCCCTTCTGGGATGTTAGTCCACTTCATCGGCATTTTTCAAAAGGAGCCCCAGGTGTCTAAATTAACACCAGCGGGACCACTTAAGGCCCATTGTCATGCCTCAGCTTCTTTGTTCTCTGAGATGTGAGAGGCTGGATTATAGAGCCAACATCTCCAAGGGCACTGGGCCTCACTTTTCCATGAAGACCTCACCTCTGACATGTCCTGGTTATATTAGTCAAAACTATGGCTGCTTGTGCCATGGTGTCAGCATAGGGTGCCAGGTCCCTTTGATTATCAAGTTCAAGCAAAGAGAGAGCTTTAGAGACTTCTTTCTTTTGTTGCCACCACTAAACAGCATTTCCCACTTAACAGACCATTTAATTTATCTATTACTTAATGTGTTTAAATTGGAGTTGGAGAGGTCACAGTTTGAAGAAGGAAGCCTGCTGCTTCTGCGGCTCCTCCTCCCAAAGTAATGTTTGATTTAGCTGTGTAAACAAATGACTACATTCCCGAGAGGTCTTGGAACACAGCTGGCTTCCCTGGATTGAGTTCTAACCCCTTCCACCAGGGTGAACTCTGCTTCCTGGTGACTATCAGCAAGACAACTGACAAGGAACCATAGGTCTCGTGTAGATTTCAGTCAAAGGATGGTGGCCCAGCCAAACAGGTTCAGCTGTAGCAGTTGGGGGCTGAAGAGGACAAGGAAACCCCTTTTCTTGTATTTCTGCCATTTCTGTCATAGGGTGTTATAATGGTTCATACTGAGATTCTGAAATCTGGTTGCAACATTTGCCCCAAATCTACCTCTGAAGACATAAATCACTTTATGACACTGAAGGACACTTTCAAGTCCTTTCAGTGTCTGAAGATGCCTTTTAAATTCTTTTCCCAATAGTGGTGATAGCTTTATGTTGAGGCAGTTCTTGTCTACCTACATTTTTCCTCAATATCTATGACCAGCATAGTTTCTCTCTGTGTAGAGGTATATAGCTTCCACGGACTCAGCCTCATTAGGACCTATGTTCTAATTTACAAGCTACTTAGATAAGACCAAAGATATCAAAACCTCAGCTGAGGGTTTAATCATTCACCTTTGCTTCCTAAACACTTAAACTCACACACACTCCTGTGAATATTCATGCCCATTTGCCAAGATTTTAACTTCAGGGACCAAAGCAAATGCCAATAGGAAAGGAGGCCACTGGCTGTGAGGCAGGTAGCCTCCTTATGAGAATTCAAGGATGCATCATGAGTCATATTTCAGATGGTGACCCAGGGAGTTCTGACACATGTCCAAAGTAGCTTCTACAAGTGCTCTGCTTTGACTTGGGAAGACTTGGTGAGGGCTAGCTTTATGAGACCTTCTTCTGGATAGAAGTTGTCTGATTTTTGCCTAATGAACAATGATTAGCCAGTGAACACCAGTGAGTGATATAGGCTCCTCCCATCCCAGGTGGGGCTTTGGCCTCTGCCCATCACATTGTTTTAATCAGATCAGGTGCTATGGATCAGCTGAGGACAGCTTTGTTCCGAGATGCTATTATTTAAAGAGAATAACTACCTCCTTCCCCTGGCAAACAGCTGTCATGAAAGAAAGATGGCCTGGAAGGAACTTAAAAATCACTAAACTCTATTAACTTTCAAGTTATTTTGCAAATGCAGTAATAATAATTGGCATTTATTGAGTCTTCATTATTTATGAGACAGTAACTTAGTATACACAGTGGTTAACAAATACACAGACTCGAGCCAGTTTACTTGGGTTATAGCGGAGGACATTAAACAAGTGACTTTAACTCACTGTGCCTCATAAATGTACTTGGAGTGAAAAGAGTAACCGACCTCCTAAGGTTGTAGTGAGGATTAAATGGATTAATACAAGTAAAGCTCTTGGGCCAATTTGGGACATGCAGTAAGCCTTTAATAGACATCAGCTTTTGTTCTTGCAGTGAGGCACTGGCTGAGCCCTATGCAAACCCTGTCTCATGTGATCCTCAGAACAGACCGAGGAGATAGGTCCTGTCTCCACTTTAACAGATAGGGAAACAGAGGCCACACAGTCAGGAACCAGCAGAGCTGGGCTGGCATTCAGGTCTGTTTGATTCTTAAACACTATGCTATACCGTTTTCCAAGACGGGAATGGTAAACCGACTTTTAAAATGGGTCACATGGTTCAGGGTAGAACATGAGTGTTTGAGAACCTTTCGAGTTTTATTTTTCCAGAGAGTATCAGAATACCAATCTCGGGGGACACAGCAGGAAACCTGACTGTGCATCAGCTGCCTGATAAACCAGCCAGGATGGAGCCCACGTCACTGCAGGAGTCAACAATGTCACTGACAGCATCAGCTGTTTATTCCAAGATTATTTCCCCTGAAGACATGAGAGTAAAAAGAGAATGTGCTAGATAGCTCTGAAAGTCACATTATTAAAATGTAATTTAAAAATTATTGTGCTAACATATATACAACATAAAATATGGCATTTTAGAGCAAACACATGGGGTTAAAATCTAGAAAATATAGGTTACCAGGAGTTAGACAGAGGGTAGAAAATGGGGAGGGGACGCTTAATTTGATCAGAATTTTTAAAGAGGTTGATTGTAAATGCTTGAAAATGGATAGAGGCGATGGTAGCACATTACTATGAGTGTAATGAACAGTGCTGAATTATGGGTGTGGGTGTGACTGGAAGGGGAGGTTTAGGGTCGTGTCCATCACGGGAAGGAAAGCTGGAGGTTAAAACATGGGACTGCACAACATAGTGACCCCTGCAGTGGGCGATGACTGTGGTTAATGTACAAATATAAGAATGTTCTTCCATGAACTAGGACAAATGTATGTCGCTATTACAAGGTGTTAATAATAGGTGGTTTATGAGGAAAAAATATAGCTAATGCAAACTGTGGACTATAGTTAACAGTAGTATTGCAATATTCTATCATCAGTTGTAACAGAGGTACCATACCAAAGCTAAGTGTTAATAATAAGGGGAAATAAAGGGTATGGAGCTTCTCTTCTTGGAGTAATGAAAATGTTCTCACATTGATTGTGGTGATGTATGCACAACTCTGTAAATATACTGAGAGCCATTGATTGTCCACGTCAGACAGATTGTGTGGTGTGTGAATAAAACTTTAAAAAAAATATATGCCATTTTAACCATTTGTGAATGCATGATGCAACGGCATTGGTTACCTTCATAGTGTTGTGCTACCATCAGCACCATCCATCACCAAAACCTTTTCATTACCCCAAACAGAAACTCAGTACCCGTAAAAAATAATCCCCCGTTCCCTTCTCCCACTGGCCCCTGGTAAAAATGTATTTTTTTTTTGTTTGTTTTTAAAATTTCAAGGTATAATCAGCTTATACTCTCACTAGCATCATAAGAAATTCATTTTACAGTAATTTTTCCTAGCTTATCATCGCAATCCAGGGTACACAGGATTATGTTCAAAACACATGGTAGTAAAGTTTTTCTTCCTGCAGCATTCAGGACTTCTAGATTTAAGTGAATTCGGCTCAATAAACACTTATTGGGTCCCCATCATGAGCAAATACATTTCCAGAGACCACAAGGCATGGTCCCAGGGCTCAAGGAACTTATAGTCTCTAGAGCTGTGCTGTCCATTACAACGACCATTGTACCATTGTGGCTATTTAAACTTAAATGAGTTAAAATAAAAAATTCAGTGTCTCAGTTGCACTAGCCACATTTCAAGTGCTCCATAGCCACCTGTAGCTCCTGGCTCCCACATCAGACAGGGCAGATACAGAATATTCCCACATCCCAGGAAGCTCTCCTGGACAGTGCAACTCTAGGGCCAGAAGGAAATGTCCTTGTTCAGGAAAACTGTGCTCCTACTTTGTGGTTGGAGTGCAGCTTCCCCTTACAGAATAACGTGTGGGGACAGCACCACCTTCTAGACTTGGCGCGTGAAGGCACAGATAGATTCTTCTTCCAAGGGCCCTTGACCCTCAATCCCAGTCTCCTCACCAGTAAAGCAAGGACATCAGACCACAAACCTCTAAGGCGCCTTCTTCTGTTGAAATGTCCTGTGATACTGCGAGTGAGTTGTTAGAACGTCCCTTGGGTGTCACAATGTACTACTGTGAAGATGAGCTTTCATGTCCCAACTTTCTTTTGTTTTTCATTTTAGAAATTTATTTTCAGAGTCACTCTAGTGCTCAATACTAAACTCTGTGTACAGGGCTAATCTCACCGAAATTGATAAAGTAAGATTATTACTCATTCTTGTAGAACATTGAGCTCCTGAAGAAAACTTAAATATATATATATATATATATATATTTGTATATATAGTTTTGCTATATATTTATATATATAGTTATATATATATATATATCAAGAAGAAAACTTAAAATATATATATTTGCTATATATATATATATATCAAGGAGGCATCAGAACTAAACTACTATATATATATATTACATTCAATATTCCCTCCTCCTTGCCCCTGCAGCCGACTGACGGGGTCTGTGGAGTACCCCCTCCCCACAGAACCACTGTTGGGTTAAAAACTGTCAAACACGGGTGTACGGGGTGCCAGGTCTCTGGCCTTTTATGTATGGTGAAAGTCCATAATAAAATTCCTCACAAAAGGCCATTTATAAAATAGCAAACCCAACGTTGTTTCTGTCCAGGGGAAATGAACATTTATCAAGAACCTCCCGTGTATGAGGCACTTGTGTCGTTCATCTCATCTAAGGACAGGCCAGTGTTAGGCCGGGCAATGCCCATTTGCCAGAGAATAGCTGACTAAAGAAAATTCCCTTTTTCTTAACTTCATGATGTATAACTAAACCTACTGGTGTTTCTTAAAGAAATGCCAGTTCACTCTCCTTTTAAAATAACTCTCTTCTCTGTGTAATGTCACGTGAGCCTTTGTCCCTAGGTTTTCTCATGTACCTGTGTTCCTCTTTCCCATATCAGCTGGAAAGTTCAGTCCCCTTGTTCTCTTTCTTTTTATGGAGCAGATTTTTTATGGAGAGAAAAATGTACATGGTCCTGGGGCCTGAGGCTGGACAGTTTAGCTCAGGAGGCCTGAGGAGGAAGGGTCTGCCACTCCTTGTTCAATGCAGCTCGTGGGTGATAAGCGGTACCTGCCCTGGGTGAGGGGCTCCCATGCCCCTGGGGTGGGGTTCATGGTTAAGCAAGCAGGAAGCTTCCAGTGAATGAGTTGGACTTATCTGCCCTGTGGCGGCTTGGCTCTCAGTCAGGGCCTTAGGTTGAGTCCACCTTTCTTGTTTTCTTTTCTTTTTTATTTCTCCTATTAATAATTGTGGAATCAAATGAACTGGGAATTGATACCTCTCTGCTACCTTGGGGGATTTTCTCAGCCTCTTTGAACCTAAGTTTCCTGGGTTGTAGAATGATAAATACATAATCATAATCCCTGCCCTGCCTACTTTATGAAAGTGTTGCAGACAGGAAGGGCCTGTGGAAACTACAATTCCGGGCATGTGAGCGGGGCTATTTCTGCTGCTCTGGAGTAGCTGCAATATGGCGGGAAGAGCTCTGGGCCAGGACGTGAAAAATGGGGAAGGAACCCAGGACTGCCACTTTCTAACTGCATAACCTTAGGCAATTTCTTCTTCTGTAAAGTTGGGGTTCCAGGTAACTCACAGGCTCTCTGTGAGAATTAATTTTTTCCTGTAAGGCCACAATACCTCAATTGCAGCCCTCGAACCAGCCTTCCTGCTCCCTCCCTTTGCCCACTCCAACCCATTCCACCCTCCCTACCAGTGATCTCTCTGAAACACAATCAGATCCCATATGCCACTTCCCTGCTTAAAACCCTGCAGTGGCTCCTTATGGCTTTTTAGAGTTTGCACGGAATGCTGAAAGACCCACATCCTGGAAAGCTCTTAGTCAGTTGGTCACCCTACAAAATTCAGCAGGGTGAACACGAGCTGGTCCCCACCCAACTTTCTAGTGTTCTTGTCTGACTACTCAACTCCACTCTCCCTAAGCTCATCCCACCCAAGGGTCCCTCCCTTGAGGCAGCCTTCCCTAGTCCCTGCAGCTAAACTTCGGTATGTCCCTCCTCTGAGGTCCCAGAGCATCTGGGTTTACTGTCTTCAGAATCCGGCCATTCTCTAGAACAATTGTTGGTTTACTCTAACCCTCTCCCTCATTGGGTCTAGAGTTCCTTTCCAGAAAAGATTTTTATCTCTCTTTCATTGCATCCCTGGAGCTGAGAAGGCAGCAAATTGCAGGCTCTCCCTAAATATTCCGTGAACAAATTAATCAAGACAAGCTTATCTGACCTTTTGTGAATTAAATTCTAAGAAAGAAACATCAATGCAAATGCCCATCACATGTTACAGGAGCAAGCGGCTAAGAAAAAACAAATACAAGTATAGTGCAGTGCTTTAATAGATCAACAAAAATGGACGGCCTCTAATATTCAAATTAAAATAATGGGTTTGCTCTCTTGGTGGACAATGTTTTTACTTTTCTGGGGGAGAAGGAGACATGTCAGGCAATTCCCCTCCACCAGCATTACCTGACGTAAGATTGTGATTGGAAATGATTTCTCTGACTAAACCCGTTCAGCTCTATATTACTCTCTTTCTTCCTCCCTGTTCTTCCCTCAGCTGGTCGTGCTTGTGTGTATGGAGAGAGGCAGGAAGGTTCAGCACCAGGAATGTTTCTCTCTCTTTTTAAAATTCTTTTATCATCAGGCCTTCTGATCTTCAAAACCGCCTCTATCCAACATGACCCCACTCCCTCACCTCCTCACGCTGGGGAGTGAGAGCAGGGAGTATTTTTGTCATTTTGAGGAATTGCATATTTACAAGCCTTGGACAGCTGGATAGGGCGGTCCTCACTAAATCTGCTGGACTAAGAGCAAGTCAGCATTTCCGAGCCCCCTTTCACCCTTAAATCTAGACACATTGAAAAATTGACAACGGACTCTGGAGTTAAGCAAACACTGGGTTTGTAGGTCTCGTTACATTTGACCCATCCCCTGGCATGGCAGCCCTTGTCCTCTGCCACTTTTGCAGTTGAATCTGTGCTGTTGGTGCTCCTCAAACTCTCTCAACCTTGGTGATTATCTGCAGTGTTTGGTCCTGAATAAGTTTGAAAGCTACGATGATGAAATTCAGCTTACCCAACGCGCCCTGTCGCTGCTGGAGGAAAACAGGTTCTGGGCTGGCGTGGTCTTCCCTGACATGTACCCCTGGACCAGCTCCCTGCCGTCCCATGTGAAGTACAAGATCCGAATGGATATCGACGTGGTGGAGAAGACCAACAAGATCAAAGACAGGTGATGTCTCAGGCATCTCAGAAGGTCCTGGCCACCCCAGGAATGTATAGAGCAAAGGTGGCTCCTCTGGGCTCAGGCCACCTGTCTCCTGAGCCAGGAGACAGGGAAGGGAGGTTTCCCTGGAAAGCCATAAAAACACTTGGGTCAAAGAACTCAGCTGACTGGCTGGCTGTTAGCTGTTGGGACTAGAAGTGCCCACCTGCCATCCTCACACCCTTTGACTCAGCACTTGTCCCAGGCTGGCCTCTGGGCAATTTGGTGATAGAACCTCTAGATAGTGATACTGCAAATGGGGTTTCTCCAAACTCAGGGAGAAACGACCTTTGGTACGGAGTGAGGATTTGAACCTGGGCTTGACCTATAAATCAGTAAATTAAGTTAAATAAGAGGACATAGGAAAGGCTGTAAAGCTAAGGGTAGAGTCCTTGAATGATAATAATAAAAAACTAGAGTCACACTGAACTAGAAAATACAATGGAATAGTTTGGAAGAGTTTAAGAGAAAGATTTCAGGAAGAGTGTGTCCAAATTCTGAGTGACCTCATACTTGTGAAGTACGAGTAAGCCCTCCATTCCCACAAGCATCCTTTTATCCTTCTCTCTGGGTTTCTTCTTAGGTACTGGGATTCTGGTCCCAGAGCCGATCCCGTGGAAGACTTTCGTTACATCTGGGGAGGGTTCGCCTATCTGCAGGATATGATTGAACGCGGGATCACTAAGAGCCAGGTCCAGGCTGAAGTCCCAGTGGGAGTGTATCTCCAGCAGATGCCTTACCCCTGCTTCGTGGATGACTCGTGAGTCCCAGGGTCCCGGTCCTCCTCCCAGACAAGCCAATCGGGGTGCAGGTGCTGCAGCGGGATTGGTGCTCTCCAGGCTTCAATCTGGACCTGGAGAGAAACCCAGGGGCTGGTGCCAAACTGGGGAGAATGGTGCCCTGGTTGTGGTGCCTGCTTCTCCCAGGCTCCAGGCAGGGGGAGATAAGAAAGTGAAGTGACAGGTAGAGAGAAAGGAGTTAGTAGTGTGGGTAAAAAGGGAAGGTGAATATTAAAGCAAGGGAAGTGAGATGGGTGAGGGGACAAAGGTTTTTTAAACTTCCCACTACGTAGTATGTTTGGTATGTAGAAGGGCTCTGGTCAGAGTGTTTGCCCAATGATTGCCAAATCAGGGAATTAGGACTCTGCATTATAAGTAGGTCCTGTTCCTAGGAGCCTCAGAATAATGTGGCTCCTTCCTTAATTAACATTCCCATGATGCATGCTTAATTAAGAAAAGGTAGAGGAATGTGCTCTGTACCCCCACCCAGACATGTATATTTGTTGGCCAGTAGCAAGCTAAGCATGTAGGCTACTGTTTTTGCTGAATGTAGATTTGGGAGGTGGTAGAAAGAGGGACAGAGAGGGAGGAGAAGGCCGAGAGGGCTGATTTACCATGGTAGATGGGATAAAAATGTCTCCCAGGACAGCAGCGGAGACCTACACCTACCTGGCTTAGGGATTGAACTCTTAGAGGAAAACTGGGAGGTTCACCATAGGAGACATGTACTTCCGCGCAGTTCAGGGAGGAAAGAAATTTGCACACCCTGAAATGGAAGAGTCAAATATCCAACTGGTGAGACAGTAAAATAAAACCCAGTGTTGGCACAGGAAACCCTCTCTCAACACTCCAGTCCAATCGCCTCCATTCTGAGGTCTATAGAAGAGTAAGGGAGATAATGCAAAGCACTAGTGGCCATTCTGCAGTCATTTTGGGTATGGATAATAGGCAGTGATAGGATGTACACTCAGGGGCCAAAGTCCAGTCCCACTTTTAGGATCAGAATGTGACTGGAAAGGAAGTGAATGTGGGAAGCTGGTAGGGATTTGGGTCATTTGGTGTGGGAGAGACCTCTGGTGGCCAGTGCAGGTTTAATGAATTTATGGTTCTCACCCTAGGGCCATCTTGAGTGAAATACTCCTACACTGGAATTGGGCCCTTCCTTTGAAAACACCCCAAGTTTTCAGGAGATTAATAATCCCAAGGGCTTTACTAGCACATGAAGCATGTAAATTTCACAAGAAAATAATTACAAAATATCAAATCTGCCCTGTTCGTTGGAGTGGCTATATCCATAAATCTACTCCACTTGCACAGGGCTGGTGGAGTCAGTGGCTCTTGGAGTCCTGGATCATTGGCTGATTAATTTCATGGGTCCATTGTCTTGGGAAAGTGCTACACTGTTTAGTTATGTTGTGTCTTTTTCTGCATAACTAGGGTTTGACTCTCCAAGGCAGACAGTGCTGAACTCTCTGACCCCCTTGGGGAGCCCAATTATTGATCCTCTTCCTCTTGATTTACCTTATTGGGCTTCAGGGCCAGTTGGTATGAACCTATCTATTCCACTCATACCCCATAACACCAAAGCTCCCACCCTTCCCGGCGAGGGCCTGCAGGGAAGAGCCACACTGTGCAAAATACACTGTGTGATCTTATCTACACATCTCATTTACAGAGCTTTCATCTGGGCTAACCAGAAAACTACCATTTGCTCTAAAGAAAAAGTAATGATTTAGGACAAAAGTATAATGAAGTAAAATATCCAAGCTCTCTGAATGCCCAGCAGAGATTTTTCTGCTTTCCCTTCACTACACCAGGACTTTGTTCTCAGCACATTCATTCAACACAAGTTTACTTCACTTCTGAAGATGTGGGGAACGTTACTATTCTGTTTCTCTCCTTTCACTTCAGCTTTATGATCATCCTGAACCGCTGTTTCCCTTTCTTCATGGTGCTGGCCTGGATCTATTCTGTCTCCATGACTGTAAAGAGCATTGTCTTGGAGAAGGAGTTGAGGCTGAAGGAGACCTTGAAAAATCAGGGCGTGTCTAACATGGTGATTTGGTGTACCTGGTTCCTGGACAGCTTCTCTGTCATGTCAATGAGCATCTTCCTCCTGACGATATTCATCATGGTAAGCCAGATGGAGAAGGCCCAGAGAGTCCAGGGTATTTCTCCCCCTTCCCCCCTTTCCCACTGTTAAGGAGCCTCTGCCTAGACTAGTCATCTGGCCACTGAGAGGAATATGTCATCGAGCTGCTGGCCCCTTCAGCCCAATGGGAAGACACTGAGAGAAGCAAAAGCTCGGAGGCCAAGGAGACACTGTGTCATGGCACCCTCCCCCTCCACTTCCTGCCCATGCAGCCACCCAGTCTATACAGATGATCCAGCCCCCTGCCCTGGGCCATCTGGAGAAGCTGCTGTCAGCAGAGCCCACTGCAAGGCAATTATAGTTTCAGAGCAGTACCTTTTTTCCAAACACCAGAGAAATAAGTATAAGGAATGTCTTCCTGCAATTACCATCACAACCAGTGCCTGGGGTTGGAATGTGGAGAGCCTTCTCAGTGGTCTTAGAGGAAGATACCTGGACTATTCATTAATCATCATCAGGGTCATGCCGTTCTTTTGGTGTGACCATTCTTTTGGCGTCATCAAATGTTCTCCTGCCTGCAGAATCTCCAAGACCTCTGTTTTAAAAGATGGAATTTGCAATCCATCCTTTTTCAGTGATAAGGAGTTTTTATGGCCACATACCACAGGCATGGGTCTGTCCTCTGCAAACTTAGAACTGCCTTGCAAGCCAGACTTGGAAATAAAATATTGTTTCACAAATACACCATGATCCCTCATTTTTAGCTCTTCCACAGTAGGTGAATTATTGTAGCTGTTGGATGATAAGTACATAAACTTAGGTAGTTTTTAATATTTCATTTGATAGAATTTGATTTAAGATTTAGATTTCAGGTTTAGCAAGCTCCTGATATAGTCTCACCAAGCTTGTTCTAACTGTTTACCATTGTCATATTAAATGCCCCTCTGCACTTAGGCAGTATGTAAGATGACCCACAGACCCTGGCTAACTCTCCCCTATCCCATGTGCTAATCTGGTCCAAGAACGTTCCATCACATATTCATTCAAATCAAGTCCCCCCCCCCCCGCCCCTTTGCAATCTAAATCAGAAAGATTTTGTTTTTTAGTGTTATATTGAGATTCAGTGAGTGGAAGCTAGAGCCCTATCAAAACCAATCCTAAGGTAGTTTTCTGCTTAAACAACCTGGCCCCTTCTGGACGTGGCTTTAAATTTTCATGTGGTGCCGGGGTACTACGGAGATGAGGGGAGAAGCTACACTCCTTGTCTTCCACTAGGGCAGCCAGACTCCTTCCCATCCTTCAGTCTGCTTCTTTCCTCTGCACCAAGATATTCTGTATCTTCAGAATCCAAGCAGTCATAGTGCCTAAGCATCTGACTAGCAATGGCCATGAAATCTTGCTTGAAATGTTGTTGATAAGTGACGCTGAAATCTGCCTTCATCTGAATGGGGCATTAGGACTTCAAAGCTTTCAGGAGGTGAGGTAAAGAATGTTCGGAAGAGTATCTTGCCCACAGGGGTTTCCCCTTGTGGGAACCAGAGCATTGTTGCAGTGAGGATGGAAACAGCTTTCCACAACAAAACAGTGTTTTCCTTAGAATGACTCTCCCATCTTTCCTCCCCACCTCAACCATGCAGGAAAGAAACTGGAAACAAGGGCAATGGAAGGTTCTACTGTTATTCAAGCTACTAGGAATGACAAAGAAAAGTGACCATTAGAGGAAGACAAGGCCAGTGAAGCTGTTGGGTCAGCTGAGGAATTTACATGTCTGTCATGGGTTAATTAGAATCATATAGTCCTCGAAGTTGTAGGACTTTGCTTTTTTATTTTGGCATGGCCAGGCTCCGATAATCAAACCTGGGTCTCCGGCATGGTGGGTGAGAACTCTGCCACTGAGCCACTGTTGCACCACCCAGGACTTTGCTTTGAGGGGGAGTTGGGATAAGAAATTGATTTCATTCTTCTGAGAAGAGCAACCTCCATCTTAATGTCCTTCCAATCAAAAGCCCCATGTTCAGCCATGAATGATTTGCTTTAGTTGAATTCCAGGGTGAGGAAGAAAAGGAGAGGAAGCTCTGGTTATTGTGGAGTCCCCCTTGGCTCATAAAGGCAGGACCTCTGAGTCCTAGTCTTGACATTTATTTACATTTCCTCAGACTTTGGTTCTTAAGCATGTCTCTCTTCTACCTTCCTCTCCCTCTGATACTTGCTGTATTTTGTTTTTCAATCTGTTCTGTCAGTGCCTGGTAGGCATGAGCGCATGATGAAGAAAAAGTGGTAATAGCAGATAAGTGGCACTTTTATTGCCAGGCAACTCTCACATGCCCATGACAGACATTGCTCATTGGTATCTCTTTTCTACTGAGAGGAATCCAGTGCCTCAGGGAGGTACTACCAATTGATCAGAACCCATTCATCCATTCATAAGATGAACTTATTTACACCTTTAAGTTGTCCTAAGAAAAGCACAGGATGACATTTGGATTTGACGATACATTCAAAGAGTAAAAATTCTCATGGGATGCCTATAGTAAAGGAAAACCAAGAAGGCCTAATAAATTTGAACATCTCAATTTATCCTAATAGTGTAATTGGGCAGCAGTTCACTTATTATGTTAGGGCTCTCTAGAGAAACAGAGCCAACAGGAGAGATCTGTAAATATGAAATTTATAAAGGTGTCTCATGGAACTGTGGGAATGGAAGAGTCCAAAATCCATAGGGCAGGCCGTGAAGTTGGCGGCTCCAGTGAAGGGTCTGGGCAAATTTCACAGGAGAGGCTCGCTAGCTGAGGAAGCAGGGAAGGTGTCTCCTTCCTTAAAAGCCTTCAGTTGATTGTTATCTTGTTGTGGGAGGCAGGCCTTAGTTGATCACAGATATAATCAGCACAGATGCAATCAACTGACTGATGACTTAATACACCAGCCTTCTGGTTTATCCACCAGCCATGGAATACCCTTGTACCAACAGTCAGGCCAGTGCTTGCCTGACCAGACAACTGGGCATCATCACTTGGCGGAGAAACCATCACACTTAGCAAAAGTTGCTAGTTCAGTCCTATTTTCCACACAAAGTGATGGACTCATTAGTTAATAGGGAACCCACAGGTTCCACAAAATATGTTTGTATGATGTACTTGGATGGGGAGGGTCAACCCATTTTCAAGTGATTTGGATTAATTACCAATATTTTCACCTGTGTGAATGGCAAAGCTCAGAATACAAATACAAATGAGCAAGTCAGCAGACCGTGCTCCAGGCGAAATGTTACAGCTTGTTTTGAGTGTTCTCCCACCTCCCTCTTTTGTCCTTCTGTTCGGTATATCCAGCACTCTGTTGCTGCTCCAGCATCCCATCCCCACTCCCTACTACCAGTGCCAGGTCTTCTTTCCCTGCTCCAGATAGAGTGCTCCACATTATTCCCTGTCCACCAAGGACTGGCTTACTTAACACCTGATAATTGCTAGCCTATTATGCTAACTTCCCAGGAAAACGCCATCTGTCTGATGAAGGGACACAAAACATTGAGTCTCCACATGTAGATACTCAACAACAGGCTAGTGGGAGACCTCCCTCTGGGGCAGAGGGCTGCAGGGGGCCCTGGAGTCACTGCACAGAGGTTGCCCTCAGCCTATGACGGTGGCCCTGGAAGTGGGTGGGAATTACTGACCCCTGGCCTCTTTGATTTCAGCATGGAAGGATCCTACATTACAGCAATCCATTCATCCTCTTCCTGTTCCTGCTTGCTTTCTCCGCCGCTACAATCATGCAGTGCTTCCTGCTCAGCACCTTCTTCTCCAGGGCCAACCTGGCGGCAGCCTGCAGCGGCATCGTCTACTTCACCCTCTACCTGCCACACATCCTCAGCTTCGCCTGGCAGGACCGAATGACGGCTGACCTGAAAATGGCCATGGTGAGGGGCCTGGGGCTCTCCCCTAGCACGTGAAGGAGCCGGAGCCCATGCTGGAGGATGATGGTCTGCCCGTGAGGAGGTCCCCTTTGCTGTTTGGCTACAAGGGACGTGGGTGTTAAAAGCCATAAGGGTGGGTGGGCCACGGTGGCTCAGCAGGCTAGAATGCTCGCCCGCCATGCCAGAGGACCCAGTGCCTGCCCATGTAAAAAAAAAAAAAAAAAAAATGAGCCAGAAGGGCAAAAAGTGGGAGCAGTCTTCACCCTGGGCCTGAGTGACCCAACAATTACCCTCTACCCCACCTTCTTGATTGATCTGCCCTAGGAAGTAACTGGAAAAATCCATTCAACTCTTGGATCCTTTTTCATGAGCAAGAGGAGAACCAGCCAGGCCCGCCTCAGTGTCTGCGATTTGGGAGAGAGGGGAGCTTCCACCCTAACTGTTTTGTCCAGAAAGATGTTTGTATTGATTAAAAGTGTTTGTTTCTCTCCACATACTTTGCATTGGATTAGCTCTACAGGTGTCTTTAGAATGTTCTACAGTGCTCACAGGTCCAGAAATGGCCCAGGCTCCTTGCCAGGAAAGGATTCCAGAAATTGGTTTTTGATTGCCTGAGAGACCTCTTAGTTTGAGAGTCTCAAACTAATAGCACTGTCTCTTCTCTAATTGTTTTCAAACAAACACTTTCCATCTCTCATTAACACTGGCTAACCAGCCTCCAGGCCCTTCTAGGCTCTTACAGGGTGCAGTTTTCCTTCCCTTCCTTGTCCTCAAGGATCTCCCTATCCAGAGTTCTCTGTATGGTGGAGTCGAGTAAGAGCTGCCACCTGCCTCTGGTTTGGGAAGGATCTCAAGTCTGACTTGTTCTCACAATTCAAACCTGTGAGAAAAGGGCTGCAGGAGCAGCTGCCTTTTATTTCTCATGTTAAATTAACTATTGCCATTTATTATGGCACCCAATTAAAAAAAAATAATCCCAATGGGCTGGTAGCAGGAAATCCTTAGGAGTCAGCCTGTGGGGAGTGCTGGGCTGCTGGAGCAATTTTGATCGTCACTGGGTAGATGCTGGGCAGGTACTCTGAGGCCACAGCTCAGTGGGTGTGGGGACCCATGAGGGAGCTACAGGGCCGGTAACCATGTGGACCAGGGGCAGGCTGAGATTTTAAAAAGGGGTTTTGTGAAAGTACAGCTAGATAATTCCTTCTTCCTGTAGAGAATTGAAGCCCACCCTGGGTCCTCCAAACTACAGGAGGTCTCTGCCAGAAGTAGTGGGAACAGCAAATCCCTCTCTCTGAGCTTCCACGCTTCCTGCACTGTTGGGGGCCACCCATGGAGAACCGGCTGGGGAACTTCCTCTGCAGACCTCCCTCTGCACTCTCTTTTTCATTAGAGAAAACAAGTTGACTTGTTTTCCGCACAGAGACCTTGAGAAAATGATCATCCCTAGTCTGGAGGTGGGAAAGGGTGGTAGTGTAACCTGAGGCTTGCCTGGCCTCTTGGGCTGCCTTCTGCTTAACTACCCAGCCTGCCCCAGAAAACTGATGACCTTTGTGGAAACTTCAAATGGGATATTCCCAGAATATCTCAAGTTGGCATCTTTGTTCTGCTGAGAACTCCGTGATTTAAAGAAAGAGGTAGGAGGATGGGGAAAGAGGCAAGAAGAAAAGCGTGCGGACATTTGGTCTTTTGGTGCGTTGTGCTGTGTAGCCTTTCTTTGTCTTTCCCCTTAAATTACTAGTCAGCTGTTACTCTGAGCAGGTGGGAGATGGCTTGGTCCCTAGGCAGGGGTCCCTCGGGCCTGAGAGGCCGGCCCAGTATCCTTCTGTGGGAAGACTGCCTTAACCCCTTCCTAGGACAGGCTTACACGCAGATGCAGCACGGACACTCCTTTGGTCCTCCCTCCTGCCTTGTGGGTAACTGGGTGCTGTGGTTTTGGGTGAAAGCCTCTCTGATCATCTTCTGTGCCCTTTTTGCCCCACTGCAGAGCTTGCTGTCGCCTGTGGCTTTTGGGTTTGGCACTGAGTACCTGGTTCGCTTCGAAGAGCAAGGCGTGGGGCTGCAGTGGGGCAACATTGGAAACAGTCCCATGGAAGGGGATGAATTCAGTTTCCTGCTGTCCATGAAGATGCTGCTCTTTGATACTGCTCTGTATGGCTTGCTTGCCTGGTACCTTGACCAGGTGTTTCCAGGTAAGGGCCCCCTCCATAGCATAAAAGTTATTGGGTTTTTTAAGATCTCCAGCACGCCCTCATTTCATCTAATTGAAATTTCATTTCTAAGCTCTTTGAATTTGGGCTCTCAGAACCAGCATTTGAAAGTTAAATCTAGGAATCAAAACCCCATTAGCAAATCCATATTGGCTCTACTTTGGAGCTATATCCAGAATCTGGCCTCTGTCACCACACCCATCACTACCTTCCCAGTTCAAGGCTTTTTCTTCCGTCATCACCTCCCAGTAATCAGTTCTCCACACTGTATTCAGAAAGAGTCTTCCGGAATCTAGGTCAGATCTCTTTAGCCCTCCATTCAAATCTCTCCAACAGCTTTCCATTTTGTTCAGAGTAAAATCCAATGTCCCAACCCTGGCCTACAAAATGTTATAATATCTGGCCTCCATCTGTTCCTCATGCCTTTTCCTTCTTTCCCCTTTTCCTCTGCTCTAGTCAAACGCTCCCCTTACTGTTCTTCAACAAGCCGAGCACCGTTTCTCCTCAAGGCTTTTGCATGTGCTCTTTTTACTGCCAGGAATTCGTCCCTTCCCCTCCTACCCCATACCTGCGGGCTCGCTTCCCTGCTTCATTTGGGTATCTGTTCAAATGCCATCTTACCACAGAGATTTTTCCTGACTAAAAATATCTAAATATTTATTCCTATATAAATAGCACTCCTTCAGTGCTCCTACCCCCTTACCTTACTTTATTTTAAAAAACATTCCTCACCACCAGACACGATATGTCCTTGGGTTTGTTTATGGACATCTACCCTCAGGAGAACATGATCTCCATGAAAACAGGCACCTGGTTGCTTTGTTCACTGTTATAGGCCCAGAGCCCAGAATAGTGCCGGACATTTGGTGGACACCAAATAAATATATAATTCATCGGAGGCATAGAAAGTCAGCTCCTGAATGAAAACTGGCTTTGCACAGTTTCGTGTTTGCTTTGGAGAAAATCAATTTTCCATCAAATGAGCATTTCCTGACAGCTAGGGAAGTGCCACTTCCATTTGCAAAGTCTCCAAGTCACCCAAAGGCCATCTTGCACCATGCAGTTGTGATCTGGCTCTCGATGCTATGGCCAGGGGCAGGCAGGGGAGAGGAAGGCTGGGCCTGGTCCCTGGGCAGGGCCAAGCTCTTGTTACCAGATCATTTCAAGGCAGCCTTTGTTGATAAAAATACAAAGACAGCAACCCTGAGGTAGGAAAAGGATGCTAGACTGAGGGCCAGGAGGCCAGGGTTTGCAACTCAGCCAGGTGACTGCAAGCAACACACTTGGCCTTGCTCAGCTTCAGTTTCTTCTGTCTTGAGCGTCATTAGAAGAAGATATATATATATATATTTTAACTTTTTTTATTAATTAAAAAAATTAATAGAAGAAGATATTGTAGGTAAAAATTAGTTGTGTTAAAAGTAAAATTTATGCAAAACCTGAGAGACTTGTTTTAGCCAAAGGTCCTAATCCATTCAAAACCAGGGAAGCACACTGCACTGGGCTCAGTAGGACCAGATACTGGGAATTAAAGGGCCAAGAAGACAGACCCAGGCTTGCCCTTAAAGAGCTTGCTGCCCACGAAACAGGCAATGACTATCAAAAAAGCAGAGACAGGATTCTCACAAAATTTTGCAAAGAGCAAAACTTACTAGGAGAACTAGACTAGAAATGTGGGAGCCTCGTTCTCGAAACCCAGATGGAGCCAGAGGAGTGGGTGGTTGAGAACAGTGGTGTTAGCAGCATGACTCATGTACAAATCCTTGCACCTCTATTAGCCGTGACCTCAGGCAGATTCTTCAACCTCCATGAGCCTCAGTTTTCTTATCTATACCACAACATTAGCCGTCTATCTCATAGGGTTGTTCTGAGGATTAAAGTTTTTAATACATGGAAAGCACTTATGGCAAAGCCTGGCACACAGAGTGCATCCAACAAATGATGTTTATCATTATTATTACCTGGTAACTGTTGAAAAAGGGTACGATTTAATGAGGTGATTTATTGAAAAGCAAATGTCCACAAGTTCCTTGGGGTTAGTGTTGCTGGTTCCACCCCAAAACATAACCTTTAGTATGAAAGCATGTTGGGGAGGCAGTCTTTGCAGACCTTGGGGAGCCATGTCATGGCTAATGGACTATGAATATTTATAGTTACAGTTTGAGGTTCAGATAGATAAATTCTAGATCCTACAGAATTGTGATATGGTGGGAGAGGGAGACTATTTAGGCTTTTTCACTTTATTTGCCTGTCTGTTTTTAGGGGATTATGGAACCCCACTTCCCTGGTACTTCCTTCTGCAAGAGTCCTATTGGCTTGGTGGTGAAGGTGAGTTGTTTAGAAACAAAAATGAAACCTTAGTACTTAGAACTTGCTCCTTTGGCCTACTGAGTAAGAAGTGGATGGATTATCTGAGCAGCTGGAGAGACTAGAGGTAGAATCACAGCAGCTGGCCTTGAACCCCAAGTGCCCCTTCTATGCCAAGGGTGTGATTCTGGGTGACTGAGTGGGACCCCCACCAAGGGGGTGGGGGCTGGGGGCAGCTTCACCACGTCTGGGAGCCCACCCTTCCTGTTCCCGGGGAGACGCTAGGCCAAGGGGAGTGATGAGCACCGATGGGCCCTGTGTGATAAACCCTGTGTGCTGCACAGTGTGTGCCTGGTGGATCGCTACCCTCTTAAAAGAGAGCCACATCGCTTCAGGAGCTAAGTGACTTTTGCAACTTCGCCGTTTAAGGCAAAGAGACCCAGAGGCTCATGAAGGAATCTTTACATTCAGCCTCTGCTGCCGCCCCCTCCTGCTTTTTTTTTTCCTCTCCTCTTTTCAAATATAAATGAATTAATTTTCCCAAGGTGCAGGGTTGTCCAGAGGCTGGGGCATGGCTGCCGATCTTCAAAGGAAATATTCCCAGGCTCTACCGTCATAGTCATTTTCTTTAAGTGCAATTTTATTAAGAACTATTATGGATTCATATACCATATAATCATCCAAATAGTAAAATCAGTGGTTCACAGAATCATCCTACAGCTGTGCATCTGTCATCATAATCGAGTTTCGAACATTTTCATTACTCCAAAAAAATAAAAAATAGAAATGAACACCCAAAACATCCCTTACCCCCCTTCCCTACTATTATTTGTTTTTTTCTTCTTACTCATCTGTTCATACAGTGGGTAAAAGAAATGTCAGGCACAAGGTTTTCACAATCACACAGTCACACCTTAAAAGCTCTATACTCGACAGTCATCTTCAAGAATCAGGGCTATTGGATTACAGTTCAGCAGTTTCGGGTATTTCCCTCTAGCTGCTCAATACCTCAAACCCTGAAATATTGCGGTGCTCTTTCTTGTGGTCCGGGGGAGAGGGATAAAAGGGATTTGCCTAATATGCATCTCAGACAAAAATGGCCTTTCCCACTGAACGAGGTGGCAGGCCTGGGGAGAATGCTAGGAGGAGGGAAAAAATACCTCTTTTTGTGAAGTATGAGGAGGCAGAGAGATTCCGTAGCTATGAGCAGGGGACTCCCCTGGAGCTGGGAGGTTCTGGAAGCAAAGGCACCTGCTCTTTACTTTGTATTATTGGGTCAGGGCCAGGATTTATCGATGTTTGTTTTCTCTCAGGGATTAGTCTGGGGCCTTTAAAAGGTTTGGGCAGGGTTTGTAGTTTGTTTTTTTTCAAAATCATCCAAACAAACTTTAATAGCTCAGTATTTTTCCACTATGTTGGTTGTCTGTCTATATGCTTTTAAATTTCTATATGACAGGGAGGTTGTAATCCCATTACAGGTAGGGGCTTCCAGCACTCTGTGTGCTCCTGGAATGTTTCTTATGTCCGTGAATATCAGGACTTGCGGACTTTTTTTTCCTTTGAGACTAGAAGATAGTCCACCTCTCAGAAAGGAAGAATTTTTAGGACAAATATGACCTCCTCGAAAAGGTGAATCACATATATTTTTGCCTGACAGCAGCCAAATATTTTTCACTTGCCTCACAGGCTAGACTGAAACTTTAAAATCAGAAAGGAGTTTGAGTTTCTCCACCGAACCCCTTCCATTCACAAATGAAGAAACAGAATTCAGGAGATGTCCAGTGACTCACCCAAATTCCTGCTGGTAGTTTGAGAGAAAAGTCTGGAACTGGGACACAGATTTCCTGGTGAAGGACTCACTCCAGTGACTAAACTCTTTAGAAAGTTATTTCCCTTCTGCTATTTTATTACCTATCAGGATGGTATGTTAGCTCTTAACATGATCAAGGGGGTTGTGAGAAATAGGTTTGAAAAAAATCTTCTTGGAAGTAGACACAGGAGAACTGAAAGCAGAGCGCCCCTGACCAGCAGCTCCATTATTTGCTGCGCCATCACACGTCCTGCAGATCCACAGAGGCCCATGCCAGCTCCTCTGCTTCTCTTCCCCTTCCAGGATGTCCTATTAAACCAAATGCCAAGATGACAAAAAAGTGTCTGTGTGTGTGTTTGTGAGTGTGGTGTGTGTGTGTTCCGCATGTCACAGTTTGTCCGTGCCTGTATCTTAACCAGGCCCGACCCTGGTGTTAACAAATCAGACCGAGACGCTAGCATGTCTGGGTGGGGTAACTTCTCAGGCCGTGGCTCAGGCCGGCTGCCCCTCACATCGCTGTGAACGGACTTTTACTCAGAGTGCATCGTGACTTTGCTGCCTTCTGGACTTGGGTGAGCTAAAGAAAATTAAGCCCATTTCAAATCCAATCCCAGTTTTGTAATTTTTAAATAAGCACATTTCTGACATCGTGGGCCCCTCCTGGCACAAAAAGAGGATGAGGTGAGACTCTCTAAATCTGGATCTCGTATTACAAAACTCCCTCAGGGTCTCAGCAGAGCTTGCACAATCCGACTCTCCGACTCGCTGGGAGGCCCCACCACCTGGCCTCGGTACTTGGGGCCCGGGGCAGGTCTGAGGCTGCCAGGCCAGGCTCAGGGCTGGGCTCTAGAAGCGCTGACTTAGCTTCTAAGGCAACTCATTTGCTTCCTCCGCTTCTTCCCTCCTTTCCTGCCTTTGCTGATTCTCAGCTCTCACTGGGAGAGTTACATTGGCTTTTGCTTGGTACAGGATGTTCAACTAGAGAAGAAAGGGACCTGGAGAAGACTGAACCTGTAACAGAAGAAATGGAGGATCCAGAACACCCAGAGGGAATAAATGGTAAAAAAAAAAAAAAAAAAAAAATCCCATAAAAAGAACAGAGAGCACGGGTGAGGGGAAGGCTCTGAAGGCTGCAAAGGTCCAAAGCAAACACCTCATGCCCAGGGTGAAAGGAAACCAGCTCTCTCTATGACAAGTGTTAAACCTGATAGTTTCTCAATGGTCCAGCTGCCGTTGGGTGGAATGAATGGTCCAACCCAGATATTAATGCATATTTCCTGGAGAAAGCAAATCCCAAGTATGTAGTGTGTTTGTGCCCTTGTTCAGCAAATCCCAAGTGAGTTGCACGAATGTGCTGACTTCCGAGGATTTAAGAAGAACAATAACTTGGGTCACTGGGACTTAAAGAGGATATGAGCTATAAGGAAAGACAAAAATAAATGCTATGCTTTGCTTCTATGCATAGAGGGAAAGAGCGCTCAAGTGGAGCTGTGTCTAGTTCACTTGTGATTTACAAGTCTAGAAGTCCATTCATTCAAGCCATCAAAAGCCTTTCCTGACAGTGGACATTACCTAATAATTCCTGAATGGATGGATTAATGGATCAGGCTTACAAGCATTGTTTCCCCAGCCTTTGCTGCCCTTACCTTTCCTCTCAAGTGGGTTCTGAACTTCTCCCAAAGTTTTCCATTTCCTAAGCTTATAGCATTTCTCTGGAGATGCTAAAATGCTCTTGCTCTCATCACTCTGGTCTTGGAGAGGCAGCCTGGTCTCTGGCTTTTGCCTGACTCTGCATGAGCAAGCACAACCTCCACACCCTCAATCCCATCCCAGGTGCCATTTCACACCACTAGGCCAATGGCCCACAGCTCTTCACAGAGCTTGCTGGGGTCAGTAGGGCCTCTGGGAAGACCCTGATCCCAGAGTGGAACTCCATCAGGCCAGAATGAGGGAACTGAGGTGTGCTCCACCTCAGTCGCAAGTGAGGCCGGGAGGCACAAAGATAGAAGGAGCCATGGGATTTGTTTTTGCACTGGAGTAAATGCTCACAACTACAATATTAAGATAATAAATTAAGTGGTACTATGTAGGGTAGATTGAAGCAGGCAGAAACTGGAGGTCAGAGAGAAGTGGAGGTCATATAATAAGGGTCTGCATTGGAAGGGAGCATGGGAATAGAAGAGGAGAAGCCTGAGGGACAGTGGTGAGGAATAGTGGGCTGCTCTACCTGGTGAGGTGGAGAAACTCTGGAGTTCTGGGGAGCAAGAAGCCAGCTTTAGTCAAAGCTGACTCAGTGGTTTGAGCAAGATGACCAGGACAAGAGAGCCTGGGCAATGGTGGCTCCAGGAACAGACATGGGAAAGTCTGAAGGGAAATTTTCAGGAGCAAGGTGAGAGCTTAAGCTGTTATGAGAAGTCTGTGAGGAAATGCCCTGCAGACTGCTGGAAACGAGGGTGTGGCATGGAGGGCTGAGTTTGGGCTAACTCTCTGTGAAGGCAGCAAGTATACTATGATAAGTTATGGATGCTGGAGTACAGCAGCCTGGGTTCAAATCCCAGCTCTGCCACTCCTGAGCTATGTGACTTTTATGGGACTTTGATGCCTTTGTGTTATAGGTTTCCTCATTGATAGAAATGGGCATAATAGTACCTACCCTAAACAGCCCTTATAAGGGTAAAATGAGGTAATCCACAAAAACTACTTGAAGCAGGGCCTGGCACATAGTAAGTGCTTGATAAATGTTACATAGTATTATCATTCTTTTTCTATAGCTTTGGCAGTTGCCCTTATAATGGTCATAGCTAAAGTCACAAGAGCAGGAAGAATTATAGGCAGAAGGCAATGGTCTAAAGAATGTCTAAAGGATGGGGAATGGGCCCATTAAGGTGTTATATTTACATCAGATTCATTTACTTTCCTCCAAGACTCCTTCTTTGAACGTGAGCTTCCAGGGTTGGTTCCCGGGGTGTGTGTGAAGAATCTGGTAAAGATTTTTAATCCCTATGGCAAGCCAGCTGTCGACCGTCTTAACATCACCTTCTATGAGGACCAGATCACGGCGTTCCTTGGTCACAATGGAGCAGGAAAAACCACCACCTTGTAAGTCTTTGGGCAAAGAAGCTTTGAGATTTGCCATTCTACCCTGTCATTTCTTGGCTTTTTTCTGCCCTTATTAGATGCAGTCTACTCTTTCACACTGACTTTTAATGGCAAAAATGTACTGTCTGTTTGTGGTCCCCAAAATGTGTAAGCTGCACTGCAGCATTGAAAGCTTGCTCACATATTGATCCATCTGTTCCCCACAAGAAGCCTGAGAAGGGAGTTGGAGTAAGTTTACTGCCCTCCTTGTGTGCCCAAGGAAGAGGAGATTCAGCAAATTGAAGTGACTTTCCTGAGGTCCCTGAGCTCCAACAGTTCAGTGGAGGCAAGAAATAGATCGCCCTTTTCTTCCACAATTGTCCTGGGGACTGCTGTCTGAGAGCACTTCTCCCGTCCCCTGCCCCAAGCCCGGCAGCATGACTATTATGGATGGCAGTGATGAAGCCATTGCTGTGCTTTTGTAGAGTGCTACTTGTTTTCAAGCAGCATCCCTTTTCCTACCTTTCCTTAGACAGATTTCTACAAAAAATGGGGCCCCTGATAGGGATCGGTAGTAGTTCTGGAGAAAGTAAAAAGGATGCCCTCTCTAGAGTGGCTTGTAGGATAACGGCCTGGCAATGGAGAGCCAACTTCAGGGGCGTTAAAGGGCTGGGAGCAGACCTCTCCGTTTGGCAGCTCTCCAGCTTCTCGGAGGGTCTGGAGCGCCATCTGCTGAGATGGAGAAGACGCCTAGCCGAGGTTCCCCAAGGAGCAGCAGAGGCAGTCCTCTCAGGGGGGCGATGAACCCGTGTGATGCACAATCTTGGAGTCCCTTGGCTTCTTGCAAAGCCCCAGGAAGGAACAGCAAAGCGTACATCCTGGGTTGGAATGCTCCTGAGGGCGGTTCAGCACGCATGGAATGTGGGGCTGGTGCCATTCTATTTGGTTTTGTTTCCCTCTAGTGGTTGATCAACAGAGATTTCAGTTTCTAAGTACAAGTTCGGATAACCTGAACTCAGGGACAGAGCTGGGCACGTCAGCACTAGCTCCATTTCATTTCTCTCCTTATTAACTAATAGGGTCAGAGAGCCTGAAGTTTCCTCAAGGAGCCCAGGGCTTCTCAAAGGCAGACAGAGTACTTCATTGACAGCTGAAATGCAAACTCCCCTGGGGATTGAAATACACTATTTAGTGATGATAGTTCAATATTTGTGAGCTTTACTTTATACTGGCACCCCCTTCTAAGTGCTCTGCAAGTGTTAAGTCATTTAATTCTCATAATAATCCAATGGGATGGGAGTCCTTATTTCCCATTTTACAAAACATTTAGTCTTTGCTAATGGACTTTTTGCTTTGGGATCCAAAGATTATACTGTTGGTGGTAATTCCCATGCCTGACTTCAATCAGTTAATCACCAAATATGCAATGAATGCTCCTGTGTGCCTGGGCTTCTCATCACCATTCAGACCTTACTCTGGGCTTGGTGGTGATATGTCAGGCTTATACACATCCAGCAAACAAACCATTTACCCATGCACTGAACACCTTCTACAGAGCCCCTGCAGGGCCCGGCCTGGCGCTGGCGGATTTGGGAGAGCCCTGTGCTCCCTGAGGCCCAATGCTGAGTGCCTGGGAGCACAGAGGAGATCAAAAGAAGGACAGGAAGGACCAGATGTGGTTGTCTGCATAAGGATTTGGGTGCACACACTGGTGATAAACCCTCTACGGGAAACTGCAGGGCCCCACAGCTCGGGACTGTTTGGGTTCAGTTCAGAGCCAGGGGCAGGAATCACTGCGCGAGTCCTCAGTGACCCTGCCAAGGGGCTGCCCTGCCAAGGCATCTCCTACACACCGTCTCTTCCATCCACTGGTTCCCGTGTCCGGCAGGTCCATCCTGACGGGTCTGCTGCCGCCGACCTCAGGGACTGTGCTCATCGGGGGAAAGGACATTGAAACTAGCCTGGACGCAGTCCGGCAGAGCCTCGGCATGTGTCCCCAGCACAACATCCTGTTCCACCAGTAAGTAAACCAGGAACGAAGATCCTCCCGTCCCCTGTCCTCACCCCTGCCCTCCAATGCACACGTTCTCTAGAGCCCAGCCCAGGGAGCAGGTGGCTGTACTCTTGTTTGGTTCCCCCACATTCAAGGTCCTGAGTCCCCGCCTGCAAGGAGAGGTGCCCCTCAGAGAACACCCTGCGCCCCCGGGGTGCGGAGCTGGGGTCTCAGAACGACACCCTCCTCTCTCCGACAGAGCGGCCAATCCTTAGACACTTCCCTGGGCCCTGAAATCCCTCCTGTCAGGGACTGGAAAGAGGAGACCCAGCTTCCCTTTTCCCCTTTCAAGCCATGGCATTGAAGAGTGACTTTTCTGAGGGCTTTATGGTTAATTTTTTTCCAATTGAAATATATTTTATTTCTTATCTAAAAAGCTCTAAAAGGCATTATTAAGATAGAGAGAGATAAAAGAGGGAGGGAGGGAGGGAAGAAAGGAGGGAAGGAAGAAGATAGATAAACAAAAAGAAGAAAATAAAAGTCACCTGCAATTTCACCAGCTAGAGATAATCACTATTTTCTCTTGACATATAATTTTTCAGAACTTTCTCCTATAATATATATATGCATATATAATTGTAAAAGTATAAAAGAGGATAAAACTGTGTATAGAATTTTATAGCCCACCATTCTTAAAAATGCGATTTCTCTTTTTCAATCTTATCATGAACATCTTTTCATGTCATTAAACATTCTTCAAAAAATAATTTTTAATTTGTACATACCATTCCAATGCATATACTATTTAAATGGTCCCCTCTTATTGGGGATTCAGGCATGGTTTTTAATTTATGTTTGTACTATAAACACCACAATGGACATCTTTTAAAAATATATTTTTATTGATAAAACAATAAACATAAAAACATTCTTAACATACAAATATGCCATACATGGCATACAATCAATGGCTCACAAAATCATCACATAGTTGTGTATTCATCACCATGACCTTTTTTTATATATCTGTATCACTCCAGAAAAAGAAGTAAAAAAGAAAAAACTCACATATACCATACCCCATACCCTTCCTCTCACTGACCACTGGTATTTCCATATGCCTAATTTATTTTAACTTTTGTTCCCCCTATTATTGGTTTATTTTTTATCCATATTTTTTACTCATCTGTCCATATCCTAGCTAAAAGGAGCACTAGACACAAGGTTTTCACAATCACACAGGCACATTATAAAGACATATTGTTATATAAACATTATAAAGACATATTGTTATATAATCATCTTCAAGAAATAAGGCAACTGGAACACAGCTCAACAGATTTGGGTACTTCCCTCCTGCCACGCCAATACACCATAAACTGAAAAGGGGTATCTATATAATGCTTAAGAATAACCTCCAGGATAACCTCTTGACCCTGAAATCTCTCAGCCACTGACACTCAGCCACTGACACTTTATTTTGTCTCATTTTTCTCTTCCCTCTTTTGGTCAAGAAGATTTTCTCAATCCCTTTATGCTGGGCCCTGGCTCATCCCGGCATTTCTGTCCCACATTGCCAGGGAGATTTACACCTCTGTAAGTCATGTCCCACATAGAGGGGGAAGACAATGAGTTCAATTGCTGTGTCACCTTAGAGAGAGAGAGAGGCCACATCTGAGCAACAGAAGAGTTTTTCTGGGGGTGACTCAGACCTAATTTTAATTAAGCTTAGCCTATCCTTTGCAAGAATAAGTTTCATAGGGGCAAACCCCAAGATCGAGGGCTCAGCCTATTGATTTGGTTGTCCCCACTGCTTGCTAGAAGATCAGAAATTCTCCAAATGGGGAAGTTGAATATTGCCCCCTTTCTCAGCATTCCCCCAAGGGGACTTTGCAAATACTTCTCTTTTTTTTATTTTTTATTTTTTATTTTTTTATTAATTAAAAAAAGAATTAACAAAACAATTAGAAATCATTCCAATCTACATGTACAATCAGTAATTCTTAATAACATCACATAGTTGCATATTCATCATTTCTTAGTACATTTGCATCGATTTAGAAAAAGAAATAAAAAGACAACAGAATAAGAATTAAAACAATAATAGAAAGAAAAAAAAACAAAAAAAACAAAAACAAAAAACCTATACCTCACATGCAGCTTCATTCAGTGTTTTAACATAATTGCATTACAATTGGGTAGTATTGTGCTGTCCATTTCTGAGTTTTTTTTTTTTTTTTTTTTATTAATTAAAAAAAGAATTAACAAAACAATTAGAAATCATTCCAATCTACATGTACAATCAGTAATTCTTAATAACGTCACATAGTTGCATATTCATCATTTCTTAGTACATTTGCATCGATTTAGAAAAAGAAATAAAAAGACAACAGAATAAGAATTAAAACAATAATAGAAAGAGAAAAAACAAAAAAAACAAAAACAAAAAACCTATACCTCACATGCAGCTTCATTCAGTGTTTTAACATAATTGCATTACAATTGGGTAGTATTGTGCTGTCCATTTCTGAGTTTTTATATCCAGTCCCGTTGTACAGTCTGTATCCCTTCATCTCCAATTATCCCTTCTCTTTTTTTTTTTTTTTAATTAACGGAAAAAAGAAATTAACCCAACATTTAGAGATCATACCATTCTACACATGCAATCATTAATTCTTAACATCATCACATAGATGCATGATCATCATTTCTTAGTACATTTGCATTGGTTTAGAAGAACTAGCAACATAACCGAAAAAGATGTAGAATGTTAATATAGAGAAAAAAATAAAAGTAATAATAGTAAAATCAAAACAAAACAACACAAAACAAAACAAAAACCTATAGCTCAGATGCAGCTTCATTCAGTGTTTTAACATGATTACTTTACAATTAGGTATTATTGTGCTGTCCATTTTTGAGTTTTTGTATCTAGTCCTGTTGCACAGTCTGTATCCCTTCAGCTTCAATTACCCATTGTCTTACCCTGTTTCTAACTCCTGCTGAACTCTGTTACCAATGACATATTTCAAGTTTATTCTCGAATGTCCGTTCACATCAGTGGGACCATACAGTATTTGTCCTTTAGTTTTTGGCTGGATTCACTCAGCATAATATTCTCTAGGTCCATCCATGTTATTACATGGTTCATAAGTTTATCTTGTCTTAAAGCTGCATAATATTCCATCGTATGTATATACCACAGTTTGTTTAGCCACTCTTCTGTTGATGGAGATTTTGGCTGTTTCCATCTCTTTGCAATTGTAAATAATGCTGCTATAAACATTGGTGTGCAAATGTCCGTTTGTGTCTTTGCCCTTAAGTCCTTTGAGTAGATACCTAGCAATGGTATTGCTGGGTCGTATGGCAATTCTATATTCAGCTTTTTGAGGAACCACCAAACTGCCTTCCACAGTGGTTGCACCCTTTGACATTCCCACCAACAGTGGATAAGTGTGCCTCTTTCTCCGCATCCTCTCCAGCACTTGTCATTTTCTGTTTTGTTGATAATGGCCATTCTGGTGGGTGTGAGATAATATCTCATTGTGGTTTTGATTTGCATTTCTCTAATGGCCAGGGACATTGAGCATCTCTTCATGTGCCTCTTGGCCATCCGTATTTCCTCTTCTGAGAGGTGTCTGTTCAAGTCTTTTCCCCATTTTGTAATTGGGTTGGCTGTCTTTTTGTTGTTGAGATGAACAATCTCTTTATAAATTCTGGATACTAGACCTTTATCTGATATATCATTTCCAAATATTGTCTCCCATTGTGAAGGCTATCTTTCTACTTTCTTGATGAAGTTCTTTGATGCACAAAAGTGTTTAATTTTGAGGAGTTCCCATTTATTTATTTCCTTCTTCAGTGCTCTTGCTTTAGGTTTAAGGTCCATAAAACCGCCTCCAGTTGTAAGATCCATAAGATATCTCCCAACATTTTCCTCTAACTGTTTTATGGTCTTAGCCCTAATGTTTAGATCTTTGATCCATTTTGAGTTAACTTTTGTATAGGGTGTGAGAGATGGGTCTTCTTTCATTCTTTTGCATATGGATATCCAGTTCTCTAGGCACCATTTATTGAAGAGACTGCTCTGTCCCAGGTGAGTTGGCTTGACTGCCTTATCAAAGATCAAATGTCCATAGATGAGAGGGTCTATATCTGAGCACTCTATTCGATTCCATTGGTCGATATATCTATCTTTATGCCAATACCATGCTGTTTTGACCACTGTGGCTTCATAATATGCCTTAAAGTCAGGCAGCGCGAGACCTCCAGCTTCGTTTTTTTTCCTCAAGATGTTTTTAGCAATTCGGGGCACCCTGCCCTTCCAGATAAATTTGCTTATTGGTTTTTCTATTTCTGAAAAATAAGTTGTTGGGATTTTGATTGGTATTGCATTGAATCTGTAAATCAATTTAGGTAGGATTGACATCTTAACTATATTTAGTCTTCCAATCCATGAACACGGTATGCCCTTCCATCTATTTAGGTCTTCTGTGATTTCTTTTAGCAGTTTTTTGTAGTTTTCTTTATATAGGTTTTTTGTCTCTTTAGTTAAATTTATTCCTAGGTATTTTATTCTTTTAGTTGCAATTGTAAATGGGATTCGTTTCTTGATTTCCCCCTCAGCTTGTTCATTACTAGTGTATAGAAATGCTACAGATTTTTGAATGTTGATCTTGTAACCTGCTACTTTGCTGTACTCATTTATTAGCTCTAGTAGTTTTGTTGTGGATTTTTCCGGGTTTTCTACATATAGTATCATATCGTCTGCAAACAGTGATAGTTTTACTTCTTCCTTTCCAATTTTGATGCCTTGTATTTCTTTTTCTTGTCTAATTGCTCTGGCTAGAACCTCCGACACAATGTTGAATAATAGTGGTGATAGTGGACATCCTTGTCTTGTTCCTGATCTTAGGGGGAAAGTTTTCAATTTTTCCCCATTGAGGATGATATTAGCTGTGGGTTTTTCATATATTCCCTCTATCATTTTAAGGAAGTTCCCTTGTATTCCTATCCTTTGAAGTGTTTTCAACAGGAAAGGATGTTGAATCTTGTCGAATGCCTTCTCTGCATCAATTGAGATGATCATGTGATTTTTCTGCTTTGATTTGTTGATATGGTGTATTACATTAATTGATTTTCTTATGTTGAACCATCCTTGCATACCTGGGATGAATCCTACTTGGTCATGATGTATAATTCTTTTAATGTGTTGTTGGATACGATTTGCTAGAATTTTATTGAGGATTTTTGCATCTGTATTCATTAGAGAGATTGGTCTGTAGTTTTCTTTTTTTGTAATATCTTTGCCTGGTTTTGGTATGAGGGTGATGTTGGCTTCATAGAATGAATTAGGTAGTTTTCCCTCCACTTCGATTTTTTTGAAGAGTTTGAAGAGAATTGGTACTAATTCTTTCTGGAACGTTTGGTAGAATTCACATGTGAAGCCATCTGGTCCTGGACTTTTCTTTTTAGGAAGCTTTTGAATGACTAATTCAATTTCTTTACTTGTGATTGGTTTGTTGAGGTCATCTATGTCTTCTTGAGTCAAAGTTGGTTGTTCATGTCTTTCCAGGAACCCGTCCATTTCCTCTAAATTGTTGTATTTATTAGCGTAAAGTTGTTCATAGTATCCTGTTATTGCCTCCTTTATTTCTGTGAGGTCAGTAGTTATGTCTCCTCTTCCATTTCTGATCTTATTTATTTGCATCCTCTCTCTTCTTCTTTTTGTCAATCTTGCTAAGGGCCCATCAATCTTATTGATTTTCTCATAGAACCAACTTCTGGCCTTATTGATTTTCTCTATTGTTTTCAATTTCATTTATTTGTGCTCTAATCTTTGTTATTTCTTTCCTTTTGCTTGCTTTGGGGTTAGCTTGCTGTTCTTTCTCTAGTTCTTCCAAATGGATAGTTAATTCCTGAATTTTTGCCTTTTCTTCTTTTCTGATATAGGCATTTAGAGCAATAAATTTCCCTCTTAGCACTGCCTTTGCTGCGTCCCATAAGTTTTGATATGTTGTGTTTTCATTTTCATTCGCCTCGAGGTATTTGCTAATTTCTCTTGCAATTTCTTCTTTGACCCAGTCGTTGTTTAGGAGTGTGTTGTTGAGCCTCCACGTATTTGTGAATTTTCTGGCCCTCTGCCTATTATTGATTTCCAACATCATTCCTTTATGGTCCGAGAAAGTGTTGTGTCAGATTTCAATCTTTTTAAATTTGTTAAGACTTGCTTTGTGACCCAGCATATGGTCTATCTTTGAGAATGATCCATGAGCACTTGAGAAAAAGGTGTATCCTGCTGTTGTGGGATGTAATGTCCTATAAATGTCTATTAAGTCTAGTTCATTTATAGTAATATTCAGATTCTCTATTTCTTTGTTGATCCTCTGTCTAGATGTTCTGTCCCTTGATGAGAGTGGTGAGTTGAAGTCTCCAACTATTATGGTATATGAGTCTATTTCCCTTTTCAGTGTTTGCAGTATATTCCTCACGTATTTTGGGGCATTCTGATTCGGTGCGCAAATATTTATGATTGTTATGTCTTCTTGTTTAATTGTTCCTTTTATTAGTATATAGTGTCCTTCTTTGTCTCTTTTAACTGTTTTACATTTGAAGTCTAATTTGTTGGATATTAGTATAGCCACTCCTGCTCTTTTCTGGTTGTTATTTGCATGAAATATCTTTTCCCAACCTTTCACTTTCAACCTATGTTTATCTTTGGGTCTAAGATGTGTTTCCTGTAGACAGCATATCGAAGGATCCTGTTTTTTAATCCATTCTGCCAATCTATGTCTTTTGATTGGGGAATTCAGTCCATTGACATTTAGTGTTATTACTGTTTGGATAATATTTTCCTCTAACATTTTGCCTTTTGTATTATATATATCATATCTGATTTTCCTTCTTTCTACACTCTTTTCCATATCTCTCTCTTCTGTCTTTTTGTATCTGACTCTAGTGCTCCCTTTAGTATTTCTTGCAGAGCTGGTCTCTTGGTCACAAATTCTTTCAGTGACTTTTTGTCTGAGAATGTTTTAATTTCTCCCTCATTTTTGAAGGATAATTTTGCTGGATATAGGAGTCTTGGTTGGCAGTTTTTCTCTTTTAGTATTTTAAATATATCATCCCACTGTCTTCTAGCTTCCATGGTTTCTGCTGAGAAATCTACACAAAGTCTTATTGGGTTTCCCTTGTATGTAATGGATTGTTTTTCTCTTGCTGCTTTCAAGATCTTCTCTTTCTCTTTGACCTCTGACATTCTAACTAGTAAGTGTCTTTGAGAACGCCTATTTGGGTCTAATCTCTTTGGGGTGCGCTGCACTTCTTGGATCTGTAATTTTAGGTCTTTCATAAGAGTTGGGAAATTTTCAGTGATAATTTCTTCCATTAGTTTTTCTCCTCCTTTTCCCTTCTCTTCTCCTTCTGGGACACCCACAACACGTATATTTGTGCGGTTCATATTGTCCTTGAGTTCCCTGATACCCTGTTCAAATTTTTCCATTCTTTTCCCTATAGTTTCTGTTTCTTTTTGGAATTCAGATGTTCCATCCTCCATATCACTAATTCTATCTTCTGTCTCTTTAAATCTATCATTGTAGCTATCCATTATTTTTTCTATGTTTGCTACTTTATCCTTCACTTCCATAAGTTCTGCGATTTGTTTTTTCAGTTTTTCTATTTCTTCTTTATGTTCAGCCCATGTCCTCTTCATGTCCTCCCTCAATTTATCGATTTCATTTTTGAAGAGGTTTTCCATTTCTGTTCGTATATTCAGCATTAGTTGTCTCAGCTCTTGTGTCTCATTTGAGCTATTGGTTTGTTCCTTTGACTGAGCCATATTCTCAATCTTTTGAGCGTGGACAGTTATCTTCTGCTGCTGGCGTCTGGGCATTTATTCAGATTTCTCTTGGTGTTGGACCCAGCAAGGTTGTAATATTTTTCTGTGAAATCTCTGGGTTCTGTTTTTCTTATCCTGCCCAGTAGGTGGCGCTCGTGGCACACGTTTGTCTGCGGGTCCCACCAGTAAAAGGTGCTGTGGGACCTTAAACTTTGGAAAACTCTCGCCGTCCTGGGGGTTCGCTAGCCGAAGCGGCTTGAGCCGGCCCGGGGTCCGAACGCAGGGAGGGTTGCTGGTCGCCGCAGCCAGGGAAAGAGCCCGTCCGAATTTCCTAGTCGGCCCTGGGCAACAAGCGTGGCGGGAGGGCGCCAGCGGCAGCGGCCCGCCCGAGAGAGTGCACGTTCCCCGGGAGTCACGGGGTCACCGTTCTCCACGGCCTGGGGGTTTCCGATCCCATTCTCTCAGTTGGTCCGGGGGCTGCGCGTGGTGTGGGCGCCAGTCGCCTTGGTTTCAGGGGACCACCTCTCCAATTCTCCCAGCCGGCCCGGGAAGGGGGAAGGGAGTAACTCCGGCCGCTTGCCACCCCGCCCGGTAAGGCCCGCGCGCCTCGGCGATCTCACCCGAGCTGCTTCTCTCAGCCAGCCAGCCGTTCCAGGATGGGGTACGCTGTCTTTTTTATCTCTGTTGTGGCTTTGGGCGCTTTCTGTATCGTTTCTACTCCCCTAGTAGGTGTCCTGGAGAAGAAACTAAGATCCGCGCGTCTTACTAAGCCGCCATCTTCTGCATCTTTGCAAATACTTCTTTATTCACTGTCCAAATCACTCTGGGATTTATCGGGGCATCACACTAATCTGGATAAACCAACAAAATCTCATGCCCTATTCAAGATTCCCTGTACTTATGGTGCTAACTAAACTGACCATACAAGTTAAATTAGGAAATTCATTACTCCAAATATAAATTTTGGACCAAAGAAACATCTCTCCCTTTAGTTTCACACAGAAGTTGAAGTTTTAAAACATGGATGATATCATTTTTTGCCCAGTCTTCTGATAAACTTTAGTCCTATCCAGATCAGCTTCATTCATATCTCTACTTAATGTCTGATCACTTTTTCAACTTTTTTATTAGTTCCTGTATGGGGTACTACTGCCTTTCATAGCTTCAGAATTCTAATTCTGAGTCTCAGGTGTCACATAAATACCTGAAGTTTCTGGGAAAGAGCATGTAATATACGAATAGCTCAGGATCTCAGAATTTAGAATTAACAGTTGCACCTCCCAAATATATGTGACTACTGTAAGAGCTTGCAATCTAGGACTCTTTACAATAGCCCCCAACCTGAGAACCCATGCTGTATACTTTAGTTCACCACATTTTTATATTATAGTTAGTCCATATGATGGCTGCTGATACTATTTGCACAATGGACATCTTGATTGCTGAATCTTTGTATCTATCCTTAATTATTTCCGTTAAGATCAGTGCCCCAGAAGTGGAATTGCTGAGCCCTTTGCCTTTCTCCTTGTCCCATCCCCATAGCCTCACAGTGGCTGAACACATCCTGTTCTATGCCCAGCTGAAAGGCAAGTCCTGGGAGGAGGCCCAGCTGGAGATGGAAGCCATGCTAGAAGACACGGGCCTCCACCACAAGAGGAACGAGGCAGCTCAGGAGCTCTCAGGTGCTGGTGCTCGAACAAGACAGATGCCATTGTTTCCCAGGACACCGTGGAGGGGGTTTGGGGTGGGCGCCTCATAACAGGAAAGCTCCGGAGAGTTGGAATATTTCTATAAAGCCTTTCTGGGGATCTGAGAGCAGCCCACTTCTGGACAATCTCCCACGGATTATCCAGTGGAACACTGTCTTGCAGCAGCCCAGGCTTTATTTGTTGTCTACATGTTTGAACGAAAATGTAGGCACAGTCTTCAGTGTGATCCTAGGAGCTAGGGATTGCCTTTTACTGATCCACCAGGCCTGCATATCGTTAGGGTTTTGAACATTGTGTAAACATCTGAGGCGATACGGCAGACCACTGTCAGATTTGCAGCTGCCCCCCTATGCTGCCAACTCTGGCTGCCTCTCTTCCGTGTCCTCCATGGGCCCTGTGAACACTGTCCCTGCATTTTACCTCTAGGTGGCATGCAGAGGAAGCTGTCTGTTGCGATTGCCTTTGTGGGGGATGCCAAGGTGGTCGTTCTGGACGAGCCCACTTCTGGAGTGGACCCCTACTCGAGACGCTCCATCTGGGACCTGCTCCTGAAGTATCGCTCAGGTAGTGGCTACTGCTCAGTGCCCTGTGCTTTGCCAGTGGTCCTGCTCTTTCACACCTGGCATTTCACAACCAAATATACTAATGACAGTAACGACACTCACTTGGGGCTTTATAGTGACTTGGGTAAATCTAAGTTTCAGTTGACGCCTCCTGAGATTTTTACACCAACTAAGCAGAAGTCACTGACAGAAAAGTCTACTTCTCTGAATATTGTGGCAAGTTCTCTCAACTCATGGCCCTCCTGCCTGAATGATGGGTACAGCTCTAGATGATAGTCTCCCATTGGATAAGGGGACCCAGGTTACCTACAAAAATCCCAATAAGTTCCATGTCTATGGGAATGGGGAAGGATCAGGAGTGAGACTACATGCTGGGAATCACGCATTAGAGGATTTGCACAGATGGGAATGTCTCAAAATTAGAATGTTTCCTCTTCTTTTATGGCACCTTCCAACCAGAGGGCACATATCCAAAGAGACAGCAAGTGGAGCTCACAGTGCTTATAAAACTGACGATGGGGCCGACGTGGAGTTTCCCCCATTTCTCTATTCGCACGGTATTAACCCATGTCTTCCCCTGACAGCTTGCCATTCCAGAATCTTCATTACCTTTTTTCTTTTAATGACATTTCCAGTTAGTATAAAAGTGTGTGTGCATTCTTTGCAAAAATTATACATGCTGTTTAGCTTCCTAGACTGCTCAATGCATGTATCATGAAATGGGCCAGTTAAACAACAGAGATTTCTTTGCTCAAGATTTTGAGACCAGAAAAATGTCCAAATCTAGGAATAATCAAGGCAAAGCTTTCTTCCCAAAGACTGGCTGCAGTTGGACCTTGGCTCCTCTGTCATATGACAAGGCACATGGTAATATCTGCTGATCTCTCCCTTCTGGTCTCTTCTCTTTCCGGTTCTGTTTCAGTTTCTTGCCTCTATGGCTTCTCTCTGTGTCTCAATTTCATTCACTTTTAAAGAATTCCAGTAATAGGAATAAGACCCATCCTAATTGAGGTCGTTCACATCTTAACTAAAATACTCTCATCAAACAGAATGACTTACAATGGATTCACAACTACAGGAATGGATTAGGTTTAAAAACATGTTTTTCTGGGGTACATACAGTTTCAAACCACAACAAATGCAGTGTTTAAGGATCCAGAGAATATATACAATCGATGCTGACAATAACAAAAGTGTCCTATAGGTGGCAATTTATTTGAATCAGGTCCTATGCCTGATGAAAAGATACTGTAGGTGATAGTGCTTTGCAACGCGTAGGGTGTTGTACAAATGTTGGATGTTGTCATACTCTTCTAATAGTCAAGAATTTGCTGCAGAATTGCCCCTCTTGTTTTTATTTAACTCCTAGTTTTTGTGAGCATGTAACTGGGGGATGGTAGTATCCAGAGCACATGCTCGACCACCACTTCTTGGCCCAGGGCCTGCCCAGTGACCCCTCCCCGCCCCGGCCCCTTCTCTTGCAGGAAGGACGATCATCATGTCCACTCATCACATGGATGAGGCCGACCTCCTCGGAGACCGCATCGCCATCATCTCCCAGGGCAGGCTCTACTGCTCGGGCACGCCGCTCTTCCTGAAGAACTGCTTTGGCACGGGCTTCTACTTAACACTGGTGCGCAAGATGAAAAACATCCAAAGCCAGAGAAGAAGCTGTGAGGTATGTGTCTGCCCAGACTGAGAGCCTGTCCTAAGACAGCCACCGCAGCACAGTGCTGCCATTCTGGACATTTCTACCCAATTCAGGGGCTGACCATCAGGATTGGCCTCTTGGCTTCTGGGGCCATTTGCAGGAGATTTTGGAAAACTGGCATTCGGAACACTCCTGCAGAGATGCTTGGCCCAGATGAAACAAGTATTTTTAAATGGCCTAAGATAATGACACTCCAATATCCTAAACTATATATTTGCTTTGATGTAACATGGAAGTGAATGTCGTACTCTGCAAGGCTATGCTGTTTTAAGAAGAGTGGTTGTTTAGCCTTCCTTTTTTTTTTTCATTTCAACATTTATATTCCATAATTAAGCCTGAGTTCTACTGGTGAATGAAGGCTAAGAGAAGGCGTCCTTGTGAACGATAAACGCCATTCCCCAAAGATGACCAACCAGCAGAGGCCACCTTAGCGTGCCAGGAGATGCGAGGTCTGATCTCCCTGGGATGGACAAATTGTGTGTTCCTAGGCAAATTACTTAATTCCTCTTTTCTTTTTTTCAGATGGAAAAATGAAACTAATAATCTCTACCTTTGCTTCCCAGGGATGTGGTGAAGATGAATGAGATAATGCATTAATGAATATACTCTGGGCTCCTTGAGAAAAAGCGTTATTCACATTCAAATTGTCACAATTGTATTGTTGTATCATTTATGCCTCTGGCTCCTCTAGTTTAAGGGTCCAGCTGCTGCTGGATTTTCCTGTCCTGGTAGATCTGAACAGCCCGCATGCAGAATACCTTGGCAGGAAGATCTACAACTGCCACATAATTAATTACAAGCCAAAGGGATCCTTTGAGGTTCTGCTTCTGTCTGTGCCTGACTCACACACTCTCCAGGATAAAATCAAATAACCACACCTTCAGTGTGCTCAGATGATTAATAGATTAAAATGGTGATAAAAAAATGTGTTGACCGTGCTCAGCTGTGAGAACAAATAAAGCATGGTGGTGATAGCACTTGGCAGGAGGTGATGCTGTCACTGACATGGTGTGTGTCTTGTCAGTCATGCCAACCCATCTGTTGTAGGGGACCTGCAGCTGTGCGTCAAAAGGTTTCTCCATGAGGTGTCCAGCCCATGTTGATGAGATAACTCCAGAACAAGTCTTGGACGGTAAGGGCTGGGAGAGGCCATACCTCAGTTCTTACTTGGCTATCATCTCTCAGTATTGCTGGGTGTGCCCTGCTGTGTTGCATTTAAATGGAAGCAAAGAAAACATTGCACTTCTCAGGCCCAAGATCACGCAATTCCTCATCTTTTTATTTGAGTTTCTTTCTCCTCTTCCTCCCTCCTCCATTCTCATATGAATTTTAAAGGCATGGACCTAAGGGTCCTCTCCCTTTAATGAGGAGTCCAATCTTAGTTCACGCCATGCACTGGCCCATATTAAGCCTCCATTCGTGGGATCCTCTTGATCTCCTGATTCCAGGTGGCGTTCCTTAGGGCCCAGGAAGAATAGCTTCTAAAGATACCCCATGGAGCCCTGCGGTGGAGACACAGGGCCATGTAGCTCTTCTGGTGAACTCTTGCAGAGAGTCACAGTATGTGGATGACAAATCTATGTAACATCACACAGCTCCGTGTTTTACTTTCCTAGGACTACAACAGTGTGCCACAAACTGGGTGGCTTAAAACAATGGAAATGTATTGTCTCACAGTACTGGAAGCTAGAAATCCCAAATCAAGTTGTCAGCAGGGCCATGCTCCTTCTGAAACCTATAGGGAAGAATCTTCCTTTCCCTATTCTAGCTTCTGGTGGTGACAGCAATCCTTGGTGTTCTTTGGCTTATAGATGCATCACTCCAATCTCTGCCTCATCTTCACTTGTCTCCTCTCTGTGTCTGTCTGTGTGTGCAAATTCCTCTCTTCTTATAACGATACCAGTCACATCAGATTAGGATCCATCCTAATTCATTTTGGTTTCATTTTAACTAATTCCATCCACAATGACCCTATATCCTAATAAGGCCACTCTGAGGGGCTAGGGGTCAGGACTTCAACATATCTTTTTTAGGTGAGCACAAGTCAACCTATAATGCCCTGTTTCACTTCTAATGGTCCCCCCAGCTGCCCCATTTTCCACAGATCCTCTTTTGAATTTAGATGCATTAAATCTCCTAAGTGGAACCCAACCTCTAGAGAGATGAAGAAGGGAGGCCACCACTCTAGAAGTGACCACTTGCCCCACAGGACCTTGGCTCAAGGACCCATGTGCTTGCCAACAACTCTTTCCATTTTCCATTGATGCCCACTCCTTGCCCCTCCCATGGGGGTGACTTTGCAAAGGAATAACCACATACTCATATTCCTAGGTATGAATGAAATCAAATGTATGCACTGACCCAAGTTAATAGACAGGGGCAGCGGGAGAAGTATGTGCTTATCACAGAAAAACAGCTCCCTATTCAGTGCACAGTTTTTCTAAATCTGATGAATGTGCCAACTAAAATCTGGGGTAAACTGGATGACATTTATGTACTATGCTTAAAATTTGAGGGAAAATGCTTGGAGTTGCATTTTCAGCATTGGCTCTCTCACCCTCTTCACACAGGCAGAACCTGTGGTGCAAAAGAAAACATCTTTTAGGATGATGTTTCTGGTCTTTTTCCCAGCCTGCTTTGCTGACAGTCTCTCGCTGCTTTATGAATGTTTCTGTTGAGAGGAATCTTGGACAGGAAACTTATAATTAAAAAAAAAACATGTATACAAATATGTTTAAAGACTGTGGTCCACCACAGAGCCCGTTTGGCTGGAGTGATTTTTTTAAAAAAAAATCTTACTGTGTTTCTAAATAAAGATCTATTTTCTTTATATGGAACACGGTGGGAAGCACAATAAGTAAGCATGTCCCACATAAAGGAAGGAAGATCATGTGAACCTCCAGTTAGCTTTTCAGAGGGCTTTTCACCCACAGCCTCCCACATACCGCACACACACTCACAGACGTCCCCGCCACTGGCTTAAAGCCCTGCTGACCTAAAAGACTACTTCTGGAAAGACTGACACACACGTCTAAAACACAATTCCTGGGAATCCAGCCGCTTCATGTTCAATTTCCTTCCTAAGAGAACAATGGACTTAACCCCTGGAGAGCTGCTTAAGTCAGAGCTGCTTCCTCACTTGAGGAACTCTCCAGCCTCTGTATGATGTCATCCCAGAAATAACACAACTGAGTCTCATTTGCAGGGCTGACATTAAACGAGCCTTCCAATCCAGCTAAGTGGAAGGATTTTACTTGAAAATCACAACCATCTCCAATATGGATCATTTTTAAAACAAAAGAGGAAAAAAACACCCACTGGGTGATTCTAACTTTCTTCCTAAGAGAACTGCTTATGGAAGAAAGAGTAGGTGAGAGTTGTGTTCTGAAGTTTCTAGAATTCCTTTCCTTTGACCTGCCTCTCAAGATAATGTGCTAAGGAATAATCTCTTTTTAAAACTGGCTTTTAAGATTTTCTTTTAATCAGATTTTTGAATTTTAAAGTAAGACATGCTTGGGCATAAAATTCAATTCTTACCTATACAAGGTGATCAGGGAAATACTACTTGGCACTTCCCCATATGCTCGTTATGCATCCTGCATCCCATCCCTCTGACCTCTCTCTCCATGGTTTCTCAGCCCCTCCTAGATTTCCAGTGACCTGAATATTGAAGTTTGTCTTGTTTGAGGAACATGATGCTGTTCTCCAACAAGAGAGACCAGGCATGGGTACGCAATTTAGGGAAGGAAATTCTCACCGGTTGTTGAATAAGTCTCCTGTAGCTTGGGCCACGCGAGGAAAAGGGAGACAACACTGAGAACCCTCCTCAGGTTCATGGTGAATTAGAATGAGCAACAACAATGATGAAATGCTTTCTTACCTGAGTGTTGTTCCTGGTAACAACAGCTGACATTCCTCTATGTGCCAGGCTCCCTTCTCAGTGCTTTGTATTGACTCATCCAATCCTCTAGCACAGTGACAAACTGGGGACTATTATTTTCCCTATTTCTCAGGTGAAGAAATTTGATATAACCTGCCCAGTGTAATGCAGCTTGCAAATGACAGGACAAGTGATTGAACAAATGAGGACATCAGCACAGGGACATTTCATGGCTTCCAAAAGATTGCACTACCAGTCGTGGGTGAGAGGGTGGGGGACACTTTTGCTTCCATTTTCCATCTACCTCTCAGTGCCCATAACAGGTCCAATTAAAACAGATTTGAGGGAGTGTCTGCCATTCAATAGAGTCACTACTGTGTAATAAAGTGCCTCTTTCCCCAGAGAGAGACAGCAGAAAGTAGGGGACTTGTGCAACCTCACAAACTAGATAGATAAGTTCTGGAAAATAGAGTTGATGTCAGTCTTTTTTTTTCTTATTCCAGGGGACGTGAATGAACTGATGGAAATGGTCTGTCACCATGTTCCAGAGGCAAAGCTGGTAGAATGCATTGGTCAAGAACTCATCTTCCTTCTTCCAAATAAGAATTTCAAGCAAAGAGCATATGCCAGCCTTTTCAGAGAGCTGGAGGAGACACTGGCTGAACTGGGGCTCAGCAGTTTTGGAATTTCTGACACTCCCCTGGAAGAGGTAAGACAGAGATTCCAGCTGTTTTCTGTCAGGTGCCATAAGAGATAGTTCTTTTTAAAAGTTGGACACTAAGAGGAAGTTCTGTAAAAGCAAAAAGTCATAATTCCCCAACCCAAGCATAGCAACTATCTACATTTCTGGGATCCTCTTCTCCTGTCTTGGTCCATATGTCTGCATATTTTATGTAGTTGTGGTTACAGCATAAATTTTTGTATTTATAGAAGACTGTATTCTTAGGTAAAGAATCATAATGCATTTTCTTTCCACTATGAATACCCAACAAATTCAAGCTTGGGTTAGATTTTTCTGAGAGTAGGAATGCCTAAATTAAATTCTCTCTCTCTCTTCTTGACAGATTTTTCTGAAGGTCACAGAGGATTCTGATTCAGGATCTCTGTTTGCTGGTATGGGGCTGGAGTATGTAGCTTGTCCCTCCACCACACCCTGCAAGTTCTAATGTTTAAAGTCTAAGGAACTACTCATGAAACAACCAAGCGATGAATATTCCTCCATAGTATTTATCTGACCCCAAACAGCAGGCATTTTGCATTCTTGGATCATTTGAATGACAAAGGAATGACAAACCACATTAGCTCTGGGTGGGAACAGTCTCAATGAATCAGGATTCTTATGGAGGTCAGGTTAGTAGCTTCCCATCCCTGAACTTCTCACCCCACTTTCCTGGTCTGTTGTTCCTACCACACTATCATCCTCATATCCTCCTCTCATTGCCATCAGACCCTCTGATTCATTCTTGTACACCCCTGAAGAAGATCTGCATAAGTGACAGCTGGCAGAGTCCATAAAGATAATGGTGACAGTAAATACAACCCAGTTGCTAACTACAGTCCCTTGGCCCATTGAGATCTACATAAAATCATCTGAACCCCATTTAGTGCCCTCTGGAACTTTAAAACCATGAAGATCAAGATTCCTGTGGATTCTAGAGGTCGCTCTTAACTAGCCTCTTCCATGATTTCTACCAAAACCCCATGGCCCCAAAAAGCACTCATGAGCACAGTAGAGCTTATTTTGGAAGGTGGGGATATGAAAGTGCAGGAGGGTTTGCCTAGAGAAACAAAAATATTTCTGATAGAACAATAGGCATCCACTCACTTCATTAATAACCTCTTCCTGGCTCCTCTCTCCCTTCTCTGTTTTCCTCTCTCCTACTGAGTATGACCAAAGCTTACGGGCAAAGCTGTCTGGCAATTTTCCCTTGCTGCCTGGGGCTCCTGACATCACTCATATCCACAGATTGCCTTCTACCCAGAGTGGTATATCATGGTGTTTTCCTGAGCAAAGATTGCTTCCTCTCTTGGGGGGGATGCTGGTGCCAGCTGTTAAGATAATATAGTTTTTACAGTGCTATATAAGTATCCCAGGAGTTTATCAGCTATGCCTAAAATAACCAATGGTTAATGTACCAGGCCAAATGTTCTCTAGCCCACCCAGGTAGGTCATGTGGTGGCAGCCATCCAGGCAGGGGTGGGGGTGGGAGCTCACCAAAGGGCCCTGGTTTTCTTCTCAGCTTTGCAGACGCAGAAATTGAATTCTCTCAGCTCACCCAAGGGTAAAGATTTACATTAACCAAGAGCAGAATGAAAATGTGCAAATTGACATCAGAAGCTATGCTGGACTCAAGAGCTGGGTCCCTTTATCTGCACAGAATCCTCCTTCTTAGTAATTTAAGTTCACTCAGGAGAATAAATTATACACCACAAGACTGTCTGGTCAGCATGGGCACAGAATATGATGTTGGGGAGGCAGTCAAGGTAGAGGTCAAGATCGCAGCCTCTAGAATGAGGCAGTCCAGATATAAAACCTGAGCTCCATAATTTGCTATCTGAGCAGCTTTGAATAAATTACCTAATGTCTGTGTGCCTCAGTTTCCTCATCTGCAAAATGGGGATATAATAGTATCTGCCTTTTAGAGTTGTTGAGAAAATTAAATGAGTTAATACAAGCCAAGTTCTTAATAGAGTATCTGATCTCTGATCAAGACTTAACCCTCCAACCTCAATATTTATAAAATCATCTCTTACCATAAATTTGTGTAGCCCTTTGTATTTGACAAATCACTTGACACCCATTGCCTTATTTGATCATCACTTTGATCTCATGAGGCAGGTAGGGCAAGTATCTATCCCATCTGGGGGAAACTGAGGCTCACAGAGGTTGGGAAACTTGTCTAAAGTCACACAGGCTGCTGGGTCTTATTCTGGGGTCCTAGCTCTCAAATCTAGGATCCTAGATTCCATACCCTCTCTGTCTCTCTTGGGATGGTCAACTTCTTCAGATGGTGAAATCTTTCTGTTTTTCTTTTTGTCCAGAATGCATTTTTTCTTTTTTTTTAAATTATTGATAACATTGCATAATATAAATGTTCTACTTTAATCATTTTTAAGTGTACAATTCAATGGCATTAATTACATATTTAAAATATTGCGCTACCTTCACCACCACCCATTACTAGAACTTTTTCATCACCCCAAACAGCAACCCTATACCATGAAACAATAGCTCCCCTCATCCCCTCCCCCAAGCCCCTAGTAGCTTCTAATCTATTTTCTGAATCTATGAATTTGCTTATTCTATCTATTTCACATATGTGAATCATACGATGTTTGTCCTTTTGGGTCTGGCTTATTTCATTTAGCATGTTTTTGAGGTTTATCCATTTTGTAGCATGTATCAAAATTTCATTCCTTTTTATAGCTGAATAATCAATTATATACCACAATTCATTCATCCATTGATCTATCCATCAACACTTGGGTTATTTCCACCTTTCGGCTATTGTGAATAATGCTGATAGGACACTGCCAAAGAAGTATCTGTTTGAGTCCCTGTCTTCAGTTCTTTTGGGTATATACCCAGGAGTACAATAGCTAGGTTATATGGTAATTTGATGCTTAACTTTTTGAGGAACCCCATTTGTTTTTATTGCTTCAGATTTAGAATGTGGTATTCGCTGATCTTGTCTCCAAACTCTAAGGAAATGTATAGCTGTCCATTGGGGTCACATATTGCCTGGCACCAAGGGAGTCAACAGCCCTGCAACACTTCTGCAGGGGTGGCTTACACCAGTGACCCCTAGAGAGCAGCAGAAGAGTCAAGGACAAACTGGCAATGCTGAACTGCCCTGGAGCTCTCAGCTCTGGTGGTGATGACAGGCTCCAGTCTGGATGGCGTCATCCAGAGAGAAATCAAAGCTTAGAGGATAGACATGAGGTCACCAGCAAAGAGGCAGCAGGAGTTCCACCAGAGGGAGGGCTGACCACTGCAGAGATCAACCATGCCAGGACAGAATGGAGGTTGGAGAACCAGAGCCCTGGTACCAGGTGGTCAGTGGTTGCAGACCTTCCCCACTGTTCTGTGTGCAGTCGCTGGGGCCAGGCCTAGATTTCATCACAGACCTGCCACGTCACAGGTGCCTGTGAACGTTAGTTAAAAGGATGAAGACTGAGCCAACCCAAACCCCTGTGCAAATGCCTTTTCCCTGGGAAACTTGAGCTGGGGACCTACCAAGGGCCCTCTGAGTTCTCCCTCCATGTCCAATGACAGATGTTCTCCATATGAACACATGGCATTAAACCACAGCATCAACATAACTGACAACTTAAAGTTGTATATGAAACACGTTCACGTATGTTATCACATTTAACATTCATAATGATCCTGTGAAATGTTCTCATGTTCACTTTACAAATGAGAAAACTCAGATTTAGACAGGTTGGACCACTTCCCCAAATGAATGCAATCTATTAAGAATCAGAATCCAGGCTCAGGCCTCCTACTTCCTAGTCGATTCGTTTTTAATTTCTCAGTGGCTGCTAGAAACTCAGAGGGAACCAAGTCAACTCTGATTTTCCTTCTTGTTTTTTTTTCTTTCAGTATACAGGTAACACATCAGTATATTTTGTTATAAAAATAATAATAATAATAAAAAACCACTTTGGTGCATGGGTGGTTCAGTGGCAGAATGCTCGCTTTCCATGTGGGAGACCTGGATTCAATTCCTCGCCCATGCGCCCCAAAAACAACAACAACAACAAACAATAACAAAACACTTGACTAATACCAAAAAGACTGAAGTCCCTCTTCCCACTTCATTTCCCCTTATCCAGTTCTGCCCCCTCAGTGGTAGCCTGTTACTGTTGGACATCCTTTCAGAGCTTTGCGGTTGCCTGTGTATGTACATAAAATAGCATTTGTCTTTGTTTAGGATACATGTGTTTCCTAACATAAATATGATCTTACTACACTTGTTGTTTTACACCTTAGTTGTTTTTTACTTAATGTTTAAGACCTCTTTCTACATCAATGCATTTAGATCTATCTTGTTCTCTTTAACGCTATAGAGAATTTTAAGTGATTTTGAGTGTTTCTATCGATAGTTCATTTACACAGAAAAACAGAATTCTAAAAAGTTCATTGACCTACTTGTCCTGGTATTTGTTGTTGATTTAAATGAACAAAAAGATACATGAGATCCAGAGCTTCTGGGTATTTTCTAAGTTTTTTTGTTTTGCTTTGTTCTAGTTTTTAATGTATTTTTTTATTGTGAAATATGTATACAAAAAAGTGGTAAATTTCCAAGTACATTTTAACAAATAGTTCTACAGCAGATTTTAAAGTTTGGTATGGGTCAGAGTTCCACGAGTTTTCATTTTTCCTTCTTGCTGCTCCAAGACACTGGAGACCAACAGAAATATCAGTACAGTGATTCCGCAGTCAAACTCGTTTGCTAAGTCCTATCTTGTCTGTCACACTCCTCCTTCTCTCTAACATCTATAAAAGCAATACATTTCAAAGTACCTCGCAACAATTAGTTGTAGAACACATTTCAGAGTGTGGTAAGGGTTACAATTCCACAATTTTAGGTTTATATTTCTAGCTGCTCTAAGGTACTGGAGACTAAAAGACCTATCATTATAATGATTCAGCCTCATGCTCATCCGTTCAATCCGACCTTCTCGGTATTACTCCATCATCACCTCTGAACTTCACTAAATTCTTAATTCCATCACCCAAACCAGGTGGCACTCACCAGAAAGGAGAAGACATCCGTTTCCGGCACCCGGGTTTGGGTCCTAGCGAGAAGGCCAGGCGGACAGCCCAGCGCTCCAACGACGGCGCGGAGGCTCAGCCCTCCCCGGAGGAGGCCCACGGGGCCCCACTCCACACCGGCGCGCGGCTGCAGCTGCAGCACGTGCAGGCTCTGCTGGTCAAGCGGCTCCGCCGCGCGCTCCGCAGCCGCAAGGACTTCCTGGCCCAGGTGGGCTGCTCCGCGGGCTGTGCCCCCGCCCCCAGGCGCTCTCGGGCACCGGGCTTTCCAGGCGGCGGTGTGCACTCGCCCTGGGGTCTGTCGGCCGGGCTTCCTCCTTGCCAGACCTTAGTTTTGATCCTTGGTAGCCCACGAAGCTTCTCTGTAGGTGTCAGACCTCACATTTCAGAGAAAATGGAGTAACAGTGAATGTGTAAATATTGTTGCTTTTTTCTTACATTCATTTTTGAAATGACCTTATATAGATCAAGGTTGTTGACCTCCTTTTTCTTATGTTTCTTTTTTATTCTTCTTCTTCAGAAAAAAGAACTCTGGTTCAGAGAGCAGAAAGGTGACATGTTCTTTGAACTGCCCTTTAATCTCCGGCCGCACGTTGGCCGACACCCCGGTTCTTCCATGGTTACACCGGGACAGTGGGTCTACTTCTGCACCTTTGGCCTTTGCACACACTATTTCCCTGTCTCTAATGTGGCCCAGGGACCAGACTCTCTACACCAGGGACCAGTTGGGAGGCGCCAGATAAATGCGTGTGCGCGCGCCCGCGTGCATGAGAGCGGGGGGAAGAGAGTGAGAAAAATCTTACACATCCCAGCTCAGGCTCCGGGTTTACTTTCCCACAGGTTGTGCTCCCAGCCTCTTTTGTGTTTTGGGCTCTGATGCTTTCCATCCTCGTTCCTCCTTTTGGTGACTATCCCGCTCTGATCCTTCACCCCTGGATGTACGGTCAGCAGTACACCTTCTTCAGGTACTCACGCGTGTCCCCAGGTCGCTGTCACCAGGCGTCACCGTCCACCCCCCATGGCTGCGGGGCTCCTGGGTTACGTGCGCCTTGGTAGGGCCCCTGGACGTTGAGCAGGCTGCCCCCAGCAAGGAAGTTCATGTTCCACTGCCTGGAAAGGTGATTTCAAGTAGACAACCAAGAATGCTAGGGGAAGAAAGTAAGGAAAGAGGAAGAACAGCTTGGGTGAGTGGACTGAAGCTCCATCTTTATGAGGCACAGGTGTGCTGTGCCATTGGCTCCCTGGGCAGGTTCTGGGCAGCTGCCCCCTTCCCCTGAGACTACAAACATTCCGAGGCAGTGTTCTCTCTGCACAGCCGCAGAGCAGAGCTGTGGCCTGGCAAACACTGGTAGAATTGCATACCGTCTGCTTTTGTCCACTCTGTCCCCTCACATTACCACGGAGTAAGCCTTTCTCACCCTGTCTAGCATGGACCAGCCAGGCAGTGAGCAGCTCGCCACCCTTGCAGATGTCCTCCTGAACAAGCCAGGCTTTGGCAACCGCTGCCTGAAGGAAGAGTGGCTTCCGTAAGTCCCTGTGCCTCCTGCTCCGATACCAGCGGTTCCCCTGGGAGACCCGATGGCAGGATCTCAGAAGGGAGGGTTGGGAGAGATCCCATCGCAATCTTGCTCTCAGTGGCACGAATCACTTTTGTATCTCTGTCCAGCAATTGCCCAGCCTCTCCTTCAACACTTGTGGGGCAAGGGCGTTCACGACCTCTTAAGGGGCCCCTGCCTTATTGGCCTGCTCTATATTTCTCAGTATAGAAAGTTCTTCATGGAGTTATATATGCTTCTGTGAAATTAATTTGAAAGGAGTCTGAAAAAAGGAGGGAAGTAGATGGGGCAGGGATGTGCTTTGTATAAGATGGCCTAAAATGGCATTAATTCCTTATATGGCCAACTCCCAATTCTAGATCTCTCTCCCCCCACCCCTTGTGAGAAAGAAGGGAATTAGAGAGAGTAGTTTAAATATATCAGAAATCCTAAAGTTTAGTATAATTTTATGCTCTTCTTTTATCTTGTCTTTTTCAGGACTATTGATAAAGACCAAATTACACTAATCTCAAACTCCTCTTTCATTTGTTCTTATCTCAGCAGCTAGAGGCACTAGGAGAAGAGAGGGGGTTGAGACAGTCCACGGACACGTACCCAGCTCCCTTTCCCTTTGTTTAGGCTGTCAGCAAAACCCTAGCCATGATTTCTCTTGGCTACAAACTAACCTACACATTTAGAAGGCACACAGTCCGATGAGAATGAGCAAAGGCATCACTCATTTCTAGGGATTTTCATCAACTTTGGGGCTGATGGTGACATATTGTTCTTGTCTTCTATTAGGGAGTTTCCCTGTGGCGATTCAACCTCCTGGGAGACGCCGTCTGTGTCTCCGAACATCACCCACCTGTTCCAGAAGCAGAAATGGACGCCGGACAACCCGTCACCGTCCTGCAAGTGCAGCACCAGGGAGAAGCTCACCATGCTCCCCGAGTGCCCGGAGGGGGCAGGGGGCCTCCCTCCCCGCCAGGTGCCTCAGTCTCTCCAGGGGGAACCATTTGAGCCCCGACTCTGCCAGGACGGCAGGGCTTGGGGAAGTATTTGATGCCTCCTCAGTCTTTAGCCAACTAACATTTAAAACTAACAGTTGAGGGAGGGACCACGCTGGGCTCCGTGGAGTCCTCTCCGGGGAACGTCCCAGAAGGCCCTAGAGGAAGTCACTGACCCAGAACGTCACTGTCCATCAAACACTGCCTGCTCGATCTAGTGAGAAAAGAATTTTAAACTTCCATACGTAATACATGTTCATGATAGAAAAATTAGAAAACACAGATCAGCCAGAAGAAAAAAATCACCCTATCACTTGAAGATAACCACCAGTAACATTTGGTTTTTATCTACCCAAACAGTATTATATTCAAAATACTGTTTTGTACCATGATACTTCCACTTAATAACATATCATAAACATACTCCCATGTCAGTAAAAATACAGCTAATCATTTTTTTAATGCCTGCAAACTATTTTTATGGATTTACTTTAAATTAGTTAAGTAATCTTCCAGTGTTTTGCAGTTTGTTGCCACTATAAACAATGCTATGATATACATCTGAACGCATATGTCTTTACACACGTGTTAACAGACTTCATTAAGAAGCTTACCATGTGTTATGTATCTAACGTTCACACACATATGCAGCCAGCAGCCTGTGTTTTGCAGGGACATCAACAATCTTGTTTCTGAGCCGTATCCTCTCTTGGGAGTTGATAATGGGCCTACCAGATGCCTAAATAGAGCTGAGCACTTAGATGACCTTCTCTAATGACTTGTCAGTGAATGAATGATTCCCAGGGAAGGAGTGTGGCATAGTGGGGAGAGCGTGGGTATTGGAGGTAGAGAAGCATATGCTGATTATTTGGCTTCTCTGAACTTAATTTCCTCACTTATGCATTGGGGATAACTGCACTTATTTCATAGCATTATTAGGAAGATTTAATGAAATAATGTGGGTAAAGAAACTACATTCTTTAGAATTAGATTCAACTCAAGTGATGGCAAACCCCAAACTATCCGTGGATAAAACCAGACAGGCTTATTCCTCCCTCACGTGAAGCTCTGAGTGTGGTCCATGATGTTCTCTTTAGTTGTGTCTCCATGCTAAGTAGGGCTTGGCCTTATTTTCCAACATGGCAGCATCTCCTTTCCAGACAGCAGAATGGAAGAAGGGATGAACAGAAAGAAAGGGCAAGGTGTGCAAATGAGCCATCTTTTAAGGAAGGTCTCTAGAAGCTACCACATAGCATTTCCACTTGTCTATCATTGTCTAGAAATTAGCTCCAAGTGAGGCTGTGAACCTTTGTCTTTATTCTACCTGCCTTTTACCCAACAAAAAAGACATACTATGTCAGAAGAGACGATAATGGGGGACAACTCAATTTTACCTTAGCAACTATCACAATTACTGGCGCAAATGATTCTATGTTTGTGAGTCTTTAATCTTTCTCTTTTTTATACTCTAAAAGCACATACTTTCATGTTTCTCAAGCAATAGATTCTCTTTGAATCACATGTCAACCACTTCTGCATCACAGGGAGGGACCAAAAAGAAGGACCAAATGAACTGGTCCTAATTCTCTGTACCCCAAGAGAAAACTTTGCTTCTATTTGGTTTGTAGTCAAGTGTGTCAGGGGCCCTGAATTTTCTATTCAGATACATCAAGCATCAGGACACCTGAGACTGTGCATTGAGTTCTTGGCCAAGAGAAGGGGGGGAAGCCAAGCCTAACTATATAATGATTCATTTTCTAAATGAATCCTAACTTGCAGGCTGCCTGTTTGGTTTAGGTTCTTATTTTCGGTAACATTAGTACTTGGTCCCTAGGAAAATATTTAACAGTCCACTATAGCCAAAGTCCTGGAAAGAGGCAAACCAGTTCCTGTTATTTCCTTTCACTCCTCTGTTCACTCACTGTTTAGTCATGCCTCTCTTTGGAGCAAAATTGACTGTCACACATCTGCACAGGAGCTATTCCATCTACATGCACACATGCACATACTCATATTCACACCCAGTGGTCCCACTCTCTCAAACACACTCTCCCGTTAGCCTGAAATAAGTCTAGAGGGCATGGACTTAATTTGGAGGTGATAAATTATCCTCATCTGGAAAATAAAAGCATTGGGTGTGGTCGTCTTTAGTGTGCCTTCCTGCTCCAATATTCTTTGAATAGTGAAGGATCCAGGGGTGGAAGTGTTCCTTTCCTGATTTCTAATAGCTGTTGGAGTATCTTATTTGTCAGAATTTTTAGAAAACAAATGATCATAAGCTGCCCTAGGCATTGCCAACTGTTCCAGTTTGAATTCCAGCAAAGGAGCTTGGCAGTTCCTCTGGACTCCATTTGCAGCTTGAGAAACAAGCGGTACAGGGAAGAGAGCAAGGTCTATTTAGTCAGGCCGATGTAGATTCAAATTTTGAGTCACCCACTTATAAGGTCTGTAATGCAGTGCAAGTTAGTTAGCTTTTCTGGACCTAAGTTTTTCTGTCTGTAAAATTGAAATAATTCTTTTTTCAAAAGGGTCATTAAATATTAAATGAGATAATGTATGTAGAATATTTAGCATAATATCTTACGAATAGTAGGCATTCAATAAATGCTAGTTCTGGCAGAGAAACAAGGTGAAGAAAATGAATACAAGAGGGAAAGTAAAATGGGAAATGCAAAGGGGAGATAGAAAGGGTTTAAACATGAAAACAAAGGTGCATGATGGTGGTTTAATGCCACCCAAAATTCCCCGAGCCACCCCTGGGTGGCACCCATGCCAAAGTGAGCAATTTTGACTGAGATCAAAGCTTGGACCTATGAAATACAAACTGGCTAATACCAGAAGCCAAACAAACCTGTGTGTTTGCAAATTTAAAGTAATATTGCCTACCTGGTGGCCAAACTCAAGCACCTCTGACTTCTCCAAAGTTTTTTCTGTGTTTTTATTATTTTTTTTTAATTAGAGAAGTTGTGGATTTATAGAATAGTTATGCATGCTAAGTCTTTTGCTGTCCTAGAGGTATTTTGAAAGTGATTTGTAAATTGTAAAGCACTACTCGAATTCTTCCATTCATGTCACAGGTATTACTGCGTGCTAACCATATGCCAGGCACGGTGCTGGGTGCTGGGGACACAACCCCCATCCAGGGAAGTTGGCTGCTCTCACCGAGCCTATGTTATGCAGAGGTGCAGTTAAAAACAAGAAAACAGATACATTGGAAGTCAATTTCAGTTGGAGATGAGTGCTGTGAAGATAATAAAACAGTATGCTATGATAGGGAGCCACCAGAAATAGTAGAAGACACCTCTCGGAGGAGTCAAGTTTGGGCTGAGACGTGGATGATAAGGAGCTAGACGGGACGTTCTCGGGTAGAGCATTCCAGGCAGAGCAAACAGCACGTGCTGAGCAAAGGCGGGAATGAGGGGCGCCCATCCAGGAACGGGGGAGAGTGTCTGGGGGGGAGGGGGCGGCCAATGAGAGGGGCAGCAGGGGAGCAGAGCCAGCCTAACCCTCCCCCACCGCACCCCCATAGGCCTGTTTGGAATTGATCTTAGGGTTCACTGGAGTGTTTCAAGCAAGGTGCCTGGGATGTTCTGCTTGCTTTTTACAGCTCTATCTGACGTCTGGGTGGAGAAAGGTTGTTGGGAAGGCCAAGAGTGGAACCAAGAGACCAGCCTGGAAGTTTCTGTAGTGCCTAGGCCAGGGCGATAGTGGTAGTGATGGAGAGAAGCAGTGGGTCGGGGACTCTTCTGCAGTTAGAGCTGCCCCATCCTGTGGATGGAGTGAAGAAAATAGACCACAGATGATTCTGCGTCATTGACATGGCAACCAGGGCGACGCTGGCGATTTATTTAGTATTTTTCAAGAAACTGGGTCCATAAATTATATATATATATATATATATATATATATATATATATTTTTTTTTTTTTAAACTTGCATTACAAATCTTATTTTATTAGAATGGTTTTAGGTTTCAAAACATAATGCTGCAAGCACAGAGTTCCCCTACACAACCTGGTCTTCCCTGTTATTAACAATTTCCATTAATGTGGTGCGTTTGTTACAATTGATGAAATCATACTGTTATAATTATATTATTAACTATGGTCTATAGTTTACATTAGGGTTCACTCTTTGCATTGTACGGTTCTAGGGTGTTGGGTTTCTTTTTTATTCTGGTAACATATTCACAACCTAAAATTTCCCATGGGCCACTTTAAAGAATACTGAATTTCCGTGGTGTTAATTACAATCACAATATTCTACAACCATCACCATCCATAAATACTTTTGGAAAAGGAGCAGTTTCTCAAATTGTAAGGTCTTGAATTCCAAAGTAATCACCATGGGTTTCTCATTGCCTCAGAGACTACAGCGCAGCACTGAAATCCTCCAAGACCTTACAAACAGGAATGTCTCCGACTTCTTGGTAAAAACGTATCCTGCTCTTATAAGCAGCAGGTAAGAAGAAACCCTTTTATTCTTTTCATTCTTCCTCCATCCTTCTTTCCTATGGACCAGGGAAAGAAGATCATTCATTTTATGATTTGTCTAGGGCCAGGGAAGTGTACACTTTTTTTTTTAATTTGACAGCCTCGTCCAACAGAAAAAGCAATTAAAAGTCATATACAAGTAAAATGCAACTTAACATTAATTTAGCTTTTTGTTTAAGGCAAGTAGTCTTACTGTTTAACCCACAGACTATTAAAAGTAAAAGCAGAGAGCATAGAATTTAGTCAATAATGCTACCTCACATTTAACTAGTTAAGGAAGAGAGACAAGTGACAAAAGGATGGAGAATAAAAGGGAAAGGTAGAGGAAGAAGATGGAATAAGAAGGGAAAGGTAGGAAGCAAAAAAGAGAAAGTAAAAATATTAGACAGGGAACGAATTAGGAGCAAGGCAGTGTGATGATGTCCCACGGCACCCACAGAGCAGGGCTTAGCCAGATTAACCACACTTGTTACACCTGAACTGTAAACTGTCATCTGCTATCACTGTCCATTAAAGTTCCAGTGAACTCTTCACTGGTCTCAGCTCTTCAGCTGTTGTAATCAAGCCTCAGCCCTGAATGGAACAGCTTTAGCAGCTACTATTACAGAAAGCAGTTGACAAGAGCATGCTTCCAAGAGAGATCCAGTCCCCACATGTACTGGGGCTTTAAAATAAAACATGTCTAATTTTAGCAGTAGTTTCAGTTGCTTTCCCTACCAGAGGCCTGAACAGGGGATCGCCTGACTCAATTAACTAGAATACACTGCAGATGGTGAAAGCAGCTGCTGAGAAGGCAGTGCTGAGAGAGCAGTCAGCAAAACGAAGCGCGCCATCCAAGCATAGAAATAAAAGCAGAGCACACAGAGTTTACTCAGTAATGCACGAAGGGAACAACCACCATCATCCTGAGCTTTGTTCTCAGCAGCAAATTTGTGATATGTAATTTTGGATTTTGTGCTTGATGCTTGATAACAATGACTGTTGGTGGCACAAACTCTGCCTTCTGGAGTTGCTGTTTTCTCATTTCCTATTTTATAATTTTGTCCCTGATTGGCTGGAAGTTCGTCTCTTAACTTTGGGCTGTGGAGTAAACCAGAACTTCCCTCAAATGAGCAGGTTATTACTAGAGTCTCATTTGCACAGGAGGAAAGAAGGGAGGGCTGCAGCCTTTATCCATGTGGACATGGCCATTGCTATTTCAGGGTGTCCAGGTTTTAGGTGTCCAGATTTCCTGTGTAGGATGGAACTGGGCCTCTAGAATGGATGCAGAGTTGATGTCCATTTGATTTCCTGTGTAGGATGGCAACAGGGTCATCTCAGGAGAGCTGGCATGGGGGTGTGAGTTATAGAATTGTAGAGCTAATGATAGAAGACATGTAGTCCTTTTACCGCATGTGTAATCGGGCTCAGTGCTGGGTGGGGGGGGGGGGGGCGGGGGGCCTTCCACATTGTTTGCATGTCAGGAAAGGCAAAAACTCCACTAAAAACACAAACACCCCAATGAGTCTTTGGGAAGGAAAGTTAACACCAGTCTTATACTTGCGGTATTCATTGTATGATTTTCTTTTGGCTTTCAGCTTAAAAAGTAAATTCTGGGTCAATGAACAGAGGTAAGAAACTGTTTTATAAGAAATCAAAATTTCAAATTGAGCCATTTTAATTAGGTCCACATAAATAAGCCATATCTCAAGGCCCATGTGATGGACTGTTCTGTATATGCTCAGAAATTCACAAGACGTGTTCTGAAGGTTCTGTGGTTAGGGACACCCTGGTCTCAGAGAAAACACTCAGACATAAATGGGAGATGACATTCCCTGAAGAGGCATTCCAGAGAATTCTCAGCCTAAGGGAGACTTCCAAGCATATACAATTTAGAATGCTCCAATGAGAGAACACTTAAGCTAAGCCTTAAGTACTCCTTGGCCCATTCCTCCTAAGCCTAAGTGAGGGGAGTCTGGCCCAGCCCCAAACTCATCCCCTTCCTAGAGGTTCAAGTGGCTCCAGAGGCTTGGAGACTCCTGAAGGGATGTTCTAGGAGTGACCTGGCCTCCCAGGCTCCCTTAGGAACTGGGCCTCTAGAATGGATGCAGAGTTGATGGCCACCTGATTTCCTGTGTAGACTCTAGACCATATAGAATCACCCCGTAAGTGAAATCCGGCTTTTAGAATTACCCCCACGAGGGAACTGAGGAGCCTCAACTTAAGCATAGAGTTGGGGAGGGGGGGACAATAAAATTTCAGGTCCAAAGAAGTAAAGATCTCCTCTGCTTTGCCTAATCCACAAATTAATTTTGTTCATTTGACGAGAGTGGCTTTTATCTTGCCATCAAAGGTTTTTAAGCCAGAGAGTGAAATGCTTGGATCTGTGTTTTACCAAGATTGCTTTAGATTTCCAGATCAGTGTGGAAGATCTATTAGAGGGAGAGAGAGCCAAGGCAAGGATTCCAGTTAAGAAGCGAAGTAAGAGTCAAGGCAGAAGATGCCGAGGGCCTACCCGTGGGTGGGATTGAGAGGTACTGAGAGATAAGAATGAAAGAGCTGGTCCTGATCAGATGTGAAGGAGAGTCCAATGATGCCAGAACTGCCTGCAGGAACGGAATCGTTGTTGGGGTGGGAATATGTAGAGAAAGAGATGACGCATAAAAGACAAATTTGAGTTGGCCAGATCCTCAAGAAGGGGAAAGACACCCCAGGGGCTAGTAGCCCTGCAAAAGCAGAGAAACAAGGAGGCAACATTGACCATTTGAAACTCTGGAAGGGATGCAGTAGCGCCAGAATATGCCATACAAGGAGGGATGAAGCTGGAGTGGAGGGCAGCGGCCAGGCTCAGAATGGCCTTGTATGCGAAGATGCAGAGTCTGGACTTCATCCATGACCAATGGGAAAGAGTGAAGTTGCTTTGAAAGTGGAACAATGTCACTTGCTAGTTTTGATGATTTCCCCAAAAGTACATATTTCCCTTTATTACCAGAGCTCCTGGTAGGCAGGGAGTGTCACAGATGGCTCATGCCACCTAACTGAGGATTTGTTTCCTTGTCAGGTATGGAGGAATTTCCATTGGAGGAAAGCTTCCCATTCTCCCCATCACAGGGGAAGCACTGGTTGGTTTTTTAAGTGACCTTGGCCAAATAATGAATGTGAGCGGGGTAAGTAAATAGTCTAGAGATTTGGATGAAAATTTTGACTTGCTCAGTTACCCTGAAAGATAAAATCATCATAAGTATTATAGGCAAAAAAAAAAGTAATACCCTCTTATTTATTATGGTTTTCTAGGGCCCTATCACCAGAGAGGCCTCTAAAGAAATGTCTGATTTCCTTAAAAATCTAGAAACTGAAGACAACATCAAGGTACTTGACCTACATAATCTGCCCTACAGCTTAAAAAATCACATGGGTTGCTTATTTTGTTTTTATTTTCCCCACTTAATTAAATTCCATTACTCTTCTTGTTGAAATCTAGAGAGGAATGTCTTCCAGCTGCCAAACCCTTCCTCCTTCTCACATTCTTTTTCCTGCTGCTAATGTCTTCTCTGAGCAGCTGTTGTTAGTGCCGCGTCTCGGATGGCACGGCCGGGCATGGTCTAACACAGCCCCTTCTAGGTGTGGTTTAACAACAAAGGCTGGCACGCCGGGGTCAGCTTCCTCAGCGTGGCCCACAACGCCGTCCTACGAGCCGGCCTGCGGGAAGACCAGGACCCCGAGGCGTTTGGCATCACCGTCATAAGTCAACCCCTGAACCTGACCAGAGAGCAGCTCTCAGAGATGACAGTGTAAGCCTCGGCACCCCCATATCTCACAGCTTCCTTGTCACTTTCCTACACTTTTGGGATACCCTGAGAGAATTTTTACTGACTTGGGGTGCTGGGCTCAGTGGGATCACTGCCAGGCACTTATGACCACAAGACTTCCAAATACCTCGTGCACCACACTGCTCGGCCATTCTTTCTCCCTCATATTTATCTGGAAAGTAAGCTGACGTTTGGTTCCATTGCCGTTTGGCTCCTGACAGCGCTCTGTTCCAGGAGCTTGCACAGATATTTTCTTTGCCAATATGTGAAGTGACTGCTTGGGAACTGGGAAAGTTCAGTAAATCTTTCATCTCCCCAGTACCTTAGAGTCCAGTAATTTCCCTCAGATGGCCAGGCTTTGGACATGTCTGATGGGTCCTTGCCTTCCTCAAGCTTAGACTCTTACTGCACAGCTTCAGGCAGTGAAAGTATCAATCTTCTGCATTTTATAGTATGTTTGTTGTGTTCGACGTCTATATTGAAGAGAGCTTGTTTTTGTTAATGGAGACTTCTTCTGGAAGTTTAAGGTCCTCCTCTTCTATTCCCAGTATATTCTGAGTGAAACTGAATATACTAGTATCATCTGGTAAAATTTGGGCCCTGCCCCCTTGGTACCTTTCCTTGGACACCCTCAGGTCCTTAGCCTGGGCAAAAATAATCCACCCTAAAGTAATTCTGACAGCCCAAGTTTCTGCATCTCATGACAAGACTTTTCAGGATATATATGAAATGTAGAGGGTTTTTTGTGATTATAAAATAGTATGTGTTCATTAAATAAAGCTTATAAAACAGAGTCGAGAGTGGAGCAATGATTCAGTGGCAGAATTCTCACCTGCTGAAGACCCGGGTTCGATTTCCGGAGCCTGCCCATGCCAAAAACAAAACAAACAGATTAGAGTTTTAAGAACTTGTTATCTATAAACCTGCAGAGTTTAGGACATTTCCTCTAAACATTTTTATGTGTTTCCATTCAGTCACTTGTTCTGTGCTTACATTTGTGTGTGGTTCATGCTCTTTGTAGTTTACCAGGACACTTATAGCACGTAAGGGTGCCTTTGTGTGAATTAGTAAAAGGTGCTCCTTTCTCCATGTGGGCACCACCCTACACTAGGGACACAGATTGAATGCAGAGTACCAGGCTGGATTTCAGCCTCCACTTACCCCTTTAACCAGGCACCTTCTAATTAATCCAGGAAAGGGTGAATAACGTCAGCTCTTATATAACTTGCTCTCCCTCTTTTCACTTAAATTTACATTTTGAACATTTCCCCATGTTATGAACCTAGTTCTAGAAAACATGATTTAGCAGTATACTTTATTTCATTTAACGAAAGAAATATATGTCACAGACCATATGGCTGTCTGCATAGAAAATTCAAGGAAATCTATAGATAAATTAGGTCATCCATTATTGTGGCATATAATTATGATCAATATAAGAACTTTTTCTACATACCATCAACAAATAATTATAAAATGTAACTAAAAGGAAGATTGTCTAGAAAATTAATATGAAATAAAAAGGCAATCCATACATATCTCTTAACGTTGACTCAGATTGATTAGGACAATTTGGTGGAATGGCATGCTTCAGTACAGGAGATCCTGGCAGCTCATTACCCAGGGATTTTAAAGTCAGGTCGATATCGACTTCTGCCCCTCCTTCTTCATATCTCTCTCCCTGTGTCTTCCGGTTCTGCTGCAGGCTGACCACTTCAGTGGATGCCATGGTTGCCATCTGTGTGATTTTAGCCATGTCGTTCGTCCCGGCCAGCTTTGTCCTTTATTTGATCCAGGAGAGAGTGAGCAAAGCCAAGCACCTCCAGTTTGTTAGTGGAGTGAGCCCCACCACCTACTGGCTGACCAACTTCCTCTGGGACATTGTAAGTGTCAGTTCACGGTGCCTCCTTCACTTGCGGGGTCCCAAGGTGGGCAATTGTGTCTGCTCTGACAGAGGGGACATGGCAGGACAGGGTTATCACAGTGCTAGGGCTGCTGGGAGGTGCTGTGCCAAGAGCCTTGTGTGGCTCCTTTCACCCGAACATCTTCTTAGAAAGTCATAGGACCAGTCGTCCACGCTGGGGAGGGACACGTGATATGGCTTACCATCTGCAGGGCAGGGGTGCAGCGGCCTGCTCCAAGAGGACTTCTGACCCATAGGATACTCACTGCACTATGAGGCATGAAGCTGGCCTTCCTGGGAATAGCCTGGAGCTGAGGGGTAATCCCAAGGGGTCCTTCACCCCACAACCCCTTCTTAAGTCCCGCCCTACCCACAAATGGGTGAAGGTGGAACTCTTCCAGAGGTAGCATTGGCAGATAAATACAGAACACACAGGTAAATTTGAATTTCAAACGAACAATGAATAATTTTTTAGTATACATATGTCCCACCCTGAATATTCCACAGGACATACATACATACACTAAAAAAGTATCTGTTTATTTCAAAATTCAAATATAACAGGGCATCTTCTATTTTTATTTGCTAAATCTGGCAACCATGCTTATTTTGCTTTCCCAAACACATCAGATCTTCCATATATCAGATTCTTACATTTAGCCACACTTTAGGGAAAATAAAGAAAACATTGTCAAATCAAGAACAGACAACCACCTCTCTCACAACCACTGCCAGAACTGGTTGCAGAGGAGAAACAAGGCTGAGATACTTTATAACAGACTATAGGGTTAAAATTAATTGATAGTAAAGGTTTAGTTATGATGTAACAGGGTTCGTTATGACAACCCCAGTCTATTCTGGGTGTTTCGTGAAATGAGACTCTTTGTTTTATCGCAACATTCAAAGACCAGTGTCAGCCTCCATTTTGTGTGATGAAAAGATGTATCAACTGATGGAGACCAGCACCATCAACCTTCTCCATTATGGCTTTTAATGATGAAGGTGAATAGGAGGACTCCTGAAGACATGATTTTTTTTTTATCTCACTTAACTCACTAAGTGTAGCCATTCCTTAATAAAACAAAACCAGAAATTACCAGTAGCAACTAAACTCTTTCCCCTCTCTTATATCTCCATGAAAAAGCATTCATAAATATATGGGAAGGAGGTCAGAGCCTGCAAGACTCACTTTGGACATGAACATCACTTGTAGGTGACCACATCAACCCCATGCTTTTCACATGAAAGGAGCTAGAATCACCTGCACTGCAAAACTACTTGTTAAAGTGCTGTGGGGTTTTTTGTGCATTTTTTGAGACTGGGAATAGAATTTACACTTGGGATGACCCATGAGTGTGGCTGGCTACAAATAGGGATCTCGGGGTAGAGATGTGGCTGGAAGGAGAGAGCGAGGGTCTGGATGGGGGATGATCTTAGTAACGTGGCTACTTGGCAGTCCATGAAGGGCTAGCAGAATTGTGGGTACTGTGCTGGCAGGTTCCCCAATGCGCTAGATGTTTAAAGCTAACCTGGAATCTGAACTCTAGGTTCTACAATGTTGGAGCTTAGTGCCCTTTTTAGTCAAAGGCTCCAGTGGAAAAAGGCCATCAGAAGCCGTGATCTGGACACTAGATATATTTCTTACCACTGGTGTATCAGTAGTCCCAGGCCCACTCAATTAACAGAACTAGGGAGCATATGCATGTATACACATAGGTATACACACATTTTCCTCCATATTTCTATATCTATCTATAAACTGAACACTATGAGTTCACACTAAAAACCTCATTTCTAAACCCCAGCGCTCATTCTAGTTTTCTGTCTTTCCATATCTGTAGCTTTCTTCTACAAAAACAAGTGACCAGGCTTCCATCACCCACAGTTTATTTGCCCATTTGATAATACTCTTGTATGTAATAACTCCCCCATCTCTACCATGTCGCTCTTCCACGAGGACGCCGTCTTCACCTGCTTGAGCTTTAGCACAGCCCACCAGGCTGTTCTTCTGCAGGATGCCCTTCTCTCCCCACCGGGGCTCTCGTCCTGCTCTGGATCCCTGGGGCTCTTCCCCTAATCCTCCCACAGCTGCCCCACCTTGCCCTGACCATCTAATGGCTTTAGGACTGAATTGTTGCAGAAGGGCAGATGAAGGAGAAAGAGATAAAAGGTGGACAACCACTTGTGCTCAGCAAGGCCAAGGACTGTATTTTACCTTTTTCTGAATTCTGGAGAGATGCTTGGGAAGTAGAATCAACAGGCGAAAACATAAGGAGAGGGTGAGAGATCAGGTGGAATTTTATGTTTCACTCTTTAAAAGATACATGCTGTTGGTTCCCTGAGCAGAGAGGGGATGGGTGGAGTGAGACTGGAACCTGGCTCACCTTATGTTTACTAACCAAGAACTGTTTTGACAAATAGAATCAAATTCCCCAACCACAACCTGGAGGAGCCTGGTCTTATGCACTCATTTTAGAGAAGGAAAAACAGGCCCCGAGAAGTTATACAACTTGAACCCCTTTTTGTCTCTTAAAGATGAATTATGCTGTGAGTGCCAGCCTGGTGGTGGGCATCTTTGTTGGGTTCCAGAAGAAAGCATACACTTCTCCCAGCAATCTTCCCGCCCTCGTTGCCCTGCTCATGTTGTATGGGTAAGTTGTTTAGGCCATTTGCTAATACCACCAGAAGAGAAGCCAGATGAGAGGGGGTTTTATCTTCTGACAGTGAACCTGGGGTTTCTGGTGGCAGGAGTATGTAGGAGCTTTTAGTTCCAGCTCTGGGCAGGTTCTGCAGCTGCTATAAAAAAATGAGCCTGGCTTCTGATTGTGACTGTAAGGACTGAGGTGTTTCTGAGCTATGGTCCATTCAGGCACAGTGGGAGAAGCCCTTTGTGGTCTGAATCTTCTCCTCTCAAATGGTGGCCTGACTGAAGTCTGGGCACCAGTCATATTCCAGTTCCTCTCCAGCACTAATTCCAACTCCTCTGTGGCCAATCTGTTCATCTCAGCATCCGCATCTGGACTTGCTAAGAGTGGTTTGCACACAGTTGAAGACTCCTGCTGAAAAGCTGCTCTTGTGCCAAGGCCAGGGAATGACTTGGGGATTAAGTCCAGTCAAATTATAGAGCAGTGCATGCAGCTTTATAATGCAGGTCTACCACCTACTACATGTGTAAAGGTGAGCCAGTGACTCATCTCATCTGGGCCCAGTTTGCTCATCTGTCAAACGGAAGTAATGACTGCCTGGCTATTCTTTTGGGAGACAGCAGACTCTTGCTGGAGGAATGGTGTCCATTTATACCTCTTGGAAATAGAGAATTCAGGAACCAGCATGACTGAAACGACAGCTCCAGCAAACTGTGAAGATGATGTTGTTGGGAACTTCAGCTCTGCCTGGCTGACTCAGACCAGGGTGGGAAGAATTGCAGGATAAAAAAGTATGCTATGAATTATATAAATCTTCATAACTTACAAATTATATTCATAGCTGCTGTCTCATTTGTTCCATAAAGAACCCCATGAGGTGGTCAGGGTGGACATTATCTCCATTTTTTTTCCTTTTTCTTATTTATTAATTAAAAAAATTTTTTTAGAGATCCAAGATGGCGTCTTAGTAAGGTACATGCGTCTTAGTTCCTCCGACTCCAAATCAACTAATAGGTGAACAGAAACAGTACAAAACAACTCCCGGGGCTACAGCAGGGAATGGACACACAGCGTAACCAAGTCTGGGCTGGCTAGTCTGACTGCGAAACTCAGCTGCGGTGAGTGAGATCCCCGAGCGGCGGGCGATTTCCCGAGCAGCCGCAGCTGCAGCGGTCCGAGCTAATCCCTCCCTCCTTCCGGGGCTGGCTGAGAGACTCGGAGAGACAAGCTTCCCAGCCAAGGCGGCCGGCGCCACACGTTTGCGGGCGGCTTCGAGTCCGCGACTACAAGTCTCGGATCAGAGGGCTATCCAAAGTCTGGGCTGGCAAATCTGATTCCGAGTCTTGGCTGCGGCGAGACCCCCGAGCGGCCGCAGCTGCGGCGGTCCGAGCTAATCCCTCCCTCCTTCCGGGGCTGGCTGAGAGACTCGGAGAGACAAGCTTCCCAGCCAAGGCGGCCGGCGCCACACGTTTGCGGGCGGCTTCGAGTCCGCGACTACAAGTCTCGGATCAGAGGGCTATCCAAAGTCTGGGCTGGCAAGTCTGATTCCAAGTCTTGGCTGCGGCGAGACCCCCGAGCGGCCGCAGCTGCGGCGGTCCGAGCTAATCCCTCCCTCCTTCCGGGGCTGGCTGAGAGACTCGGAGAGACAAGCTTCCCAGCCAAGGCGGCCGGCGCCACACTTTTGCGGGCGGCTTCGAGTCCGCGACTACAAGTCTCGGATCAGAGGGCTATCCAAAGTCTGGGCTGGCAAGTCTGTTTGCGAGACGTGGCTGCGGCGAGACCCCCGAGCGCCGCAGCTGCGGCGGTCCGAGCTAATCCCTCCCTCCTTCCGGGGCTGGCTGAGAGACTCGGAGAGACAAGCTTCCCAGCCAAGGCGGCTGGCGCCACACTTTTGCGGGCGGCTTCGAGGCCGCAACTACAAGTCTCGGATCAGAGGGCTATCCAAAGTCTGGGCTGGCAAGTCTGATTGCGAGACGTGGCTGCGGCGAGACCCCCGAGCGGCCGCAGCTGCGGCGGTCCGAGCTAATCCCTCCCTCCTTCCCGGGCCGGCTGAGAGTATCGGAGAAGTAAGTTCCCCAAGCCGAGGCAGGCGGCGCCCTTCTTTTGCGGGCGGCTTCGAGTCTCGGCTTTAAGTCCGCAGCTACGAGTCCCGGATCAGAGGGCTATCCAAAGTCTGGGCTGGCTAGACTGACTGCGAGACTCGGCTGCAGTGAGACCCCCGAGCGGCGTGCGATCTCCCGATCAGCGGCAGCTGCGGTGGTCCGAGCTACTCCCTCCCCCCTTTCCGGGCCGGCTGAGAGTATTGGAGAAGCAAGTTTCCCAAGCCGAGGCAGGTGGCACCCCTCTTTTGCGGGCGGCTTCGAGTCTCTGCTTCGAGTCCGCGGATACGAGTCTCAGATAGGAGGGCTATCCAAGCCGCGGAAGCCCCCCCCCCCACGGGAGGCTTCCTGGTCCGGTGGGGAATCCCCCAGGCCCGCTGCGGCCCGCAACCAGCCACAGGGTCCCCTCAAGCCGCGGCAGCTGACGCCGCCACCACGCGCGGCCCCTGAACCAACGGAGAGATTTGGATCAGAAAGCCCCAGGCCACGGAGATCGGTGACTGGGGGAGACCCATTCCAAACACTTGAGACAAACGTGTGCCACGTGCGCCACGTACTGGGCAAGATAAGAAAAACAGATCCCAGAGATTTCACAGAAAAATCTTACAACCTTGCTGGGTCCAACCCAGAGAAATCTGAATAAATGCCCAGACGCCAGCAGCAGAAGATAACTGTCCACGCTCAAAAGATTGAGAATATGGCCCAGTCAAAGGAACAAACCAATAGCTCAAATGAGACACAAGAGCTGAGACAACTAATCCTGAATATACGAACAGAAATGGAAAACCTCTTCAAAAATGAAATCGATAAATTGAGGGAGGACATGAAGAGGACATGGGCTGAACATAAAGAAGAAATAGAAAAACTGAAAAAACAAATCACAGAACTTATGGAAGTGAAGGATAAAGTAGCAAACATAGAAAAAATAATGGATAGTTACAATGATAGATTTAAAGAGACAGAAGACAGAATTAGTGATTTGGAGGATGGAACATCTGAATTCCAAAAAGAAACAGAAAATATAGGGAAAAGAATGGAGAAATTTGAACAGGGTATCAGGGAACTCAAGGATAATATGAACCGCACAAATATACGTGTTGTGGGTGTCCCAGAAGGAGAAGAGAAGGGAAAAGGAGGAGAAAAACTAATGGAAGAAATTATCACTGAAAATTTTCCAACTCTTATGAAAGACCTAAAATTACAGATCCAAGAAGTGCAGCGCACCCCAAAGAGATTAGACCCAAATAGGCGTTCTCCAAGACACTTACTAGTTAGAATGTCAGAGGTCAATGAGAAAGAGAGGATCTTGAAAGCAGCAAGAGAAAAACAATCCATCACATACAAGGGAAACCCAATAAGACTATGTGTAGATTTCTCAGCAGAAACCACGGAAGCTAGAAGACAGTGGGATGATATATTTAAAATACTAAAAGAGAAAAACTGCCAACCAAGACTCCTATATCCAGCAAAATTATCCTTCAAAAATGAGGGAGAAATTAAAACATTCTCAGACAAAAAGTCACTGAAAGAATTTGTGACCAAGAGACCAGCTCTGCAAGAAATACTAAAGGGAGCATTAGAGTCAGATACAAAAAGACAGAAGAGAGAGATATGGAAAAGAGTGTAGAAAGAAGGAAAATCAGATATGATATATATAATACAAAAGGCAAAATGTTAGAGGAAAATATTATCCAAACAGTAATAACACTAAATGTCAATGGACTGAATTCCCCAATCAAAAGACATAGATTGGCAGAATGGATTAAAAAACAGGATCCTTCTATATGCTGTCTACACGAAACACATCTTAGACCCAAAGATAAACATAGGTTGAAAGTGAAAGGTTGGGAAAAGATATTTCATGCAAATAACAACCAGAAAAGAGCAGGAGTGGCTATACTAATATCCAACAAATAGGACTTCAAATGTAAAGCAGTTAAAAGAGACAAAGAAGGACACTATATACTAATAAAAGGAACAATTAAACAAGAAGACATAACAATCATAAATATTTACGCACCGAACCAGAATGCCCCAAAATACGTGAGGAATACACTGCAAACAATGAAAAGGGAAATAGACTCATATACTATAATAGTTGGAGACTTCAACTCACCACTCTCATCAAGGGACAGAACATCTAGACAGAAGATCAACAAAGAAATAGAGAATTTGAATATTACTATAAATGAACTAGACTTAATAGACATTTATAGGACACTACATCCCACAACAGCAGGATACACCTTTTTCTCAAGTGCTCATGGATCATTCTCAAAAATAGACCATATGCTGGGTCACAAAGCAAGTCTTAACAAATTTAAAAAGATTGAAATCTGACACAACACTTTCTCGGACCATAAAGGAATGATGTTGGAAATCAATAATAGGCAGAGGGCCAGAAAATTCACAAATACGTGGAGGCTCAACAACACACTCCTAAACAACGAGTGGGTCAAAGAAGAAATTGCTAGAGAAATTAGCAAATACCTCGAGGCGAATGAAAATGAAAACACAACATATCAAAACTTATGGGACGCAGCAAAGGCAGTGCTAAGAGGGAAATTTATTGCTCTAAATGCCTATATCAGAAAAGAAGAAAAGGCAAAAATTCAGGAATTAACTATCCATTTGGAAGAACTGGAGAAAGAACAGCAAGCTAACCCCAAAGCAAGCAAAAGGAAAGAAATAACAAAGATTAGAGCACAAATAAATGAAATTGAAAACATGAAAACAATAGAGAAAATCAATAAGGCCAGAAGTTGGTTCTATGAGAAGATCAATAAGATTGATGGGCCCTTAGCAAGATTGACAAAAAGAAGAAGAGAGAGGATGCAAATAAATAAGATCAGAAATGGAAGGGGAGACATAACTACTGACCTCACAGAAATAAAGGAGGTAATAACGGGATACTATGAACAACTTTACGCTAATAAATACAACAATTTAGAGGAAATGGACGGGTTCCTGGAAAGACATGAACAACCAACTCTGACTCAAGAAGAGATAGATGATCTCAACAAACCAATCACAAGTAAAGAAATCGAAGCAGTCATTCAAAAGCTTCCTAAAAAGAAAAGTCCAGGACCAGACGGCTTCACATGTGAATTCTATCAAACATTCCAGAAAGAATTAGTACCAACTCTCCTCAAACTCTTCAAAAAAATCGAAGTGGAGGGAAAACTACCTAACTCATTCTATGAAGCCAACATTACCCTCATACCAAAACCAGGCAAAGATATTACAAGAAAAGAAAACTACAGGCCGATCTCTCTAATGAATATTGATGCAAAAATCCTCAATAAAATTCTAGCAAATCGTATCCAACAACACATTAAAAGAATTATTCATCATGACCAAGTAGGATTCATCCCAGGTAAGCAAGGATGGTTCAACATAAGAAAATCAATTAATGTAATACACCATATCAACAAATTAAAGCAGAAAAATCACATGATCATCTCAATTGATGCAGAGAAGGCATATGACAAGATTCAACATCCTTTCCTGTTGAAAACACTTCAAAGGATAGGAATACAAGGGAACTTCCTTAAAATGATAGAGGGAATATATGAAAAACCCACAGCTAATATCATCCTTAATGGGGAAAAATTGAAAACGTTCCCCCTAAGATCAGGAACAAGACAAGGATGTCCACTATCACCACTATTATTCAACATTGTGTTGGAGGTTCTAGCCAGAGCAATTAGACAAGAAAAAGAAATACAAGGCATCAAAATTGGAAAGGAAGAAGTAAAACTATCACTGTTTGCAGACGATATGATACTATACGTCGAAAACCCGGAAAAATCCACAACAAAACTACTAGAGCTAATAAATGAGTACAGCAAAGTAGCAGGTTACAAGATCAACATTCAAAAATCTGTAGCATTTCTATACACTAGCAATGAACAAGCAGAGGGGGAAATCAAGAAACGAATCCCATTTACAATTGCAACTAAAAGAATAAAATACCTAGGAATAAATTTAACTAAAGAGACAAAAGACCTATACAAAGAAAACTACAAAAAACTGCTAAAAGAAATCACAGAAGACCTAAATAGATGGAAGGGCATACCGTGTTCATGGATTGGAAGACTAAATATAGTTAAGATGTCAATCCTACCTAAATTGATTTACAGATTCAATGCAATACCAATCAAAATCCCAACAACTTATTTTTCAGAAATAGAAAAACCAATAAGCAAATTTATCTGGAAGGGCAGGGTGCCCCGAATTGCTAAAAACATCTTGAGGAAAAAAAACGAAGCTGGAGGTCTTGCGCTGCCAGACTTTAAGGCATATTATGAAGCCACAGTGGTCAAAACAGCATGGTATTGGCATAAAGATAGATATATCGACCAATGGAATCGAATAGAGTGCTCAGATATAGACCCTCTCATCTATGGTCATTTGATCTTTGATAAGGGAGCCAAGCCAACTCACCTGGGACAGAACAGTCTCTTCAATAAATGGTGCCTAGAGAACTGGATATCCATATGCAAAAGAATGAAAGAAGACCCATATCTCACACCCTATACAAAAGTTAACTCAAAATGGATCAAAGATCTAAACATTAGGTCTAAGACCATAGAACAGTTAGAGGAAAATGTAGGGAGATATCTTATGAATCTTACAATTGGAGGCGGTTTTATGGACCTTACACCTAAAGCAAGAGCACTGAAGAAGGAAATAAATAAATGGGAACTCCTCAAAATTAAACACTTTTGTGCATCAAAGAACTTCATCAAGAAAGTAGAAAGACAGCCTACACAATGGGAATCAATATTTGGAAACGACATATCAGATAAAGGTCTAGTATCCAGAATTTATAATGAGATTGTTCAACTCAACAACAAAAAGATAGCCAACCCAATTACAAAATGGGAAAAAGACTTGAATAGACACCTCTCAGAGGAGGAAATACAAATGGCCAAAAGACACATGAAGAGATGCTCAATGTCCCTGGCCATTAGAGAAATGCAAATCAAAACCACAATGAGATATCATCTCACACCCACCAGAATGGCCATTATCAACAAAACAGAAAATGACAAGTGCTGGAGAGGATGCGGAGAAAGAGGCACACTTATTCACTGTTGGTGGGAATGTCAAATGGTGCAACCACTGTGGAAAGCAGTTTGGCGGTTCCTCAAAAAGCTGAATATAGAATTGCCATACGATCCAGCAATACCATTGCTGGGAATCTACTCAAAGGAATTAAGGGCAAAAACTCAAACAGACATTTGCACACCAATGTTTATAGCAGCGTTATTTACAATTGCAAAGAGATGGAAACAGCCAAAATGTCCATCAACAGACGAGTGGCTAAACAAACTGTGGTATATACGTACGATGGAATATTATGCAGCGTTAAGACAGGATAAACTTATGAAGCATGTAATAACATGGATGGACCTAGAAAACATTATGCTGAGTGAGTCTAGCCAAAAGCTAAAAGACAAATACTGTATGGTCCCAATGATGTGAATCGACACTCGAGAATAAACTTGGAATATGTCATTGGTAACAGAGTTCAGCAGGAGTTAGAAACTGGGTAAGATAATGGGTAATCGGAGCTGATGGAATACAGACGGTGCAATAGGACTAGATACAAAAACTCAAAAATGGACAGTACAATAATACCTAATTGTAAAGTAATCATGTTAAAATACTGAACGAAGCTGCATCCGAGCTATAGGTTTTTGTTTTGTTTTGTTTTGTTCTTATTATTATTACTTTTATTTTTTTTCTCTATATTAACATTCTATATCTTTTTCTGTTATAATGCTAGTTCTTCTAAACCGATGCAAATGTACTAAGAAACGATGATCATGCATCTATGTGATGATGTTAAGAATTACTGATTGCATATGTAGAATGGTATGACGTCTAAAAAAAAAAAATGGTCAGCACAATACTGCCTAATTGTAATGTAATTATCTTGGAATGCTGAATGAAGCTGCATCTGATCTATAGTTTTTTTTTGTTTGTTTTGTTTTTTTTCTCTTATATATTTTTGTACTTTTTATTTTTATTTGTGTTTTCTCTCTGTGTTATCACTTTCTTTTTCTGTTGTAGTGCTATTTCTTTCTCTAAATCGATGCATATGTACTGAGAAATGATGACCATACACCTATGTGATGATATTAAGAATTACTGATTGCATATGTAGAATGGATTGATTTCTATTGTTGTGTTAGTTAATTTTTTTAATTAATAAAAAAAAAATTTTTTTTAAACATAACAAATAAACATTCTTACCATATGATCATTCCATTCTACATATATAATCAGTAATTCACAATATCATCACATAATTATATATTCATCATGATCATTTCTTAGAACATTTGTATCAATTCAGATAAAGAAATAAAAAAACAGAAAAAAATTCATACATACCATACCCCTTACCCCTCCCTTTCATTGATAACTAGCATTTCAATTTACTAAATTTATTTTAACATTTGTTCCCCCTATTATTTGTTTTTAATCCGTATGTTTTATTCATCTGTTGAAAAGGTAGATAAAAGGAGCATCAGACACAAGGTTTTCACAATCACACAGTCACACTGTGAAAGCTATATCATTATACAATCATGTTCAAGAAACATGGCTACTGGGACACAGCGCTACATTTTCAGACAGTTCCCTCCAGCCTGTTACGCCTTAATTAAAAAGGTGATATTTATTTAATGCGTAAGAATAACCTCCAGGATAACCTCTCAACTCTGAAATCTCTCAGCCACTGACACTTTATTTTGTCTCATTTCACTCTACCCCCTTTTGGTCAAGAAGGTTTTCTCAATCCCTTGATGCTGAGTCCCAGTTCATTCTAGGATTTATGTCCCACGTTGCCAGGAAGGTCCACACCCCTGGGAGTCAAGTCCCACATAGAGAGGGGGAGGGCAGTGAGTTTGCTTCTCGTGTTGACTGAGAGACAAAGGCCACATCTGAGCAACAAAAGAGGTTCTCTTGGGGGTGACTCTTAGGCCTAATTTTAAGTAGGCTTAGCCTATCCTTTACAGGGTTAAGTTTCATATGAACAAATCCCAAGATTGGGGGCTCAGCCTATTGCTTTGGTTTTGTCCCCACTGCTTGTGAGAATATCAAGAATTCTCCACTTGGGGTAGTTGAATTTTCCCCCTTTCTCACCATTCCCCCAAGGGGACTTTGCAAATACTGTTTTATTCACTGTTCAGATCACTCTGGGCATTATCTCCATTTTTAATTGAGGCACAGATACTATGGGAAGGAGTACGTCTTTCATCCCACTGGGTCTCTGGCCTGTTCAGGCATTTCACCTCATATAGGAGGAAGTCATATATTTATGATATATATATGCATATATATCTAGAGGTACAACTGATCCAACGAACATTGGAACTCTCTCCCACTCAGCTGTGTCATTTCAAACAGATGGGCAGTCATCCCCATGATGTACCCGGCATCCTTCCTGTTTGATGTCCCCAGCACAGCCTATGTGGCCTTGTCTTGTGCTAATCTGTTCATCGGCATCAACACGACCGCCATCACCTTCATCTTGGAATTATTTGAAAATAACAGGGTGAGCATGACTTTGTTGGCTTCCTTGTTTAATTGGCAGAATACTAGAGAGAATGTGTTGATAAGCAAGGCATTGGGAAAGCTTAGTGCTCAGATGAATCCCCCTTCCTTTCCTCCTTCCTTCCTTTCTCCTGCTCTCCCTCCCCCCTTCCTTCTTCTCTCTCTCCCTTTCCCTCTCACCTTCTCTCTCTCTCTTTCTTTCAGTCACTTGTTCATTTGCATGCTCTCAGTATCAAGGGTGTCTTAGCTCATTTTCTAAATTGACCTTTCATAATCCAAAACTTTTAGATTTGTTTGCTTTCAAGGTTGCCTCTGGGACCTTGGGTATTAGGTTTTATATAAATATACACATGTAATCCATTCGTGTAATTTCAAAATTTTAAAAGGATAAAAGGGCATAGAGTGAAAAGTCTCCTTTCTGTCACTTTTCCCCAGTCACCAGTTCCCCACTCTAGATGCAACAGTAATTCAGTTTCTTATGTGTTCATCTAGAGATGTAAATCCATATATATTGTTTCTCCCACTTTCTTACATAAATTGTAGCCTATACTAACATATACTATTCTATATACAAGTTGATCCTGAGGATAGGATTAGGAATTTATGGTGTTGAATGACTCATTTCTCTATGAACCACAAAGTCTAGTTGTCTCTAGACTTCTCCCTGCCCAGAATGAGCAGGTCAGATCTGAATCCTAAAAAAAATAAAACAAAATGTCAGTGACAACAGGGCTGTCTTGACTCCACTCCCCTAGTCCTCCCTGCTGTGCTTGATCGACTCCTGGCCACAACTGTCCTCAGAAAATTCTCAAGGATTGGCCTACTCACCATGTGCCTATGGCCCCAGTAGCCTTTCAAGCTTCCCCGTCCCTTATTAGGTCTTTACTGTTCCAAGGGTGGGCGCCAGCCACCACTTCTGCACTGCTGTACTGTTGCCCCCGTCCCCACTACTGCCTCTCGGCCCCTCTGGGGGAAGAGAAGGCAAATCTGAGGCTGGGGTCCCACAGCCAACCACCTCTTGGGAGCAGTTGTTTCCCAGATCTTGTTAGGCTTTCTGTAGCCACTGAGCAAGAAGTGACATCCCATCTGCCTCCATCACAGGCAAATCTTGTCAAAGTCAGACCCCAAAAAGGGATGGATGAGCGCACAGATCCAAGCAATGGCCAGAGTGTCTGGGGGACTGGAAATGCCACATCGTGAAGCTGTTTCTTTTTCACAGACTCACAGCTCATTAAGTCTTAAGAGCATGTTTTACTTCAGAATAATTGAACAGCAAGCCTAAAACAACTTAAAAATATTCTTCCTCCTGTGGCTACACTCATTTAGCCAACATTTACAGACCATACCCTCAACCCCTATAAAAGCCTACTGCTTTTGTGTAAATTATTAAGTAGGCAGAGCCAAAGAAATTCTCAGAACCCCACAGGGAACTACCCAGATCCTAATAGCTGCCAACCCTGCTCAGTCAAAAGATAATTCCTAAGTGTTCAGCATGGAATGGATGTGCCAGTATAAACAAGTGTAACCCATGAGCCCTGCCCTCAAGGAGCTCCAAGTCCAGTTGGGAAATGACCTGCATACCAAGATATAAACTGTGGTACAAGAGATCGCATAAGACAGTGTGTGTGACTGAACATCCAAGGAGCAAAATGATAAAATGCTACAGATCAGAACAGACCAAAAAAGTGGGCTGCAGGATCAGGAGAATCTTTGTGGAGCCTTGCCTAGAAAAAGTAGAATTTCATTATCCGATTGAATAAATATAGGCAAGCTCACTGTGAGCCAATCACAGTGAAGAATGTTTAGGAACGACCCAAAAATAATTAGGACACAGTTCCTGCCTTCCTGGATTAATAGAGAAAATAGGCAGGTAAGAAAAATGAATCATTGTGATGCGATAAGTACTGTAAGAGAGAAATGGATCTTTTAATTTGGAATTTCCATCCAAATGGAATTTGGGAAGGTTTATAAGAAAAGGGACTATTTGAGCTAGCTTTCCAAAGAAGAGTAGGAATCTGAAAGGGAACAGAAGGAAAAACGAGCATTCTTTCCTGCTAATAGCAGCAGGTAATAGCGGCAGAAGGGGAGCGTACCTCTGGCTCTCTTGAGGGACGCTCTCTGACCAACACTCCGAGCCTGGGGCACAGCAGGGTCTGGCCACCTGTGGACAAGTCCCCTCAGCCCAACACAGACCTCAGATTGAGTCTCCAGCTTTCTTTTCTGCTGGTGACAGCCCCCGATCATGGTAGCTGCCCCCTGTGAGGAGATGCTAAGAGCTCCCAGGAGTGAGGCACTTTGTGGCTCCCTCCAGTACTAACTGGGCTGAGATAGAGCTGAAGGGAGAGTCTGAGTCCCCCACGATGGCTCACAGCTGTACCAAAGGGAAGAGACCCCAGCCGTGCTCCCTGCAGCTGCTGCGTCTCCTGGGGACAAATGCCTTGGAGGGTCAAATCCAGTGCAGCTAACAGGTGAGCCTGCTAGAGTTCCCCAAGGAAGACTGTGGGAAGGCTGCTCCCTGCAGATTTCTGCTGTGGCCCACAGCCACCTGCAGTTTGAAGGAAAATAACTGGGAAGTTCTCACACTGTCCAGTTCTGGGCATGGTTGGTTTTGGAAAACGCAGCTTGGCCAGATGAAGGGAGCAGCCCCTGCCCTCCAGAAGCTTGCAGGAAGCCGGGGTCACCTCTCAGGAGTCCTTCAGGACGTCCACATCAACCCCGGCGTTCCCTCCTCTGGCCAGCCTGGCTGCACGGATGGCTTTGCCCGTGGGCCTTCCCTCTGTCCCGCCCCCCGAGGGCGACGGGACCCCACCCTGGTCAGGCAGGGGGCCTAGCGGGCCCGTCCCCTACAGGCCTGGTTCTCTGTGTTTCAGGCGCTGCTCAGGCTCAACGCCATGCTGAGGAAGCTGCTCACGGTCTTCCCGCACTTCTGCCTGGGCCGGGGCCTCATGGACCTGGCGCTGGGCCAGGCCGTGACAGACGTCTCTGCCCGCTTCGGTGGGTGGCGGGCGTCGCCGTGGGGGGCGGGCCCGGGATTGCTGTCCGAGCTGCGGCCCCGGGCTGGGCGCGGGAGCCCCGTGTTGGGCCGGGATCGTCCTGTCTCTTCGAAGGGCTCTGAGGGCCTCTGTGTCCGTGGCTGAGGAGCCCAGGAGGGTGAGGGCCACTTTCCCTCTGACTAGAGGAGTCCAAGATGACGCTGTCAGGGTGAGGCCTGGTCTGGCCGGGCCGCGCGTCGCCCCAGCTCTCACACGGCGCGGGGCAGCAGCGGAAGCGGAAGCGGAAGCGGAAGCGGACTCACTTCCTGTCCCCCCTCCCAGGCGAGGCGCGCTCTCCACAGCCCCTCCAGTGGGACCTGGTGGGGAAGAACCTGGTCGCCCTGGCGGCAGAAGGGGTGGCGTACTTCCTCCTCACCCTCCTCATCCAGCACCGCTTCTTCCTCGAGGGACGGTAAGGCTGCCCGTGTCCCTGGCCCGAGGTGCCTACGCCTGCCCGCTGCCTGCAGGGCCACTGCACCCTCCCGTGTCTCTTTCCCCCTGAGCCCCCCTCAGGAGGACTTTTTTTTTTTGCATACTGTATGTGGGGGTCACATTTCATTCTTTTTCTATGTGAGTACCCTGTTATTGCAGCACCATTTGTTGAATTGTTTTTTTAGGGGGGCAGGAAAGTGCATGGGCTGGGAATCGAACCCAGGTCTCCCACATGGCAGGTGAGAATTCTTCCGCTGAACTACCCTCGCACCCCTAAAATATTTTAAATGCATTATTATTTTGATCACTAATATTTCATCCTTCTTGTGCAATTAACAGTCATTTTAATTTGGATGATAACATTGCAAATACCAATAGTTAAGGGATACCCAAAGTGCTAGGAAATAAATTGATGTATTCAATAGAAAGTAGACAAAACTGGCCCCTATACTAATTAGAGACTGGGGAACGGGTTGTCAGGGCAGGGAAAGAGGCGTCATTTGGTTGCGGCGTGTGAGGCCAGCGTGCCAAGGGCCTGACCCCTCCATTTCTGGTAGCTGTCGGCCATTCTTCCCCCAGGCCCTGCCGGCCCCAGCTTTCCTCTGAGTCTGACTTTATGTACATAACGGTTCTGAGGACTTGTTTTTAGTTTTTGTTTTTTGCCATGATGAATCACCTTATTTTTTTTTTTTTTTTTTTTTTTAAGGAAAGACAGAGAGAAGGAAGGAAGGATAGAAGGAAGGAAGGAAGGAAGAAAGGGAAACATTTTTAAACATTTTCTTGTTTTATTGTATTCTGTTTCTCCGTTTTTTGTTACATGGGCTGGGGCCGGGAATCGAACCGAGGTCCGCCGGCATAGCAGGCAAGCACTTTGCCCGCTGAGCCACCGCGGCCCGCCCAATTTTTTTATACAGTTTTTTTGAGATATATTCATACACCATGCAGACCATCTGAAGTATACAATCACTGACTCACAGTATCATCACATAGTTGTGCATACATCCCCATGATCAATTTTAGAACATTTTCACTACCCCAGAAAGGAAATAAAAATAGAAAATAAGACCAAAATCCTCCCATACCCCTTATCCCCACTCCCCACCATAGTTTTGGTGTGATACATTTGTTAACTGTTAATGAAAGAATATTAAAATATTACTGTTAACCATAGTCCATAGTTTGCAATAGGTACATTCTTCCCCATGTATCCATCTGTTATTATATTTTTTACATTTGTTCCCCCTATTATTTATTTTTAATCCATATGTTTTACTCATCTGTCCATACCATAGATAAAAGGAGCATCAGACACAAGGTTTTCACAATCACTCAGTCACATTGTGAAAGGTTTATCATTATACAATCATCTTCAAAAAGCATAGCTCCTGGAACAGAGCTTTACATTTTTGGCACTTCCTCTAGCATCTATAATACACCTTAAACTAAAAAGAGAATAGCTATATAATGCATAAGAATAACTCCAGGATAACCTCTCGACTCTGAAATCTCAGCCACTGACACTTTATTTTGGCTCATTTCTCTCATCCTCATTTCGGTGGAGGAGGTTTTTCTCTGAGGATGTGTTTTTAGGTTTTGATCCATGGGGAATTCATTTACTGGAAATGAGTCCACCTTCTTCCTTGCACAGTGTTGTGCTGATGATTAAATAAGCTAATGGGTGTCAACACACTTTGAATAAAATGACATGATCTGGAAGTGGTTCTGGTTATGGGAGACAGTGTGAGAAATTGTTGTCCTTGGGGTCCCTCAGCCTTTGCAGGCCCCCTCTAGAGTTTCAGCCACATCTTTAAGAGGGCTGGGGCTGGGGGTTGGGGGGTAGGAGTGTTACTAAAAACAGACTCATTTTTCAAGCTGATATGAACACAGTCGAGTGAGTCCTGCTCTGTGTTAGCTCTGAAGGGGACCTGAGAAGCAAGGAGCAGTCTCTGGAGTCAAGAAGTCCATGGCTGGGGAACGGGATAATGGGGCAGGGGGAGGGTGTCAAGCCAGGCTCATACAGAATGGTAACCAGGCAACGAGAGGGGATAGGAAGATGACAGCACTATTTCTAAGGGACACGAAGAACTAGGAAGCTTGTTTGATAGTAACTCAGGATTACTATCCTGGATTAACTAATTTCATCTTTTCCACCATCCTATGAGATAGATACTATTATTGCCCCTCCCCCATTTTCTGGTTGAAGAAACCAAGGGTTAGAGAGGTTCAGGGACATGCCGAGGCCCCCATGGGGAGGCTGGGTTTGGAACCCAGGGCTGACCCTGGAGGTGAACCTTGATTTCTCTGCCTAATGCACCTCCTGGTGGCAGCCCTTTTTAGACTGCAAGCTTAGAGGACAGAAGCCCACGCTGGGGCAGAGGTGGGAGGACAGTAAGAAAGGTAAGAAAAGGACAGTCCCAAGGACGCTGTCCACCCATCCCAATCCTGTCTCATGTCCTTCCCCTAGAGTTGCCCAACCCACCATGGAACCCGTTATCGATGAAGACGATGATGTGGCTGAAGAAAGACAAAGAATCCTTAGTGGGGGAAATAAAACTGATATCTTAAGACTAAATGCACTGACCAAGGTAAGGGAGTTAGTTTGGAGGTAGATGCCTGTGGGACCCACAGGCACAACTTTGTAATCTGCCTTCTGCAGAACAAGCAAGCAGTTAGTTTTCCTTATTTTAGGTGGGGTCTTCATCTCTGTTTTGAACTTGTCTTCTGAGATCATCTGATTCCCGTGCATTTTTCCTGCGGTTTATCCTGCATCCTGGCACAGGGCCTCACTGGGAGCCCCTCCCAGATCTTTCTCTGCTCATCTCTGCCCCGTGTGGGTTAGCTCCCAGCCTCAGCTCCTGGGTGATGGGACCCTCCATGGTTCTTTCTCGGTGCCTACGGCACTGCTCTGGATGCCTGGGTCAATATTTAACCTCCTCGTGCTACACGTTTTTACCTAAACCATCCTTTGACTTTGCTCCGTCTTCCCCTCCCTGCTCTTATCCTGTCTCAGTTCTAAATTTGGTTTCCCTGCATCTTGCAGATTTATTCGGGCTCCTCCAGCCCAGCAGTGGACAGGCTGTGTGTCGGGGTCCGCCCTGGAGAGGTGGGTACTCTGCAGACCACACGTGAAAGCGCTTCTGATTATCAATTCTGGTACGCGTCTCTTCTTCCCTGTAAAGCACCACTGTCCAGTGGAAATACAACACAACCCTCATACGTAATTTTAAATTTTCTAGTAGCCACGTGAAAAGAGGTGAAATTCATTTAATTGAATTAATATATTTTATTTTATCCAATATTTCCAGCATATTATCATTGCAAACTGTGATCAATATAAAACATTACTAATGAGGTATTTTTTATATTCTTTTTTTCATTCTCAGTCTTCAAAATCAAGTGTATATTTTACACTTAACAGTGCATTTTAGTTCAGCCTACATGCTTTCAAGTGGCAGTGGCCATGTGTGGCTAATGGTCCATGTGCCTCTCTCTCCAACCACACACTTGCCCTAGGACCTGACATCCCAGACCTTCTTGGTACCTGTTAAGATGTCCAGACATGCTGATGTGGACTTTTTATCTTCTTCTGCAGCCTTCCATAGCTTTGCAAAATAGTCACATTTATTATTTCACTTAACCCTCAAAACAGCCTTCTTGTATGGGTCTTATTACCAACTATAAACAAGGAGACTGAGGCCTGGGGAGGAAAATGTGGCTGCTCAAGATCATACAGCAGGCAACACAAATCCAAATCATCTGACACCTAGTTCAGGCCTTACACCACTAGAGCGAGTTGTGATCCTAGACAGTCATCTGCATAGCAAAAATTTTATTAAAAAAAGAAGATCTTGAGTAAAGAGCATTGGGAATTATATTTTGATTTGGGAAATAAGGCCTTAAGCTTTTCACACTCATAAGAAGGAGGGGTAGGAAGCAAAATCATGGGGAGTCAGCTTACGGATGTCCTAAGTAACAGTCTTTGAGAGTATCCCTTGCAATAGCTGTTTTGCTATATGGCTAGATACTTTTCATATGTTATCCTACATCCAGTTTATCAAAAGAAAAAAGGAAGACTGAATTTTGCTACAGCTAACCCTGCTGGAGGAACTGCAAACACTTATGTCTTTGATCCAAACGTTGAGCCCTCTTTCATTCTCCAAGTAGAACTGTATGTAGAGATTGTGTTACCTCCTCCTCAATTTCTAACTACGGTTAAATCTACCCCCTGCTCACCACCCTACAGCTTCTTCTTTGGTACAGCCCCTATTTCCATGTCTCTAAGACAATTACCATAGTCTCCCAACTGTTCTTGAAGCTTCCAGCTTTGATCCCTTCCAATCCATGTTATACACTATAGCTGAGGCCTTTCTAAAATCCAGTCAATCACCACTTAAACCCATCAGCACTCCATGTTGCCTCAGAGTGAAGTTACTGCCCCTTACCTTGGCCTGCAAGTCCCCCACGGTCTGTTTTTCCCCAGTCCCTCAGCCTCATCTCTCTGTCTCCAGCTCACTTTCCATATTCCCATCAAACCAGCCTGCATGCAGTTCTGACTCATTATAGCTTCTATCATCCTTGCTTATGTTTCCCCTTTGCCTAGAACGCCCTTTTCCAAGTAAATCACCTGTAAAATATGTCATCTTTTAACACTCAAAAGAAAATCACGTCCTCTTTGAAGCTTTTCCTGGCCCTCCATGTAGAGCCAACCCTAGTGAACTCTGTTCATAATCAGAGTTCCTATGGTGGGTAAAGCTCTCATCTGTTTCACATCTTTCTCTCCCTGATAGACTGTAAGCTGTTTGGGGGCAGAACCATGGTTTATTTGCTTTCGTGTGGTATCATCCCTGGCATATTGCAAGGCTGAATAAATGAATGCATTAGTGGAAGGAAGGAACAGAAGGAGGAAGGAAAAGGAAAAAGGAGTAAACTCCACATTGTTAAGGTGGGGCCAATTCTGGCTTTCTGTCTTAGTGCTTTGGCCTCCTGGGAGTGAATGGTGCTGGCAAAACAACCACATTCAAGATGCTTACTGGGGACACCACAGTGACCTCAGGTGATGCCACCGTGGCAGGCAAGAGGTGAGTGTCCTACTCTGCTTCTCACAAGGCCTGGGCCATTGCCCTGCTCCAGGGGCACAGGGAGGGTGATCACCAGATCCCGTATCTGAAGGGAACTCTGAGGTCCTGAGAGATCTGTGTAGAGAAATGTACCTTCTGGAGAGCATGATCCAAAAAATTCCAAGACATAGACTTTTTGGAAAAAATGAACTGAAGTACAATTATTAAGCGTATTCTCCTTTCTCAGAAAGTTTGGGGGAGCACTAAGTCACTAGTTCTTAATCTTTTAAAAGTCATGGACTCCTTTGAGTGTCTGATGAACATTTGCATCCTCTTCCAGAAAAAACACTGTTGCTCCCCATTATCCACTTCCACCCAAACTTGCAAACAGTTTCAAGGAATTTATGGAGCTTGAAGCACATTCATGATCCCGCAACAATCCTGAGTCCCAGGTTAAAAACCCCTGTGATGAGGCATCTTTCCTTTGGCTCAGACTTCTAGATGGAAATGGGCTGCAGGGCACTTGTAAGCCCTTATCTGCATGGCTTCTTCTGTGCTGGTGCTTGGCATTGCCAAGCCAAGGACTATAAAAGGAAAACAGGCATGTGCTCTTGGATTTGGGGGGGGGGGGGGGCGGCGGTGACTACTGACTGTACTGTGTAATAAGTCATGTTTGACCAACTAGTCCTTTAAGGGACAGGACAAAGCCTTGCTTGTTTGCCTCTTTCTTTGCTGCTCCTTAAACAGTAATGTTTGTACACATTAGATATGCCCAGAAGCCCCTGCCCTGGTTTTGAAGTGGGTCAAGCACTTCTGACATGGCATCTTCTTGACTGGGCCTCCTTGCCTCACCTTGCCTCACAAGGGCCACTGTTTGCATGGCATAATGCCCCATGGGGCAGAGGGAGTCCTAAGCGTTTTTCACTGGCCCAGACAGTATGGAATTGCTTCCCTGGCCAAAGAGTTTGGCAGAGGTAGAAGCAGGCCATGGCTGGGTCTGTTTCACCTGCAGATCCAGCATAGCCTGCAGCCCAGCAGGTGACTTCATGATGATAGCAGAATGAGTCATGGTGGGACAGGAATGAGATGCAACAGGAGTTTACCATGAGACATCAAGCCATAATCCAAATGAGACACAAGTCTGATGTCCAGAAGATAAAACTGAGCTGGACTAGAAGCTAGGAAAAACTATAAGGTTTAAGTCACAAGATTGGGAGTGTCTGGTGGGGTAACTCTTCTGAATTTGGCAAAGAAGCCTCCTTGCTTCTCTGGGTGGGGTGCCCAGTCATATGTGAGGTAGCTTTTGTCACAGTGGGGACTACATGACCTCTCTTTTCCCCAACCTATTACATGCAGTCTTTAGTCATAGGCCCTAAGGGGGGGGGGGGGGATGTTAGACCACATAGTCTGTGGGCAGTTTTTTCCCTCCTAAAGCAATATATTTTCTAGTGGTGAAGAGTGTGTTAAAGGGACTTGAAAGTACCCAACCCACTCCCTCCCTGCTCCCCACCTGACTCCTGCTCCGTGTGATCTGATTAATTCCCCTTTTGTTTACTGTATCTGCCAACAAAGAAGAACGGAAAAGTTTACTTTTGTTGGGAGAGACATATCTTCTCTAGCTACTCCTTAAATGTCTGAAAAGGAGAAAAACCAGGATTATTTTCATAAACGTGATTCCCCCTTTGTTTTTAAACTTGCATGTGAGGTGAGCCAATAAAAAAACAAAGATGACTTGGGTAACAGGTATTCAATTTATCCTAGTCTTGAAAACTGGGAAGGATCTGACTGGATGCAAAACTCAGGACTCCTGAAGCTCACCAGTTTCTAACCAAAGGGCCCCTGCTTAAATTCCCAAAAGTTGTGACATTTCTCAAGCAAAGCAGGAGAAAAGACAGCTCCCTTAGTCTGTTGGCAGAAGTTTCTCCTGCCCTAGCTCTTTAGTAACCCCTCTGGGAAGGAGACTCATTAATTGTTTTTCTCTTCTTGCAGTATTTTAACCAGTATTTCTGATGCCCATCAAAACATGGGCTATTGTCCTCAGTTTGATGCAATCGATGACCTGCTCACAGGGCGAGAACATCTTTACCTTTATGCCCGGCTTCGAGGTGTACCAGCAGAGGAAATTGAGAGGGTAAAGACTGGTTTGCTGTGGCCCCTTTGGAGTTTGGTAAACCATAAGCCTGTTTCATAAAAGAAAATTCATCTAGAATCAGTATCCATTCATTTATTCAACAAATGTTTACTGACTGTGTACTGTGTGCCCAGTACTATTCTAGGAGCTAAGGATATCGCAGTGAAAAAATAGACCAAAAAAAAAAAAAAAATCCCACTCTCATCTAAAAACTATATGCATTTACCTTTAGACCAAGCAATCCCAAGCAATACCCCTTCCAACATTACAAAATGCAGAGGTTATTCACTGCATTTGTAATTGCAAAATATTGGAAACTATCTAAATATTCAAGTACGGTATATTGGTTGAATAATTTATGGTACATAAAAACAATGCAGTGTTATGCAGCTGTAAAAAAGAATGTGGACGATCTCTATGAACTGATACAGAGCTATTTCCAAGAGATATTGTTAAGGGAAACAAGCAAAGTTGAAACAAATGTATGTGGAATGCTTATTTTTATGTAAGAAAGAAGGAAAAATAAGAATATACATACTTGTATCTGCTTATCTTTACAAATAGAAAAACAGGAGAAATAAACCAGAAAAAAATGAATTTGGTGATGTATAAGAGAGAAATGAGGCAAAAGGGAGATGGGAGAAGATAACACTTCTCTGCAGTTAGTTTTTTCATATAGTTCAGACTTTTGGAAGCATGTTAATGTTCTACATATTAAAAAAATTAAATTATTAAGTATGGGAAGGGGGTGAAAACAAGAACAAACACAAAACCTAACCACTTCAAGCAAAGTGAAACAAAATAACCCAGTCAAATGAATACCACAATCACACTGAAAGAGAAAAGAAAGAACTAATACAAATAAGGGATGGATACAGTATTTGACTATATACCTTCAGACTGGTGGAGGGAACTATAGACAAATTCTGAGATCTTTTTAGTATACTTGTTTTTTACAGTGTTATCAGCAAAGCAATCCTAAAACCATTTTACATGTGTTATAAAATTGAGCAAATGGGTAAATCGTCGATGTTGGAAGCCAGAATTTTCACACCAGGAGAAGGAATAAGCAATTTTGGAAGGGGTGGGGGGGAGGCAAGAAAGAACCTCTTAGAGATGGGTTAGAATGGGAGAAACCACTGTGAACTCATGGTTTCTAAAATATTTCTATACATTTGTGTTTGTGCATGATGTAGATATGCTCATATATATTACACATAAGATGTATATGTATATGCACATGTGTATGTTTGCGTATGCATACATTTATATGCATGTATATATTTCTTATCTTGGTCCTCTGAAAGGGCACAAGAAGCAAAAATATCCCAGTAGCAATGAGCACACTCAGTACCCACATTTTGGACTCTAATATTATTCCCTACGTAAAGAAACCATGGCTCCTCAGATAAATGACTGATTGTAGCACTGGGCCAACACAGATATAAAATGAGCTGAAACATCTTATTATGCCAGAAATTTTAGGCATAATTTTCATATATTTATATATGACATGTCACAAGAACATAGAAACCAGTCTGAGGAAGCTCCCAATGGCCAACTATGGGACAGTTTGCACATCAACATAATTAAACACCATGTTGAATTATGAATCGTTGGGAAAAAATAGGAATTCATAAGTCCATTCATTTCATAAATAGATAAATAAACAGAAGAGAAGGAAGGTTCCTTGATATAGTTAAATGCTGAGAGTCAACTTATAGTGTGTGAAAGAAGTTTTAGAGTTGATAAATCAGCATTTTGCAGCCATCATAGTAAAAAGGGATAAATCAAGTAGCATGAATGCGTGCTAAATTGAAGGGATATTTTTTATGAGCAGCAGGATATCTGTATGGTTTAAAAGTGTCTCCCCACAAATGTCTTGTTAGTTGCGAGGGGAAAACATAATAAAAATACAATCAAGAAATTAGATGACACTTTGACTGGGTTGTGAAAATTAACATCACCAGTGAGGAGCAGAGGGATATCTCATGCCTCCAGATGTGATATCTGGAGAAGGATACAATTTCACCCACGTAGTATTCTGATTGGCAATGTGTGACCTGACTCTTATCATGAGGAGACAACTCCAAATGAGGAACATTCTATTAAAGCTGACACCATATTGTTCAAAAATATCAAGGCATAAAAGACAAAGAAAGGTTATAGAAATGTTCCTGATTACAGAAGACTAAATGGACATAATGACTGAATAATACCTGACACTAGATTGCATTCTATAGTGGAGATAAAAAAGTTATGAAGAAAATTATTGGGCCAATTGACAAAACCAAACTATTAATGGTGGATTAAAGTCTCATAATAATGTTAGTTTTACTGATGTCAGTAACTATATTATGATTATTTAAGAGATTATCTCTTTTCCTAGGAAATACACACTGAAGTATTTAGGAGTGAAAGGCCATGATGCATAACTTATCCTCAAATGGATCAGAAAGAAAACTCTGTGTGTGTGTGTGTGTGTGTGTGAAAGAGAGAAAAAGAAGGGGTGTATGGGAATGTTATTTGTGCTGTTCTTACTGTTCTTAACATTTCTGTAGGTTTGAAACAATTTCCAAATAAAACATTTTTTAAAATTAATAAAATCCATACTTTTGTGGAGTTACATTCTAGTGGGAAAGACAGACAATAAATGGATAAATAGTAAAATATATAGTTTATTAGAGAGTGAAAAGTCCTTAGGAGAAAAATAAAGCAGGGAAGAATTGTTGGGGTGGAGTTTGCACTTTTAGGTAAAGTGGCCCAGGAACAGCCTCACAGAAGAGGCGATTTTTTTTTTTTTTTTACTTTGTAGTCATTTAATATTCATTAACAGATTATTTTTAAGAATACGTGGGTCTTATGGAAACATGATTAATCACACACACACCCCAAAATTTGTTTGTCGTACAGCTCAATTTTCGAATACCTAATTTGCTTTAAATCAGTGCTTCTATAACTTTAAGGCACTTATAAATTACCTGGGGATCTTGATAAAATGCACATTCTGATTCGGCAGTTCTAAAATGGGGTCTGAGATTCTAAATTTCTAGTAAGTTCCCGGGTAATGCAGATGTTGCTCTTATGGATCCACATTTTGAGTAGCAAAGCTTTAAATGAATCTCCTCTAGCAGTGTACCACCTATTTTGAATCTTACTGCTTCCAAACCTGCTGTAGACTGTAGTAAAGTATACACTAAGCTAGTGAAGAAGTTAATAAGTCAAATAAGAAGCCAGTAAAATCCTGAGTGACAGCCTCAGACTTTTCATAGCACAAGGTTTAGAAAGCTATTTGGGATTTCCAGAAGAGGCGATTTTTGAGTGAAGACCTAAAGGAGGTGAGAAAGTGAGCCATATGGACATTAGGGGAAGAACATTCCATGTAAAGGGTACAATAGGTAACAAAGCCTGGTGGGCTTGTCTCCATTGAATTTATTCACACACAAACACACAAACACACACACCTGCTATTCTCTATCATAGTTGCCTGTTGAGTTCCTTCAAAGCACTGTCATAATCTAATTATTCTGTTTATTTTGATTTTCTATCACTGCACCCTCCCCAAGTGTCAGTAGAGAGGCAATGGCTATATTCACCATTCTAAACAGTGCGTGGCTCATAGAAGGTACTCAGGGAGTATTTGTTAGATGCTGAAATGAACGCTGGACCTCCCACATTGAGTGGTGCTTACTGATTGCAATAGCAGCCTTTCTTTCCTCACCCCAGGTTCCAGTAAATTGGCTTTGATTCTGCTGTTTAAGAAAATATAGGAAAAGCAGTGGCCATCTTGACTTCTTTTCCCTTCATGAGTCCAAAACAAGACCTCAGGTTTGGTCATGTTGAGGTGTGGAATTAACAGGTGTGGGACCCACCATCTTCTCAACCGGTCCTTGGACTCTACTTCCATCCCTAGTCATAGTTTGAGGCAATGGTGAGAAGAGCTGTTTCGCTCTTTACAAGGCTGAAGGACAGATGCCAAAGGGCTGTACCAACGGGTACTGAACTGGCTGAGCCCTACTGGGCTTGAAGGCAGAGTGGAAAGGAGCCTGAGGTAGAGGATGTAAGCCAGTAGATGGCCTGTTTCAGCCCACCTGAGTCTTGTCATCCTGGTGGTGTGAGATGAGAAGCTGAGGCTTTGACTTGGTGGAGGCTTGGGTCATTTGCTTGTTTATCTTCCCCAAACAGGATTTCTTTTTCTCCCCCAGGTCACAAATTGGAGTATCCAGAGCCTAGGCCTCTCACTTTATGCGGACTGCTTGGCTGGCACCTACAGTGGGGGCAATAAGCGAAAACTCTCCACAGCCATTGCGCTGATTGGCAGCCCACTGCTGGTGCTGCTGGTGAGGGGTCCCAAGACCTCCGGGCACCGGAGACCCCACGAGTTTAAACCAAGAGCTGTATCTGTGTGGTTGGGAAAATAACTTCTGCACCAGCACATGTAGAAAATGTAGTAGTTTGTTTCTAGTCTTGACTGTTTTCTATTGCTCATTTTTTAGTAAATCAGCCAGTTTTGGGATCATAGCTTGTCTCTGTTTCCTAGGGCTGCCATGACAAAGTACCACAAACTAGTACCTTTTAAAAAAAGCAGAAATTCATTGACTCCATAGTTCTGGAAGTCAGAAGTCCAACATGAAGGTGTCAGCAGGGTCATGTTTCAATCAAAGTCCCTAAGACTTTGTTCCCTGCCCTTTCTAGCTCCTGGTAGTTTGCCAGCAATCCACGGTGTTCTCTGCCGAGTTGTCACATGGCAGTCTCCTCCATCTCTGTCTGCGTCCAATTTTCTCTTCTTACAAGGACACCAGTCATATTGGATTAGGGTCTACATTCATCCAGTTTGGCCTCATCTTAACAACATATTCAAAGATCCTGTTTCCAGATAGTATCACATCCACAGGACTGAGGGTTAGGACTCAAACATAGCTTTGGCGGGGTTACGATTCAATTCATAACACAGTTCTTGGATGAAACTGAAGCCACACATATTGCCACTGTGACAGTCTGGGTCACAGGACTGGAAGGGAAGCCCAAATTCACCTGGACCACCTCCCTGTCTCCTTACAGATATAATTACTTTCTTCTTTTAAGGATAATTTACATTGCCTTTGTCAACTTAAACCCACTCACGGGCTGAAACATGTCTAGAAGTGTGCATTGTGTCTCCTTACTCTTCTTATCCAGCCTCCCGCCTTCCCTCCCCTGCACCTGGGAACCCCGTGTCTCATCCCACTGGGGAGTGGCTATGTGTATTGTCTGTCAGTTCATTTTCCTGAAAGACCAGAGCTTCTCAGAGGGAGTCAGCCAAGGGGCAATGCAGTAACTAGGAGAGGCCAGTCCAACCCCACAGCCCCTCTGCCCTCTCTCCCACCCCACAGGATGAGCCCACCACAGGGATGGACCCCCAGGCACGCCGCATGCTGTGGAACACCATCATGAGCATCATCAAGGAAGGGAGAGCTGTGGTCCTCACATCCCACAGGCAAGAGCTTCCCAGGGGCTCAGGCAGAGTGGGTAGGGGTCCTCCCCCACTCCCTCACCCCCTCTCTCTTGCCTGTAGCATGGAAGAATGCGAGGCCTTGTGTACCCGGCTGGCCATCATGGTGAAGGGTGCCTTCCAGTGTCTGGGCACCATTCAGCACCTCAAGTACAGGTAAGGAGATGGCAGGGGCACACCTGTATTACCTCTTGTGGGGCTTGGCCAGGCGCTGTGCTCTCTGCTGACTCCTGGGAGGGCCCTGCTGCCTTCCTATCCCATGGGCAGAGGCAGGTGGTAGCTGGGGAATCCCTCTGCAGCAGCAGTTGGAGAAAGCCCTTATTCTGGTAAGAAAGGCTTCTAAACTGGGCTAATTGTCTATGGTCAAAGCCTTGCAGCACCTCATGTGGGGGTGGGGGAGGTTCCAACCAGGATGGATGCAGAGCGGGCTGTGATGACAGAGGGTCATGTCCCTGCCACTGCTCCATTATCCCACCCCTTAGCCTAACAGTCCATTAAATAGGACTGGATAACCTATTTAATAAGAGCCCACAATCTAAGTAAGAATAATTAGGAGGCCAAATGGCTTGAGAATCAATTCTCCTTTCTAGATTGTTGTATGCTTGTGGGTTTAATGACCGTGTACTCTACTGATGAACTAGCCATGCCGGTGATCCTGAGTTAGTCCTGTACTCATACATTGTAAACTGTGGTGAACAGTTAATTTATTGCCAAAGCTGGAAACCAGTTAAGATTATCATAATAGTGCCATGCTCTTTTAAACTCTGATGTGCTTTATAAACTAGGAAAGGTTGGATTTATAGTTATCACTCATCTATTTAACAAATAGCCTTGGGAGGCCAGAATAGGAAAGTTACCATGCTGGCTGCTGAGAGAACAGCACATAACCTTATCTCCACCGAGGATTTAATCTTGATGGGCCAGTGGACGTGCATTGCTTGGTAAACATCCTCATATTCATCAAGGCAGATAAATGTTTGAGAGAAAGGTATAGTAGACTAGCTGCATTTGGTAAAAGGATATTTCACCCCTGATTTCTTGAGCAACTGCAGCTTGAAAACTGCATAGATGTCTGCAAGGACCTGTGAGGTGATCAGGCCTGTCTCAGCAGCTTCCTGCGGCCAGCTGCTAGGGAAGTGGATGTGCCCCCTCTTTTCCCTCCAACTCCTCAATATCCCTGTGGTAGAGCAGGTGAGAGGAGTGTTTCTGTGTGGAGGGACAGTCACTTTTCCAGAGCTAAACGGTGAAAAGTATCTCACTCTAAAGGAGGGGGACAACACTAGATCATGGAGAGCACTGAAATAAACTAGAACTGACATAGTATACCCAGATACAAGCTTGAGCTGGGGCCAGCTGGCTATGCACACCCTCTCTGCCAGACTGTTCTTCATGCTGACCAGCTGTGAGTGGATGAGAGAAAAAACAGTAGTCCTGATTCTAGCTTCTGGAAGCTTCCTCTTGCAAGTGCTGCCCTCCCAAATCTTTGCTTCCACCTGCAATCAGTGCATGAAGTCCCAGTCAGCCATTGCCACCACTGAGTGTGCACTGACCCCACAAGTCTTTACCAGTGAGCCTGTGATCACCCCATGGGGCTAATGTCACCTTTGACTTCAGCAGGTTTGTCTGCAACTTCATCTCAAAGATATTTAGACTCCTAAAAACTGGTATCAAACCATATCTTGAGGAATTATCATGCATTTTTTTTCTCTTAGCTTTAAACATACACAAACTTTAATCCCTTGCATTTCTATTCCTTCTTTGGGGATTGCCTCAGACCCAACCACTAACAGAGGCCTGTGCTACACTGTGTGCAACCCCTAGGTTTGGAGATGGCTATATCGTCACCATGAAAATCAAATCCCCGAAGGACCTGCTTCCCGACCTGAATCCCGTGGAACAGTTCTTCCAGGGGAACTTCCCAGGCAGTGTGCAGAGGGAAAGGCACTACAACATGCTCCAGTTCCAGGTCTCCTCCTCCTCCCTGGCCAGGATTTTCCAGCTGCTCATTTCCCACAAGGACAGCCTGCTCATCGAGGAGTACTCAGTCACACAAACCACGCTGGACCAGGCAAGTCTGCCCAGGACAGGCCAAAGGCAGACCAGGGCCAAGGAGAAATAGGCCAGAATGCTCAAAGTGGGCTGGAACTGACACAAGAGGGATAATTTTTAACACCCGTCCTTCTGTCCATTAGGGTAAAAGCTGGTATGTCAGAGATTGTTTTTTAACAATATTTTAATCATCAGCAAACTTCATTGATTTTTATCCATAATCCTTCTCCACTACGTGCTGTGATGTTTGATGTCATCTTTGATGGTTTGTGGAGGTGGCCTTTTTTTTTTTTACCTAATTCAAATTAATGCATGTGTCAGATTTACATATAATAAAATACACCCCTTCTAAGTGTACAGTGCATTGAATTTTGATGAACATGTGCTCACATTTGTTTTGGTTTTAATACACATTTCTAAAGACAGTCCAGTCAAGCAGGTGGAAACAGGCAGATCTCCACTTCCCCCCTTGAGGGTCTTGTTCATCAGCATCTTTTTGTCAGCCTTAAACAGGCGAGTAATGGCCACCCTGTCTATTTTACATGAAGAACAGAAAACAGGACAACTACCTTTTACTTTTTTTTTTTATTAATTAAAGAAAAAAAGAAATTAACACAACGTTTAGAAATCATTCCTACCTTTTACTTTTTAAAGGTTTTTTTTTTTTTTTTTAAGAGAATTAGAAGGATCCTGCTGGGATGAGAGCCTTGCCTAGCCTTGGCCACTCCAAGCTCTGGTGTCTGAAGTCCTTTGACTCCTTTGTAGGGAACTTCCCTGGCCCAATTTAGGATTTTGAGAAACAATTCTCTTGTGGGCAGGCCACAAGCCACTCCAACTGGGTTGTAGCTAACTGTGGAAGGAGGGTGGGTGGAGGGAGCAGTTTTTCAGGAAAACCCTACCGACCTGTGCTTTGTTCTTATCTCCAGGTATTTGTGAACTTTGCTAAACAGCAGACTGAAACTCATGACATTTCTTTGCACCCTCGAGCTGCTGGAGCCAGCCGACAAACCAAGGTACTCTTCTCCTCTTTCACAGTCCGTTCATTGAGGCAGATGCTCAGCTCAGGGGACCCAGCAGGTCTACTGCACCCAAGAGGCCCCAGGGCCCAGATATGCATCCTGCAGAGAGCACCCATCACTACCATCTCTCCACCCCATCATGACATCACCATGTCCCTGCCATACCACATCCCACCAGGCCTCACTGGCTGTGTGCTGAAGGACTTCTCCATTGGTAGCTGTGTAGGTTCCTTTTGTAATCAGGAAACTATAAGGACTGTATGGGAGAACAGTTTTTGAAAAGAACTTACCCACATGTTTTTGCTTACAGTGAGAACACTTGGATTTTGAAGAAGCAAGAAAGGTAGGAAAGAATATTAAAACATTTTGGTATTGGGAAACTTGATATCTCTGGTCATGTTTACCTTTTTTTTTAATAAACAGTTTAATTGGAACTAAATACATGACACTACTGAAAAATAGAATGTAAAACATCATAAAATGTTTGGCTACCTTATTATTTGCATAGATTGTTTACAAGTGTGAATAATTTGAAGATTCATAACATTTGAGTTAATAGTGTGGTTGTTAAAATTCAAATTTCATTGTGGTAACATATATAACGTAAAATTTGCCATTGTAACCATTTTAAGTGTACATTCAGTGGCATTAATTAATTTTATAATGCTGTGCTACCATCACCACCTTCCATTACTAAAACTTTTTCATCACCCAAAAGAGCATATGTTTGTGTATTAAGGGAAGGAAATTCACTGGTCCGTGGGCTCACAGTTCCAATGGTGGACACGTTTGGTTAGACCAAGAATTAGTGTCTGTTCCAGGGAGGGATCTCCCTAGTCTACTTTAAAATAGCAAGATGATGGAGGAGGAAGCAGTTAAAAAGCCATGAATTCTGCATTGTACTGGGATATCTCGGAGTAGGTACTTCCACGTTCCTGCCCTGGCAAAGTAACCCAGAGAGAGAAAGAGAGAGAGAGAGAGAGAGAGAGAGAGAGAGAGAACATCCAAAACCCTTTTTTTCCCATAAAGTTCTCATTCCTCCCAACAAGTTTCTTGATAGCAAAAAAACCCAGATACGTCTAACAACAGAAACACTTCCTTCCAAGTCAGTGCTAGAGATGAGGTTTCCTCCTTCCTCTTGCCATGTAACCATTTTAAGTGTACATTCAGTGGCTAGAGATGAGGTTTTCCTCCTTCCTCTTGCCATTGTAACCATTTTAAGTGTACATTCAGTGGCATTAATTAATTTTATAATGCTGTGCTACCATCACCACCTTCCATTACTAAAACTTTTTCATCACCCAAAAGAGACATGACGGCTACTTGACAAGATTGATTTTACCCCCAAAATGCCTAACTAAAGGTCCTGGCAAAGTTATCTTGCTTAGATATACCAGCTTGGTTTCTTATTTATGGATTTTATTCTTAGCACCAAAAGAAAATTATTTGAAAGACATTTGCAGTTATGTATCCCTTTACAACTCAGAATACATAACTGGATAGCAAGTGTACCTAGAAATACTACTGGTCGCCCCACTCTGACCCTAGTATATTCCTTCTTAAAGTGCTAATACAAAATCATCTCTAGGCCAGGCCAGGGCACTTGTGGTCTCTGATATGTAGCATTAATTCCACACTTTCCTTCCTTATTGGATATGACCATTTTTCTGTTTTGCTTTTGGCACTTCAGTATACAAATATTTGAGAATCATCCACAAGATAGAAGGTTATTACATTTTTTTATTTTTTTATTTTTTTATTAACGGAAAGAAAAAAAAAAAGAAATTAACACAACATTTAGAAATCATACCATTCTACATATGCACTCAGTAATTCTTAACATCATCACATAGATGCATGATCATTGTTTCTTAGTACATTTGCATCGGTTTAGAGGAACTAGCAACACAACAGAAAAAGATATAAAATGTTAATATAAAGAAAAGAAATAAAAGTAGTAGTAATAGTAAAAAACAACAACAACAAACAAACCAACAAGCAAACAAAAACAAAAAAAACCCTATAGCTCAGATGCAGCTTCATTCAGTATTTTAACATGATTACTTTACAATTAGGTATTATTGTGCTGTCCATTTTTGAGTTTTTGTATCTAGTCCTGTTGCACAGTCTGTATCCCTTCAGCTTCAATTACCCATTGTCTTACCCTGTTTCTAACTCCTGCTGAACTCTGTTACCAATGACATATTTCAAGTTTATTCTCGAATGTCCGTTCACATCAGTGGGACCATACAGTATTTGTCCTTTAGTTTTTGGCTGGATTCACTCAGCATAATATTCTCTAGGTCCATCCATGTTATTACATGGTTCATAAGTTTATCTTGTCTTAAAGCTGCATAATATTCCATCGTATGTATATACCACAGTTTGTTTAGCCACTCGTCTGTTGATGGAGATTTTGGCTGTTTCCATCTCTTTGCAATTGTAAATAACGCTGCTATAAACATTGGTGTGCAAATGTCCGTTTGTGTCTTTGCCCTTAAGTCCTTTGAGTAGATACCTAGCAATGGTATTGCTGGGTCGTATGGCAATTCTATATTCAGCTTTTTGAGGAACCGCCAAACTGCCTTCCACAATGGTTGCACCCTTTGACATTCCCACCAACAGTGAATAAGTGTGCCTCTTTCTCCGCATCCTCTCCAGCACTTGTCATTTTCTGTTTTGTTGATAATGGCCATTCTGGTGGGTGTGAGATGATATCTCATTGTGGTTTTGATTTGCATTTCTCTAATGGCCAGGGACATTGAGCATCTCTTCATGTGCCTCTTGGCCATCCGTATTTCTTCTTCTGGTAGGTGTCTGTTTAAGTCTTTTTCCCATTTTGTAATTGGGTTGGCTGTCTTTTTGTTGTTGAGTTGAATAATCTCTTTATAAATTCTGGATACTAGACCTTTATCTGATATGTCGTTTCCAAATATTGTCTCCCATTGTGTAGGCTGTCTTTCTACTTTCTTGATGAAGTTCTCTGATGCACAAAAGTGTTTAATTTTGAGGAGCTCCCATTTATTTATTTCCTTCTTCAGTGTTCTTGCTTTAGGTTTAAGGTCCATAAAACCACCTCCAGTTGTAAGATCCATAAGATATCTCCCAACATTTTCCTCTAACTGTTTTATGGTCTTAGACCTAATGTTTAGATCTTTGATCCATTTTGAGTTAACTTTTGTATAGGGTGTGAGAGATGGGTCTTCTTTCATTCTTTTGCATATGGATATCCAGTTCTCTAGGCACCATTTATTGAAGAGACTGTTCTGTCCCAGGTGAGTTGGCTTGACTGCCTTATCAAAGATCAAATGTCCATAGATGAGAGGGTCTATATCTGAGCACTCTATTCGATTCCATTGGTCGATATATCTATCTTTATGCCAATACCATGCTGTTTTGACCACTGTGGCTTCATAATATACCTTAAAGTCAGGCAGCGCGAGACCTCCAGCTTCGTTTTTTTTTCCTCAAGATGTTTTTAGCAATTGGGGGTACCCTGCCCTTCCAGATAAATTTGCTTATTGGTTTTTCTATTTCTGAAAAATAAGTTGTTGGGATTTTGATTGGTATTGCATTGAATCTGTAAATCAATTTAGGTAGGATTGACATCTTAACTATATTTAGTCTTCCAATCCATGAACACGGTATGCCCTTCCATCTATTTAGGTCTTCTGTGATTTCTTTTAACAGTTTTTTGTAGTTTTCTTTATATAGGTTTTTTGTCTCTTTGGTTAAATTTATTCCTAGGTATTTTATTCTTTTAGTTGCGATTGTAAATGGGATTCGTTTCTTGATTTCCGCCTCAGCTTGTTCATTACTAGTGTATAGAAAAGCTACAGATTTTTGAATGTTGATCTTGTAGCCTGCTACTTTGCTGTACTCATTTATTAGCTCTAGTAATTTTGTTGTGGATTTTTCTGGGTTTTCTACGTATAGTATCATATCGTCTGCAAACAGTGATAGTTTTACTTCTTCCTTTCCAATTTTGATGCCTTGTATTTCTTTTTCTTGCCTAATTGCTCTGGCTAGAACTTCCAACACAATGTTGAATAATAGTGGTGATAGTGGACATCCTTGTCTTGTTCCTGATCTTAGGGGGAAAGTTTTCAATTTTTCCCCATTGAGGATGATATTAGCTGTGGGTTTTTCATATATTCCCTCTATCATTTTAAGGAAGTTCCCTTGTATTCCTATCTTTTGAAGTGTTTTCAGCAGGAAAGGATGTTGAATCTTGTCAAATGCCTTCTCTGCATCAATTGAGATGATCATGTGATTTTTCTGCTTTGATTTGTTGATATGGTGTATTACATTAATTGATTTTCTTATGTTGAACCATCCTTGCATACCTGGGATGAATCCTACTTGGTCATGATGTATAATTCTTTTAATGTGTTGTTGGATACGATTTGCTAGAATTTTATTGAGGATTTTTGCATCTGTATTCATTAGAGAGATTGGTCTGTAGTTTTCTTTTTTTGTAATATCTTTGCCTGGTTTTGGTATGAGGGTGATGTTGGCTTCATAGAATGAATTAGGTAGTTTTCCCTCCACTTCGATTATGTTGAAGAGTTTGAGGAGAGTAGGTACTAATTCTTTCTGGAATGTTTGATAGAATTCACATGTGAAGCCGTCTGGTCCTGGACTTTTCTTTTTAGGGAGCTTTTGAATAACTAATTCAATCTCTTTACTTGTGATTGGTTTGTTGAAGTCATCTATTTCTTCTTGAGTCAAAGTTGGTTGTTCATGTCTTTCCAGGAACCTGTCCATTTCTTCTAAATTGTTGTATTTATTAGCGTAAAGTTGTTCATAGTATCCTGTTATTACCTCCTTTATTTCTGTGAGGTCAGTAGTTATGTCTCCTCTTTCATTTCTAATCTTATTTATTTGCATCCTCTCTCTTCTTCTTTTTGTCAATCTTGCTAAGGGCCCATCAATCTTGTTGATTTTCTCATAGAACCAACTTCTGGTCTTATTGATTTTCTCTATTGTTTTCATGTTTTCAATTTCATTTATTTCTGCTCTAATCTTTGTTATTTCTTTCCTTTTGCTTGCTTTGGGATTAGTTTGTTGTTCTTTCTCCAGTTCTTCCAAGTGGACAGTTAATTCCTGCATTTTTGCCTTTTCTTCTTTTCTGATAAAGGCATTTAGGGCAATAAATTTCCCTCTTAGCACTGCCTTTGCTGTGTCCCATAAGTTTTGATATGTTGTGTCTTCATTTTCATTTGCCTCTAGGTATTTACTAATTTCTCTTGCAATTTCTTCTTTGACCCACTTGTTGTTTAAGAGTGTGTTGTTGAGCCTCCATGTATTTATGAATTTTCTGGCACTCCGCCTATTATTGATTTCCAACATCATTCCTTTATGATCCGAGAAAGTGTTGTGTATGATTTCAATCTTTTTAAATTTGTTAAGACTTGCTTTGTGACCCAGCATATGGTCTATCTTTGAGAATGATCCATGAGCACTTGAAAAAAAGGTGTATCCTGCTGTTGTGGGATGTAATGTCCTATAAATGTCTGTTAAGTCAAGTTCATTTATAGTAATATTCAGGTTCTCTATTTCTTTATTGATCCTCTGTGTAGATGTTCTGTCCATTGATGAGAGTGGTGAATTGAAGTCTCCAACTATTATGGTATATGTGTCTATTTCCCTTTTCAGTGTTTGCAGTGTATTCCTCACGTATTTTGGGGCATTCTGGTTCGGTGCGTAAATATTTATGATTGTTATGTCTTCTTGCTTAATTGTTCCTTTTAATAGTATATAGTGTCCTTCTTTGTCTCTTTTAACTGTTTTACATTTGAAGTCTAATTTGTTGGATATTAGTATAGCCACTCCTGCTCTTTTCTGGTTGTTGTTTGCATGAAATATCTTTTCCCAACCTTTCACTTTCAACCTATGTTTATCTTTGGGTCTAAGATGTGTTTCCTGTAGACAGCATATAGAAGGATCCTGTTTTTTAATCCATTCTGCCAGTCTATGTCTTTTAATTGGGGAATTCAGTCCATTGACATTTAGAGTTATTACTGTTTGGATAATATTTTCCTCTAACATTTTGCCTTTTGTATTATATATATCATATCTGACTTTCCTTCTTTCTACACTTTTCTCCATGTCTCTCTCTTCTGACTTTTTGTATCTGACTCTAGTGCTTCCTTTAGTATTTCTTGCAGAGCTGGTCTCTTGGTCACAAATTCTCTTAGTGACTTTTTGTCTGAGAATGTTTTAATTTCTCCCTCATTTTTGAAGGACAATTTTGCTGGATATAGGAGTCTTGGCTGGCAGTTTTTCTCTTTTAGTAACTTAAATATATCATCCCACTGTCTTCTAGCTTCCATGGTTTCTGCTGAGAAATCTACACATAGTCTTATTGGGTTTCCCTTGTATGTGACGGATTGTTTTTCTCTCGCTGCCTTCAAGATCCTCTCTTTCTCTTTGACCTCTGACATTCTAACTAGTAAGTGTCTTGGGGAACGCCTATTTGTGTCTAATCTCTTTGGGGTGCGCTGCACTTCTTGGATCTGTAATTTTAGGTCTTTCATAAGAGTTGGGAAATTTTCAGTGATAATTTCTTCCATTAGTTTTTCTCCTCCTTTTCCCTTCTCTTCTCCTTCTGGGATACCCACTACACGTATTTTGTACGGTTCACATTGTCCTTGAGTTCCCTGATACCTTGTTCAAATTTTTCCATTCTTTTCCGGATAGTTTCTGTTTCTTTTTGGAATTCAGATGTTTCATCCTCCAAATCACTAACTCTATCTTCTGTTTCTTTAAATCTGTCATTGTAGGTATCCATTGTTTTTTCCATCTTTTCTACTTTATCTTTCACTTCCATAAGTTCTGTGATTTGTTTTTTCAGTTTTTCTATTTCTTCTTTATGTTCAGCCCATGTCTTCTTCATGTCCTCCCTCAATTTATCGATTTCGTTTTTGAAGAGGTTTTCCATTTCTGTTCGTATATTCAGCATTAGTTGTTTCAGCTCCTGTATCTCATTTGAACTATTGGTTTCTTCGTTTGACTGGGCCATATGTTCAATTTTCTGAGCGTGATCCGTTATCTTCTGCTGGCGTCTGGGCATTTAGTCAGATTTCCCCGGGTGTTCGACCCCACAGGTTGAAAGATTTTTCTGTGCAATCTCTTGGTTCTGTTTTTCTTATCCTGCCCAGTAGGTGGCGCTCGTGGCACACGTTTGTCTGTGGGTTCCACCAGTGAAAGTTGCTGTAGGTCCTTTAACTCTGGAAAATTCTCGCCGTAGGGGAGGTTCGGCAGCCGAAGCGTCTTGGAAGAATGCCAGCCGGTCTGGGGTTCCGAATGCGGGGAGGGTCGCCGGCTGTCGCAGCACAGGAGAGCGTCCGGCCAAATTAGCTAGTCGGCCCGGGGCACCAAGCGTGGCGGGAGGGCGCCAGCTGTTGCAGCCCGGGAGAGTGCACTGTTCCCAGCCGACGGGGGAGTCACGTGTTTGGAAGGGATCCCCCGGTCACTGTTCTCCGCAGTCTGGGGATTTCCGACCCAACTATCTCAGTTGTTCCGGGGGGCCTCGTGTGGTGGGGGCACCAGCTGCCGCGGCCTAAGGGGACCGCCTGTCCAATTCTACCAGCTGGCCGGAGCTGGTTCTCCCAGATAGTCAGCCGTTCCAGGATGGGGTACGCTGTCCCTTTGATCTCCCTCGTGGCTCCGGGAGCTGCTCTGTATTATCTCCACTCCCCCAGTAGCTGTTCTGGAGGAGGAAAGGTGAGGGCGGCAAGGCTGTCGAGGCTGGTGGCGGAGGAGCACGGTGAAGGCGGGGGAAGAGGGCACTGTGGTGGTTGGAGAGCAGCCGGAGCAGGAGCGGGAGGAGAGGGGAGAAGGAGGTCGGGCGGCTCGGCTGCTGCGGGGCGTGGGCGCCGCGCGGCGGGCCGGCGGAGAAAGAGAGGGGAGAAGGAGGTCGGGCGGCTCGGCTGCTGCGGGGCGTGGGCGCCGCGCGGCGGGCCGGCGGAGAAAGAGAGGGGAGAAGGAGGTCGGGCGGCTCGGCTGCTGCGGGGCGTCGGTTATTACATTTTATAATAAATTTGTGATTCAAAACCTGACTCTGAGTTTATAACATATTATCTTTACCGAGGTTTGTGAAAATCCTGTATACTGCTGTACATAAATAAATCTGTCATGACACAAATAGTGATTGCACTCTTGTTTATCTTACACTACTTTAAAATAATTTTCCTTAAAGTATCCTACAAGTGGACAGTTTAATTGAACACCATAAGTACATACCCTTGAGTAGGGCATGAGAGTTTATAGGTTTGTCCAGAGTGATGCCCCAATAAATCCGAGAGTGATTTGAACAGTAAATAAAAAAGTATTTGCAAAGTCGCCTTGGGGGAATGGCGAGAAAGGGGCCAGTCTCCCCAAGTGAAGAATTCCTGATATTCTCACAAGCAGTGGGGACAACCAAAGCAATAGGCCAAGCCCTCAATCTTGGGGTTTGTTCATATGAAACTTATCCCTGCAAGGGATAGGCTAAGCTTACTTAAAATTAGGTCTAAGAGTCACCCCCAGAAAACCTCTTTTGTTGCTCAGATGTGGCCTCTCTCTCTGGCCAACATGACAAGCAAACTCACTGCCCTACCCCTCTCTATGTGGGAATTGACTCCCAGGGATGTGAACCTTCCTGGCAACGTGGGACAGAAATCCTAGAGTGAGCTGGGACTCAGCATCAAGGGATTGAGAAAACCTTCTCAACGAAAAAGGGGTAGAACAAAATGAGACAAAATAAAGTGTCAGTGGCTGAGAGATTTCAGAGTCGAGAGGTTATCCTGGAGGTTATTCTTATACATTATATAGATATCCTTTTTAAATTTATGGTGTATTGTAGTGGCTAGAAGTAAGTATCTGAAACTGTAGAGCTGTGTTCCAATAGCCATATTTCTTGAAGATGAGCGTATAATGATATAGCTTTCACAGTGTGACCGTGTGATTGTGAAAACCTTGTGTCTGATGCTCCTTTATCTAGGGTATGGACAGATGAGTCAAACATAGGGATTAAAATAAATAATAGGGGGAAAAATGTTAAAATAAATTTAGTAAATTGAAATGCTAATGATCAATGAAAGGGAGTGATAAGGGGTATAGAAAAAAATAGGGGAAACAAAGGTTAAAATATATTGGGTAGATGGAAATACTAGCAATCAATGAGAGAGGGGTAAGGGGGTATGATGTGTATGGGTTTTTTTTCTTTTTTCTTTTTATTTCTTTTTCTGAATTGATGCAAATGTTCTAAGAAATGATCATGGTGATGAATATACAAACGTGATGATATTGTGAGTTATTGATTATATAGCAAAAATGGAATGGAAAAAAAATATCCTACAAAGAAGAAAATGGTAATTTCTTGCAAGGATTTCTAGAAAATAACTCACCCTCTGAAGCTCAACTTCAGGAAGTTCAGTAAGCTGATGGTTTCACAGCCCCCAGATGTGAGCCAGAACTAAGTTGGCATTTTATTATCTAGAGCTCAGTGTGTCTGCTTATCAAGAACATTTAAAAATTCTTCAAGGGACTCAATACTGGGAAACATCTTTGGGGATAAAGTCTTATGGAATATCCTAATCTGTTTTATGAAAACAAGTAAGGGTCAAGAGTTTGATAGATGAGTATGCATCTGACCAGTCAACTTAGAAACATCCTAAATGGGTTACTAATTGAGTGACCATCTCATGTGCTTTCCAAAATCAGAAACAACTCAGAGCAGTTTCTGAGCATCATTCCTTTTTTTTTAGGAATTAAAGCTATCTTTTTTAAAAAAATATTTTTATTGACAAAACAACAGAAGCACAAACATTTTTAACATACAAACTTTCCATACATTGTATATAATCAATAGCTCACAATCTCATCACATAGTAGTATATTCATCACCATGATCATTTTTAGAACATTTGCATCACTCCAGAAAAAGAAATAGAAAAAAGAACATACTCATACATACCAAACCCCTTATCCCTCCCTTTCATTGACCCTAGTATTTCTATCTACCCAATATATTTTAACCTTTGTTCCTTCTATTGCTTGCTTATTTTTTTATTCATATTTTTTACTCATCTGTCCATATCCTAGATAAAGGGAACATCAGACACAAGGTTTTCACAATTATCACATTGTAAACGTTATATCTTTATACAACCATCTTCAAGAAACAAGGCTACTGGAGAACAGCTCTACAGTTTCAGGTACTTCCCTTTAGCCACCCAAATCCACCATAAACTGAAAAGGGGTATCTATTTAATGTGTAAGAATAACCTCCAGGATAACCTCTTAATGCTGTTTGAAATCTCTCAGCCACTGACACTTTTGTCTCATTTCTCTCTTCCCCGTTTTGGTCGAGAAGGTTTTCTCAATCCCTTGATGCTGAGTCCCAGCTCATTCTAGGATTTCTGTCCTACACTACTAAGGAGGTTTATACCCCTGGGAGTCATGTCCCACGTAGGGAGGGGGAGAGCAGTGAGTTTGCTTGCCATGTTGGCTGAGAGAGGTCACATCTGAGCAACAAAAGAGGTTCTCTGGGGGTGACTCTTAGACCTAATTTTAAGTAGGCTTAGCCTGTCCTTTGCAGGGGTAAGTTTCATAGGAACAAACCTCAAGATTGAGGGTTCGGCCTATTGCTTAGGTTGTCCCCACTGCTTGCGAGAATATCGGGAATTCTCCAAATGGGGAAGCTGAATCTGAGCATCATTCTTAAATGTTGTTACAGCATTTCCACATGCAACTTATATCCTATCAGTTCTTTTCAGAAGGGCCTGCAGCCTTGAAATGTGTATGGTTTTTTTTTCTTTTTTCTTTTTCTGAATTGATGCAAATGTTCTAAGAAATGATCATGGTGATGAATGTACAACTATGTGATGATATGGTGAGTTATTGATTATATAATAAGAATGGAATGGAAAAAAAATCCATTTGAAGGATCTGTCCTTTGCGGGGCAGACCCTTGTCCCCTCTCAAAGCATATTCTCAGCCCCACTGTCCTTAGTGCGCTTATTAAGAGGATGTGTGAATTTAACCCAGATAATTGGAAAAACCATGTTTTGTCTAAATTGGGACGGCCTACTTCTAACCTCCTCCTTGCTAACACCCTATCCTGACAGCTGGGTATCGGTTTGGGAAATGAACATGCATTTGCTAACTGGAGATTTTGTCTGTCCAGTTAGAAAGTCACCTTGGTATCCACTTCTCAGGGAACATGACCTTAGTGCCAGAGCTTTAACCTGGAGCCTGCTATCCTGAACCCCAGCTTGAGTCTCTCCCCACTTCCTCATTCCCTACCACCCAGCCTCATCAACTTTTCATGCTCCCCAGGGGTCACCTTACAGGAACTGGTCAAAGAGAATTGTGCACTTCAAAGTTGGCTTGAATTATGGTTTCTCCTTGGCCTTTAAGAAGTAAGGCCATGACAACTTTCTTGGGCTAAAAACAAACCCAAAGGCAACATCACAGTTTTTGGAAACAGCACTATGTGTAGTTTCCTCTAAGGTGCATGTACGTATACATGCAAGAGCATGTGTCTTTATAGATGGATGTTCAGAAAATGTCTGGATCTTAGAGCCATAGGAGCCCGCAAGATTATCTGACCATTTCACAGATAAGGAAACAAGCTGCCCATTATATTAGTAACGAGACAGAACCTCAATGCCTTGGCTGAGCTTTCTTCAGAGATGGATAGCCAACTGTTTAACCTCCACAATCTAAAAGCAGTTGCACTGTCTCTTCAGAGAACCTAGATGATGTGTCCATCTGCTCTCTTTCTGCAGGTCTGCTGAATAGCCCACACTGCTCCATCCCTACAGCAGGAAAGGAACAATAGGCAACCGGAGGTGTGTGTGTGTGTGTGGGGGGGGGGCCTTGGCCCATATGGTCTTCTGAATGAACCAGTCAGCATAACATAATCTGCCTGTGGCAGAAAAGAAATGCATGGAGAGGGTGCAGTGAACTCCAAATGGCTCTTTTAGGAGAAAATCAAAAGTGACAGGCTCACATGGAGCACAACAAGTCATGATGGTGAAAATGACCAAACGTGACAAATACTACAGCAGCTGCATAATCAACATCAACAGCAACACTGATAAATCCTGTTGACAATACTGCACCTCTAATATAATGTGAAATGGCACTTTACCTCTGTGATCTACCTCCCCAAAGCCCACACTCCTAATCTAATCATAAGAAAAACATCAGATAAATACCAACAGAGGGACATCCTAGAAAGCACTTCACCAGTACTCCTCAAAACTATCAAGGTCATCAAAAACGAGTCTGAGACCCTGATCTGGCCAAGGAAGGCCGGAGACATGACAACTAAACGAAATGTAGTATTGTGAAACAAAGGAGAACAGGGAAAAACTATGGAAATCTGCATCAACTATGGACTTCAGTTAATAATAATGTAGTAATCTAGCTCATTAATTGTAAGAAAAGTACCATACTAATGTAAAATGTTGATAATAAGGGAGCCTGGGTATATAGGAACTCTTCATACTATCTTTTCAATTTTTTTATAAATCTAAAACTGTTCTAAAAAAAATAAAGCCTATTAAAAAAATGAAATACAAGTGGACCGAAAAGATTGTAGGAATTTTATGTGTTGGAATTTTTTCCCATAAATATATATATGTAACTTTCATAATGAAACAATATTAATTTTTTAATTCCTAGGGAAAATGTAAGTGTGCAGTTTAAAAAATTATCTTAATTATATAAATGATCACTACCAATTTTGTCTGTTTTATAATTTTGAATGTTAGTACAGTAGGTTTACTTAGTTGAGATAATATAGAGGTATTTAAAAGCACAGCCTCTGGAACCAGACAACCTGTGGGTGAATTCCAACTCCACAGTTTGGAGACTGGGTGAGTTGCTTAATCACTCTGTGCCTCAGTTTCCTAGCCTGTAAAAAGAGGATAATGGTAGCTACTCCACAGAGTTGATTGGATTACAGAGTTAAAACGCATAAAGCACTTATAACATGGTGTGAACATAGGGAGCCCTCTATAAATGTTTGTAGCTATTTTATGATTAGCTTATGGAGCAGTAGAAATAGGCTAATAAAATAACATAGGTTAGGTCTGAAATGGAGCCTACCAACTTTGAAATAAAATACATTCCTGGGAAAACAATTAATTTGAGTGGCTGTAAGAAAGAATATAATTACAAAACATTCCCAATTTTCTATTTTTTCCAGTTTTGCACAGAAAAGTTTCTTCTTTGTTTGGCCTATATATAACTAAATAAAGCTAGTTTATGCTAATACTTCTGCCAACTCACCAAAGCCAAGGTCGCATGACTAGTTACTACTACCAGAGTGGTACTTTTTTTTTTCAATACCTAAAGTATATTAGTCTTAAAAGAGAAAGGAAAGTCAGTCATTTCTATTCCTTATTCTGTTGTTACACAATAAAATCCACAGATATTAATATTTAGGAATACTGCAAGAAACTTTTGTGTTATTTTATAGTCTCAGACCTAAACAGCTTGATTTTCAGAGTGTGTCAACAATAACCATAATATTCAATAACTAGTGTTGGGCACTAAGCAAGAACTACAAAACACTAATGGCATAAATGCCTAACTAAAACAAGGCAATGAGTTCTGGTCTTCTTAGAGTCAAGGAAATTAAACGTATTGAAATAAATATATTTCAAAATTAATAAATATTTTTTAATATTCCCAGTTTTGATATCTAATAGCATTTAGCATAGATACAATCTACACAAAATATTCTTTGGGACCGTAATTTTTTAAGTTTGTAAAGGCTTCCTAAGAATCCTTGCTATAGTTGTGGGTTTTGTTTTTTTTTTAATCACTGTAAAACAGTCCAATAACGTTTGGCATAAATGTTTTACCAGCATGAAATTCCTTTTTTTTCCTAAAAGGAAGTCCTTATAAACAGATACTGAAGTTGTTCCAAATTAACCAACTGCAAAACGCTGATTGATTTATTTAGTAAGAAGTTTTAGTAGTAACTCAAATTGCCCTATAATAATTCCAATTTCCTGAGACTGAACACTTCTGAAGCCTATAAATCAACAGAAAAAACCATAACTAAATAAAGAAAATGTTAATTATAAATATTCATAAATTTTCATATTTATATATATATTTATATTTGGGCAGAAAGATATCTTCTAGGATATCAATATATCCTGATAATATTTCAGCTGCAACTTCATAATTATCAAGCCCTCAACTATTTGTTTCATAAATGGTAAAAAAAAAGTTCCATTTTTATCAAATATCCTTTTCCCTTATAATAGCATAAAACTACCTTAAATTCTTTTTATGAAGCAAAAGCCTCTTAAATTGAAAATATTCCTTTACAAAAAAGCTGGGGGGGGGGGGGTGTGCAAGGCTAGTTCAGTGGTAGAATTCTTGCCTGCCATGCAGTTAGATTCCTGGTCCATGCACTTCCCCAAAAACAAACAAACAAAACACAACAAATAAACAAAAATTCAACAAGTGGTGCTGCAATAATGGGATACTTACATGGAAAAATAATGAAATATGACCCTGCTATACAGTGTACAAAAAAAAAACCTTAGTAATAGTAGCAAATTAAGCAGCTCCTTCATCAATACTAAATATTCTTTCCCCCCCAAACATTAGCAGCAATGAGCAAAGCAAACAAGGTAGTAACTGTTCTTCTCCAACACTAAAAACAGGTAAATGGCCGCATGGTCTGCCAGTTCCCTGAAGTGACCACATGTAAACATTCTTACACTTTCTGATCTCAGATTCATCATCAGTAAAATACAATTGATAAGAACAGCTTATTCTACCTACCTTAAATATTGTTGCAAATTAACAGAAATAAAACTGCTTTTGAATGTTTTAATATTTATAAATAGTTATTACTATTGCATCTTTAAACCATTCCACCTAAATACCTTTAACCACAAATATACCTCATATAGAATTATATTCAATAACAAATATACTTACAGTCAGTTCCCATAATACTTTGGCTTATGAAAAAAAGTGACTGACAAGCTTTAATTTGATTTTAAATGTAAAATCTAAATTACTTGGAAATAAGATGGTAATTAAAGATATATTAAATTATTTCTATACCTGACTAGTTAGAGTATTTAATGTAGATAAGAATTATCTTGTATTTACTTTAAATGTTTGAATATTTTAGTGGCCATATTCATTGTAAATGTAATGAAATTTCATTTATACTGCAAGGATATTATGTATTTGAATATAATAAAAGTCAACCAAAGTGTTAATACTTTTATTTAGAGCAGTAAAACTCTTTAATCTCCCTGTAATATGGTTATCTGAATTTTAATTTATTGTTTCACCTATTTTTGCCATTTATTCCACCCCCGTTCAGTTTTATCAAGTGAAAACAGATTAGCCAGCTCCACTTTTTGGTTCTCAAGCATTACCACAATACAGCAGTGTGTGTATTGCAGACTCTTCCCAGAAATGCTTAATGAGTGACAAACCCATGATGTTTTTCTGGATGAAAAAAAAAAAGGACAACTTTTAACATCAATCTTGTTAATTCAGTTTACCTCTCCCTGAAAAGCAAAGTACTGTACATTTAAACTACAATAATTATTGATATTTTTAAAAGAAAGGAGATTCTTGGCTTGCAAGACGAAGCAAGAAAGCCCTGGAACTCAATGAAAACAATTAGGAGGAAAAAATTGTTCAGAACTTATCAACCGATCATTAGGAAACTCCCACCCTCCCCTTCTTTTTTTTCTTTTGCCAAAATGACTTCTGAATTTACAGAATAAAAGAAAAAGCCTCAGGAACAGTACCTATTTTTATCTAGCTATCTAGGAGCTGTAAAAATAATATTAGGTGACATTTTGAAATACGTATTTTAAAAACTTTACATAATAACTCATTTGATCTTGACAATATCCAATGATACAGGTAATTATCTCCCTTTCACAGGTATGGAAACTGAGGCACAGAGCAGAGAAGTAACTTGCCCAGGGTTATACAACTAGTAGGAGGTAGAATAAGGACTCCACTTCAGGAACTCTGGCTCCAGAACTTGTTTAGTTCTCCATCACTGTGTTATCTTGCCAAGGTTAAAGAAGTTATGGCCTAATGACTAGTAATATGTGACCTGTGACTTAAAAGCCTTTACCTTGCAATCAAATATGCCAGTTATTATTATACCTGATGCTAAATTATGTAAACAGATCTAGGCAATGCAGAGGAGGAAACGAATCCAAGAACTAGTATACAAGTACTAAATGAACAACCTGTATTTCACACATCAGTCCTCAAAGATTCACTTCACAGATACCAGCCACTAAGCCATATCCTGTTAATATTCACAATAACATATAAGTGACATCCGCTAAAAATCACTTCTAGCTGTTTACTTTCAGGGTCCATCTGAGACTAGCAATTTAATATTTCTAATATCTCACAAAATATCTGGCACAATGCGAAGGCTGAAAATTAAGCAACACTTACCAAAGGTAAAATTTACTAAATAAAACTAGTCTGAAAGAAATTTATATATCCTCCTGTACATTACCCTAGGGAAAAAATGGGTTAATCCCCAAGGTAGGATTTCAATTAAGATTTGTAAGAAAATTTATGCAGAACTTCCCTCTCCCAACAGAACATAATATTTAATGACATTACACTTGATTCTTTTGTTCAATAAAATTTGCTTTAGAAAGTTACCATACCTCTTCTTACTCCAGTTCTGTCAAATCTAGAAGAATCTAGAATTCATCAGAAGCTACCACTTTATGAGATCGGAGTTATATGGTTACTAAATAAAAGTGAATTAAAGAGCTTTTTAAAAAAAATTGTACAACTTGTTTATCTGAAACTGGTGAATATTTTTAGCTTCCTTTCTAAGCCTACTTTAAAAACAGTAGAAAAGCAAGGCACTAATCCTGAAGATAAACTTTCATTAAAATCCATTTTAAAATAGTTAGTCATATAATCAACAAATGGAAGTATTAGACTACAGATTTCCCTTCAAATATCTTTTACAACAGCAATGGATACCTCAAAACACTGAGTACCAGAAAAACGAAATATTGTGCACGATTATTCTAGCCCAATTAGAAACCTTCCATTTTTCAAATTTTGAGCTTCCTTGAATGGTATTTCAACCAGGAATGAGGTGTTTTAGTTCTTGGGTTGCTCAAACAAAATAAAGCAGGTTGGCTCAACACCAGGAATTTATTGGTTCACAGTGTCAGAGACCAGAAGACTTGCTTCCGCCTGGGGTCAGTATCTTCTGGCTGGCCAGCATTCTTTGGGGGTTCATCGGCTTTTCAGTCATGGCAATGCACGTGGAGGCATCATCTCCTTTCTCTTCCAGGTATCGATGACCTCCAGTTTCTGGCTGCTCCCCATGGCATCACCCCTCTCTGTTCAATTTCCTTTGCTTATAAGGACTTCAGCCATACTGGGTTAAGACCCACCGCCATTCTGTTTGGGCACATCGTAACTAATAACATTTTCAAAGGTCTTACTTACAAATGGGTTCACACCCACAGGACTCGGGATTGGAACCTGAACATGTCTTTTGTGGGGGACAGGATTCAACCCCCAACAGGAAGCATACCACAAAGACTTTTAAATTACTATATAACTAGAAGAATATTTATGAATCTGTCCTTTGGAATTCAGAACACGTTTTTCCACAGAGGGGCAACCATATACCTGAACTGACAGTTACACAGCAAGTTCATTAATCTAGTGCTATAATTAAACACAGAACACATACTGTGCTTCAGCATTTTAACATGTGGCAAAATTTACCCCTGTAATTATTTATAAGGTCCTTATAAATGCTGGATAGAGATCTAAAACTTCAAATTCCACATTTGCTACTTGTGTAAGACTACTGGGTAACCTCTTACTGAAAATAAGTCTTGTAGGAGAATTACCAAACTCTTATCACATACTCTATCAAAGAAAGAATAAATGTTTTCACAGTTCTCTGACTCCCACATTAGGCTCTCCATTTTTATTGTAAATTAAAGAATTAGGGACAAACTGCAACATCTTCACTCCTTTAGGGGCACAGAGCTTTATGGCACGTATTTTATCCACCACAGCTATTGTAACACAAGCCTCATATTCTCACGTGGAAACTTTTCATAAACACCACTATAAGATAGTTATCACAAAACTGACATTTAAAAAATCTTAGGGACTTCGGGGCTCTAAATTGCATAATATAGTTTCAAAATAAATATTTAGTTAACTTATTAAGCTCTGAACTGTCAATCTTTAACTTGAACTCCAATTGAAATTTGAATCATAAAATTGATAGCATCTGGTGCAAGCACCTCAATTTTAAAAGATGAAATGACTTAAGCGCAAAGCTAGTCAACAGCAGAGGTAGGCCAAGAACCTAGATTATGTCATTCTCTTGCCAGAACATTCTCTGCCATCCCTTAAACAACCAATTTAACCAAATCCTGTAACTTGGTTGATACTGATCTATTGGGTCAGTTCACAGAAGGGCATGAAAGCTAAACACTACAAGGTAACTTAAGAAGGAGAATCCAGTTTCTATTCCAATGTATAATTGTTTTAAATTTGCCTCAGTAATAGCTTCTTCTAGATTTCCTTTAAATGCCATAGAGAGCTGAACTATTTATGACTGAAGAACTCACCTCAATATTCCTGATACTGACAAATGCCAAACAACTGTCTACACCAGCACTGTCCAGTGGAACTTTCTGTGATGATGGAAATGTTCTCTATGCTGTCCAACATGACACATACTAGGCACACGTGGCTCGAGCACTTTAATGTGACTACTGAAACTGAAGGGCTGGGTTTTTAATTTTAATTACATTTAAATAGCCACATATGTCTCATGGCTACAATACTGAACAGTGCAGGTCTAGATAATTCCCATCGAATGGAGATTTGGTTAATGAAAAGTGAGCAGTGTTTTCAGTAAGTACCTGCCATGTGAAGCAGCTCAGTATAGAAAGAACATACCTTTCTGCATTCACAACATTTGGGCTCCAAATCCCCAGGCCATCATTTATTGGCAGTAAAAGGTTGACAGAATCACGTAATCTAAGTGATACACATATATTTCATCTGTGAAAAAGGGGGTAAAATTATCTGCCCTTTGGAGGAGGGGAAAGAGAGTCAATGCTTCATGGGTACAGTTTCTGTTTTGGGTGATGAACAGGTGTAGTGATGGAAGGTGATGATGATAGCACAGCATGGTAAAAGTAAATAATTTCACTGAATTGTCCACTTAAGAATGGTTAAAATGGTGAGTTTTATGTTACATATGCTACTGCAATTTTTAAAAAGTACCTGTGCTTATGATGACTAGGTAATTAAATATTGTTTATATGTGAAGGTATTGGTAAAATGTAAAACTTACTGTATAAATTATATATTTCTACAACTCTAGTTTGGGGAAAGGAAAATGTAGCTATAACCCAGTCACAAAGCTATTTAAGTCTAGCCTCAACAATATGCTTAAACATGTGAGGTAAGAGTCAAAATGACTGTGCATCACTAGTTCATGGCAGGTAGATAAAAGTACATAAAGAAAATTATATTCTGATTAGATCAAAAGGTAATTTAATTGTATATTTACATTTTATATCCTTAAAGCTATTTTTTTTAGCATTTCAACACTAACATACATGTATAAAAAGGTAATAAACAATACACAAAATTTGGCATCTTCCCTTTTAAAGGGGCAAAAGACAAAATATTGGCAAGGCCACCAACAAAAAAACTGATGTCTCCGCTCCAAAACAAAAACAGTGAAACAGCTCTTTCTTTGTTCTGCTACTTCCTTTATCACTATTTTTCTTTCTCATTTAGGATCAGCTTTCAAACTATTTCTTATTCTCTGAATTGTCTACTCACAACTTAAAACTCATATAAAAAATTTTGGAGCTAAGATGTGGACCAACTGGTTTTAAATTACCATCATTTTAAATCTGTGACACTAAGGATAAATATGAGAGATGAGGATTTTAATACTTATCTTCTAAGGAAACTAAAGAGTAAATTTTACTGTACATAAATTAACATATAATTTTTTAAAAAGTTAACCCAGTTAAGAATAAAACTTTATGGCAAAGCTATGCTTCTTTAAATAAACGGCAGGTGTGTTACTCTGGTAAGAAATGCATTACCAGTTTCACACTTAACGTATTTTGGATACCTTTCCACAATAGCAAGATAACTTCATTACCATTTAATCATCCATTTTTAGACTTCAAAATCAAGCTATTAAAATGAATGGGAATGGGAACAACTTATTAGTAATATTACAAATTTAATATTGTATATTATAATACAATTACAAATATAGTATTGTATTTGTAATATTTATATAGTTTCATATAGTGATGGTGGAGTTATACAGAGAAGATAGGATTTAACAAATGAATATGACTGCTGAATCATTAAATTTGTATCTCTTTTAGTCTCCAGTATCTTAGAACAGCTAGAAGTAAAAACCTAAAATTGTGGAATTGTAACCCATGCCACACTCTGAAATCTGTTCTACAACTAATTGTGGTGCTGTGCTTTGAAATTCATTGCTTTTTTGTATATATGTTATTTTTCACAAAAAAGAAAGAAAAAGTCGATTGTGGTGATAAAAAAATATTTAAGCCTTCTAGCCTCCTATATTCTAGAGCAGCTAGAAGGAAATATCTGAGAAGATGATATGGTAGCCCATGACAAACTCTGGGATCTATCCTGGAACTACTTGTTGAAGAGTGCTTTTAAAACTGCTGCTTTTTTATTTCTTTGCTTTGTATATATGTCATAAAATACAATAAAAAAGGTAAAAAAAAAAAGGAAGGGACCAAGCATTTCTTTGTAAACTTAGAATACTTACAAACTGCACTGATTTTTACTGTTCTGAAAGTTGGCCAACAATTAAGTAGGATCTCCTAAATATAAAAAAACCCAGAAGCATACTTGACCATGCACCCATCTCAAAACAAATAAATGTTCTTGAAAACTGGGGGGAAAAAAAAGCTCTTAAAGCAGCACTGAGTACAAGCGTAAGATGTGTTTTTGGTTTCTGTTTCTCAAAACATATGCCAGAAATAAATAATTAACTTATATACATAGAAGTATACTTACTGAAATCTTATAAATTTCTACAAAGTACCAGGAGATCTCACATAAATAAGAAAACACTGGTAATCTTCATTTTCTATATCTAGACATACTATTATGAATATGGAAATGAACTTCAACTTATCAAAAAGGAATAGGAGGTTTATCTTTATCAAATATCATTATAATCAAATTTGGATATGAAAAGGCACTAAAAGTTGGAAGACAGGTATTAAAATCAGGGAGGACAGATGTATATATGGTCCTTTGCTTCAGGAGAATCAAGTCTTATGTTCCTTAACAATTTGAAATGAGACAGAGAATAAATTTTATGATTAGCCCTTAATTCACAAAGAGGTTTCAGGACCAATTTCAATTCGACTTTTGAGAGAAAAATGTGCATTTTCAGTCATAAATATTAACAAGAATATGCAAAACTGAATCTAGGTAAAAGTACCAACAATGTGAAGTATAAACATTAGTCTGCTTACTGACGGCCAATCCATGCACCGTGTTACCATTAACAAGAAGGTTAACATGCCAGTGACTGGGGTGGACATTTAGGTTTTTTTAAATGTGCTCAGTCAGAAAGGCCCAAGTCCACGCCGCTGCGGCAGGTGCAGTTCTTCCGTGGTTTCACGTTAGTTACCTTACAGCTGGTGTGTAATTCGTGCCACTTAATGCATGTTACCCAGGGGAAAAAATTCCAATGAATTCAAAGTTTCCTATGTTAAATGGGACCAACTGCTACAAACGAAAGACTGATTTTCATTTTTCTTGTTTTTTTTCCTTCTCACACTTACCAAAGTTACTATTATTTATTGTACCACATATGATTATAAAATAGTTTACAATGTAAATATCAGACATTTGGCCAAAAAAAATAGAAAGCCATATAATTAATTAAAGCAGAATATTCTTTTTTTACTCCTGTATACACATATATTTGTAGCTAGGCTGGCATTTTAAATTTTACAAACTACCCTGTAAAAATGCTAAAAGAAAACTGTTGACAAACCTGACACAATAGCTTCTTTCAAATAGAGTAACATGTGGGAGAACTTCCTGATATCATTCACCAACTCCCTGATGTAATCCGGGTCAAAAGTGGAGTTGGAATTTGTGGATTTGAACCTCATTTCAGAAGTGGTGACATCAGTAGAGTGTTGGCCTGATGCAAAACATTTTTTTCCTTTTCCTTTTCTCTTTATGCGCAATCATCCTTCAATAAGTCAGAAAAACTGAAAAAAAAATGAGAAACACAAATACTACATTAACCACGGGAAACACATTAGGTTTTCAATCAATAGTCCACAGCCCACCTTAGTATTTTCTTTAAAATGCTTTTATTTTTAAAAGAAACAGAAGTCACTAATAGCATCTTCCCATTTATTATTCAGTGCCAGTAATCATGATAAATCTGTGATAGCAAACTTCTATTTCTTCTTTTCACAAGTGAGACACCTGGGGTTTAGAAGTCAAGTAACTTGTCCAAGCTCTCAGCTGACAAATGATAAACCAAGATCTGCCTTGACTCCAAAATCCATGTTCTTAATCACTTCCTCTTACTCTTAATGTGTATGTGTGTGTACATGTGTGTTTTACTTTTAAAGTTGCCCTGGAAATGTCATTTAATGGAAGGGCATGTATCTCCCTCCATCATATCACCTTCAAAAAAACATGAAATATGGGGGTTGTAAAAATAAAGACCTTTTTTTCAAAATCCTTCCTCATCATTTATTATTTACTGAATGACCTGCAAAGCTGTTAATCATCGTTCACTCTGGCATGCTCATTACAAAATGGAAATAACATCCTGACACCCATTCTCATGAGGTTACATGAGAATGTATAAGGATTCAATTAAGACAGTGGCGTATAAGTGTCCAGGACGTAAAAGATCAATTAAATTTAGTTCTAATTGTACATAAACACCCACCCACACTCCATATCTTGGGTTATCAAGTCTCATTAAGAGTATATCTTTGTTTAAAACACGTTTTAAGGGTGTCCACTCACATGATAAACTGATATGGTGAACACAAAATGTTTGATTATTAGGGCACTATTTGGGGTAATTTCGGAATGGTATTTTAAAAAAGACAATCTTTTGGACTAAGAAAGCTCTGGATTTGAATCCTGACTTCAATATCTTCTAGATGTATTTCCTGCACAGTTTACTACAGGCTTGTGTGAGGATTAAAAAGGACCACAAAATTAAAGGATCTCATCTCTGAAAACACCTGAGTTTGCTTCTTCTTCATTCTCACATTTTATCTTTCTAGAATTAAGGGTCCTACTTTTGTATCTCCTGAAATAAAAAATGAAATTACTGGGGGAATTAAATTAGCTCGGCCCCGGTCTTCGGGTTCCCGCCCCAGCACAGCCCACAGCTTCCTCCCCTCGGGCGGGCGGACGCGGGACCGCAACTCCCCGGCGGCCACTGAGGGCAGCCCGCAGCCGCCGCCGCAGCCCCGCGCCACACTCACCGCGGCGCTCCATTCCGGTCCCGGGCAGCCGCCGCCGCCACCAAGGGCGAGAACTCGCCGACCCCACCCCCACGGGCCGCGGACGCCCAGACCAGCCGCCGCCGCCCCTGCAGCCACCGCCACGACCAGGGCAGCCGCGGCCCGCCCCGCCTCCCGGACAGCGCCCCGCCCCCTGGCGCCCTGGCTAAAAGCCCTTATACAATTCACCAGGACAGAGCCTGGAGGTGGAACGGCACCCTTCTAAGAAACCCATGTTGCTCTGGTTGGTTCCCTCTATCCCACCCATCCTAGAATCCTTGTCTATAAAGGGAAGGTAGAGAAACCAAGTGAAGAAGAAACCGTCCTTCGCTCTAAAATGAAGAGTTCTTTTTAATAAACTTGGCTGCATATCAGAAATATTTGGGGAATTTTATAAGCAAAGAAAGCCTTGGCCCCACCACCAATGATTCAGATTCCATTAGTCTGTAGTGAAGGACAGGTAAGGTTTCAAAAGCTCTCCAGGTGATTCTAATGTGCAATTCAGCTAGGAAGCAAGGATTCCTAAAAGGGAGTGAATGAAACCTTAAGCCTATGAATCCCATGAAATTACACCAAAATTTTACAAGTATAAGCCTTGACAGAAATCTACAAAGAGAGAGAGTCTACGGTCCATACCTTTCACCACATTCTCGAAAGTATTCCTGATACAAACAAAAAGAAAAACGTAAGCACCACTGCAAATACTATTTTAAAAAATCTTGGACTTCTCTGGCGAAGAGAAACAGACACAGGCTATGCCAGGTTGAAGGATTATGTGCCCTAGAAAAGCCATGTTCTAATCCTAATCCACCAGGTGGAGGCAGCCATTTCTTTTAAACCCCATTCAGCACTATAGGTGGGAAACTTGATAAAACTATCTCCATGTGACTTGCCCAATTGTGGGTATTAACTTTAGATTAGAGGGAGATGTGACACCACCCATTCCAGGTGGGTCTTGATTACTTTCCTGGAATCCTCTAAAAGAGGAAGCATTTTGGAGAAGTTTTGGGATTCCCTGAGCAGAGTGTCCAGAGAGAAAGCCATGACAACTGCAGAGCCCATGCAGCCAGAGACCTTTGGAAATGAAGAAGGGAAATACCCCTGGGGGAGCTTCATGAAATAAGAAGCCTGGAGAGAAAGCAAGCAGATATCACCTTGTTCACCATGTACCTTTCCTATTGAGAAACTAAACATCATCGGCCTTTCTTGAGTGAGGGTAACCTCTTCTTGGTGCTTTAATTTGGACATTTTTTATAGACTTGCTTTAATTGGGACAATTCCGTGTCCTTAGGACTGTAAACTTGCAACTTAATACCCCCTTTTAAAAGCCATTTTATTTCTGGTGTATCGTATTCCAGCAGCTTGCAAACTAAAACTAGGTTTACTCTCCTATCTGAAACAATTGAAAAATCCCATACAAAACTAGTCTTCAAGACATGGGCATGAGGCAACCAAGGAGAATTATCCCTGACAGACAAGAAATAGATGCTTATTGCCGAATAGCACACAAAATAGATTTCTGAGCAAAGGTTATTCCAGGAATACAGAAGATCGTTTCGATTATAGGGAAAGGGTCAATTCATCAAAAGGACATACCAATCCATACATTTATGCATCTAATGAACAGAGCTCCAAAATGTATGAGGCAAAACAGGACTGCAACAAGAAATAGCCACACTTATAGCTACAGTTGGAGAGTTCAATAACTCTCTCTCAAGAACTAGCAAAACAAGCAGACAGGAAATCAGTAGGGACATAGAGCTTTGAACAACACTCTCAGTTACTTGGACCAGACTGATATTTACAAACCACTTCAACCAACAAGAGCAAAAATACATATTCTTCTCCCATGCACACTGAATAGTTACCAAAATAGAACATATTAAGTGTCACAAAACAAGCCTCTATGAATTTAAAGGATTCAAATCAGGGAAAACATATTCTGTAACCACATGGAATTAAAACTAGAAATTAATCTAACAGAAAGGTCTTTGGAATATGACAATATTTAGAAACAACACACTTCTGAATAACCCATGGGTCAAAGCAGAAATCAAAAGGGAAATAAGAAAAGGTTTGACCTGAATGAAAACGACAGCACAACATACCAAAACTTGTGAAGAATGAGGGTCGGGGAGGCACAGAAGAGAGGGATTACAAAGGAGCATGCATTATCTTGATTGTACTAATGGTTTCACAGGCGTTTACCTAAGTCCAAATTTATTAAATTGCGCATTTTAAATGTACAATTTACTGTATGTTAATTATATCTTAATAAAACTGGTTTAAAAATCTCATTGGAAAGTAAACCTTCTGCATATAGTAATTTATAATGTAATATGAAGCAAAAATGTAAAGCCTACTCAATTTTCCTAATTTTAACCTGACTTAAAAAAATCTTTATGACATAACACTATAGAAAATGCTATAATTATTCTTTCTTTCCTATAAAAATACTTTTTTTGTACTAAATATGACTGGGGATTTTAAAATATAATAATTTTAGTAACTATGAGTTGTGAAAATAATTATTAAAACCATCTCTCTTCCATATTTTCCTCTCTCTTTGAAAGAGTTACAGCCATCCAATTAAAATTCCTATTATTGTTCTTATCTCAACCTCAAAACAGCCCTATTTTTCTAATATCCTTTCTCCATTTCTGTTCCTGTTCAGTGTTCGTTTGAAAAGCCTTTGGCTTCCTTCCAATAATAAATCCTCCACCCACCCCTCTCCTGCATTCTCCAAAACCCTGTATTACCGCTATTCTTCTTTCATACTTTCACTATCTTACAGTCAAATAGCTTCTTTTCTTAGGCCCCTAGTATTCGAATCTTTTCTACACTGAAGAGAAATTTTTACTTTTCTATATTTCTTCAAGCTATCATCCAATCTAATTAATCATTTCTTCATTCCCAAACTTCTAAGAATAGGTCAGGACTGTACCCTTGTTGTCTTACCTCCCAAATTAATTCTGAATTCATCAGGATTGAGCTTTTTTTTACTCAACTTAGTGTAATGGATAGCGGGGGTTGATAAACTTTTTCTGAAAAGAGTCACATGGTAAATATTTTAGGCTTTTAAAACCATACACACTCTGTCACATGGCTCAACTCTGCTGTTGTCGCACAAAAGCAGCCAAAAACATATAAATGAATGGATGGCTGTATTCCAAGAAAACTTTATTTACAAAAGCAGGCAGCAGGCCAGATTCGTAGCACCAGCCATACTTTGCCCACCTCTGGTTAAGATGTGTTTTGAAGCCAGTCTGCTGAGGTTAAATTCTGACTCTCTTTTAGGTTAAAAAAACTTAATCCCTCTGTGCTTCTATTTCCTCATTTATAAAATGGGAATAATAATGATAAGTACTTAAAAAATTGTTGTGACAGTTAAATCTTACAACAGAGCCTGATACATAGGAAATGTTCCAATTAATGTTAGCTATTTTTTCTTCACAACACTACTGAAACATCTCTGAACAACAACTTCCTATCAGTCAAAATTGGAGCATTTTTTCCTTCTAAGCTTTCACTTTACTTGATCTTTCTGCAACTTTCAGTAACTGTACCACTTAAGAGACATGTGATCCTGGACAAATCTTTCTTTGCCCCAGCTTCCTTATCTGCAAAATGGACAATGTAACAACAGAACTGATCTAAAAAATTTGTTGTGAGAATTAAACAGTATCTGCTTTTGGAGTTCGTCCAGAACATTCATTGGAGTCCTCAGCTTTACAGCCTGCCCTATGCATTTTGGACTCTACGTTCTCATGGTTACACGGGACACTTTTGTAAATTGTGTATCTATGGATATTTCCTGCTGATTCTGTTTCTCCAGAGAACCCTAGCTAGTACATCTTGGTACCAGGAATGGTTCTTAAGAAACAGAATCTTAAAAATGTTTTTTTTTTACGATTGGTTTTCTACTCTGACTGGACTCAAAGGCACTAGGGACTCTGATTACCATAATCAGAATGATACTGTCAGTCCATGGGGTGAGTTGGCAAAAGAAATAGTCAAAATATCACCATTGGATTCTTCTAATGCTTTGCTTGTATGAAGCCAGGCTCTGGGGGATAATGTTTTTGACACCTTTATGGAGTTTTGTGGCAATGGGAGGTATAGTCTGACAGATGTAAATGTTTCTATGAGTGTCCTGAAGGAAAATCTTATTTCCTGTAGCCATAGACTTGAGATCTCTGAAAATCAGACTCAGAATCTTGTTAGAGTAGCAACTTTACAACATAAACCGAAATCTCAATTGTGCATGGTGTTTTAAAGTGAGGGCATTGATTGGAAAGGAGTGGGACCCTGAAAAATGGGATGGTGACATATGAATTGATAATGATCTTGGGGATGAGGTTGAAACCCCAGGTCATTCTGAGTCTTCTCTAGAGAACCCTGTAATGGTATGGCCTGAGGACATAGCTGCCCCACCTCCAGCCTGCCCTGAGGAGTTGGCCACCCAACCTACACCTGAAGGGATTAGCCCTAGAGTGATTAATCCTGTTTCACCAGATGAAACTGCAAATGAATGCCCTGAAGCAAACGGCTTGGAAGATACTTCTTTTTCATGATCCACCCCCACCACCCCTCATTTCTTCCAGACCTATAACCAGAGTAAAGTCCCAACAGGCCCCAAAAGGTGAGGTACAGAGAATCACCCATGAGGAGGTACGGTATACTCTAGAAGAACTGTGTGAGTTTTCCAATTTATATAGACAGAAATCAGGGAATATGTGTGGTAACGGATTTTAAGGGTGTGGGATAATGGTGGGAGGAATATAAATGGGGGGAGGAATAGGCTGAATTTATTGATAGGGGCCCACTAAGCAGAGATTCTGCATTCAATGTTATTCCTCAAGGGGTTAGAAAAGGCATGAACAGTTTGTTTGGATGGTTGACTGAAACATGGATAAAAAGGCGGCCGACATACCTGAGGTTGAAATGCCAGAACTGCCCTGGTATAATGTAGATGAGGGGATCCAGGGGCTTAGAGAGATTGGAATGTTAGAGTGGATTTATCATGGAAAGCCTGCTCTCATACCCCAGGAATGTCTGGAGGATGCACCTTTTACCAGAATAGTGAGAAATAAATATGTGAGACTAGTGTCTTCATCCCTAAAGAGCTCTGTGGCTGCACTTCTCTGTAGGTCAGATATTTTTATAGGAACTACCGTCACTGAGCTGGAATCCTTAAACACAATGGGGATGACTGGATTCCGAGTTGGCAGAAGCCAGGTGGCAGCACTTAATCACCATCATTGGAAATAGGGTCAAGTTTCAGTTAGAACTACTGGCGTCAAGGTAGTCAAGTCCAGGGATTTGACTGGCATGTTTGGAAACCACGTGGTCAGGACTGGGGAGGCTCTGGCTGTGGATTTCTTGGCGTTATTAAGGCTGGGCAGGCCAAGACACCAGTTGGCATTGTTGGGAGGTTGGTTATATATAGGGAGAATGAGTAAATAATTTATTTAGGATTAGGGGAGCCAGGTTTCTCACTGTGAGAGTTACAAATATGGAAAGGGAATGACTAGATTAAACCTTAAAGTACTGATTCAGAATTTAAGGTGAACTCAAGTTTATATCTATATATAATTGTGTATCTGTGTGTATATACACATTCACGTATTTCTTAGCTCTGCCCACCAATAATGCTAAAGACCAATGACTTCCCAGTAGAAATGAGCACTTGGCAGATCTTGGTTTCCACATATTACTCTCCACTCAAACGAACCAAAGTTTCTTGGAAAAATGGCTAATTCTAGAGCTAGGGCAAGAAAAAGGACAAGACAAACTTGGAACATCTTGATGTGCTAAGATAAGGAAGACCTCAAAAGAGCATGCCAAAAGGACACAGAAGTCAGCTTGAAGATAATCCCAAATCTGGGAAAATTTCAGCCTAAAAGTAAATGAGAGTAACATATTGTAACCTACTGGATAAAGCAAGAATTCATGAATACATACTGATATTAATGAATGAACAAATGGAGAATGAAAAGCTCTTCTTTACAGTAGAATGCCAACCAAGTAGAAGAAACGATGAACTTACCATTTGGCAACTATCATAGTAATAATTGATTCAGACAATAAGATGAGGAAAGGATATTTACATATTTTCAAAGAAATTTCCTTACAAAGTACCTTTTAACGATAACCTTATAATGGAGAAACTTGGCAGATACTATTCTAACCAAAGTTAACATCACCAGTAGTGGGCCAAATTGACAATGCATGCTTCTTGACATACTGAACATAATAGCATCATTTCTGACAAAATGTATATCCTGAACCTAATCAGGAGCAAACATTAGATAAACACAAATTGAAGGCAATACCAAGTAGTGTGTAGTCTTCAAAATTGTTAAGGTCATCAAAGAAAGAGGGAAAACTGAACTATTCCAGATTGAAAGAGACAAAAAGAGATAAACGAATGCAAAATGGGATCCTGGACTGGGACCCTAAAAAAGGCAGGACCATTACTGGGGTGATCAGCTAAGTTTGTTTGGAGTCTGTGTGTTAGATGGCATTATATCAATGTTAATCTTATTTTGATGGACACCAACTGTACTGTTATGTAGGAGTCTCCTTGCTTTCAGTAAATACACACTAAAATATTTAGTGCATCTTTGGTTCTTTCAAATGGTTCCAAACATATTGTGATAGGGACTACATTGAATAATAAGTAAATGTGAGGGAAATGGACAGCTTTGCAACATTTAGGCTTCCAAGCCATGTATATCATAGACTGCTCCACTTATTTAAAATATTCTTAATTGCCTCTTGGATTTGGTTTAAATTCTCTTCATGAAGATCTTGCACATCATTTCTTAGATTTATTCTGAGATATTTCAATTGTTTTTCACATGGGCAGGCACCAGGAATCGAACCTGGGTCTCCAACATGGCAGTTGAGAAGTAGGCGAGAATTCTGCCACTGAACCATTGTCGTACCACCCTTTAATGCTATTTCTGAAGAGATCCTTCTAAAAACTTTCATTTTCTCCCAGTTGTTGGTATACAGGAATACAACTGACTTCTGCATACTAATTGTAACAGTCTTGCTAAACTCTAGATGTTGCTGAATTGTCTAAGGTTATGTAATCAGTACCAATACATCAAAATACTTTCCTGCCTCTAGGAAAAGAAAAACCCAGATAATTACATTGACTACAACTTGTCATAGAACTACTGAATGGTTGCCACTTGAAAGTGATTTTAGAGTTGTACAGACACTGGAAGTAACACAATGATAGACTGGAATAGTAAAGCCATAGTACACATTGGAATCAAATAATCCAAGGATGGAGGTATTATGCTACTTGCTTGTGAGTTCTCTAAGCAACAAGTCCCTCAGAGGAATCAATTTCAAAAGATCATACATTGCCTAAGGTGAACTAAAAGTAATTTTAAATATTCATAAATTCTTAGTTCTCAGTACATAACACAAACCTAATCTAGGGAAGTCATGAATCCACCCTTCACAAATGACTTCTCCGAAACTTGAACAATCACATGCTTTCCTTAAAGCTTTCTGGTGGTCCACCAGTTCTTAAAGGGTTCAGCACTACTGCCCTTTCCCTATGCTCACATATCTTCTCACATGGCATAAAACAACTCCCAGATGACAGATTTCCATGTTATTGGGTAGCAGGGTACAGTGCACATTGTGGGCTGTTCTAGAGATAGCAACATCTTCTCTGGAGATAATTATCTAATGTCCCTGGGAAGGTAGAAAGGATCTTTCAGGAGACGGTTTAGGGGTGGGGAGACAGAAGCTTGGTAGAGAAGCAAGCAAGAATGAACTCTCATTTGTGAGGTGTAACAATGAGGGGGAACTGAGATGCCAGTTTATGTATGATATTCTTTGACTGGGTTGTCATAACATATTGAAAGAAAACTTAAAGGAGTTTAAAATTGCATTTTCTATTGCTAAATACTGATATAATTACATAGGCATTATGAATATGAACCTGACAGTCCTATATTTAGGACTTGAATCTGCCTGTTACTCCTGTGGAACTCTGGGCAATTATTTAACTAAGCCTCAGGTTTTGTTTTTTTTTTTATCTGTAACACAGGAATAATGTAATGTAAGGCATGCAGTAACCAGTACACTTCTTAACACAGGGTAAAAGCTTAATAAATGTTAGTTCTTATTCCTTTTTAGGTTTTCATGGGAACTATGATTACATTTTGAACAAAGAGGACTAAAAAAGACAGATTCACCATAAAAAGCCTGGCTGTTCATTTCTTTCTAGTCCTTGATATCACACAGAAGTATAAACATCTTCCCCCCAGATGTATTTCAGTTCATATCAAGGGATATATGAATCTAAGTGTTGACCACTAAACAAACAACCAAAAACTTTTAAAACCTCAGACCCTAAGAGGCAACAATTTTAGAGAAGCCATGAGACACTGAAATAATTTAACAAATTCATATATATATATATATAGATACCAAGTGTAGCATGGCCATACAAAAGTGTTTCCTACAAAAATAATTCACAATACGAAAACAGGCCGTTTTATTTTTCTTCCCTTTCATATCCTATTTTAGATACAATGATGAAATGCAGAAAATAACAGGAATGCACAAGTTTTAATACCTGGGAATTCTATCATTTAAACTTTTTCTCAAATTTCAAACAATGAGGCTTATTGAATAGTACACTCAGAATCCATTTATATAAATCTTTGTTTGATATATACTGTCAATAATTGAAAACTCAGGTAGAAAAACTACATAAAGTGATTTGAAAGTGAAAAACATTTAATACAAAAGGAATGGTTAAAACAAAACCCAGACATATCAAGAGGAAGCACACTGAATTTAAAACTTTTGAAAGTGGCATTTTTTCTGACCATTATATATAACGCCAAAAAGTTCTAAACTGATAGAAAACAAAAGCTAATGGAAAACAAAGCCCAAATGGTGAAAAAACTATCAAATGTTTTAAAGCCATCTAAAGCCGAGTAAGACATAATGGACCCACATGAAATTTAGAAAAAACTTAAGTGCATTTTCTTTGTATAGTTAAAATGACTACCACAAGTAAAAACTGAAAATTTATTAAAATGCTATTAAGAACAGATTTGGAAGCCAAATCTTTGATCATTATGTAAATATTAAAAATCTAATAAGTGAATTGCCAATTGAAATTATAAAAACTTATATACATCAAAGCATAAATGGTGAAATATTAAAAATAAAAGTTTGATAAAAACATAATCAAATGAAGAGCTCTTAGGCACTTGTGTCCAGAGATATTCCTTTTATAAATAAGCACTCATTTTCACTTAAAAAAAACCAAAAGCTGATTTTCTTCAGTTACACCTATTACTTGAGAACTATATTATGCATTAGGGATGCATTGAAATGAGCCATTTTATGGGGAAAATCAATTTAAAAAATATATACGAGTCCACGTATTTTATTCACATTGAAAATACAGAATTTAAGCATAATTCCACTGAGGCACAAATGTGGCCATATCAAAACATTCTACCATTTAATGTAACCAACCTAGGATAACACAATGCAATGACAAAAAGAAAAATCCACAATTTGGCAATCCTATACAAAACGGTCATGTCAAAAATTTCTTTCACAAAACAAACACAATACACAGAACCAGAACAAAAGGAGATCCAAATTTTGGCAATCCTATACAAATTGTGGGATTTCATCTTCAAGGTCTTCAAACTGTTGCATTCGTTTTAGCCTTGGTCTCTGACATGTTGCACTTGCCTCAGGCAGGCCCTGTTCCCTGGAGCTAACTGTAAGCTTACTAACACAGTGTCCAGGACAAGCTGATGGATTTTCTGAGTTTGAAACTGATTTCACCACATCAGCCAGGGGAGCACGAGCTGTGCCAGAAGGCTCCGCTGCACAGGACTGAGCAGGCTTCTCTTCGCTCCCGCTTACACTGCTACTGGGAGTACGTGGTTTATAAAATGTTGTCCAGTGTTGCGGCTGCAGTGTTCTCGGTGCTCTGACAGGAGCAAGAGTATTTGAATCAGAGGACCGTCTCTCTGATACCTCTCTTGCAGACCTGACAGGTTCTATGCATGGCTTACTAGGATGGGTGGCGTTGACTGAATGGTCACCATTAGTCCTGATGCTTGTCACTCCTTTTTCCTGGAGTGCGTTGGGTATAATCAGAGCAGTCTTTACAGTTCTGTCGTTTGATTCACACTGTTTGTCCCAAGTTTTTTGTAGAGTTTCTGGGTCATAGACATTAAATTTCGAATAGACAATAGCTGAGGTGTCTTTTCTACTAACTCCTTCGATGGCATGATACTTGCAAAACTTGTATGAATTTACATTTTCCATATTTCTGCCATTTCTCTCATTAGAAGGGCTTGCAAGGAGTAGCCTCTCTACAGGTAAACTTACAGGTCTAATCATTACCTTGGTCCTTCGAGTATGGCTCTCAACACTGCCTGCTTCCCTAACGGATTTCAGAGTAAGCGGCTTCGGGATTTTACAAACATCTTCTATTTTTTGAGATGCTGAAACAAGCTCTCGATCTAGAAGCAAATGTACTTTGTCATCTGCAAAAGGAAAATATTTATTTAAAAACAAATTTTCTTGCACATGTTTAAAAAGAGAGGCTAAATGAGTCACAGATGGCCCTCTTTTAAAAACATCAGGGGCCTTACATTTTCTTTTAACAAGTTATAATTATTTATGCAGAGAAATTAAATTTATAAGGTATTACCAGTACATTTTGAATAAAAATGTTAGAATTTTACATTTATTTTAAATCAATGTAACTTCTTTTCATGCACAAGTATATGCTGGTGAAATGATTATGACAGTTTCAAATTGTCAGGCATTGGTAAATTAACCTCAGAAAAGTTATAACAGTTTATGTGCTAACCAAATGTGGCGATGTTCTGAATCCAAAGGATTTTGCCAGCTCATTTAATCTGTCTTCCACTTACACTCAATTACAGTGAAAGCATATCATATTAACTGCCTTAGATGCTCTTTCTATCTTATCAGCTAACACATACAACATACCCCAATTCTGTGAAATTAACTGATAGTTTTACTTGAAGTTAAAATTCCCAACTGCGAACACACATCATTCTCCCCATTTACTGTGTGCTTCAAGATTTACTTCCTTCTCTTTCCCTCCAATCTAGTCTGGAACCATGGCCCATGTTTATCTCAAACTAGAACTCTCAGCTCCTTCAAACCTTGTCATTTTCTGCTGCATCTCCCTGTAAAATTCCTGTTCTGGGAAAATTCCAACCTCTGCTCACTCTCCTCTTTGCTGCCAAGAAAACATGAAATAGCCCTGTACGTTGGCACCATTATGCTTTAAACTTCAACTATCCTGGAGTTCAGCTGTGCAATACTGTTCTCTTATAGTCATGACCTTTTACCATATTTCTTGGGCAGTGGTTTGCACACAAGGGTAGCCATTAGAATCACTTGTCAGTCATCATCTCATTTGACCTTCTTCATTATCTGATACTGCAAATCTTTCTTCCCTGGGCTTCCAGGGCAACTCTCTTGTTCTGCTTTCCCAGGGTCCTCTCTCTCATTTTACGATAGACCAATCTAAGGAACTTGACCCACTGCAGCTGGTCTATAAGCATCAAAGTATATCCTTAAAGTTCTGAAGGAAAAACTTATCACATAATGGAGAAAAGTACAGACTCTGAAGCCCAGGTGACTGGGTTCCAATCTCAGCTCTGCCACTTTTGTCGTGGGCAAGGCATTTCACTGTCCCTAAGCAACCTCATCTATAATAAGACAATCTTAATTATAATTATGTTGTTGTGTGGTCTAACTGATCTGATCATAAAAAGTGCTTAGGAATATGTTTAGTATATAATAAGTAATTGAAAAGGAAGTTTAATTTATGATAATTACTAATCCTAATTGGGAACCCTGTATGAGAAGCTAGTGAGTTAATCACAGGTTTAGGAATCAGACAGGATGGCTTCAAATCCTGACTGAGCAATGTATTAGAAGCATGACCTTGGGCATTATTTAACCTGTTGCAGACTGTCAGACTATGGGCAGAATGGGGCTAATGTTATCTATTTTACAGTATAGACTATTATTAAGATCAAGTCAGATAAATGGAATCAAGCACTAAGCGCAGTGCTTAGTAAATAGCAGGGCAGTACTTCATGAATGTTGAATGCCTTCATTTTCTATACTTTGTCTGTAACACTATGACCATTGATATTCAATTACATATCAAATTTAACATATATGGCTAGATTTTGAAAAATTGGAATTTAGCTCTAGTAATACAAAGAATTACAGTAACAAGTGGAAACTTTCCCATAAGCTTAACAGTTACCAATCACTGCAGCTGAAATTATCATATAGAGAAAAGCTGTCAAGGAACTAAACATACATAAATGTGTACTTAATGTGTTAAAAACAGGTGATGGGAAAAAGCATTTCAGAAAAGCCATCAATTTTAGGAGTCTAGTTTGATTCCTTATGAGCAGTTAGGTCAATATACTGAACTATAGTAATAGAAGATGCTCATGAATTTATACACTGTCAACCCAGATGAAATCGATGGCCAAAATAAAAAACAAAATCAAAGTATATTTTTCAGAAGGAACACAAAATCAAATTTGAACTTCAAGATGTCTTTTATAAGAAAACTCATAATGAAGAATAGCCTTCATTTAAATGCACTGAAATGTAATTTTGGAAATGGGTAGCAAGATCCATTTATTAATGAAGCTTCTTTCTCTGACTTCCCTTAACTCCAATTCTCTAGGCTTTTAATCATATTGGCAGTTTTAAGGCAGAAAACTTGATTTTTTACATGGCCACTCACCAATAAGACAATCATCACATTTTTCCAATGCATTATTTTTATGCTCTGATTCCTCAAATGATGGGGCTTGTTCAAAAATTTTGCTTTCATTACCCACAGTATGGATATCCTGTTAATGAAAGAGAATTTTTTTTAACTTGCAGAAGCAAAAACATACCTCCAAAAGAAATAATGGAAATAGCTTTTAACTTATGATGAAAAGTTCACAAAGTTGCAGCACAATTCTGTGAAGGTCAAAACTTACGTCCTTTGAATCAAAAACCAAGGCCTTCAAGGACTGTTCTGAGTCTTTCTCTTCCGGTGATGAAAGAGTCTTTGCAAGACAGCCTTGATCAAGCTGAGGTACAACCCCAGCTGTACTACACACCACTCCATCCTGTGGCTGTAGGGACCCATCAAAGATCTCATGTGAGTGGGTAATGAGGAATTCCACCAATCGTGCTTGATTTGAATATTCCGCCAGGGAGGAGATGCTGACAGGAGCAGTGGTTTGCCTTGGCCTGAGGAGGCTCGGTCCAAATATCACCCCCAAGTTTTTGGAATTCATCTTGTTTTCTTCGGCATGATCTACTACCCTACAAAGTAAAACATATAAAGCTGTATGGGATCTGCCTATTAGACTTCCTCAATTATAGGCTCACTAAATAGGTTGGGAAGATTGAAGGAAAAAAGGCTCACAGAAATCTGGGAAAAGATGCATTTAATCTGTTTTTTAAAATATTTACCACACACAAAACTATGTTTCATAATTTTAATTAGAATAAAATTTAGGTAGATAGAAGGAACTACTGCAGGAAAAAAATACCTGAAAACTACTACTTTCTCAGTATAGGGCACGTCATCCCTGTCCATATACTGAAAACCTACAGATTATTGTAAATTTCTCTTGCATCATGCACAGCTAGTCTTCAAGCCTAGCTGCTTCTCTCAAAGATCTTCCTGTCCTTGTCTCACCCCCACTGCTCTGGCCTTCCTTCAGACCCTCATCAGCTTTTACTTCCATGACTGCATTCAAGGAGATCTGAATTGTAGAAAAGGCCTCCCCTTCACTCATTCTTTCTTTTGCTACCAGAAAAATCTAAAGGCAAAGCTGAATACATAAATTTCAGGCTCAAAATTCTTTGTTGGGCATCAAGGGACTGAGAAAACCTTCTCGACCAAAAGGGGGAAGAGTGAAATGGGCAAAATAAAGTGTCAATGGCTGAGATTCCAAACAGAGTCAAGAGGTTATCCTGGAGGTTATTCTTACGCATTATATGGATATCACATTTTCAGTTAAGGTGCAAAGGAAAGGCTGGAGGGAAGTGCCTGAAAATGTAGATGTTTCTTGAAGATGAATGTATAATGATATAGCTTTCACAATGTGACTGTGTGATTGTGAAAACCTTGTGTCTGATACTCCTTTTATCTACCTTATCGACAGATGAGTAAAACATATGGATTAAAAATAAATAAATAATAGGGGGAACATTGTTAAAATAAATTTAGTAGACTGAAATGCTGGTGATTGGTTGAGGGGAAGGGGTAAGGGGGTATGGTATGTATGAATGTTTTTCTTTTTTCTTTTTATTTCTTTTTCTGGATTAATGCAAATGTTCAGAGGTGATCAAGGTGATGAATATACAACTATGTGATGATATTGTGAGTTTTTGATTATATGCCAAGGATGGAATGATCATATGGTAAGAATGTTCATTTTTGTATGCTGTTATGTTTAAAAAGAATTAAAAAATGTAAAAAAAACAAAAAATACCACATGGGGTCGATGGAAATACCCAATATGTCAATGAGAGTAAGGGATATAGAATGTATGAGTTTTTTCTTTATTCTTTTCTTTTTCTGGAGTGATGCAAATGTTTTAAAAAATGACCATGGTGATGAATACACAACTATGTGATAATATTGTGAGCCACTGATTGTACACCATGTATGGAATATTTGTATGTTAAGAATGTCTGTTTTTATATGTTGTTTTATCAATAAAAGTATTAAAAAAAATTCTTTGCTGGGGCCATGTATATAAGGCTTTGTTGTTTCATGACCAGGTTAACTCATTTCTTTCTAATGCTTGTGTAAACTCTAGGCAAACCAAAGTATTTAAAGTTTCCAAATGCAAAATTGCTCTCTTGTGTCGTGCGTTCCATTTCCCTCTGTGTGGAGGGATCTTCTGCGCATCCTTTTTCCACTAAACCATTACTCACTTCTTCAAGTCTAGCTCAAAGGTCACCTCGTCTGAACTGCCCCTCTCCCTGCTGCCCTTTTACCACTAATCTCTCTCTGTTCCTCTGCATGTTGGACATAACTCCATTAGAACAAGAATGACGTTGCACTGAGCTTGTCTGTCTCTCCAGCCAATGCGCACAAGAGATAACAGAAACCTTATGTTTTTGTCCTTGTTTTCCCAGCCAGAGACTGGCACCTAGGAGGCATCTGAGGGAAAACTCTGTCTTCATTAACACGTATTCAATGTCTCCCTTGCCTTAACACAAACTGGAAATGAAACATTCACTTTAAAAACAACAAAAACAAAACACAAATCAATTTTCCAACCACTAATGGATTCCTTATACAAAGTTCTTACCGCTTAAGATGTACTATGAGGTAATGAAGGCTGTTAAAATTTGATGCTGGCAATTGCCTGAGAAGGTCCTTGCTTTTTAAAATAATACGTTTTATTTCTATACACACACTTGTCCGTTTTTTGTCCTCAGGGCCATTGCTTTTTGTCTCTTGGTCTTCATTTATATGTTGGATTTCTTTAGCAAGGTCTATAAATTCCTTGTATAGACGGAATAAAATAAATGGCTCTGGAAGCTAAAGAAATAAAATTACAGTAGGAATATTATTTTATCCATTAAAAATTCCTGGTAATAATAAAAAAAATTTCTGATAATAGCCAACGATTATTGACAGCTGCTGAATGGTTTAGCATAACCATTTAGATTACAAGATTTTAAGGTCAATCCAAGTTTATAAATGTAGATATGGTTGCTGAAGATGTGACCTATAAAGTGAATCTGAAACAGTGCCATTACTTTTATCTATATTAAAAATTAATTAACTGATAATGAGCAAAACTCTAGATCTAAAGCTGGATGATTGCACTTAAAAATTACAATATGTATCCTAAACTGATTACATTTATGACTGCTCCAGGTTAGCATGACTAGCAACTGTTTTATTGATATAAGCCCAGGATAAGGCATAAAATAAGTCAAGTTAGCTAGAAAAAGCTTATCTTTTGAATTTTATGAGTACTGGGGAAACAGAAAGAACAAAATGCTACCTGGTTTTTGTGTTTTACTGGGCCAGAATGAAGATAAGCATTGGAAAATATGGCCTATAAGCAAGAGGCTATCAAAACTTTATCTAATTTAAAAATATAACTTAAATATTCATAAGTAGTTCAAAAGAAAATGCTCCCCTCTCAGCATATCAAAGAACATGTCCACTGACCACTGGCATAACTGATTTCAATGTTTCCACTGCTTAAATCATAGAAAAATTAAATGTTCCTCTGGTTAGCTGATGTCCTGTATTACTTGCAGTGAGAGTAAGCCCCCTTTCCATTTTTCTCCATTACCAATTGTATCATGCTGGTCCTAGAGAGGGGAAGCCCCGAAAGTCACTTCCACCTCCACCACTCTGGAATCTGAAGCAAGGCATTAATTTCGTGGAGCTTCAGGTTTCTCACATGGTAAATGAGAAAAATGAAGGTAACTGAGAATTGAGCATGACTTCCCACGCTAAGACAATATTCTTAAGACAGAATGAAAACGAATAGTCTCAATGCCAATTAATTTCTTTTCCCTGATTACCTAGGGAAGATAAAAGATGACCTATTGTGAGAGCAATAGGTTTCGAGAGATGGATATGTGGAAGATTTATCACTAAGATGCTCTCTGCCATTATATATTTCAGTTTCACACAAGAACAGAATGCCAGCTGAGCTTGGCCCAGAATCTTTTTGTACTTGGCAACCCCCCAATGAAGTCACTAAGATTTTATTTCACCCTGTTTTAGAAATGTTTTCTTTGGATCCACCTCTGTAAACTGCAGGTAAAATATGAGCATAGAAAGAGAATTTATAGAACAGCCTACTCCCCTGAATATATTTCTGCTGGACTTCCAGCATGCAGCTTACCTTGCCTACTGACCTTCCATGAAAAGTATCTTAAAATCGCAATGAAGACAAAGCCAGACTATGATCCAGACACTGTTCAACTTACCAAATCCTTCATCTAACGGCATCAATAAGGCCTTTCCTGGCAAAGCTAGAGTCACGTTTTTTCTTTCGTTTTCCAAAACATAAGGATATATTGTTTAGGAATAAACAAGTATTAAACTCTCTTAGGAAAAGAGATGGAGTGACTAACTCAGTTAGAAAGAACTCTGGACTGGCCCTGGGGCCTGCAAATAGGGAAGGGCACCTCTTTTCTAAAAGTATAATAAGATGTTATGTTTTCTTAAGCTGGGTGAAAGAAAAGTGACTATTTTTTTTTTATTACTCTTCCTTTAAAAATAGTATATATTTATATACTCTTTGATATGTATATGAATAATTAGAAAGGTATCAATAGTTTATGCCAATAAAAATATGTCCTAATTTTATCAGCAAAATACAAATTGTATTTTTACTCTTTTCTATTTAATGCTAGATCTCAAGGAGCAAAACTTTACCTGTCGAAGGTATAATTTCAAGACGTCACAGATGTCATGTGAACTAAATTCTGAAATGTCTACCAAGTGCATTCCATTCTCCAAAGCTTGACACAGTTTTTCAGTTTTTATTTTATTGCCACATACACGATAAATTCCCTGGAGTAAAGGGGGAAAAGTTAGCAAAATTCTGCTTCAGTACAAATAACTAAATGTAGATACTGAAATGTATTTGATATGCCTAATTTAATTTTTATTAATATTTTATGGAAATGCACCTAGTCAAGGCCAAATGAAGCAATATTTTCCAAATCTAAATAAATCCAGTTAGTTATAAAAATCAAAAGCATTAACATATCACACAAGCAATTACATTTTTAAAGTTTTAATTTTAAGAATTAAAATGTACCTGCTGCCCCAAGGCTCTATTTTCAATCTCAGAGGCACAAATTTTGAGTATAAAAGGGATTCTATCAGGCTCCTTCTTTGCAACTTGTGTGAATTCTGCTCCAAACAAGTGTATTTTCCCTGGTAGTTTTTGATGACCACAAATGATGACTAAATTTTCCAAACACTTGCGGTGACATACCATGAGACACTGCAAGAAAATGATAGGTTTAAAATTGGTTAATTCACCTTAATTACAACACCCGTTTACAACTGGGCAAACTATAGGTAAACTGGTAACATAACAAAAATGAGTTTGGAAGGTATTATTTGGGGTGTTTTCAATATATTTGTTAATAGCAAAATTAATATAAAATCATAGAGGATACACTGTGGAACAATTAAATACATGCCTGCCGAAGATTCTAATCAGTAAAGCTAATAACAAAAGAGTATAAAGTTAAAACATGGAGGGGCTATTACAATTTCTCCAGGGTCTTACCTCTTCACATTCAGCGCCATGGAATACGACAATGCTCTCACAATCCCTACACTTTGTGGGGGATCTCAATTTACGAAACTTGTGAGTAAGAGCTGCCTTTGACATCAACGTTTTCTTAAATGTTCCAAGAGAACTGGGAACTGAAAACAGATACATGTTAGTATAGAGGAATTGTAAGATGATGGGAAAATTACACCCTGAAGAGTGTATTCTGAATAATTTTTAGACTTTCCAATCATTCATATATTACACAAAGTTATTAATGTTACTTTGTAATGTCAAAAATAAAGTGATAGTAGCACAACATCGTGAACATAGTGAACTGCCCTGAAATATACATATATATGAATGTGATTGAGGGAAACTTTAGGTTGTGTATATGGTAATTCAATAAAAAAAAAATCTATGGAACTTCATTGCACAACCCTAAGTTAAACCAGGACTATAATGAAGAGCATAATCATAAAAATGTATTTTTATCAATTATAAGACATGTACCACACAAAAGCAAGGTGTTTATAATAGGGTGATAAATGAAAATTCTGTGTTTTATACATGCTTTTTCTAGAAGCCCCCAACTTCTCTAGTTAAAAAAAAAAGTAATATACCGATTATTACAAAACACACACTTATCAAATATTTTAGCTATGTGTGAAAATTCATCAGCTAACTAATAAGATACTTCTAAAATAGTATGGCATAATGTTTTCAGAATCCACAAATTTACACTGTTACTAACATGCCCTTCAAAAGTTTGGGAAGGGAGTTATATCGGTGGTATTACATTCTACACAAAAAGCTCTATAAATGCTTTAAAGAAAAAAGCTGTAGGAGATTAGTTTAGTATATTGTTTGCATTAAAGGTAAAACTATTCTTAATTCATTATAAAATAATTAAAGGTAATACCAGCTAGTTACATGCCAATATTCTAAAGGAGGTCAGATATTCCATTATTTTACAAAATGATGCCAAAATAGGTGTCTGGAGGTCTCAAATGTTCAAAACTAACATTACGAGCTTAATTCTAGCCATTAAAGTACTTTTATTTCCTTCAACATTCATAACTTTCTTTGTCCTCAAGAAGTAAACCTGTTTACTTTTCCTGCCTAAGTTCTCTTGAAGAGGCTTTTCCAGAATTTCTCCTGCATTACGATCCTTTTAACAGTAAGTCACTGCATTAAGTTTATGAAAGAAGAAACTATCTAGCCGGCTATTTTAGTATCATGCCAATACCTTTTAGATCCAGTACTTGTGCTGCTGCTTTTTATATTTTAATTTGTAGCATTTTACTAATACACTGTCAACTCATACTTGCGTATAATTGTTGGGATATATTGAAGTCATTATGGTGCTTTTTGTATAGTATACAACAAAGTAATGATTCTTCAAATTACACTATTTTCCTAATATCATGTGGTTTAGTAGAAACTCGATTCATGTAACTACAATACCAGCTTCTGAAGGAAAAGGTGGTTCTCTTTCATCTAGATCATCTGTGGAAGACATGGTTCCACTAGATGGAGTTCGTGGTAGTTTTCGATGAAAGTCTCCTAAAGGGAAATCACGGATACAATGGGCTGATTACTTGTACAATTCTAGAAATGGGTAATGACAATATTTTTGTTATAATACAGGTCATACGATTTTATTAGTTTCAATGTAAAAATTTGTTTCCATTCTCAGACTTTGGATACAGGGAATTCTGACATCTATTCCTGGGAACAAAAGGGTATTTAACCAAATCTGACTTTTCCAAAGAATTTTAAAAACGGAATATCATATATCTGAATGAGATCTTACCGCCAACTTCTGGTGGTAAGCACTAGGTGATAAGCTCTATAGGAACAGGGAGTATTTCCTATATATGTTTCATCTCTATTATCTGATAGTACGGTTGGCACAATGGTAAAGATGTTATTAAATTTTGATGAGTTAAATTATAAATAAATGCATACAGTACAACCTAAAGTTTTCTAAAATATATAAAAAATCATTAGAACACTGCAGTACAATAGTAACATCACATTTATGTTATTGGTTAAGATAGGAGACTTCGAATCAGGAACAACAGCCCAATGATCCCAGGCAAAGAGGTAAGACAACAAATGACACTGCTGCATATAGCAAAGCATGTGAGGAGACAGACAGATGAGGTTATGAGGTCCATGTGCTCCCTGCTGATATTAGCCAAAATGGCTATGAAGTGGAAGAATTCACTTCACTTTAACTCAGGGTCTTAACAATCCTAGGTTCAGGGTTAGAAAATGTTCTACAAATGATTTAAACCAATATCCTTTCCCTAAAAGGTGTTCATAAGGGGTTTAAAAGGTGTTCATCTAGGTTTTGTGTTCCCAATGACAGAGAAATTATGAGGTAACGTTTCATTTTTGAACTATTCTAGTTATAAAATAGCTTCCTTAAATTGAACAGAAATCTGCCACCCTATAAATCCCAGCTTTTGGTCATCTTTCTCCCCAAAGGAGAAAGCAAGTGTTCTAACTCTACTAGCAGAGTTCCATTATATGTAGAAAGCTGTCATGTCCCCCAGTTTTCTCTTTCCAGGCTAGGCATACCCAGGTTTTCACCCATTTATCATGTGACCCTGTTTCTAGATTCTGGCCGTCCTCTACCCTGTGCAGCTCCAGCTGTACCTTTCTTAATGCCACATTCACAATAGGCCACTGAAAAATGGTCAGTTGAAGTTCTTTAACAGTTCTTAAGCAGGTCCTTAGTGCCCCATCCTCAACACCAACACATTATATGTCTATATATTTTTAAAATTATACATTGAATTAGTACACATTATATTTCAAATGTGGTCTAACCAATGATGACTTCAGTGTGGTTACCAGGGAGTCTAATAGTACTGGGGAAAACCTGAGTAGCTCTGGCCACATTATTTTATGAGCAACCTTGTCAGACAATAGCAGCACCCATTCTGCCTTTGTCAACATCATGAGCCAGTCTATATCAAAGTACCTTAAAGAAAGTTTTAACAAATTAACAAGAGTTAAGTAATGACAGCATCAGAACTTCATAACTGCATTGTTTTTTCACAGCAAATTAACTATAAACAGCTAAAAATATCCATTAAAAAGACGTATGAAAGAAGTCGCAAAAGACTAGAATGATTCCATTTATATAATGTGCAAAGGAGGTCAAAGTTTAACTATATACATGTAGTCAAAACATAAAGAAAAGCTAGGGAACATTAATAAAAGTTTAGGATGGTATTTTCTTCTGATGGGACATAGGGCAATGTGATCAGGGAAGTGCACAGAGGGAGCTCCTGAGATATTGATAATGTTGCATTTCTTAAGTTGGGTAGTGAATATTTGAGAGACTATTTTATTATTTTTCTTTAACCTGTACATATATGTGAATATACTCTTCTGTACATGTGAAACATTTCCAGATAAAAATAAGGCAAAGATATTTTCATCTTTCACTGAATTTTCAGTTAGACTTATATACTTATGTACCTGGACTTACGGATTCCGAATCCAAAGATCTAGATTCACTGCTCCCTCCAGTGCTCTCAGAGTCACTAAACATCCCAAATGTCCAGGTTCTTAAAAAGGAAGGACCTTTAGAAGAAGACAATATTTAATGTCAAAACTTCACTACAGTGGATTTCATACAGTAAAATGCTGAAATTACATAAAATGACAGTCAAATTTCTTTTAACAGTTACCTATTATCTACCATTTGATAGGCAATGTGCTTGTTATAGTGTAAACACAGCCTTATAAAGCCGTATTTTAAGGACTGATTTTTTAAAAACTCCATAGGGCAACTAATTAAATAATCACATTTAAATAATTTTATCTTTCATAAATTAGTGTTTTCTTTAATGTGAAAAGTTACCTGTTATATCTGCACTGTTAGAACATCTATCCTCTTCAATTTTATTTGAAGTGTTAGGAAGGCATATAACATCTTCTAAAGAGTCCGAATGTCCAAATCCAGAAGTTTGGGGACTATTTTTCAACTGTCTATTTATAGTCCTAAGAAAAGACCCAAGTAGAAGTCAGCACTCAGAAAATTGACTATCCATGAAGTCTATTTTGTTCTATTTTCACAAAAATCTGTTAGTTTAATGAACACATATAAATTATCAGGTACACATAATTCTATACAGTTTAATAGCTTATAGAAAATGTAAATAAAGCCTTTATTATTAATAATAATAATAATTATTAACCCTTACTCGTCAACTTTGTCTTCTTCAGTTGAATTTGTGGCCTTGACAAATTCACTGTATTCTTGGCCTGGGTCATACAGTTTGGCGCTGTCATACAGAGACAGTAAATTACTTGCGCGGGAGGCAGCCTGTAGGTGCTGCATCTGGAAAAGGTTAACTGTTACCTATGGTCACAAACAGAACAAAAGGCAAAATTACCTGTAATGTTCAGAATGCTAGGTAAGTATACAATTAATTTCAAGCAACAGCCCCAATAAAAGGCCATATGGTAAAGCATACAATATTGAACATCACTGTGTTCCTATTTATGTTGCCTTACATTGTGAAGGGTCTAGATGAGGAAAAAAGTTTTAATGTAATATGCACGAAAAGTCATTTCTAGCAAAGCTGGCTTTAAACTGAAAAGTTCAAAAATACAACCATATTTCCCTACTGGTTCATAATTTTAGGAAATGGGTTTACTTTCGGGGAGCCACAGCACTCTATTCTGATGGCCTGATCACAATTATCTAAACTCTTTATAAGTGAAAAATATGGGGGGAAAATTCCAGTTAAAGCAGTACCTTCATCAATTCTATAAAAATAGAAATGTTTTATTATTTAATCAATGTATCATGCAGTACTACTTTTATAGTGAAGTATTTTCTAGAAAGCATTAAAAATACATTATTCCATTCTGTTTCTATAAATGCTTAAATACTACCACAACTACTACTTAGAATACCAACAACAATAATAGCTGATATTATCAGTGTTTATAAAATGACAGACCCATGGATGTAGGTCTACATTCTTAGAATGTAGAAGACATGCCTTAGATGGTGTGCTGGTTTGAATCTGTTGTGTATCCCAGAAAAGCCAAGTTCTTTAATCCCCTTTCAATATTGCTGGGTGGGAGCTTTTTGACTGTTTCCATAGAGATGTAAACATCCACTGAATTGTGGGTGGTAACTTTTGATTAGATGGTTTCCATGGAGATGTGTCTCTACCCATTCAAGGTGGGGTTGCTTACTAGAGTCCTTTAAGAGGGAACCACTTTGGAAAAAGATTTAGAGCCACCAGAATGGACAGACCCAACAGATTGGACAGAGCCCTGGGCAAGAAACCTGGAGAGAAACAAGCACATGTCACCATGTACTTTTCCAACTGAGAGAGAAACCCTGAACTTCACTGGTTTTCTTGAACCAAGTTATCTTTTCCTGGATGCCTTAGATTGGACATTTTTATAGCCTTGCTTTAATTTGGACATTTTCATGGTCTTAGAACTGTAAATTTGCAACTTAATAAATTCCCCTTTTTAAAAAAGCTGTTCCATTTCTGGTATATCACATTCCAGCAGCTCTCAAACTAGAACAGATGGGCACTCAATCAAGGATCCATAAAGGAAAATATTAAGAATTTTGACTAGAAAGTTGTTAATATTTCCAAATAACAGATATAAAATAATTTCTGTAAAATAAAGGAGCCAGTTTTTAAAAAAACATACAATAAAATAAGCATACAATAAAATAACTTATTTATGTCCTCTTTCAAGAAACAAAGGAAGTTCAAATTACCTATGGTACAGTTTAAGTCAGGCAACATAAATAAATTCATTTATGATCAGAGAATTCTCTGGTTAATGGTAAACTGAAATTCTCACTTGATCCTAAAGGTAACTGTACATTTCATAAGCTTTCTAATCCCAATTAAAAATGCCCATATTTTTAAGAAGCCAATGAATAAAATGGAATAATCTACTCATCTGATGAATATGTCTATTTCTGGATATTTATTAATACTAATGACTTCAACAATGACATACAGTAGTATCCCAATCTTAAAATTCTTCTCTATATTATTCAGCATTTTCCCTGACCTTAGCAGAAACACTAAAGAGCAGGCATCCCATATTGAAGAGCCTGCAGGACTGCCTGCTGGAAATCTTCACTGGGGTGAAGTACCTCAAAACTCATCATGCCTCCACATCTTTTTGTACCTCAATCTACTCCCTGAGGTAGGGACTTAATCCTTTCCTACTACATCTCCAATTTGCAGCAGTGCATTAAGTGCTTTATAAATGGTCAATGACAAATGAATAGCGGAGGTGTCATTTCTCAAAATCTCACTGTAACTTTGCATATTTTTTGGTATTTTTGTTCACTCAAGCACACAGGATTTCCAACCATTCGCCCAATTTTTCATTTCCTACATCTAATTTTTAGTTATTTCCTGGACTCATGGATTAAAGTTTTCAGACATTCATTGAAATAGAATTTTCCATAGTTATCAAATCAATGGGAATAGTTTATCTCATAAAATTAATAATCTAAAACAATTTTTGTTCAATATTATTTTCTATCCTATTTAAAAAAAAAGATTAATTTTTCTCAAATGCTCTTCATTATTTTTTTTCTGTTTTACTAACCATTTATTTTCTCTTGTTCTAATTTTTCCCATTCTTCAAAGCCTAAAACAAACCTAATTTCTTTGATTTGATTAGGTCCTTAGCCACTGACCTTTGGCCATTTTTCCTTTATTTCATTTGGTAAAGTAATTATGATTTATATACCACACCCCTCAATATTTCACAGTTCAAAAGACCATTTTGATGTCATGAGTAATCCCTGAAACCCATGATATAATTTAGTAGTTTGCTGAGCTTTGAATCTTATTTGTATATCTTCCTTAAGATGGTATGTGAATTTAAATGATTGCCTTGTGTTTGTGTGTGTGTGTGTGTGTGTGTGTATCTATATACAAACTTTTTATTTTGGAAGACTTTCAAACTTACAGGACAGTTATAAAAATAATACCCCATAAAGAGAACACCAACATAGTCCAATTCCTCCAGATACTCAGATGCACCAACTGCAACATTTTTCCACATTAAGCATATCATATACTACCTATCCACCCATCCATCTATTTACCAATACATATTCTGAACAAATGAATATAGACTGTACACATCATGCTCTTAGAACACTTACTATTGCCATTTCCTACAAACAGGGATATTTACTTATATAACCATCTTAAGTACATTTATCAAGTTGAAGAAATTTAACATTGATGTATAGCTTACATTCTGTATTCCAGTTTTTGCATATAGCCAATAATGACTGTTTGAGCCTTTTCTCCTCCCTTGTTAGATACCATCCAGGACTGTGTTTTGCATTTAACTGTCATTATTTCTTTAGTTCTTTTTTTTTTTTTTTTTAACTGTAGTAACATATATACAACATAACTTTCCAGGCTCAACTACTCCCAAGTATAACATTCAATGGGATTAATCGCATTCACAGTGTTGCAGTGCATTCACCACCTTCCTCTACTAAAATGTCTCCATTTCCACAAACAAAAACCCTATACCTATTATGCCTTAAGTTCTCATTCCCCTGCCCCTTGTCCCTGGTAACCAGCATTCTAATTTCTAATTTCAGCATTCATGTATCCATGAGCTTACTTACATATACTCCGATTTGTCTGTTTAGGTACCATGGGCTTAAATCTAAATCCTGTATAGATAAATCTGTAACAATCTCATTGTTTTGGTACCAACTTAATTTCAGTAGTATACATGAACTATGTTCCTATAAGCACTCTATCCTCCCACTTTTATGTAATTCTTGTAACAAATTACACATTTACACATGAGTCCAAACCCACCGATTTACTGTTACATTTTATGTATGTCTCTTAGATCTCATAGTAAACAGTGGAGTTACAAACCAAAAATACAATGGTATGGATGTTTTATATTTACCCACGTCATCACCCTCACTGGAGCTCATTCCTACATGTGGTTTCCATCTATTATTAAGCTTTCCTTGCAACACGCAGAACTCTCTTCAGCATCTCTTCTGGGGCCAATGTGGTGGTGATGAACTCACTCAGTTTCTGTTAAACTGGGAATATCTTAATCTCTTCCTCATTTTTTTTTTTTTTTTTTTTTTTTTTTGCATGGGCAGGCACCAGGAATTGAACCCAGGTCTCAGGCATGACAGGCAGGAATTCTGCCTGCAGAGGCACTGTAGCCTGCCCTCTCCCTCATTTTTGAAAGACAGTTTTGTCAGATACAGAATTCTTGGTAGACAATTTTTTTTTTGCTTTCTGTGCTTTAAATATGTCATCCTACTAGTAGATTCTCACTTGCAGATTTCAGAATTCTGCATTTATTTTTGGCATTTGACAGTATGATTATAATATGCCATGGTTAGGCTCTATTTGAGTATAACTTGTTTAGACTTTGTTGAACATCTTGGATGTGTGTATATTCATATCTTTCACTAAATTTTGGGAGTTTTCAGCCATTATTTCTTTGACTCTTCTTCTTTCTTACTCTTTCTCCTCTTCTGGGTCTTATATTGGTAAGCTTGAGGGTGTCCCACAGATTCCTCAGGTTCTGTTCACTTTTCTTCATTCTGTTCCTCAAACTGGACGATTTTAATTATTATATTAAATGCTCTGATTCTTTCTTCTCCCAGCTTCAGTCTGCTGTTGAACCCTTCTAGGGAAGTTCCAACTTCTGTTACTGTGGTCTTCAGTTCTGTTTGGTTCTTTTCCATAATTTACATCTATTTATATTCTCTTTGCATTAATCTATCATTTTCCTGATTTCATTTAGTCCTTCTGTTCATGTTTTACTTTAGTTCTTTGAACATATTTAAAACCATTTTCAAAAATGTCTTTGTCTGGTATGTCAGTATTGGTGCTTTAATCCTCTTCTTTGCCTGGGTCATTGCACCCTATACCTTTGCATATTTTGTAAACTTTTTTAAAAACCTGGACATTTTGATATTTTAGTATGTTAACTAACATCTTTTTGTTAAGCTTGTATCCAGCTAGTGATATGACAGAGCTTTCCTTGAATTCCAGGAGCTAACAAAACAAAACAAAAATAGAAGGAAAAGGAAACAATACCTCTCTTAGTCTTTGCAGATTATTGATCTGTATGTGTGTTCTCCTTCAGGACTTAGCCATATAATGATTTTGGAGAGCAGTTCCCAAGTCAAAATGTAAGGGCCTCCTTGATCCTTTCTGTCCATGGGTCTTAGGCATGTATATGTGGCCCTAAGAACTCACCCCACCCCTCCACCCCCATTTACACAGATATGAATGTTTCCTCTTCCCTAGTAAACAGTTTCCTCATGATTCTGGGCACTGCACTATAGGTCCTACAGCTAGGAATCCCTTGTCCCAGGAAGCATGACCTGCTTCCTACAGTGTTTTGCAAGAGAGCTGTGAGTCCCTCCACAGCCCACACCCTCACAACCCATGCATGGTGAATTCTGAAATGGTAGATTGAGCCAGACAAACAAGCCTCTGGTGTGCCTGTGGGTTATTCTATCCCCTCTGGTACTGGAACCAGGAATCCACACTGGAAGCATGGGCCAGCTCCATGCCAAGCCAATGAAGAGTAGGGGAGGTACCAGCCAGGGTGCCAGGAAATCTTACTGTTTCTAAGTAGCCTTTTTTTGGATTCAGCACTCTCCCTATTATTGCAGTTCTTTAAATGTTCTCTGGAGCTTTGAGAAAGATGTTTTTGCCCGTTGTTGCTAGCTGTTCAAAGCTTCTGCAGGGGGACAGAGATCTGAGGCATCTCCCTCAGCCATCTTGACTGGGGCAAGCTGCCTTGCATCTTTATATCACAAAATGTTTTGTTTTCTCTGATTGCATATACAATGCTGCATCTTACAGTGAAAACAAATAAAAATAAAAAACTATTTGAGGGATGATACTGAAAAATAAGTCACCATAATCCCAAATTCTTCTGATTTTGATGGTGGGGAAGAAATTAAAAAAAAAAAAAAGGCTAATAAAGTCATAGTTCAAAAATAGAAAATAGTATCTATAGTCAATAATTGAGTTTTGAATTTGGTATTTCTCAAATTTCCATGTACATAATGCCACATGATCCATATGAAAACAAGTAAATTAATTCATTAAACTGGTTTAAAAAATAACTCTAGCCAATAAAATATATATATATAACTTCTCTATAAATTGTCTTAATATCTTATTTCTGCAGTGATTCCCATGACTTTGGGGACTGCCAAGTCTGAGGAACTTTAACTTCAAGGTGTATGATATAAACCGACAGGTATTGTTCACCAGACTTTCAGAGGTGTTAATTCTCTCTCCCCAGATAGATGGCCCACTCTTTGAGAAGAGGTGTATTCCTTATATTTATTTTATATAATTAGTAGGAATCAAAAAGAATTTATCAACAAAATTTGGAAACTACTTATTTCTGTAACATCAAAGAAAAGAAAATCCTAATTGTTGGATCAAATTATATCATTTTTTAAGAGGGATATAGAAAAACAAAATTGCAGGCTGGTGAGAGAACTTAAAATTATATCACATGAAAAAAGTAATCATATTTAGGGATGTCTAGTCTGAGAAAATAGATCCAGAGGAAGAAAATAATAATTATCTTTAAAATACTTATAGGTGTTTTCTCATAGAAGAGGGATTATATCAATCTAGCATGAATGAAAGACATACAAGAAAACAAAATTTTTAGCTCAATAAAAAACATAAACCCAGGCTGAATAACTTATTCAATGAGATAGAATACTTAAGAGCATAGGATCTGAAGACATTTGATGACGTTCTATCCAAGTTTACAAGTTCCATAAGGTGACCCCCATCAACTTATTTATAACTTCTCTAAAGCTAGTGGTTTTCAAAGATTAAAGTGCAAATGAATTACCTTACAGATCCTGATTCTGTAGGTCTGGGTTGTAACCCAGTGTTCTGCATTTCTAACAAGTTCCCAAAATACTGCGAATATGAGTGGTCGAAGGACCACATTTTGAGAAGAAAGACTTTCTAGATTTCAGTTCCCTCATTAATAAACTTAACTAAAGACAATTATACTTTCTTGAATGGATTTTGTGAGAATTAAATGAGGTAATGTAGGCAAAGAGCTTAATGCAATAGCAGGAACACATACTCAATCTGAGCTACCATCAGCTGTTTGAGGTAAAAGGATTTATGTCAAAGGCAAACAGTTGTTAACTGATTTTAATGTAAGTTTGAATCTTGAGGTTTTATAATTCTTTGAAATCATTTTATTAAAATTGATATTACAAATCAATCACATATTAAAAATTTGATAAATGAATGAGATAAAATTTTGAACACTCAAAAATATTTTAAGGAAGGGCTTGGACTCTGATGAAATAAGCTTACTCTATCCAGTCTCCCACTGAATTCACCAAAAATGCTACAAAAGGATGCATTTATCAGCTCTCTGAGAACTGAAATGTAAATGGTAGGTGGTGGAATGTGAAGAAAACTAGATTTCAAGGTGTGATTGATCCAGTGTTACATTTCCTGGTGCTGTTTTGTTTTGGGCTACCATATTTCCCAGGCAGAACCTCAGTTCATATTCAAAGATAGTCCAATTCGCAGAACTTCAAACTGGGTGTGGATAGAAAGCGCTCCAAGGAGCCTCCTCTTTCTGGTCTTTAAAGTGGGAAGGGAGTGGGGACATGTGACTGACAGAGTGGGGGAAACTGGGGGTCTCTTTTGTTTTTATCTCTTTCCTAACCACTGAGCCTAAACAGAGAGCAGAGAGACATAGACATCTGGAGATGCTTAGAGAGCCGATATGGAAAGCCACTTGCATTGGAAGCTGAAAGCAATGCAACTTGGGAGCAAAGGACCAAGAGACGCCAGTTATGGGCTTTCCAGCTGATAAAGAAACCCTGGACATGAACGGATTTTCTATAGTGAAGGTATTCTCTTGTTAAAGCCTTAATTTGGACATTTTATAGCCTTTGAACTGCAAACTTGTAACTTAATGAATTCCCTTTTTAAAAGCCAATCCACTTTAGGTATTTTGCATTTCGGGAACATTAGCTAATTGAAACAGATAATATAGTATTTTTACTGTTGGAACAACTGGACATTCATACACAATACATAAACTTTGCCCTATAGCTCACACTTTTTGCAAAATTTAACTCAAAGGAATCATAGACTCAAATGCAGACCTAAAAAACTTTTAGTAGAGGTTCTAGTTTGCTAGCTACCAGAATACAATATATCATAAACAGAATGGCTTTTAAAAAGGTGAATTTAATAGGTTGCTAGTTTACAGTTCTAAGGCTGACAAAACGTCCCAGTTAAAGCAAGTCTATAGAAATGTCCAATCTAAGGTATCCAAGGAAAGATACCAGGATTCAAGAAGGCTGATGAAGCTCAGGGTTTCTCTCTCAAGTGGAAGGGCACATGGCAAACATGGTCAGAATTTCTCTCTCATCTGGAAAGGCACATGGTGAACACAGTCAGGGTTCCTCTCTCATCTGGAAGGGCACATGGGGAACATGGTGTCATCTGCTAGCTTCTCCTGGCTTCCTGTTTCATGAAGCTCCCGGGAGGCATGTTCCTTCTTCATCTCCAAAGGTCGCTAGCTGGTGGACTCTGCTTCTCGTGGCTATGTTGTTCTGCTCTGCTCTCGCTGAATCTCCTTTATTCTCCAAATTTTTTTCTCTTTTATAGGACTCCAGAAACTTATCAAGACCTACCCAAATGGATGGAGACACGTCATCACCTACTCCAGTTTAACAACCCCTCTGGATTAAATCACACCTCCAGGGAGATGACCTATTACAGATTCAAACATACAGTACTGAATAGGGATTATTCTGCCTTTATGAAATGGGATTTAGATTAAAACATGGCTTTTCTAGGGGACATACATCCTTTCAAACCAGCACAGTAGAAAACACAGGAGAAAATCTTTGTGACTTTGGGTTAGGAAATGCATCCTGTGATATGTGACATCAAAAACACAATCCATAAAAGAGGAAATAAACTGTACTCATCAAAATTAAAAAATTTTGTCCTCTGAAAGACAATCTTATGAGAATAAAAAGACAAGCTTCAGACTAAGAAAATACATGCATTCTCAACAAGAAAAAAAAATAACCCAATTAAAAATAGGCAAAAGATCTGAACAGATACTTCATCAAAGATATACAGATGGCAAATAAACCTGTGAAAAGGTACTCAACATAATTACCCGTTTTAGACATGCAAATTAAAGCCACAATTAGATATCATTACATACGTTATTAGAACTTAAATTTAAAAAAATAACTGACAATAACAAGTGCTGTCAAGAAGGCAGAACAAATGGAACTCTTACACATTGCTGGTTAGAAGGAAAAAAACATGTCAACCATTCTGGGAAACAGTCTGAGTTTCTCATACAGTTTAAAAGTATTTACCATATCACCCACGAATCCCACTCCTAGGGATTTACCCTAGAAATATGAAAATTTATGTTAACACAAATACCTGCAAATGAATATTTAAAGCAGTTCTATTCATTTTCACTCTCAACTGGAAACTATGAAAATGTGAGGAAAAGGGAGAAACACATCAAAACATAATCTGAACCTCATAACACTATTCAAAATCTTTCTGAAAGCCAATTTTAAACTCAACTTGTCCCATTAATCTCAGAAATTAAATACTGCCATAATCATGGCCCATCAGGCTATAGCATATAGACTTTTTTTTTCTTTTTCCCCTCTTCTTGCCTCCAAGAAAGCCAAGGCAATTACTTACAGCTTTAAGGGTAAGATCACACTGGAAAACAAGTTTCCGGAGTTGGGTTAAAATTTCTCTTTTGGTATTTTCTAGATCATTTCGTCTTTCTTCAACATTTGTCACACATACTTTGTAGAGGTCATTTGCTTCTTCTACCTTCAGGGGTATCAAAGAAAATATTAAAATAGCAATGGTCATTAGAATCTATATTTTAAAAAAACCTATTGTAGTAAACCTAAATTAAATAAATGAAAAGCTTTACTTAAAATTCTAAAATAGTCTATAGTTTTAATAAGAATATTTTTGAAGATAACAATCTATCTTGGTCAGCGATTCATTTTAGTATCCATTACTTGACCTTTTAATAGATCAAGCAGATTTGTATCCATCACTTAACTATAAAGAATGATTTATAGTTAGTATATTGTCCATATAATCTTCTATAAAATTTTACTTGCTTATCAAATTATATTTTCTTAAATAATACAAAGCTTTAGCCTATCCTTCTATTAGGTGCTAGAATTAGCACGAACATTTAATTATCTAAAAGGTGAACTTTCTGAACGGGGAAAGACTGAAAATATTAAACTACTGTTTACTTTAAGATATTTCTCTCACAACAAAACCAAAGATTCAAAAGATAAGCAAAAGTCTCTCAACAAAGTGGTTCTCAAAGTGGACCCCCTCCAGCAGCAGCTGCATCATCGGGGAATTAGAAATGCAAGTTGTTGGGTGCCCACCCTACTTATCAAGAAACTCTGGGTCTGGAGTACAGCAATCTGCTTTCACAAGCCTTTCAAGTGATCCTGATGCATGTGAAAGTTTGAGAACAAAAGCTCCAACAGATTACTGCTAACTCAATAATAAAATTGCAAGTAAGAGAAAAAACATCATTACTTTTTGAAGCGCCTCCTCTTCCAACTTTCGCTTTTTTTCTAGTTGTTTAAGATTTTTTACTACTCCTCCACTTGAAAATAGATGCTCCTCTTCTGCACGAAACATGGAAGATTTTGCCTTTTCATACTCATCTTGACGTTGCATGCATAACAATTTTGCCTTTTTAAGAGCAGTTTCTGTTTCAAGCTATGCAGGAAAAAAAAGTATTGATACAAAATACGATAAGGAAACCCTAATATACAAGTGCCTTTACCATATTCAGGAAGATGGTTAGGATATTTTAGAAAAACTATAGAGTAAGAGAGATATTTATATAACTACAGATGATTTCACAAGTTCACAATTGGTATATGAATCCCCATTATAACACTTACCATTTTGTTTTGCTCCTGTTTCCAAATTTCTTTTATTTCTTTCCTTTGTTTTTCCATTTCGTTTTTTCTTCCAAGTAAAGGCTATAAGGATATTAAAAAAAAAGAGCTATTTTCTAAAAGTATGCTTTTACAAAAAAAAAATATGTATTTCTACATACAAATTACTTTTTACCTGCACAAATTTGTTGGCTTGGAGAGCAGCAATTGTTTGTTGTAAAAGATGACTGCTCTCTATATCACTAAGAAGAGCGTTGGTAAATAGAGTCTGCAGCGGCATAAACTCCTAGAAGTTAAAATTGAAAAATGACTTTCACAATAGAAATGGTGTTAAGAGTTCCAGGCCTGCCACTAATCTTCTTCACAAAGAGGAATTTTCTTTAAGTTTAGACTATTTTTATCAGAAAAATGACTAGTCACACATGACTATATAAGAAAAATACTAAAGAAAATTTATTAAAATTAATTATAAAACTACTTAGAAAAATTAGAATTATTAGGATAATCAATGTCAGCATAGAATTTGAACCTCCAAGTTTGTCTTCATAATGCATATTTATTTAAATTTGAAAGGATTTTGTTCCGTCAATAAAAAGATCAGCATTTAAGTTCTTCCGTGCATCAACTATGTAATTTTCTGATTTTGGAGGGCACTACTGTGAGCTCATCTGGATCTTGTTATAGAACAGCAGAGGTTCACAGAACACTTACCTGTAGTCCAATGTTAGCTCTGGTTGCCTCTGCCAACTTTACAATATTTCGAGTGGACTCCAATTCTGAAAAGGTTAAAGACGGTATCAGAAAGTAAAATTACTTTATTTTTCCCCTTGATAAAGTTATTGCAATCCCCAAATTTAATCATGGACACTAGTCTGCGTCATGATATAATGCAGTGATTCTTAATTCTAGATGGCCATTAGAATCAACTGGAAAACTTTTTCAAAATATACTTGGGAATGGGATCTACACCTGTGTATTTACTTTTCTAATGCTATTCATGTGATTCTGATAAGCATTCCCTATTCAAAGCAAATAATGTAGTAGAAAGAGCATAGGCTTTGGTTTAGTCTATACTTTTCCAGCTATATGTTACATGATCTTTGGAAAATCACCTATCTTTTTCAGCTCAGCTTTAAAATGAGGATAATTCTTGTCCTGGCTCCTTCCCAGGGATTTTAAAAGGATCAAATCTTAATGAATGTGAAAGCATTCTGTCAACTGTAAAGCACTGGGAAAATACTGGTTTTAAGATGTCTTTCTGTGCTTCCACTGCTTATACATCTATTGTTGCTTTTATCTCCTTTTATGGTATTCAACGTCATTAATTTTTACCCACTAGAATATAACCTCCTAAAAGGCAGAGACATTTCTATTTGTCTCTGTTTCCCCAGAGCTAGTAGCTGGCTCACAGTAAATGTTCAATAAGAGCATTTAATGTGAGAAGAATCTTTCCTATTTCCAGAAGAGAAAATGGACAATGATTTTATTCATTACAATAAAACAGCTACTAATTTAAAATCACATTACTCACAGTCTATACAAAACAACTTAGGACTTACACTTTAAAGTTAATCAGATGCCTCAAACAGCAACTCACCCAAATTAAGCTTTTTCTCAACCCATGAAACTATGTTCTTGGTATATTTTGACCATGTTTTGGCATATGACAAAGCCAATTCCACACAGGCAGTGTTGTTTAGTAGCATGTTGTCTAGTTCTATAGGAGAAAAATTTCCTAAAAATAAAAATGTCAAAGTAAATGTTAAATATAATCACTTCATAATTCTAAACAAAGAATCATTCAGATTCTAAGATACTGTGGTAAAAAAATACAAATGACAGAAATTTATCATAAAAGGATCACAGTTTAACTTTAAAATGGTTTCAAATTATTACGGATTTTTTATGTCAGTATGTATTTCTATTATTAATCTACTTATAAGCCTTATACTATTCTTAATCAGTTTATATTATGAAATTATCTCTCTACTGTAGCAAGTTTTCTTCCTTAAGTTTCATATATAAAACTTATGTCATTTTATGTTTAAATGAATGTATTAGTTTACTAAGCAGGAAGAGATGAATGCATTAGGTTACTAAGCATGATGAGATCAAGAATTCAAAAACAAATGATCAAAAGTAAAATTTTTGATAATTGCAAAAGTTTGACAAAAGTTATATGAACCTCTAGCATTACCTCTTTCATTGGGTGAGTCCACTGATTCCACAGAAATGTTTTCAAAGGACTTACAACATGGAAGAAAATAAATGTAAGATTAGAGCAGAAGATAACAAATCTTTGCTTTAGAAGTTTCTCCCCCAATTTCAGTCTGATATAATCCCTGCTAAAAAATTTCAAGTATTTAAAACTCAAAGGACCCAAGAAGTCTGTTTAAATGCCAGGGCACTTTATCAGAATTATATAGCTTTTTACAATAACAGTTCTTAAGGTCCAATAATGAATAACCTTACTAAGTAGCTATCAGCATTAGTTAAGATTAAGGAATCCATTCCAAGCCTTAAGTTGGCAGTTCCCAAAAATATTATTCAGGAAATAAGAGAAGCAATCTTAGTAGATTGCTATCTAAATAAAAGACACAAAATTGTCTCTTCAAGACATCTATTACCATTTTAGTATATGACAAGCATTTCTCTGAAAGTCTATTAGCACAAAACTTTCTGCAATGATGGAAATGTTCTATAGCTCCACTGTTCACTGTGGTAGCTATAAAGTGGCCAGTGTGAATGAAATTTTTAAAATTTTATTCGGTTTTAATTAATTTAAATTTAAGAGTCACATGTGGTTAAGGGCTAACTTCTTATTGGGCAATGCAGGAAAACACCATCTACCGAGAATGTGAGATCTTAAATTTGTCTATTTAGTTGAACAATGTTGATTATGCAAGGATTTGATGCAAAAAGGATCAAAGAAATTTGAGCCTGAAATCCAGAATTTTCAGTTACAAGCTCTACGGGCTACTGATTTAAACTCAGTTAACCCTGGCTTACTCTAACGTAAAACGGGGATTATGAACACCACCTTCATTAGGAGTTTCATAAGGAGTAAGATGATGTAGGTGTCATACAGAGCATGGTACACAGTGAGCACTACTAAATATATGGCAGGTATTATTTTTTAAAGGATATTTTTAAAAACTTCATCAAATGAAGTAACTTTATTTTATTATTAGCATTATATCAGGATAGGCTTTTTAATTATAATCCCATAGGATAAATTTAAAACTGCGAAAAGGGAAAGCAAGGTACAAAGGAAAAAAAGAAAGAAACACTTTTTTATTAGGAATATATGTGTACTATAGATGCACAGGAAGAACCGATACAGGAGATACGATTCAGTTCTAAAATTAAAATTGCCTTGCCACACAGATAAAATGTTTTATTATATTTTCTGAAGTAGTAGCAACAGTTTGAAAAGATAAAATTGAGGAAAAATCCTGGATAATAGCAAAATGTTTAAAGATCATAAATGCTTGATCATTCTGCCCTATGGTTTAAACAATATCCTCCTTAACTCATCAATTGATGGCTTCAGAAATAGTCATATTTTTTCTAAAATATTACAATAAACAAATGCCTTAATTAGTAAATCATTTTGTATCATTTTAAGAAAGAGCTAAAGTAGTTATATTATCTTGATACAATATAAATGCCTGGAACATTTCAAATATTTCTTGAAATTCTCCTTGGATTTGTGACCTCTCTTAACAGGAAATGATCAATATGTCCCTATAGCAGTTTGTTTAAATTCCTTGCATTCACTGATAAAAAAAGTCAATTGTGATATTAATCCTACTCTGAATCTTAAAGGGACCTTCTACATACATCCCTCATGTTCTATTTTTCCACAGCAATTTTTCTTTCAAATGAGAACCAAAATGCAATCCTGTGACATGCTTATGGGAGCAGCCTAGGGAGAATTAAGACCTACAGTGCTCTGAACAAGTGTGTCATATGAACAAACACAAGGTGCAGGAAGTGTGAGAAGATTAACACCCTCTTTCCTTTTTACATTATTTTTCTAAGTTTCCACCAATGTTTAAGATCTCAGCAATCTCAGGAGGGAAAAATGCTCAATAATTACTTACTAAAAGCATGAACTACATGACATAGATTGACTATATAAGACATTATTAAATGATCATATATGTTCTTTTAAAATGATAGTCTCCAGAGAGGCTGGAGGGAACTGCCTGAAAATGTTTCTTCAAGAAACAGTAGCCATGTTTCTTGAAGATGATTGTGTAATGATATAGCTTTCACAATGTGACTGTGTGATTGTGAAAACCTTGTGTCTGATGCTTCTTTTATCTGCCTTATGGACAGATGAGTAAAACATATGGATTAAAAATAAATAAATAATAGGGGGAACAAATGTTAAAAGACATTTAGTAGATTGAAATGCTAGTGATCAATGAAAGGGAGGGGTAAAGGGTATGGTATGTATGAAATTTTTTTCTGTTTTCTTTTTATTTCTTTTTCTGAATCGATGCAAATGTTCTAAGAAATGGTTATGATGATGAATGTACAACTATGTGATAAAAAAAGAATGTTCATATTGTATATTAATTGTTTATTAATAAAAATTAAAAAAAATAAAATGATAGTCTCATTTATAAAGTACAATAAAATCTGGCATAAATCATTGCTCTAGAAATTGACTATAAATCATATTTAAAATGACTTGATCTGTTATTCTTGCTATAATATAATTTTCAAATTCAAAAACTATCAAAGAGTAATGCTAAATTAAGATTAGGAAGAACTTTAATATTAAGTTAGAAACATAAAGTCTTTGCTTTCATACCAACTTAACCTACCTTACTTTCCCGAGACACAGGCAGTCGCAACAATGAATCAATGCCTACATCTCCCATAAGGAAGTTTGTAAGGCTATCCAGGAGGTTAAAAAAAAAAAAAAAAAGAAATAGAGACAAAATAAAAGTCATTACATTTCTCTTCACAGACTTTACATTTAATATACCACCTAGAATAATTTTTTTAAGATCCTTAAAAGGTAAATATAAATATTTACCTTTAAATATATTTAAATAAATATATTTATTTATAAATATATTTATATATTTTATATAAATATTTACATAAATATAAAAATCTATTCACATAAACCATAATGTAGTCAATTGCAAATGAATGTTGCTTTCTATACAGCTAAAAAGACACCTCTAATACAGCTAAAGATACAGCAATACAGAATGTAACTTTCCTAAAGTTGTGATAATGTTTCATACTGTTTAGTACTTCGTTTTCCAAGTATTTTACTACATAATATATACATGAATAATACTCTGGACACCTGTGCCCAGATTACTTTAAATGGCAGTACTGTACTTACATATTGCCAAATGTAAATGCCAATGTTTCAATAGAAGAAAGCACTTCTTGGAAGAGATCGTTTTTGTTTTCTTCATTAACTTCTGTGAAGTTCACAGCTATAAGGAAAGATTGGTTAAAATAAATGAAGCAGGACATACTTTAAACTAGATTTTGACAACATCCTTTAATTAATTAAAATCTATCATTACTTCAAGAAATATTAGAAGATTCAGAAACTTAAAGCCTAATCTACAAAATGGATAGCACATACAAGTTCTTCATTAAGGAAATTATACAGAAGAAATCAGCTGGCAGCAATGCATATCTGACTACTCTATGTATTACTTAATTTGAACATCTGAAAAGTAGCTCAGTGTGAAATCAGTCTTAGAGTCATGGAGTACATGTTACCCCAGACCTCTCTAATTAAGAGTGTTTTGTGCTCTTTTCTCTTGCTTACGGCTTTCTGATTTTTTTTTTTTCTAAAACAGCTAAACATACTGTGGGCTCACTAAAGTCAATATGAAGTACTTTTTTTTTCTTACAATGAATTACTTACAATGAATTCAATAATTGAAGTCATACATATTTTGCCATGGCATAAAATTTATATATAAACTAAATCACTTAGAACACATCAGACGCTTTAGTGAGATTAAATTCCTATTTATTTGGGGGGGGGTTGTTTTGTTTTGCAGACTCTTAGGCTTCAAGGTTCATGTTATAGATGTCTTTTTGTTCACAACAGGGATATTCTAATATTTTATACTTTTATAAAATGAATGGTACAACAATACTGAAACAAGTTTATCATAACTTCTGTATTCACCCTTGCTAAAAGCTCTAATACAATTCACCAAGACAAAATCTGGAGGTGGAACTGCACCCTTCTAAGAAACCCATGTTGCTCTGGTTGGTTCCCTCTATCCCACCCATCCTAAAATCCTTGTCTATAAAGGGAAGGTAGAGAAACCAAGTGAAGAAGAAACCGTCCTTTGCTCTAAAATGAAGAGTTCTTTTTAATAAACTTGGCTGCATATCAGAAATATTTGGGGAATTTTATAAGCAAAGAAAGTCTTGGCCCCACCACCAATGATTCAGATTCCATTAGTCTGTAGTGAAGGACAGGTAAGGTTTCAAAAGCTCTCCAGGTGATTCTAATGTGCAATTCAGCTAGGAAGCAAGCATTCCTAAAAGGGAGTGAATGAAACCTTAAGCCTATGAATCCCATGAAATTACACCAAAATTTTACAAGTATAAGCCTTGACAGAAATCTACAAAGAGAGAGTCTACAGTCCATACCTTTCACCACATTCTCAAAAGTATTCCTGATACAAACAAAAAGAAAAACGTAAGCACCACTGCAAGTACTATTTTAAAAAATCTTGGACTTCTCTGGCGAAGAGAAACAGACACAGGCTATGCCAGGCTGAAGGATTATGTGCCCTAGAAAAGCCATGTTCTAATCCTAATCCACCAGGTGGAGGCAGCCATTTCTTTTAAACCCCATTCAGCACTATAGGTGGGAAACTTGATAAAACTATCTCCATGTGACTCGCCCAATTGTGGGTATTAACCTTGGATAGGAGGGAGATATGCCTTCACCCATTCCAGGTGGGCCTTTATTAGTTTACTGGAATCCTTTAAAAGAAGAAGCATTTTGGAAAAGGCTTGAGATTCCGAGCAGAGTTTCGAGAGAGAAAGCCAGGACAACTGCAGAGCCCATGCAGCAAGAGAGCTTTGGACATGAAGAAGGAAAATGCCCCTGGGGCGGTGGGGGGTGGGGGGAGTGCTTCATGAAACACGAAGGCTGGAGAGAAAGCAAGCAGACATTTTCATGTTTGCCATCTGACTTTCCAATTGAGAGAGAACTCTGAATGTCATCGACCTTTCTTGATTGAAGGTAATATTTTCTTGGTGCCTTAATTTGGACATTTTTTATAGACTTGCTTTAATTGGGACAATTTCACATCCTTAGGACTATAAACTTGCAACTTAATCAATATCCCCCCCCCCCCCTTTTTAAAAGCCATTCTGTTTCTGGTATATTACATTCTGGCAGCTTGCAAACTAGAACATAGCTTACACTCTGATCTGAAATAACTGAAAAATCCTATACAGAACACGTCTTCAAGACATTGGGCATCAGGTGACCAAGGAGAATTATCCCTGACAGATAAGAAATAGATGCGTACTGCCGAATAGCACACAAAATAGATTTCTGAGCAAAGGCTATTCCAGGAATACAGAAGATCATTTCTTAATAACGAAGGGGTCAACTCATCAAAAGGACATAAAAGTCCCATACACTTATGCATCCAATGAACAGTGCTCCAAAATGTATAAGGCAAAAGCTGATAGAACTGCAACAATAAATAGCCACACTCATAGCTACAGTTGGAGAGTTCAATAATCCTCTCTCAAGTACTAACAAAATAAGCAGACAGGAAATCAGTAAGGATATGGAGCCTTGAACAACACTCTCAATCACTTGGACCAGACTGACATTTACAGATTACTTCAACCAACAAGAGCAAAAATACATATTCTTTTCACATGCACACTGAATGGTTACCAAAAATAAAACACATTAAGTGTCACAAAACCAGTCTCAATGAATTTAAAGGATGCAAATCAGGAAAAACATATTCTGTAATTACATGGGATTTAAACTAGAAATTAATCTAACAGAAAGGTCTTTGGAATATGACAATATTTAGAAACCAATACACTTCTGAAGAACCCATGGATCAAAGCAGAAATCAAAAGGGAAATAAGAAAAGGTTTGACCTGAATGGAAATGACAGCACAACATACCAAAACTTGTGAAGAATGAGGGTCGGGGAGGCACAGAAGAGAGGGATTACAAAGGAGCATGCATTATCTTGATTGTACTAATGGTTTCACAGGCGTTTACCTAAGTCCAAATTTATCAAATTGCACATTTTAAATGTACAATTTATTGTATGTTAATTATATCTTAATAAAGCTGGTTTAAAAATCTCGTTGGAAAGTAAACTTTCAAAATATAGTAATTTATAATGTAATACATCAAGCAAATGTGTAAAGCATACTCAAATTACCTAACTTTACTCTAAAAGACTTTAAAAAAATCTTTATGATATGACACTATAAAAATGCTATCATTATTCTTTCTTTCCTATAAATATACTTTTTTGTACTAAATATGACTGGGGATTTTAAAATATAATAATTTTAGTAACTGTGAGTAGTGAAAATAATTATTCAAACCATCTCTCTTCCATATTTCCCCACTCTTTGTAAGAAGTTATAGCCATCCGATCAAAATTTCTATTATTGTTCTTGTCTCAACCTCAAAACAGCCCTATATTTCTAACATTCTTTCTCCATTTTGTTCCTGTTCAGTGTTTGTTAGAAAAGCCTTTGGCTTCCTTCCAATAATAAATCCTCCACCCACCTCTCTCCTGCATTCTCCAAAACCCTGTATTACCACTATTCTTCTTTCATACTTTCACTATCTTACAGTCAAATAGCATTTTTTCTTAGGCCCCTAATACTTAGATCTTTCCTATACTAAACAGAAATTTTAATTTTTCCATATTTCTTCTTCAAGCTATCATCCAATCTAATTAATCATTTCTTCATTCCCAAACTTCTAAGAATAGGTCAGGACTGTACCCTGTTGTTTTACCTCCCAAATCAATTCTGAATTCATCAGGATTGAGCTTTTTACTCAGCTTAATGTAATGGATAGCAGGGGTTGATAAATTTTTTCTGAAAAGAGTCAGATGGTAAATATTTTAGGCTTTTAAAACCATACACACTCTGTCACACAACTCAACTCTGCTGTTGCAGCACAAAAGCAGCCCAAAACAAATAAATGAATGAGTGGCTGTGTTCCAAGAAAAAGTTATTTACAAAAACAGGTAGCAGGCTAGATTCGTAGCCATAGTTTGTACATCTCTGGTTAAGAAGATGGGTTTTGAAGCCAGTCTACTGAGGTTAAATTCTGACTCTGTCTCTTATTAGGTTAAAAACGTAATTCCTCTGTGCTATTTCATCATTTATGAAATGGGAATAATAATAAGTACTTAAAAAATTATTGTGATGGTTAAACTTACAACAGAGCCTGATACATAGGAAATGTTCCAATTAAAATTAGGTATTTTTTCTTCACAACACTACTGAAACATCTCTCAACAATAACTTCCTATCAGGGAAAATTGGAGCATTTTTCTCTTCTAAGTCTTCACACTACTTGATCTTTCTGTAACTTTCAGTAACTCTACTACTTAATAGACGTGATTCTGAGCAAACCTCTTTCTTTGCCCCAGCTTCCTTATCTGCAAAATGGACAATATGAGAACAGAACTGATCTAAAAATGTTGTTGTGAGAATTAAACAGTATCTAGCATACAGTAAGTATGTACTCAATAATATCAGTTATTATCACTACAAATACTAACTACTTCCTTTCTTCTTGAAGTTCTCTGCTCTCTGAAGCAATATGTTATAGTAATTGGAAGGAGTTAAGGCTTCAGAGTTACCTAGACATGAGTTTCAGTTTGGCCTCTTACCACTTTCTGTATTACTCTGGATACATTCCCTAACCTCAATTTCATTATGTAAAATGCGATGTTATTAAGAGGTATGATGGAAGAAACAAGCACCTAGATTACAGTGCTTGGTATTCAGTAAACTATGAGAGCTCCCCTCTTCAGTTCTACATCTGTCTGCAGACAATTTGGTCTTCATAATGTTTTCCCAATTCGGCCTGTAGTTCTCATCTTGGTTCTCTTCTCTTCTCTATATATTATCCTATCAGAACCTCTTCCACTTCCATATTTTTAAGGGAATGAAGCCCTAAATTTCTGTGCAATTTTAACCCACATATTAAATAAATTGATACCCTCCTTTCCCTACTAACTGGTCTTTACCCACCAGCATCACAACCTTAGTATAAGCTAAACTTAACTCTTATTTTCCCTTCTTCTTTGCCCCTCCAAACCTACTCTTTTTTACACATTCTTTAGTTAGTTAACTTCACTTACAAAATGCCTTTAACATATTTTTCTTCCTTTCCATTGCTATTGTCACTGACCTGGTTTGAAAGCCCACATTTTACCTAGAGTCTAAGCCTATCTACAGCCTGCTTATTGGTCTCTCTGACTGCGGGTCTCATCCCTCTATAAGCCATTCTTCACAAGTGCATCATAATTGAGTTAAAGGTTTAAGTAATTGTCTTCCTTGGGTTCCCTGCTAAGTCACAGCACTGTAAAAGAGACACATTTACAACTGCTTTAAGAAATCACAGGAAGAGCTTTCATATATTCATCCTATCAGATCAGATTTCTAACTTTTTTAACCTCAACTTTCAGTAGGAAATACACATTATATCATGACCAAGTTATTATACCCACATAATAGTTATCAGTTATATAACACCTATAATATTTGTGAAACATACCTATGTCTTATTCAAAGAATACTGCACTCCAATTAAAATTTTTTTCTATATTAAAAAAATACTAGCAACAACCTACAAACTTGATATGACCCTGAGTCAGGGTCCAAAGTTTGAAAGCAAGTAAATGGAAGAAAAGCTATTATTTGCACGGGGAGGGTGCGGGGGAAGAATAACCTATCTAGGGGAAAAAACAACAAGCTATAAGAGCGATATAATAAATACCTGTTATATAATCAAAGGAGGAACACACACAAAAGGTAATGAAAATGAAATACATACTGTATTCTTGGATAGAAACACTATATGGATTCTCCTTAATTTTATCTATAAATTTGACTCAAATCACTTTCATAATACTAATAGATATTTTTTGGAACTAGATAAGCCAATTCAAAAATCCTGACAGAAAACAACATTTGGAACAGAGAGTATAATAAGAGGAGCTACCCCAACAATACTATAAAACTGCAATAAAAACAGCATATAATATGAGTGAAGCTGATCTGGATAGGACTAAGGTATATCAGAAGACTGGCTAAAGGATGATATCATCCATATGTTAAAACTTCAACTTCTGTGTGAGACTAAAGGGAGAGAGTTTTATTTGGTGCAAAATTTATATTTTGGGTAGTGCATTTCCTAATTTAACTTGTATGACCAGTTTAGTTGAACACCATAAGTACAGGGAATCTTGAATAGGGCATGAAATTTTATTGGTTTCTCCAGGTTAGTTAGTGTGATGCCCCGATATATCTATACGTGGCCGCTCTCTGTAAGCTGAAGGAAATCATGGGATGAGCTGGGACCCAGCATCAAGGGATTGAGAAAATCTTCTTGAGCAAAAGGGGGAAGAGAGAAATGAGAAAAAGTGGCTGAGAGATTTCAAAAAGAGTCGAGAGATTATCCTGGAGGTTATTCTTATGCATTAAATGGATATCCCTTTTCAGTTTATGGCACATTGGAGTAGCTAAAGCAAGTACCTGAAACTGCTGAGCTGTGTTCCAGTAGGCTTGTTCCTTGAAGATGATTGTATAATGATATAACTTTTATAATGTGACTGTGTGATTGTGAAACCTTGTGTCTGATGCTCCCTTTATCTAGGGTACGGACAGATGAGTAAAAAAATGGATTAAAAAATTAAATAATAGGGGGAACAAAGGGTAAAAGAAATTGAGTACATGGAAATACTAGTGATCAATGAGAGGGGGGAGTAAGGGATATGGTACATACAAGTTTTTTCTTTTTTCTTTTTAATTCTTTCTCTGGAATGATGCAAATGTTCTAAAAACTATCATGTGTGTGATGAGTACACAACTATGTGACAATGCTGTGGGACACTGTACAACATGTATGGAATGTTAGTATGTTTAGAATGATTGTTTCTGTTTGTTGTTTTATCAATTAACAACAACAAAAAACAAACAGCCTGTATTGGCTCATGACAAATCAACAGAACAAAATAAGATCAAGAAATAGATACAAATCTTTATGTGACTATTTAGTATATGACAAAGGTAAGTATTTCAAATCAGTGGAAGAAAGACCAATTATTCAATTCAATCATTTAGCTAGATATCTAGATACTTTAGAATGCAGCAAAGATTTAAACTGAATTAATAATACCATGAAACATTAGAAGGAAAAAAACCTGGAGGACCGTAAGGTGCAGGGGATCAGCACTGCTGGGAGAAGGCCACAAACTCTACAGAAAGCAATTTGGCAATATCACAAAATATGCACACACCCTCTGATCCAGCAATTGGCTATCTAGGAATTTACATGGTTATTCACTGAATCACCATTTGTAATAGAAAAAGACTGCAAACAATCCAATGCCTATTATTAGTGCACAGCTTAAATAAGTTATAATACATAAATAAAAGAGATTAAAATGCACTTTTGAAAACAACAAAACAAAAGAATAAGGAAGCCTTTTTTATACAGATAGGGAATAAGCAAGGAACAGAAAGTTATCACTTGAGTAAAAGGGAGAGTAAAATAGAGAACATACATGCAATTGCTTGTATATGTATAATATACCTCTGAAAAGATAACTAAAAAACCAATAATAATTGTTGCTTACCTAGGGAAAGGTAGGAAAGAGACTTACCATTTCGCACCATTTCATTTTGAACTCTGTATAAAAGTATTGGCTATTAAAAAATCAAGTTTTCAAAACAAAGAAAAGATGAAGTTTCCACAATTGTGAATACATAATTAAGGCATACTTTTTCTTTTTTGTTTGCCAATTTTTAAACATAGGACAAAAATAGATCATGAAAACCTAAATAAATGGGTGTTTTCATTTATATTACATATTAAACAAAATAATTGAAAAATAAAACACAAATATACAAGTACAGAATAAATTAATCAATGCCAAAGATGTCTTTATCTGCTTCAAAAATAGGCTATATCTCTCTTACCATATTGCAAACATTTTGTCAGACTGAACTTCCTGCTTGGAAACAGGAGGACACACAGGAAATACAAATCACTACTAGAATGAATGGGAAAAAGCTAAGGATTTTTCTCCTAAAGATATTAAAAGGTCAATTCTACTTTTAAAATAAGAAATAAGTGGCGTTAAAGATTCCAACTTCTCACTTATTATACATAGGAAGTAGATGATTTTCATGCAATCCAACCAATAGTAGCACAAACAAAATTGTACATTCTAGTTTCCTAAGTTATTCTGTATGTTATTTTTTTTTTTAGAATAATTTGGTATATTTGCTAAATGAATTGACAGTTAAGACTTCCATAGAAAGTCAATTTGCTCAGATTACGTTTTTTTAATGCAATAAGAGCACTGAAACCAAACAATTTCCATATTCCTGATTGCTTTTTGATCCTACCATACAATAATTTTTCTTTAAATATTCTTATTTTAAATAAGGATAATAAAACTTTATTTTTATAGTCTTTTTTGGCAAAGATTAACGTAGAAAGCACATACAAAGTACTGACTGGTTGATACAAAATTAGACATTCAAAAATGGTTTCTACTCTCCCCCTTGCCTTTCCTGCATCTGAGAACTAAATTACCATCAAGGGAAAGAATTAAATGCTCTGATTTAACTTTAAAACGTTCAAGTAACTTAATATTTTTCATTTCGCATACACATAATATTTTTAGATGGTTTCAAAATTAAGGCTGGGGTGGGGCAGGGGGAGGTCTTATTTAAGAACATAAAAACTATCCCAAAGAAAACTGCTCATGTTTAAAGTTTCACAGTCTCTTAGGAACCTACTGAAACAGAACAGTTTCCCAACAACAAATAAATTTTCCCTTTTTAAATCTTATCCAAGCACAAAAGTAAAATATTAACAATAATCCCAAGGCAGTCATAGCGAAATAATATCCAAAAGACTGCTTTACCTCAAAGATAAAAAGATCTTCAAGGCAGCTGAGAGACCACTTTCTTCATGTCTGTTTCTGGAATGTGGACACCAACCACACACAGGCACACTCCTTCCCCAGGACATCCTGACTGCGCACAATAGCTACCAACAATTGAACAAGGTTGCTATTTCCAAGCATGGAAATTTTACTATCTAAAGACGCAAATTTCCCTATCTAAGTAAAGTTAAATGGCACTTGTAAGCAATCTATCTAAAAACAGATTTTGTTACTAAGCATATTTTAAAAAGACACTACCCATGCTTCCCATTTCAAGCCATTTATATTTTTTTTCAAGGCTTGAAATACAGAAGAAAGAGAACTGCACAAACACAATAAATCTAGGTTTAAAAGCCAGGGAGAGGGGGAGATACTTACATATGGTCTATGTTCTATTGATAAGGATTTTATATCTCTTCCTGCCTCATCCGTTGGCATAGATATGAGCTGTTAACCATTCTTATCATATTCACATCCAGAGTCTGCACAAGCTGCCTATATCTCAGTTCCTACTGTCACCTCAAGCCTAGTTAATGCCTATTAAAACTTCAAGATTAAGATGAGACAACATCTCTCCCCAAAGAAATCCTTCTTTATTCACTCAACTTGGGATGGGCTCCTTCCTCTGTGCTCCATTGTACCTCTGTCACAGAACTGATCACAGGATGCTGTCACTTTACCCCAACTCCACTATGCCACTACTACCCAGTGGGTCACTTTTTTTTTCATACAATATTTATTGTGCGATTCTGCTACATGACAGGTGTATAAACATACAAAAGAAAATCTCAAACAATATATTGGAATAATTAATGACAGAAATTGTAAAGGAGGTTGCTTAGAAAATATTATATATATAGTTTTTAAAAAAAAATTTTTTAACTATTTTATTGTATAATATAACATACATACAAAGCAAACAAATAAAAAGACAATAGTTTTCAAAGCACTCTTCAACAAGTAGTTTCAGGACAGATTCCAGTGTCTGTCATGGGCTATCATACGATTCTCAGATTTTTCCTTCTAGCTGCTCCAGAATATAGGAGGCTAGAAGGCATGAATTTTTTTTTTATCATCACAATCAACTTTATTCTTTTTTGTGAAAAATAACATACATACAAAAAAGTAATAAATTTCAAAGCACAGCACTACAAGTAGTTGTAGAACATATTTCTAAGTTTGACATGGGTTACAATACAACTTCAGGCTTCGACTTTTAGCTGCTCTAAGATATTGGAGACTAAAAGAGATATCAATTTAATGATTCAGTAATCATATTCATTTGTTAAATCCTACCTGCTCTGTATAACTCATACTTTTTTTTTTTTTTTTTTGGCATGGGCAGGCACTGGGAACCGAACCTGGGTCTTGGTATGGCAGGTGAGAATGCTGTCATTGAGTCATCATTGTACCACCCAATGGGTCACTTTTTAACCTTAGATTACTTGAATTTATATTACCTTATGAGTGGTATTTGACACTGATGACCACTTCTAAAAATCCCATGCCCTCTCTCCAGATCATCTTATGTGTTTCTTTCCTCTATCTTCTCCTCCATGTCCCCGAGATCTCAAACTCCTGTGCACCTGCACTGGCATCTTCCTAGTACATTACCACCTACTCACCAACAGCTTCCAAATCCACATTTTCAACTCCAGATTTCTCCTTAACCCCTAACATCTGATCTGTCTTTATATTTTCTCATATCAACATCCATTCTCTCTCTTATTTAATTATAATATTCTATCACTACCACACCCTTGCTACTGTCTCAGATCAGACCTTCAACCTTCACCTAGCCCATTATTCCTAAAAATCTCTAATTGATCTCCTTGCCTCCAGTCTCATCTCTTGTCAAACAGTCCCTTCACCCTCAATCTTTACCTGCTGAGGCCAAGAATAATTCTAACACATCTTATTGGCAAGTCATTTCATCAGAGGGTCATGTTCTAATACTTGATTCTAAGTTTTAGCCCAAAGTATACTATATTATATATAAATGCATGGATGCATTTACACACTTATTTTTACAATTTTTATTTCACTTTTCATATTTTAAAAATAAGGTCCCAATTAAATCTTACTTTCTCTATATGGTTTGCAGTGCATTCACTATAAATGACCGTGCTCCAGCATCAATTATCCATGGACAGCAAAGACTTCCTAAACATTAATAACTTGGCCCAAGGGTATGTACCCTTTCAAAAAATTCAAAATTTTTAAAATGTCAGTTGTTACTTGGTTTAAGTTAGTATTTTTTAGACTGTTTTCTGAAAAATAAAGTTTCAATTTTAGAAGGGAAGAAAGTTTTAGGTGTAACCTAAGTGGAAATATTAAAATATCAAAGTATACATAATTCCTTACTGATATATATCATACCAATCCCATGAGAAGAGATGGCTATAAGTCATTATGGACCAAAATGTATGATTTGATCCTTTTTACCCACATCAAACCTTTTTTTTTTTTTTTTAGTATGGGCAGGCACTGGGAATTGAACCTGGGTCTCCAGCATGGCAGGTGAGAATTCTTGTACTCTGCCTGCTGAGCCACAGTGGCCTGCCCTTTTTTTTTCTTTTTTAAACCATTTTAAATATATTTTCCTTACCTTTCACTTTTGCAGTAAGCATTTCTGCGGCATTCTGAAGAGCAATGGAATTCAGATTCTGATGTTTATTCATTACAGACTTTAAAACTCGGAGAAGTTCATCCAGACGTATATGAATGACTTCTTTAAAACAGTCTTAAAAAGGAAAAAAAAAATTAATTTGTTTCCAAAGCAAACTTTCAGGAACTTTTCACTTTAATAAGCATCCAGTTTTCTCATTCTGAATATGTTCTCCAGATTTCCCTTAAGGCAAAAATAAAAAGCACATTTGAGCTTCCGAATTAGAATTGGTTCTTTACAGTAAGTAATTATCGGATAAAAATAACTCACAAGCCATAAATATAGCAATTTCCATTTGACCTGTACATTTTTAAAATTGTGTTATAATTTATACATGACAATATATACAGATCTTTATATACTTTAATGAATTTTTGCATATAAAAATTAAATTAGTTGCCAATCATGAAAATTTGGGGGTTCTTTATGAAAATTCCAGATTTCTGCCTATCCTTGAAAAATCCGGATCTGGTAATACCAAGCCCATACTCCTCCTTGGCCACAAGTAGCTGGAACCAAGTAGTGGCTGTTCTCTTAGGTATGCATTTTTACCCAGCACTCACTTGTCTAGCCCCAGCCTACTCTACTCATTTGCTTCATCGTGGGTTCCTGCAGACAGAGTTTTACAATCCTTATAAATAAGGCAACAGTATAATTTATCATCCAAACCAAGATACTTTTGCAAGTGAAAAGGGGATGCCAGGACAACAGACATATTCCAAGACTACCCAGGTTGACCAGAAATCATAGTCACCCTACTCTTAAAGCCCCATGAATTAATCTTCCTCAGTTTTGAAAAGACACCTAAGTGCATTACTCTGGTGTAATTTTCCTTCTGTAACCTTATAGAGCACTAATGTTTAATAATAGTTAATATTTATTGAGTACTTTCTATGTGCAAGCACTGTTAAAAGAACCTAAATGATATTATCTCACAATTTTTATATCAAACATATTAAGTAGGTAATAATGTCTTCATTGTACCGGTGAGAAAAATGAGGCATACCTAAGTTCACCAAGTTAAACTGTGAGGCCAGAATTTGAACCCAGGAAGTATAATTCCAGAGTCCATGCTCTTAAGGTTATACTGCCTCCTTGTTGAAGTAGTTTTAAAAATTTTAAGAAGATACTTTTTAAATTAGCATCATTTTATAATTACATAATTTAATAGATATTTTTCAGAAATGTTAAAAGACAATCACAAGGAAAACCGTCCATAGATTAAAAACATAAAATCAAAATATTCTACCATCAAACATTTTATTCAGTAATAGTATTTTATCAAGGCAAGAAATGTGCACAACAGTAAAAATGGAGACTTGGGTACATCAGGGCAAAGAAAAGTATTCCAGGTAGAAGCAACAAAAGGTAGTGCTGGAAACAGAATGAACACAGTGCCCTCCAGGATGAAAAATAAACTAACTTATTCATCCAACAAATGTTTTTAAAAGCAAAAGAAATACAGGGGAAAAGGTGCTGGCCCAAGTAACTCTGGGAATGAGTGAAGTTGATGAAACTAAAGGCAAAAGCAAATGCACATTTGCACTGTACTACAGTTGATAAGGTTGTTTTCCATGGGTCTATGGGTTTACAATCCTGCTACTGCTAATCATGTATAGCAGAATTGAACAATTAAGTAAATGGATGGCAGGCAGATGGTAGGAACCAGGTTTCTGTCAGTGACGTTATACAAATGCAAGGGGAGGAGGCCCATGTGGTGACAGATACTTCAGTAGAACTAATGTTTTCTTTACTATAGATACAGATGGCTACACATATATACATTTATAATATATGTATATACACAGGTCAGTATACACATACATATTTATTTGCTCTGTCAACTGATAGGGTCTAAAAGAAGTGATACCCTGGTATCAACAAGCAAACCTAATACCCATATTTTAGTTTCTAATATCATTCGCCAATAAAAGGAAAAGGGCTTCTTGGAGAAACGGCTCATTCTAGGAGTGGGGTAGGAAATATACAAGATGAGAGGATCTCAAAGTGCCAGAAAGTAAGGGAGTACTCAAGCAAAACAAAACAAAACACTATGATGGCACTATGTCAAAGGGACAAAGGAGTCCACTGAACATGCTACCAATGACCAAAGCTGGAAGAACCAAGCAAAAAAATACATCATACATAGCACTGGAATATAAACCAAAATATAAAATACCCATGGGTCCATACTGACATAAATGATTGAATGAATTAACAAATGGGGAAGAGACATCTCCTCTGCAAAAGAATTCTAAGTAATGTATGTAGTTTGGCCTTCCTAGAGGAGAGGGAGCATAAGTCCCCACTGCTTAGGCGCAGGCTGCGCATAGTGACTACCTTCCAAAGAATACAGTATGTATCCATGGGGTGGGTGGTAACTTTACAGCGGAAAAACCTGACAAATAGTACTACAGCTGGGTGATCAAAATCAATAGCAATACTGATAAAATCTGTTGGTAATAATGTACCTCTAATAAAATGTAATGGTAATGGATGGCACTTTACCTCTGTGATCTACCTCCCTAAAGCCCACACTCCTAGTCTAATCATGAGAAAAACATCAGATAAATACCAACAGAGGGACATCCTACAAAGCACTTGACCAGCACTCCTCAAAACTATCAAGGTCATCAAAAACAAGAGTGTCTGAGAACCTGATGTGGCCAAGGAAGGCCTGAGACATGACAACTAAACGTAATGTAGCATTGTGGAACAGACAAAGGACAATAGGGGAAAACTATGGAAATCTGAATAAACTATGGATTTTAGTTAATAATAATAATGTAGCAATATTAGCTCATTAATTGTAAGAAAAGTACCATACTAATGTAAAATGTTAACAGTAAGGAGCCCGGGAAAAAACTTTTCAATTTTTCTGTAAATCTAAAACTGTTCTAAAAAAACAAAGGCTATTGAAAAAATTAAGTACAGGTAGACCAAAAGACTGTAGGGATTTTATGTGTTAGAATTTTTTTCCCCATAAATATATATAACATTCATAATAAAAAAACCTTTATTAATTTTTTAATTCTGAGGGAAATGTAGGTGTGTGGTTCAAAATTATCTGGATTACATAAATGATCACTACCTATGTTGTCTGTTTTATAATTTTGAATGTTAGTACGGTAGGTTTACTTAGTTGAGATAATATAGAGGTATTTAAAAGCACAGCCTCTGGAACCAGATAGCCTGTGGGTGAATTCCAACTCCACAGTTCGGAGACTGGATGAGTTGCTTAATTTCTCTGTGCCTCAGTTTCCTTGCCTGTAAAAAGAGGATAATGGTAGCTACTCCACAGAGTTGATGGGATTACATGAGTAAAAGCACATAAAGCACTTATAATGTGGCTTGAACATAGTGAGCCTTCCATAATGCTTGTGGCTATTTTATGATTAGTTTATGAAGCAGTAGAAATAGGCTAATATAACAACATAGGTTAGGTCTGAAATGGAGCCTACCAGCTTTGAAACAAAATAAATTCCTGGGAAAACAATTAATTTGAGTGGTTGTAAGAAAGAATATAATTACAAAACATTCCCAATTTTCTATATTTTTTTCCAGTTTTGCACAGAAAAGTATCTTGTTTGTCCTATATATAACCAAATAAAGCTAGTTTATGCTAATACTTCTGCCAACTCACCAAAGCCAAGTTTGCATGACTATCTAATATCACCAAAGAGCTTTACTGAACTTTTTTTCACACATAAACTATGTTAGACTTAAAAGAGAAAGGAAATCCAGTCATTTCTATTCCTCATTCTCTTGTTACATAATAAAATCCACAGATATTAATATTTAGGAATATTGCAAGAAACTCTGTCTTATTTTATAGTCTCAGACATATACAGCTTGATTTTCAGAGCGTGTCAACCATAACCATCAATATTAAAAAACTAGTGTTGGGCATCGTATCAATCAAGAATACAAAACACTAATGGAATAAATGCCTAAATAAACCAAGGCAATAAGTTCTGGTCTGCTCAGGGTCAAAGAAATTAAACATGTTGAAATAAACATATTTTAAAATTAGTAAATACTTTTAAATGTCCTCAGTTTTAATTTCTACTATAGTATATAGTATAAATACAATCCATGTAAAAAAAATTTGGGGGGACCCGAAATTTTTTAAGTGTGTAAAGGGTTCCTAAAAATCCCTGCTATATACTTGTGGGTTTTTTTTAATCACTGTAAAACAATCCAATAACTGCTGGCATAAATGTTTTACCAGCATGAAATTTCTTTTTTCCTACAAAGAAGTCCTTATAAACAGATAATGAAGTTGTTCCAAATTAACCAACTGAAAAACACTGATTGATTTATTTAGTTAGAAGTTTTAAAAATAACTCAAATTGCCCTATAATAAATCCAGTTTCCTTGATTGAACACTATTGAAGCCTACAAATCAACAGAAATAAACATGAACACTAAATAAAGAAAATGCTAATTACAAAGATTGATAAATTTTCATATATATATATATTTGGGCAGAAGAACATCTTCTAGGGTATCAGTATATCCTGATAATATTTCAGCTGTGACTTCATAATTAACAAGCCCTAAGTTATTTGTTTCATAAATGGAAAAAAAAGTTCCATTTTTATCAAATATCCTTTTCCCTTATAAGAGCATAAAGCTACCTTAAATTCTTTTTACGAAGCAAAAGCCTCTTAAATTGAAAATATTCCTTTAAAAAAAAGCTTAGAAATAGTAGCAAATTAAGCAGCTTCTTCATAAACACTAAATATTCTTTCCCCCCCAAACATTAGCAGCAATGAGCAAAGCAAACCAGGTAGTAACTGTTCTTCTCCAACACTAAAAACAGATAAATGGCTGCACGATCTACCAGTTCCTTGAAATGACCATAAGTAAATATTCTTACACTTTCTGATCTCAGATTCATCATCAGTAAAATGCAATTGATAAGAGCATCTTATTCTATCTTATAAGATTGTCGCAAATATTAAATTAACAGAAATAAAACTGCTTTTAAAAGTTTTTACATAGAGAAATAGTTATTACTATTACATCTTTAAGCCATTCCACCTAAATACCTTTAACAACAAATATGCCTCTATAGAATTACATTCAATAACAAATATACTTATAGTCAGCTCCCACAATATTTGGCTTATGAAAAAAAGTCACTGACAAGCTTCAATCTGATTTTATACATAAAATCTAAATTATTTGGAAATAAAATGGTAATTAAAGACATTTTATTAAATTATTTCTATACCTGACAAGTTAGAGAATTTAGATAAAAAAATCTTCTTGTATTTAATTTAAATGCAAGATAATTTTTAAATTTTATAGTGGCCATATTCATTGTAAATGTAATGAAATTTCATTTATACTGCAAGTATATTATGTATGTGAATATAATGAAATTCAACCAAAGTGTTAACACTACTCATTTAGAGCAGTAAAACTATTTTATCCCCATGTTTGTTTGTTATTCTAACATCCCTATTATATGGTCATCTGAATTTTAATTTATTGTTTCACCTATTTGTGCCATTTATTCCACCCCCATCCTTCAATTTATCAAGTGAAAACAGATTAGACAGTTCCACTATTTGGCTCTCTAGCATTAACACAATACTGCAGCGTTACACAATGCTGCAGTGTTTATACTGCAAAGACTTCATGGAAATGCTTAAGTAAATAAGTGAGAAAGCCATGGGATATTTCTTTCTTTCTTTTTTTTTTTTTTTACATGGGAAGGCCCCGGGAATCCAACTCGGGTCCTCTGGCATCGCAGGCAAGCATTCCTGCCTGCTGAGCCACCATGGCCCGCCCCATGGGGTATTTCTTGATAAAAAAAAAAAAAAAAAAGATAACTTTTAACATCAGTCTTAATTCAATTTATCTCTCTTTGAAAAGCAAAATATTGTACATTTATATAAACTACAATAATTATTGATATTTTTAAAAAAGGAGATCTTGGCTTGCAAAATCAAGCTACCTATGCCCTAGAACTCAATGAAAATAATCAGGAGGAAAAAATTTTTCAGAACTTATCAACCATTATTAGGAAACTCCCCCCCTCCCCCCCCTTTTTTTTTTGCCATAATGACTTCTGAATTTACATAATAAAAGAAATAGTTCTCAGAAACAGTACCTTTCTTTATCTAGCTATCTGGGGGCTGTGAAAGTAATATTAGGTGATGTTTTTAAATACTTATTTTAAAAACTTTACATAATAACTCATTTGATCTTGACAACAAACCAGTGATACAGGTAATATCTCCCTTTCACAGGTATGGAAACTGAGGCACAGAGCAGAGAAGTAACTTGCCCAGGATTATACAACTAGTAGGTGGTAGAATAAGGATTTCACTTCAAGAACTCTGACTCCAGATCCTATGTTCTTCATCACCATGTTATCTTGCAAAGGTTAAAGCAGTTATGGCTTAATGACTAATAATATGTGATCTGTGATTTAAAAAGCTTCATCTTACAATCAAAGATGCCAGTTACTATTATACATGATGTTAAATTATGTAAACAACTCTAGGCAAATGCACAGGAGGAAAGGAATTCAAGAACTAGTATACAAGCAATAAAGGAACAACCTGTATTTCACATATCAGTCCTCAAAGATTCACTTCACACATACCAGCTACTAAGCCATAACCTGTTAATATTACACAATAACCTGTAAGTGATAATCCATTAGAAATCACTTTAAGCCATTTATTTCTAGGATTCATTTGAGGCTAGCAATTTAATATTTCTAATATCTCACAAAATATCTGGAACAATGAGAAGCCTGAAAATTAAGCAATAGTTATTAAAGGTAAAATTTACTAAATAAAACTTGTCTGAAAGAAATTTACATATTCTCCTATACATTACCCTAAGGAAAAAATGGGTTAATCCCCAAGACAGGATTTTAATTAGGACTTTACAAGAAAATTTATGCAGAACTTGCCTCTCACAACAGAACACAATATTTAATGAATTAAACTTCTGATTCTTTCGTTCAATAAAATTTGCTTCAGAAAGTTACCATACCCCTTCTTATTACAGTTCTGTCAAATCTAGAAGGAACTAGAATTCATCAGAAGCTACCACTTTATGAGATTGGAGTTACCTGGTTACAAAATAAAAGTGAATTAAAAAGCTTTTCTTAAAAAATTGTACAACTTGTTTAAATGAAACTGGTGAAAATTTTTATCTTCCTCTGTAGCCTACTTTAAAAACAAAATAGAAAAGCAAGTCACCAATCTCGAAGATAAACTTTTATTAAAATCCATTTTAAAACAGAATTAGTTATATAATCAAAAAGTTGAAGTATGAGGCTACTGATTTCCCTTCAAATATCTGTCACAACAGCAATGGATACCTCAAAACACTGAGTATCAGAAAAATGAAATGCTGTGCACAATTATTCTAGCCTAATTACAAGCCTTCCATTTTTCAATGGAAAATTGAAAATGGGAATTGAAAAATTCCCAGAATTTGAGCTTCCTTGAATGGTATTTCAACCAGGAATGGGAAGGTGTTTTAGTTCTTGGGTTGCTCAAACAAAATAAAGCAGGTGGTTCAATACCAGGAATTTATTGGCTCACAGTGCTAGAGACCAGAAGACTTGCTTTCTCCTGGGGTCGGTATCTTCTGGCTGGCCAGCATTCTTTGGTATTTCTCGGCTTTTCAGTCACATGGAAATACATGCAGTGGCATCATCTCTTTTCTCTTCCAGGTATCGCTGACTTCCACTTCTGGCTGCTGCCCATGGCTTCCTCTCTGAGTTCAATTTCCTTTGCTTATAAGGACTTCAGCCATACTGGATTAAGATCCACCCTCATTCAGCTTGGGCACATCTTAACTAACAACATTTTCAAAGGTCTTACTTACAAATGGGTTCACACCCACAGGACCAGGGGTTGGTATCTGAAATCCCTTTTGTGGGGGACAGGATTCAATCCCCAATAGGAAGCATACCACAAAGAAACACCTTAAAATTACTGTATAACTAGAAGAACATTTATGAATCTGTTCTTTGGAATTCAGAACCTATTATTCCCCACAGAGGGGCAATCATATGCCTGAACTGACACTTATACAGCAAGTTCATTAATCTAGTGCTATAATTAAACACAGAATACATACGTATAACTGAGTGCTTCAGCATTTTAATATGAGGCAAAATAATTACCCCTGTAATTATTCATAATGCCCTTAGTGATGCTAGATAGAGATCTAAAACTTCAAATTCCACATTTGTTACTAGTATAAGATTACTTACTGAGTAATCTCTTATTGAAAATCAGTCTGATAGGAGAATTATCATGTACTCTATCAAAGAAAGGATAAATGGGCAGGCCACGGTGGCTCAGCAGGCAGGAATGCTTGCCTGCGAAGCCAGAGGACCTGGGTTTGATTCCCGGTGCCTGCCCATGTAAAAAAAAAAAAAAGAAAGGATAAATGTTTCACAGTTCTCTTATCTTCTACATTAGGCTCTCCATTTTTACTGTACATTGAAGAATTAGGGACAAACTACAAACATCTTCACTCCTTTAGGGGGCACAGAGCTTCACGGCACTTATTTTATCCTCCACAACCACTGTAACACAAGTTACATATTCTCATATTCTCACTTGGAAACTTTTATAAACACCTCTCCTTAAAGGCAGGCAATGGTGGCTCAGTGGCAGAGTTCTCATCTACCATGCCGGAGACCCGGGTTTGACTCCTAATGCCTGCCCAAGCAAAACAAAAACAAATCAACAAACAAAAAACACCACACTTTAAGATAGTTATCATAAAACTGATATTAAAAAAATCTTAGGGACATCAGGGGCTCTAAACTGCATCATATAGTTTCAAAATAAATATTTAGTTAGTTTCTTAGCTCTGAACTCTCAATCTTTGATTTCAACTACATTTAAAATTTGAATCACAGAATCACAAAACTGATAGCATCTGGTACAAGCACTTCAATTTTAAAAGATGAAATGACTTAAGCCCAAAGTTAGTCAAGAGCAGAAATGGCCAAGAACCTAGATTATGTCATTCTCTTGCGAGAGCTTTCTCTGCCATCCCTTAAACAACCAATTTAACTAAACTCTGCAACTTGGTTGACACTGATCTACTGGTTCAATCAAAGAAGGGGATGAAAGCTAAGTACAAAGGTAACTTAAGGAAAGAGATTCCAGATGGTCCCCAGCTAAGTGTTTCTATTTCAATGTATAATTGTTTTAAATGTGCCTTAGTAACAGCTCTTTCCAGATTTACTTTAAATGCTACAGAAAGCTGAAATATACATATGACTGAAGAACTCATCTCAATATTCTTGATACTGATGAATGCCAAATGTCTGTATCAGCACTGTCCTATGGAACTTTCTGTGTTGAACCTTCTGTCTATGCTGTCCAACACGACACATACTAGGTATATGTGACTTGAGCACTTTAATGTGACTACTGAAACTGAAAGGCTGAGTTTTCTATAATTATATTTAATTAAATTTAAATAGCCACATATGTCTCATGGTTACTGTCTTGAACAGTGCAGGTCTAGCTAATTCTGACAGAATGGAGACTTGATTAATGAAATAATGAAAACTGAGCAGTTTTCACTAAGTACCTGCCATGTGAAGCAGCTCAGTATAGAAAGAACATACCTTTGTGCATTTATAGCCTATGGGTTCCAAATCCCCAGGCCAATATTTATTGGCAATAAAAGGTTGACAAAATCACGTAGTCTAAGTTATACATATATTTCATCTGCAAAAAGGGGGTAAAAATAACTGCCCTTTGGAGAAGGGGAAAGAGAGTCAATGCTTAATGGATAAAGAGTTTATGTTTGGGTGATGAAAAGTTGTAGTAATGGAAGGTGATGATGGTACCACAACATGGTAAAAGTAAAACTTACTATATATAATTATAACTCCAGTTTGGGGAAGGAAAATATAGCTATAACCCAATCAAAAAGCTACTTAAGTCTAGCCTCAACAATATGGTTGAACAACTGAGATAAGAATCAAAATAACTGTGTATCACTAGCTCATGAGGTAATAAAAGTATAAAGAAAATGATATTCTGATTAGACCAAAAGGTAATTTAACTGTATATCTACATTTTATATCCTTAAAAGCTATTTTGTTAGCATTTTAATACTAACATACATGTGTAAAAAGGTAATAAACAATACACAAAATTTGGCATTTTCCCTGTTAAAGGGGCAAAAGACAAAATATTGGTAAGGCCACAACAAAGAACTGATGTCTCCTTTGCTCCAAAACAAAAACAGTGAAACAGCTCTTTGTTGTATGGTCACAGTTTATAGCTGTGGTGGTAACTAAAGAAAAACAGAAGACCAGGATATTTCTCAATATCTGAAGACAAAAGATGGTCTAAGTCTACAGAAACACAGAATATGATCTTAAATAGACACAGTATTAAAAACCTTTTATCAATTATCCTTAAAATGATATCTTATGTGATCCTTGTAATAACTCTACAAAGTAAATATGGATTAGTCTGATATTCTATGAAGCTGAAAAATCATGAACAAAATTAAACACAAGCATATTATCATGGGTATTTTCCCCAGCTTTCAAACGGGACTAATTTATATGTTTATACATACTTCCTTGTTTAAGGAAATCAAAAGAAGCTCCTAACAACTCAAATCAACTACGTAGCATACTTCCAGAACTTTATTACAATGGTCTAAATGTACTCCCAGAGATAAAGAAAAAAAATTCTTGTTAAATCCAGGATATCTCTTGGATGGCATGCATATATCCTTTTAGCTCTGACTGAAGAACCATGCATTAAAATCAATCTAAAGTTAAGTAAATGAAAATTCTCTGGCCATTGAATACTATTTTTCAATGGTAACTGGTTTATCCAACAAATGGTTTTACCCTTTATCATTAATTAACCAGACATAAATTGCAAATTAAGCGTAAGAGCTTTCTGATTACTAGCAACAGAATCTAGTATTAAAGTTTTGAAGTACTAGCTTTCTTATCAAAAGGATAATGCCCTTATAGACTTTAAAAATTAAATTTCAGTGACATATTTCCATACACATTATTTTATCTCAAGGGATAGTCTCCTGCTACTTCCTTTAACACTATTTTTCATTCTCATTTAGGGGCAGTTTTCAAACCAATTCTTATACTCTGAATTGTTTACTCACAAATTAAAACTCTTGTAAAAAATTTTGGAGATAAGAAGTAGATCAACTGGTTTTAAATTACCATCATTTTAAATATGTGACACTAAGGATAAATATGAGAGATGAGGATTTTAAACATTTGAAATCTTCTAAAGAAAATAAAGAATAAATTTTACTGTACATAAATTAAAATATAATTTTTAAAAATTAACCCAGTTAAGAATAAAACTTTATTACAAAGCTATGCTTCTTTAAATAAAAGGCAGGTGTGTTACTTTAGTAAGAAATATATTATCAGCATCATATTTAACGTATTTAGGATATCTTTCCACACTAGCAAGATAACTTTATTACCATTTAATCATCCATAATTAGACTTCAAAATCAAGCTATTAAAATGAATGAGAATGGGAACAACTTATTAGTAATATCTATATAGTTTCAAAAGACATGTGATTTCTGTTTTACAAATAGAGGCTACAATTCATGTATTTTTAACCTGAAAGTTATAGTTAGATTAGAAATAAACTCTTAAAAGCAGCATTTAGTATAAGTACAAGATGTGTTTTTGGTTTCCATTTTTCAAAACATATGCCAGAAACAAATAATTAACTTATATACATAGAAATATACTTACTAAAATCTTATAAATTTCTATAAAGTCCCAGAGATCTCACATAAATAAGAAAACACTGGTAATCTTCATTTTCTATATCTAGACATACTTTATGAATATGGAAATGAACTTCAACTTTTCAAAAAGGAATAGCAGCTTTATTTTTAACTATCAAATATCATTACCATCAAATTTGGATGTAAAAGGACCCTAAAAATCAGAAGACAGGTACTAAAATCAGGAAGCACAGATGTATATATAGTCCTTTGCTTCAGGAGAATCAAGTCTTTTGTTCCACAACAATTTCTAACTAGAAAGAATAAATTTTGTGATTAGCCCTTAATTCACAAAGAGGTTGCAGAACCTCTTTCAGTTTGATTTTTGAGAGAAAAATGTTCACTCACAGTCATAAATTTTAACAAGAATATGCAACACTGAATCTAGGTAAAAGTACCAACAATGTGAAGTATAAACATTAGTCTGCTTACTAACGGCCAATCCATGCACCGTGCTACCATTAACAAGAAGGTTAACATGCCAGTGACTGGGGTGGACATTTAGGTTTTTTTAAATGTGCTCAGTCAGAAAGGCCCAAGTCCATGCCGCTGCGGCAGGTGCAGTTCTTCCGTGGTTTCACGTTAGTTACCTTACAGCTGGTGTGTAATTCGTGCCACTTAATGAATGTTACCCAGGGGAAAAAATTCCAATGAATTCAAAGTTTCCTATGTTAAATGGGACCAAATGCTAGGAACCAAAGATTGCTCTTCATTTTTCATACTGCAACACTTACAATTTCATATTGTAAATAACACTTACAAAGTTACTATCATTTATTGTTCCACATATGATTATAAAATAGTTGACAATGTAGGGTGGGCCATGGTGGTTCAGCAGGCAGAGTTCTCACCTGCCATGCTGGAGACGCAGGTTCGATTCCCTGTGCCTGCCCATACAAAAAAAAAAAGTTTACAATGTAAACATCAGACATTTGGCCAAAAAAAGATAGCCATATGATCAATTAAAGCAGAAAATTCTGTTCTTACCCCTGTATACACACATATTTGCAGCTAGGTTGGCATTTATTTTTTATTTATATATTTTTTACATGGGCAGGCACCGGGAATCGAACCTGGGTCTCTGGCTTGGCAGGCAAGAACTCCACCTGCTGAGCCACCGTGGCCTGCCCAGTTGGCATTTTTAACTATCCTGTAAAAATGTTAAGAGAAAATTGTTGACAAACCTGACAGAATAGCTTCTTTCAAATACAATAACATGTGGGAGAACTTCCTGATATCATTCACCAACTCCCTGATGTAATCCGGGTCAAAAATGGAGTTGGAACTTATGGTTTTGAGCCCCATTTCAGAAGTGATGACATCAGTAAACTGCTGGCTTGATGCCAAAACACGTTTTTTCTTTGTCCTTTTCTGTGTATGCTTAATCATCCTTCAGTAAGTCAGAAAAACTGAAATCCTGAAAAGGGGGAGAAATGGAAAAAAAAAATGAGAAGCACAAATATTACATCAACCACGGGAAACATTACATTACATTTTGAATCAGTAGTCCATAGCCCACTTTAGTATTTTCTTTAAAATACTTTTATTAAAAAAAAATAAAGCCACTAATAGCATCTTCCCATTTATTATTCAGTGCCAGTAATCAAGATAAATCTATGATATCCAAACTTCTATTTCTTCTTTTCACAAGTGAGAAACCTGGGGTTTAGAAGTCAAGTAACTTGTCCAAGCTCTCAGCTGACAAATGATAAACCAAGATCTGCCTTGACTCCATAACCCATGCTCTTTCTTAATCACTTCCTCTTACTCTTAGTGTGTGTGTGTGTGTACATGCGTGTTTTAATTTTAAAGTTGCCCTGAAAATGTCACTTAATGGAAGGGCATGTATCTCCCTCCATCATATTACCTTCAAAAATAAACATGAAATATGGGCTTTGTAAAAATAAAGACCTTTTTTTTCAAAATCCTTCCTCATCATTTATTATTTACTGAATGACCTGCAAAGCTGTTAATCATCTGTTCACTCTGGCATGCTCATTACAAAATGGAAATAACATCCTGACACCTATTCTCATGAGGTTACTATAAGGATTCAATTAAGACAGTGGCATATAAGTGTCCAGCATGTAAAAGAGCAATTAAATTTAGTTCTCTCTAATTGTACATAAACACACATATACATGATCACACTCCATATCTTGGGTTATCAAGTCTCATCAAGAGTATTTCTTTGTTTAAAACATGTTTTAAGGATGTCCACTCACATGATAAACTCATCTGGTGAACACATAAATATTTGATTATCAGGGCATATTTTGGGTAATTTCAGAATGGTATTCTAAAAAAAGACAATCTTTTGGACAAAGATCCGGATTTGAATCCTGGCTTTAATATTTTCTAGATGTATTTTCTGCACAGTTTACTACAGGCTTGTATGAGGATTAAAAAGGAGCACAAAATTAAAGGATCTCATCTCTGAAAACAGAGTTAGTTTCTTTTTCATTCTCACATTTTATCTTTCCAGATTTGAGTCCTAATTTTGTCTGTTATCTCCTGAAATAAAAAATGAAATGGCTGAGGGAATTAAATTAGCTCAAGAATTATCATTAAAATGTTTTTCAAATATTTTGCATTGGATATCTGGATACTTTTAAAAATGATAAGAATAAGTAAGGACTCGTGAAATTTACAGTAAAAATTTTATTCAATATTCTTTTCCAGTCACATGTAAGATATATTATTACATCATATACTCTTTATCTACCTCATCCCGTTCCATAGATTCTTAGTTTTTATTTCTAGTTATCTGATCCATCCACTTTTTTCTCCACTATCACTATGCTACTGTGAACTACCATCATTCCTTTTCTGAGCTAGCCACTGTAATAACTTCCTAAGATCCCCCCCATAGCCATTCCTGTCCCATTTCAAATGTAGTCATGCCACTTCTCTGCTCAAAACCCTTCCATAAGACAAATAAGAAGCTGTAATGCACTAACTATAAAGCTCAACATGAGATATGGCTCCTTATAACTCCCTCTGCAGTATTATCTTTTTTAAAAAAATATTTTTATTGAGAACTCTTCACACACATATATTTCAACCATATTACACAATTAATGGTTCACAATATCATCACATAGTTGTGTATTTATCACCGTGATCACTTTTAGAACATTTGCATCACTCCAGAAAAAGAAGAAAAAGAAAAGAAGAAACTCATACATGCCATATCCCTTACCCCTCTTTCTCTTTGACCACGATTATTTCAATCTACTCAGTTTTTTACCCTTTATTCCCCGATTATTTAATTTTTATCCTTATTTTTTTTTACTCATCTATCCATACCTTGGATAAAAGGAGCATCAGACACAAGATTTTCACAATCACACTGTAAACATTATATATTTATACAACTGTTTTCAAGAATCAAGGCTACTGAATACAGTTCAACAGCTTCAGGTACTTTCTTCTGGCCACTCAAATACACAATAAACTAAAAAGGAATATCTACGTAATGCATAAGATTAACCTCCAGGAAAACCTCTCAACCCTGATGCCAAGTCCTGGCTCATCCCCAGGATTCAGGTTCCACGTTGCCAGGGAGACTTAGACCCCTGGGAGTCAGGTCCCATGTATTGGATAGGGCAGTAAGTTTACCTGCAGAGTTGGCTTAGAGAGGCCACATTTGAGCAATAAAAGACGTTACCTGGGGGTGACTCTTATGCATAATTACGATTAAGCTTAGCTTCTTTGCAGGAATATGCTTCATATGGGTTAGATTCACGATTGAGGGCTCAACCTATTGAATTAGTAGTCTCCAGTGCTTGTGAGAATATCAGGAATTCCCCAGATGGGTAAGTTTAATATTTCCTCCTTTTTCCCCATCCCCCCAAGAGGACTTTGCAAATACTTCTTTATTCTCTGCCCAAATTACTCTGGGAAATATTGGGGCATCACACAAGCCCTGTACAAACCAACAAGATTTCACACTCTATTCAAGATTCCATGTAATTATGGTGTTCAAATAAACTGACCATACAAGTTAAAATAGATAATGTCCTACTCTGAATGTAAATTTTGCACTAAATAAACCTCTCTCCCATTTGACTTGCACAAGGGTTGAAGTCTGAAAATATGGGCCATATCATTCTTTACCCAGTATTCTGACTTACCTTAGCCCTATCCAGAGCAGCTTCATTCATATCTCTGGATGAAGTCTAATCACTTTTTCAGCTTTCTTAACAGTTGCTGAATGGGGTAATGCTGACGTTCATTGCAGTATCATTTTGGATTCATAATTCCTGGCTCTCAACACAGATTCTAAGGATCCATGTGATATATTCATGTGTTTTCTATTCTATCCCATTTGATATTTTTTTAAATGCTGATTGCAACACACCCAATTGGTTTCATATCCATAATGGATCATGACCATACAGCTTGAAAAAAACATCAATTTTTCAGCTCATGGGCCATGTTTATATGTATTTCCCTTTGCCTGTAATACTCCTAACCCTCAATTTAGTTACTCAAATCTCAGCTCAAAAATCTCTTCCTCAACTTGTATGGTCAATTTCACTGAATACCATAAGTACATGTAATCTTGAATAGGGCATGAGATTCTGTTGGTTTATCCAGGTTAGTACGACGCCCCGACTTATCGCAGAGTAATCTGGGCAGTGAACAAAGAAAGTATTTGCAAGGTACCCTTGAGGCACTGGGGAGAAAGGAGGAAATATTCAACTTCCCCATCTGGGGAATTCCTGATGTTCTTACAAGCAGTGGAGACAGCCAAATCAATAGGCCAAGCCCTCGATCTTGGGGTATGCCCCTATGAAACTTATTCCTGCAAAGGATATACTAAGCCTAAGAGTCACTCCCAGAGGACCTCTTTTGTTGCTCAGATGGGGCCTCTTCTTCTAAGCTGACAGGGCAAAGGAGACTGCCTAACCCCCCCCTCCCCGCCCCATGTGGGACATGACTCCCAGGGGTGTAACTCTCCCTGGCAATGTGGACAGAAATCCTGGGATGAGCTGGGACCCAGCATCAAGGGACTGAGAAAGCCTTTTGACCAAAAGAGGGAAGAGTGAATTGAGACAAAATTAGATTTCAGTGGCTGAGAGATTTCAAATAGACAGGTTTTCCTGGAGGTTATTCTTACACATAATATAGATATACCCTTTTTAGTTTCTGGTGTATTGGAGTGGCTAGAGGGAAGTACCTGAAACTGTTGAGCTGTGTCCAGTAGTAACCTTGGTTCTTGAAGACGACTGGATAACAATATAGCTTTTACAATGTGACAGTGTGATTGTGAAAACCTTGAGTCTGATACTTCTTGCAGTTAGGGTATGGACAGCTAAGTAACAAATATGGATAAAAAATAAATAATAGGGGTGACAAAAGTTAAAATAAATTGGGTACATGGAAATACTAGTGGTCAATGAGAGAGAGGGGTAAGGGGTATGGTATGTAAGAGTTTTTTTCTTTTATCTTTCTATTTTGAGTTCTAGTGTGATGCAAATGTTGTTAAAAATGATCATGGTGATGAATGCACAACTATGTGATGATATTGTGAGTGCTGACTGTATACCATGTATGGAATGTTTATATGTTAAGAATATTTTGTTTGTATGTAGTTTTATCAAAAATAAATATTTTAAAGTAGCATAAACTTAATACAAGTTTTCATAAAACTGAACTACAATAATGAGAAAATTTGGATAATATATACTCTTTCCAAGATCATATACACTACTTACTGTCCTATGTGCTAAGGCGGATATTCTTTAGCTGTTGTTAACATAAAATGCAGCTATTGGCAAATCTAAACTGGCAATTTAATTAAATTAGGTAACAATGCATGAAAAATGCTTATCCCAATGGCTGTGTATCATGAAGACTCGGTAACTGTTAGCCATTATTACTAGAAGTTCTTTATTGTGGGCAATTGTATTTAGCATCATTAAGGAACAAGATGTGACTTTATTGCTATTTGTAGGTTGTGAGCAAGAAATACAGGACCAGAAACAATTCCAGAAACGTACTTTACCTCATGGAAACCTACTAAAAGTCTTGAAATAAAAGTAAAATCTGAACTTAGCAAACAGATCCTTGAGCAAATTATTTGTGAAACCCTAATTTTTGTACAACTCGCACCTTCAACGTTAAAAACATGTATCATCCATTTCTCAAACTCTGTATCAAACAGAAACTTACTGAGCAAAACCACTTTTCAGTATATTCCAACTTCTAAGTAGAATGTGCATTAAAAACGTGAACACTAACTTCCCAGTATGCTGAAACATGACTTTCCTCCAGGACACAGGTACACTGTGTATCTCAATCAAATGCATTCCTCCTCCAGTCACACACACACACACACACCCCACACACACATCTCCCCTAGATTTTCATTTAGGTATTGAGCTGTCTAACCAAAATGTAAACTGCCTTCAAATATCTATATTTCTCAATTTCCATCTCATTATTTAGACCTAGGAAAAACTGTCTGATATTTCAGAAATCTGCTATTTCAGCACAATTTCTGATTAATAAGAATCTACTTGATGCTAAAAAAAAATCAGAAGAGTTCTGGAAGTCTTTGACCATATTCTTTAAAGCACTAAAAAAAATAATAATAATAGAATAGGGAGACATCAGAAATACTTTTATCAAGAACATGCAAAATAAGTGTAATATCTAAAGAAGGCACGCAATACACATACACTTCATTCCTGTGCAGTTTGAACACAGCACACTTAAAACCGAAGACGCTGCACAGCCTCCCACGTCTCCAGAATGTCTAGCATTCCTGGCAGGCAGGGCTCTCCCGTGACAGCCCAAATCACCCAATGCCAAACAGCACGTTCCCTATTCCAGGATTTAAATGCAGAGAAGAGAATGAAGCAACCACAACAGGACCGCAGCCGACAACAGCGATGGGTCAGAGTCACCGGGACAAAGGGAGAGGAAGGGGCGCCCAGCTCACACCTTTAGCAGGTAACAGTCCTGCCCTTCAATAAGGTACTGACGCCAATTCCAACCTCCAATATGGAGTTTCCGTCTCCTCAGTCACTAGAAACGTCTCAGACCGAACTCACTCATCAAAAAGAGAAAATAAAAACTGTCAAACCCCAAACACATACCTAACAGATCTGGGACAAACTATTGAGACTGAGGAGACCTCAGAACGAAACACCCTTTGTCGACCCAAAAACGCAGGCGAAAAGAAAGCACCAAGGAAACCCGAACGTCCCTGCAGACCGCGAGCCCTGTGGGGGTGAGAAGCGCAGTCAGCGCAGGTGGGAGAGGCTGGTCAGAAGCAAAGCCGCACACCCCAGTCAGGAACGCGGATTCGGGAGCAAAACTGCCCGAATTTCTCTGCCGACCCTACAAATTGCTGGTCGCTCTGCTTGGGCAGGTTCTTATTTCCCTTGTGAAAAAATGGGGAAGACGATCATGGACCTACCGTGAGAACCAAAGTTCATTAATACACGTAAAGCTCGTGGAAAGGTGCCTGGTCAGTGCTAAGAGCTAAGTGTTGGCTTTTCCTAAGACCTGCAGCTTCTGCTCCCGTCCCTCGTCCCTCGACTCCAGCCTCTCTCCTCACCAGGGTCGGACCCCTCCCGAGACCCGTAACTTTCCTCCGTCCGGCCCCGGTTTTCGGGTTCCCGCCCCAGCACAGCCCACAGCTTCCTCCCCTCGGGCGGCGCGGACGCGGGACCGCAACTCCCCGGCGGCCACTGAGGGCAGCCCGCAGCCGCCGCCGCAGCCCCGCGCCACACTCACCGCGGCGCTCCATTCCGGTCCCGGGCAGCCGCCGCCGCCACCAAGGGCGAGAACTCGCCGACCCCACCCCCACGGGCCGCGGACGCCCAGACCAGCCGCCGCCGCCGCCCCTGCAGCCACCGCCACGACCAGGGCAGCCGCGGCCCGCCCCGCCTCCCGGACAGCGCCCCGCCCCCTGGCGCCCAGCCTATTGGTCCGCGCTCCTCCAGGGGGCGGGGCTCAGAGCCCACCTACAGGAGGGGACGGCTGCCCACTCTGAAACTGGGCTTAGCTTGGGGCAGCCTTGGCTGTCAGCTGCGCCCCAGGCTGCACGTTGTCCCCCAACACGGCAAGACATGTTGCCGCCTGTGAGGCCTGCAGCAGGGCAGGTGGAGCGAACCTAAGTAACGGGTGACCTGGTGGTTAGAGCTGACTGATGGCGTTTCTCAGATGAACAATCTGCATTTCCTATAAATTATTTCTTTCAACCACCTTCTTCCTCTCTCTCCAAACCCCTTTTTTAAAAAAGACCCCAGACACCTAAAGCCTAACACAAGCCTGGTTCAACGCCTTTTCTGAAGAATGAACTACCTCAAAACCAGCCAAGTACTTGGCCCTCTGGAGCGGGCAATATTTTCCACTTAGGCCTCTCTTAACTTTCTTCAACTGCACTCTCCAATCCACTTAGTGTGGGGGAAAAAAGTCTGAGAAAAAATGGAACAATTAAAGAGAGCAGCAGGGTACTGAAAGCACATAAGCGTCCACATCTTACTATTTACTGGAACCAGCATTTATCTCAGCGCCCAAAGCCCAGAAAGAATGTGGGCCGCGGGGAGGGTGGCTGTGGGCAGTGGTGAGGGCTGAGAGAAAAGTTCGCACACATAGGAAAAGGCAGAAACAGACACAGATGAGTGTTCAGAAGAGTTGTGGAATGAAAATGGGCGCAGAGATATAGGGAGAAAAACAAAAACTCAGGAAGGCAGAGACCATGAAAGCAGAAAGGGAAAATGAGAACCAGGAATAAAAGAAAAAGGGATAGGCTATCCACTTATACAGAAGGAAAAAGCCACCATGATGGAGCCAATGAGTGAGATGGTGAAAGAGAAAAAATATCCACTGATAGAGAAGAGAGGTGCCTTTGTAAGGGTTAGTTACATCCTCAACTCATCTTCCTAGCCCTTTGGTCTTCTCCCTCTGGGACACCAATGATTCTTATAATGGTGCACTTTGTTTTGTCCATTATTTCCCTGAGATCCACTTTAAAATTTTCCATCTTTGTTGTCATTTGCTGTTTTAAGTGTTAAGATCAGTTGTCCTATACTCTAGTTCACTTATTCTTTCTTCTGCCTTTTCAAATCTGCTGTTGCATGTCTCTAGTATGTTTTTTATTTGATCTATAGAATCTTTAATCTCCGTGATACCTGCTATTTTCTATTTATTCTTTCAAATTCCTCCTTATGCTATTCTAGTGTCTTCTTGATCTCCTTTATGTCATTAGCCATCCCATTTATTTTATTTAGTAGAATTGTATGAACATCTTTGATTAGTTGGTTCAATGTCTGTGTCTCTGGTGTTTTAGTTGAGGATGTAACTAACCCTTACAAAGGGCATAAATAAGCAAATCAAAGAAGCTCAATGAACTCCAAAGAGAATAAATCCAAACAGGCCTTCCGCAAGACACATACTAATCAGTGTGTCAAATGTTGAACAGAAGCAGAAAATTCTGAAAGTGGCAAGAGAAAAACAACCTACTACATACAAGGGAAACCACAGGAGACTGAGTTCAGACTAATCAACTAGCACCCTGGAGGCAAGAAGGCAGTGGTATGATATATTCGAGATCCTGAAAGAGAAAGACTTCCCCTTTCTATGTGGGACATGACTCCCGGGTGTGGACCTTCCTGGCAATGTGGGACAGAAATCCTAGAATAAGCTGAGACTCAGCATCAAGGGATTGAGAAAAATCCTAGAATGAGCTGAGACTCAGCATCAAAACCTTCTTGATCAAAAGGGGGAAAGAGTGAAATGAGACAAAGTGTCAGTGGCTGAGAGATTCCAAACAGAGTTGAGAAGTTACCCTGGAGGTTATTCTTATGCATTAAGTAGATAACACCTTGTTTGTAAAGATGTAATGGAGAGGCTGGAGGGAGCTGCCTGAAAATGTAGAGCTGTGTTCCAATTAGCCATGTTTCTTGAAGATGATTATATAATGATATAGCTTTCACATTGTGACTGTGTGATTGTGAAAACCTTGTGTCTGATGCTCCTTTTATCTACCTTGTCAACAGACGAGTAGAACATATGGAATAAAAATAAATAATGGGGGAACAAATGTTAAAATAAATTTAGTGTGAAATGTTAGTGATCAATGAAAGGGAGGGGTAAGGGGTATGGTATGTATAATTTGTTTTTTGTTTTCATTTTATTTTTCTGTTGTCTTTTTATTTCTTTTTCTGAATTGATGCAAATGTTCTAAGAAATGATCATGATGATGAATATGCAACTATGTGATGATATTGTGAATTATTGATTATATATGTAGAATGGAAAGATCATAAAAAATAAATAAATAAATAAAAGATCCATGTTTGAGAAAATTCCTATAACCTGGTTAGAAGCCATCTAGTTGTACATCCCTTCCTGGATGTCAGAGAATTCATCTTAGAAAGTAGTCTTATTTATGTAATAAATGTGACAACACCTTTAAGTCTAACTCATGCCTTCATTATCATCAGAGAATTCACACTGGAGAGAAACCTTTTAAATGTAGTGAAAGTGGGAGAGCCTTCAGTCAGAGAACATCTCTCATTCAACATGAAAGAATTCACTCTGGAGAAAAGCCCTGTAGATGTAATGAATGTGGAAAAGGTTTCACTTCTATTTCACGACTAAATAGACATTGAACAATACATACATACTGGTAAGAAAGTGTATAATTGTAACGAATTTAGTAAAGCCTTAAGTTCCCACTCAACACTTCCTATCCATGAGAGAAAGCATGTAAATACAAAGTGTGTGAAAAAGACTTCAGAAAAAGTTCTCTTTTTTTTTTTATATTATTAATGGAAAGAAAGAAAGAAAGAAAAAGAAATTAACACAACATTTAGAAATCATACCGTTCTACATATGCACTCAGTAATTCTTAACATCATCACATAGATGCATGATCATCGTTTCTTAGTACATTTGCATCGGTTTAGAGGAACTAGCAACACAACAGAAAAAGATATAAAATGTTAATATAGAGAAAAGAAATAAAAGTAGTAATAATAGTAAAAAACAAAAACAAAAAAAAACCCTATAGCTCAGATGCAGCTTCATTCAGTGTTTTAACATGATTACTTTACAATTAGGTATTATTGTGCTGTCCATTTTTGAGTTTTTGTATCTAGTCCTGTTGCACAGTCTGTATCCCTTCCACTCCAATTACCCATTATCTTACCCTGTTTCTAACTCCTGCTGGACTCTGTTACCAATAACATATTCCAAGTTTATTCTCGAATGTCCGTTCACATCAGTGGGACCATACAGTATTTGTCCTTTAGTTTTTGGCTGGACTCACTCACCATAATATTCTCTAGGTCCATCCATGTTATTACATGCTTCATAAGTTTATCTTGTCTTAAAGCTGCATAATATTCCATCGTATGTATATACCACAGTTTGTTTAGCCACTCTTCTGTTGATGGAGATTTTGGCTGTTTCCATCTCTTTGCAATTGTAAATAACGCTGCTATAAACATTGGTGTGCAAATGTCCGTTTGTGTCTTTGCCCTTAAGTCCTTTGAGTAGATACCTAGCAATGGTATTGCTGGGTCGTATGGCAATTCTATATTCAGCTTTTTGAGGAACCGCCAAACTGCCTTCCACAGTGGTTGCACCATTTGACATTCCCACCAACAGTGGATAAGTGTGCCTCTTTCTCCGCATCCTCTCCAGCACTTGTCATTTTCTGTTTTGTTGATAATGGCCATTCTGGTGGGTGTGAGATGATATCTCATTGTGGTTTTGATTTGCATTTCTCTAATGGCCAGGGACACTGAGCATCTCTTCATGTGCCTCTTGGCCATCCGTATTTCCTCTTCTGGTAGGTGTCTGTTCAAGTCTTTTTCCCATTTTGTAATTGGGTTGGCTGTCTTTTTGTTGTTGAGTTGAACAATCTCTTTATATATTCTGGACACTAGACCTTTATCTGCTATGTCATTTCCAAATATTATCTTCCATTGTGTAGGCTGTCTTTCTACTTTCTTGATGAAGTTCTTTGATGCACAAAAGTGTTTAATTTTGAGGAGCTCCCATTTATTTATTTATTTATTCAGTGCTCTTGCTTTAGGTTTAAGGTCCATAAAACCACCTCCAGTTGTAAGATTCATAAGATATCTCCCTACATTTTCCTCTAACTGTTTTATGGTCTTAGACCTAATGTTTAGATCTTTGATCCATTTTGAGTTAACTTTTGTATAAGGTGTGAGATGCGGGTCTTCTTTCATTCTTTTACATATGGATATTCAGTTCTCTAGGCACCATTTATTGAAGAGACTGTTCTGTCCCAGGTGAGTTGGCTTGACTGCCTTATCAAAGATCAAATGTCCATAGACGAGAGGGTCTATATCTGAGCACTCTATTCGATTCCATTGGTCGATATATCTATCTTTATGCCAATACCATGCTGTTTTGACCACTGTGGCTTCATAATATGCCTTAAAGTCAGGCAGCGCGAGACCTCCAGCTTCGTTTTTTTTCCTCAAGATGTTTTTAGCAATTCGGGGCACACTGCCCTTCCAGATAAATTTGCTTATTGGTTTTTCTAATTCTGAAAAATAAGTTGTTGGGATTTTGATTGGTATTGCATTGAATCTGTAGATCAGTTTAGGTAGGATTGACATCTTAATTATATTTAGTCTTCTAATCCATGAACACGGTATGCCCTTCCATCTATTTAGGTCTTCTGTGATTTCTTTTAGCAGTTTTTTGTAGTTTTCTTTATATAGGTTTTTTGTCTCTTTGGTTAAATTTATTCCTAGGTATTTTATTCCTTTAGTTGCGATTGTAAATGGGATTCGTTTCTTGATTTCCCCCTCAGCTTGTTCATTACTAGTGTATAGAAAAGCTACAGATTTTTGAATGTTGATCTTGTAACCTGCTACTTTGCTGTACTCATTTATTAGCTCTAGTAGTTTTGTTGTGGATTTTTCGGGGTTTTTGATGTATAGTATCATATCGTCTGCAAACAGTGATAGTTTTACTTCTTCCTTTCCAATTTTGATGCCTTGTATTTCTTTTTCTTGAAAAGTTCAGCTCTTATTCAACATCAGAGAATGTATACTGGAGAAAGACCCTATAAATGCAATAAGTGTGGGAAAACATTCGGGTGTAATTCATCCCATAGTGATCAACAGAAAATTCATACTGGAGAGAAACCATATCAATGCCTGGAATATGGGATATTTTTTGGCCAAAGGGCAATACTTATTCAACATAAGAGAATTCATACAGGAGAGAAACCCTTAAGTGTAATGCGCGTGCAAAAACTTTTAGAGAAAGCTTCTCACTTATTGCACATCAAAAAATTCATATGGGAGAGTAACCCTATAAATGTAATGCATGCGGGAAACTCTTTAGCCAGAGATCATCCCTTACTAATCATTATAAGATTCATATTGAAGAAGACCACTTGAGAGTAAGTTAGCATGTGGAAGCCTTAAACAAAAGTTTATCAGAGAATATGTATTTGAAAATGATTTAATGTAACAAATATGGTACAACCTATTCTAATTTAGTCCTCATCAGAGATTAAATTCCAAGGATAAATCTGACTGTCTAATAAATAAAGGGGAAAATTTCATATCTGTCACTTTTTAAAATATCCTGAGATAGATAATACGCAATGAAAACACTGACTGTAGCCACCTGTAAAAACATTATATATTAGATGCCATGTATGATCATGATAAAATCTAGGTGCAAGTGGATTCTCATTAGAAAAAAAAAACAACTGTAAGCTAGTAGCATATTTAGTACATTCAACATTTTACTAGTAAATAAAAGTTGATCTTAGATATATATGCATTTTTAGAGCAAAGGACCAAATAAAAGATTAAAAATCAAACTGTAAACTACCTCTTAGTCTCTGCAATTTGCCTTTTCCTAGCTTGTTAAATTTTGTGCATGGTTTTCATAAAAACAAAAAAGAAAAAGGGAAAAAAATATATTACTACAAAGAAAAGCCCAGGGCCAGACGGCTTCAAAGGGGAATTTTATCAAACATTACAAAAAGAACTGACACCAATCCTGCTCAAATCTTTCCAAAAAACTGAGGAAAAAAGAACACTACATAACTCATTTTATGAAGCTAATATCATTTTAATACCAAAACCAGGTTAAGATACTATAAGAAAAGAAACCTACGGGCCAATCTCCCTAATGAATATAGATACAAAAATTCTCAACAAAATATTAGCAAATTGAATCCAACAACAGATTAAAAGAATTATACACCACAACCAAGCAGGGTTTATACCAGGAATGCAAGGATGGTTCAACACAGGAAAATCAATTAATGGAATACAGCACAATACCAAATTGAAATGGAAAAATCACACGATCATCTCGACTGATGCTGGAAAAGCATCTGATAAAACTCTACATCTTTTTCTGATAAAAACATTTCAAAAGACAGGGATCAAAGGTAACTTCCTCAATATGATAAAGGGCATATAGGAAAAACGAACAGTGAGCACAATATTCAATGGAGAGAAACTGAAATATTCCCCCTAAGATAAGGAATGAGACAAGGATGCCCACTGTCACCACTATTATTCAATATTGTGCTAGAAGTTCTAGCTAGAGCAATCAGGCAGGTCAAAGAAATAAAAGGCAACCATACTGGAAAGGGAGAAGTAAAAATTTCATTATTTGCAGATGACATGATACAATACACAGAAAATTCTGAGAACTCTACAACAAAGTTAGTTACTTGAGCTAATAAACAAATTCAGCAAGGTGACAGGATATATAATTAATGGGCAAAAATCATTAATGTTTCTATACACAAGAAATGACCTAACTGAGGAGTCAGTTAAGGAAAAAATTCCATTCAAAATAGCAACTAAAACAATCAAGCACTTAGGAACAAACTTAACAAGGGACCTAAAGGACTTGTACACAGAAAACTACATAACATTTCTAAAAGAAATCAAAGAAGATATAAATAGGTGGAAAGACATTCCCTGCTTATGGATAGGAAGGTTAAACATAGTTAAGATGTCAATTCTACCCAAATTGATCTACAGATTCAATGTAGTATCAATCAAAATTCCAACAACCTACTTTGAAGACTTGGAAAAGCTAGTTACCAAATTCATCTGGAAGGGAAAGAGACCCTGAATACCTAAAAGCATCCTAAAAAAGAAGAACTAAATGGGAGGATTAACACTCCCTGACTTTGAAACTTATTATAATGCCACAGTGGTCGAAACAGCATGGTACTGGCAAAAAATATTGACCCATGGAATTGAACTGAGAGTGCAGAAATAGACCACCAAATCTATGGTCAACTGATTTTTGACAAAGACCCCAAAATCCAATGAAAGGGGACAAAACAGTCTTTTCAATAAATGGCATGGGACAACTGGATATCAATAGCCAAAAGAATGAAAGAGGACCCTTATCTTACACCATATAAAAATTTACTCAAAATGGATCAAGCACCTAAATATAAGAACTAGCACCATAAAGCTTCTAAACGAAAATGTAGGGAAGTATCTTCAAGACCTAGTAATAGGAGACAGCTTCCTAAATTTATACCCAAAGCACAAACAACAAAAGAAAAAAATAGATAAATGGGAACTCCTCAAAATCAAATGCTTCTGCACCTCAAAAGACTTTCTTAAAAAGGTGAAGAGGTGGCCAACTCAATGGGAGAAAATATTTGGAAATCACATATCGTACAAAGGTTTGATATACTGTATACATAAAGAAATCATACAACTCAATAACAAAAGAACAACCCCATTATAAAAAGGGCTACAGATATGAATAGGCCATTTGTGTGAAGAGCAAATACAAGGCTCAAAAGCACATGAAGAGATGTTCATTTTCATTGGCTATAAGAGAACTGTCGATCAAGATTACAATGAGATACCACCTCACACCTATAAGAATGGCTGGCATTAAACACATAGATAACTATAAATGTTGGAAAGAATGTGGAGAAATTGGGACACTTATGCACTGCTGGTGGGAATGTATAATGGTGCAGCCACTATGGAAGACTGTTTCGCGGTTCCTTAGAAAACTAAATATCAAATTGCCCTATGAACCAGCAATAGCACAACTTGGCATATACCCAGAAGAGCAGAAAGCAATGACACATACAGACATTTGCATACCAATGTTCATAGCAGCATTATTCACAACCATCAAAAGATGGAAACAAACCAAATGCCCATCAACAGACAAGTAGATTAATAAAATGTGGTATATACATATGATGGAATATTATGCAACAGTAAGATAAAAGATAACCTGAAGCATGTTATAAGACAGATGAGCCTTGAGGACATAATGCTTAGTGAAATAAGCCAGGTGCAAAAGGACAGATACTGTATAACTCCACTTTTATGATGACGGTAAAGGTAAAAATTGGAGGCTTATAATACAGAATATAGGGGACTTAGAGATACATAGAAGCTAGAGATGGGTGAACAGTTAGCTAATAAGGTTGAACCCCTCAAATGTAAGGTAATAGAATAGAAGCAAGTCTCTAGTAGGTCTATAAGTAATACTATCATATTAAAGGTAAACAAGATTGAAAGGGTTAAATAGACCTAAGTGTCCCACTGATTAACACCGGAAATATAAATTAGTTCTTGTAAGAACTATTTCAAAGGTATGATTCGTGTACAAAGAGTGTTTAAATCCAGGATATGGGGGAAAACTGCTATTGCATGCTATGGGCTATGTTTACCAGGAAAACATCAGCATTATCACAGCAACAGTAGAGGTAAAGAATGGGGGAGGGACAAGAGTCAAGAGGAGGTTTAGATTTCCTTTTTGGTGAGGGTGTGTTTATTGGTTATCTTTCTCTTGGGAACAATGAAATTATCTAAAATTGAGAGTGTTGATGGACTGTGGACTTAAGGCATTATATATGATGCCTAATGAATGCAGGTGGTTGAAGCATGTACTGATGGAGAAATAGATTGGCGAATGATGGTCATACATATGATCAATGAATATTGTGCCGCTTCCAAAAGAATGAAGTTGTGAGGTATGCAATGATGTGAATAAACCAACCAAAATAAGCCAGAAATTAAAGAACAATTATTGTATGGTTTCATTTAGAAAATCCTTATAAGAAAACAGGGGCCTTGATTGTAAGCTCTTATAGCGGACACATTTATTCCGAGTGGTAACTATTATTTCTGGATTTTGAGAGGCTGTTTTATACATATATATAATCTTGTATTTAGAGATAAGAACGAAGGTAATCAGGTCAGGGTTAAAGTAATTCAGAACATAGAGGTAATGAACACATTGTCTTTATTTTAGAACCACACATACTATTTGAGGCCAAAGGAAAAAAGGTTAATTTTGTCTGGGACCTAAATTTTCTGTAGCACATAATCTAACTCAGCCTATCTATATAGCTCTTTTGAACAACCAAAACATGAGCCCAGAATAAGAAACAGTACCTTTAATCCTGTATAGCTTAATGTAGTGCATGGAAACATCCTAGAATACATTAAGCAAATGACCAAAAAGTATTGGCAAAGTCCCGTGAAGGATGGGAGTAAAAATATGGAACTATTAAACTTTACCATCAGAGAATCCTCTGATACTGTGTCAAACTTTAGGAACACCCAAATAAATAGGTCAAGCTCTTGGTCTTGAGGCTTGCTTTTGTGAAGCTTATGTAGGTAGCAGAGAAGCTACCTACATAAGCTTCACATACTATAGGTATGCCTAAGAGTTACTTCTGGAGGACCTCTTTTGTTGCTCAGATGTGGCCTCACTCTCTCTAAGGCCAACTCTGCAAGTGAAAGCATTCCCCTTCCCTCTATGTGGGACATGATAACCAGGGGTGAAAGTTCCCCTGGCAGTGTGGGAGAAGATCCCCAGGGATGAGTCCAGTCCTGGTACCGTGGGATCAACAATTCCATTCTGACCAAAAGGGGAAAAAGAAATGTAACTAATAAAGTATCAGTGGCAGAGAGTTCAAATTGAGGCGAGAGGCTACTCTGGAGGTTGGTCTTATGTAAGTTTCAGTTAGATATTGCTACCTTTCATAACCTGCCAAACCCCAACCAAAACCATTCCTGACAATCCTAAAGAACACCAGGGCAATATATAAGATTCTACAAAGGTTCCATACACTAGAGTAACCTTCTAGAAACCTACAACCTCCAGATGGGTCCCTGGGACAAATGAGTCCTGAAACCCAGAGGGCCCAGCCTCTCCAGAACATCAGATCGCTGGATCTCCCTACCCCATATTACTGACAGACCCTTCCAACATGAAAAAGTTAGAATGGTCATAGCCCAAATACCTCTAAAGAGAGGGACAAAAAGATAAAAGGTGATGATGGTGTTGTACAGAGATGAATATGACTGCTGAATCATTAAACTGATATATCTTTTAGTCTCCAGTATCTTAGAGCATCTAGAGCAGTTAAAAACCTAAAATTGTGGAATTGTAACCCATGCCAAACTCTGAAATCTGTTCCACAACTAATTGTGGTGCTGTGCTTTAAAATTTATTGCTTTTTTGTATATATGTTATTTTTCACAAAAAAAGGAAAAAAAAGTCAGTTGTGACGATAAAAACATATTTATTCTTTCTAGCCTCCTATATTCTGGTGCAGGTAGAAGGAAAAATCTGAGAGGATCATACGGTAGCCCATGACAAACTCTGGGATCTGTCCTGTAACTACTTGTTGAAGACTGCTTTGAAAACTATTCCTTTTTTCTATTTTTGCTTTGAATATGTTATATTATGCAATACAAAAAGTTTTTTAAAAAACTGCAGCGAGGATTGACAAGTAGCACAGGACTGAAAATACTTCCAGGGTACATTAATTTTCCTTGCTCACTTAGCACTAACCCCTAGGATGCAAAGCTGTGGCTGCAGAAACCACATAAATAGAGTCAAAGCTGTCCCAGCTGCCCAGTCCCCCAAGGTGGGGGGTGGGAGGAGGTGCAGAGGGTGCAAGTGGATCTCCAAGGGGGAGCACAACCCCATGGGAGAGCAGAGCGGACGGGGCTCTTACACTCAGCCACAGTTGTATTTCAGGCCTCTTGGAGAGAGTGAAATATCTGCCAACCATGCCTACCCCATATTCTTCAACTCCACTCTCAAACCATCCTCTGAGATATAAAAAAAATACACAAATAGGAAGAAGAAAAAAATGGAAACAGAAAGGGGAGGCCCAAAGCCCAAACACTATCATTCAAGGTTGCTAAAGCAGTTCCTAACCTGAGGAGGAGGCTTTGACCCAGAAGGAGTCAGAAAGAAGAAAAACCTACATATTGACCCAAAGTAAAGGAAGTGGACATCAGTTTTTGTTTGTTCCAGAAGGTCAAGCCTGTGAGAAGGTGAGGACACTTCCACCATGGAGGAATTAAGGAAGTAAATATGGGAACAAAAACTCCTCTTCTGTTCTGCTGTAAGATTTCTTGCATGAAACTTATACATAACACAACAAGCCCTTCAAAATCACAGTGTATTTGCACCATCAAACAGCAGGCAGGCAATAGAGGCCTCTTGGAGTTCGCCTCTCAGGCAGTTCCTCTCTACAGAAGAACTGCAGTGTGTAAATGAAGAAAGCATAATGGAATGAGAAAATCACTACTTTGCAACCTCTAATGGAAATGATGAATCTAGTCACTGAGCATCAGTGGCTGGTAACATCACAAAAAAGACAACTAAATGCTATTTGCTTGAAACTGAAGAACACGCCACCACTTATGAAGCTGTCTTGTCAAAAAAAAAAATGAAAACTAAAGTTGATCATGCCTATAGATCAGGGTTCTTCACCAAGGTGATTTTGCCCTTTCAAGGGCATTTGACAATGTCTGGAGACATTTTTCATTGCAACCATGGAGGGGCTTCTACTGACATCTAGTGGAGTAGACACCAGGGATGCTGGTTAATACCAGATACGCACAGGAGAGCCCACCCCGTCCCCCCACACCAGTGAAGAACTATGAGGCCAAAAATGGCCAATAATGCCAAGGTCGAAAAAATCCTGTCCCGGATGCAATTACCACTTTGTAAACAATATAGAGGTCAGAGGAATGTTAAATGATCTAGCTAAAACTAGACTGTGGGATATTTTATACAACAAACAACAAAATTTCAAGAATAAAGGTCAAAAATTTCTAGATAAGAAATCCTCAAAACAAATACCAAGTGCAAGAACAAATGGTATTGGACTGCTCTTCTACTGTAAACACTATAAAACTGAGCAAAATGTACAAAATGTTTTCAAACATTAGACTACAGACAGCATTAGACTGTCATTCCTGCTAGATGGGATAACAAACAAATAAAGCTGAGCTCTACCACTGCCCTAATTTTCTGCCTAGAGGCACTTTCTGGACTTTGGTACAGGAAGGGGGAAGCTGTCCAGAGCATTAACTCTAGCCAGGTTTAGAAGACAGGCATCACGGATGAGGGAGAGGAGGACAGCTGGAATTTGTGGAACATAAAACAAGAGAAGAAGGAAGAGAAGATCTCAAGAAATTTGCATAGGCAATTCCTTATTTCTGTTGTGGAATACTAAGCTGCACAAATATAGGGTGAAACATCACAAGTATGGGCAAAGAGCTTTCACGGAGCCACAGCTGACAATTTCCAAAATTCCCAGAGGGCTGTGAAACCCATGAGTTCCCACCAGCCAAAGAGGAAAAACCTCCTGAACACCCAAAAAGAGGTCCCAGAAAGGCTTTGCCTTATTAGTATATCTAAACTAGCTCTAAAGAAACGTTTGCCCCGATGAAGCTTTAAGTCTCAATTTAGAAATTTCTTTAAAACAAAAATAATGTTTAAAAAGCAAAAGTAACAATATATTGTGTCATTTATAAGATATATAAACGTAAAATGTATGACAATAACACAAAGTGATGGAAGAAGAACAGTAAGGTTCTTATATTATTTGTGACACACCATAATATTATTTGAAAGTTGACCATGATGAATTACAGATGCATATTAAAATCTTCAGAATTATAGTTAACAAACCAATAGTGGACATAAATGAAATTTCAAACAATTAATTGCAAAGAAGGCAAGGCAAAAAGAAAAAAAGACAATTAACAGATGCGACAAACAAAACAAACAAAAAAAAAATTAAAAAATTGTTCGTTAACATCATATCAATAATTACATTTAATACAAATACTCTAAGCACCCCAATGAAAAGACAGACATTGTAAGACTGCATAAAAAAAAGTGAGAACCAAATATATGCTGCCTATAATAAACAAACTTGAAACATAAAGACACAGATAGACACAGAAGACATAAGCAAAAGGAGAGAAAAAGGTACACCATGCAAATACTAATCATAAGAAAGCTGAAGTGGCTCCATGAAATCAGACAAGGAATTTTTTACCAAGGAAAGAGAGTATTTTATAATGGCAACTGCGTTAATTAATCAAAAAGATACAACAACCCTAAAAGTACATGCACCTAAAAATACAGCTTAAAAATATCTGAAGCAGGGCACGGTGGTTCAGCAGGCAGAGTTCTCGCCTGCCATGCCGGAGACTCAGGTTTGGTTCCCAGTGCCTACCCACGTTAAAAATATATATTTTTATATATATACAAACTGAAAGGAAAAACAGACAAATCCCCAATGATAGTTGAGATTTCAACAATTTTCTCTCACTAATTGACAGGACGAATGACAGGTAATCAGTAAGGACAGAGAAAATCAGTAAGGACACACTGAACAACACTCTCAACCAACTTGACCTGACTGACACAGAGAGCTCCACCCAACAACAGCAGGATACACATTCTTTTGAAATGCACACAGAACAGTCACTAAGACTATTTGTGGAACCATAAAACATGTTCCAATAAATCTAAGAGGAGTAAAATTATACAGAGTATGCTCTCTGACCAAAACAAAATTAAATTAGAAATCAGTAACAGAAAGATATCTGGAAATTCCCAATATATGGAAATTATAAAACATACTTTTAAATAACCCATGTGTTAAGTGAAACCAAAAAGGACATTTGAAAATATTTTGAACTGAATGAAAATGAAAACAGAACATATCAAAGTGTGTGGGTTACAAACTTAAAGCCATGCTTATAGAGAAATATACAGCTTTGGATACTTTATTAAAAAAGAGAAGGGTCCATTAAAATCGATCATTTAATCTTCCATTCTAAGAAGCTAGAAAACAAAGAGCAAATCTAAATACATAGCTCCTCTGGTAAAATCTATCAAACCAGATAAAATAATACCATTCCTAGAAAAAGTCTCCGAAAACACAGGAGGCAGGAACACTTCCCAACTCAATTTTATGAAGCTAGAATGATCCTAATATCAAAATCAGACAAAGACATTACAAGAAAACTACAGAACAAATTTCTTAAGAATTAAGTATTAGAATTAAAATCCAACAATATATAAGGATAGTACATCATGACCAAGTGGGATTTGTTCCAACAATATAAGTTAACATTCAGTGGAGAAATGTGATCTCAATAGACACAGAAACAGCCTCTGACAAAATTCCATGTCCATTCAGATTAAAACAGTTAGCAATCTAGAAACAATCTAGAAACATTTATCTAGATTGAATTCAATCTGATAAAAGACATCTATAAAAAAATCTACTGTGAACATCACAGTTAATGTTGAAAGACAATGTTTTTTTTTCCCTTAAGATCAGGAAGAGGCAAGAACGCCCAATATCACCATTTCTACTTAACAGCATTATTGGAGGTCTTAGCTGGTGTAAGAAGATAAAACAAAAAAATAAAAGACATCCAGATTGTAAAAAACAGAAGTAAAACTTTATTAGGGACAACACATATGCATACCTAGAAAAATCTTAAGAAACCTATAAATAAGTTACCAAAATTAGTAAATGAATACAGGAAGGTCACATAACACAAGATCAATACACTATATTCAATTTTACTTCTACATGCTAGCAGTCAACAATAGGAAAATGACATTTAAAAAATCAGGGCGGGCCGCGGTGGCTCAGCGGGCAAAGTGCTTGCCTGCTATGCCGGAGGACCTCGGTTCGATTCCCGGCCCCAGCCCATGTAACGAAAAACGGAGAAACAAAATACAATAAAACAAGAAAATGTTTAAAAGATGTTTCCCTTTCTTCCTCTCTTCCTTCCTTCTATCCTTCCTTCCTTCTCTCTGTCTTTCCTTTAAAAAAAAAAAAAAAAAAAAAATCAATACCATTTATATTAGCATCAAAAAATGAGAAATTCTTAGGGATAAATTTAACAAAATGTGTGTAAAATCATAAACTGAAAACTAAAGAACACTACTGCAAGAAATTAAAGAACTGTATAACCGGACAGGCATACCATGTTCATGGACTGGAAGACTCAATGCTAAGACATCAATTTTTTCCAAACTGAACTACAGCTTCAGGCAATCTCCCCCAAAATTCTCACAGGTTTTTTTGTAGAAGCTCACAGACTGAGTCTAAAATGTAATATGAAATTGTAGAAGGTCTAGAATAGACAAAACTATTATGTAAAGAATCAAATAGAAGACTTAAACTGCCTGACTTCAAGGCTAACTATAAGGCTAAAATAGTCAAGACAGTATGATATTGGTATAAAGAGATATATACAGATCAACAGAATAGAATGGAGTTCAGAAATAGGTTCTGAATATATAAGGTTAACTGACTTTCAACATAAGTGCCAGAATAATTCAGTGGAGGAAAAGGTCGTCTTTTCAATAAATGGTGCTGAAAGAACTTGATATCCATGTGGGAAAAAAATTAACCTTGCTTTTTTAGTTCACAGCGTAACTCCAGATTAACTCAACTTGTATCACAGACCTAAACATACAAACTAAAATTATCAATGTTTTAGATTCAAGAATAAGACAAGTCAGCTGCCTGTTTGGGTAAATAGAGTTGTTTTTTTGTTTGTTTGTTTGTTTTTGGAACACAGCCATGACCGATCATTTAGGCACTGTCTACAGCTGCTTTTGAGCTATAACAGTAGAGTTAAAGTAGTTGAGATGGTATGGTCTGCTAACTAAATACTTACTACCTGCTCCTTTAAGAAAAATTTTCAGGATCTTTGTTCTAAAAAAGCATATTTTCTAAAAGAAAATCGAGAGAACAATTTCTCAGGACACAAAAAAGCAGGAACCATAAAAAAAAATCTGGTAAATTGGACTTCAGCAAAATTTCAAACTCCTGCTCTTTGAAAGACACTTAAAAAATGAAATGCGGGCGGGCCGCGGTGGCTCAGCGGGCAGGAGTGCTTGCCTGCCATGCCGGAGGACCCCGGTTCGATTCCCGGCCCCAGCCCATGTAAAAAACAAACAAACAAACAAAATATAATAAAAAAAAAAAAAACGAAAATGTTTAAAGATGTTTCCCTTTCTTCCATCCTTCCTTCCTTCTCTGTCTTTCTTTCTTAAAAAAAAAAAAAAAAAAATGAAATGCAAGCCATAAATTAGGAGAAAATATCTGACAAAGGACTTGTACCCAAATTATATCAAGAATTCTTACAACTCAATAATAAGAAAACAATCAACTCAATTAAATAATGAGTAAAAGATATGAACAGACACTTGACAAAAGAACATACACAGCTGAACGAAGCTGCATCTGATCTATAGTTTTTTTTTGTTTGTTTTTTTTCTCTTATATATTTTTGTACTTTTTATTTTTATTTGTGTTTTCTCTCTGTGTTATCACTTTATTTCTTTTTCTGTTGTAGTGCTATTTCTTTCTCTAAATCGATGCATATGTACTGAGAAATGATGATCATACACCTATGTGATGATATTAAGAATTACTGATTGCATATGTAGAATGGATTGATTTCTATTGTTGTGTTAGTTAATTTTTTTAATTAATAAAAAAAAAAAAAAAAAAAAGAACATACACAACCAGGCAATAAGCACATGAAAGAGTGCTCAACACCATTAAGATCAGGGAAATGCAAATTTAAACTACAATGCGATACTACTAAATACCCACTAGAATTTTAAAATTTAGCTTTTCAGAAATACTAAATTGCTGAGGAAATACAGCAACTGTAATTCTCATATACTGCTGCTACACAAGGTCCAGAAAATATTTGGAAAATATCCTGGCAGTTTCTTACACAAACATACATTTACAGCAAATACAACCCCGCAATTCTGTTTTATGTACCCCAAAGAAATGAAAACACATGTTCACCTAAAAACTTGTACACATATATTCACAGAACTTTTTCATGATGGCCCAAAACAAGAAGCAACTCAAATGTCCAATAGATAAATGGGTAAACAAATAGTGGTAGAATGGAACACTGCTTAACAAGTCTCCATGACATAGCAAAATCATGAATGAATCCCAAAAGCATTATGCTAAATGAATTAAGCTAAATGAATTACGCTAAACGAACAAAGAAAACATACTATGCAATCCTATTTACATGAAATTCTAGAAAAGATGAATCCAATCTTTAGTGACAAAAGGCATGTCAGCTATTGCTTAGGAAAAGGGTGGTAGTGATGTTGGTGGTAGTGTGTGTTTGTGTGTGTGTGTGTGTGTTGGGGAACTGAGAGAAGGATTGCAAATGAGCATGAGGTCACTTTTTGGAGTGATGGAACGGTTTTATATCTTGATTGTGGTGGTGATTACACGGGTATAAATGTTTCTGAAAACTCATTCAAATCACATGCTTGAAAGCAATGCATTTTATTATATTTGAATTATATCTCCATAAACTACGTGGGTATGTGTTTATCATATCAATTTCATTGTGTGGCCCTTATCTGGATCCTGATTCAAACGAACTGTAAAACAAAACAAAACAGTATGACCAATAAATAAATGTGATTGAACACTGACTGGATATTTGATAATGGTAATAGCATCATATTTAAAAAAGTAATCTTATCTTTTTGGAAATACACCCTGAAACATTTGTGAAGGAAGTTATATAATACCCAGGATTTGATTAAATATAACATGGACAACAAAATGAGTGGGGGTATAGAAAAGACAAGATTGGTCATGAGTTGATAATTTTTGAAACTGAGATTGGGTAAATGGGGGTTCTTTATACTACCCTGTCTACTTTTACAGATTTTGAAATTTTCCAAAATAAAAAGCTGTTTGTTTAAAGAACATACCCCCCTCCAATTTACTATAGTTGATCTCAAGATTCTCCCCATCAGACTTATCATTTTCCCCACCCTTTACTCCCCATTTCTTCCTAGCATAGCATACATGTCATACGTGTTTCAGTGTTAATCAAATCTTATATTCCTCTAAATACCATTTTCAAAAAACAGAATCATTTGAAAGCCAACTGGCTACACACAAATGCAGCACATTATGCACAAATCTGACATCATTCTGGTGCTCAATGATTATTAAATAAGTAAATTATAAGTAAAATTATAGAAGTTTATGTTTGAAGAGTCTCTAATTCAACTCAACCTCTTTCCCTAATACTTTTCAAAATACATTAAATATCTCTCACCTTTTCCATTCCCTTCCTTACAAAGGGGGATTACAGTATCTGAAAACTTTTTCAAAGACATATACTGGAACATTTTTTAAAGGAAAAAAAATTCTTATCTAGGGAGGCAGTATCATCAAATGCCTGCTCTCTGAAACAAGTGGCTCGTTTATCAGGGTAATAATAAAGTCAAAGAAGAAAGTGTAAACTCTCCTCAAAAAAATCCTCATCATATCTAGGATCATCACACAGGAGATGAAATGGACCATTTACAACAAAAACAGCCTTCAAAGCTTCAAAACAAAAACACTGAAGCTGGAGCAGTAACATACTGGTATGTATTAGACATAACCAGTAATTCTGCCCAGAGGGCCCAAGTTTTCTGATTATTAAAGTCACTCTCTTTCCTTCAAGCACACACACAACACTTTCTCCAAGAAAGCCTTCCTGCCCTCTCCAGTGAAAAAATATCATGCCTCTACTTTCCCATAAGATAGCCAATATACTTCTGGAGAGCTCATGTTATTACTATCCCTTGGGCCCCATTTATTAGATATTGTCTATCCCAGTGAACTGAAAGGTTTTACAGAAACTTTTCTAGCAAACAGTGGGATCACACTAACTTTTCTGAACAAATACTGAATGAACCACCACTGGGCACAGGAATGAAAACCCTTCCAGGGTGCCTTCCCCGCATGAGCTTTTCAGTGGCACTAACCCCTGGCACCAACAGCAGTGGCTGCGGAAGCCCGCATTCCTAGGTCAAGAGTTTTACAGCAGACTTCTGCGTGAGGTGGTGACCTTTTGCATCAGATGGCGAAGTGAAGGTGCTGACAATTAAGTTGGATCTTCTCTTCTAGGGAGGTGAGGGGAGACAGGAATGACCAAATACCATAGATTAGTTGGACAGTGTCAATTTGGTGACTACCTGGATCTATATTACTTTCTTCAAATTCACTCAAACTCTCTCAGAACCAAGAGACCAGAACCAAACTTTCTTAGCACCCTGAAACCAAATATCTGATACAGTTAAAGAAGTTTAAACTTCAGGATTCGTCACTTGCACAGTTTCTACATTCAGGATGCATTTCTAAGAATGCATTTCTGGCAAACTGCCTAAGGAAATTTCAAAACAAAGGAACTTAAAAAGTCTAAGACTCCCATAATTTCTTGTAATTTATTTGCTCATTCTAAACATTCACTTTCATATCTAATTTTGAGTTAATTTTCTTACAGAAGGAACTACCTTCCCTCCCACACACACAAAAGAAAAAAAAAAAAAGAGCTAATAAGGAGGTGAAGCTAGAAGCTAATTCCCAAAGAAGAAGAGGGAAGGAAAGGAAAAGGTAAATGTGGAATAGAAGGCTCCTTGGCTATTCTGGAGTCTTGGAACTTTCAAAAACATTCCCTAAACCTCGAAGATCTACCTTTAGAAGACAGAGGATGTCAAGGATTCAAGAAACCCAGTATGGAAGGGGTGGTAAAGGAATCCTGCTCTTGGTCTCTAAAGCTAGATAGACTCTGGACTTAAGGGCTCAAAGACAAAAGGCAGAGTCCTTAGCTACTTTGTTCTGCCTAAAGCAAGGCCTTCGCTGCGAACATAGGGTTTTGTTAATAGGGTCCTGGGACATCGAGGAAAACAAACTTAGAGGGGCATGTCTTCTTGCAGTAGCTGCAGTGCCTCGCCTGTCAGTTCCTATTTTTCAAGGCACACAATTCGCCTTAGGGTCACAGCTGGAAAGAGGTGGATGGGGCTGGAGAAGGGACAGCAAGAAGAGGAGAGAGATCGGGATGGGGTGTAAGAGAGGGGAGCACTGGGAGAGAAAGGGGGAAAGAGGTTGTAAAGGAGCCCTTGAATGCCAGATGGGGGCGGGGGCGTCGGGAGGCCAAAAAAGGCAGAGCGGCTGCGGGACGCCCTGGGAGGACCTGGCAAAGAAGGAAAGTCTGACCCGGCAGCCTCTTCGCCGCCGGGGTGGCGTCGCCCCGACTCTGGCCGTGCACCCGGTGTCCCGTGTGTCCCGTGTGTCGGCGGCATACGCACACGCCCGCTCCTCCGCTCCAGCCTCTCCGCGCTCACCCCTCACCTGGGGTCGGACCCCGCCCAAAGACCAGAATTTTCTCAGTGCCTGGCCCCGGCCATCCGGCTCCAGCCCCAGCACAGCTTGTAGGCTCCGGGCCACCGCGGGGGGCGCCCCGACCCTGGACCGCAACTCGCCAGCCGCCGCCGAAGGCGACCCCTGCTCGAGCCGCAGCCTCAGGTCCACACTCACCGCGGCGCTCCATCCGTGTCCCGGGCGCCACTGCCCGCCGAACGCTTACGGTCGTCGTCGCCTCTGAAGGCTAAAGCTCGCCGACCCCATCCCCGAAGACCCAGGGACAACCCGCCAAGCCGCAGCCGACGTCGCAGCAGCAACCGCCATGACCGCGCCAACTGCAGCCCGCCCCGCCCCCCAGGCCTCGCTCCGCCCCCCGCCCACTCGAGCCCCGCCCCCTACGGTCCAGTCCATTGGCTCGCGCTTCCGGGGAGGCGGGGCTCGGAGCACCCACAGGAGGCGGTGGCTGCCCGCTCTCCAGCTCTAGTTAGCCCGGCGCTGCGCTGGCTGTCAGCTGTGCCCCATCCTGCACATTGCCCCCCAACATCCAAGATGTTAGCCGCCTGTGCGGCCTGCAGCAGGGCAGGTGGAGCGAACCTTAGTAACAAGTCACCTTTTGCACCCTCCAGCAGGGATCAGGTCCTCAACCCTGTTTAAGTGAACATTCCTCTAGTAGGAATTCCTTCCAGCCAGGAATCTGGTTTTCAACTTGCCTTATAAGCCTTCTTCCCTTCTCCCTTTCTCCCTGTCGACACAAAAATACATTTTGTGTGTAGCTTTAAAACTGCTCTCGCTTGTTTTGTCTCGGACCGTCATTTTCAGAAAACTGAAATACTCAAACATCAACTATCATGGACAGTATCTGGCACACAGGAGCTGCTCACTAAGTGCTCGAACGCATGTCCCCCTAACCTTCCATTCACGCTGCTTGCTTCTTACCATTAAGTGCTCCTGGAGTTATGTGGCTTCATCACACAGTGAAGGGGAAAAAATTAAAACACTTATCTGGATGTTGGATCAGTAATACATCATATACGAAAAGAAACACAGCTTCACTTTAGAATAGTTAGAATACATATTAGCTGTACATAACAGATCTACCAAGAATAGCTTTCCCGTAGTCTATGCTGATACACAGCAGGCACTCCATAAGTATTGGGATAAATGGGTCAGACTATTTTGAAAAGTTTCTCAATCTTATCCTCCCCTTAAATCTTTTTCAAAATAAATATCTGCCATATTCTCCACTGCTCTTCATTTGTAGGGGGAAAAAAAGTAATATTTGAAAACATTCTTAGAGAAAGATGATAGTTCATTTTCACAATAAAATAAATAATTAGCTGAGAAAGAATGGAAATAAAAAATCTACTGTCTGGGAAGGTGGCTAATGTGTTTGGCAAAGAAGCAAAGGAAGAATGGGCAACACCACCACCAAATCCTGTAACAGTGTTCTAGTACATCCCTCAACCATCAGTATAAGCCAACTTATTTTTATTATTTTGTCTTCTTTCTATTTTTATCTTTGTTTAGTTTTTTACCAGTAAAAGTGGCTCATGAACACTGTGGTGGGGAAATGAAGAGGAATCGCAGAAAAACAGATAAAAACTCGGAGACATAGCTGGTTGTTGGAATAATAATGAAACATATGGCAGATAGTATTGCATTGCTATTTTGTAATTATAGTATATATTAATAGCACATAACCAATATGCCTGATGAAATGTTCGTCATTCCTTCCATGATGGAGAATATCACCTCTGCTCTGAAGCCTCTGTTCTCTGCACTGAAAATCAATAATCCCATGTGATATTATATGGTACATGGGATATTATCCTTGTGGCACTGGTGGTTCTCATGCCATGTTTATTGGGTAGTGTTTATTTTATTTCAAACTAATTAGTTTGCAAAATTCTGCATTATCTAGTACAGATGGGTCCTTACGAAGTATTTTCTCGAGGAATGTTGAAGGAATGACCAGTGGGTCCAGGAATAAAAATCCTTCCAGGGTGCTTTTTTTTAAAGCTTAAGTTTTGCTCAGCTTGGTCTTAACTATTGGAACTAAGTGCAGTGGCTTCAAAACTACCCGATTAGAGCAAAATCTGTCCCAGCTGTCATGTGCCATGATGTAAAGGGGCTGAAAATGAAGGTATAGCTTCCTCTAGCAGTGGGGTGGAAGTTCAGCCCACAGGAGTGCACAGTAGACAGGTACTTTCTCCTCTTAGCCGCTCTTCAATGGCAGGCAACGTGGTCCACCTAGGCTTATCCTATTTTAATTCATTCCATAAACATTTATTGAATACCTCCACTGTGTCAGGCATTGTTCTGGGGATATGTTAGCAAACTTTAAATCCACTTTCAGCCTGGGGGAGGGGAAGCCATGACGGAAGCCGGCACGGGTGGCCGAAAGGCAGGCTCACACCCTGTCACTGCTGCTGTCCTTGGCCTATGGCTGGAGCATTCAGAAAGAACACTGGGGAGCCTGGTGGGCCACAGTGAATAAAAGGCTGCAGATTCCGAGGTGCACAAAACTCACCAAGCAGGTTATTAATCTTGATTCCACGATGGTTGTAATTGAGAAACAAGGAATCAATTCAGACCACATGCTGGAAATGAATGTGAAAGACATTGTCAACATCCAAGAATTCTGGGTTGTCGTGAGGAGAGGAAACTGAGCAAGACTGTCTGAAAAAAAAAAAAAAAAGAAAAACTGAAGTGGAAAAGTCATAAAGGAGTGTATGGGTATATCATTTGAGTTTTATATCTAGACTAAGTTATCACATTTCAAATTCCACAATTTTGATATTTTAACCTTTCTGTAAAACATTTGACAACATAAACCTCTATGCTTGAGCCACCACATACCACGAACCTACTTAATGCCTTCACAACATGTATACGGAAACTCTTTTTTAGTGGTGTGTGTAAAAAAATACTATTCACGTTAAGAAATGAAATTATTGATACTGATATGAATAAAGAAATGATAATGATGATGTTGATCATAATAATAACTAACCTTCATGGTTTACTCTGTGTTAGACACTGTTTCAACAATTCTTTATATTTAGCAAGTCATTTAGTCTTCACAACAACCCTGGGAGGGACTATTGTCTCCATTTTACACATGAAAAAACTGAGGTACAGAATTAAAGAAGCTTAATAAACAGCTTTCTGCTGGACCTTATGAAAATTGGCGTTAAAATTAAGATGTTTGATCATTCTTTTCTCAGAAAAATGTAGTGGGGTGAGGGGACGGGATCACCCCCTTTATTCTACTGGTGCCACTCTCGCCTTCTTGCTGTTCTCCAGATACCCCATAAACTCTCTTGCCTCAGGACCTTTGCCCATGCAGCTTCCTCTGCCTGTAAAGGGCTCCTCCCATTTATCTACAGGACCTGCTCCCTTGCTTCCTTCTGTCTCTCCTCAAATGGTCCGTACCATTGAGGCACCCCCTGACCACCCCTGATCACTCCCCCTCTTTGATGCTTCCATCTTCCTTCCTGGCTTTAATTTTTTTCCATAGTACTTATCCCTTTACTGATATGGTATAGAGTTATTTGTTTATTTGTATAGTTTCTATTCCCCCCCCCCCACTAGAATGTAAGCACCATGATGGAATGGGCTCTGCCTGTTTTGTTTACTACTTTTACCCAATCATTGGAAAAGTAATTAGAAGTAATCAATAATTCTTTTGTTAAAGAAAATAATAGTACATATACCCAAACACTGTATTTACCATTTACCTTTTGAAAAGATTTGTTTGTTAACATTTGAAAGTTTTAATTAGATAAGAGAACCATATCCTTTTGTTTGACCAAGATTTCACATTAGCCGCTTGTAACTAATGTGCTATAATTCATGCCAAGTCTAAGTGCTTCACCAAATCTTTATCTGAAAGAACCATAAATAATTACAGAAGCTTAAATTACTTCCTTCCTTCTTTAAAGTGAAGAGGTAAATATTTTCTGCTATTTGCTTTCATCTATTCCAAATGCCGACAAGATAAGAAAGCAAATACGGCTACACCTGTAGCTGTAAACATATGTGTTCTGTTCTGTGGATGACGTTAGGTTTTGGAATGTTATTTGATCCTCACAATAACCCAATGAAATGGTAAGATGAGACCTTTTTTTCCCCATGAGATTTAATAATTTTTCAGTCAGAAGGGATGTTAGAATTCATCTATCTCATTTTCTTTTATTTTAAAAGTCCAGCCCAACTTTCTAGAGATCACACAGTCCCTGGCCTAACTAGACTGGACTTGAGCCAGGACTCTTTCTACATTAAGATTTAAAAATCTCTGTGAGTGTATGCAATTCGTAGAGTAGACCTACTTAAATCATTCTTGGTTTATGGAATAAATATTTAAGATATGCTAATATGTTTAAATCTGAAATTTGGTCTTCAGAATTGACTCCTATTATTTTGGTGGTCTGAATTGTTGTTACAAAAGAAGAATGGCCTTAAAAAATGGATGGGTTAGCATGGAACCCAATGAAGAGCTTGGTTTGCTCTTGAAGTAGAAAGTATTCCTAAGACATTCATTCTGGAGCACATTTGCATATTACTGCCTTTTTCCTAAGTGGAAGGCTGGCTGGCTGGCTTTAGGAAGTAGAGCCCAGTGGAAACATTACTAATCTCTTTCTTTATCTACTCACTGAACAAATATTGCTGAAACCTCTGAGAAACAATGTACCACTAGTGACTTTAATGAGTGCTTATCTTTCTGACTACAGAGGGGTAGCTGCCTGTGGCATGCTTGTCAGAGGATTGGGAACTAACTGCTTGTAAAAGTTGAAAAATATTTAGTTTTACCAACCTGTTTCAGTAAAGTCTCTTTTAAATTCATTCAAGAGGTATTATGTTTCATTGCATAAGACGAACTATTATTATCCAACCATTTATATACCTAGATTCTAAAGATTCTTTTCTGAAATTATCTTAATAGCTGACAAGGTAGGGCTTAAACTAGAGAAAACACAGAGGGGATAAACAGTACTGAGTTAATAATGCTACACTACTGGTACTAGAATTGTTTACAAATACTTTTGCTTTGAAGATTAATTGTCACTGATGTTTGACATCCTTTACCTTAAAATGCTTGATGACAAAGTTTAGGATGCTCATCAATGTCATCAAATTTTGTCTGAGAGCTACACGATACTAAAACATGAGGTCACAGATATAGTCATATGTCCAACGTGCCAGCAAAATTGATGAAACACTTCTTATGTAATATCTCTGAAACCATCAGCTTAGTGTAGTTGGAGTGGACAATAGGTAGAATGTCAAACAAGGCATCAGAACAGTAAGTTTGCTTGACTTAGGAGTTAGCCAGACTTGGGCTGCAAGGTAACACGCTTTAGATCCCTCTTATGACAATACTGCTTGGTTTGCAATGGATGAGGACAAGCCAACTGACAGCAAACTTTCAATGACTTCTTTCTTCTTTTTGTGTAATGAATAAGAACCAAGAGGTTTTTTTGTTTTGTTTTTTACCAAAAAAAAGCCCTATTCAGGAAAAGTGACTAAAAGCTAAAACAAGCCTACAAAGAAACCAGAATTAAGGAAATGAATAGAACAGGAGACAAGAGGCCTTGACATAGACCTTTGAATTGGTTAGAGACTCCAAAACAGCAAGGGAAGCATAGGGGTGAGTCAGGGACAGCGGATTCCAAAAAGGATCCAAGAAGGAGCCTTTGAAGATATTTAACAGAGAACTGGTATTTTAATTTATACAAGCTTTTTGTGACACCAAAAAGTCAGTGAAATGGAACTGTGGATGCCAATAGCAATGTTGTAGTCACGAATCAATGTCTGAAATGTTATGAAAACTGAAGGGGCTAAGTGGGTTTGGTAGTGGGGTCAGGGTGGGACTGTGAGGAGGAGAAAAAAGATAAAGGAGACAGAGATCACAGCTTGCGGAAAATTACTTGAGAACAAAGTAGGCCACTGATCTTTGTGACAAGGCAACACCATTTAAATTCGAGGACTCAAAAAAAAATAATAATAATAACACTATTCATGAGTTACATTTAGACCTAAGACTCCCTCCCCCGCTGCCCCCCACCCCCCACCATAGAAAAATTAAGACCGTGGCTGCGTGTTACCATTGTCCAACTCTGGTAGTGGAACATTTCTTTCTTCCTAATATTCACAAGTCACAGTGAGTCAATAATAGACTCCTACTCTAGGGTGTGGGCCAGGATGCAGCTTCATATCCACTGCAATATCATTGTCATTAAAATCAGAAGGCAGGATGTTTACAAGACTGTGTTCTGGGTGTATTTTCAGAGGGAGGAGACTGGTTAGTCGTTGCTTAGAGTAGAAGGGAGTCCCTGTTCTTTTTATTTGGTCCAACAGAGGAGCTTTTAGTGTGGCAGTTTTAAGGTTTCTATTGCTGCCACTGCAATTGCTACTGGTGTCTAGTTACTAATAGCAATTCTCTCACAGTGCTTGGTTCATAATAAGAGCTCAATAAACATTAATTTTCTTTTTTATTCTCTTGGTTCTGCAGCATTTCACAGTGTACCAAGCTTTAGTACATACATTACCTCAATTAATCTTCAAAACAAGTCTGTGAAATATGAATGGTTGCTTTCCCTGTTCAGCATATAAGAAAACTGTATTTTGAGGAGTGTGAACTAAATTTACCTAAAGTCACACAAGTGAACAGTAGAGATTGAACTCAAAGCAAGGTCACCTGCCTCCTCAATCAGGACTCTGTCAATTACATCTACCAGATCTAGATAGTTAGTTCTATTCCATGCTAAAAGTTTCAAATAATCCACTTTGATCAAGGAATGGCATTTTCTGTATTCATCAAATATTCTAGCTAATAAAGAGCTTTGAATTATATTATACAGATTATGCCTGTCCTACAAATACTACATGATTAAACCCAGAACTCTCTCATAGATTACTTGTCCCATCACTCCCGTGGTTCAAAATTCCTAAAATAAAGGGAGTACTTAGAAGGTACTTTCTCTTATATAAATACAGAGCTCCAACTTATTAATACCCAGGAATAGGTTTAACAGCATTAAACTTCAGATATTTTCTGGGTTTTGAAATTTTTATTTTGGGTGTGTATGTGTATGTGGTTGTGGGGGTGGTGGGGAGGCAACAACATTGTTTCTATGGGGATATACCTGATGGATTCTTTATGCTAGACTTAAAAGCAAAATTTTAAAAAATAATCCATGTGTTAGAAGGGGACACCTTGAAAATTAAGAAAGTTTTGTGCTCCTCTCAAACCAATCCATTTATAATTCGGAAGGCACTTCAAGAATCTTGCAGTGTCTCTAGATGACCATCACGACATAATGACATAGCCCAGTGACGTATGTCCGAAGGAAGCAGAGAAATGTTAGTTAATAAAGTGTTGGATGACAACTGAATGTTGACTACATTGCACAGATGATGCTCTCCCAAGGGAAATTGTATCAGAGCCTCTGAATGAAGCCTAGTAGATACAATGATTTCATGACTAACCCACTCCCCTTCCTTCTTAGAGAAAGAAGAAGATGATAGAAGCCCAAATCAAATGATAGAGAGTTAATTATTAGATGTGCTATAAGGAAGTGTTAAAACAGATTTTGAAAACTCAAAACATTAGAAGTTGGGGCAAACAGAGAGCCAGACCCCAACGGAAGAAATCTGCTACTACTTCACTTTAGCCCACTGAGATCATGGGTAGAGTTACTGACCAAACATCCCAATTTGCCCTGGGTAGTCTCAGTTAATGCATGTTGTTCAGTGTAATTATCATTAGAGTCTCCCTTCAATCTCAAAAGTGTGCTATTACATGGACACTCTAGTCATAGAAGAATCCAAGCTTAGCCTTTTCTCAAACTGGAAATTTGCATTTTATAGAATGTCTTTGGATTTTTTAATGTGTGCAAACATCCACATTTTAAAAAATTTTGTCTAGGCCAAGGAGGATTCATTGGGGCAGGGTTTGGCCTGGGTTGTCTTTTTTTTTTTTTTTTCTTCGGTGGGGCAAGTGTGGTGCATGGACTGAGAATTGAGCTCAGGTCTCCAGCATGGCAAGTGAGAACTCTACCACTGAGCTACCTGTGTACTCCCAATAGCCTGGGTTTTAAACCCTGGCTATTTGGAGTGCTCTTTCGTTTGCCTTTTTGGAGGACTTGTCTTTCATGTAGCTGGTAAGACAGGGTCTCAGGTTGCCTTCCACATGGAAGGGCTCTCTGCTTTAGCAAATTCCAGTGTAAATCAGGGAGAGGTATAGGCAATAAAAGGCCTAGCATGGCATCTTAGGCTAGTTGTTCTAGGCCTTAATAACGTTTATAGTCAGCACGTTACCTGGTACTAAGTACATTTAATGGATTATCTCATTTATTCTTCATAATGGTCCTATGAGGAATTACTATTTCCATTTATTAAATTTTTTTTTATTAATTTAAAAAAGAATTACAGGAAAGAAAGACAAACATTCTTAATATGTGATCATTCCATTCTACATATATAATCAGTAATTCACAATATCATCGCATAGTTGCATATTCATCATCATGATCATTTCTTAGAACATTTGCATCAATTCAGAAAAAGAAATAAAAAGACAACAGAAAAATAAAACAAAAGCAGAAAAAAAAACATATAGACCATATTCCTCACTCCTCCCTTTCATTGATCACTAGCATTTCAAACTAAATTTATTTTAACATTTGTTCCCCCTAATATATATTTTTATTCCATATGTTTTACTCATCTGTTGACAAGGTAGATAAAAGGAGCATAAGACACAAAGTTTTCACAATCACACACTCACACTGTGAAAGCTACACCATCATCAAGAAACATGGCTACTGGAACACAGCTCTACATTTTCAGGCAGTTCCCTCCAGATTTTCCATTTCATCTTGGATAACAAGGTGATATCAACTTAATGCATAAGAATAACCTCCAGGATAACCTCTCGACTCTGTTTGGAATCTCTCAGCCATTGACACTTTGTCTCATTTCACTCTTCCCCCTTTTGGTTGAGAGGATTTTCTCAATTCCTTGATGCTGGGTCTCAGCTCATTCTCGGATTTCTGTCCCATGTTGCCAGGAAGGTCCACACCCCTGGGAGTCATGTCCCACGTAGACAGGGGGAGGGTGGTGAGTTTGCTTGCTGTGTTGGCTGGAGAGAGAGGCCACATCTGAGCAACACAAGAGGTTCTCTTGGGGGTGACTCTTAGGCCTTATTTTAAGTAGACTTGGTCTATCCTTTGTGGCTTAAGTTTCATATGAACAAACCTCAAGATTGGGGACTCAGCCTAAAGCTTTGGTTGTCTGCACTGCTTGTGAGAATATTAAGAATTCAATTTGGGGAAGTTGAATTTTCCCCCTTTCTCACCATTCCCCAAAGGGGACTTTGCAAATACTTTTCTGCTCACTGATCAAATCACTCTGGGACTCATCGGGGCATCACTCTGGACAAACCAACAAAATCTCATATCCTATCCAAGCTATCTACATAAGTTATATTAGGAAATGCACTAGTCAAAATATAAATTTTGTACCAAATAAACATTTTTTGCTTTAGTCTCACGCATAAGTTGAAATTTTAAAATATTATTTACCATCTATTTTCAACAGCCTGCAGTAATGACATTCCTTTATTCTTTCTCACTCATGAAAAAACATTTTTAAAATTTATACATTTAGTCACTGTCATTATACACTCTAGGCAATCCTAGATTATACCATCTCAATCTTTATCGTCTATCTTTCTTTCTGATTTCATTTGCGCCCTCAGTCCTCCTCCCTCTATCATTCTCACATTCAGCTTCATTCAGTGTTTTAACATAATTGTATCACAGTTAGGCGTATTGTGCTGTCCATTTCTTAGTTTTTACATTCAGTCCTGTTGCACAATCTGTATCCCTTCAGCTCCAATTACCCAATATCTTACCCTATTTCTATCTCCTGATGGTCTCCATAACCAACAAAATTCTCCAAGTTTATTCACTAATGTCGGTTCATATCAGTGAGACCATACAGTATTTGTCCTTTTGTTTCTGGCTAATCTCACTTAGCATAATGTCCTTAAGGTCCATCCATGTTGTTACATACTTCATAACTTTATTCTGTCTTACAGCTGCATAATATTCCATCATATGTATATACCACAGTTTGTTTAGCCACTCGTCTGTTGATGGACATTTTGGCTGTTTTCATCTCTTGGTAATTGTAAATAATGCAGGTATAAACACTGGTGTGCAAATGTCCATTTGTGTCCTTGCCCTCATGTCCTTTGAGTAGAGACAGCATATAGATGGGTCCTGTTCCCTAATCCATTCTGCCAGTCCATGTCTCCTGATTGGGAAGCTTAATCTATCAACATCAGTGTTATTACTGCCCAGGCAGTATCCTCCTCTACCATTTTGCATTTCGGCTCTTTTATGTCCTTCTAATTTTCCTTCTTTTACCTTTACTCATGGTCTTCCTTTTTACACTCTTCTCCACACCTCTCTCTTCTGCCTTTGTATCTGTCTCTAGTAATCCCTTTAGTATTTCTTGCAGAGCTGGTCTCTTGGTCACGAATTCTCTCAGTGATTTTTTTCTGAAAATGTTTTAATTTCTCCCTCATTTTTGAAGGACAGTTTTGCTGGATATAGAATTCTTGGTTGGCAGTTTTTCTCTTTTAATAATTTAAATGTATCATCCCACTGTCTTCTTGCCTCCATGGTTTCTGTTGAGAAATCTATGCATAGTCTTATTGGGCTTCCCTTGTATGTGATGGATTGCTTTTCTCTTGCTGCTTTCAAGATTCTCTCTTTCTCTTTGACATCTGCCATTCTGATTAGTAAATGTCTTGGAGTATGTCTATTTGGATCTATTCTCTTTGGGGTATGCTGCACTTCTTGGATCTATAATTTTAAGTCCTTCATAAGAGTTGGGAAATTTTCAGTGATAATTTCCTCCATTAGTTTTTCTCCTCCTTTTCCCTTCTCTTCTCCTTCTGGGGTACCCACAACACGTATATTCATGTGCTTCATATTGTCCTTCAATTCCCTGAGTCCCTGCACATTTTTTTGCCTACATTTTCTTTTTCTTGTCAGATTTCAGATGTTTCATCCTCCAGTTCACCAATCCTATGTTCGGCCTCTCGAAATCTACCATTGTAGGTTTCCATTGTTTTTTTCATCTCTTCTACTGTGCCTTTCATTCCCATAAGTTCTGTGATTTGTTTCTTCAGACTTTTGATTTCTTCTTTTTGTTCATTCCTTGCCTTCTTTATATCCTCCCTCAACTCATTGATTTGGTTTTTGATGAGGTTTTCCATGTCTGTTCGTATATTCTGAATTAAATGTTTCAGCTCCTGTATCTCATTTGAATTGCTGGTTTGTTCCTTTGACTGGGCCATATCTTCAATTTTCCTAGTGTGATCTGTTATTTTTGCTGGCGTCTAGGTATTTAATTACCTTAATTATTTATTTTGGAGATTGCTTTCACTTCTTTTACCTAGGGTTTTCTTGCTGGATGAATTTATTGTCTATCTGTTCTTTGACACTCAGTTCAGCTTTTTTTGGACCTCTAGCTTAGGTTTTGTTTAACAGAGGAGAATTTTTCAGTTCTTGTTTTCTTGTTTCTTGCCCTGCTTGTATGGCACCTTTTCCCCCCACCCTGAGGAGGGTCTATGTAGGTATTATAGACCCCAGCTGGATTTTCCCAGCCCAAACTTGCCTCCTATCAGGAGGAAAGAGTCACCTGTGTTGGTTTTCCCTGAGGGTGAGACCCAGCAGGTCTTTCCTGTGAAGACAGACTTTCCTGTGAAGTCTCTGGGCTCTGTTTTTCTTACCCTACCCAGTATGTGGTGCTTGTCTGCCTGCAGTTCCCACCAGAATAAGATGATGCTGTACCTTTAACTTTGGCTGGGGGCGTGGTGGAGACAGAGGAGAGGTTGTATGCTGGTTTGAATGGCTTCAAATTACCAAGCCATGGTGTCTGAATTCCTTGAGAGAGGGATTCCACCTGAGTTGGGCTTCACCCCTCCCCTGGGGAAGGCACAGGTTCCAGACAAGCCCTCAAAATGAGTTTGTTTCTGCCTATGCCTGGGGCAGTTGCAGCCTGAGGAGCCCTGCTGCCATATCCGAACGCAGTCAAGCCTTTGTACCTTTGTAGAAACACAGCCACAGAAACCTCTGTTTCCTTCTTTTTCCATCAGCCCAACCCCTTGGCGCTGGGCAAAAATGAGCAATCACCGCTTTGAACAGGTTCACCAGAGCTGAGGGCCTATTTTTAGTAGTCAGAATTTGTTAATTAATTCCACAATTGGCATTTGGTTGGGCTCAGTCCCTGCTGCTGGTAAAGTCTCTTTCCTTTCCCCTCTGGGAAGCAGCCGTTGGGGGCGGGGGGAGCCAGCCACCGCAGCTTGGAGAACTCACGGTTCTGGGAGGGCTCGCAGCTGGTTCAGCTGGTCCAGAGTCAGGTACACTGTGTGTCTGGTCACTGACGTGGCCCCAGGAGCTGTTCTGTATTGTTTCTGGTTATTTACTAATTGTTCTGGAGGACGAACTAAAATGCGCACAGTGCTAAGCCACCATCTTGGCCCGGAAGTCCCTATTTCCATTTTTCCAATAAAGAACTTGAGGTCAAAAAGGCTAATTAGTTTGAACAAGTAAGTAAGGGGCAAGCAAAGATCTGAATTCATGTCAGATTTGATTCCAAAGCCTATGCCCTATCCCCTGTGCTCTGCTGCTTCCACAGTAAAAAGATCAACTTTCTCTTACCTTTGGTGTAGTTTTTCATTTGATTGACTTTCTTTCGATCTTTTGTTACTATGGAAAATTATAAAGTCATGACTGAGTCCATAAGAAGATATTCTCTTGCTTTCATTCAAGGCTTTCATTCACTAGATCAGAGGCCCAGTGATTCCTCCCAAATCTCTAGGAATGGGGTGGCCCCATGGGAGTTTAGAGTGAACTCCAAGAATTCATAGCAGTGGACATTTACTGGGTGTCCCTTCTGCTCAGACCCCTTGGGATTCTGTGGTGGTGATAGGCAGCTGGTCAAAGATTCAGGATTTTATAATCCCAGCCATCTCTGTAACCTATATCCATTTTAGAGACACAAGTAACAAGTATACTTTGATGGAGAATAAGAAAGACATAAGACTTTCTTTCCATTATTAATTTGACCAAAATTAATGTTAGCATGTTAAAGAAAAAAGAGTAAACATTATAATGGCCTTTCAGAATGGAATGGAGGAATCTGTGTCAGATGTTTAAATTCAGAGTTCCCAAGTCAGAAGTTCAGAAAGAATTTCCTGACCTACTATTAGCTAAAGAATAAACTCATCAGAGAGGAAAACCTTCCTCCCTATATAATGCAAAAGCTTCTGCAGAATATCTACACAGGAAGAGGCATCCAGTTGTTCATTCAGGATGAATCAGTTCTGAACCCATCCTGACCAAGACCTGCGTAAGTCAGGAAGCCCATCTACCCTGTCGACCACCATCTGTCATGCAGTCTCTGGGGTGAGTCAGGTGACATTAGAGTGCATGTTATGGAATAACCTTTTCCCAATCTTTGCCTTATGACTGGCTTCTGGCACAGTTTTCCTCCTAGAGCTATGATTTGAGAATGTCACCAGTTTTCATTTTCCTAAGAGCAGATCCCTGCCTACTCTAACCTCTGACTGGGGCTCTGCGTCAAATTGGATGGATTGTGCATCAGAGAAAAATCTCTCATATGCTCAATCTCAGGAATATCCACAAAACCTTCTGAAGACAACTCACCATAAAATTTTACATGCTGGCCTCGGTTGATTCAACCAAATTTGGGTCTCTGATCCAAGGGCCTCCCATGTATAGGCATGCCAGTGTTCTATGAAATAATCTGACAAGGAGGCTCTACCTAACAAAATGAAATGAAGGAAGGTAGCTCTAACACAAAGGGCAACCAATAGCACCAATAAGACCTTCAGTCTTGGAGAGTTTAAATGGGAGGGCTTTGGAGAGCCCCTGCTGTTGGTAGTAGGGGTAGAAGTTGGAAAGACACCAGAAAAAGACTCACAGAAAGCAGAAACCAGGAGATGGCAGACATTATAAGTGAGTAGAAGTCATAAGGTAGAAAGAAGAATACAGAAAGTTGGCCAGCAGTGGAAACAAACAGCAAGAAAAGCTGCATCATCATAAAGTGGCACAGCATTAGAGTAAGTGTATTAGTTAGAGTTCTCTAGAGAAACAGAGTCAGAGATCCAGAAATAGTCTTTGATTCAAAGGCTGAAACCTAAGACCCTAGTTCTCGGTGTCATTGGGCAGAGGTTCTTCCTGAATGCCACTGATGCCCTTCTTTAGTTCCCTTCTACTTGCTTTTCTTGGTCTCTTGAGTTTACCCTAATGAAACCTGTCTGGTATTCCACTATCAAGCTAGTACCTGATTTTCCTGGATCATTTTCTGGGGTGTGCTATCCTTTGTTCATTTTCACCTCCTATTAGAGAGACTTCCCTGGAAGATGTAACTTGTGAGAGGGAACACTCACAAATATAAAATTCATAAAAGTGTCTCATGTGACTGCAGGAATGCAGAATCCAAAATCCGCAGGGCAGTCTGTGGAGCCGACGATTCCAGTGGAGGGTCTGGTCGAACTCCACAGGAGAGGCTTGCCAGCTGAAGCAGGAAGAGAGCCTGTCTCTTCTGAATCCTCCCTAAAAGGCATGCAGTGATTAGATTAAGCATCACTCATTGCATAAGACATTCCCCTTGGCTGATTACAAATGAAATCAGCTGTGGATGGAGCTGACGTGATCATGATTCAATTCTACGAAATATCCTGATTGCAACAGACAGGCCAGCACTTGCCCAACCAGACAAACAGGTACCACCACTTGGCCAAGTTGACACATGAACTTGACCATGACAGTAAGGAAGCTGATGTCGGTGCTAAGGGGCCATAGGATAACCCAAACTGTAGTGAATTCTAAAGCAGCTTTTGGGTCTTAAGTGATATTCTGGTTTCTGTAAGGCATAGTTGTACAGCTGTTAAGAGCATTCCCTGGTTTCCTTACATTCTCATGTATCCCTGCAACACCACCTTCCTACTCTCCTCACCCCATTAAATGGTAAATGTGCTTCTTTTCTTGAGACATAAAAACCAGTCTATGAAACCACCATCTGCCACTGCTGAATTTCATAGATTAGACTTCTTGTATACCCTCACAGGGTGCTCCAGAGTATCCACTCCACTATTGGACTATAACACTGGGACTGTTATATTCTACAGTTTAGCTTTTCCTTCTTATCCCCAGCTTTCTGCTTCCCCATTCCCAATTCACTTACTACATAAACTCTGGCATGCCTTATAAATCAAAGTACATGGGTTATGACATTAATATCACTTAATGCCTCCATAATTAAGTATTCTAATACAACAAAATTGGGTTGTATTTGGCTTTACTGTGTTCTGTGCACAGGCCAAGTATAGTTACATCTCAACAGAATTAAAGAAATTGGAATTTTAGAATATTTCAGTAATTTGAAAGTAAAGTATTTAGGGTCTGTGTCTGGTTTATTTGGCAATCAGAAATGGCAATGCTCTAAAGATATTAGAGGTCATCTAGACCATTTACACATGTGTAATTTTGAGGTACAAATATAAAGCATTACTTAGGAGGCAGTTTAATGTGTTCAACACACCATCCTCCTGAATTCCCCTTCAGTTTTACAAGATATGTTTATGTTTTCTGTTATAATATTCCAGGCTTATTTTAGAAAATTGATGAAAAATGTAACAATCTGTAATCTCACAATCCCAGTTGGTGGGTATTAATACCTTTTTATCACTCTTTTTCTTTTCCCCTGAATGGATATATATAAATTCTTTCATAAAATAGAACTTTTTCTATATATACCACTTTTTATTTATTTGTTTATTTATTTTCCTTTTTCCACTTATCATTTTACAACACAAGCATTTTTCCCCATGCCATTTAGTATTCTTCAAAAGGATAATTTCATGTGGCCACATAATAGGTCATTTTCTGAAAGTTCCTTGCTTTAGACAGCTCAGTTTTCTACCATTAAATGTTTGTATTATTTCCATTTTCCTTTGGGTAAAATAACACTATGGTGGGCTTCCTTGTACTTAAAACTGGGTTTGCATCAATTTCCTTAGATTAGATTCCTTGAAGTAGAAGTTCTGAATCAAAACCTAGGAATATTTTTATGGTTTTTCCTACATATTGCAAATTGGTCTCCCAAAAAGAATTTATCTCCTAATCCTGACAGCAGCATGTAAGAATGGTCTTCTCGTAGTAGCTCTTGATTTCTTTCCTCCATGATTTAGCATAAGCCCTATTGAGCCTCAGTAGTTCTTATAGGCTCTTGAGTCCTTCTTTGTCAAGTTCTGTATTGATGCTCACCACATTTCTTCTGTTCATAACTGAACCCAGCCATCCAGAGCCTACCCCTTCCATCTCTGGACCAAGAAGAACATCAATAGCCCTTGGCCTGCTTGTCAGTGGAGATCCAGAAATAGTCTTTGATTCAAAGGCTGAAACCTAAGACCCTAGTTTGCAGTGTCATTGGGCAGAGGTTCTTCCTGAATGCCACTGATGCCCTTCTTTAGTTCCCTTCTACTTGCTTCTCATGGTCTCTTGCGTTTACCCTAACGAAACCTGTCCGGTATTCCACCATCAAGCTGGTACCTGATTTTCCTGGATCATTTTCTGGGGTGTGCCATCCTTTGTTCATTTTCACCTCCTATTAGAGAGACTTCCCTGGAAGATGTAACTTTATATATGACAATTCTGCACTCTCCCCTGCTGCTGGTCTCTGCCAGAGGCCACTGAGGCTAATACTCATCCTACCGTCCTGTGTTTTGTCCCCTTGACTTAATATCTACGAAATGAGGATATATTTCCTATGTCTTTATTTGGGTTTGGTTTCTTATTGCCACACCCTCTCTTTGGTTGCCATTTCTGCCATGGCTTTGCCCCTGACTTTGGCCACTTCCTCTCACTTTGTCTCCAGGCTTCTTCTCTGTTCCCATGATGCTTTGGCCCATGTGCTGCAAATCCAGTGAGAAGTTAACCCTTCAAGGCCTTGCTTCAGGATATTAAGAGAGTATACTAAATTTGCCAGTTGCATCCTAATAAACCCTATTCCACTCCCCAGACCCAGTCTGTTCCTGCCCAACTTCCATTTGGTCCTCCCTGCCTCCCATTTGTACAGGTTCCATGTCTGGCTTCAGACCTTGGTTGACCTGCCCTCTGTCTTCTGTTCCACCATATGGTACCCCGTATGATACCCCACTTCTCCTCTTGGCAGTCTCCTCCCGGCATGGCCTTGCTGGCTTGGTCTGACTTCCCTGTGAGCTGTATCCATAAGCTGCCTTGGCAGGGCTGACCTGGCATTCCTGGGCTCTGCTTCTTTCCTGGCTCTGGTTCTGGCTCTGCTCCAGAAGCTATGTATACAGGACAATTTAACCCCTCCAACTTTAGTTTTCTCCTGAGAAGTCAGAGCCTAATGTTTAAACATGAACAACTCAGTCTCAAAACCATCGCCTTGCCTCACTGCTTTTACAGCAACCCTTTTCAGGGACATGCCCTGGAAGGAATGTGGAGAATAGCAGCTGTCATTCAGATCTGAAGAAACTCCAAGAAACAAACCATAGAACATTGCTGAAAATGCCATGATCTTCTCTCTATGGGGTGCTTTCACCCAGATGTATGTCATCAACTTATTAGGAGCTGCCAAGTTGCTTTCATTGTACATCTCCTGCTTGCTACTGCTGCCTGCTCCCCAAGATGTAGTGATTTTTCCTTAGACCTGCTGCTGGCCATCTGAATCCCTCTGTGTCAAGTGTGGGGCTGCCTGGTTCCCTTAGTGAATTCTACAGGGCCAGGAGTTGTTTCACCAGTGTAACGGGGGATTCCAAAACCAAGAGAGTGAGATGTCCCTTAATTTGTGGAAGCTGAAGTCTAGAAATACAGAAGAGTCTGGTACCTCTGCACCATAGCAGCTGTTTAAGATTTGATACAGAACCAGAACGCGTGGAAACTGGGAAGAACGCTGCTCTTGTTTCTGGTCTATTTTATGAGCCAGCAGGGCAAGGCACATGGTAGCGTGTTTTCTGGTCAAGTTGCTTTCGATTACCAGAGACAGAAACCTAATCAGTTCCGGCAATTGGTAGGAAGGGAGGGACTGGCCCTTTTAAGGAAAATATAGCAGGAATGTGAGGAGTGACAGGCAAATTTATTGACATGTCCAGGACAGTGGGTCAGCTGGGTTCAAAGGCCAGGCACTAAATTGACACAGGCCACTGTCATCCTGCTTCTTCTGTAGCATGCTTGTTACTGACCTTCTTCCTGGTTATAAAAGACTATAAATCTGAAGTCCATGCTACTCCAAATTGCTCTTAACATAGTCAATATTCTCTCCCCCAACTATGTTGGGAAGTTTTCAGAGATGTGAATGGGCTTCTGAGTCTCTCTCCTTCTGAGAGAGAGGGGCTATCTTTTCCTAAATATTGTGCTCACCATGCTGAGCTTAGAGCTAATACTATCTCCTTGCCTTTTTCCCCTCCACATTACTTTCTTCCCCACCTGATGTTCTGGCCACCTTAGTGCTATGGCCTTTGCTTCTTTTAACCTGGGTTGTGGTGGGGCTCTGGTGTGAAACATAGAGGGAAGCTAGGAGAACCAACTCATTCCCATAGTACCAGTCCTCTGGTTCTAAGAGGACTCTTTGGTGTCGATGGAGCACTATTAGCCTATCCCTATTACATTCATGATAACTTACTTCTTGAGTATTTATAGCCTCTTCAGCATTGGAGTGTCCCATCCCAAGCTTCCTGAATCAAACTTTCTGGTTGCCCTCAGGTTCTGGAAACACATATGCAAACCGGTTATTTGGGACAATCTTTAGCTCTTGGAGGAAGCACACTCACTGGCATTCTTTAAGCTTACAGCTCTGGGCATCATATACATGAGAAAATCGAGGCTCATAGAAGTGAAGTGACTGGTCTAAGGACACAGAATGAGTATGTGCTAGAACTGGTGCAGGAACTCAGTTATTCTACCCTCTATCCAGGGATCTTTGCCTTACCCTGTTATGCCTTCCTCAGGGTTCTATTCATCTTTTGCTTATACAACACTTTATCTTGAGTAGGAATTACTTCTATAACTTGGAAATAGGCCAGTTATGTGGTTAGCATTTTCTTTCTGGCTTTCTAAAATGGATCCTCAAAAAAAAAGAAAGTAGAATTGAGGCATCATAGGGCTATCTTAGAGCATTAATAAGTGAATTTAAAATCCCAAATCCTAGAAAGAATGTGGTTGGTGTGTTCTTGTTTAAGATGTAGTTCCAAAGCTTTGGTTTCCAAAGGCTACAGTATTACAAGGCTTGAATATGAATTACAGCCATAACTGTCCGTGAGTGAGCCATCCTTAAGTTCTGGGAGGATCTAAGAATGCAATATCATTTTCAAATCTTATATACATTTTTCCTATCCCCATTCTGAAGATTTAACTTACCTACATTTTATATGCCATCAGAACATGAATGTAAATAATAAAATGCAATGGAAGAAGAGTGTAGCATAAAGGGTTCTGAAAGCCAAATCTGGTCTAGTCGTCTAACTTGGCCACTTGTTAACTGTGTGAGCTCAGGTAGATTACATAATCTCTCCAAGACTTATTTTTCTTATTCATGAAAGGGGTATTATTTAAAATAATTTTGTGCAATAATCCATGAAAAAAGTTAACATGGGTCTGGCCAAACACAAATCTCCCCAATAATGATTTTAATATTATTGCATTCCTTTGATTGAGATATCAGTCTTTACTATACAGTAGGAGACTTTTATTGCTCAGGTTGCTACATGAAATAGGTGCATTTCTTTGGCATATTGGCAGTGCTAATAATTTGTTCTGTTACCCTTTCCCCCCCCTTTTAGCTCTCTTAATTATATTTACACAGCATATGCTGCAGCTAAACATGCACTTCTTCTGACTTAAACAGAAAAGAATGATTAGTAAATTTCATTAATTATAGTTCTGTTTAATACTTTGATTTTTTAATTAATTATGCTTGCTTTAATTTAGATATTCATTTTTAATATAACCATTGGAATTCTTAGTTAAATTAAAATATGTGTATTTCATTGAAAGGACCCATAGACAATATTTGATATGTTGATTTCAAAGGTATCCACTTTACTAACATCTCCCCCTTACTCGTTTTTGTTTACATATTACCTTCTCAATAGGGCTTATTCTGACCACCTGGTTTAATCCCACAAGCTTCTACCCTCTCCCGTACCTCTCAGTTTCCCTTTTGACCCCACCCCCACCCCCACACAGTTACTCCTGAACCATCTTATCTTGTTCAATTTTTTTCTCATAGCACTTATCACCTTCTAACACATGCAAGATTTTATTATGTTTATTGCAAGTTCCCACACAGGGAGAAGTTTTCAATTCCCCCACTCTCTGTTTTTCCTTTTTTTTTTTAGTTAATAAATCTTGAGTGCCTAGAATAGTGCCTGGAACTTAATGTGTTCAATAAATATTGGTTAATGTTTGTTGAATAAATTTTAATTAATTTAATTAAAGTAGATCTACTTAAACTACCAATGATTATCTTCCATCATAGAAATAGAGACAAATTTCCAAGCTATTAACTTCTTTTTGTCTATTTTCTAGTTTGTCTTTCCTACTGCAGATATTAAACTAGACTTTAGTAACTATTATTTATATATGTATGTGTGTACACAAATGTACACATTATATATAGTATATACATACATGTACATATATGACATATGTAAGAAGATTCTATTTTTTCAGGGTGCAATAACTTTTAAGTCTCTTAACAGAGTATAATCTTTTTACCTTTTTTCTATTTTGAGGCAACGTTTATTTCTAAAGAAATAGGTATTTCATTGCATATCCCACAGAGCAGTGAATACCCTGGGGTGAAAGTCCAGAAAAAGTTCTCTTCAAAATTCCCAGAGTTGAGTCCAGTTCTGGCCAAGACCCAATAGATGACTGAATTATTTTCCATGTTGGTGCTTGCATCTAGGCATTATTTAGAGTGAGCTCAGAGGGAATCTGTTTTTCTAAATTAAACATATGAGTTGCTACCTAGCCCTGTCAGGCTGACTTGGTTCATTTATCGTGAACATTATTTAAGTAATGTATTAATTTCCCACTCTTTGTCAGGCACTGTACTAAGGTCTGGCTATATAAGTGATGAAAGGGCATAGTTCCTCCTTTTAAGGAATCTAGTCTAGGAAAAATATCAGACAAGTAAAAGGCGATTATTATGCAGTATAAGTGCCTCATTATTACTGAGAACAAAATACTATAGGAACACAAGAGTTTAGAATACCTTCATGATATTCTAAGTAATCCAGATGACTGCCAAGTTTACCCTTAGACAAGCAAATTTTATGGATTGGACCAACCCTGCTGCCTGTGCTGAGATGGCAATTACTTAGACCAGTTGAATATAGTAAGCAACAGTTAGTATTATTGTTATATTTTTAATGATAATGGTGATGGTAAGGAAAAAACAGTTTACAGAACAAAAATACAATCTTACTCATAATTAAAGTAATGCAAATTAAAATAATAGAGCAATAAATTTAGTCAAAAATTGAGAACCTACGGTGTGCTAGGCACTATTCTCTGTGCTGGGGATATCGCAGGGCTTAAAATAAAGTCATTACTGACCAAGAGCTTATTTTCTAGTTGGGGAAAACAGAAAGTAAACTGATGGATAAGTAATAGATGCTGCATGAGCTCATAATTGACCCACAGTGGGTCTGCAGGGCCCAGCGACCCATTTAGTGCTCATTTTCCTTGTCCTCAAATGCATAACCAAGATTTGACATGTATAGAAGTTGGGGAAAGCCAAGTGGATAGACAACAGTACTACATGTTTATCCCAGAGCTATATTAACTTTCTCACCCTTTGTCTTAATATAGTCCAAAAATGAGAGCTGGACCATCTCTACTTCCCCAAGAGTATCATTTTGATCCATTACATTGACAACATCATGCTGATCAGGCCAAAAAAAATGATGGAGTCAGCATGCTGAGACCTAAGTAAGATACATGCACTTCAGAGGGTGATAAATAAATCCTATGAAGATTCAGGGATCTCCCACATCAATAAAGTTTTAGAGGTCCAGTGATCAGAGGTGTGCCAAAGTAAGCATATAAAGTAAAAGGCAACTTTCTGGATCTCCTACCACAAAGAAAGAAGCACAATGCCTTAAAGGCCTTTGCAATCTGAAAGCAACACATTCCAAACCTAGGAATTTTGCTTTAGTCCTAATACCAGTGTCATGGAAAGCTGCCAGTTTTGAGTGGTGCCCAGAGCAAAAAGGGCTCTGCAGTAAGTCCAGGCTGCAATGCAAGCAGCCCTGCTGGCTTTGGCCATAAGATCCAGTAGATCTTATATTATTGGGGGTATCAGTGGTATAAAATTGGAGTTTATAGTATAGTAGGTCCCAGTGGGAGAATCACAATGTAGACCCCTAAATTCTGGAGCATGGCCATGTCATCTGTTGCTAAATATTATATCCTTTTGAGAAATAGCTCTTGATGTATTACTTGGCCCTTGTGGACATGGAATGCCTGCCCACAGGACACCAAATACTAAGAACTACCCATTATGAGGTGGATTGTATTTTGTAGCCATCAAGTCATAAAGTCAAACAGATTGGGGCTGAAAGTGTAGTTAATGGTAGAATTCTAGGCTGCCATGTGGGAGACACAGGTTCAATTCCTGACCTGTCACTTTCCCTCCCCTCTCCAAAAAAAATTCAACGAATGGTGCTGCAACAATAGGATAGTCACATGAAAAAAGAATAAAATGTGACCCCCCCCACCATACAGCATACAAAAATACTTTTTTGAGTAAAACAGATCAAGCAACAATACATGAACTGATATATCTGTTGTCCAAGCAACGCGAGAGTGCAAAAATAAATTTCAATAGCAGAAAGCCCAGACCTTCATGTCACCCACCGTGATTTACACCAGTATTTTTCCCTCAGCTCACACCTGTGCCAATAGGGGTTCCTCGATGACCAGGGGGAAGAGGAGGAACAAGCCTGAGCTTGGGTTATGGATGGGTTGGCTTGGCACGTGCGAGCGAGCCAAAAATGGACAATGACTGCATTACAACCATATTCAGAGGTGGCCTTGAAAAGAGTGAAGAAAGAAAATCTTGCCAAGGGTCAGAGATATAAGTGGTGTATGAATACTACTGAAGAAACGTATGTGAGGAAGAAGTGGTCCAAAATAAGAATATGTATTAGTTATTTACTACTCCATTACAAGTTACTCTAACATTCGCTGATTTAAAACAACATGTATCTCACAGTTTCTGTGGGTTAGAAATCTGGTATGACTTGGCTGATTCCTCTGGCTTGGGGTTTTCCACAGGCTGTAATCAAGGTGTTCATTAACCTGGAGTTCTCTCCAGGCTTGAGGGAGGGAAGATCTGCTTCCAAGCTCACATATGTGGTTGTTCGCAAGACGTGGTTCCTTGCAGGCTGTTATACTAAAGACCTCAGTTCCTTGCTAGCTGTTGGTCAGAGGCCTCCCTCCATTTCTTACCACGTGTCCCTCTCTAGAGAACAGCTCATAATGTGGTAGTTGGCTTACATTAGGTCTAGCAAATAAAAAAGCAAGAGAGGGTGAGAAAGATGGAGGCCACCAGGATGAAAGCAAAATGTAACTCATCTCTGGAGTGACAGCCTATCACTTTTTCTGAATTCCACTTGCTTAGACAAGTAACTTGGTCCAGCCCACACTTGAGGGCAAGGGATTACATAAGAACATGAATACCAGTAGATAGGGATCATCAGGATGCTTCTTAGAAGCTGCCTATCACAAGACAGATTCCTGGGCAATGGCCAGTAGCAGCAGCCTATTAAAACATTAAAATGGCCCACTGAAGGCATAGCTAAAATGTCAGTTTGGTGCACTACCTTGCAAGAATGGAGTACCATTATTCAGAATGTAGCACCTGCACTAAATTAAAAATCTCTTTATGATACTGTATCCCTATAGGAAGAGTACAAAGGGAAGAAACCAGAGCAGTCCCACTTAACCATTATTTCAACTGATTCGTCCTGGAAACTCTGGACTCTGCAGAGTTGGAGATTCTGTTCTACAAAGGGAGTGCCTTCTCACCAAGCAAAACAGCAAGAAGCACCACTAAACTACAAGGTATAGCCTCCACCTAGACACTTTGGAACCCTTGTGTCCAGGGACCAACCGGCAAGAAGAAAAATCACCATCTTGACTGGGGTAATTTACTCTGATCAACAGGTCAGGTAGGACTACTCATAGGGACAGGGAGAAACACATGAAGAACCCAGGTTATGTACTTGGGCACCTCTTGGTACCCCTTTGACCAACTGTTTGCTGTGAAAGGGCACATGCAGCAGCCCTGGCATGAGAAGGATATGAATATCAAGGGTTCAAACCTCTCAGGGATGAAGGCATGGGTTAAACTACCAAAAGAGCCTCTATTACTTGTCAAAGTAAAGGCTGAGCATGAGATGGATTTTAAAATGGAGAGTGGAGGAGGGAAAGGGTTAATACCAGTTTTGGCTGAAGACGATCTATAGACATCAGAATTGTTGTTTGTTCCACTGACCTTCTTTTTCTAGATTTCTCCTCGGGAAGAGAGGCCCATGGTAACCATGGAGGAGCTACTGCTTGAATTTTTGCAGAGAAGTGGATCTGTGCGACTCAGCAGGTAGACTGTGGTGACTATCAAGGTGTGTTCTTCAGATCTCCCTTCAAGAAAAACAGTTGCAAGGGCTAGTCAGTTGACAGCTTCCAGATGCTGCATCCTTGGGTCCACCTTAGCATTCACTCCAAGATTACAGTCTCTCCCAGCCAATGACTGAGATGGTGAGATACTAGAACTGGGCCATTTCTGCCCAACATGGGACTCCTCTGATGGGCAATCTTAATTCTGGAGCACTCCATTTGGCTTGGCTGAGATTTCATCAGAGTTGTACTGCAGCCCAAAGCTCCTTCTACCCAATTCTCCTTCTCTCTATCTCTCCTCTCACAAATGCCCAACCTTCATTACATCCTGAAGGCTCTTTCTGGCTACTCCTGCTCTTTATTCTGTATCTTTCGTGGGCTTTTCTCCAGTACACTTCACGCATGTCTAATTCCTTCTTGGTGACTGTTTCATGGAGGACCTGAACTAACACAAGACAGAGTAAGCTTATCTTTGGAGTTGAAGGTGAAATTTAGGAGAAATTTCTTCAATCTAGATAAAATCTAATCCAACATCACAGTGCCCAAATGTACAAATCCAGACTGCAGTCTGACTTTTAAAGCATTTATTTGTACATTAACAAAAACTGTAAATTCCCATTGCCATTGGAAGTAAGATGCAATGTCTAAGCAGGTGTTCTAGATTGCTAGCTACCAGAATGCAATATACCAGAAGCAGAATAGCTTTTAAAAAGGGGAATTTAATAAGTTGCAAGTTTACAGTTCTAAAGCTGTAAAAAATGTCCACATTAAATCAAGGCTATAGAAATATAGAAATCAAGGCTAAGGTATCCAGGGAAAGATTCCTTGGTTCAAGAAGGCTGATGAGGTTCAGGGTTTCTCTCTCAACTGTAAAGGCACATAGTAAACATGGAGATATCTGCTAGCTTCCTCTCCAGGCTTCTTGTTTCATGAAGCTCCCCTGGGGGTGTTTACCTTCTTCATCTCCAAAGTCTCTGGCGGCATGGGTCCTCTCCAATCTATTTCCTCTTTAAAAGGATTCCAGTAAACTAATCAAGACCCATCTAGGATAGGGGGAGTCACATCTCCCTCTAACCAAAGGCGAATACCCACAACTGGTCGAGTCACATCTCTGAGAAGATAATCTAATCACATTTCCAATCTATAGTACTGAATAGGAATTAAAAGAAACAGCTGCCAGGGGGGCCACAGTGGCTCACCAGGCAGAATTCTCGCCTGCCACGCCAGAGACCCAGGTTCGATTCCTGGTGCCCGCCCATGCAAAAAAAAAAAAAAAAAAAAAAGAAAGAAAGAAAGAAATAGCTGCCTTTACAAGATAAGATGGATCAGGATTAAAAATGGCTTTTCTAGGCAACATAATACTTTCAAATCAGCATAGCAAGTAACTCCTCGGATGGGTAGATGATGAGAACTTAAAGGAGTCAAAGTAGGTGTGTTCTAGTATAAATTTCACTTGGACAGAATCTTGGTGAAGGCCAAGACTTTGAAATGATATTTAAACAGAAAGAGAAACTAATAAATGACACGTTAGATGAGTCAGAGAGCTATCCTTCTCTGCATGAGCTACAGTCCAGTCTTCAAGGCATGTTTCTGATTAAAGGGCTTATGCAATTTATCTTAACAAGAGTGTTTAGCAGGTTTTCTAGCAACGGGGTTGCAAGTTAAATAAAAGATACCTGGAGAATTTTCACATTATCTCTTATTTATCATTCAAACCCTCCTTGTTAGAAAAATTCATTTGCTATTTTTAGTACACCGTCCTCCCAACTTTTTCAAGACACTTAACAGAAGTGCTCTGAGTTTCAGAGGTAATGGAGTAATACAGAAGACGGATGGCAAATTAGGGGAGAAATACATGTGAAGTCCTACTTTTTTATATTTTTGAAATGTTTTTTATTGTTAAATATAACATATATACAAAGAAAATAAAGGAAAATCATTGATTTTCAAAGTACACTTCAACAAGTAGTTACAGAACAGATTTCAGAGTTTGTTATGGGTTACCATTCACTATTTCAGATTTTCCTTCTAGCTGCTCCAAAACACTGGAGGCTAAAATAATTTTTTCTTCTTTTCTGTGAAAAACAGCATATATACAAAAAAGCAATACAATTAAAGCACATTGCAATAGTTAGTTGTAGAATAGATTTCAGAGTTTGGTATGGGTTATAATTCTACAATTTAAGGTATTTACTTCTAGGTACTCTAAGATACTGGAGACAAAAGCAATATCATATATTGATTCAGCCAAGCCCTACTTTTTTTATTTTATTAACGGAAAGAAAAAAAAAAAGAAATTAACACAACATTTAGAAATCATACCATTCTACATATGCAATCAGTAATTCTTAACATCATCACATAGATTCATGATCATCGTTTCTTAGTACATTTGCATCGGTTTAGAGGAACTACCAACACAACAGAAAAAGACACAAAATGTTAATATAGAGAAAAGAAATAAAAGTATTAATAATAGTAAAAAAAAAAAAAAGAAAAACAAAACAAAATAAAACAAAACAAAAAACCCTATAGCTCAGATGCAGCTTCATTCAGTGTTTTAACATGATTACTTTTCAATTAGGTATTATTGTGCTGTCCATTTTTGAGTTTTTGTATCTAGTCCTGTTGCACAGTCTGTATCCCTTCAGCTTCAATTACCCATTGTCTTACCCTGTTTCTAATTCCTGCTGGACTCTGTTACCAATGACATATTTCAAGTTTATTCTCGAATGTCGGTTCACATCAGTGGGACCATACAGTATTTGTCCTTTAGTTTTTGGCTGGACTCACTCAGCATAATATTCTCTAGGTCCATCCATGTTATTACATGTTTCATAAGTTTATCTTGTCTTAAAGCTGCATAATATTCCATCGTATGTATATACCACAGTTTGTTTAGCCATTCTTCTGTTGATGGACATTTTGGCTGTTTCCATCTCTTTACAATTGTAAATAACGCTGCTATAAACATTGGTGTGCAAATGTCTGTTTGAGTTTTTGCCCTTAATTCCTTTGAGTAGATTCCCAGCAATGGTATTGCTGGGTCGTATGGCAATTCTATATTCAGCTTTTTGAGGAACCGCCAAACTGTTTTCCACAGTGGTTGCACCATTTGGCATTCCCACCAACAGTGGATAAGTGTGCCTCTTTCACCGCATCCTCTCCAGCACTTGTCATTTTCTGTTTTGTTGATAATGGCCATTCTGGTGGGTGTGAGATGATATCTCATTGTGGTTTTGATTTGCATTTCTCTAATGGCCAGGGACATTGAGCATCTCTTCATGTGTCTTTTGGCCATTTGTATTTCCTCCTCTGAGAGGTGTCTATTCAAGTCTTTTTCCCATTTTGTAATTGGGTTGGCTATCTTTTTGTTGTTGAGTTGAACAATCTCATTATAAATTCTGGATACTAGACCTTTATCTGATATGTCATTTCCAAATATTGATTCCCATTGTGTAGGCTGTCTTTCTACTTTCTTGATGAAGTTCTTTGATGCACAAAAGTGTTTAATTTTGAGGAGTTCCCATTTATTTATTTCCTTCTTCAGTGCTCTTGCTTTAGGTGTAAGGTCCATAAAACCGCCTCCAATTGTAAGATTCATAAGATATCTCCCTACATTTTCCTCTAACTGTTCTATGGTCTTAGACCTAATGTTTAGATCTTTGATCCATTTTGAGTTAACTTTTGTGTAGGGTGTGAGATATGGGTCTTCTTTCATTCTTTTGCATATGGATATCCAGTTCTCTAGGCACCATTTATTGAAGAGACTGTTCTGTCCCAGGTGAGTTGGTTTGACTGCCTTATCAAAGATCAAATGTCCATAGATGAGAGGGTCTATATCTGAGCACTCTATTCGATTCCATTGGTCGATATATCTATCTTTATGCCAATACCATGCTGTTTTGACCACTGTGGCTTCATAATATGCCTTAAAGTCAGGCAGTGCAAGACCTCCAGCTTCGTTTTTTTTCCTCAAGATGTTTTTAGCAATTCGGGGCACCCTGCCCTTCCAGATAAATTTGCTTATTGGTTTTTCTATTTCTGAAAAATACGTTGTTGGGATTTTGATTGGTATTGCATTGAATCTGTAAATCAATTTAGGTAGGATTGACATCTTAACTATATTTAGTCTTCCAATCCATGAACACGGTATGCCCTTCCATCTGTTTAGGTCTTCTGTAATTTCTTTTAGCAGTTTTTTGTAGTTTTCTTTATATAGGTTTTTTGTCTCTTTAGTTAAATTTATTCCTAGGTATTTTATTCTTTTAGTTGCAATTGTAAATGGGATTCGTTTCTTGATTTCCCTCTCCGCTTGTTCATTGCTAGTGTATAGAAAAGCTACAGATTTTTGAATGTTGATCTTGTAACCTGCTACTTTGCTGTACTCATTTATTAGCTCTAGTAGTTTTGTTGTGGATTTTTCCGGGTTTTCGACGTATAGTATCATATCATCTGCAAACAGTGATAGTTTTACTTCTTCCTTTCCAATTTTGATGCCTTGTATTTCTTTTTCTTGTCTAATTGCTCTGGCTAGAACCTCCAACACAATGTTGAATAATAGTGGTGATAGTGGACATCCTTGTCTTGTTCCTGATCTTAGGGGGAACGTTTTCAATTTTTCCCCATTGAGGATGATATTAGCTGTGGGTTTTTCATATATTCCCTCTATCATTTTAAGGAAGTTCCCTTGTATTCCTATCCTTTGAAGTGTTTTCAACAGGAAAGGATGTTGAATCTTGTCAAATGCCTTCTCTGCATCAATTGAGATGATCATGTGATTTTTCTGCTTTGATTTGTTGATATGGTGTGTTACATTAATTGATTTTCTTATGTTGAACCATCCTTGCATACCTGGGATGAATCCTACTTGGTCATGATGAATAATTCTTTTAATGTGTTGTTGGATACGATTTGCTAGAATTTTATTGAGGATTTTTGCATCTATATTCATTAGAGAGATCGGCCTGTAGTTTTCTTTGCTTGTAATATCTTTGCCTGGTTTTGGTATGAGGGTAATGTTGGCGTCATAGAATGAATTAGGTAGTTTTCCCTCCACTTCGATTTTTTTGAAGAGTTTGAGGAGAGTTGGTACTAATTCTTTCTGGAATGTTTGATAGAATTCACATGTGAGGCCGTCTGGTCCTGGACTTTTCTTTTTCGGAAGCTTTTGAATGACTGCTTCAATTTCTTTACTTGTGATTGGTTTGTTGAGGTCATCTATTTCTTCTTGAGTCAAAGTTGGTTGTTCATGTCTTTCCAGGAACCCGTCCATTTCATCTAAATTGTTGTATTTATTAGCGTAAAGTTGTTCATAGTATCCTGTTATTACCTCCTTTATTTCTGTGAGGTCAGTAGTTATGTCTCCCCTTCCATTTCTGATCTTATTTATTTGCATCCTCTCTCTTCTTCTTTTTGTCAATCTTGCTAAGGGCCCATCAATCTTATTGATTTTCTCATAGAACCAACTTCTGGCCTTATTGATTTTCTCTTCTTTCTACGTTCTTGATGAAGTTCTTCGATGCACAAAAGTGTTAATTTTGAGGAGCTCCCATTTATTTATTTCTTTCTTCAGTGCTCTTGCTTTAGGTTTAAGGTCCATAAACCGCCTCCAGGTGTAAGAGTCATAAGATATCTCCCTACATTTTCCTCTAACTGTTTTATGGTCTTAGACCTAATGTTTAGATCTTTGATCCATTTTGAGTTAACTTTTGTATAAGGTGTGAGATACGGGTCTTCTTTCATTCTTTTACATATGGATATCCAGTTCTCTAGGCACCATTTATTGAAGAGACTGTTCTGTCCCAGGTGAGTTGGCTTGACTGCCTTATCAAAGATCAAATGTCCATAGATGAGAGGGTCTCTATCTGAGCACTCTATTCGATTCCATTGGTCGATATACCTATCTTTATGCCAATACCATGCTGTTTTGACCACTGTGGCTTCATAATATGCCTTAAAGTCAGGCAGCGCGAGGCCTCCAGCTTCGTTTTTTTTCCTCAAGATGTTTTTAGCAATTCGGGGCACCCTGCCCTTCCAGATAAATTTGCTTATTGGTTTTTCTATTTCTGAAAAATACGTTGTTGGGATTTTGATTGGTATTGCATTGAATCTGTAGATCAGTTTAGGAAGGATTGACATCTTAATTATATTTAGTCTTCCAATCCATGAACACGGTATGCCCTTCCATCTATTTAGGTCTTCTGTGATTTCTTTTAGCAGTTTTTTTTGTATTTTTCTTTATATAGGTTTTTTGTCTCTTTGGTTAAATTTATTCCTAGATATTTTATTCCTTTAGTTGCGACTGTAAATGGGATTCGTTTCTTGATTCCCCCCTCAGCTTGTTCATTACTAGTGTATAGAAAAGCTACAGATTTTTGAATGTTGATCTTGTAACCTGCTACTTTGCTGTACTCTTTTATTAGCTCTAGTAATTTTGTTGTGGATTTTTCCGGGTTTTCTACGTATAGTATCATATCGTCTGCAAACAGTGATAGTTTTACTTCTTCCTTTCCAATTTTGATGCCTTGTATTTCTTTTTCTTTTCTAATTGCTCTGGCTAGAACTTCCAACACAATGTTGAATAATAGTGGTGATAGTGGACATCCTTGTCTTGTTCCTGATCTTAGGGGGAAAGTTTTCAATTTTTCCCCATTGAGAATGATATTAGCTGTGGGTTTTTCATATATTCCCTCTATCATTTTAAGGAAGTTCCCTTGTATTCCTATCTTTTGAAGTGTTTTCAACAGGAAAGGATGTTGAATCTTGTCAAATGCCTTCTCTGCATCAATTGAGATGATCATGTGATTTTTCTGCTTTGATTTGTTGATGTGGTGTATTACATTAATTGATTTTCTTATGTTGAACCATCCTTGCATACCTGGGATGAATCCTACTTGGTCATGATGTATAATTCTTTTAATGTGTTGTTGGATACGATTTGCTAGAATTTTATTGAGGATTTTTGCATCTATATTCATTAGAGAGATTGGTCTGTAGTTTTCTTTTTTTGTAATATCTTTGCCTGGTTTTGGTATGAGGGTGATGTTGGCTTCATAGAATGAATTAGGTAGTTTTCCCTCCACTTCGATTATGTTGAAGAGTTTGAGGAGAGTTGGTAATAATTCTTTCTGGAATGTTTGATAGAATTCACATGTGAAGCCGTCTGGTCCTGGACTTTTCTTTTTAGGGAGCTCTAATGACTAATTCAATCTCTTTACTTGTGATTGGTTTGTTGAGGTCATCTATTTCTTCTTGAGTCAAAGTTGGTTGTTCATGTCTTTCCAGGAACCCGTCCATTTCATCTAAATTGTTGTATTTATTAGCATAAAGTTGTTCATAGTACCCTGTTGTTACCTCCTTTATTTCTGTGAGGTCAGTAGTTATGTCTCCTCTTCCATTTCTGATCTTATTTATTTGCATCCTCTCTCTTCTTCTTTTTGTCAATCTTGCTAAGGGCCCATCAATCTTATTGATTTTCTCATAGAACCAACTTCTGGTCTTATTGATTTTCTCTATTGTTTTCATGTTTTCAATTTCATTTATTTCTGCTCTAATCTTTGTTATTTCTTTCCTTTTGCTTGGTTTGGGATTAGTTTGCTGTTCTTTCTCCAGTTCTTCCAAGTGGACAGTTAATTCCTGCATTTTTGCCTTTTCTTCTTTTCTGATAAAGGCATTTAGGGCAATAAATATCTCTCTTAGCACTGCCTTTGCTGTGTCCCATAAGTTTTGATATGTTGTGTCTTCATTTTCATTCGCCTCTAGGTATTTACTAATTTCTCTTGCAATTTCTTCTTTGACCCACTTGTTGTTTAAGAGTGTGCTGTTGAGCCTCCATGTTATTGTGAATTTTCTGGCACTCCGCCTATTATTGATTTCCAACTTCATTCCTTTATGATCCGAGAAAGTGTTGTGTACGATTTCAATCTTTTTAAATTTGTTAAGACTTGCTTTGTGACCCAGCATATGGTCTATCTTTGAGAATGATCCATGAGCACTTGAAAAAAAGGTGTATCCTGCTGTTGTGGGATGTAATGTCCTATAAATGTCTGTTAAGTCTAGCTCATTTATAGTAATATTCAGATTCTCTATTTCTTTATTGATCCTCTGTCTAGATGTTCTGTCCATTGATGAGAGTGGTGAATTGAAGTCTCCAACTATCATGGTATATGTGTCTATTTCCCTTTTCAGTGTTTGCAGTGTATTCCTCACGTATTTTGGAGCATTCTGGTTCGGTGCGCAAATATTTATGATTGTTATGTCTTCTTGTTTAATTGTTCCTTTTATTAGTATATAGTGTCCTTCTTTGTCTCTTTTAACTGTTTTACATTTGAAGTCTAATTTGTTGGATATGAGTATAGCCACTCCTGCTCTTTTCTGGTTGTTATTTGCATGAAATATCTTTTCCCAACCTTTCACTTTCAACCTATATTTATCTTTTGGTCTAAGATGTGTTTCCTGTAGACAGCATATAGAAGGATCCTGTTTTTTAATCCATTCTGCCAGTCTATGTCTTTTGATTGGGGAATTCAGTCCATTAACATTTAGAGTTATTACTGTTTAGATAATATTTTCCTCTACCATTTTGCCTTTTGTATTATATATATCATATCTGACTTTCCTTCTTTCTACACTCTTCTCCATACCTCTCTCTTCTGTCTTTTTGTATCTGACTCTAGTGCTCCCTTTAGTATTTCTTGCAGAGCTGGTCTCTTGGTCACAAATTCTCTCAGTGGCTTTTTGTCTGAAAATGTTTTAATTTCTCCCTCATTTTTGAAGGACAATTTTGCTGGATATAGGAGTCTTGGTTGCAAGCCCTACTTTTTATTATGATTAAAACTTGTAAAAAAATAATATCTCAATCAAAGCATGATTATTAAACATCTAAAGCTCATGCTTTGGATTTTTTTTTCATAGAATTAAAGAATTTTTTAGAGAAGCTGATAGGTTGTGAGTTTATCATCAAAAGGTCACAGAATCCCATATTCTTTTAATTGCAAATATCTCCATTAGGACTTTGGAACACTCCCGCCTTATTGTTATTAAAAGTTTTTATATAAGTTGAGTAGTAGCTGATAAAGGACAAGAAGGAGTATAGACAAGTTTTAATATAATATAAAATAAGAGCTAACATTTACTGTGGGCAGATTTATGGAGATTATTTCATTTATTTCAAACAAGGTCCTCATAAGGTAAGATACCATCACTAGCTTTACTCTCTAGATGAGAAAACTAAGATTTAGAGAAGGTAAGCAATTTGTTCAACATCATTGTATGACTCTAAGGAAAATTTTTCTATAAAGGCCATATTGTCGTAGCTACTCAATTCTGCCATTGTAGGGGTGAAAGCAGCAATAAGCAATAGTTTAAATGAATGGATCAGGCTGTGTTCCAATAAAATTTTATTTACAGAAAAAAAGTCCAGCTAGATTTGACTAGCAGACCTAGCCACTGTGAATGTTGTTTCCTGTTCTTAGGTGAGAACAGGTTTATGCTATTAAGTTGTGAATCACATAGGTTACTCTTCCAAATAAGTACAGTTGGAAACCTACAGAAAAAATTATAACCAAGTTGGAGCTATTTAAAATATAAACTTGTTCATTTAGCAAATACAAGTTCTGTGTATACTAAATACCATTACTGCTGGGATTGTGAAAATATGATATAATGGATATGTTAATGGAGGTTACGGTGGGAAAAAAAGGTAAACACATAATTACTGTTTTAATACAATATGCAAAGTGCCATATAATAGAAGCAGTGGTTGGATGCCAAGGGAACATAGAGGAGGGGTAGCTAATATGGCCTGGGGAACTAGGGAGCTTCTGGTAGAATAGGCCAAAGATTGATTTTTTTCAAGATGGCAGAGAAGGGAGTTCTAGGATTCAGTTTGTCTTCCAGGAAAGCTGGTTAATAGCCAGGAATTATCCAAAACAACTTTGGAGGGCTCTGGCGACCAGAAGAACACCATACACCATCTAGGGAAGAACAGAAGGAAAAGTCTGATAAACTGCAGTGAAGATAAGCGAGTAGATTCTTCCATGCTGCAGAGGCTGGTGTCCATCCCCCAGAGGCATAGCAGGCTGCCTCAGGAGCCACTCCCGGCCTAGAAATAGAAGCCATTTTTCCCAAGAACAGTAGAGAGTGACACTGAGCACTAATTGCAGCTTTTTATTAACACATTCGGAGTGCTGCATTCCAGCTCTGAGAATAGCCACAGTCTCAACCCACCCAGGACAGAAAACAGCTGGCAGTCTCCATTTCAACCCTGTCCCAGACAGGGGTGGAGATGGGGCTGATCGAGAGACACAGTAACTTTTCAGAGTGGTAAGGAACAGTTGGCTGGATGGCAGCTCTTCCGCAAGAAAAGGGGGTAGCATGAACCAGCACAGTTTGTAGCTTTGATTACAGAATTCAGATCACAGGGTCTAGTATCTGACCACAATTTTCAAACTGGCAGCCACTATTTCAACCACATGACCAGCAATGGCACAGTCAGCTGAGAATTAAAGGCACCACCACCTTAAGTCTGTGGTAAACAGTTGACTGAAGAGCTAGGACACACATACCAGAAAAACACAATTTTGGTGGAACCATCATAGAGAAGATTGGCACCCTTACAGATCTCCTTTCTGTGTACTATGGAACTGACCTACACCCCCTTCATGGGTCCCTGGGCCTGTTTTGACTGGGAAATGCTGACTTGGGAAAGTCCTTTCTGGGGGATCCCCCTCCCAGAATTAGCCCTCCAGGTAGAAACAGATAGAGAGAATGAAATGAATTAAAAACTTATAGAGGCAAATAAAAAACTAACAGAGTTGATCAACATTCCCGGAAGAAAAATAGGGGAAATGAAGGTTTCCCCAGTGTGTGTGTGTGTGTGTGAAACAATTGAACAAACAGCACAATCTCAAAAATTGTACCATATATCTAGGGCAAGAATTAGATAAATAAGAGCTAAAAAATTTGGATTAGTTAAACCTGAGCTATGCTAAAGATCTAAAATAAGTTGATCCAAGTGTCAAAGAAGAGCTGTAGCACAAAGCCAAAGAAAACCCTGGATAAGAGAAAGACACTGGCTTACAGAATAAATTCATCAAGAAAATCAGATGTCTAAAGACCAGCAAACAACTACAAGCCATACTAAATAATAGGAAGATATGGTCCGGTCAAAGGAATAGAATAAAACTTCAGATGAGATACAGAAATTGAAATAACTAATAAATGACATTCAAAAAAATCTCCTAAATCAATTAAAGAAGATGAAGAAAATAAGGATATTAAGAAAATACTGGGTGAGCATAAAGAAGAATTTGATAGCATGCAAAAACATAACAGAACTTATGAGAATGAAAGGCACAATTGAAAAGAAAAAATTACACTAGAAGCATACAATGGCAAATTTGAACAGGCAATAGAAAGGATCAGTGAACCAGAAGCAAGGATCAGTGAACTTTTGAACTGTTACAGTCAGAATAACAGAGAAAATAATGGAAAAAATGGAACAGGGTCTCAGGAAATTTTGAATGACAGCACAAAGAATATAAATATACATATCACAGGTGTTCCAGAAGGAGAAGAGAGGGGAAACTGGGGCAGAAAGAATACCTGAAGAAATAATAGTTGAAAATTTCCCAACTCTTATAAAGACATGAGTATATGTCCAAGAATCACAATGTTCCTCAAACAGAATAAATCCTAATAGACTTACTTCGAGATACATACTAATCAGAATATCAAATGCCAAAGATGAAGAGAGAATTCTGAAATCAGCAAGAAAAAAGCGATTCATCACATTCAAGAGATGCTCAATAAGACTAAGTTTCAATTTCTCATCAGAAATCATATCAATAAGAAGGCAGTAATGTGATATATTTAGGGTACTCAAAAAGAGAAACTGCCAGGCAAGAATTCTTTAACTGGCAAAACTGTCCTTCAAAATTGAGGGAGAGTTTAAAATATTCACAAACAGAAACTGAGAGAGTTTGTTAACAAGAGATCTGTCCTACAAGAAATACTAAAGGGAATGCTACAGGCTGAAAGAAAAAGACAGGAGAGAGAGGCTTGGAGGGGAGTGTAGAATTGAAGATTATCGGTAAGGCCACCTAAAGGGTAAAAACGGGGGTGAGAATAAGATATGACATATAAAAGCCAGAGGACAAAATGGTTGAGATAAGTACTGACTTTATAGTAAAAACATTTAATGTTAATAAGTTAAACTCCCCAATCAAAAGACACAGATTGACAGAATGGATTAAAAATATGATCAATCAAAATGCTTTCTGCAAAAGACTCATCTTAGAGCCAAAGACACAAATAGGTTGAAAAAAGATACTCCACACAAACAGTAACCAGAATAGAGCTGGGGTAGCTGTACTAATATTGGACAAAATAGACTTTAAATGCAAAATTGTTCAAAGAGACAAAGAAGGACATTACATAGTAATAAAGGGGAAAATCCACCAAGGAGAAATAGCAATCATAAATATTTATGCATCTAAGCAGTGTGTCTCAAACTACACAAGGCAAAAATTGGCAATATTGAAAGGAAAAATAGACATCTCTACGGTAATAGTTGGAGACTTCAATACACTGCTCTCATCAATAGATAGAACATCTAACAGAGGATTAATAAGGAAACAGAGAACTTAAATAATTTGATTAATGAAGTAGACCTAACAGACATTTATGGAACATTGCACCACAAAACAGTAGGATATACATTCTTCTCAAGTGCTCATGGATGATTGTCCAGAATAGACCACATATTGGGCCTCAAAGCAGGTTCAATAAATTTTAAAAGATTGAAATTATACAAACGCTTTTTCTGATCATAATGGAATGAAGCTGGAAATAAAAAGCAGGTGAAGAATTGGAAAATTCACAATTACATGGAGGGTAAACAACACACTCTTAACAGTCAGTCAAAGAAGAAACTACAAGAGAATTCAGTAAACATTTTGAGACAAATGAAAATGAGAACACAATGTCTTTAAACTTTTGGGGATGGGCAGTGTAACAGTGGCTTGGTGGTAGAATTCTCTCCTGCCATGCCAGAGACCCGGTTTGATTCCTGGTTGCCTGCCCATGCAAAAAAAAAAAAAAAAAAAAAAGACCAACTAATGAGGATGCAGTAGAAGTAGTGCTGAGAGGAAGATTTATAGCCCTAGCTAAAAGTGAAGACCTCACTGCATACCTGGAGGAACTAGAAAAAGAACAATAAACTAACACCAAAGCAAGCAGTATGAAAAAAAATTATAATCATTCAAGCAGAAGTAAATGAAATTGAGAATAAAAAAAAAGAATCAACAAAACCAAAAGTTAGTTCTTTGAGCAAATCAATAAAATCAACAAACCCTTAGCTAGACTAACAAGGAAAAAAAGAGAGAAGATGCAAATAAATAAAATCAGTAATGAGAGCAGTGACATTACTACTGACCCAACAGAAATAAAAAAGATCATAAGAGGATACTATGAACAACTGTATGCCAACAAACTAGACAAACGAGATGAAATGGACAATTTCCAAGAAATATATGAACAACCTATACTAACCCTAGGAAAAACAGAAGACCTCAACAAACCAATCATTAAGTAAAGAGATTGAAATGGTCATCAAAAACCTACTAAGAAAAAAAGTCCAGGACCAGATGGTTTCACAAGTGAATACTACCAATTATCCAAGAAAAATTAACACAAATCCTGTGCAAAATCTTCTAAAAAATCGAAGAAGAGGGAATACTACCTAACTCATTCTATGAAGCTAATATCAAAGCTAATACCCAAAGTCCAAGTACCCATAAAGACATTACAATGAAAGAAAATTACAGGCCAATTTCCAGAATGAACACAGATGCAAAAATCCTAATCAAAATACTAGCAAATCAAATTCAACAGCACATTAAAATAATTATACATCACAAACAAGTGGGTTTTATCCCAGTTATGCAGGAAACACAAGAAAATTAATTAATGTAATACACCACATTGACAAATGAAAGGGGGAAAACACATGATCATTTAAATTGACATGGAAAAAGCATTTGACAAAATCCAGCATTCTTTCTTGTCATAGAAAAACTAGAAGAGAAGAAAACTTCCTCAACATGATAAAGGACATAAAAACTCACAGCTAACATCATACTCAATGGTAAGGGACTGAGAAATTCCGCTCTTAGATCTGGAACAAGACAAGGATATTCATTGACACCACTGTTATTCAACATGGTGTTAGAAGTTCTAGCTAGAACAATTAGGCAAGAAAAATAAGTAAAAGGCATTCAAATGGGAAAAGAAGAAGTAAAATTTTCACTATTTGCAGATAACATGATCCTATATTTAAACCCCTGAAAAATCTACAACAAAGCTGCTAGAGCTAATAAACAAGTTCAGCAAAGTGATATGATACAAGATCAACACGCAAAAATTAGTAGTGTTTCTATACACTAGTAATAAGCAACCTGAGGAGGAAATCAAGAAAACACTCCATTTATAAGAGCAGCTAAAAGAATCAAATATCTAGGAATAAATTTAACCAAAATTGAAAAGGACTTGTACACTGAAAACGACAAAATATTGCTAAAAAAATTTAAAGAAAACCTAAATAAATGGAAGGATATTCCATGTCCTTGGATTGGAAGTTTAAATACAGTTAAGATGCCAATTCTATCCAAATTGGTTTACAGATTCAATGCAATCCAATCTAAGTTTCAACACCTGACTTTGCAGAAATGAAAAAGCCAATTATCAAATTTATTTGGAAGGGCAGGAAGCCCCAAATATCCAAAAACATCCTGAGAAAGAAGAACAAAATTAGAGAACTCACATATCCTGACTTTACACTGTGTATATATGACACAGTGGTCAAAACAGCATGGTCCTGGCAGAAAAATAGACATATTTATCAATGGAATCAAATTGAGAGTTCAAAAATAGACCCTTACATTTATGGTCATTTATGGTCAATTGATTTTTGACAAAGTTGCCAAATCCACTCAACTTGGACAGAATATTCTCTTCAACAAATGGTGATTGGAGAACTGGATATGTATATTCAAAAGAATTAAAGAGGACCTCTATCTCATACTTTGTACAAAAAAATTGACCCAAAATGGATCAAAAACCGAAATAGAAGAGTTAGGACAGAAACTCCTGGAAGAAAATGTAGGAAAGCATCATCAAAATCTTGTGATAGGAGGTGGTTTCTTAGACATACACCCAAAGCACAAATAATGAAAGAAGAAATAGATAAGTGGGACCCCCTCAAAATTAAATACTTTTGTACTTCAAGGACTTTGTCAAGAAAGTGAAAAGGTAGCCTACTCAATGGGAGAAAATATTTGGAAACCACATATTTAATAAGGGTTTAATATCCAAAATATATTAAGAAATCCTACAACTCAATAATAAAATAACAAACAACCCCATTTAAAAGACATTTGCATACAAATGTTTATAGCAGTATTATTCACAATTGCCAGAAGATGGAAGCATTCCAAGTATCCATCAACTGAGGAATAAATAAACATAGTATGGTATGTATATATTTTATATACATATTATATATATATATATATATATATATAATATATATATAACGGAATATTATTTAGCTGTAAGAAGGAATGAGATCCTGATGTATATGATAACATGCATGAACCTTGAGGATATTTTGCTGAGTGCAATAAGCCAGACACAAAAGGACAAACATGGTATAGTCTCCTCAATATGAACTAATTATAATGCACAAAATCTTGGAGTTAAAATCTAGGGCACAGGTTATCAGAGATAGAATGAGGGTAAAGAATGGGGAGCTGATGCTTAATTGGTACAGGATTTTTAATGAGGTTCACACTAAATGTCTGGAAATGGATCTAGCTGATGGTAGCACATTACTGTGAGTGTAACTAACAGGGCTGAATTATGGGTGTGATTAAGGTTGAAAGGGGAAGTTTAGGGTCATGCATGTCACTAGAAGGAAAGCTAGAGCATAAAACATGGGACTGTATAACCTAGTGGACCTTACTGTGGATGATGACTGTGGTGAATTGTACAAATACAAGAACAATCTTACATGAACTAGAACAACTGTACATTGCTATACTAAGGTGTTGGAAATAGGGTGGTATGTGGGGACTGTATTTAACAGTAATACTGTAATATTCTTTCATAAATTGTAATAAAAGTACTATACCAATGATAAGTGTTAATAATAGTGGGTATGAGGGGTATGGGAGTTTTCTTTATGGAGCAGTGAGAATGTTCTCAAACTGATTGTGGGGATGAATGCACAACTCTGTGACTATATTGAGAGTCACTCAGCATATTCTTTGGATGGATTGCATAGTGTGTGAATACAACTTAAAAAAAAAAAAAATTGGCCTGTGATGTAGTGCCAACTCTGCTCCATTCTCCAGGAGCAGAGATTATACGAGTAACAATAACTGGAGCATGGCTTCAGCTTGCAGTACAACCTCCATCAGTTTCAAGTTCATTTTCTTAATAGTGTAAATGCCTTTTGTACCAGTGCTTGACAATGCACCAGTATCACTTGGGAGGCTGTTCAAAGAAATCACGAGTTTCTTTTTTTTTTTTTTTTTTTTTTTTTTTTAAAGGAAAGACAGAGAGAAGGAAGGAAGGATAGAAGGAAGGAAGGAAGGAAGAAAGGGAAACATTTTTAAACATTTTCTTGTTTTATTGTATTCTGTTTCTCCGTTTTTGTTACATGGGCTGGGGCCGGGAATCGAACCGAGGTCCTCCGGCATAGCAGGCAAGCACTTTGCCCGCTGAGCCACCGCGGCCCACCCACGAGTTTCTTTTTAAGGATCTTAGTTTCTCTAATTTTGTCTTGGATCCTGATCTTCTCTGAGAAGCCATCAACCACATACTCATTTATCATCTATTCACCCAAAGAAAAGCCTGTAGAGCAAATGGGTAACTATGGATTGGTCTACCAGTGGTTCTAAACCCTGGCTATGTATGAAATACTTACTTGAAAGAGAATTCTTGAGCTCTGGTCCTAGAGTTTGTGATTTAGAAAATCTTTGTTCATTGTCTGAGAATCCAGTTTTTTTAAGAAGCCCTACAAGTGATTGCAATGCGCATGAACGAGGTTTAGAAACTGCTGGTCGGGAAGATTTCTAAAGTTGCTTTTAACCTTTTCCATCTGCTATTCTATGTTTATTGCCATGACTACATTTACAAACATCCTATCAAGAAGGAAGGGAAGATCGAAATGGTTTTAGGGGTGTTTACCGTGGTTTCTACCTTCCATCACTGCCATTTAAGGAAGATGATTTCTTTGATATGCTGCTGTTGTGTGGGAGTCAACTTTGATGCCCTAATATGCTGAATAATGGTCAGGAGTTTCTCCTTGTTAGGTAACAGAACAAAAATGTGAATCTTGGAGGGATCATGCCTGCATGCTTACTTCAGACATGCTTTACATAGTAACAGAGCGGCACCTGAATGTCAGTCGAGCGTAGCAAAATACAATCAAGATTTTTCCTGCCTCCAAGTTCTGAACCAGCAGGATTTGGCAGCCTCCTTAGCTTCAGTGCTGGTTTAAACTTAAAGGCATGTCCAGTAGAGTCATCAAATGCTAGTTGGCAAAAAGTATAAGCAGGGGAAGTAAAAGGGTATTGGAAAAGGAGCATGTAAGAGAAGGAATATTCAAAGACAATCAGAAAGAAAAGAAACACAGAATTGGTAGAGGGTCTTCTATTTCCTGATTCTGTTTTAAAAATTAAGCCACAAGACCAGCAGTAGGGTTTTCAACCTAAGAAAGGCTCTGGAAAGCAATTTGGATATTAAATTATTGCATTTGTCTCTTTAGTTGATATAAGGAAGGGATCATCTGCTTAAACTGAACATATATAAATAAGATGGTCTAATAGAGACAACCTTATAAAGTTATGAAATGATATTAGGCTTAATAGTTTCTTCATAGGTTTGTTTTTAGAGATTTTTAAAGATATATTATTATTAGGAATTCCTGAGTCTCAATTCTCCATTGTCACAGTAGTTCCTATTATTGATGTATTGGAAAAAGTGCCCATCCTATATGTGCCTAAATTTCTTTATTGTAATATTTGCCATGCTGCTCAATCATTAAGGCAAAGTAAGCTTTGTAAATGGCCAGCTTATTTTGCCTAATGATTATGACTTAAGACTCTTAGGGATTAATCAGCCAGTGAGTTCAACTACCATAGCTACAGCTCCAAAATTGTTACTGAGGCTACTATGAATACTGAAAATGAAAACTGGCGTGATTTCAACTGGTTTTGAACAGCAAGTACTTTTCCAAACAGTCTACTCTTAAATTTCCATGTTTTGAAACAGACTGCACTTTTTCATATTACTTTGGAATGCAATTTTATTCTAACATTTGAATATGGATGTTTCCAAAATTCTGGGAATTCATTAGATTTTAAGTAAAATAATGTTGGCCTGCTGGGAAGCCTCAGCTCTGAAAAAACAAGAAAGCAGGCTAATTCTCCATTCTTAAAGATGAGTTAAGTATGCAGGGGGCAGGGGAATAACGTTACAAAGTAATTGAAAGGTGGATTTGTCATGGATTTGGATAATCAACATTTGGCTTCAGTGAAAGAGATAGTTTAGACCTTGTTTTTCCTCAGAGCATCCCCCCCTAAGTTACTACCCAAAGTGAAAACAAATGATCATTTTCGACCAGGATTTTAACTGTATTATGAAATACTTCTGTTTTTTTAAAAGTACCACTAATATTTATAGGCACTAGCTGGATCAGGTTCAGCATTTTATCTTATCATGTGTTTTTGTCTTAATATGAAAGAGGGGAAATAGGGGATTGTACTTTCCGAGTCTGCCTCAGAAAGAGAAGGGCCATTCATTTGTGGAAAATAGTTAATATTTCCTCTTTCCCTTTCTCTGATCTCTCCTTTACTTCTCCTCCAAGGTAAATTTCCCACAGTGGGATCTGCCTGACATCATGATAGGAGAATGAAGGGAAATGGACATCATTTTGGTGTTCCCTAAGATCCCTCCTGGAGAGAGGCAGATGGTGGAAGGCATTCTCCATCAATGGCTGACAGAGTGCTCCAAGGTGTATCTCCTAGAGGGAAAACAACTGAGTCCTCAAGAGCAGACAGCATAAGTAATTTGGGGAAAATAAACACATCCTGGTAACACCAATGGTCTACAAATTTTACCTGTGCATCAGCCAGCTAATAAAACCTTTCAAGGAAACTTCTTGTGCAATGATAATATATCTTATCCTAATTCTGTAACTTTATCAAATTGTTTGAGAGTCATTTAAAACAACACATATATGCATGCATACAGAGTGTGTTTTGCACAGTTCAAGAAACTCTCCTTCCCTAAAAGAAGAGTACCCACAGTAGCCATTCATCGATTGCATTAATAAAAGTTAAGACTTGAGAGGAACTTTAAAAACCTTGTCTAACCCATTCGTTTTTATAGATAAGGAAAAAGCAGCACGGAGAACTTTAGTAAATTTCCCAAAGTTACACAACTAGTACCTGGCAAATCAAAGAAGAAAATCCAGGCCTGGCATTGCATGCTTGTATGAGGGTGTATGTGAATGCATATTGTGTCTGCTTGTCTATGTGTGACTCTGCATATGTGCATGTGTTTTCTTACCACATCCAGGGAAGAAATGTCCTGAGAGACATTTCAAAACTCATTAAAAAATTAACGTTATGGAAGTTGAAATTGAAGTTGACTTATTTATTAAATTTATTAAACCCAAACTCTTTGCTGAGGATCCTCAGGGCACATTCACATTAAAATAGTTTAAGCCATATAAAAGCCCCATTTTAATTACTAAGTACACATGCCAACTAGGAAAGACGGACTTTGGAGCTGCAGCTACTGTCAATAAACAAGAGCAAATGCTTAGCACAGCTTGAGTCCTGTCTGCTATGTAGAACTCCCCCTGCTATGGTTTAGCACTGGCCTCAGAGGAAGTGCAGTGATGAGGATTATATTCAAGTTCATTGGGGAAATGCAGGAATGTAATCTCGGTGATGATTCAGAAAAATAACTAACTTCTGATGCATAGGAGAATAAGACTTTATACATATAAGAAATCAAAGTAATGTCTAACAACTTGGCATCAACTGGCTAACATTCCTATGAGTGTTAGGTGACTGCATCCTACTTTCTAGCTTTAATCATTTTGGCCAGGTTTACTATTTCTCATGGTTCACTTTTGTCGGTTAGCACAGTGGTCCTCAAAGAGCAGCTGTGAGGGTCTACCAGATGGTTAGTCTCCAGCAGTATTAGTATTTCCACATAGCTTAGTGGGCAGCTGCTTGAACTGTGAACCCATGCTTTACTCGCCATGCAATTTCATGCCCCTTCGTCTGCGCTGTACCCTCTGCCTTGCATGCCTGCTCCCCTTCTCTGACTTCTATACTATGTTTCAAAGACTGGGTCTAAATGTTTTCTCCTCTATGAAGGTTTTCCCTGACCCCTGAGGGGTGGTACTAATCTCTCCTCCCAGAATGTTCCCTTATACTTAGTATATAACCTCCATTACAGCACTTTTCAGATAATATCAAAATCACGAATTTACCTTTCTATTTTTCAGAGTAGAATGGAGCTCTGTGAAGACACAGACTGCCTTATCCAGATCTGTGGCCACAAGCTCTGGCCCCGAGAAGGCTTTAGTCCATGTCGTTGAATGCATACTGTCGCTTCATTGTTTCATGACTCACTCAATAAGGATGCTTGCAGCTTCTTTTCTCTGGTCTAAATGTATTTTAATTCTTGATCCCCACTTCCACCCTATGTCCTGAGGGCCTCTTAAAGGTAAGTTTGGCTTGGGCTTTCACTATATTTATGGTCATCTGCTCAGGCTTTGCTTTCTTTTCATTCTGGTGGAAACTCCGCAGCAATTGGTCTTTCTGGCTGAGGCTTTCTCCATCTTGATTCTAACCCTGCCTCATAGCATCCTGTTACGACGTTCCACTGCATATCCTGGCCACAACCAACTAGTACGCATTAGTCTTCAAATTTCCCTTGCACTTTCACAGGTCCCAGATTTTGCTCAGATTTCACCCTCATTTACGTATTCATTCACACCTGCATGCATTTCATTCAAAGACTATTTCCTGAGCTCTTCCTTCATACCAAGCATTGTTCTTCCCTGTGCTCTACCAGGATGACTCAGCTCCTCCTTTGGAAATTCTGTTACTCTCTTGACCTCCTCTAGGTAGAAATCATTCTTTCTCTTTCATCTTCTTTCTTTCTTTTTTGGCCTCTCCTTTAGTTTGTTTGACAATTAGTTTTTTTTTTTTTCTGGGTTTCTCTTCCAGCAGATGAGGAATTCTGAGACGGCATGAGGTGGTCTTCAGCGTTGTATCTTCTACCTAACCCGGCACTGCCTTTTTCTGGTATCCTTCCCACAGTGACAGCCTCTTGAATTAAAAAGTAGGCGAACCAGTGAGGAAGCTGTAGAGGAAAATGGAAAGAGTGGATGTTTCCCGGGTCCTCACTAGTTACTCTCTTGTTAATCTCTCTCACAGTCCACATAAACTAGCCACAATGAACAGGGTAGACTCATGGAATTCACCATTAAGAGGTTCAAAAGTAATTTGCCATGGAGTTTGAGAAATGAAGAAGAAAAGAAGACTAACAATTTGGGGAAAGTGGCAGAAAGAGGGGCTGTTCCAGGAAGGAAAGAAAGAGCTGGTTTTTGCTTATCCTCATTTTTTTCTGGAAAGTACATTCCAGTTCTCTAGCTATTGCATGGCCCATTTCCCTACCATAACTGGGAGGCTAGGATGGACTTGTCAGATTGTTTTACATAGAAAGTAATGGTGGGATAAGCAAAGAAAACTGGTGTCCTCCCTTCCATTTTGCTGTGCTATCAATTCCTGATTTCTAGGAGTCAATTCCCAGCTATGAATGATGACGTTCAATGACATAGAACCATTTCAACCCTTTCAGAGGTTAATTGTACCTCCACAGGTGACAATGACCATATTCTATAATGATTATTACATATAGAAATGGCCATAATGTTATTCTTTGATTACAAAAATACAGTAGACTATTTGTGACTTAGTATATTGGTATATACATGAGCCTTAATATTACATATACTCACACACTCTTATACACGCAGATGCATGTAGCCACATAAATGCATTTGTAAAATATTCAAATAGATATGTGTGTATACACATTTAAACTTTCTTTCTAAAACAAGGATCTGTAATTTTCTAAAGTTACACTAAATCACTATGTTTGCCAAACATGGCAGTGTGATAAGGAAGGAATTGGGGCCTTTGCGCTATCATATCTCACTGGGAAAGCACAGGCAGGAGGTGTGCCCAAGCCTGCTCTTTCTGGAAACAGCCCAGCACTTAAAGCTAACCCTGAGATCAACACCGCCAGTGAGACGAGTTACAGGACCTCGTGGCAGCTCATCACAGAGACCCAGGGACATTTCAAAGCATTAGTCACTCTGGTGGCAGGAAATATGCTGAAAGAATTTAGAGAATTACAATCACACATAATAGCGGTATCATTGGGAGCTATAGAATTTGAATTATGGGAACACAGCCTTCTTCCTTTTAAATGGGTGCCTCCAGCAGGTACTGCTTACAAGCACTCAAGGGAAAGGAATTCTGGATAAGATCAACTGGGGAGTCAGCAACACACAGTTGGACAAATGCTATAAAGTATAATCAGTGGGGTGGGGTGCAACTAGGATGGGTGGAGAAATTCTGGGTGAGAAGTGCAGCACTGGCAGTATTGTAGGGGTTTTCTTTTTCTGGGGATGTGATGGCTTAGGACAGTCATTTCGATGGCTATATAATCACTGGGGCTTCTGCTTGGGGTATTTGATGACCTAAAGGTTTGTTCCCCTCAATATGGATGCAGGCATGGTGTATGTGTGTATACACAGTGGGGTGGCAATGGGGTGCAGCAGGGAGATGGGAGACCTCTGGTTCTGACTTGGAGCTCTCTCATCACCAAAAGGATCCAAGCCACAGCCATGGCCTTTTTATCAGGGGCAGAGACTATAGTGGCCTGCAACCCAGCAATCTTCTCAATACTTCCCAAAGATGGCAGATAATCAGAATCCCTGAGGAATGTTTGAAAAACAGATTGCTGAGCTTTACCTCCCAAAGAATCTGATTCAATATGTCTGGACTGGAGCCCAGAACCGTGTAAAAAAGTTCCATGAGTGGGTCTATAAGCCAATAGGTTTGGGAACCCATGATCTCATTGATGGTCCATTTTTGTTAATGGTTAGTAAAAATGAAAGAAAGGAGAAAGAGGGAAGTGAGGGAGGGTGGGTCTGGGATTTGAGTGTCCCCTGCTATCATTAAGGGAACTGGTCTCTAATGCTCTTCTCTGAAGTTTGGGTGTCCAGGGACCCTAGATTAATGGATTATGACAGGGGAAGTCTGGCAGCCTAGAAAGCTATGCTGAAAAGGAAGAACCAATAATGGGCCATGTGTTAGCTGATTACCATGATTTCCCTCTGTGTGTAGTCTGTCCCCAGGCCACAATTCAGACTGAACATTTGAGTGAATTCAAGTCTGGTTTAAATAAGTATTTCTCCTTCTCTGAGTAAGGAAGGATGCATTCATTTCCCTTCTGTGGACTTGGTCTTTATCTCACTTTTTCTCTTCTTCAACAGTCTAGGCCCTAATATTTATTTATTTTTAATTGTTTTTAATCAGAGAATTTGTAGGCTTATAGAAATATCATGTAATAATACAGTATTCCTATATACTCTCCTATTGTTGACACTGCATTAGTGTGGTAACTTTGTTACAATTGATGAAACAATATTAAAATTGTACTATTAATATAGTCCATAGTTTACATTAGGTGTATTTTTTCCCCATATACCACTCTATTATTAACATCTGGCATTGGGGTGGTGCATTTGTTATAATTCATGAAAGGACACTTTTATTTTAGGGCTCATTGTGTTATACAGCCCTATTTTTATCTTTTCATTTTTATTCTAATAACATATATATGACCTAAAATTTCCCGTTTAAACCACGGCCATATATAATCCAGTACTGTTAATTACACTCACAATATGCTACCATCAATACCATCCATTTCCAAAACCTTACAACCAATCTAAATAGAAATTCTGCACACATTAAACACTAACTTCCCATTCTCTAGCCCCCAACCCAGCTCCTATATTCTAGATTCTAACACTGTGAGCTTGCTTATTCTAATTATTTCATATCATTGAGACCATACAATATTTTTCCTTTCATGTCCATAGGCTCTATTATTTAGAGCTTCATAAATACCAAGGTAAAGCAGGCTTAGCAGGAATCAAAAGTTTAGCAAAGACATAGACCAGCAGTCAGCAGTTTTTGTTTTCTAAGTTAAAAAAAAATGTATAAGGGCATTATTTTAAACCCCCATGCCAATTCTGTAAGACTTGTTATTGATCGTATTTCAATGAGATTGCAAATATGGCAGGCTCTCTGCTTTTTGTGCCACATGCATGGCCATTAGTTTGAACAACAGCCTGGGTTAGCTGCTTTCCATCTTCAAAGCACTGAAAATTCACAAAGGAACTTCAGGACAGGATGACACTGCCCAGGAATCATGACTGTCTTGAACCTGGTGTAGACACGGTTCACAGGAATGAGTGGCTCAGAGAAATCTAGGAAGGTGCTGCCCATGTGACTTCTGAGCATCACTCCTGTCCCTCACTTCAAAGTTTTCTTAAGAAGTTAAAGGTTATATATGGGGAGATTTATGACAACCTTAGAATATGTTCCCAATTGCATACTGAAAAAAAATTCCACTTGAAACTCACATGGTTCCATATATTTAAATAACAAAAATCAAATACTCCACAGCAATAATTTCAAATTTCAATAAATATGGAATTTCTTTTAGTCAGCCTAGACTATTAATACAGTCTAGACTTGTAATGAAAAAGCAGTAAGTTATTATTCTACATGTTTTCAGTGGATGGATCCAGAAGCAATATTACCAATATTACCAACATTAGTATAACTCCGGACCTACACACCAAGACAGACAACTATGCTCTTTGCTCTGACACTATTTAATGGGAAAATGGTATGGAAATTTAACAAATAAGATGCATTTTAAAATAAATATCACCAAAATGAAACTATAAACCTAGAAAAAGAATGGATGCTGTGGTGTGATAACATAAAATACCCCTTCCATTTCCAAACGTCCTTATCAGCACCAAGAAATTCTCTAGGTGGGGAATTTCTAGTGGTACAAAAAAAGGTGTAAGTCATGACCCTGTACCCAGTTGCTTACAATCTTATTTGGAAAACAGACCTTGAACATGAAAAAGTCAATTTAAAAAAATCTTAGAATTTTTATCCGATCTATTTCTTCAAGGATTAACTTGATTCTGGCAAAAAGTTGAAAGGCAAGATGGAAAAAACATCAAGTCAGTGCTGGAAATGTGGTTCAGGCAATTTAAGTGTGGTCTTCAAAGAAAAAAATTAAAGGAAAAGATAATTAACTCACTGTACTCTTAAGTGCTATAAGAATTTTGCTTACAGTAATTTCCTACTTGGCATATCAGGATTTTTAAACTATTAAAAGTATTTGAACTGAAATAGCTACAACTTCTTCACAGACTACAATGTGCCAAATACTTGCCATACATTATTTTGCATCTTTGACTCAGTCTGGCAATGCAGAGATTATTATTAACATTTTACAAATGATGAAAATAGGGTTTCAAATGGATTAAGTCACATAATATGGTAGACTACATTGGTTTACCTTTATTTGCCTCTCCCTGTATGAAAACAGGCCTAGTCATGTGACTTGCTTTGACCAATGAAATATGAGCAGAAATTGCATACGTCACTTCTGGGCAGAAGCATCAAGAACCAGTATATGGTTCCAGATGGAGAAGCCTGGGGTGTGGAGTGAGGACTATATGGATACAGCTGTAATCAATCTGTGATAGACATGGAGTAGGAATGAGAAACAAAACTGGGATGCTGTAAGCCACTGATATTTTGAAATTGCTTGTTTCTGCAGCAAAACCTAGCCTATCCTGACTGATACACACAGTAAGTGGCAAAATCTGGATTCATGCCTAAGTCTGTTTAAAGCCATGAACATAGAAGAAAAGATGCTTGGCACAGGGTAGGCATACCTAAAACATTTTTTGAAGGAAGGCATGTGTGGCTGCTTCTCAGTACGGAACATTATACTTCAGATGAGATCTGATCCATATCAGAGTCATTTGAGTCTAGAGATTAAGAATTAATCTAGAAATTAATTCATTAAGCAGGGTCAATATGAATATTATCCCTGGGATGTTTGAAAGTGGGAGTGAGGGACACGGAACACTGCAGTCTTTAAGTTGAGTTATATTAATGACAACCCTAGAGAGAGCTGTACAATCCTAGTGCACAGTTGGCATGAGCATCAGTGGCAGCCCTGATTAAGGTCCTTGAATTTCTGCTGTTGATGTCCTCAAGCTGCCCTGGTTCCGGTTCTTCCTGTTATTTGGTTATTAGATTACTCCCTCAATTCCATGAACTTTTCCAATATCTTTTAATAAACTATCTCCTTTTATCTTGAGTTAGCCAGAGGCTATTTTTTGTTCCTTGCAACCAAAAGAACTTCTACTAATAGGGTTTATTATGTCATGCTACTGCATCTGGATTTTCCCCTGAGGATAGTGGAGAGTCACTGAAGGTTTATGTGAACAGAAGTAACATTATAAGACTTTTTTGGTAATGATCATTCTGTCGGTGATATGGAAGATGACTGGATTAGAGTAACAGAGATTGGTTAGAAGGGTGTTGTAACATTCTAAGTAAGAAATGAAGGCAGAAGGAATAGAAAGGATAAGTGGACTCTAGAATTATTGAGAAAGAAGCAGAATCAACAGAGCTTGGTGATCAAATGAGTGGGTAGAGATTGGTGTGTTAAGAGTCAAAGAAAACTTCAGAGCATTGGGTTTCACTGACTGGAAAATGGAAAATGGTGCCATTCAATAAAGGAGGAAGACTTGGGCAGAGTGTAGAATGGAGAGGAGTATTAATCATTTAACTTGGAATATGTTGAGTTCTGGATATTGGTTAGATATATAGTCAAAAGTCTTAGCAATTAGATATACCGGGTTAGAACTCAGGAGCAAAATTTGACCCCAGACATAGGGACTACTGGTGTATAGGCTGTTTATGATAGTGACCCCTTGGCAGTGGATTAGAGTACCTAAAGATATAAATGATAAGAAGGAGCTGAGAAGAGGGAAAGGATGAAAACTTGAGGTAATACCAACATTTAAGAGACAAGAAGAATACAGGAGATAGTACCGTCCTAGAAGGCAAAGCAGGAGACAGTTTCAAGAAGGAAATTAGACAAGTGCCAAATACCTTCTAGAGGCCAAATAAGACAAAGACTGAACATTCAACTGTATTAAGAAAGTAGACATTTATTTCTGACCATGGCAAAAGCAACTTCAGTGGACAGTGTGAGAGTGAAACAGGTTAGAGTGAATTGAGATAAGAAAAGAGGAAAGAAAGAAAAAAATGACAAGTATAGATCCCTCCCTTCAGTTTAAGAAGAAAGTTTGAAATTGTATTGTCGAGGGGAATGAGAGAAAGTGCTGACTAGAGATATCTATTAGTACTGGAGGCAGAAAAGAATAATGACCCCAATGCGTACAAACGTGTGTTCTTCTTCATCAGTTTTAGGTATAGAAGAGAGAAAGGACAAAGCTGGATTAAAACTGGACTGGGACTTTTCCAAGTGGGTATGTAGAAGAATGAGAGGAAAAGGAATTGAGAGTATTGAGCAGAAGAGAACTTGAAAGGATGGCTCTTGGTTTTTTATTTTACTACCTGGAGAAAGAAATAAGGGCAAGAAGCAGCTAAGAAATTGGAGATAGAGTTATGAGTGGAGGAGTCATGGTGCTTACTGACATCGATGCAGGTGAAAGGGTAGGAAATTGTACTCAGATGTTGGAGTTTAAGAATACAGAGATGGAACAATTCCAGTTGATGACAAGAACTAGGATGTGATCAAAAGTGTAGGATGGACATTCCCTGAATCTTCAGGTATTTATGTGACACCTCAAACTCAAAGTCAGAGCACATGAAACTCTGAAAGTCAGCATTACCCCATTCAGCAACTGTTAAAAAGCTGAAAATGTGATCAAACTTTGTCTAGAGACATGAATGAGGCTGATCTGGAAAGGAGTAAGGTAAATCAGAATACTGGGTAAACGATGAGATGGCCCATATTTTCATACTTCAACTTCTTGTGCGAGATCAAAGGGAGAGAGATTTATCTGGTGCAAAATTTGTATTTTTGGTGACACATTGTCTAATTTAACTTGTATGGTCAATTTACTTGGAAACCACAATTACATGGAATCTTGAATAGGGCGTGTGATCTTGTTGGTTTGTCCAGGTTAGTGTGATGCCCCAATATATCCCAGAGTAAGTCTGGCAGAGAATAAAGGAATATTTCTAATCACAATGGATGCAGGAACAATCTACCTTGTCTGGCCAGATTTGGGTGGCAGAGGAGAGAGGGTGCAGAGGAAAGAGGAGCATTATAATTGACAGGTTTTCCAGAGGTGAACGAAATTTCTCTGAACAAAACAGAAGTGTTAAGAGGACAGCAGCAGCAGGTGTCCATTACAGAAAAGGGACAATAAGTTGAGCATGGTAGAAGCATTTGAGAGCTCACTTAGATTCTCCAAAAGCTTTGCAATGACAACTCTCATATGTATATGTTCATTGAAATCTCAATACTTTTTAGTCACACATATTATTCAGTTCTTAAAATTCTACAGAATGGCTAGTGAGAGTAAAAACCCAGCATATATTGATGTCTCCAACAATAGCTGCCACTTTTTGAGCACCGATTGTGCACTGGGCACCATGCAAACTGTTTTATATCCGCAATATTATTTATTCCTTGTGATAACCTCTGTGAATTACAGCACTGGATGGTCTTTGGTTGTCTTTCCACTATCCATTCCCCCTTCTCCTTCCTAGCAGTACCCAGATTTTCTTTAAGGAAATAGAAGTTCCCCCATTCTTAACAACTTTGTGAAAGTATGATGGATTCTACTCTCAGACCCAAGGATGGGCTCTGATTAGTTTAAGCACAACGAAGTCACCCATCTCCCTGGTCTTAGTCATTGATCCAAGGCTGAACACATGACAGAGTCTATCCAATCAGGGACCTTGGAGGCTTTGGATGGGAATGCCGGGACATGAACTCTCTCTTCCTCTGTATTGTGTGGTATGAACACGTGAGGCCTGGAACTGCTGCAACCATGAGACGAGCCATTCTAAGGATGCAACATGCACACACAACAGGAAGGAATTGAGAGAATGTTAGAGATGTTGAGCTTGGAGCCCAGATGACACAGTGAGCCGCTGGATCAAGTCACACTGGGGCTGTCCTTCCTCCAAACTTCTCAGTTGCATGAGTCAATACAGCCCCCCTTCTCTGGGGAAGTTATCTATTTTCTCTGAGCCTCCATTTTTTGATGTTTGAAATGGTAATGATAACAATAATTTCACTGACTTGTTCTAAGAGCTAAATTAAGTAATGTATGGCAGGGCAAATAATGATCCTGCAAATATTACTTGCAATAGTAGATAGTGACATTGTATTACCCCAAATATATTTTTATGGGGTTGATTAGTGTGTAGCTCTTTAAAAATTCATTTAACTATACTTTAGAAAGCTTTATCCTGTGTAAGTATAAATAAGTAAACTTTTTAAAAATAACATGTATTAGATTTTTTCTATTATAAAAATATGCCCACTGTAGAAGGTATGTATATGGTTTATATCACTTAGTATTGGTGTTTATTTCTATAAAGATTAGGAATCAGGTATTTAGTCACTCACAAAATTCCTCATTATTTGTTGTTCCATGTTAAAAATCAACTTAGGCAGTGCCACGCCCAAGAATTCCCAGTGACAGAATTCTTGCCTGCCATGCTGGAGGTGAGAATTCCCGGAGCCTACCCATACCAAAAAAAAATCTTGACTTTAACTCTTTCAACTTAAATTACCTTATTCAGGAGCATCAGGCGCGGTAAACGTGAGGACTCGTTGTATTAATTACATCCTTCAGTCTCTCTTACTCTGTTTCTCGCTCACATTCTTTCTTTAGACTTATGTTTATTTGTATTTATAGCATCTTAATCAAAATGAGTTAGGCATGATCCTTCAGTTTTTCCCCTACAACATTTTCATAAAAACATTTGCCAAAGAGCAATGAGATATCTCTGTTAAGAACCGGGCAGGCAGCAGTGGCGCAGTGGCAGAGTTGTCACCTGCCATGCCAGAGACCTGGGCTGAATTCCTGGTGCCTGCCCATGGAAAAAAAGAAAAAAAGAATCTGTGATACTACTTGTCACAAAAAATAGAAATGAAGAAATGGGAGATAAATAAATACATAATGAATCCATTCGTACAGTTTCAGGTATTTAATTTTGCAAACCCCACTCAGGACGATAAGTTTATGAAAATAAAACATAAAACTTTAGTAAGTAATAATAAACTATAAACACAATGTTGCTGAAGCTCTCACTTAGCTACGCCACATGCTCAGCTCTGGCTTGGATATAACACAAGCATTTTAAATTGCAGTGGGTGGAGGCCCTGGCAGGAAGGAAGCATCGGATATTGCTGGAACATATCTTTGTTTGAGCAACAGCTAATGAGAAAGGTCACCATTATGCTGTGCCTTCAAACACTGTGTCTGTTTTGAAATTAGTACTGATTATTTCTTCACAGATGCTGGTTTGTATTCATTGAGGTACACAATCTTGTAGTATTAATTTTCTTTCTCCTGAATGTTTTCTTACCACTATTTTGATTAGAATATGTCAGCAAAAGATACAATGGTATCCTATTTCTGAGCTCTGGCCTTCCCGGTCATTTATAAAATTCCAATGGTAGATTTAAAGGAAATTTCGTCGTCTAATTTCTTTTGTCCTGCTGTTTTAGTTTTATTTGTGCTCATATTAAACTAAATTCCAGTGTTCGTGATACAAGGATTTCTGGACTTTGTTTCCTAACATTTATCACATTTGTTTAGTGGATTAAATCAGTGGCACTGAGATGCTAAGAAAGGACAACTTTTTTCGTGCAAAGCATTTGCTCACAAGTTAATAAACCTCAGAAGGCCTTTGCTCAGAAAGGGCTAACAGTAAAAGCAGTAATAGCAGATATTTCTGCCACGATTTTGGCAGGGTGAGACCTACTAAAGATTGAAGTTTATGTTGTCGGTTTGCTCTGTTGGCTAGGTTTGTTGTATTCCCATGTCTGTACTGTGGGAGCCTGGAGTTCTCGAGAATAAACTTTTGGGAAAGGCTGGGTTCACTCTCTGGGGATAAGGGAACTAGAGGGAGGAAGGGGAGGAGGTAAAGGAAAAGGGAAGGGGACGGCAGTCTTCCTGTGTTTGGATGACCTTTCCTTATGTTTATCTGGAGACACTGGGCAGCTGAGCTGTGTTTGGTGTCATCCTGCCATGTTGTTCCTCATGTGATCTCTTTCTTAGCTTTATATGGGTAAGTACCGTTTGCCTCTGCTGGAATTATTGAGTTCAAATCTCTTAGTTGGGGAAGTGGTAGATGTACAAGTTTGCCAGGGGTGAGGAGGGGTATGACCTAGATAAAGAGGGTTTAACAAACATATACAGTATGCATGCGTCTAACAGATTCCTTAAGGGAAGAATCTAGGTGTCTCTTGCGGACATCCGAGGAGAGCCCAAGCTGGGCTGTTGCCCTCCTTCTTAGAGCTGGCCTGGAGGCTGTCTTTCTTTTCTGGAATCTTCATCATTTAGGATAATTCCCTGCACTTGTGGTTATCCCATAACTATTTCCTGAATGAGTGAATGAGTGAATGAATGAATGAGTGGACTCATTGAACGGTGAATAGGCAAGAGGCTGTGGGGTTCCTCCAAGACCTAATTTGTGTGCCAGTCCCTGCTCTGAGGGCTCCCTGAAGTAACCAGTTTCAATCCTCCCTGTCTCACATTCCTGATGGATGAATCACTTGTTTCTGAGGAGCAGTGGGCGGATCAACTCCTCTTTCATTGCTGACCCCTTGTCCTGGTGTGGCCTTAGCTTAAATGTTATTTCCTCAGAGGAGTTATTCCTTAATCCCCCTCCCCTCTCTCCTCCATCTAAATTAGACTCCCCAATATACTTCTCATTAAGGTCTTTCCATTTTCTTCATAACACTTAACAATTTCTAGCTCTATCCATTTGTGTGATTATCTGTTTTATGTCTGTTTTCTCCACCAGACAACAAGGTCCTTGAAATCTAAGGGGATAAGGTGTGGTTGATCATACATAAGATAGCTCAGAGCACAGCAATTGAATGTGAGGCTGCTGGCAGCTCTTAAAAAATGTGGTTACCCCACCTGATCCCATTTTGGTTTAGTGAGAGTCTAGACTGGACGGACTATTCATTTAAAATGACATGAGTCCAGCTTCCATGGCTGAAGGAAATATGGAGAATGTTCTGAAGGCTGCTAGGAATAGTGATCAGCAGCCAGATAGATGTCTTTGGAAGAAGTCATTTCATAACCAACTTTCAGGGCATCATTCCCTTTTCCTTGAGGTAGTTGGGCCATAGGTCCCATTGAGATTGCTGCAAGTTCTTTGGGTCTTTTGCCACCAACCAGGCCAGCAGACTGAAAGCTGTAATGGGAATAGGGAGCATTCCAGAGTCCAGGAAGCCTAAAGAAAGGGCTTGGAGCTGTTGCCTCAGGGTAAGGCAGGAAACCATCTTGCTGAAGGCTTGGTTCACAGAGAGGGAAGATGTCAAAAAAAACCTTGGGTTGACCCATGATTCCCTTCTTTAATAGTTTTTAGCTTTGATTGTCCAAGTAAAGGAAAATATAACACATCAATAGGTAATTTGAAACATTAGGAGACTATTATATTTTATCTGGATTTTAGGCCTTCAGTGTTCTAACTCAGGATTTTAATTGAATGAGGGTTCCTGAAAGATAGCAGAAATTTCTCCTCTCAGTGAAGACCAAGACTAATGTATCTTTATACTTCTAAAAATAAACTGTGCTTTGGACCTGCAAAGATATAGTCAAATGTCATAACCTGAAAATAACCTCAGAATTTTCCCACACTTTAACCAATCCCTAAACAGTCAAATGGATATGTGCCAATTTTGCCCCATTCCCCTGGGAATACATCTGAGATTGCTTAGTTGAAAAGAGAGAAAACGTTAAGGAAAAATATATACACTTAAAAAAAATAGGGATTTACAATGAAAGTGTCACAAGGAACATATCTCAAGTATAACGTGATAAAATATACGATACATATGCAAGATGAATTATTTATGCAACTCTCAGTTGTAATTTGGCTTCCTTGCAGACAGTTAAAATGTTTATTTTATGGAAGTTCACAACAACAAAACAGAAGAGTTGCACCTCTCTTCTTTTATTCACATATGTTATTTGGTGAATAGAGAGCATAATTATTCCTATTCTATGTTTAGAGAAAGAAGAAAAGGAAAATTAAGATATCTTCGATTTTTTGCCTCTCTCTCCCCTTGTTCAGCAAAACACAATCCCAGAGTGAACACACTCAAAGTATTCCGCCCTTGAGCAGCTGAGCATTGATGAAGAGATTCGCAGCGCAGACTGATGCCATTATAATTCCATGGTTTTCTCCTCATCTGCAGGATAATCTGATACATTAGCTCTTCTATTCTCCATCACTGTTTCATACTTTCACTCTCTTCAAACATCAGATCTTCTCCCCCCTACCTTATTTCAAATGGATGCCTTTGAATCATATTTCTACAGAAAATATTTAAGTCACTCATGATCAAAATCCCAACGGGATTTTGTAGTGGAATGTCAGCTGATTCTAAAGGCTGTCTAAATAAGTAAATACATAAAAATAATGAGAGAGAGAGAGAGAGATAAGAACAATAGGGGCAATATTGTTCTAGATGTTATCAAACTATAAAGCTACCATAATTAAATAATGCAGAACTGTTGCTGGAATAGACAGTACATCCATGTCACAAACTAGATTGCACATAAAATAATATACTATAAGATAAAGGCAGCGTTTCAAAACTGTGTGAAAGACTAGAATATTTAATAAGTGGTGCTGGAACAATTGGCCATCCATTTGGATAAAATAAAGTTTCATCTCCATTTCTCACCAATTCCCACCTCCACTAAAAATATTGGATTGATTAAAAATGATATATGCTAAATATAAAACAAAATTATTATAGTACTAGAAGGAAATATAGGAGGCATTTATTGGTTTGGCGTGGGAATGGCCTTATAAAACAAGACATGAAACCAAGAAATAAACAAAAAAGATTAAGGGTAACACTGGCATGGGCCTTTAAGGAAGGCGATCTGGCAATATTATCAGAATGTTCCTGTCTATTCATTTTCAAGCTTCTCTGCTTAAAGAATACTCATATTTGTACACAGATGTGTTCATTATAGCACTGTTGGAAATGGTGAAATATCAGAAACAATTAAACTGCCCTTCAATAGGGGAACGCTTTAAAGAAATTGTCACACATTCATAAACAGAAAGCTATGAATCTTTGTGAGATGGATAATAATGCACTGGCATAAAAAAATCTCAAAGATTCACACAAAATGTCAAGTCTCAGAACAATAATGCATTATACGATCATATTTACAAAACACAAAACCAAAAAAACAACCGTGTGTATATATGAATGTGAGTAGGGCATTTGGGGATTATATTTCTTAATTCCATGGAATGACACTGTGTCTGAAAGAATAGGATGGAAAACTAATGTCTCAGGTCTGCCTTCTTTCCCTACAAAGAGATGACACATAATACCTGCTATAAATACCCAAACTAAGTCATATATCATGTTTGTTTTCCTTTTTGTCAGATGAGGTTGGGTTGCATCTTGCATACCACTTCAAATCTTCTCAATCCTGGGTCTTATTCCAGCCACTTCTGCAGCCAACCATTCTGAGCAAGTTTTGAAGGTAGAAGCTGACATGGCCTTGCCTCACCCCACACCTTTTACCTCTCACTTCCTCCTTTGAGGAATCTGTGATGTCCAAGCAATCCACTTGGCACTCATGAGTGTGCAACGTTGAAGAGAGGGGAGTCCACACCTGTGTGCTACTCTTGACGTATGGCGATGGGAGCGTATGGATGAACGGCCCCCTTTCTGCCCCCCAAGCGAACAGTTCTGAGATGCACCTCTGCACATAGCCCTGATCAACTGACTTTCATTCGTTCCCTGTTTCACTCCTTTCCCCCCACCCTGTTCCCTGGAATCACATCCCCAAATGCACAATAGGGGAATACAAGTCTTCAGCACAGGTTCTGATTTGGCAGGGAGGGTGAGGAGGGGGTGGATGGGGACCCAGACTCAGGTTGAATTCAACCCCTTTTCTTTCAAATGGAGGTACATTACTGGACCATAATATTCCCTAACATTTCTTTCTCACTTTCAGGTATTCTCCTTCATTATCACAAGAAATCGATGAGAGAAATGTCACTACTTCCATTTGATAGATCAGGAATCAGAGGCTCAGAGAAGTTAAAGAATTCGACCAGGGCCACAACAACTAGAGAAGGGCAGAGCCAGGGTGCAAGCAATGACCTTCTGACAGAGGTCAGTGCAGGCTTTGCTATAATACAGCTGCCTCCTATCAAAATATTTGCAAAGGGCTTTGATCTCAGGGCCTGACACCCTGGAAAGTGCTCTTCTCCACTTATCAGCTCTTTGTCATAACGCTCACAGCTGTTCCAAACACGTCGGTATTTTTCCCAACCTAGACGTACCGTGCATTTCCAAGCGGTTTTGTTACGGAGAGTTACAGAGAAATGAACCAGTAGCTACAGAGGAGAATGTGGGTCAAGGGAAAGTTTTTAAGGGTGAAAAGTATTCCAGCAGATGAGCTTGCTGAAAGTATCACCTAGCAGAGAAAGAGAGATGGATGATGCAAGAGAGAGAATAGGTAAGAAGGATGGACCCCAATGTAGATGTGAAAGAGTGGCTTTTTATGGTAAGTTGAGCTCTCTGTTATAACCAGAGGGAAGAAGAAATTCCTAAAGGTAAGTTCAGATCTCTAGGTAAGCTGAGATCCCTCTCATCCAACACACATACACACACACACACACAACAACAACAACAACAACAACACAGAAAGAATCTTCTTATGATCCTATACTGTACAGTCCAGGAAATCAGGAACCATCTCTTCTGCTATATTCCAAGACTGACATTTTAAAGGTCCTTAATATAGATTTGTGTTTGTTTCCCTTCACCACCAAAAACTTCTGAAACTAAAAATAAATGATAATTACTAAATGGATAGCAATGTCACTAAGTAAGAATTGAAATGACCCACAAATAAATCACTCCCCAAACTGTCGTTGTATAATATGGATACATTTACACATGAGGTCCAAAAAACCCAGCTGCCCAGCTATGGGGTGGCAGAGCTATTGCCTGGCAGAAGGATATGGGCAAAAAAAGACACAGGGGTTATAGTAGACAGAGAGCTCAAATTGAGTTAGCAGGAGGAAGGAATGAGAGCTGAGCCTTCCTGTATCTGTGAAGGAGGGTGTCTATGACCAGGGAAGATGTCCCTTTCCTCTCCCACTGGAGGGAGTCTGTAGTGGTCTCCAGATGTCATTCTTTCAAAGGGGCACATGGAGCATACTTGATAGAGAGCAACCATGCTGTTTATAAATGTACTTGAACCTTCTCATGTGAGGACTAGTGAAGGGGCTGGGTATATTTAATCTTGATAAGAGGAGACTCAAAGTGACCAAGGTAGTAATTTTCAAATATGTAAAAGACTGATCTTTCCAGCATGTTCTCTCTAAAACCCCAAAGCAGGCCATTCTATAACCTCTCTTGGGCCTCCAACAGATTGCACCTACCTCCTTTTCACTATCTCAATCCCCAACTTGGCTAGCTCAGATTTCATAAGTCAACATGGCAAAAAATTCCTTGCTTATATCTTCAGATATCTTGCTCCCTTTCTGTCTACCTCCGGGATACCAAGGCCCAGGCATAGAACTGGGCAGACCCCAAAATCCAAGGCCTCACTTTGAATTCACAACTATTGGGAGATGAATCTTCCTTTCCCAAGCCTGATGCTTACTTCCGTGTGGGGGACATAAACTAGTGTCACACTTCTCACCACCTTCTACTCTTTTCACTCACCCTTCCCCCACCCCCACTGAACCCCCAGTGGAATGACTTACCTGATAGGTGACTTTTGAAGGAGAAACTGGGTCTGGGGAGTCCTGCACCTTCCTTGCCTCTCACCTCTTGGTAGTGAGTTTCCTACAAGGGATCACATATTCTCTGTCCTTTCTCCTGTGCGTTGTAGGTTTCAGGCAGGATCCCTTGGGGAAGTCTGCCATGATCCATTGAAGCTTGGGCCTGAGTAGATAGGCCTGACCAATTTAAGGGCTCAGTGTTTGGAAGGTCACTTGATCTCAAATCTATGCCACATTCTCCAGCTATTTTTTCCCTCCTTCGTGGGAGCTGCTGCCTTCAAAAGATGTTGATTCCCCTCTGTTAATGGGGGGCAAAGGTAGAACGCCCAATGAAATCATCTTTCCTTCTCTCTCTCTCTCCTCCACCCCCATTCACCCCCTGTCTGTTTCTCCATCAGCCAGTCCTGCCCCTAGAGAGAAAATACCTTCGACTACAACTGTGCAGCAAGCACTTGGTTATATGTGACAGGAAGGTTTGTTAAATCAAATAAAACAATAAATTCTCCATGTTTTAAAGAAAATTGCATGTTTATGTAGGCATGGGGGCAAAGGGAGGCCTAGAGTTTGTGAGTTTAATCTTGAAAACCCAACAATGACTTCAAAACTTAAGTGACTTCAGACGCTTAGGGCTCCCTGGAAATCCTGGCCAATTTCCTCAGCCTATTCACTCTCCCATTCTCCTAAAACGTGATTTCCCTCTTCTCCTTTCTCTTCAAGCCTCCTAGATTTCCAGATGCTGGGCTTTCTTATTAGTTCACTAAGAAAAAAGAAATCATAAGAGAGTTACCATATATGTACCACTAAGTCTATCAAATGTCTGCATTTGTAGCCCTATACTCAGCCTTCCCTCCTTTTCAAGGCTCCTTCTGTAACAATCCATCTTCCTCTCTAATGCCAACCTTCACCTAAGCCCCTTCCTCCACTTAAAAGCCTTACTCTTGCAACTGTCCCCTCTCCCACAGCAATTTCCATCTCTCTATTGGCTCATTCTGATCAACTTGCAGAGCTGCTGTAGCATCCGCCATCTTTAACAAACAGTTTTTTCTCACCCTTTAGATATTGCCTCATTTTCTGGTTCTCATTATGACAAAAAATTCCTTCAAAAAGTAGTTATGCTTGCTGTCTCCACTCCCTCCTGTATTATTTTCTCTTGAGCATATTCCAATCAGACTTTCTTCCCCATCATTGTACTGACACTGCTTTTATCAAGATAACAAACTCCATGTTGCCAAATCCAATGGTCAGTTTTTGGCCCCCATTTTACTTGACCTGTTAGCATTGTATAAATCTGATCCCTTCCTCCTTCTTCAAGTACTTGTTGTACTTAATTTCCAAGACATCATTCTCTGTAAGTGCTTTACCCTCATTGGCTGTTTCCCAGTCTCCTTTGCTGGATGCCACAGCTTCCTGAATTCTAAATGTGAGAGCATCGCAGGGCACAGTCCTCAGACCTCATCCTTTCTCCATCTACACCATATTTGATCTACGGATTTACCTAACATTTACATGTCAATAATGATAAGGTGCAACTTTAGCCCCCAAACCCAGACTCCAACCACCTTTGCAGTATATCCACCTGGATAACCAATGAGCATGTAAAATCTAATATGTCAAAACCTGACTCCTGATCTTTGCCCCCAAACTTGCATCTTCCCCAGGCTTTCCGATCTCAGCAAATGTCAGCTTCATATTTCTAGTTGCTCTTGACAAAATCCTTGGTGACAGAAGAGCTTACTGTGGTTTTTTAAGGCCTTATGTGATGTGTCCGTGTCCCCCTTTCCCCATCCCTCTCTGATCTCACCTCCTATTGTCTTTCTGCTGCTTCTGGCCTCCAGGACTTTCTGCTCTCTGCCTGAAGTTCTCTTCCCCCGAGTTGTCCATCCATTTGGTGTGCTTCTTCATTTTACTTGGTTCTCTTCCTAAACAGTATCGTTATCAGGGATCATTCCCATGACCATTTAATCTAAAATAGCCGCCCCCTCCCTTGCCACAATCACCCCATGCTTTATTTTTCTTCACAGCACCTCTTGCCACCCAATATCACCCTTATTACTGTTTGATGCATAGCTCTCCACCAGAAGGTAAGTTTAGGAGGGCAGAGTTTGAATATTTTGTTTACTGTTTTAACCCCAGCACTTAAAATGCTGCACTCGGTGTAAAAGTGAACTCCCAGGGAGTCAGTTGTTCAGAGGCCAAGCCTGTCTCAGGGAGACCCTCTTCAGTGCCCTTGAGTGGGCAAGAGGCAGTCGGAGAACATGGGGTGACGATGTCCGGGGTGGGGATGAGTCTAGGGTAACTGAACCTGAGACTATAGTTTGGTGAAATTATGCTCTCTGAGGTCATCAGTAGCTCCTTGAACATCAAACCCGGGACTCTCTTCTCACTTGATATCCTTACAGACAAGTTTTCTGTCTTTCCTCCCTTATCTTAGGAGGAACACAGAGCATGCCGGGTCCTCTGCCCCTTCTCTGAGCACGTATGCACTCTCCACTGACTTTTTTTTTCCTCCACTGGTCCTTTAAATTTAGATGTTACCTAAGGCTGTTTTTGACCTTTTTAAACATGCCCTCTAAATTCCTGTTAATCATTATCTTTAGATGATACAGACATTACCAGAAAGAGTAGCAAAAATTCTAGGACACTTAAAAAGCAAAACACATTTTGCTTTGTGCTTTAGCAGAGTCCTGATTTTGATTCAGAGATCTAGGTTTTAGCCTAGCTCTGCCACTGACTAGTTTTGTGTCTGTGTGCAAGGCACCTGGATTCTGCATGTATAAAATTGGAAAATATTAATGTCTTGCTATATACATTATCCTAAAGTATGAGGTTCAAAGGATGTATGCATTTTGTAAATGATAATAAAGGGTTTAGCTATCTATAACCGATCTATAAACACAGATTCTATCAGTATAGACCATAAAAAGGGTTCACTAAGCCATTGCCTATAAAGAGTAATAATCGGTATGAGGGATTTTCTTTTCTTTTGGTTTCTATGTACTTAGAGGGAGAAGGTAGTACTCATAACCCCAAGATAAACTTTTAGGCCCTATAGCAAGACCCAATCAAATCAATAATGTACTATAACTGCCCATGTACCTAGGATAGTATTCTCAAATAATCTAAAAATATGCAACTAAAGTAAAAGAGCTGAAATGCCTCTTTTGCTTGGGTCAGGTCTCCATTTCACTTCTACAAGTTCTCGCAAAACCCTCAAATCTTCACTGACTTTCTTTACTCCAGCTCTGCCTGTTGGCTGATGGTAGTTGGAATGTGGCTGAAATCACCCTCTGCAGGAAAGGGGACTCTCGAGTTTCGGGCAGGCCTAGCAATGCATTCCGCCATAAGAGAGGGGGAGGTTTCAACATACTCCAGGCTGAGCTTTCCTTTTAGTCGCAGGATCAGACAAGTAGTGGACCTTAATTTTGTTTATTGATGTTTTGTTTCATTTTTTCCCCCTCATGTCATAGAAGTATGCCTTTTGAGGAGAAAAAAATTCCTGCCTGTTTTACTGTAGGTCCCATGAGAAGTCAAGCTAGTTATTTAAAAAGTAAAAAGCACTTTAAGTTGATCAGCTGAGAGTTTAACACCTCCTGGCTAATCGTTAACACACAAACCTCCCTTACCAGAGCATTTCTGAGGGATCTAAAATCAGCCCCTTTCCAAAAAACCTGATAAAAATTACACATTTGGAATCTTGTCCTAGTCTGACTTGGCTGCTAAATTCCCTTTTGATATTTCCTGGGGGGTGGGAAAGAGGTGAATAGCCTTATTCCATTTAATCAAGTACATTTAAAAAAATCTGGTGTCAGGTTTGAATACTTGCTGAAAGGGGGCTGCCCAACCATCCTAGTTTTCCTGGGACTGAGGGGTTTTCTGAGACCCAGGATTTTCTGTGCTTCTGGCAAACTGGGATGAGTTGATCACCGTAGAAAGGAAATCATAGCCCAAATCATTCACCATACAGATTGGGAAAATGAGGCCCATCAAGATGAACGGATTTGCCCTGACATCACATAATTAGCTAACACTGAGAGTATTGCTGGGAAAAAGACCTAGATCTCCTAAGCCTAGCTCAGCTCTCCACTGATCCATGGACTTGTCCTTGGGAATGAAATACAGGGTCAGTCACAAGGAAGGACTTAAGCTTGATTACTGGCTTATGGACATTTGACTGCTTTATTTAATTCACATGTGAGAAAAGGAAAAAGATAATCCAACTATATTCTAATCAGTGATTATGGTGTTGCAAATGTTCTAAAGCAATGCATAAATACTGGCCACACATAGTTCATCTATTCCATTGGCACAGCTTCTTTTGAGGTCTGTAATAGTGAACTGTGGCCATTTATTAGCTTTGGGATATTTTGTCAAATCAAACCACATTCTTTAGATAAGAAGTTTGGTTTGCTTTGATACTTAATGACCTTCTCTCTGCCAGGGCATAGAATCTCCAGATGTCCAACATGTCCAACATCCCTAACGCACAGCTGCAAGCTCACTGCCTGGCACATACTAAGCGCTCTGTACACACTTTTCAAATAAATAAATGACAGCAAGAGCGGACGTTCCTTTTGAACAATTATCCAGAGAGGGGGTTTACCTTGAAGCAGATGAATCCTGTCCTGGACCCTGGGAGGGAGGGCCTTTAATGTGTACATGCAGTCATATGTTTATATACAATTTGCAAATGTAAGATTTGTATTCTTTTTATTAAGGGAGGCTCCCAAGCATACACAAGTTTAGGTCCCACAAAACCTGACTCCACCCTTGTAGTTACTGTCTTTCAGAGCACTCTATAAGCATTTTCCATGGTTACAGAATTCTCACAATGATCCTATGAGGTAGGCGATATTGATATCTCCATCTTTCAGAGAAGGCACCCAGGTGACCCCCCCACAAGGATTGCATGCATGTGCGAGGATTTGAGGTCCACTCTACTATCTGCTGAGCACTAGAGGTGGCCAAATCTAACTCTAGAGTGTATTAACTTAGACTTATACTTGGTAAATACTATAATTTCAGCTAATATAACTGTAATAACAACAATGATGAGGGCTGGTCTTTCAAAATAACCTATCATTTGAGGAAAACATTCATTATACTGGCTTTCCTCCCCCATCCCCATTGAGTATTCTTGTTTAATAGATGGAAAGAGGAGGAATGCAAAGGGAGAGGTTAAAGAGGGTTGGGAAAGGAGCAGAGGTGAGATTCTGTGTTGAAGAATATTCTCCCCAGGTTTTTATACCCCTCCACCTTCCTTTTTAAGAGTTGTGCATCCTGGGAAGGGTGATTTGTCTTTTGGGAAGTTCTGTTCAGGTTTTACCTAATGTTTGCATCTGCTCTGTCTCCTTAGGACTTCTTCTCAGGAGTCCCTATTTCTAGCTTAAAAGCTCTACAAGTCAAAGGGCAGAAAGGAATCTTTCCTGTAAACATCCTCCGGGCCACCTCCGGAAAAGGTAACCAGCAACCACTGCTTCCTGTCTTTATCCTGACTCCTGGTGCAAAATAATACAATTTTCAATTCCTCCAAGATCTCTTGGGGCCAGTAGGAGAGCAGGATTGAAAATGTCACCAGATTGGAAATGCCCTCTTATTAAGGGTACTGTTTCCTTCAGATTCAGGTTCCCTCCCTTAGAGAGGTATGTTCACTCACATACCCAGCTTCAAACAAGATGCTGACACTGGCCCTGTACTAAGCACTTAATGACTTTGGCTAACTGTCTCTTTCCTCCTCAGAAAGATGCTGCCATCCACCCAAAGGCAATACACCTTTATTTTTCTGCCTTTCAAACATCTTCTGTCCTATTTTCTGATCTCTGGCTGCAGCTCAATTATTACCCAGCCACCCAAACCTCAGTTTCATCGCTGATGTCTCCTTCCCCTGTTCAGAACCCATGCTCATCAAGGATTGTGTACTTTTCCTTCCTATTGATGCCCAAACTCATCCCCTGTTTTCTCTGTTGACACTTTGTTCTAAACTCTTCTCCTCTTGGGCCTGGGATATTACAATTGCTTTCTGCTTGAGTTCCCTGCCTTCAGATTCTCTCCCTTCCGGAAATGGCTTTATCATGAAGCTAATGAACCTTTAGAAGACCTTGCTTGCAGAGACCCCTTTTAAGTTGTGCCCAATTTTTTTTTTTTTTTTTTGCAGTTGTATATTCTGTTTTCTTAAATAAGTCTCCCCAAACTATATCAACTTCAGGCCTCTCAAAATACGATCTGCCCCACCTCCTCTCCATGCTGCACTTGGATACCAGATTAATCTTTCTAAAATAAGATTCTTTAATGTGACCTTTCTGCTTTAAAACTTCTAATGGCAGCCATACCTCTCAAGTCTATGTCCTTGGACATTCAAAGCTTTCCATAATCTGCCCCATTTTTACCTTTCAACTTTTTTCCCCAATAATCACTTCCACACACTTCACAAAGATTGACCAACTCCCAAGCAAACTATTCCTAATCAATGGCATTGTTCCTACCTTCTCCACAAAGAGTTTTGGTAAAATGCAGGGCACCAAAAAATGTGCTGAGACTTATATAGGTTGTCCAACTTCTTCCAGGCTGACTCTCAGACTCCTATCCAGTTCATCCTACCCAGTCCACAATCCCCTCCTACCCACCCTTGCTTGCTGTGACATCCTGCTTACCCTGACAGCAGTAGTGTCTAGTTTGGAAGATTAAATGCATCAGTGAGATCTTAAAAATAATAATAAAATCCAATATAGGATTGCCAAAAATAATAATAAAGTCCAATATAGGATTGTCAATAAAAGAAAAGATATTTTACTGCTAAAAAAAAAAAGATATAATCTCAGGAAAATTATCAGTTCTATAAATACAATAGCTTTAGCCTTGGAAAAATTCACTACATTTTTTCTTTACCGTGTGATTGCCTGTGTTGGTGGAAACTACTCAGCCTGGCATTTGGGAGTTGTTCTAAACCACTTCTGGTCTCCACCACCTGTTTAGCACTTAATCACAAACTGCCTGGGGGCAGATTTTGCATTGTTGACTCTGATTGAGAGTGTACATTATGTCATTTCCTCAACTAGAAGTAAGTTGGATTACGCAAACCTGTAAGGATTGTGCCTTTAACTCTCCGGTAAGGCCATACACAGAGAAAATGTTTGATAATTATTTGTCAGATGAATATATCAGCCTGGAGTAAGTAGGCTTCCTAAGCCTATGCAACTAATAAGTCTCCTCTTAATGGGGTATGAGTGCCCCATCCCAAGGCAATTTCTTTCAACAGACTTCTTAGAGAAGAGTTAACCAGTACAAATTGCTTGGCTTTGAGTGAAACTTGAAAATTTAAAAAAAAAAACTGGTATGAAAAGTAAACAGTTTCTTCCTCAAGGCAGAAGCAAGCCCTGGCAAAGAGAATCAAGACACAAACAGACCTTTTGTAGCCTGTCGTTTAATCGGTTCCAGTTCTTCTGAGCTTTATTGACAGGCAGGCATGCCGTCTGTGCTTCTGCCTTGACTTGGCTTGATGGAGTGATTGGCTTGGCTTTCCTTCTGGGGCTCTTCCCCCGCTGCCAAAAGCCTCCTAACGCCCTTGTCTCTTTCCCTCTACCTGGGTGATTTAAAAGCAGAATGAAAAAGAAGGAAAGAAAGCATAACATCTTCCTGGCCAACTCTAGGTTTTAGATTTGGGGGTTGACATAAATCAACGCAGAAAAGTGTCCTGTGGATTTAAAACACTTGTTCCACTCAGCACAGAGCTTTCTTTCAAAAATATAAATGAGATCAAAGCCAGCGCCTGCTTCAAAAGTTTGTTGCTTTTCAATTCAATTCTATCCGACTGCTACTGGTTGAGCACCTACTGTGTACCAGGTCCTGTTCTGGGTATTGGGGATATATTAATGAACAAAAGCCCTCCTGAAGTCTATGTGCTAGTGGGAAAGAAACACAAAAACTATAATAAACAATATACTGTACTATGTTGGAAAGTGATAGGTACAATGCAAAATAATTGGGAGTTACAATTAGGATGAGGTCAGGGATAGTCTCATTGAGAAAGGGCATGGAGCAAAGACTTGGAAGAGGTGATGGGAATGAACAATAAAAATAAGAGGGAGAAGAGGCAATGCTTTCCTAGGCATGACCTCACCCCAGGTATCTCTCACCTCGTCTCACACATAACCGGTCCTCCTTCATAAATAAATCTTATTATCAAGGGTGGATGTAAGATGAGGATCAAGTTATAGTTTGCTGAAATGTTAGCTCACTAGTACTATAAGCAAGATAAAGTAGGCCTTGGTTCTAGCACAGGCCCACACAGGGCATTTTCAGAATAATTTCTCACCCAGTAAGGTGGCATATAGGACCTTTCTAACTTCCTCTGAGTCCTGGTTTTCTCAGCAGGATGCTTTTGCTTCTTCTTCCTTTAAGTCTGAGGTCCGCCTCTCCTTACTGCCCTCTGGGCCTGAACCAACTTAATTAAAAATAGCTTTGTCCTAAGGGTTTGTTTATCAAGACATCATAAATCAAATTTTCGATTATCTGGGGGTTACTAAGAAAATCTTAAATTTTTTCCCCATAACCATTCTTAATTTAGGGGCATCTCCAAGGGTATTGCTGATGTTTGCTCGGGAAATGCCTTAAGAATGATCGCATCAATGCAATGCATCCATTCAATCCCCACCTCATTTCAAAATGCGTCTTAAGTGAAATAAAAATCATACAGTATGATGGGAACGAATTAGACAAATCAGAACAAAGAGAAAATAAGAGCAAGACAGTAAGGTGAAGCAAGAAATAAGCCACCACACAGAAATTCCAACCATAAAGCTTAAGCAGCTACTAAAAAAAGAACCCAAATTTGGTTCTAAGCCACAAGGGAAAGAGACCAGTTACAGGATTCACAGTGTTTTGTAGGATATATACCAGTCGTTCAGGACCCTGGAAGCTTGAAAAAAGCTCCTTCCATGCATCCTCAAAAGAGGTATGAGATCATGAATAACACTTAAAGGAAGGGAGTTTCCAATAGCTTTTTAAAATAGTGTTAGTCCAGGAGTAACTCAGGAACTAACACCTTAGGGAAGCACTCTAAAAATCAGTTCCCTCAGGGGATAAAGTTTAAAATATCCAAAATAAACTCTGGACCAATCCCTCCATAAATGTTATTTTTTCCTTATTAAGCTTTGATATGCATCAAGCAGCAAGAAATCAAGGATAAATTATCTGGCAGGACTTAACATGTTGAAACTTTGTATTTCTGATTAGATGCAAGTCTGCACCTAGGAATTTGGCATTCACAGATGAAAATGAAGATTTCAAGCCAGGCCAGGTTACCTCGGTAAACCTACCTCTGTGAAGAGGGAGACTGAGGCATAAGCCACCGGCAGGGCCAGATTTCTTTCAGAGAGCGGTTCACATTTTTCTCTAAAACAACAAACGGGACAGTCAAGGCCCCTGAAGTGTGGCCACAGTTTGTGACATAAATAAATAACAGCCCTCCCACAAACATAACATACATTCCACAGTTAACTATGAATTTAGTTTTCTATTATCCTGATTTGGTTTATTCATCCTGTGTCTCCCCACCCATTCGAGTAGATGGTTGAGAACTGACTGTTAGAAACAAAACCAACCTGCAGAGGAAAAGTCATTTGGGATTAGTGACTAGAGCCCTAAACTGTTGGTCTATTACTTAATTTGGCTCCTTCCCAGCACGGCCGTCTGCAGGAGACAGGCCGCCACAGAGAGCTTCCTCTGACTGCAGGATGATTTTGTTTTGGGGGCAACGAGTACGCTTGGGAAACTGTCAACGTGAGTTGTACTTAAAGCATGTGTTATTCAGCGGGAGAAAATATTTCTTGCACTACTTGGAGTTTTTATACCTGACAATGCATTAAGGATTCAACACAGTAATCTTGTTGTTTTAGCTGTTGCTTTTACCATTACTCATGCAACATGACTGGAAAAAAACCAATGAAGATTTTTTTCCCCTGCAGTGTTTTGTGCATACGATTTTTTTTTTAACTTTTGGTTTGGGATGAGTGCACCTAACAATCCACCATCTGGTGTGCAAATATTTTTACTGACGAGAATCTAAATACCACAAAACCATTGACATGGCTCAGGTTATCGGGGGCTTTCTCTCAGACAGGTTTATTATTATTGTTGCTGTTGTTATTATTATTAAATTAGGCTTTTTTTGAACTATGGGAGTCTTGGTTTTTATTAATTTATTTATTATTATTTTATTTTTTTGCATCTTGGTTTTTAAAGAAAAGTTGCCTGTTGACCCGTATAAAAAAAGATGGATGGGAGAACTGTGCCTGGAGCTGATTTCAGGGAAGAAGAAAAACCTAAACAAAACACTTTTTAAAAAAGAAATTAACATCCTAAGCAGTTTACCAACCAAATCAAAGCGACAACTGCTGTTACATTCCTGCTGGAGTGTTTACTGGGAAGAAGATGAGAGGTAAGTGCAGCAAGGTATCAAATTTCAACCCCGGTCAGGTGCAATCAGAGCCCTTGTCTTAAAATAAAGCCTCAGCTCCACCTCCTTGGCACACCTAGGACAGTTCATTTTCCCATCCCCCAGGGACTAAGAGGAAAAAGAGGGATCAATCCTGCAAGTGCAAAATGAAACAAAAACTGGCAGCAGCAAGCATCTATGATGCCTCACCGTATTTACACCCTAGGATAGGTAGAAAGTTAGTCGGCATTTAATATTAGATTTCTCTCTTAATGTAGGAGTGGCAATAGATCTTTAGAAAACATCATTTGTGATATAATTCCCCTCTTAACCCTGGGCAAAGAGACTTGACTAGTGCATCTGTGCATTATGATGGGCCAACACCATATGACAAAGACACAGGGTGGAAATGTCACGCAGGATTTTAGAGCACAGAGATAATTGCTTTGGTCAGCGGATGTGCCAAATTATAAATTATAATTATGAAACTTATAAAAGTTGAAAAGAAGGACAACGAAAAGGCTGTTTGGGAGAATGTAATGATCTGGTGACTAGAGGGAACACACATCTTTGCAGCCTCTTTCTTTGCTAGTGAAACCAGTCGGAACACCCATTAAAATAATCTCAGAACTCAGATCTCAGAATGGCTGGGTTTGATGCAATTGCCTTGGAAGAAAGGGAGAAATCATACTCCCGTTAAAGTGAAGGACAAACCAAGGTACAGCGAAATGCAGCAGCCCTACGAGCATCACCGAGAGTCAGCGGTGCGCTGGAGGTAGGTGAGAAAGAGCCAAGGAAGTGTAGACATTGGTGATAAGGCAATAGCTTGAGGAAATTAAAACCCTGTAGCGTGGGAAAAGCGTGATTAGCCAAGACAGATGAGCAGGAAGGAATACAGAATGAATTACAATCGGAGGAAACAAGCTAATAACAAAAGAGAGGACTGGTGGGGTGTGGGTGTAAGAGGATCCCGAGACTTCCTTTAGGAATGCCGGCTTTCTTTCTGGTTCTGTCAGGGCCATATTGTTTGGTTTGCGGCTCATAATTTAACCCCTTTAAACCGCGTGGGTCAGACTCTAAAACAACTGTCATTATTCACGAAGTTCTTTGAGACTGTTAAACGAACGTTATGAATCCCAGATAAGAATGACTTCTTAAACTACTTTAGAAAAATCTGCTCCACCCCAATCCACCCCCCCACACACAAATAGAAAAATGATTAAGCTTCTAACAGCTAGCAAAATATTACCATCAGAGACATAAGAGGAAACACTTAAAGCATGAGTATTAATTAGCGAGATAGCTGGTTTAAGACCACTAAGAGAGTATTCATGAAAAGGAAATAATTTTTATTATGGAAAGCATGTAAAGACATTTAAGAATAATTTTGGTGACTATAAAGATTAATTAAGGGCATGAAATATTCTGAAACAAGTAGCAGATGATAGAAAAAGTATGACTGGCTTATGAAACTAAGAATTCACTTATTTTTAAGTCAATGTATTCATCACACATGATTATTGGCGCAAGAGAGAAAGATTTACTTTAGGCCCTAAATAAAATTGTTTCTGACATTCAATCCTAAAATTAAATTGGCAGAAAGCTAAGAAGAAGCTTGACTTTCATCAGTCAAGAAACCAAAATCATGGAGGGAAAGGCAAGTAGAAGGATGAACTCACAACAGCAGTGTTATTCAAAAGAAGGAGGAGAGTTGATTATAACGCAGCACGAAGATGCTAAATAGGATTAGAAGAAGCAGATACTATTACAAAGAGTTGACTGAGGGGACAAAGTAGATAATAAGACAAATTAAGGATTCTGAAAAACCCTCTGTGTCCAGGAAATGAATTAACTGCTCAGGCAAACTAGTAAACGGAGAAGGATCACATGAGAGAAAATAACCAGAAGTTACCATGAGAAAAACAGAAGGTTCCTGATTTATAAAACCAGCACATTTAAAAAAGAAAGGATTAAAAAGGTGGGAGTGGAAGGAGAGTTGAAATAATACCAAGAAGGTATAAAAGTGAACTGAGAAAATATAAAATAGAGAATGATGCAAGGATGGCCTTAGTAAAAGCTGCAACAATAAATGATTCTTAAAATACCTTAACGTGATCATGATGGGGGGAAACATTCAATAATTTGAAAAATGGAATGAGGTTTTCTTTTAATTTATTATAGTTCAGGTTTTTGGTCTTGCCTCCATAAGGCCAAAGGAATGTATCAGAAATGGAAACAGTGTTAGAAAAGTGATGAATGAAGGGCAAGTAAGGATTCCCCTCTAATAAATTCAGATGACTAGAGAAGAGACAATCTCTGAGTGGGAAGAAAAAGCTACAGAGATTAGTACTGCTTTAATGCAGCGTTTAGATAGCTGGAAAAATATAGATAGTCAGGAGAAATTCCAGCCAAGTAAATTTAGCAGATTTCAAGAAAATGGACCAGAAAAGAAGCCAAAAATTGCGAGCTTTTCCCTTTTAACTCAGGAGCAATTGAAAAAAAAATTAAATATAGAAAAACATCAGGGTGAAATTACCAAGTACCTAGAAATAAATGAAATCACAAAATAAAACAATTTGACTTTAAGAAAAGTTGACTTAGTTAAAATCCTTATGAAAGTTTTTGTGCATTTAAATTTTAGCTACTGTATTAAAATTTATAGAGGCTGGCAAATGAATTCTTATTGGCATCATTATCATATTCTGCAAATGGTATTTATTAACTAATCTCATGGAATAGGGACTGATAAGGAAGTAATGGGAACAGATAAAATAACCAAAGAACTTGGCATCAGTGTGGACACAGAAGTAAACATGGCTTTGACAACCAAAATGGGTATTTGGGCATCTATAGATTGGAAAGCTAGTAATGTCCTCCACACATACATTGTGCAGTATATGAATGAGCAAGAGAATTTCAATCTCAGATTCTTCTAAAAAAGAGAAGGTATCATAGAGAAAGTGTACATGAAGAAATCCTTGAAAGGTGATGACGGAACTGTGCTCTTGGTAGACAGAGAACGGAAGACTGGATATTTCTGATACAGGAAGGCCCAGAACCAGGAGTGGAAAAGTCATACTGAGGACTCATGGATGGGGCAGAGAGAGAGCGCAAGCACATTAAGTTGATAAGTAGCAATGGGAAAGGGTAGGTATTCTAGAATAAGGGGTGTTTTGAACATGTGCTTTAGAGTTAGACAACTTGGGATAAAGCCAAGTTTTATAAGCTTTTTTTTAAAACCTCTCTATTTTTGGTTTCCTTATCTCAAGAAAAGGATTTTATGAACTGAGTAGATTGAAATACTAGTGATCAATGAAAGGGAGTGGTAAGGGGTATAGGCAAAACAAAAATAGGGGGAACAAAGTTTAAAATATATTGGGTAGGTGGAAATACTAGTGGTCAATGAGAGGGAGGGGTAAGGGGTATGGTATGTATGAGTTTTTTCTTTTTTCTTTTGATTTCTTTTTCTGGAGTGATGCAAATGTTCTAAGAAATGATCATGGTGATGAATATACAGCTATGTGATGATGTTGTGAGCCGTTGATTGTACACCAAGTATGGAATGTTCGTATGTTAAGAATGTTTGAGTTTGTATGTTGTTTTGTCAATAAAAATATTTTTAAAAGATATATATAAAAAAAGGATTTTAGTAGAGCCTACCTTAATTGTTTAAAGCTTAAAAGGGATGATACATGTACAAGTGCTTTGAATAATAAGAACCCAAGTGTTAGCTATTGCTGCAAATGAATTGTAGACAGTATAAGGATACAAGTGCACACCTTCCTAACTTTTGGGGGTCATCTCTGGCTGGCTTTCTATTGCCTTTCTGAGTCTTTTACACTCCTACAGTCCCATCTGGTGTTCTCACTCTAAGATGCTGGGAAGGCCAACTTCATCCTCAATTTCCCTTTTTGTCACTCAAAACAATTCCAGTTCTTCTCAGCCTGATTTCTTTTCCTGTTCCTGAAGACACTCTGCCCCTGCTCCTTTTCGAGGCAAATGCCTCACTTGCACTATGGATTTGATTTCTGTGGATCTCGTGAAGGATGATGTTTCATCAATAAGCCCATCCGCTCTCAGCTCCATTAACTCCTTCTCCATTGGCTCCTTCCTTTCAGCTTCTAAGCATGCTAAAGTTATCTCTGGCTTTGCACATCTCTTCGTCTAATGTTTAGAGCCATCACTACTCACTTCTTCCCTTCCCTGCATAAGCTAAACTCACCCTTACCTGATTTTTAAAAATAACTTCAAAGCCCTGGGTAACCTCTACTCTACTTTCTTTTCTATGAGTTGGCTTATCCTAGATATTTTATATTTATGAAATCATACAATAGTTTCCTTTTGTGTCTCACTTATTTCATTTACCTTAATGTCTTCAAAGTTCATACATGTTGTAGCATACATCAGAATTTTATTTCTTTATGACAGAACAGTATTCCATTTTTTAATTTATTCATATTTTGTCTATTCATCTGTTTATGGACACTGGAGTTTTTTCCACCTTTTAACAATTGTCAATGTGCTGTGAACATTGGTATACAAGTATCTGTATGAGTCCTTGTAAACTTGAAAATTAATAAATTCTATTTTTAAAAGCCATTCCATTTCTGGTATTTTGGCAGCTTTAACTAAAACAGATTTTGGTAGCAGAGAAGAGGGGTGCTGCTGCAGTTTGCAAATGGCTTTTTAAATGGATAAGGGGAAGATCTGGAAGAGTTGTGAGATTCTTGATAAAGAAGACCTAGAATGTTTTGAAGAGACTGTTGGTAGAAATGTGGATCCTAAATATACTTCTGACAAGGCTTTAGACAGAAATGAGAAATGTGCTGCTGTAAACTGGAAGGAAGGCATTCTTTGTAGAAGGAAGGCAGAATTTGAGAGTGATGAACTTGGATATTTAGCAGAAGAAATTTCTAAACTAAATGTAGAAAATACAGTCTGGCTTGTTCCTTGCAGTTTATAGTAAAATGTGAGAGAAAAGAGATAAGTTGAGAACTGAACTCTCATGTACAAAGAAAACAAAATTGGTAACTGGGAAAATTCTGGGCTTCCAGCAAGTGAGACCCTGGGGAATAGTGCCCCGTGTGAGGAGTTAACGAAACATGGATGTAGTTAGTCATTATAGGACAAGTGAGGATTTTAGATGGAGTTATCCAGGAAGGATCTGTGGAAAGTCCCTTTTGTCTGGTGGTTATGATCCCTGCATACTACATAGAAAACCAACAAGAGTGTTGTGGCATCTATAAATGGAACCACTGCCAGTCTAGACTAAAAGGGACAGTACAGTGACAAATTGAAGGAAAAATAACTTCAAAGGCAGAACCATGGAAGCTAATGTCTGAAGCCAAGAAACCTCAGACTCAGAGAGTGGACCTACCAATGTACTGGAGAGGGTGCATTTGCCCTGAAGGCAGAGGGTGGGCCTCCCACCTTGATGCTTTGTAAGAGTTGTGGTGCTTCAGGCCTTGGAGAGGGTGGAACACATTCCTTGGGGATTGGGAAGAGCCTTGCTGCCACCACATTGTTCTGAGGGGGTTGAGTGTGTGCTCTGGAGATGGTGGTGATCCTGGGTGCTGCCCCAATGTTTGTAGAGGGTGAAACTGAGAAAAAATGTGGTCTCCCCACTGTCCCCCAAGGTTGCATTTGGAGACAGTTGAACCACTGCATAGGCTCTTGAAAAGGGTGATACTGCTGCTTTCTAAAGCCCTGAGGATAAATGACTCTCAGATTTTGAAATCCAATGGGGTTTACCTTGCAGAGTTTTGGAACTGTTTGGGACCTTTGACCCCTATTTTCCTTCCAATATCACCCTATGGAAAAGGGAATTTGTATTCTAAGACTTTCCGTCCTTTGTATATTGGCTGCAGATAACTTGTTTCGAATTTTACAGGTCCAGAGCCAGAGGAGAATTTTGCCTTAGGACAGACCATGCCTGTAGCTCACTTTGATGAGATTTTACACTTTTTCTGATTTTTGTATTGTCACTGAAATGGTTTAAGGCTTTCTGACATTGTAATTGCATGAATGTATTTTGTATATGGAAAGAACATGTCTTTTTTTATTAATTAAAAAAATTAACAAACGAACAAAACAATAAGATATCATTCCATTCTGCATATATAATCAGTAGTTCTTAATATCATCACATGGTTGCATATTCATAATTTCTTAGAACATTTGCATCGATTTAGAAAAAGAAATAAAAAGACAACAGAAAAAGAAATAAAACAATAATAGAGAAAAAAAAAGTTATACATACCATACCCCTTACCCCTCGCTTTCTTTTACCACTAGCATTTCAAACTAAATTTATTTTAACATTTAGAACATGTCTTTTTGGGATCAGAAAGTGGAATGTGCTGGTTTTAAACTTTGTGTACTCAGAAAAGCCATGTTTTTTTAATTCTCATTCAGTATTGTTGGGCGGGATCTTTTTTTATTGTTCCCATGGAGATGTTACCAACCCAATTTGTGGGAGGGGCCTTTTGATTAGGTGGTTTCCATGGAGATATGTCCCCACTCATTCAAGGTGGGGTCCCTTACTGGAGCTCTTTAAGAGGGAACCATTTTGGAAAAAACTTAGCCCACAACAGCCAGAGACCTTCAGAAATACAGAAGGAAAATATCCCCAGGAAATCCATATGAAGAAGCTCGGAGAGAAATTTAGCAGATGTTGCCATGTGTTCTGGACCCATTGGCCTTTCTTGAATCAAGGTATCTTTCCCTGGATGCCTTAGTTTGGACATTTTTATAGTTTTTAGTACTATAAACTTGCAACTTAATAAATTCTCTTTTTAAAAGCTGTTCCATTTCTGATATATTGCATTCCAGCAGCTTTAACAAACTAAAACACCATCCTAGTGGCTGTGAAGTGGTATCTCATTGTGTTTTGATTTGCATGTCCTTAATAGCTAATGATACTGAGATCTTTTTTGTGTGCTTCTTGGCCATTTGTTTATGGAGAAATGTATTAAAGACCTTTGCCCATTTTTAAAATTGGGATGTTTGTATTTGTGTCATTGACTTGTAGGAGGTCTTTATATATTTCATATTTTAAATCTTTATCATGGGGGGATTATTTGCAACAATTTTCTCCTATTCTGTGTGTTGTCTTTTTTACTTTTTTGAAGATATCTTTTGATGCATAGAAGTTTTTAATTTTGAGAAAGCCCAATTTATTTTTTCTGATTTTTACTCATGCTCAGAAATATCTTCATCACTCCATCTGAATGAGAATCTTGGAAGTCATCTTTAGCTTCTCCACCTAGATACCTCATCAATCATTCAGTCAGTAGGGCCATATTCATTGGATCTTTCCACATATTCTGTCTCAAGAAGGTAGACGCTAGCTTATTTCTTGGGAATGGAAGCTAATCTTTATTCTATTTGCAATCTCTCAAAGTGACTGGTACCGTTTATAGGACTGAATGGAGCTCAATCAATATTGTTGAATTATATTAAGTTGGAATCATATGTGATGCAAAAATTGACAGTTATGGTAAGGATCTTAGACAGCATATCTATTACTTCTTTGGCAAAAACAAATGCACACAGTTATCAATTAATACCTGTTCTAGTTGCTACTTGTCAGAATTTGATATACCAGAACTAGAATGGCTTTTTAAAAGAAGAATTTAATAAGTTGCTAGTTTACAGTTCTAAGGCCAAGAAAATGCCCCAATTAAAACAAGTCTTTGAAAATGTCCAAAGTAAGGCACCAACAAGAGGTTACCATCACTCAAGAAAGGTCAGTGAAGTTCAGGGTTTCTCCCTCCACTGGAAAGGCATGTGGCAAATATGGCAATGCCTACCGGCTTCATCTCCAGTCCTTTTGCTTCATGAAGCTCCCCAAGGCCATTCTCCTTCTTCATCTCCAAAGGTTGCTGCTAGTGAACTCTGTGGTTCTCTTGTCTTTCTCTCCTCTCATGGCTGTGTTGTCATTCTAAAGCTTTCTCTAAAACGCTTCCTCTTTTAAAGGATTCCAGTAAACTAAATCAAGACCCACCTGGGATGGGGGGAGTTGCATCTCCATCTAATCAAGTTAATGCCCACATACAGATGTCTCACATCACCAGGGAGATAATCTTATCAGAAGATTCCAATTTACATTGTTAAATAGGGATTACAGAAAGAGTTGCTTCCACAAGATTGGATGAGGGTTAAAACACGGCTTTCTCTAGGGTACATAATCCTTTCAAACAAGCACAATTTGAGATTCTGAAATTCTAAACAAATGGTGAATAAAAATTATGTAATGGGCTTAAAAACAATAGTTTTAAACATAGAAGTAGAATTTTTTAGTGATAGGACTATCTTGTGCAGCAAAAGACCTTGGATATGAAAGATGAAATCACAAGCTTTAATTGCTTTGCCTAAGTATTAAAACTCGGTGGCTGGCAGCTAGAAAGGATGAGTTGATGACAAAGAGGAGCTGATGGAAAGGAAGCAAGGTGGTGATGCTGTCAAGGACACCCAGTAAATGGCTGTTATAGTTAGGTTCAGGTGTCAACTTGGCCAGGTGATGATGCCCTGTTGTTCTGTTTCTGTGGCCTTAAATCATCAGTATGTGAAATTCATCTATGGCGGATTACATTTGCAGTTGGCCAGCAGGAGTGCCTTCCACAATAAGAAGTTTAACTTAATTAGCTGGAGACTGAAAAGAGAGAGGTCAGAAGAGATCTCAGCAGCTTAGCATACCCTATCTCAGCACTCACAGCTCAGCGCAGATGTTGGGAGATACAGAAAAGTATTGCCCCAGGGAAAGCTGTTAGAACCTAGAAGCCAGGAGAGAAGGCCAGCAGATGTTGCTGTGTGCCTTCCATTGTGACACAGAAACTCAAATGAAATCTAGCTGCCTTTCCTCCAAAGAACTACACATCTTTTTTAACTAAATAAATCCCCTATTAAAAGCCAACCCTTATACAAAGAAGGTTGGGTTTAACAAATGAGTATGAGTGCTGAATCATTATACTGATAGTTCTTTTAGCTTCCAGAGCCTTAGAATGGCTAGAAATAAAAACCTAAAATTGTGGAATTGTAACCCATACCAAACTCTGAAATCTGTTCTACAACTAATTGTTGCGATGTACTTTGAAATCTATTGCTTTTATGTATATATATATTATTTAAAGAAAAGGAGAAGTATAACAGAGAAGACAGAATTTAACAAATGAGTATGACCGCTGAATGATTATATTGATATATCTGTTGGTTTCCAGTGTCTTGCAGCAGCTAGAGGAAAAAACGAAAAATCATGGAACTGTAACTGATACCAAACTTTAAAATCTGTTTCTATAACTACTTGTTAAAATGTACTTGGAAATTTATTGCTTTTTTATATATACATGTTATATTTTGCAATTAAAAAGTTTTAAAAAAAAGCACACACACACACACACACATGTATACAATGCCGATCATCTCTGGTGTGTTCCATTCTGGCAGCTTTAGCAAACTAAAACAGTAGCTAAGGGTGCCGGAGAGGATTTTAAACACAAGAATGTCTCATATTTGGTTTTAAGTTACTGGTTGTTCTGTGCCATGACTTGATGTAACGCCAGTCTTTCTTATATTCCAGAACCTCAATAAAAGCCTTCAGCCGGCAGCGCTAAGTCTGTGGGTGTGGTAGCCAGGTGGGTGTGCTGCTCAGATCTGTCTTCAAGTGTACCTTCTGTAAGGAGTGCAGTCACCACCATCGTCCTGCTGCTGCGCCCTCAGGATCCACCACCAGGCTCATGCCAAGGCCACCTTCTCCCTGGGCTGCTCCAGCCAGTGATTGAACATAAGCAGGAAACTACAGCTGGGCCATTCCTGCCCAATTCAGGCCTCCTCCAATGGGTAGTCTTTGCTCTAGTCTCTCCATCTGCTTGTTCAAGACTTTCTCAGGGTGGCACTGCAGTCTGAAGCTTTTCTTTGATCCTATTCCTTCTTTTCCCTTCTCTCTATACAGGTGTCAGAACAGCATTGTGAACTGAGGTTCTGTCTACCTATTCCTGCTCTCTCTCTCCTTTTTACCCATAACAAGCATTTTCCTCAATAAAACTCTTGCATTTCTTTTTCTGTCTTGGTAACTGATTCTCAGAGGCCCTGAACTGCTATTGTGGGAATTTTTTGTTCTTGGATGTAGGAGGTACAGGCATTGGAGCAGTTTCCATTGTGGTGACTTGGTGTGGAAGAGGGACAACTCATACAGGAGATGAGGGGCTGAGCAGCAATTAAGGATTCAGTAGAATCCAGAAGTTGGAGCCCAGAGAGACTAGAAGAAGAATAACCCGCCAGGAATATTTAGAGGTTTGGAGAGAGATGCTAAGATTCCCATTTCATTTTGATCTTAAAGGATCAGATGACCTAAGTGACTGGAAGACTTCAGGATAGCCAGGCATCTTACTGTATGTGCGAAGCAAGAAGCTCATAATGCTCTGTGAGAAGGGAGAGCTGCACACTGAGGTGAGCAGAAGTGGTGTGTGTGTGTGTGTGTGTGTGTGTGCATGTGTGTGTGTGTGTGTGTGTGTGTGTGTGTGTGAGAGAGAGAGAGAGAGAGAGAGAGAGAGCACTCTCTTAGAGCTTGCCATTGTATCCTCAGTACCTGCCATAAGGCTCAGCAGAGACCTGTGAAATGAGTGACATCTGAATGAGCTCAGATCTCCTGATCTGGATGAATTACTTCCCAAAGTACCCAATGAACTTGTGAAGGATGCCACCAAATCTCACTGAATGTTCGTTAAGAGATTTGGAAGAAGGAGAAGGGTTATGAACCCGGGATTGAAAAATATCAGTGTGATATTCCAAATGAAGCCAGGACTACTTGTTTTATTAACTCAATACTATTACTTTTACATTTTAACTTAATTTCTTGATTCTGCAAGATGATCTGTATCTCTCCCTTAAGGCTAACTTTGCCTAACTTACCTCCAAATGTCCAAGTCTAAAGGGAGTGTGGTGGTGAGTCCTGATATTATGACTGCCTATGCTAGGTGTTTTCCATGCAGTATATCAAGCTATGTTTACAGAACTATAAGGATCCATGTGCTGGTTTGAAAGGAAGTATGCCCCCTAAGAAAAGCCATGTTTTAATATAAATCCCATTTCATAAAGGTAGAATAATCTCTATTCAAAACTGTACATTTGAAACTGTAATGAGATCATTTCCCTGGGTGATGTGATTTAGTTAAGAATGGTTGTTAAACTGGATTAGGGGATGACATGTCTCCACCCATTTGAGTGGGTCTTGATTAGTTTCTGAAGTCCTATAAAAGAGGAAACATTTTGGAGAATGAGAGATTCAGGGAGATTCAGAGAGAGCAACACTACAAAGCAGAGAGTTCACCAGCCAGCGACCTTTGGAGATGAAGAAGGAAGACACCTCCCAGGGAGCTTCATGAAATAGGAAGCCAGGAGAGAAAGCTAGCAGATGATGCTGTGTTTGCCATGTGCCCTTCCAGCTGAGAGAGAAGCCCTGACTGTGTTTGCCATGTGCCTTCTCACTTGAGAGAGAAATCCTGAACTTCATCGGCCTTCTTGAACCAAGGTATCTTTCCCTAGATGCCTTTGATTGGACATTTCTTTAGACTTGTTTTAATTGGGACATTTTCTCGGCCTTAGAACTGTAAACTAGCAACTCATTAAATTCCCCTTTTTAAAAGCCATTCCGTTTCTGGTATATTGCATTCCAGCAGCTAGCAAACTAGAACAATCCATTAAAGTGACTTTTCCTGAGCAAATAAAGTCTGCCTCAAACTCTAGTATAGAATTTTAAGCATACCCTCAACATCCTATTACTAACAAGGGTCAGGTGGATTCTACCATCTAGTGACCAATTAGTTATTTACTGAGCTATTCAATCAAATTCTAGAATTCGATCAGATTTACAACTGCCTTTATAACCAGTTGTAAAAACCTGTCACGTGATGAATAATTGAGAGGTGTTTAAACCGAGGGTCTCTCATCCTGTATGGCTACTAGACATGTAGGAATCACCAGGTAAAAGGGCGCGCATTCTGAACTGCCTTCTGGACCTGTTCCTCTGACCCTCTGAACTACCAAATTCACTGTTTGACGTTCTGATTGTGCTCCCTGTTCTCACTTCGGACATACACCCCATTTTCTCAGATATGAACTTGTCTCCTCTCAACAATGACTCTGGTTCTTCTCTTTGCACAGCTGCATTCAGCCATCTCAGGCAAACACCCCTCCCAGGTAAACTCTAGGACCTTTACACCCAGGCCCTGCTCCCCATGGGGGAACACCTGAAAGGCTTGCCCAACTCTTGGCACTGGAACTGGATGCTAGGAAGGCATGAGCCAACATAGTTCTGCCTTCAAATACTTGGAGAAGGTATTTTGTTTATTCTCCATGGCCCCAAGGGATAGAATGAGGAATAGTAGGTGGAAGGATTAAAAGGACAGGTTATAGCTTTAAACAAAATGTACTTGACAGCAGTCAGAGCAGCCACAGCCATTATTTCCTTCACACTGAAGGGCACTCAGGCATAGGCTGGTGTTCTAGTTTGCCAGCTGCCAGAATGCAACACACCAGAGACGGATTGGCTTTTAATAAAAGGGGATTTATTTTGTTGGTTCTTCAAAGGGAAAGGCAGCCAACTTTCCACTGAGGTTCTTTCTTACGTGGAAGGCACAGGATGGTCTCTGCTGGTCTTCTCTCCAGGCCCCTGGGTTCCAACAACTTTCCCCAGAGTGACTTCTTTCTGCATCTCCAAAGGCCTGGGCTGAGCTGCAAGTGCTGAGATGAGGAATGCCGAGCTGCTTAGGCTGTGCTACATTGCGTTCTCTCATTTAAGCATCAGGCAATTAAGTCAAATGTCACTCATTGCAGCAGACATGCCTCCTAGCCGACTGCAGATGTAATTGGCAACAAATGAGGTTCACGTACCATTGACTTATGTCCGCAGCAACAAGACTAGGTATGCTCACCTGGCCAAGTTGACAACTGAATCTAACTAACACAGCTGGTTACCCATCAAGGGAAATGTTTGCAAACAGAGTCATGCATCCTCTGAGTCACTTTACGAGGGGGTCTACAGGTTCCTTCAGTGCTGAAATTCTCAGGTTCTAAACTTTCATGATTCTTAGAATTTTATAATAAAAAGTCAGGTGCTGGACTAGAAGGAAGAATCAGGAGTGAGAGCCATTGGAGAGCCACTGCATGTGGTTGTTCCCAAGAAGGAAAGTAGACATTAAGATGAGAGTAGGGGCATGGAAAGAAGGAACCAGATCCTCAGAGGAGACCTGTGAAGCTTTCTGGGTTTTTCTGTGCCCAAAGAACGCAGCAATTTTCATCCTCCCACATGGCTGCTCTGTAATAATTAGTTTTCCTGTGCTTTTCACAAGCTATTACTTAATGATTTTAATTAGATTGCCCATGCACTCAAGTTGTTTACAAGCACTTTCCTTTTTATTGCATATTTATAACTGTAGAGGGAAACTACCACCTTGGAGGAAACCAGGCAGTTTTTACTAGATAGGCCATGGCATAGAGCATGGAAAGAACTTCTGCTCTAAACTGGAAGTTGTCCGACATCTTGGGACCTTCTTAGAGAGGAGGGGAGCCCCTCCCTTGGACAGAACCTATATTCACATGTATATCCTCTATGGTCATTGTCCCTTTGGTCAAGGCAATGGAAAGGAAACAGCCTGTTTTCAGTACCCTCTTCTAACAACACTCACAGAGTAAATACTAAAGGTTATGGATGGTTAACTTTAGCTTTTATTAAAATCCACATACTTGGCATTTCTTAACTACCTGGTTTGATTCCTGGTTCCACTGCTTGCTAGCTTTATTTCTATTTTTTATTTATTTATTATTTTTTTAATTTTTAAAAATATAACAACAAACACAAATTCTGAACATATGATCATTCCATTCTACATATATAATCAGTAATTCACAATATCATCACAGTTGTATATTCATCATCATGATAATTTCTTAGAGCATCTGCATCTCAATTCAGAAAAAGAAATAAAAACAGAAAAAATATTCATACATACCATACCCCTACCCCTCCCTTTCATTGATCACTAGCATTTCAATCTACTAAATTTATTTTAACATTTGTTCCTCCTGTAATTTATTTATTTAATTCAATTTTTAAATTAATTAAAAATTTTTTTAAAAAATATGACAAGAAATAAACACAAACATTCTTAACATATGAGCATTCCATTCTACATATATAATCAGTAATTCACAATATCATCACATAGTTGCATATTCATCATCATGATCATTTCTTAGAACATTTGCATCAATTCAGAAAAAAAATAAAAAGACAATAGAAAAAAATTCATACATACCATACCCCTTATCCCTCCCTTTCATTGATCACTAGCATTTCAATCTAAGTTTATTTTAACATTTGTTCCCCTGTTATTTATTTTATTACATATGCTTTACTTGTCTGTTGATAAGGTAGATAAAAGGAGCATCAGACACAAGGTTTTCACAATCACACAGTCACATTGTGAAAGCTATGGCATTATACAATCATCTTCAAGAAACATGGCTACTGGAACACAGCTCTACATTTTCAGGCAGTTCCCTCCAGCCTCTCCATTACATCTTGACAAACAAGGTGATATCTATTTAAGCGTAAGAATAACCTCCAGGATAACCTCTCGACTCTGTTTGGAATCTCTCAGCCATTGACACTTTATTTTGTCTCATTTCACTCTTCCCCCTTTTGGTCGAGAAGGTTTTCTCAATCCCTTGATGCTGAGTCTCAGCTCATTCTAGGATCTCTGTCCCATGTTGCCAGGAAGGTCCACACCCCTGGAATCATGTCCCATGTAGATGGGGGAGGGCAGTGAGTTTTTTGTTGTGTTGGCTGGAGAGAGAGAGGCCACATCTGAGCAACAAAAGAGGTTCTCTTGGGGGTGACTCTTAGGCCTAATTTTAAGTAGACATGATCTATCCTTTGTGGCTTAAGTTTCATATGAACAAACCCCAAGATTGGGGACTCAGCCTAAAGCTTTGGTTGTCTGCACTGCTTGTGAGAATATTAAGAATTCAATTTGGGGAAGTTGAATTTTCCCCCCTTTCTCACCATTCCCCCAAGAGGACTTTGCAAATACTTTTTTATTCACTGTTCAAATCATTCTGGGATTTATCGGGGCATCACTCTGGACAAACCAACAAAATCTCATGCCCTACTCAAGGTTCCATGTACTTATGGTGTTCAATTAAGCTGTCTACGTAAGTTACATTAGGAAATGCACTAGTCAAAATATAAATTTTGTACCAAATAAACATTTTTTTGCTTTAGTCTCACACATAAGGCAAAATTTTAAAATATTAATTACTATGAATTTTCAACACCTTGCCGTAATGATATTTCTATGTTCTTCCTCATGCAAAAACAGTTTTTTAAATTTGTACATTTAGTCGCTGTCATTATACACTCTAGGCATTTCTAGATTATACCATCTCAGACTTTGTCTATCTTTCTTTCTGATTTCATTTGTGCCCCCAGCCCTCCTTCCCCTAACATTCTCACATTCAGCTTCATTCAGTGTTTTAACATAACTGTATTAGTTAGGTAGTATTGTGCTATCCATTTCTGAGTTTTACAATCAGTCCTGTTGCACAATCTGTATCCCTCAGCTCCAATTACACAATATGTTACCCTATTTCTATCTCCTGATGGTCTCTGTTACCAATGAAATTCTCCAAGTTTATTCACTAATGTCAGTTCACATCAGTGACACCATACAGTATTTGTCCTTTTGTTTCTGGCTAATATCACTCAGCATAATGTCCTTAAGGTCCATCCATGTTGTTACATACTTCATAACTTTATTCTATCTTATGGCTGCATAATATTCCATCGTATGTATATAGCACAGTTTTTTTAGCCACTCGTCTGTTGATGGACATTTTGGCTGTTTCCATCTCTTTGCAATTGTAAATAATGCTGCTATAAACATTGGTGTGCAAATGTCTGTTTGTGTCCTTGCCCTCATGTCCTCTGAGTAAATACCTAACAATGGTATTGCTGGGTCATATGACAATTCTTTATTTAGCTTCCTGAGGAACCGCCAACTTACTAGTTATTTTTGACTTCTCAAATTCTCAGTTTCTAATTTGTTGAATGAAAGTAAAAGCATTGTTCTAGTTTGCTAGCTGCTGGAATGCAATATACCAGAAACGGAATGGCTTTTAAAATGGGGAATTTAATGAGTTGCTAGTTTACAGTTCTAAGGCCGAGAAAATGTCCCAATTAAAACAAGTCTATAGAAATGTCCAATCAAAGGCATCCAGGGAAAGATACTTTGGTTCAAGAAGGCTGATGAAGTTCAGGGTTTCTCTCTCATCTGGAAAGGCACATGGCGAACACAGTCACAGTTTCTCTCTCGGCTGGAAGGGCACATGGCAAACACGGCATCATCTGCTACTTTCTCTCCTGGCTTCCTGTTTCATGAAGCTACCCAGGAGGCGTTTTCCTTCTTCATCTCCAAAGGTCGCTGGCTGGTGGACTCTCTGCTTCGTAGTGTTGCTCTCTCTGAATCTCTCATTCTCCAAAATATTTCATCTTTTATAGAACTCCAGTAAACCAATCAAGACCCACCCAAATGGGTGGAGACATGTCGTCCCTTAATCCAGTTTAACAACCATTCTTGACTAAATCACATCATCCAGGAAGATGATCTGATTACAGATTCAAACATATAGTATTGAAGAGAGATTATTCTACCTTTACAAAATGATATTTTGATTAAAACATGACTTTTCTAGGGGACATACTTCTTTCAAACCAGCACAAGCATCAATCCAGTAGGGTTATTTTGAGGATTAAAAAAGCTATGTTGTGAGAGTACTAAGACTGCCATCATAGAAGAATTATCTCCTTCTCTGTCTTGCCTTCTTTTCTACTACTCCTCCCTCTTGTACTATAGTTCCTCAGCAATTTTGACTCAAAATTAGGGTTCTTTAGTCCCAGAATTCAAGGCCTTTTCTTTCTATTAATTTTGTGTGTGTGTAGTAACATACATGAACATTTTCCACTTTAACCAATTTAAAGTGGCATTAAGTTTTTTACAATGTTGTTCTATCATCATCACCATCGTTTACAAAAACTCTTTCATCACTCCAAACAGAAACTCTTTGCCCATTAAGCAATAATTCCCTAATCTTCCACCCCACTCCCCAGTCCCTGGCGTCCTCTACTGTACTCTGTCTATACGAGTTTGCTTATTCCAGATATTTCATATTAATGGAATCATAAAACAGTTTTCCTTTTGTGTCTGGCTTATTTCATATAACATCATATTTTCAAGGTTCAGGCATGTTATAGTATGTATCAGAACTTCATTCCTTTTTTTTTGCTGAATATGTTGTATGGATATATCACATCTGTTTATGGACACTTGTGTTGTTTCCACCTTTTGACAATTCTGAATAATAGCACTGTTAATATTGGTGTACAACTTTATGTTTATGGTAATTCTGTGTACTTTTTGAAGAACCACCAACTATTTTTCATAGCAGCTCCACATTTTACATTCCTCCCAGCAATGCATGAGGCTTCCAATTTCACATGAGAAGGTTTCTCAATCTCTTGGTGCTGAGTCCTGGCTCATTTTAGGATTTGTCCCATGTTGCCAAGAAGGTTCACACTTTTGGGAGTTATGTCCCACATAGAGAGGGGGAGGGCAGTGAGCTTGCTTGTCATGTTGGCTGAGAGAGAGAGGCCACATCTGAGCAGCAAAAGAGGTTCTCTTGGGGGTGACTCTTATGCCTAATTTTAAGTAGGCTTAACCTATCCTTTGTGGGGTTAAGTTCATATGAACAAACAAACAAATCTATCTTTCCTTCTCATTTCATTTGTGCCCCCAGGCTTCCTCCCTCTATCATTCTCACATTCAGCTTCATTCAGTGTTCTAATACTATTATTTTTTTCTTTTCTTTTTTCAACCACGTAGTTGTTTATTCATAATCATGATCATTTCTAAGAACATTTGCATCAATTCAGAAAAAGAAATAAAAAGAAAACAGGAAAAAATTCATACATGTTTTAATTGGGTTGCTTGCTTTTGCATTGTTGAGTTAGGAGGCCTTTAATATACTCTGAATATCAAACTTTTATCAGATATATAATTTGCAACAATTTTCTCCTATTCTGTACATTTTTGTTTCAATGTCTTGATATCCTTCAGTGCACAAAAGTTTTTAATTTTGACGAAGCTCAATTTATCTATTTTTCTTTTGTTGTTTGTGCTTTCAGTGTCACATTTAAGAATCCATTGCCAAATACAGGTCCTGAAGATTTCCTCCTATGTTTTCTTCGGAGAGGATTATGGTTTTACCTCTTACATTTAAGTTGTTGATCCATTTTGAGTTTGTTTTCGTAGATAGTGTGAGATATGGGCTCACTTTCATTTTTTTACATGTGGATATCCAGTTTTTTTTACGTCATTATTGCTTTTTAAGCCTATTCTTTGCATAAGTTACAAAAAGGAAATGAAGTAAGTTGAGGAAACAACTTCTAAGAACTTATCACTTTTAATAGTCCAATAATTCTGAAAGACTTCAAGTTCACTTTTTACATGGCAATTATCAAAAGATGTGTATACCTGCTACTCTGATTACATGCCCCTTAGTCCAATTCTTCTCTAACCCTTTGGGATAGATCGGCCTGTGCGAATGTGTGTTGCAAGCACCAGACTACCCGCCATCTCATTAGCTCCAGGGAAGGAGCAGCAGGACAGGGACAGGAGCTCTTGCTAACCCGAGGTTCTGTGTATCATTGATTTTTGTTGTCTAAAATCATGTTTTGAGCTTTTCGTTTGAACAAAGGCCAGGACTCCAGAGAAGTTCTGTCCTGAGCTCCCCTCCACCCCCACCCCCCACCCCTCATTGTTTCTCATTTGCTTAGGTGTAAAGGAAAAGAAACCAGAGGTTGCCAAGGCAGCTCTTCCTTCATAGTAATCCTTCAAAGCAGGGAGATGAGACTCTTGAGAGCAGATCCCGAGAACCTCATCCTTTCTATGCAATGGTGTTGCTCACTTATCACTAGTGAAATGTGATTTTTAAAAAACACTTTCTTTAAAACTTTACTACGTTAGCAGCAACAGAAATTGTTTCTCAGGTCCCTTCCTATGCCCGGGATCTAGAACAGAGAAAAATACTATTTGGTCTATGTTTGAATTGACATGTTTGCACTTGACCTCATGTACCGTATTAGTCCAATTAAATAGGATAACTGAAGGGCTATTTTAGGTCCAATTTAAACAAACTAAGAATTGGCCACTTAGGATTTCAGAAGAAATCTTTTGGCACCATCTCGTGACCGTTTTAGGTACAATTTAAATAACAATATCCTTAGCTGCCCATTTAAGATACAAAAGGAATCTTCTGCCACCATCTGGTGGCACACCATGGAATTGGGAGAAACAAAGTTACAGGATAATGCCTCTTGTCCCAGAAATTGTGCAGATATTTGCTCCTCCTATGGTCATAACCATTACTGATTCCCAGAAGAATTACAGTTTAGCCACATTTTAACTAATTTGATGTGTGTAAATTTGGAGTACAATACAAAAAGTATTGATACAGTATTATTCTAACCTGAAAAATGGGAATAAAGGGAATCCCTCCAAAACTGAAAAAATTGTTAACATTTTAAAACTGATTGGTCAAAGAAAATATAAAATATTAAAAAATATTTATATTGTATATAAATTGGAACAATAAACTATATTCATATTGCCCCATAACAGCACCACTTTGACTAGTAAATAGAATTAGCCCCCATTCTGGTAAGCAAGCTATTTATAACATGTTTTGAAAGGATAATGACTAACATTTATTAAATGCTTTCTGATCTCTTTACATGTATTAACAGTTAGTTCTCATAACAATCTTAAGAGCTAGTATTTTATTGTAGATTTCCCTAAGAGAAAACTGAAGCACAGAAAGGCAATTGCCCAAGGACCCTTGGGCTGGGACATGTGGCAAAGACATTTCTCAGAGCCCTCACATCCCACCTAACTTCACAATACCTTGAGCTACTAGAGGGCATGATTTTAATACTATAACTTTCAGTGTCACAATAGCCCATAACAGTGTCATCTAAGTGCTTGTTTTAATGGTGGAGTTTATGTTAGCCTTATAAAGAGTGCCTAAAAATTCCACGTTTCATGGGACAGAGATCCTGGAATGAGCTGAGACTCAGTATCAGGGGACTGAGAAAAACTCCAGAATGAGCTGAGAATTAACATCAAAGGATTGAGAGAACCTTCTCGACCAAAAGGGGGAAGAGTGAAATGAGACAAAGTGTCAATGGCTGAGAGATTCCAAACAGAGTCGAGATTATCCTGGAGGTTATTCTTACGCATTAAGTAGATATCACCTTGTTATTCAAGATGTAATGGAGAGGCTGGAGGGAACTGCCTGAAAATGTAGAGCTGTGTTCCAGTAGCCATGTTTCTTGATGATGATTGAACAATGATATAGCTTTCACAATGTGACTCTGTGATTGTGAAAACCTTGTGTCTGATGTTCCTTTTACCTACCATATCAACAAAAGAGTAGAACATATGGGATAAAAATAAATAATAGGGGGAACAAACGTTAAAAGAAATTTAGTTTGAAATGCTAGTGGTAAATGAAAGCAAGGGGTAAGGGGTATGGTATGTATAACTTTTTTTTCTCTATTATCATTTTATTTCTTTTTCTGTTGTCTTTTTCTAAATCGATGCAAATGTTCTAAGAAATGATGAATATGCAACTATATGATGATATTAAGAATTACTGATTATATATGTAGAATGGAATGATATCTTATTGTTTTGTTTGTTTGTTGTTAATTTTTTTAATTAATAAAAAAATTCCATGTTTGAAATAGATTTTAAATGGAATGAAATTTGAAGTACAATATAAGATGTATCAATTGTCTCATTTTAACCCCAAAAGTGGAAATAAGAGGCCTCCCAATATTTTACATTTGTTGAGAACCACGAACTTAAAGCTGGCCAGCCGAACAACTGCCATTGTACCCAATGATGTCAATTTAGGATAGACTTTGCAGGGTTTCTCAGCCTTGGCACTATTGACATTTGAGGCCTGACAATTCCTTGTTGTTGGAGGCTGCCCTGTGGATTGTGGGATGTTTGGCATCATCTGGCTTCTACCTAGTAGATGCCAGAAACAACTCCCTAGTCATGGCAGTCAAAAATGTCTCCACATTGCCACGTGGCTCCTAAGAGGGGCAGGGAAAGGAGGGGTCCCAAATTGACCCTGATTGAGAAACAGTGAGATCGAGTAAAATATGTAGAGAAAATAAAAGTATAGCCAGTATAACTTTAATTTCTCAAAAGAGTCCTGAAAAAGGGGAAGAAAAATGAAAACAATGGTAAATGTGGTTGGTTTGGCTGCAAGATCAGCATCCAGAAAAAGCCACAAAGCTACCATGTCTATATGTCATCCAGGCTAAGAACGCCATCTTTTACCTTATATTTGTTTCTATAGAAAAAAGTCAGTCTTAAATATGTAATATATTCAGGATTGTGTCTCTCTATAAAATGTGACTGTTGTGTTTTCAGGAAATCTAAGAGTTATCCCCATGTTTTCCTGACTTCAGGTCCTTTGTGGGCTCTGGCTTTCAATTTAACCTAATATTTTATCTATTTTTCTTTGCAGTCTTTTTCTTGAGCTATTTTCAGTTGATGATTGAGATTATGTCTTATGTTTAGTATTAGGTCAAAGTTTTACAGATACAGAATCTTCTAAGTTTCCAAGGAAAATCTTATCTCTTCCATCATTCTCTATGAATGCCCCAATATTTTGACTTCAATATTTCAAGACTTTACCCAGTTCTGCTTCCAGTTTTAGACTCCACCTTTTTTCATGATCGATATTTCATTCATTTATTCATCCATTAACTCACTTATCACTCATTTGATGAATACCTATTATTTTCCAACTTAAGTTGCAATTAAGGTGCTCATCCACAGTCCAGGCCTTTGAGGAGAACAGAGGAAATGATGAGGCATTGTGCATAGCAAGTGATCGAATATAGTTGTAAATGAAGGGCTATGAGGTCCTAGAAGAGGAACTAATTCTGCTTGGAGGTATTAAGATTTCACAAAAGAAGTAGTAATTAATCTGGGTGTAGAAGGATAAATAGGAGTTTGCCAGGCAAAGGAAATGGTTGGACAGAATGAATAACATATGCAAAGATCAGGTCTGTGTGTGGCCTCTCTTTCCAGCCAACACAACAAGCAATCTCACCACCCTCCCCCTGTCTACGTGGGACATGACTCCCAGGGGTGTGGACCTTCCTGGCAAAGTGGGACAGAAATTCTAGAATGAGCTGAGACTCAGCATCAAGGGATTGAGAAAAACCCTAGAATGAGTGAGACTTAGCATCAAGAGACTGAGAAAACCTTCTTGACCAAAAGGGGGATGAGTGAAATGAGACAAAGTGTCAATGGTTGAGAGATTCCAAACAGAGTCGAGAGGTTATCCTGGAGGTTATTCTTACGCATTAAGTAGATATCACCTTGCTAGTCAAGATGTAATGGAGAGGCTGGAGGGAACTGCCTGAAAATGTAGAGCTGTGTTCCAGTAGCTATGTCTCTTGATGATGGTTGTATAATGATATAGCTTTCACAATGTGACTGTGTGATTATGAAAACCTTGTGTCTGATGCTCCTTTTATCTACCTTGTCAACAAACGAGTAGAACATATGAAATAAAAATAAATAATAGGGGGAACAAATGCTAAAATAAATTTAGTTTGAAATGCTAGTGATCAATGAAAGTGAGGGGTAAGGGGTATGGAAGGTATAATCTTTTTTTTTCTTTTCTGTTTTCGTTTTATTTCTTTTTCTATTGTCTTTTTATTTCTTTTTCTGAATTGATGCAAATGTTCTAAGAAATGATGAATATCAACTAAGTGATGATATTGTGAATTACTGATTATATATGTTAATGTTTTATTTGGTTTGCTAAATTTTTTTAAATGAATAAATAAATTAAAAAAAAAAAAGATCAGGTCTGTGAAAGGTTCTGATTAGTTTCTAGTCTTCCCTTCCATATACACTTTTCAAAGGTGGGAATCCTTTTCCTTATACCAACGTGGGTGTGCTCCGTGTCACACACAGCCAGCATGCCATGGAATTCCTTTTCTTTAAACATACTACTGCTCTTGCTCCAGGCTCTGCCACTCACTCATTCACCTGTTTATTATTTGACCTCACATTATGATAAGACCTAGTTGCCAGAACATGTTGATTCCATCTCTGTCATCTTCGACACATACAACCCTCATCTCTTGACCTACCACCATTACCCCTATTCAGATACAACTTAAATCTGTCCTAGAATCTGGAGAAAGCCTCCCGACTGAGCTCTTTGCTTGCCACTCTTTATGGAAACTTCAACCTTATGGAAACATAGTTGGGATCATGAATCATTTGTTCATGCTCCAGCTGCAGGGGAGGCAGGAGATGCAAATATCTGATATTTTTAGCCTTTTATAGGAAGTAAGCACTACAGCAAGGAAGAAGTGCAACAGGGATTGGCAGTGACGTAAGGAATCAATGAAGTGGTCATAGCCCATAGAACACCTAATTGATTTCCTCCTTAGAATCCATTCTTGCAGTCCTTGCCATGTCTTACCAAATCTCACATGACTGACCCCTAAATCCTTTCTGAAACCCCTTGCTTCATTCCAGTCACACTAACCTCCTTCTACCTCCTTCCACAGGTAAACCAAGCACACTCCAATCTCAGGTCCTTTGCACTTACTTTACACCCCCTGAGCATTCTTTGCTCTCTTAGCTGCATGGTTTTCTTCCTTATTTTCTCTAAATGGCTTCTCAATGTCACCTTTCCTGACATTTTTTCACCTTTCCTGAGAAGTCTCTCCAACTATCCTCTGGAGAATAGCAGTCTCCCATCATTACCCATCCACTAGTCCATTCATAATTCTTCTTTTACCTGAGAGATTTATGGGTTTGTTTCTTTTTTGTGTCACCTCCATGCAAGCAGGGACTTTGCCCATTTTGTTCTCTGATGTTTTCCCAGTGCCTTGAATAGTGTCTGGACTTCTGTTGGTATTCAGTAAACACCAGTTGAATAAATGATAGAAGAATAAGTTCCCTTTTCCTTCCTCCCTAGGAGTGTCTGTACTTCCCAGCCATAGTATTTGGGTAAGGTTTCCCCATCTCTAGGTGCTTGAGTAAAATAGGAAAGGGAGGATTTGTTTGGTCTGGAAACCACTTGGTATAATCCCATCTTCTTGGCAACAGTCACTGGTTTGGAGGTAGGCATAACCCCAAGCCTAAATCGAACAGTACAAGGTGGTGGTTGGTTTAGGGTTGAGAAGGTGAGCCAGGTTGGTGTGTATAGCTGATGTCCCTTTGGTTTGTGGTTAGGGAAAGAGAAGCTCTCCAGTCTCTGGGTGGCGATGGTAACTTCAGGGAAGAGTTGAATGGCTTCAGGTACTTTGGTAACAGGAGACACCTCAACCAAAGGACCAGGTTAGAAGCTGAGTTGAGAGAATCACAGACAGAAACAGAACCCTTATCACAGTATTGCCTTCTAATCCAACTACATCTTTAACTATCTCTGGACTCCTTGTTTTGTGAACCGATTAATTCCTTTATTGTTTAAATCAGTTTGAGGTAGGTTTTTCTCTTTTTTTGCAATCTAAAGCATCTTAACTCATAAGCTATTTTTAAAATGCCACTGTCCCCTGGTGATGTTTTAAGAAGGACATTCCCAAATTAGAATATCTATTCATTATTTAATGAATTCATTCATTCAACAAGTATTTATGGATCACACAAGTACTTTTCAGAGTGAGCAAAGTGACAAAGGATATAAAACTCACCGCAATTGAGGAGAAAAGATAAGACATGGGGGTGTTTAGTCTCAAGGAGAGAAGACTTAGAAGTTCATGATGGATGTCTTCAAGAGAGATGTATTCTCATATGTTTGAAGCGGATGGCATGTAAAAACATGGATTTATCTAGGATCTGCTGAGAATACAAGATTATCTTAATTCTGCCTTAGACACTGCGGTAGTTAGGTTCAGGTGTCAACTTGGCCAGGTGAAGGTGCCTAGTTCTATTGCTGTGGACATGAACCAATGGCTTGTGAAGCTCATTGTTGCTGATTACATCTGCAGTAAGGAGGAGTGCCTGCTGCAATGAATGACCTTTGATTTAATTAGCTGGAAGCTTAAATGAGAGAGCTCAGTGTAGCGCAGCCCAAGCTGCTCAGCATATCTCATCTCAGCACTCACAGCCTGGCCCAGGCCTTTGGAGATGCAGAAAGGAATCACCCCGGGGAAAGTTGTTGGGACCCAGAGGCCTGGAGAGAAGACCAGCAGAGATTACCCTGTGCATTCCCACATAAGAAAGAACCTCAGTGGAAAGTTAGCTGCCTTTCCTCTGAAGAGCTATATATTTTTAACTAAATAAATTCCCTTTTATTAAAAGCCAGTCCATCTCTGGTATAGTACGTTCTGTCAGCTAGCAGACTAGAAAGACACCAACCCTTTCTCTCAAGGTACCAGAGAGAAACACAGTCACAGAGGACAAAGCAAGTCAAGGCAAGACTTCACTTAGCTGAACTTTGGCTCCAGATCACCATGTTTCCTTCTGAAAGGAGCAGAACTGAGTAGAGATCTTCTTACCTAATCTGACCTTCTGAAGAGAGTAGAACCACGGTAGGACAGAAGCCCTCCTCTGGTGCCTTCTGCTCTGAAGACCAAACCTTAGTCATGAATCTTACCACTCCAACAGGAAGAGAGGCCACCAATGCCAGGGGTCTGAACAAAACAGGGAGCTCAATGCAGGATTAATTGATGCATATCTGTATTGATATCTACATTTATCTATATCTACCTAATATATATATATATTTTATTACAGAGGTGTCATGTGTACTTTGCAAAAAATTCAAACATAGGGCTATAAAAAATGAAAAATATTTATTCTCTGTGTAATCCCACTTCTTAGTTAGGCACTCTTTAACTTACTCTATTTCTATTAGAACAGGACTTCTAAACTTCTCTGTGGAGGAGAAACAATTATTGTTATTATTCTTACTTCCACTCTGTCTTAGATGAGTACTTTCAAAAAATATGTTTAAAATGTATATAAAATGCATATAAAATACAAAAAATGTCCAATTAGATTCGATAACTTTCTGGGATAGAAGCTGTGTTAAAAATCTAACCAGTTCTAGGTCATTCCTTAAACCATTCTTTTTTTAAAATTTTTTTTAGTTAATTAAAAAAATAACAACAGATAAACAAAAACATTCTTAACATATGATCATTCAGTTCTACATATATAATCAGAAATTCACAATATCACCCCATAGTTGCTTATTCATCAGATCATTTCTTAGAACATTTGCATCAATTCAGAAAAAGAAATAAAAAGACAACAGAAAAAAATTCATACATACCATACCCCTTACCCCTCCCTTTCATTGATCACTAGCATTTCAATCTACTAAATTTGTTTTAACATTTGTTTCCCTATTATTTATTTTTATGCCCTGTGTTTTTTCACTCGTCTGCTGATAACATAGAAGGTTTTCACAATCACACAGTCACATTGTGAAAGCTATATCATTATACAATCATCATCAAGAAACATGGCTACTGGAACACAGCTCTACATTTTCAGGCACTTCCCTCCAGTCTCTCCATTACATCTTGAATAACAAGGCGATATCTACTTAATGTGTAAGAGTAACCTCCAAGATAACCTCTTGACTCTGTTTGGAATCTCTCAGCCATTGACACTGCATCTCATTTCTCTCTTCCCCCTTTTGGTTGAGAAGGTTTTCTCAATCCCTTGATGCTGAGTCTCAGCTCATTCTAGGATTTCTGTCCCACGTTGCCAGGAAGGTCCACACCCCTCAGAGTCATGTCCCATGTAGACAGGGGGAGGGTGGTGAGTTTGCTTGTTGTGTTGGCTGGAGAGAGAGGCCACATCTGAGTAACAAAAGAGGTTCTCTTGGGGGTGACTCGTAGGCCTAATTTTAAGCAGGCTTGACCTATCCTTTGTAGGGTGTAAGTTTCATATGAACAAACCCCAAGACTGGGGGCTCAGCCTATAGTTTGGTTGTCCACACTGCTTGTGAGAATATCAAGAATTCAACTTGGGGAGGTTGAATATTCTCTGGGCTTCCTTTTAAGAGAGATAGTAAAGTTTCTAAATGTTTCAGTCTGAATTGGGGGTCCTGTTACTTAACATTTATTGAGTTATGTTCCAGGCACTCTTTTAAGCACTTTAAATGAATGGATATATTTAAGACTCACAACAAACCTATCCGATTGTTATTTACCTCATTTTGCAGATGAGGAAACTGAGATACAGAATTCTTAAATTTTTTTCCAGGTCACACAGCTAGTTAAGTAAATCTGGCTCAGAATCAATAGACTTAACCACTTCTCTATCACTTCTCACTGTGCAGTGATTTGCATCCTAAATGATATTAACTACACGTTGCTTCTCAAGGCCACCTCACTTGAGATTTAAGTTTTGGTCCTCCTCCTCCTTGGCCCGGAAAACTACAACTGTAGGCCAGCTTCAGTCTTTCCCATGTCCAGTTGCAGAGCCCATTGCGTCCTAGGAGAAGTCAGGCATTAATATCTAATTCTATTTCCTGTTTGAACATCTAGGAAGACAGCTAGAAGTTTACTAGTGAACTCTTATTTTATGTTCTGTGTACTTTAAGCACTATAGTGTGATCAATCTGCTCAAAGGGCAACTGTTGTGTGACAAAGCCACACCTTTCAGTAGAGAATTGCTCTTAAAATCCAGCTCACAGCACAGTGGGAGCGTTTATATTTCACTTGTTGCCGCTTGGGCTATAGAAAAGTGGCTTTCCAAAGCTGGCTCAGGGTTGTTTGCTTACGTTACCAAAGCTTATATAGTTAAAAGAAACCCCTGCCCCAAACACAACATCACACTTCTATCTTCCAATTTCAAACTCCTGACTACTGGAACAACCCCCATAGTATACGACATGTGAGTTGGAAGGTATAATTAACAAATAGGATTAATGGGTTTACCCTTGCTTCTCCTGCCCTTTCCCTTTCCTCATTGAGAGTTCTAGGCTGCAGATCTCAACCTGCCCAGCCTGTAATCAGGGGGAGAATCTGGATTTGAGCAGACATCAGGACACTTAGGCAGCTCTCCTTTCTTTGCCAACCCCACTTCCATGGCTTCCACTCCCACTATTAATATCAATAAAGTATCAAATTTCCAGAATTACCAAAAAAAAAAAAAAAATCAGCAAAGAAACTAGGGGAGAGGTGAAAAGCATTTAGGTGCAGAGGTTATCAGTAGGTGGCTGTATTAGTTTAAGGCAAGAGTTACTATTGCTTAATCCTAGGGACACACTCTTCCAATGCTGATTTGTTTGGGGTCACTTTTTAAGAGTCAGGAATAGAAATAATGTTGAGTCACTCATTTCCAGAGTTTTCTGAGCCAGAAGGTATGCCATTGTGAATGAAATGGGTACAGGAAGAGACTTGAGAAGTTCTAAAATGTTACAGGGTTTATTAGATCTAACTAGGGAGAACTTGAACTTTTTTTTTCCTCTTAATATCTTTTATATTATAAATATCTGAGGCTTTCTTTTAAATAGAGCCGAAATGAAGCAGATGGCTTAAATTGATCTGAATTTAGAGCTCGAAATTATAAAGCCCCTTTTCTAACACACACTGGGCTTTGAAGATAAAGGTCAGAGCTTTGGGTGGTCTCATTTTTATATAGATAGTTAAAGAAGAGGATGATCAAAGAGGATGAGGATTCAGACTTTTTCTTCCTGTGCTCGCTCAAAGAAATTATCTATGTATTTTCTATTTTAAAAATCGAGAGTTGTGATCTCTATGAAAAGTTAGAGAAAAGCGACAAAAGGGATAGGAAGAAAGTTGGAGGAACCACAATTATTAAACACGTATGTGTTGTGTTAGAATTCTGTGCTCTGTGACAACACCCCTATTTTCTTTTTGGAATAGTTCAATTCCAAAAAATGTCAGGGTAATGGGTTTATCTTTTGGAAATAAAATGATCAATCCTCATTTTATAAATAATGCGTTAGTTTTCTGGCTGCTAAAACAAATACCATACAATGGGTTAGCTTAACAACAAGAATTTACTGACTCATGGTTGCAGAGCCTAGGAGGCTTGTTTCTTCTTGGAGTCAGTATATTCTGACTGGCGAGCGGTCTTTGGGGTTCCTTGACTTTTCTGTCACATGGCAGTGGACATAGTGACGTCTTCTTCTTTCTCTTCCCGCTTCTGTTGACTTCCAGCTCTTGCTTCTCCTGTGGCTTTTTCCCTATCAGGTATAGGATTTAGACCTGCCCTGATTCAGTTGGCCACCTCTTAACTAAAAATCACTTCACCAAAGGGTCATATTTACAATGGGTTCACATATTCAGGAATGGATTAAGATCAATCCATGTTTTTCTGGGTGTATAACTCAATTTTCAACAAACGACAAGCATTTATTTAGTTATTCCCACAAAGGGAGACCCTGGTTCAAAAAGCAAAAGAATGGAGACATGGAGAACTGGGGACCGTCCAGCTAGTGCAAACAGCCTAGCACACCACATTCCAAATGGACACCCGGAGCCCTCAGGAGTGCATGGATGGAAAAACAGGGACTAGGAGGTCAATGGGCCCATTTCCTTGAAACTGTGACTCTCACAAGTGCCGCCTCTGCCCCGTGACCCCAAATCCCTAGCACGAGAACCACATTGTCTACCCCCCAACCATGCTCCAAGGGCCCCCACTCCCTCCCACCTCCCCGTGCAACCCCACCTCATACCCCTGTCCCAGCCCAACCCACCTCTCCTGCCCAAGGTAATAGTCTTTCCCTGGCTCCCCATGCTGACAGGCACCAGCATAACGTCCCCAACCCATACATGTATCTGTACCGTAACCTGTCACCAAAGTGTTGTGCCCCACCCCACACCCTGCATCCTACTCCACACTCATCCTACAAATACAAAGCTTTAGACTGCTGAAGAAAATCAACTTCCAAAGTAACCCTATCAAGATATTTACATGCCACAAAGACAACAGAAGATCAGTAAACATTTGAAGGTGCAGACAAATACAGTCCAGTCTAATGACCAAATTAAAACACCAGAGGAGACATAGACTTTGGAACAATTAATCAAAGATGTTCATATAAATCTACTAAATAAAATCAGTGGGATGGCTAATGACATAAAGGAGATCAAGAAGACATTATAAGAGCATAAAGAAGAATTTGAAAGAATAAATAGAAAAATAGTAGATGTCACAGAGATTAAAGATGCTGTAGACCAAATCAGAAATATACTGCAGACACACAACAGCAGACTAGAAGAGGCAGAAGAAAGACTAAGCAAACTAGAGGACAGGGTGACTGCTTCTGAATACATGAAAGAGTAAATAACAAAAAGAAAAGAAAAGAAAAAATTTGAATTGGATCTCAGGGAAATTATAGACAAAACAAACCATACAAACATAGGAATTATTGGTGACCCAGAAGAAGAAGAGAAGAAGAAAGGGCTAGGAAGATTAGTTGAGGAGATAATGGGGGGCAAACTTCCCAACATTTATAAAAGACATAAATATGCAAATCAAAGAAACCTAACAAACTCCAAATAGAATAAATCAAAATAGGCTTACCCCAAGACACATAGTAATCAGTCTGTCAAATGTTGAAGAGAAGCAGAAAATCCTGAAAGAAGCAAAAGAATAACAATCTACTATGTACAAGGGAAATCACATAAGACTGCATTCAGATTACTCAACTGGCAGTATGGAGGTGAGAAGGCAGTGGTATGATATATTTAAGATCCTGAAAGAGAAAGACTTCCAGTCAAGAATTCTGTACCCAGACAAATTGTCCTTCAAAACTGAGGGAGAAATTAAAATTTTCAGAGACAAACAAAGACTGAGAAAATGTATCAACAAGAGACCAGTTCTACAGGAAATATAAAGGGACTTCTTCCAGTGGGGGAAAAAAAAGACAGGAAGAGGGCACAGAATTGAAGAGTACCAGCAGTGGTGACTTAAAGGATAAAAAGAGGAAGAGGGAAAAGAATACACAGATCTGACAAATAAAATCCAAAAATCAGATGATGGATTCATGAAATGCCTTCACAGTAATAACTTTGAATGTTAAGGGATTAAACATACCAATTAAAAGATACAGATTGGCAGAATGGATTGAGACATATAATCCAGTTATATGTTACTTACAAGAGACTCACTGTCAACACACAGATACAAACAGATTGAAAGTGAAAGGATGGAAAAAGATATTCCATGCAAGCTGTAACCAAAACAAAGCAGGAGTAGCTCTACTAACATCAGATAAAATAGGCCTTAAATGTGAAGATATCATAAGCCACAAAGAAGGACACTATATATTAGTAAAGGGGACAAATAACATTATATTATTATGAAATAACAATTGTAAATGTCTATGTTTCCAGCCAAGGAACTCCGAAGTACATGAGCCAGACATTGGGAAAACTGAAGGGAGAGATAGACAATTCAACATTAATAGTAGGAGACTTCAAAATGCCACTCTCCTTTGTAGATAAAACAGCCAGATAGAGGATCAACAAGGAAATAGAGAACTTAAGCAATTTGATAAATAAATTAGATCTAATAGACAAATATACCTTGTTACGCCCCAAAACACCAAGATATACATTCATCTTTAGTGCTAATGAGACATTCTTCAGGATAGATCATATGCTGGGGCACATAACCAGTCTTTATAAATTTAAAAACATTGAAATTATACAAAGTATTTTCTCTGATCACAATGGAATGAAACTGGAAACCAATAACTACTAAAGAATGAGAACTTTCACAAATATATGGAGATTAAATAACACACTCAAACAACCAGTGGGCCAAAGAAGAAACTACTAGAGAAATCAGTAGCTACTGGAGACAAATGAGAATACAATGTATCAGAACTTATAGGATGTGGCAAAGGCTGTGCTGAGAGGGAAATTTATTGCCCTAAATGCCTATATTAAAAAAGAAAAAAGAGCAAAAACCTAGAACATAACTGCTTACCTGAAGGAACTTGAGTAATAACAGCAAACTAACCCCAAAGCAAATAAAAGAAGACAAATACAAAGATTAAAGTAGAGTTAAATGAACAATAGAAAGAATCAAAACCAAAAGTCGGTTATTTGAGAAAATCATTAAAATCAATGGGCCACTAACATGGCTGACAAGGAAAAAAAGAGAGAGGATGCAAATAATATCAGAAATGAGAGGGAGTTCATTACCTCAGACCCTGAAGAAATTAAAAAAAAAAATCATAACAGGATGCTACAAACAACTATACACCAACAAACTAGATAATTTAGATGAAATGGAAAAATTCCTGGAAACACACAAACAAGAAGCACTGAGTCAAGATGAAATAGAAGATCTCAACAAACCAATTACAAGTAAAGTGATTCAATCAGTCATCAGAAATGCTCCTACAAAGAAAAGCCTAGGGCCAGATGGCTCCAAAGGGGAATTTTATCAAACACTCCCAAAAGAACTATCCTGCTCAAACTTTTCCAAAAAATTAAAGAAAAAGGAACATTACCTAACTCATTTTATGATGCTAACATCACTTTAATAACAAAACTGGGTAAAGAAAAGTACAGGCCAATCTCCCTAATGAACATAGATGCAGAAATTCTCAACAAAATATTAGCAAATCTCATCCAATAGTATATTAAAAGAATTATACACCACAACCAAGTGGGGTTTATACCAAGAATGCAAGGATGGTTCAACATAAGAAAATCAGTTAATGTAATGCAACACATTAGCAAATCAAAAGGGAAAAATCATATGATTATCTAAATTGATGCTGAAAAAGCATTTGACAAAATTCAACACCCTTTTCTGGTAAAAACACTTCAAAAGGTAGGAACCAAAGTTAACTTCCTCAATACAATAAAGGGCATATATGAAAAACCCATAGCCAGCATCATACTTAATGGTGAGAGCTGAAAGCTTTCCCCTTGGTGTAGGAATGAGACAAGGATGCCCTCTGTCACCACTTTTATTCAACATTGTACTAGAGTTTCTAGCAAGAACAATCAGACAGGGAAGAAAAGAAATAATAGCCATCCACATTGGAAAGGAAGAAGTAAAACTTTCATTATTTGCAGATGACATGTTACTATACTTGAAAACTCCTGAGAAATCTGCAACAAAGTTACTTGAGCTAATAAACAAATTCAGCAAGGTCATGGAATATAAAATGAATGTGCAAAACTCAGTAACATTTCTATACACAAGCAATGACCTAACTGAGGAGTCAAGGAAAAAAATTCTATTCAAAACAGCAACTAAAAGAATCAATTACCTAGGACTGAACTTCACCAGAGATGTAAAGACTTGCACACAGAGAACTACATAACCTTGCTAAAGGAAATCAAAGAAGATCTAAATAAGTGGAAAGATATTCCCTGCTCATGGATAGGAGGGTTAAATATAGTTAAGATGTCAATTTACCCAAGTTGATCTACAGATTCAATGCACTACCAATGAAAATTCCATCACCCTACTTTGAAGAGTTGGAAAAGCTAGTTATCAAATTCATCTGGAAGGGAAAGAGATCCCAAATAAATAAAAGCATCCTAAAAAACAATGAAGTGGCAAGATTAACACTCCCTGAATTTAAAGCTTATTATAAAGCTATAGTGGTCAAAACAGCATGGTACTGGCATAAAGTTTTGACCAATGGAATCAAATTGAGAGTACAGAAATAGACCACCAAATCGGTGGTAAATTGATCTTTGACAAGGCCCCCAAGTCCACTGAACTGGGACAAAATTGTCTTTTCAATAAACAGGCGTGGGAGAACTGGATATCAATAGCCAAAAGAATGAAAGAGGACCCTTACCATACACCCCATACAAACATGAACTCAAAGTAGATCAGACACCTAAATCTAAGAACTAGTAACATAAAACTCCTAGAAGAAAATGTAGGGAAACATCTGTAAGACCTAGTAATAGGGTATAGATTCCTAAACTTTACACCCAAAGCACAATCAAGAAAAGAAAAAATGGATAAATGGGAACTCCTCAAAATCAAATGCTTTTGTGCCTCAAAAGATTTTGGCAAAAAGGTGAAGAAGCAGCCAACTCAATGGGAGAAAATATTTGGAAGTCACACATTGGATAAAGGCTTGTTATCCTGTATACATAAAGAAATCATATAACATCAACAACAAAAGAACAACCCAATTATAAAATGGGCTAAAAATATGAATAGACATTTTTCTGAAGAGCAAACACAGATGGCTTGAAAGGACATGAAGAGATGTTCATTCCTATTAGTTATAAGGGAAATGCAGATGAAGACTATAATGAGATACCACCTCACACCTATGAGAATGGCTGTTATTAAACAAACAGGAAACTAGAAATATTGGGGAGGATGTGGAGAAATAGGGACACTTATGCACTGCTGGTGGAAATGTATAATGATACAACTGCTATAGAAGACATTCTGGTGGTTCTTCAGAAAACTAAATCTTGAGTTGCCCTATGACCCAGCAATACCACTACTCAGTATATACCCAGAAGAACTGAAAGGAGTGACACAGATATTTGCACACTGATGTTCATAGCAATATTATTCACAATCGCCAAAAGATGGAAACAATCCAAGTGCCCATCAACAGATGGGTGGATTAACAAAAATTTGTATATACATACAATGGAATATTATGCAGCAGTAAGATGAAATGATGTCCTGAATCACATGACAAGATGGATGAGCCTTGAGGAAATTATGCTGAGTGAAATAAGCCAGACACAAAACCATAGATACGGTATGATTCCGCTTTTATGACCATGGTAAAGGTAAAATCAGAGGCTTATAATACAGGATATAGGGAACCTAGAAATACACAGAAGTTTGAGATGGGTGAATAGTTAGCTAATGAGGTTGAACTTAATTGTAAGGGAATAGATAGAAGTGAAGGTGGTTCACTAGTGGGTCCATAAGTAATGTTACCATATTGAAGATGAACATGATTGAAAGGGGTTGTACAGACCCATGTGTCCTACTGATTAATACTACAAATACAAATAAGTGCTTGCATGAATTACTGCAAAGGTAGGACTCTTATACAAGGAGGGTATAATTTTGGGGTATAGTGGAAAAATGCTATTGCATACTATGGGCTATGTTTAACAGGAATTCATCAACAGTACCACAGCAATACCAGGGGTATATAATGGGGGGAGGGACAAGAGCTAGGGGGAGGTTTGGATTTTCTATTTGGTGAGGGTGTGTTTATTAGCTATCTTTCTCTTAGAAACAATGGAATTATCTAAAATTGAGAGTGTTGATGGACTGTTGACTTTGGATGTTATACATGAGTCCTGTAGATGGAGGAGGCTGAAAGATGCACTGACTGAGAAGTAGATTGGAGAACGATGGTGTATATATATGATTGAACATTGTGCTGCTACGAAAAGGGATGAATTCGGGTCGGTCCACAGTGGCTCAGTAGGCAGAGTTCTTGCCTGCCATGCCGGAGACCTGGGTTTGATTCCTGGTGCCTGCCCACGCCAAAAAAAAAACGGGGGGGGGGGGGGGGATGAAGTTGTGAAGCATGCAGTGATGTGACTGAATTTGTGGGACATTTGGTGAAGCAAAATAAGACAGAAAGAAAAGAGCAAATATTGTATGATGTCATTTAGAAAATACTTATAAGAAAACTGGGGCCTAGATTGTAAGCTCTTTTGGCAGTCACATTTAGTCCAGAGTGGTAATTGTTATTTCTGGATTTTGAGGGATTGTTTATGTATGTATAACCTGGTATTTAGAGATAAGAATGAAGGCGACCAGGTCAGGATTAAGATAATTCAGAATACAGAGGTAAGGAGGACATAGCTTGTATTTTAGAACTTCACGACTCTTTGAGTCCAAAGGAAGAAAGTTTTATTTTGTGCAGAACCTAAATTTTCCATAGCATATAATCTAACCCAACCTGTCTGGATAAATCATTTAAACAATCCAAACACAGGGAGCCCAGAATAAGAATGAAAGCCTTTAATCCTGTATAGTTTCATGTAATGCTTGGAAACATCCCAGACTATATTAAGCAGATAATCAAAAAATATTGACAGGGGTGCAAGGGTAGTTCAGTGGTAGAATTCTTGCCTGCCATGCAGGAGACCTGGGTTGATCTCCGGTCCATGCACTTCCCAAAAAACAAACAAACAAGCAAAGCAAACAAACAAAAAACAAACGAAAATTCCACAAATGAGGTTCTACAATAACAGGATACTCACATGGAAAAAATAATGAAATGTGACCCCACCTGTTCTAGTTTGCTAGCTGCTGGAATGCGATATACCAGAAACACAATGGCTTTTAAAAAGAGGAATTTACTGCTAGTTTACAGTTCTAAGCCTGAGAAAGTGTCCCAATTAAAGCAAGTCAATAAAAATGTCTGCTCTAAGGCATCCAGGGAAAGATACTTTGGTTCTAGAAGGCCAATGAGGTTCAGGGTCTCTCTTCTAGTGGAAGAGCATGTGGCGAACATGGTGATGTCTGCTAGTTTCTTCTCCAGGCCTCTTGCTTCATGAAGCTCCCCGGTAGCGTTCTCCTTCTTCATCTCCAAAGGTCACGGGCTGATGGACTCTGTGGTTCTCGCATCCTTCTGTCGTGGCTCTGCGGCTCTCTCCTCATCCTCAAAAGGAAAGCTCTCTCCAAAATGTCTCCTCTTTTATAGGATTCAGATAAACTAATCAAGACCCACATAGAATACTTTTTGATTATCTGCTTAATATACTCTAAGATGTATCCAGGCATTACAATAATCTATACAGGATTAAAGGACCTCTTTCTTTTTCTGGGCTCCATGTTTCAGTTGTTCAAATGAGCTATACAGATCAGTTGAGTAAGATTATGCACTACAGAAAATTTCAGTTCCAGACCAAATAAATCTTTCCTTCATTGGTCTCAAAGAGTATATGTGGTTCTAAAATATAAACACCGTCTTCCTTACCCCTGTGTTCTGAATTACTTTAACCCCAACTGTTTGGCTTCATTCTTACCTCTAAATATCAGGTTTTTTATATAACAGCCTCTCGAAATCCAGAACTAATTACCACTCTGGACTTAATGTGTCTGCTCTAAAAGCTTACAATTTAGAGTCCTGTTTTCTTATAAGCATTTTCTAAAGGTGACCATACCATTGTTGTTCTTTTGTTTCTGGCTTATATTTTGTCTCACCAAATGTCCAACATGTTCATTCACATCATTGCCTGCCTCACGACTTTGTTCCTTTTTGTAGCAGCACAGCCTTTGTTCATAAGTATACACCATCGTTCACCAATCTACTTCTCCATCAGTGCATCCTTCAGCCACCTGCATTCATTGGGCATCATGTATAGCGCCCAAAGTCCACAGTCCATCAACATTCTCAATTTTAGATAATTTCATTGTTCCTAAGAGAAAGAAAACCAATAAAAACACCCTTACAAAATAGGAAACTTAAACCTCCTTTTAACTCTTGTCCCTCCCTCCATTATTTACCTCTGCTGTTGCTGTGGTAGTGCTGATGTTTTCCTTTTGAACATACCCCATTGCATGCAGTAGCAGTTTTCCCCCTGTACCCCAGACTTAAATGCTTTTTGTACAGGAATCATATCTTTGAAATAATTCTTGCAAGAACTAATTCATATTCCTAGTGTTAATCAGTGGGACACATAGGTCTACACAAACTGAAGGCCCAGCAATGCCAAAATCCACTTCGCAGCCCAGGTTGATGTGCTGTGGCTTGTACCTTGTCTTGATTTTAGCTTTTATCTCCCCAGTGTTAGGTGAGAAGGATGAATCAAAGGTGAGCTTCAGTCTACATGCAAGCTGATCTTCCACCGTAATCTCGGTGCCTGGTGTGTTGTCAGTGTTCCATTTCTCTGTAAATGTCAGTCCATATTCAGTCCACCTGTACTTGGTTTCCAGATTGTCCATCAGTTTGGTGGTCTCAGTGTTGGCTGAGCCTGAGCTTGTAAATTCCAATCCATTCTCAGACTTTGTTTTGTAATTGAATTTTATTAAGCCAAATTTATCACCCTTGGTGAAGACATCCTGGCAGATTTCCCAGGATCAGTATATGTAGGAGGCTCATTCATTTTCTGCTCAGACATGGTGACGGCTCAATGGAGGCTATGGACCTCGTGAAGGACCACTGTTGAGTTTTGAGAGACCTTTGTGTATTCTAACTATTAGAATATCGTTTGCAAATATTTCCTCCCAGTATACAGCTTGTCTTTTCATCCTCTTAAAAGGATCTTTCACAGAGCAAAGGTTCTTAATTTTGATGAAGTCCAATTTATCAATTTTTCCTTTCACAGATTATGATTTTGTTGTCAAGTTTCAGAACTCTTTGCTTAGCCCTGGAATCCAAAGATTTTCTCTTATATATTTTTTCCTAAATGTTATAGTTATATGGCTTTACATTCTACATTTAAGTTAAAAACTCTGATCCATTTTGAAATAATTTTTGTATGAGAATTTTCTACAGTATGCATTTAGAAAATAATGCTATCCATTTCCCTCTCAGCACCACTTAGCTATGCTTCATTTTCATTCATGCAATGTATTCTTTCCTCGAGACTTCCTCTTTGAACTATGAATTATAAAGAAGTGTACTGTTTTGGGGCTTGTGTGTAATGGTGGATCAGGGGCAGAGTTCTTGCCAGCCATGCCGGTGCCTGCCCATGTAAAAAAAAAAGTGTATTGTTCATTACAAAGTGCTTGGCGATTTTCCTCTTATCTGTTCATTATTGAATTGCAGTTTAATTTTATAGTGGTCAGAGAATTAGGTATGATTTCAAACCTTTTAAGTTTTTGAGGTTTGTTTTATGTTCCAGGACATGGTGCATCTTGATAAATGGGCACTTGAAAAGTATATGTATTCTGCTGTTATTAAATGAAATATTCCAGAAACATTGATTAGATCATGTTGATGATGTTATTTTCTTCTATTTCCCCGCTGATTTTCTATTTAGTTGTTCATGAATTGTTGAGAGAGAAATGTTGGCATCTCCAACTAAAATTGTAGATTTATATATTTCTCCTTTCAGTTCTATCAGCGTTTTGCTCCATATATTTTGCAGCTGTATGTGTGTGCCTGTGTGTATATGTGTGTGCCAGTGTGTGTATATGTGTGCCTGTGTGTGTATGTGCGTGCCTGTGTGTGTATGTGTGTGCCAGTACACTGAGTGTGTTCATGAACTTTGTCCCAGGAGGTGTCAAGTTGATATGACAGTCTCTGGGCACTGGAAAGGATAATCAATGCAAGTACAAAGGGCACATGCTTATCTGAGTGGAAAATCATCATTCTCCAGATGATTCTCAGTATTGCAGCTTTCTGATTGAGATCTCTAACATGAATCTCTTATATGTCATTAATGTCATTGACTGTGATTATCTTGGGTTGAATCAGCCCCAAGATTCTTAACACAAGCTCTTAAAAATGATTTTTTAAATGTGAGCTGATTTACTTACATCTTAAAATTAAAAAAATTAACAAAAACTAATAAAAAAGGATTAATTTCATCATTGTTACATGTTATATATGACTTTTCCCAGGCTACTTGCCTAACTTCCACATAATTTAATCACTTACATTGAAAAAGGGTCTAATCCTGAAGGTGGCAACACTATTCAAAAGGTTGACAGGTAATGATGGCTCAGTGGCAGAGTGCTCGCCTGCCATGCCAGAGACCCGGGTTCGATTCCCAGTGCCTGCCCATGCGAAAAAAAAAAAGCAAAAAACGGATGACTTTCCTTCCTTTTCATGGAATGATACAATAAATGCTGTAAAACAAATGGATATGTACAATGTGCCATTTTTATGATATTGTTGGTCTCTCATTCATTATAATATCATTAAGAAATGATTTTAAACTGTAGACAGAGTATTCACATTGAAGTAAAAAGAAAGTTCTAGAAGTAGGAGGCGAGGGTGTGTGTGGTCTAACCAAGTGGAGTCCCTTCCCCTAACCTTCCTTAGAGCTCAACTCTCTGAGCTTACTGTGGTCAGGAACCTGACGGGAATAAGGTGCACACACGTCTGTATCAGGCACCTCTTATACACTGCTTTGGATCCTCCTGGTCTTCTTTTCCAGCTAGGCTGCCTTTAAGATGAATTTATAAGGTTCCTCAGAAGGTCTTGACAGGACTGAGCACCAACTACCCATACTGACCACCAAATCAATAATGCACCCTGGATATTTTTTTCCTTTCTTTCCTGGTTTACTCCCCCAGACCCTCACTCTTGGTCCTTAGGATCACTTCTCAAATAAAAGACCTTCATGTAAGACTCCACTTCTAGGGGCACCCAGGCTAAGATAGTTCTTTGGTGGCTTTCCACGTATTTTGGGGGAACTATTCCCCTATCTTCTATGACCACATGATCCAAATGCTTGGTTAACTTCATGTTCTTGGCCACAGAAGTTGGGTGAAGTATAGACATAGGACACAAAATGGGCAAAGTAGAGTGCTTCCCTAATTTTCTCTATCTGGAGGTATTGGGAAAAATTAGCCTTCCTTTCTAGTTATTGAACTTTAAATGTGTAGGTTTTGAGTTACCCATAGCCATGTCCCCCACAACTTGGAGACATTGGTCTGGAATAATAAAGATGACATCAGAGAAAACTGAAGGCAAGAGAAGAAGTGATAATTACAGAAGCCCCTAAAATCAATCGTCTTTATATCTAGCTATCTATACCCTTTTGAGTTGTGCAAATCAATACACTTCTTTTTGGTTATGTTAAAGTTGGTCTCTCTCATTCGCAACTAAGGGAGTCCTATAAATCCATAGATAAAATTTGCTACATGGCAACTAGATTCATTCTTCAATGAATGTCATGTCTGTTACTAGCTTCAGTGAAATAATTTTACTTGACAAATTCAACCATATCTGAAAAACATATGACTGGCACACATACAGAGTTGTGGAGAAATGTGGGCTTTGGAATGAATGAACTTGACTTTCCTAAATAATGTGACCTCGCACAAGTGACCTAACTTACCTGAGTCTTAGTGTCTTCATTTTAATAATCAATGTTCTATTCAAGAATATAGAAACTACCTTGGGCATTTCAAGCAGAAACAGATTTAATACAAGGAATTAGGTACTTCCAAAGTCACTGGAAGCCCCGGAGGAGTAAAAGTCAGGGAGCCAGTCACTTGCTGTCAGGTTACACTGCTGCTGCTGCTACTGAAATATTAGAAAACTGCAGGAAACCCTTGTCAACATCAGAGCTCCTCTGCAGCCTAAAGGATGATGACTAATGATAGAACACTCAGTCTGGCCAGAGCCACAAAAGCTCATATCAGCCATAGCTGCCCTGTCTGCCTCTGCTGCTTTTGGAAGAATGCCTCTGCCTCCCCTCTTTCTTCCAAGTATCTCGTGTATATCTCACTGGCAGAATTTAAGTCACATCCAGAAACATCCCATTTCATCCCAAGCTTCTAGCCTCATTAACAGGGGAAAGCTTATAACGGGGTGGAAATGAATAAATACCTATCACCAAAAGACAATAGCAAACACCGGGCATAATACAAATTTCATAGGATTTGCGATGGTTACATACAATAACTGATGCAGAATAGGGATTAAATACACAATAAAAATATTCAGTGAAAAGAAAAAAACCAAGCAAGTAAGGGTACCTTGTCATGGTGAAAGACTCTATTATAGACGATTTCCCATTAACACTTCTACAGGGATAGAATGATCAGCCATTTGAACTTATATATTAGAGAAGTTTATGACCACTATTGAAAAGAATCCAGTACTGTGATACCATGTGTTCTAGTCTTCTAGCTGCCAGAATGCAATATACGAGAAACAGAATTGTTTTTATAAAGGGGAATTTAAAAAGTTGTTAGTTTACAGTTCTAAGGCCGAAAAATGTCCCAATTAAAACAAGTCTATAGAAATGTCCAATCTAAGGCATCCAGAGAAAGATACCTTGGTTCAAGAAGGCTGATGAAGTTCAGGGTTTCTCTTTCAAGTGAGACGGCATATGGAGAACATGGTCAGGGTTTCTCTCGCATCTGGACAGACACGTGACGAACATGGTGTCATCTGCTAGCTTTCTCTCCTGGCTTCCTGTTTCAAGAAGCTCCTCGGGAGGCATTTTCCTTCTTCTACTCCAAAGGTCGCTGGCTGGTGGACTCTCTGCTTCTCATGGCTACATCATTCTGCTCTCTCAGAATCTCCTGGCTTTCTCTCTTGTTGTTCTCTTTTATAGGAATCCAGTAAAGTAATCAAGAGTTTAACAACCGCTCTTGAGTCGTCACATCTCCTGGGAGATAACCTAATTAAAGTTCCATACATACAGTACTGAATAGGGATGAGAAGAAATGGCTGCCTTTACAAAATGGGATTAAGATTAAAACATGGCTTTTCTAGGGTACATACATCCTTTCAAACTGGCACATCATATTAGGCATTTATCTGATGAAAAGAAATCAAGCCCTTAGTGTGTGATACTGGGACAGAGCTTTCTCAGGCAGCTAAATTCTTTGCTTGGGGTCTGAATGGGGTGAAGTGAGTTTTAAATTGTGGGGTTTGGAACAAAGTGGGAACCAAAGCCATATGTGGGGACAAAGATGGGACTAGGAACCAAAGGGAGACCTAAAGGGAGCAGCCTTGCCTATCGGAAAGGAAAGGAGGGAGCTGCGAAGAAGAGCAGGCTGATGGGAACGGAAACATCAGAAATACTTAATCTGGTTCTATGTACAAAGTCAATATCATCTTCTCCTTCAGTTAAAGCAGTTTAATAGGAGACCAATCAAGGTTTCTAATCACTGACATCAGTAAAGGGTGAAGAGTTCAGGGATAACAGTTATTTACTTTGTAAGCATGTGTGGTTTTGCATTATGTTTTAAACCTTCCCTCATTGGCATACATGTTGGCCTGTTTCCCCACTAATCTGCCTATCTCTCAAAAGGAGGGGCCAGTTAATTTTAAATAAACAACGCTGTGGCTATCCCTGTTTCTTCCTACCAAACCATTTTTTTTTGCTGTTTCATAACACAGAATCCTGTAAAAAAAATTACTAGTTTTTATTTTAGATTAAAGTTGATCCTGTTCCTAAGAATTTTATAATAGATTATCCTGCACTGAAATTAATTTGAATATGTAGTGGAAAGAATTCCTTGACCTTGGAGCAGATAGACTTCCGTAAACTCATCCTCTACCAAGATCATCTTAAATAAACATCTTGAATATCACTATTTAGCCTGGTGAATTACTATGACGATTCAGTGAAGTGAGTTCAGATTAACAAGCATTGATTAAAATGCCTATAATGTGCTAGAGTCATCACGCTGGTCCCTGAGGGTAGAATGAAGGAACATTGTAAGATATTGCACATTCCATAGCACAGAGAATTAGGACCCTTAGACCTCACATGATCTAAAGGATTTTAGAGCTCAGAGGGAATGAAGAGACCATCTTATCCAACAACTTCACTTCACAGATGAGTAAATGAAAATCATGTCCATGGTTAAAGTTAGAATTAGAAACAAGGTGAACTTGTTCCAGGTCCTGTTCTTTCTCTTGTACCCTGGCACAGCATGTTCCCTCCTCAGTGGTAGCATTGGGTGAGTTGCTGGAAATAAAGACAGAACTTGAAACTGGTAGTTTCAGCACACTGCCCGCCCTGCTCCTGGTCAGGAACACCACGTCATTACTGCCCACAACATACTTACTTTACATTTAAAAACAAAAACGTTGAATTTTAAAGTTCATCAACATATGACCCTGACCATATCAAAATGGAATAAATGCAATTTTACATACTGATATTTTCACTTACTATACCATAAACATTTTCTCTATGCTGCTTCGGTCCTCATCCACCTATGTTAGATAATATGTTTTTTGTTGTTGTTGTTGTTTTCCATGATAAAAAAAAAATACGAGGTCACTTTAGAAAATGTATAATTCAGAAAAGCCAATAATTAGAGGAAACTAAAGCACCTATAGTTTTACCACTTCACCACAACCCACATCTCTATTTTAGAATCATTATTATAAATTGTAATGATTGGGTAACTTTGTATCTTGACAGAAATCTATTCCTTCATTGTAATGTACTTAGATGATTATGTGGGGATTTCTGGAGATAAATAAGGGTTGAGTAAATGGGTAGAATTAGTATGTGGTGGCGATTGGCGCTGTTCACAAGTATTTCCATCTGTCCTTTGAAGCACTGGTAAAATTGTACTTTCCCACTGCCTTGAAGTCAACCATGGCTTTAACCAATGGGATATGAGGAAAAATAGCAGGTGTTAATTCCAGGTGGAAGCCTTTAAGAGCCAGGGCACAATTTGTCAATCTCTTTTTCCCCATTAACATCTTCTACTATCCTTTTTTCCATATGGAAAGCTGATTTTTCCCATGCAGGGGAAAAACACAAAGTCCCAACGGGTAGCATATAATGCCTTGGGTGTTATCAATTCAGTTATATTCTCACCTGAAACTTAAGACATTAGCTGCCACCAGTGCTCTTTATAGAAGGCTACATATTTTTTAGCAGGGAGAATTATAAAAGCTAATTAATACAAAAAGTACTGCTATTGTGTCACATGGACAATATCTAGCATGGTACAGTCCTCTGTCTCATTATCTACGTGACTCACGTTTGTCCCAGGTTTGAGGAAATTGGAACACACAGTCTAAAAGGTTATCAGGTGAAGGTGCGGCAGAGAAAGAATTACAAACCAGGGTGCAGAGGCAGAATGGCAAACTAGTTTCTGAGCTGGGTTTTCTTTAGTATTAGGATCCAATTTCAGATTCCTTAGTCCTGACCTGTATGCTCTCACCATCTTTAGAGGAAAGTAGGATCCAGTCCTACAGAAAAAACCTAGCAAAAAACTAGGTGAAGGGTGGTGAGAACTTTGGCTTGTCAGCTGCTGTTCAGGCTCAGATGCTAATTCCAACTTGGAAAAGGACAGAAAGTCAATCAGACTAATATCACACAGCAATGCCAACTAGACAGGGAGCAGCCGAATGCACCAATGGCGCCCTGTTAACTGACACATATTGAGGATTACTGTCCAGAAAATTGGAGATACAATGTCAAAGAGAAAAAATCCTTATGTTTGTGGAGCTTAGGTAGGAATGAGGAAGGCACTGGTCAGATAAATTAATTCAAGTGGGTTAATTAATGATTACAGTAAAACATGCATGGAGAACTATGGGGTGCTATTAGAGTATATAACTGAAAAGTCAGGGAAGATTTCTCAGGGGGAACAAATTTATCTCAGGGACATTGGCTGGCAGGTGGAGAGCAGCAAAACACTTCCAGACACCATTCCCTATTTGGGGGGAGAGCTACCAATCTCCACCCTACCAGATTTGCCCCTGCTGAGCGCAGGCCTGGACAAGACAGAACCAGATAGAAAGCTGGCCTTAAATATGTCTAGAGGAGAAAGAAAGTGATTCTGCAAGTGGGTGTGACTGCATGTGGTGGCTCCATTTCTCCTTTTCTGTATTCTTTGTGAATCTACGGTGTATGTGTCTCTCTATGTGTGTGGAGAAAGAGAGGGTGAGAGAGAACAATTTTGCGTCTCTGTTTCCATTGCCATTTCCTTCTTTACTCCAAGGTTAGGTATTTAAATCTGGAAACCAATCCCAGCAGCCATTAAAAGTAAAACTTGGTACTTGAGGCAAGTGCTAGACTCTCATGTTTTTCCTGCCTATCCTTTCTTTCTCTTCTTGGTGCCTTGCCTGAACAACATGTATTGTAGTTAAGAGCTCAAACTCTGAGATCATGGAAATCTAGATTCCAGTCCTGGCTTCCCCAATTTCTAGTTGTGTGATACTAGATAATAGTGCTTTGTCAATGGGGAGTCCTTCGTTTTGATAAATATTCATGTGACTTTAGAATTAAGAAGAGTTTACATAAAATTGTTCCATAAATACAGCAAACAACTTCTAGTCATATTAGGAATAGTTTATGGAATGAGAAGGGAAGGAGACAAGCAGAGATGAGGAGTTGCCTGAAGTCCCTGGGTGGGATGCTATCTCAATAGCTGATCCTTTCATGGGGTCCTAGAGAATCAGGTTGGATGAGCTATTTTATGTGAAGCAGCCATAAGTCAGAAGAACCTAAGAGTAACTGCAGTCTATGTCCTAGAGAATGATGAGTCTTAAAGTTTAGAAGGTAAATTTGTCGTGTCCGAGGGGTGAAAAAGAAAAATGAATAATTACTAGAGCTTGCATTTTTAGTGATGTATCTCATTTTATTCTCACAATACCCCCATGAGGTAGGTGTTATTATCTTCTTCTTTGTAGTTGAAGAAACCAAAGCTAATTGCCCTTAAGGGCAATCAATGGCTCACAATATCATCACATAGTACTGTATTCATCACAATGATCATTTTTTTTTGAACATTTGCATCTCTCTATCAAAAGAAAGAAAAAAGAAAAAGTTCATATATGCCATACTCCTTACCCCTTCCTCTCATTGACCACTAGTATTTCATTCTACTCAATTGATTTTAATCTTTGTTCCCCCTATTCTTTGTTTATTTCTTTTCTATATTTTTTGCTCATTTGCCCATACCATAGATAAAAGGAGTATCAGCACAAGGTTTTCACAATTACACAGTCGCATTGTGAAAGCTATATCATTATACAATCATCTTCAAGAAACATGGCTACTGGAAATAGCTCTACAGTTTCAGGTACTTCCCTTTAGCCATTCTAATACACCATAAACTAAAGAGGGGATATCTATATAAAGCACTACAGTTTCAGGTACTTCCCTTTAGCCATTCTAATACACCATAAACTAAAAAGGGGATATCTATATAACGCACAAGAATAACCTCCAGGATAACCTCTCGACTCTGTTTGAAATCTCTCAGCCACTGACAATTTATTTTGTCTCATTTCTCTCTTCCCCCTTTCAATTGAGGTTTCCTCAATCCCTTGATGCTGAGTCCCAGCTCATTCTAGGATTTCTGTTCTACATTGCCTAGGGGGTTTACACCCTGGGAGTCATGTCTCATGTAGAGGGAGGGAGGGCAGTGAGTTTGCTTGCCATGTTGGCTGAGAGAGATGCCACATCTGAGCAACAAAATAGGTTCCCTGGGGGTGACTAGTAGGTCTAATTTTTTGTGGTTGTTTTTTGATTTCTGCCTAATTTTAAGTAGGCTTAGCCTATCCTTTGCTGGTGTAAGTTTCATAGGAGCAAACCCCAAGATTGACAGCTCACCTATTGATTTGGTTGTCCCAGTTGCTTGTGAGAATATCAGAAATTCTCCAAATGGGGAAGCTGAATGTTTCCCCCTTTCTCCCCATTCCCCCAAGGGGACTATGCAAATACTTCTTTATTAACTGTTCAAATCACTCTGGGATTTATCAGCGCATCACACTAATCTGAACAAACCAATTAAACTGTCCATTTAAGTTAAATTAGGAAACGTACTAGTCAAAGTATAGATTTTGCACCAAATAAACATTTCTTGCTTTAGTGTTACACAGAAGTTGAAGTTTCAAAATATGAATGACCATCTATTTTCAACACCCTGTACTACTGACATTCCTATGTTCTTACTCATACAAAAACATGTTTTAATTTGTGCATTTAGTCATCATCATTGTACACTCTAGGCATTCCTAGATTGTACCATCTCAGGCTTTATCATTGATCTTTCCTTCTGGCTTCATATGTGCCCCCAGCTCTTCTTCCTCTATACTTTTCACATTCAGTTTCATTCAGTGTACTTACATTATTGTGCTATAATCAGGTAGTACTGTGCTATCCATTTCTGAATTTTTATAATCAGTCCTGTTGCACAATCTGCATCCCCTCAGCTCCAATTACTCAATCTCTACCCTATTTCTATCTCCTAATAACCTGTGTTCTTAACTCATATTCTCCAAGTTCACTCATTAATGTTAGTTCATATCAGTGAGAACATACGGTATTTGTCCTTTTGTTTCTGGCTGATTTCGCTCAGTATAACATCTCAAAGTCCATCCAGGTTGTTACATGTTCCGTGACTTTATTCTGTCTCACAGCTGTGTAATATTCCATTGTATGTATATACCACAGCTTGTTTAGCCACTCATCTGTTGATGGACATTTGGGCTGTTTCCATCTCTTGGCAATTGTAGATAATGCTGCTATAAACATTGGTGTGCGAATGTCTGCTTGTGTCCTTGCCCTCCTCCTCTGAATAAATACCTAGCAATGGTATTGCTGGATCATACAGCAATCCTATACTTAGCTGGGTTCAATTTGTAAGAATTTTGCTCAGGATTTTTGCATGTATATTCACTAGAGACATTAATTTATAATTTTCTTTTCTAGTAGTATCTGTCTGGCTTTGGTTTGAGGGTAATGTTGGCTTCATAGGATGAGTTAGGTAGTCTTTCCTCCTCAATTTTTTTGAAGAGTTTGAGCAAGAATGGTACTAATTCTTTTTTGAATGCTTGGTAGAATTCATATGTGAAGACATTTGGCTCCATATTTTTCTTTTTTGGGAGCTTCTTGATTTCACAATACTACCTGATTATAGCACACTAATGTAATTTCTTCACTTGTGATTGGTTTGTTGAGGTCATCTATTTCTTCTCAAGTCAATGCTGGTTGTTTATTTCTTTCTAGGAAGTCATCCATTTCATCTACGTTGTCTAGTTTATTAGCATAAAGTCGCTCATAGTATCCTCTCATCTCCTTTATTTCTGCAGGGTCAGTGGTTGTGTCTTCTCTTCCATTCCTGATTTTATTTATTTGCATCCTCTCTCTTTTCCTTTTTGTCAACCTTCCTAAGGGTCCATCGATTTTATTGATTTTCTCAAAGAACCAACTTCTGGTTTTGTTGATTTCCTCAATTGTTTTCGTGTTCTCAATTTCATTTATTTCTGCTTTAATCTTTGTTATTTCTTTCCTTCTGCTTGCTTTGGGGTTAGTTTACTGTTCTTTCTCTAGTCCTTCCAAGTGAACAGCTAATTCCTCGATTTTTGCTCTTTCTTCGTTTTTGATATCAGCATTTAAGGCAATAAATTTCCTTCTTAGAACTGCCTTTGCTGCATCCCATAAACTTGATATGTTGTATTTTCATTTGCCTCGAGATATTTACGGATTTCTCCTGTAATTTCTTCCTTGACCCACTGATTTTTTAAGAGTGTGTTGTTGAACCTCCATATATTTGTGAATTTTCTGGCCCTCTGCCTATTATTGATTTCCAACTTTATTCCGTTATGATCTGAGAAAGTGTTTTGTACTATCTCAATCTTTTAAAATTTATTGAGAATTGCTTTGTGACCCAGCATATGGTCTATCCTTGAGAATGATCCATGAGCATTTGAGAAAAAGGTATATCCTGCTATTGTGGGTGTAATGTTCTATAAATGTCTCTTAAGTCTAGTTCGTTTATTGTGTTATTCAAATTCTCTGTTTCTTTATTGATCCTCTGTCTAGATGTTCTACCCATTGATGAGAGTGGGGAATTGAAGTCTCCAACTATTATGGTAGAGGTGTCTATTTCTTTTTTCAGTGTTTGACTCATGAATTTTGGAGCACTCTGGCTCGGTGCATAAATATCTATGATTGTTATGTATTCTTATTGAATTGTTCCTTTTATTAATACATAGTGTCCTTCTTTTTCTCTTTTAGTTGCTTTACATTTGAAATCTAATTTGTTGGATATTAGTGTAGCTACTCCTGCTCTTTTCTGATTGTTGTTTGCATGAAATATCTTTTCCCAGCTTTTCACTTTCAATCTATGTTTATCCTTGGGTTTAAAATGCACCTCCTGTAGACAGCATAAAGGTGGGTCCTGTTTTGTAATGTACTCTGCCAGTCTACGTCTTTTGATTGGGGAGTTTAATCCATTACCATTTAGTGTTATTACTGTAAGGACAGTACTTTCTTCTACCATTTTGCTTTTTGGATTTTATGTGTCATATCTATTTTTTTTTCTCTTTTTACCTTTACTGATAGTATTCATTTCTACACTCTTCTCCATATCTCTCTCTCCTGTCTTTTCCTATCTGCCTCTAGGGTTCCCTTTAGTATTTCTTGCAGAGTGGTCTCTTGGTCACAAATTCTCTCAGTGATTTTTTTGTCTGAAAATGTTTTAATTTCTCCCTCTTTTTTTTTTTTTTTTTTTTTAGAACAACTCAGCAAAATAAAATTCCGGTTTATTGTTGGACAACATTGTTTCACACATACATCAAACAGGCCAAAAAAAAAATAAACAGCAACTTCATAGACCAAAAAAAAAAGGAAAAAAAAAGAAACCTTTATCTTTGGCCTTTTTAACCATCTCATACAAACCAACTACTTATAGTACAGCTAAGTACATACACAAAAAAAGTTACTGGAATGCTTGGAATAAGATTGTATTTTTTTGTTGTTTTTGCTTTTTTTACAAGGTTTTTTTTATTCCTTTGAGATTATAATGAACATGGTCACACCACAAGTAAAGTCAGAAGTAGGACAGAGAACGCTCCGAAGGCTGGTTTGGTCATCTGAGATCATTAAAAATGGCTGACCCCTAACAATATGTACAAAAATATAAAATGTAAATAAAAAAATACAAACAAATTTTCCTTTTTAAAGTACTTTAAAGAAAAAAAGCAGGGCCTTGGAAGTTTTGGTTCTTTTCTCCTCCCCTGTTGCAAATTCACGTTGTGGTTTTGGTTGGGTGGTGGAGAGCGTGTGTCATCTGCGGGTGGCGCTGCCCGCGGTGGGTGGGTGGGCGGGCCTCTCTACTCGAAGGTGACCACGTTTAGATTCTGAGACGGAAAGTGGAGGGTGAATAGGTCACGGTGGCCTTTTTTTTTTTTTTAAGTTTAATGTTTCCTTTTTTGCCGTCTAGTCATCCTCATCAGTCTTCTGCTTCTTGGTGTCCACATCATCATCCTCATTGTCTTCAGCTGCCTGTTTGCCCGTAGCTGCCTCAGCCTCCTCATCTTCATCTCCATCCTCTTCCTCACCATCTCCTTCTTCCTCCTCCTCCTCTTCCTCCCCACCTTCTTCCTCTTCTTCATCTACCTCATTATCAGCCTCCTGTTCCCCGTTTTCCTCGTTAGCGTTCCCATTAGCAGGTGCCTCTCTTCCGTTCTCTGCCTCCTCCACAACTTCCTTTTTCTCCTTTAAGTCCTTGTGGTGATTTCGGAGCTGGTATCCACGGCCACGTCTGACATGATGGGGCATGCCGGTGATCAGAAGCAACGGATTAAGAAGAAAGCGAGAGTTCGGGGACTCTAGCTATAAACCTGCCGGGGTCTGTGGTGGTGGCGCGCGGCAGCGGAGGCGGCTGCGGGGAGCAGGAGCCGGACAAGGAACAATGCAAAGATGGCTTTTCCAAGCAGCCAGTTCTCCCTTATTTTTGAAGGACAGTTTTGCTGGATATAGAAGTCTTGGTTGGCAGTTTTTCTTTTTTAGAATCTTAAATATATCATACCACTGTCTTCTTGCCTCCATGGTTTCTGCTGAAACCAAAGAGAAATCTACACATAGTCTTATTGGGCTTCCTTTGCATGTGATGGGTTGCTTTTCTTTTGCTGCTTTCAAAATTCTCTCTTTCTCTTTGACAAGTGACAGTCTGATTAGTAAGTGTCTTGAAGTATGTCTATTGGGATGTATTCTGTTTGGGGTATGCTGCACTTCTTGGATCTGCAATTTTATGTCTATAAGAAATGGGAGGGCCATGGTGGCTCAGCAGGCAGAGTTCTCACCTGCCATGCCAGTGACCCGGGTTCATTCCCCAGTGCCTGGCCATGTAATAAACAAATAAATAAATAAATGGGAAATTTTCAGTGATAATTTCCTCCATTAGTCTTTCTCCTTCTTTTCCCTCCTCTTCCCTTTCTGAGACACCCACAACACATATATTTGTGTGCTTCATGTTGTCATTCAATTCCCTGAGTCCCTGCTCATATTTTTCCATTGTTTTCCCTATATTTTCTTTTGTGTGTTGGATTTCAGATGTCCCATCCTCCAGTTCACTAATCTTTTCTTCTGCCTCTTCAATGTAAGTTTCCATCGTTTTTTCATCTCTTCTACTGTGCCTTTCTTTCCCGTAAGTTCTGTGATTTGTTTTTTCAGGCTTTTGATTTCTTCTTTGTGTTTGCCCATTGCCTTCTTTATATCCTCCCTCAATTCGCTGATTTGATTTTCGATGAGATTTTCCATGTCTGTTTGAACATCCTGAATTAGTTGTTTCAATTCCTGTATCTCATTTGAATTGTTGGTTTGTTCCCTTGACTTGGCCATGTCTTCAATTTTCCTAGTATGACTCATTATTTTTTGCTGGCATCTAGGCATTTGATTTCCTCAATTAGTTTATTCTAGAAATTGCTTTCACTGTTTTACCTAGGATTTTCTTTCTGGATGGCTTCATTCTCTATCCATTCTTTGACATTTAGTTCAGCTTATTCTAGACCTCTAGCATAGGTTTTATTTAACGGATCAGAATTTTTCTGTTTCTTGCCCTGCCTATATGGAGCTTTTTTTTTTTTTTTTTTTAGGAGGGTCTACTTAGATATTATAGACCCCAGTCAGGTTTCTCCAGACCAGACTGGTCTCCTCTCAGGAGGAATGAGTCACCTGCATGCATCTTCCCTGTGGGTGATATCCAGCAGGTTGACAGACTTTCCTGTGAAGCTTCTAAACTCTGCTTTTCCTATTCTGCCCAGCATGTGGTGCTTGTTTGCCTGCAGTTTCCCACCAGCATAAAATGATGAGGTGCCTTTAATTTCAGCAGACCCTTCCTGCCAAGGTGTGGTTGAGACAGAGGACAGGTTGTAGGCTGGCTTTAATTCCTTCAATTTTCCAGTCCCTGGGGTCTGAATTCCTTGAGGGAGGGATTCCACCTGAGCTGGGCGCCACCTCTCTCCTGGGGAAGGCATACTCTCCAGAGAATTAATTCCTTTCACCTGACCAGCTTCTGTCTCTCAGACAAGCTTAATTCCATCCTTGCCTAGAGCAGCTGGAGCCTGAGAAGACTTACATTTCTATCTAATGAGAGTTCTGTGCCAGATTGCAGCTGGTCCCTCTTGTCCAGACTGGTGTTCACTGTGTGTCCGGTCACTGACATGGCCCCAGCAGTTGTTCTGTACTGTTCTTGGCTATTTACTAGCTGCTCTGGAGGGAGAACTAAATTCCATACCTCACTAAGCTGCCATCTTGGAACCTTTCGTCCCCCATTCCTAGTTTTATTTTTTACATTTAGATCTTTGATCCATTTGGAGTTTATTCTTGTGTATGGTATGAGGAATGGATCTAAATTTATCTTTTTTTCAAATGGTCATCCAGTTGTCCCAATACCATTTATTAAAAAAGCAAAAACTATGTTTGCCCTAGTGATATGCGATACTACCTTTATCATATGCTAGATTTTTATATGTAGTTGCATCTATTTCTGGACTTAATGTTCTATTCCATTGGTCTGTCTATTCATGTGCCAGTACTATACTGTTTTAAGTGTAGAGGCTTTATTGTATCTTTTATTATCTGGTATCCTTTTCTGCTATGCTTGTGTGCTTATTTTCCCTGAGGATTAACTTTCCTACTTCTATTTTAAAAAGCTCATTTGGCTTTTTTTTTTAATTGCATTAAGTTTATAAATTAACTTAGGCAGAACTGACATTGATCAGGTTGAAATATTCTAACCAAGAACAAGGGATGTCTTTCTTGTTCAAGTTGCTTTTGTGTCTTTTAGGAATTTTTATAGTTTTCTTCATATATGTCTTGAACATTGCTTATGATGTTTATTCTTAATCTTTTTATTGCTATTTTAAGTGGGGTTTTCTCAACCATTTTATCTCCTGATGGTTATTTGTGTGTATGGATGCTATTGATTTGTGTGTTTATATCCTGCTATCTTGCATGATTCTTTTATGTTTTAATTAATTTTATCATCGACTCTAGGCCAAGGGTTGCCAAATCTTTTGTGTAAATAGCTATATAGTAAATATGTTAGGCCTTGAGGGTCATATGTTCCCTAATATAACTTCTCAACTCTGCTGTTGTAGTAGCATAGCAGCCATAGACAAATCATAGACAAATGGGCACCTACAACTAAGTTTTTTAAACAAACTTCATTCACAAAAAAGAAGCGATAGTCTGGATTTTGCTTGCAGCTATTGGCTTCCACCTACTCTAGGATTTTCAAGGTATATCATCATGTCATTGGCATTTAGATAGACTCCCTTCTTTTCCAATTTTTATGCCTATACTTGTTTTCTCTAGTATAATTGCATTGCTAGTACTTACAGAACAATGTTAAATAATAGTGGTGATAGTGGACAGCCTTGCCTTGTTCTTGAGTTTAGTTTCCACATTAAGAAAGAGGCTAACTGTAGGACTAAGGTACAGCTATTTTACCATGTAGAGGGTCTATCCATCCATTCCTGTAGTAAAAATAAAGCAATGCCTAAAACTGTTCGAAGAGATACCCCCTGGGGCATTAGGAGGAAGACAGAATAAATAGACCAAGAAGTGGACCTAACTCCCTAAGGAAACAAACCAAAAAAAAAAAAAAAGAGAGAGAGAAAAAATCAAACCCTCTTAAAGATCAGAAATTGATAATCAAGTCAACTTTCATATGTATAGCTTTCTTAAGGAAGTCATATGCAGTTATGTGCTTAAATTGTTTACTATATCGCCATTGGTTATCTGTATTGTGATTTTAAACTTATCTTTAGATAGTTTTTTTTTATCAGAAAGCATCAATTTAATAACTTTAAAATGGAACTGTCTTAGTACAAGTGGATACCAACAATGATTAAATTATTGCCTGAATGGGTCTTTCTTCTGTAACTTTATTATAGAGGAAGGACACGGAAAAAGTATAGAAACAAGTGAGGGAAGAGGAAAGATTGTACTGATTCTAACATTAATTAGCTGTAGAACATTAGGCAGGTCACTTTACCTTTCTGTAACTCGGTTTCTTCATCTGTAAGGATATGGGACCTTTTGATGAGGTTACTTCAGTTACTATGTGGCCCAACTCAATCAGGATGGGTCTTAATCCTATTAGTGGAGTCCCTTATAATAATAATGTAATTCAGACATATATAGAGAAAGCAACAGAAGGAGCAGCCAGAAGCTGAAATCAATGGAAACTGGAAGAGAAGGGAGAGTCCAGGAGAGGCTGCCACGTGCATTGCCATGTGACATAAAAGCTAAGAACCAAAGATCATAGACAGATAGTCCCAGAATACCACAGTCTTTGTGCAAAAACATTGTCTTTTTTTTTTAAACATAGCAACATATAAATACTAACATTCTTACTATATGATCATTCCATTCTTTGTATATAATCAATAACTCACAATATCATCACACAGTTGTATATTCATCACCATGATCATTTCTTAGAACATTTGCATCAATTCAGAAAAAAAATAAAAAGAAAAAAATTCATACATACCATACCCCTTGACCCTACTTCTCATTGACTGCTAGTATTTCCATCTACCCAATATATTTTAGCCTTTATTTCCCCTATTTTTTTTCCTATGCCCCTTACCATTCCCTCTCATTGATCACTAGCACTTCAATCTACTAAATTTATTTTAACATTTGTCCCCCCTATTATTTATTTATTTTTAATCCATATGTTTTACTCATCTGTCCGTACCATAGATAAAAGGAGCATCAGACACAAGGTGCAAAAACATTGTCTTGATGATGGTTTGATTTGGACTTTCCCTAGCCTCAAAACGATGAGCCAATAAATTCCCATTGTTTTAGGCCAAACCATTTTTTGGTATTTACTTGATCAGCCAAGGAAACTAAAAACATGATCCCTGCCCAAAAGGAACTCACTGTCTGAGATAGATAGAAGTCCAGTAAATAAACTAAGACAACACAGTGTGACAACTACTATTATAGGTGAGCACAGAGGATTTTTATATTGATTTGACAATGGAGATAGAGAAAACAGGGCAAAGGAGATAAACAGACTCAAAGAGTTGACTGAGTCAAGTCTTAAAGATCGAAAAAAAAATCAGAATTGAAGTGGAAGATTAAATGTTAGAATTTACTTTAACCAGTCAGCAAAGGCTGGGCAGGGCACATCCTACCAAAAGACTGCAAGTAATTCCATATGGCCAGATGAGAACAAGAGGAGGCAAGGATCAGGTCATGGGAAATATTCTGTCATCTTACAATATGTATTTCATTCTTAATGTGATGGAGAGTAGCAGAAGAATTATAGATAAGGACTAGCATGAATATATTTGTATTTTATAAAAAAAAAGCTCTGGTGGAAGTGGATGATATGAATTTGAAGGAATTGGCCTGGTAGCAGACAAAAACCACAAGTCCTTCTGTGTTAAAATGCAACAGGGCTGGGCGGGGCAACAGTGGCTCAGTGGCAGAGTTCTCACTTGCTATGCCAGAGACTTGGGTTCAATTCCCGGTGCCTGTCCATGCAAAAAAAAAAAAAGAAAGAAAGAAAGAAACAAAACTGGTAAAAGCTGCTACCACATCCATCTGCAATTATCCACTCCTGGCCCCCTTTATTCCCCATACTCTGTTCATCCATATTGGTCCCTCTTAAAACTTCTAAGGTATTTTTGTCTTCAGTCATTTTTACATAGTTACAGGCCATCTAATATTTTTAACTGTTTTATGTTTAAGTCTTTTCTAGTAAGATTACTCCCTGACAGATATTTTTGTTTATTCATAGATCATTGATATATAACATAAACAATTAGACAATATAATAGGAATCAATTTAGATCAACATTTCTATTATCAGGCAATTTACATCTTCCTTATCGCAAAACATCACTATAATATACAGCTATATTGGTGAAATTGTATTCATTGAAGAACTACATTCATTTAGAACTACATACATGAATAATAAATATTCCATTGGACCCTTTTATAACTGTTTATTTTTAAACTTTCTGGCATTCTTTGGGTTTTACTGGGACGCCAAGTTTTAGCAGCCTTCTCATTCAGGTGGGTAGAACCTCAGTGGTAGAGAATCCAGGGATCAGACAGGGGTCGAGTTAACCTATTTAGCTTTGTTCTTATCTCCAAATATCAGGTTATATATATATATAAAACAGCCTCTCAAAATCCAGAAATAATAATCACTACTCAGGACTTGATGTGTCTGCTCTAAAAGCTTACAATCTAGGACCCTGTTTTCTTATAAGCATTTTCTAAAGGTGACCATTCCATTGTTGTTCTTTTGTTACTGGCTTATTTTGTCCCACCAAATGTCCCACATGTTCATTCACATCGTCGCATGCCTCACAACTTTGCTCCTTTTTGTAGCAGCACAACCTTCATTCATAAGTATAGACCATCGTTCGCCAGTCTACTTCTCCATCAGCAACCTGCATTCATCGGGCATCATGTAGAAGGCCCAAAGTCCACAGTCCATCAGCACTCTCAATTTTAGACAATTTCATTGCTCCCAAGAGAAAGAAAACCAACAAACATACCCTCGCCATATTTTATTTTCTTTTAAATTCCTTTTAAGTTCTCAATACATGTGTGATAGGATCATATCTCAAGGTATCAGTTTATGTTTCCTCCTTAAAGTCTCCCCTTTTCCTTCTCCTCTTCAGAAAGCAAGCTCTGTGTTTCATTGCCTCCATTGGGCATAGTAGGAGGTCTTCATGGCTTTTGATGATCAAAGCTTAAACCCACTGAGAATGGGGTTTGAGGAAACTAGCAAGATCCTGCCAGAGAGTGGAAGAGAGTTCTTTAGTTAAATGATGCTCGAGGTCAGCAGGATGCTAGGTCAGTAGATCCCAGCCTCACTGAGGATCGCTGTGTCCTTCTCATCCCAAGGGAAGAGCCATACAGAGTGGTCACAGCCACTGCAGACAAATCATTGATAAATGGAGGGGGCTCTACAATGCCCTGGTGATGTATTAGACCCCCAAGCTTAATACAACCCCAAAGGAAGGAAAGTCTGAGAAGATTGGGTTTATCTCTGTTTTATATTTAAATTTCACTAAAAAAATGGAATAGATGACATATTCACATGGTTAAAAGCTCAAAATGTACATGTTTATTCAATGAAAAGTCTTCTCCCTATCCCTCACACTCGCTCACTTAGTTATCGTAGCTGGAGTCCACCAATATTATCAACTTTGTATATACCTGTCTTTGGGTTTTTCTTTGGTGTGTGTGTGCCATTCTGTATCGTGGGGATTACATTTTACTCTTTTTTCTATGTGAATATCCTGTTATTGCAACACCATTTGTTGATTTTTTTTTTTTTTTTTTGAGTATATGGACCTGTCCTCATTTGCCAGATCTGCCTTAACAAAGTACCACAGGCTGGTTGACTTATACAACAGGAATTTATTCTCTTATGGTTTTGAAGAAGTCCAAAATCAAAGTGTTGAGAGAATCATGCTTTCTCTGAAGTCTATAGCCTTCAGGTGGTGATTTTCTAGCAATCTCAACTCAGTCTCTGCTTCTTTCACATTGTCCTCTGTCAACGCCTGTGTCCTCCTTCTGACTGTGTCCAAATTTCCTCTGCTTATAAGAACTTCAGTCATATCAGATTAAGGCCCACCCTCATTCAATATGGCCTCACCTTAGCTGATAAAATCTTCAAAGACGCTATATACAAATGGGTTCTCATCCATAGGACTGGGGTTAGGGCTTGAACATGCTTTTGTGGGTGACATGATACAATCCATAATAATATCATTCCAGAGATATTGTATTCATCTACAAGCAAACGAGTATAATGTTACTCCTTCGCCCCCATTATTACAGAATCCAACACACTTTACATACACTATTCGACATCTTGCATTTTTCTTGCGTAACTTTATATCTTGAGATTATTCCATAGTACAAACAAAACTGCTTCATTTTTTTAATAATGGAATGTCTATTTCATTGCATTTATTTAACCAGTCTTCCACAGGTGGAAATTTAGGAATGTTTCCATTTCTTTGCCTTTAGAAACATAGATGTACGATAGCTTTGACATTTCATTTGTGTGAGAGTACATCGCTACAGAATCAATTCGCTGAGGCAAAATAACTGGATTAGAGATTATGTGTGTTTGCCACTATTTAAACCTATTGTCCAATAGTTTTTCTAGAGTGTGTAGCAATTTATCTGCTTATTAGAAATAGTAATACGAAAGTAACAGTGTGTTATTAGCCTTTAGGATTTTAGCCAATCTGATAGGTGAAAATTGTATCTTAGTGTAGTATTATGTTGTGTCTTATGTGTAATGTAAAAGCTCTTTATATATGTTTGAGGCATTTCTATTTTTTCTGTGAACTACATGTTCATATTCTTTATATATTTTTCTATTCAGCCTTAAAAAACTTATTTAAAGATACTCTTTGGAAAATTAACCACTTGTCTATAAACTGAAATGCAATTTTTTTCCTACAGTTTTCTTTCAACTGTGTTTACAGTGCTTTCTGTCATGAAGGAATTATTTTTTAGTAATTGTTATCAATTTTTTTCATTCATGGCTTCCAGATTTTTGTAATATTTGGAGAGGCCTTCGTGCTGGTTTGAAAGGAAGCATGTGCCCTAGAAAATCCATATTTTAATCAAAATCCCATTTCAAAAAGGTAGAATAATCCCTATTCAATACTGTGTGTTTGAAACTGTAATCAGATCATCTCCCTGGATGATGTGATTTAGTCAAGAGTGGTTGTTAAACTGGATTAGGGGACGACATGTCTCCACCCATTTGAGTGGGTCTTGATTGGTTTATTGGAGTCCTATAAAAGAGGAAACGTTTTGGAGAATGGGAGATTCAGAGAGAGCAGAGAATGCTGCAGCACCACGAAGCAGAGAGCCCACCAGCCCGAGACCTTTGGTGTAGAAGAAGGAAAATGCCTCCCAGGGAGCTTCATGAAACCGGAAGCCAGGAGAGAAAGCTAGCAGATGATGCCGTGTTCACCATGTGCCCTTCCAGCTGAGAGAGAAGCCCTGACTGTGTTCGCCATGTGCCTTTTCACTTGAGAGAGAAACCCTGAACTTCGTCGGCCTTCCTGAACCAAGGTATCTTTCCCTGGATGGATGCCTTTGACTAGACATTTCTATTGACTTGTTCTAACTGGGACATTTTCTTGGCCTTAGAAATGTAAACTAGCAACTTATTAAATTCCCCTTGTTAAAAGCCATTCTGTTTCTCATATATTGCATTCTGGCAGCTAGCAAAGTAGAACAGCCTTCCCTGCATCAAGATTATAATTATTTCATACAGAATTCTTTAATAATTTATTCTAATACCTTGTGGTTTATTTTATTTTTTATTAATTTATTTATATAAAAATTTCTATTTTTTATTTCATTCTTTGAGTAGTTTTGAATGTATTCTCTTTATTCTGTTTGGAATATGAAGTATGGGCCCAATTTTTTTCAGATGGCACAGGGTTAAAGAAAAATAAGATTTGACCCCTCTCTCATGAAGGTTACTGCCATACGAATAAATAAAAATTTCAGGAGCTATGACAGAAATCTGTACAGGGTACAGTGGAGACATCAAGGAGAGAAAAAACAGATCACAGAAAAGGTTTCACAAAAGAACAAACTTCTGAAATTTACTGACATTCAAATCAACATTTTGATGCTCTTTTTTTTATTGTGAAAAATAACTTACATACAAAAAAGCAATAACTTTCAAAGCACACTACAACAATTAGTTGTAGAATAGATTGCAGAGTTTGGTATGCGTTACAATTCCACAATTTTAGGTTTTTATTCCTAGCTGCTCTAAAACACAGGAGACTAAAATAAATATCAAAACAATGATTCAGCAATATACTCATTTGTTAAACTCTATCTTCTCTGTATAACTCCACGTTCTCCTTTGATCTTTCTCCCAATCTTTAGGGTTATTTTGGCTATGCCTATTCTAACTTTTTCATTTTGGAAGGGCTGTTGATCACATGGGATAGGGGGATGGAACTGGTCGATGTTCTGGAGAACTCTATGGGTTCCAGGACTTATCTGGCCTAGAAACCTATCTGGAGGTTGTGGGTTTCTGGAAAGTAATCAGCGTGCATGGAAACTTTGCAGAATGTAGCCCTTTTTGAAACACTCTTTACCCTTAACTTCTCTGCTCCTATACCTCCGGGTTTCCATACTACCTTTTTAATTATTTTTACTTTCCTGGATCCTCTTCCTTCTTCTTCCCCTCAAATACAGGTTTCACAGGGTTCTATCTCATTGCTCATTTGCCCATTCTTCCCTTTGGATCTTATTCAGTTACAAGTATTCATCTATTTATCATGTGGAAAACCTCTAAATCAATACATATTTTTCTAATTCGACATTTGAAACGCTTATCATATTTGGAATTTTAATAATGATTTGATTGGCTAATATCTATTCCAGTATTAGACTGTTCTGGGTGAAGAGTGTTCTGTTTTGCTTACTACTTCCACCCAGTTTCTGACATATAACAGGTCCTAAATAAGTATTTTTATATAAATATATGTTTAGTGCTGATCTTTTTCTGAAGTGCTAGACTTTGTTTTTCTGATTATTTACCAGGCATCACTACTGGGCACTCTTCTTAGCAACTCACAATTTGTTCAGTTTAACAAACATTCACTGAGTGTCTCTAAATGCCAATACTGTATCAAGGCTTGAGTGTATATAAAGAATTATATACATTCGTTACCTGAAAGAAACAAAAGAGTTTAATAGTGTGGTGCAATGTTTTAATCAGTATGACCTGCTTTATTAGTTTGGGATCAAATCAAATATCATTTATTTTTCCAATTAATTGCTTAATTTGGACCCTTATCAGTAAATCCAGTATCTCACTTTTGAGACTGCCTCTTTCACTTAATTTCCCAAAACCCTAGGAAATAACTCAGCCCAAAGAGATTAGATTTGTTTCCAGACAATAGAGGAAACTGAAGAATTCAAGCAGTCTGTTGATCTGATTTTTGGCTACCCCAAATACTTGACTACTGGCTGATGTTGCCATTACAAATTGATTCTTCATGGTTCCAAGTATCCTTGCAACCTGCCACGATATCTTGGATGCACAGGCTGTAGAGAGGTCAAAAGTTGGGACATTGTGATGAAAGAACTTAGGTAGTTCCTGGTGATTGAATTAGGGTGCATTTCAAAACTTAGCCTATACCTTGCTGGAATTACCTCTCTCTGTGGCCTGCAGGCTTTGTTGTTGAACTAGTTCACAGCCTAGACTTCCCATTTCCTTCTGAAGGGTTCCTCTGTAGGGTCTGCAGATAGCAAGACAACTATCTCAGTTTATACGAAAGGTTCTAAAGAGATGGACCCTCGAAAGGGAAGAGAAGCAGATGTTAATCTCTACCAGGAGATTCTCCTAAGTAATCTTTCCTAATACCATTTTGGACTAATTAGGCATATTTGGAAAAGCAGACCTGTCAGGATGTCCCATCGCATACTTTTCCCAGTGCAATGTGCCTACTGTCCATCCATTTATACCAAGAGAGGCTTCTCACATGGCTCTTTTCTAAGCAAAAATGATCTGTAGCCTAAGTCTTGAGGTGTTATATTCAGAAAAATGACAGGCAATTTCTCTAAAAAAAGTTTTAAGATCTACTTCTCCAGATACCCAGCTACAAATGAATACAATAATATACGATACAGAAGTAGGACAAAGGACAGAATGATTAACTTGGTGGGCAGGGAAGACTGTGTGGAATAGGTTTTGAAGGATGAATGGAATTAGGAATGAGGATGTTAGGACAGGAAGGAACTGTTTTTCAGGTAGAAGAAGAGCATATTCAAGAGATGATTACAGAAATGAATAGCATAAATAGTCAAACCCTACTGTTTATCTACTGGGGTAGGGATGGAATACCTCTGTTGGAGGGGAGGAGTGCCCAAATAGGAGATTCGAGAGGTAGGCATTACTGGCTTCGTGTGAGATGCTAAGGATCTTGGAGCTTATCTTGGTGAGGAGGAGCTAGTGAGGTAGTTATTCATTTGCATCTCATTATCTTCCCCTGTAAACATTTGTGCCACTTCTGTGACTTTAACCTCAAATAAATAGTCATTCTCTCAGGTTTTCAGCCAGGAAATCTCAGACTCAACCTAAAAATTTTCTTCCTATCAATTAACAATTTCACCCAACCCTATACAAGTTGAATCCACAAAGTCCTTTCCTCCTTATTTGTTCTATGCTGTCCTTACTCAGTTGTTTAGTACCTTTTACATGGATTATTTGAGGAGTTTCCAAACTGATCTCTCTGGTGTTTCTTCCTTCAATTCATCCTACACATTGCCACTAGTATGGCCTTTCTTAAATAAAAACTAAGGTCATTACCTTTCCCCCAAATCTGCAATGACTTGCTCTTACTTGCAGGAAAAAAAAAATCCCATTTGATAACTTGTTTTAGATTCTCTGCAAGTTGACCTCAACTAAACACTTTAACTTTCCTCTCATTTCACGTCCCTCATAACCCTAGACTCCAGCCATAGCAGACTCAGTCATCTGCCTGAATCTGTTTTCCATCTTCTTGTCTCTATATCTTTGCTCCTATTATATCTTCTCCTAAATCACATCTTCCATCTGTTTTCAAGGCTTAACCCAAATTATACCTGCTGTTAATAGATTAAGCCCCCCCTCCACCAATTTAATGTTTTAAACAAGAATAGACACTTCGTATCACCCACAATTTGTGTGTGTCAGGCATTTGGGAGCAGCTTGGCTAAGCAATCTGGCTTTGGGTATTTTACGAGGCTGCAGTCATCTGAAGGCTAGACTGGGGTGGAGGATCTGTTTCCAAAGTGGCTCACTCACATGGTTGGAAAGACACTGGCAACACTCCAGGCTGTCTGAGTGTTCTCTATGGAAGATAGGTGCCTCAGCAGCAAGCAATCCAAGAGGGCAGGGAGGAAACCACAGCACTCTCTATAATCCGACCGCAGAAGTCACGCACCAGCACACATTAATATCCCAGAGGAAATTACATAGGGTATAAATATCAGGAGATGAGGATCACTGGGGATGATCTTGGAGGTATGCTAATACATCTCTTTAGGGGGCTTTTGGATTCTTTACCTCTGTATGCCCCTCTCCTTCCTGCTTCTAAGTAGGTTGAGTTGCTTTAAAATCAGAGCTCCTGGAAATCTCCCAAGCAACCACGTTGTTCTCTTTTTCTCAGTTATTTGGTATTCTAAAGTGTGAACCTGGAAAATTGCTTTGGGTAATCATATTAAAGGCTATGGTGCTGAAGAATCTTGTTCTTTAAAATCCTAGGCTATCAGAAACTTTATTGTCCCAAGATCATATCAGTAAGAACATAACATCCATTCTTGCCTGGAATACAGAAACAGTTGAGTCATTCTGCCTTAGAGAAGTGACCTCAATTTATAGTGCAGGTTCATTTGAAGGGTTTTTGGACATAAGAGTATACAATAATATTAATATTTTCAAAAGAAATATTTTGAAATATCAAAAAGACTGAGGAGTCTATTTCTCAGCCTAGGACGATATTAACCCCTTTCAATACAGATCTGATTTGAGTCTATTAAACACCACTTCATTTAATTTTACCTATACTCCTTTCCTTCTCTTTAACAGTATAATAATCCCCATTTCTTCCTTTTTTGGGGGACATACCCACAATTCCTCTGCTGTGTGGTGTTCCTTCCTGCAGGAAGTTAATAAATGTAACGTTGTTGGGTTATAGGTTTGTCCCTGGTGATCTCTTTCAGATAGGTGTTATCAATAGCTAAAGGTGAGTCATATAACTAACTTCATTTTTTAGAAGCTCCCATGCTTCTTGAGCAAAGTTACCTTTTAGAATATCTTGTTTAAGGAGTCATACCTATCTTCCTCTAGAGGGTTTGAAATCTATTTCCTGAATAGACTATAGTTTGGACCGTCGTTTCATGCCTTCCTTCACTCTTAAACTCCAAGATGTCACAGTCACTTTCTCCCAAGGTTCCTAACACATTCACATCACCACACAATCCATTAATTGGTAAGTTCCCCCTTGTCCTCCTGAGAGACTCTTCTGGTCCTTTAGAATTCAACTATAAAGCCACCTTCTCTGTCAGGCCTTAATTGAAAGCTCTAGAAAAAACAAAGCATTTTCTCTTCTGTGCTCATAGAACCTTGTTCATATCTCTAACCAGGCACTTAACATATTTATATCTTTCCCATTTACTTCTTTTCTGTAGCCCCTGGAGAATGGGGTTTTGATCTGTTCATCCTGTATCCTCTGTGCCAGGCATGCCTAATTACTTGTTATATGAGGTCACGAAAATGTCTACATGGCAAATGGAGAATTTAGTAAAAGTTCCATCCAGCATAATTTTGAATTGATGGTTGAACACTTCTATTTCACACACACACACACACACACACACACACACACACACACACACACACAAAACACTCACCCTACACCCTCCTTACTGTTTTCTTGTAACTCTGTATTAGGCAACCATCAACCAACATTGAGAAAATACCTAGGAAACCTCCATTTCATGGACTGCTTTAACGTGTATGCGCGTGTGTGTTTTATGCAAGGTTTTATGAACTTATTTTCTGGTTGACATACTGGCTTTTCTCTAGTTTTCTCAACTGAAAATGGAGATTCAACTTACTATGCCAGGGTAAATGCTAGGAATAAAAATTTCTGCATCCGAGGATCAGACAGGGGAAGAATGCAGTGATCTGTAATGCCCTTCTAATTCTGGGAGTAAAGCCAACAGGAAGACAATGTACGATTATTTCCAAATGTCATTTTGCAAAGGACAGTGCTTCTCAAACTTTTTGTTTTTCCAGACCCACATAAAGAAATATTTTATATTGTGCTCGGGACAAATACCTATTAAAAAATAGACTAAAGATTTCTCAAAACAATTCCTTAGTAAGTGGATACACTGAGATTTTTGTGTTCTATTCTTTGCGATTCCATTAGAATAATAGTAACAACAAAATAGTGGTCCTGATCTACCAAACTGATTGTACAATCTTCCAGCGATTACAATCCATGGTTTGGAAAACACTGGCTTGGAAAATGAGCTTTGTAGTCTTTCTTTCCAAGTCTCCCTATCCTCCTTGGGGCTCCCACTATTTTGTGATCATCCTAGTACTGGCTGTGCACCCAGTTTTGCATCAATGCTCTAGAGGGGCACGCACCCTTTCTTGATCTCCTTTAAGAGGGTGGAAACCGCCTATCACATGCAGGTGGCATGGCTGGTCCCACCAAATGTTTGGTAGGCACAGGCCAGGCCCGCTCTTCCAGTTCTTGTGAAAACCTGGGTGTGTGTGTGTGGCGGGGCCGAGGGGTAAAGGAGTGAGGGGAGGGCAGCAGCCACACCTGGAAGACACGTGAAGCAGGAAAGGGTGACTCGGCAATGTCTTTGAGCTCGCAGTCCCGGCTTCTCTGCAGGGCTCCGCGCGTGCGCAGAGCGCGTCCCGGGACATTTCCGGCCTCTGAGACGCCCGCGCGCGCTCCCGCCGAGCCAAAGTCCGAGGTGGGCTCCGGAGCGGTAGGCGCGGCGGCGCGCGCCTGGGGGCGGTCCCGCGCGCCCGGCACCGCCCTCCCTCCCCGCGCTCTTCTCCTCCCAGTCTGCCCCGCGCTTCCGACACTAAGGTAGTAGCCGCCTAGTCCCGTTTCCCGGCTCGCACGGACCGGCGGTGCCATGGCGGCTTTCAGCAAGTACCTGACCGCGCGAAACTCCTCGCTGGCCGGGGCGGTGCTCCTGCTGCTCTGGCTGATCCACAGGCGGCGCCGCGCCCTCGGCCTGCACGGGTAAGAAGGCCCGTGGCCAGGCTGTCTCCCTGGGCCCGCGCGGGCGCTCTTCTCGCGCTCTTCTCCCGGCCCGGCTGGTCCCTGTGTCCGGTGGGGTTAGGCGGAGAGAGTGCCGACTGCGAGTACTGCCAGGCTCCAATGTCAGGGTGTCCTGGTGTCGCCGCGGCGCCGTCGTTCCCCGGTCCCTACCGGCTTGTTCGGCCTCTGGCCTCTCCGGCTCGCTCATTCTCCCTTCGGGACCGCAGATCATTCTCCTAAGCTTGCGAGCAAACCTGCGTCTTTTCTCCGAGTTTTGTCGTCTCTTGATGCAAGCGGGAGGGGGGAAGCGGTGTCTTCCCGCTTCTCCAGCCCTTCTTGTTTCTGTATCAACTTTCTGGATGTGTTCTAGTTCTGTCATCTCATCTGACATGCCATGAAAGATTTGTATTTTTGGACAAGGATTTGTGATTTGAGGATGGGTTTAGGACTCGCCATGCGGGACGGTGGTTGTCTAAGTCACCGGGATTGGCTCGATTCCCGACTAGCTGCTGTTGAAAGTCGCGAGGATGCTTTTTCATGTGAACTACCCTGGGCCCACTTGGCAAAATTGCCTTCTAAAGTGGAGTGCCCCCCCCGCCCCCAGTTAATTAATGCCCTGTCATTTCATCCGGAAAGGCTTAATCGGTCATGTGATATTAGGAGAGCAAGGTTCGCCACCTGGGTGCGGTGCGGCTCCTTTCGGCTTGCAGGTGAAAGGTGAAAGTGCATTTTAGGTGACGATCAAGAACTTTCTTTTTTTTTGTAATTGATTATACTCCATTACTACTTCCGCGGCGAGAGAATTCTAATGTTTAGATTTAACTTTGAGGGTTTGTAAGATTAGAGAAAGGAAAAGAGAGAATTGACTTAACTTGCAGGATTACAAACATGTACTGTTCGCATAACAGTATTTTTATTTGCTGGGCGACTACACTTGCCTTCAGCAAGTGACTGAGAAGAGGTAACTTCCCAGGTACTTTTGTCAATCATTGGATATTTTATATTAAATCGTGGTATATTGCTTTTATGCATTTTATTTCATTCATATCTCTGGGTAGGTACTGTTGCCTACTGATTTTAACTTACCCAGAATATCTAATTAATAGTAGAATTTGGACTAAAACAATGACAGGGACCACCTAGGTCATAGACCGCTTCAAATGAAGTTCTTACTAGCCTCCTCCTATTTTCCTTATCTTACTAAAGTCTGAAGCTATGATCTTTCTTTTCCTTCCTAATTCCACTTATCAAAGTTGAATGTAATTTGCATCTTAGTTGGGACTATACAGTACCTAATCACTTTCCTTTTATTCATTTTGTTTTGCAAATGATTAATTCTCAAAAATACAAAATTCATTTTTCTATTGGGTTGCATGGTCTTTGAGCTTTCTTCCAGTTGCAAATGGAAGACTTTTTTCTTGTTATCTGGGAATATGCCAACGAAAAGAAATGCTAAATGTTCTAAAATAAATTTGAATTACTTTTTTTTTTTTTTTTTTTTGCAGAGAAATGCTTCAGTGCATAGGGTAGGCATTTTAATATGAGGGAGGGGACTACAGTGGACAACTCACTCTTCACTGAGGCATTTTTTTTTTTTCGTTTCAGGAGTTATAACAGCTCTGACTTATTTTTAGGATTTTTTTTAAAGAACTTTTTTTTAAAATTTAAGTATAACATATATATAGGAAAGTATACATGACATAAGTGTAGGGCTCAAAGAATTTTCACATAGAACACATTTGTGTAATCAGTTCCCAGATGAAGAAACAACATTATTAGCACCCTCCAAAGTTCCCCTAATGCTTCCCTATGCTCAAGGTAAACCTGACCCAACTTCTAGCACCAGATTAGTTTTGAGTAAGGAAAAATTTAAATTTAATCTAGTGGGAAAAGTTTAGCAATAGTAGTAAAACAGATATAGTAGTAAAACAGAAATTACTACAGAAATAGTAGTAAAACAGTGCGATAGAATATGTCTTATTAAATAATTTTAGCTGTTTGCCATTGTAAAATACTTGGAGAAGCAGGAAACTTTTGGGGGATTAAATTATGCAACAGTTAATTTACCAAACAAGAGATTGTTGTTAATCTTTTGCATTGGCATGGTGGGGAAAATATTTTAACCATTAAATGTTTTGTGGGAGGGAAATGCAAATTATGAGAGAATAAACTTGAAGTTTACTGAGATAAAATGGTTTATTTTGAATCATCAAGAATGGCGTTGAGTCCATCTTTATAGATAGCATACTTCCAAAATCTTATGTGTATCTTTCAGTATCACAGTATTCATATCAGAGTTCAAAGATTAGAACATTCTAACTAAATTTTCCTAGCCTTTTGGTTTTCTTTGGTAGCAGAGCTAATTAATTTTAATATCTAGTGCTTAGTTAAGGAAACTGACTGCTCTTCCTTCTTCTAACAGCAGGTTTGTCTCAGAATATATATTCTCTCAGAATTGACTAGGTAATAGAGGTAAAACCACTTTAAAAGTTATAATGTATCAATATTGCAAACGTTCAAAAAAGGAATAATTTAGTTTTCTGGATTTTCTTTTTTTTTTTTACTTTTGCTACTGCGATTTTTAAAAATACAGTTAAATAATATATAAATATTATATTTATAGAATATATATTTAATCTTTTATTATGGAAAATTTTTAAATGTATGCAAAGTAAACAGAATAATATAATGTGATACATGTATACATTATCCAATAAGACCTACAACTTTCTTGCTTCATCTATATCTTTTCCTGCTCCCCTAGAACAAATTAGAACATTTTCATCTCCCCAGGAAGTTCCTTTGTTTTCAGTCCCATTCAGACCACACCTACCAACCACTGTGCTTTTTCTTTACCTTAGATTAGTTTTGCCTAATCAAAAATTTATTTTTATTTTGTTCATTATTTATGGAGAAGAGTGTAATCTTTTAATTCAAGAATAAAAGGGTCCATGTATTCAGAATGCTGTATTACTGTGCTGGGGTCTAAGGGATGCACACATATACATACCCAGATACATACATAATTATATGTATATGTGTGTGTGTATATGTATATATATATAAACGCATGAAATACGTAAAGTACACCTACATTTTAAGAATAAAGACGTCATTTCTCAGGATGCTTACATTTTTTTTAGGGACAAAATTAAACACAAAGCAGTTTAAAATAATAGGTGATGACAGAGTGATGTGTACAGATATACTGATGTGTCTGAAATTCTGAGAAAGGGGAGATGAATGTATTGGGGAAGAGTTAGAGAAGGCCTTATGAAGGATATGAGTTGGTAAGACAAGAAAGGGGATGGGAAAGGATAACTGAAAAGAAATTTAATATTGTAGTAGCCTTTATCAAGTTTTTGTTGCATTTTAAGATAAAAGGAAGCTTTGTGGTGCTTCTTTAATTCATCTTCCACTGTTACCCAAAGTTTTCTTTCTTTTTTTAAATAAAGGCAGATGTAATAGTGTTATTCTGTCATTGAAATCCTTCAGTTCCTCTAAAATACGGACGTCTTAGCCTAAGAGAAAGGTTTTTGTGATCTGATCCTTGCCTCCCTCTTTTCCCATTCTCTATGACATCTCTATCCAGTCTGCAGTTTGATTACAACTTTCATCCTCTCGCTTCTTTTCCTTTAACTCAGCTCAGTCAGCACTTTCTCTTAGATATTTTCTCTCTCTTCTCATCTCCAGACTGTAGTCCTCTGCTCTCATGGTACTCTTTTTTTTATTTTACATGGGCAGGCATCAGGAATCAAACCTGGGTCTCCAGCGTGGCAGGGGAGAGCTCTGCCACTGAGCCACTATTGCCTTCTCATGATACTCTTCAGTAAGAACTCATCTACTCTAGCAAGTACCACTCTGTACTTACCTATTCCAGACTGAATTTGAGGGTATATAGACTGTGTCATCTTTAAATCCCTAGTTTGTGCTTGTCATGGTATAAATACTCAGTAAATGTTTCTAGGGTGGACAGGTGATATAGAATAAAGAACTTTTCTTTTTTTTTTCTTTTTTTTCTCCCATGGGCAGGCACCGGGAATCGGACCCAGGTCTCCGGCATGGCAGGCAAGAAATCTGCCACTGAGTCACAGAGCCACCGTCGCACCACCCAGAATAAAGAACTTTTAAGGAAGCCTTATATAAGAAACTTTTAATTGCTCAAGAGGGAGTTGGAGATGTTGGACATGAATAGAGAAACATAAATAGAGGCATTATCTTCATAGAAGTAATAGTAAATAGAAGTAAAAGTATATAACATGAGATGTGTAATGGGAAATCAGTGGCCAATTTTAGAAGGCAGAGGAAGCAGCAGTCTATATTGCCACAGTATTTTGCTATCTTAAAAACAACAACAAAGCATTTTCTTTCCCTCCCTATCAGAGCTTGTCAAATAGGAGTTCCGATTTCTCATCCTGGGTCTCAATCTGGTCTCACCATACTCGGCTGACTTTACATGCTACTGCTTGCCAAGGGGTTTCTCTTCCAAACTGGCCAGTTTCTGCAGTGTTCGGAACAGGCCATACTTGTGGCTGGCTTCAGAGCGTTGTTCGTGCTGTTAGTCATATCTGGAATACCCCCTCTGTATCCTCTGTTCTCTACCTCTCCTCATTCTTTAAGGCTTGGATCAGCATCACCCTGTCCATTAACTGCTATTTAACAACTCTAGCCAGTGGTGATCACTCCGTTTAACCTGTAGGACACATTTGGGTACCTGTCTTGTACCCGTTCCTTGTTGGACTGGATGTAATCTGAGTGTTGGCCATCAGGGCCTCCCTATATTGTCCAGCTCACGGGGTGATCCTTCATACTTTTTAAAGCCCCAGTCTATAAACTCGCTCCCTCAAATATTTCTGAGGGGTTTCAGGAGCTTGTCGTTCTCTTAGTTACACTTTGCTTCTGCTCTCTTTCAGATCCCACATACCCACATCTCTTAAACTGTTTTTGTTGTTATTTGTAGTAGAGTTTTATTGAAAGTTTGGGAACAGCAACAAGAATTATATCCCAGCATAGTGAATAGCTTAAAATTGAGGCATTCTTTTGCTTAGAAGTTCTTCCGACATTCCCAATGACCATTTTTTCTCCTGGGCCTCAGCCCTGTGGCTTGTTGCTGGGCTTTTCTTTTCCACCGAGCGACCCTTACATATCTAGTTCTACTCCCTGCACTTCTGTCTCACTAACCTCTCTGCAGACTTCAAATTCAGCTTCTGTCTGTTCCTTTCAAATGCTTTGGGAAGAGCTAGCTTCGTTTTCTTCCGTTTCACGGACCCTTTGAGCGCTTTGCAAAGTGCAACCGTGAGTCAGATGAGAGGTTGGAACTGTATGAGACCCTCTGGATGGACCGTGAATGGATTTTATAGGGGCTGGCCCTATTCGAATCCTCAGATGGTCTTCAGATTAAAAATGGAGGAAAGCGGGTACTGATTTTATTTAATTACTGTTCTCAGTTTGTGGCACATGGGCATCATTGACCGTTTTTTTTCCGCCTGATATCCACACTGCTTTTTCAGTCTTTTGTCAGATGTCTTATCCAGTGACACCTTCCATTGCCACTCAATTTATAATAGCACTCTTTCTATATATTCTCTAGCTACCTTTCTAACTTTAATTTTTCCTTAGGACTTACCACTATCAAATGTACTATTTATTTTACGTATTTATTTTTTGTTTATAGTATGTCTTTGCTGCTAAAATGTAAGCTGCACAAGGGCAAGAGTTTTCTCTGTTTTGTTCCTTGCAATAGCCTCAGTGACTAGAACTCTGGCTGGCATATAGTAGGCACTCAAAAAATATTTGTTGAATGACTCTTAACTCTGAGATGCTCATTTTTTAGGACTGTGGTTATTGTTGTTTTAAATAACAATTCTTTTTTTCTTGTTGCAGGTGCAAATGTGTCCTCCTTAAGTATATTATAAACTCTTTAGGAGCTGGGCCTCTTTTATGTGCATGCGTAAAGCAAGTCACAGAAATTTATAAGGATACCATTTTTATAAATTTCTGAGACTTGCTTTTTTTAAAAAAAACTAATTTTGAACAAGAATTGTTTATTTACTGAACCTGGAGCACATTAGGTATACAACCAATTTTAAATTTATATCTTTTAATTCAGTGTTGAAGTGTTTTCACACACACAAAAGAATTGACATGCAACAGTTTTTTGATAAGGTGACTATATTCACAATACAGTCACCTTATCAGAAAACTGTTGCAGGTGTTTTCACCCAAGTTAAAAAAAAATTGTTTATCCCAAACATGAGACCCTGTAACAAATTTAAATATGTAAGACTTTGTTACTTGCAGGTTTCCCCTCGCAAAGATAAAAAAAGAAAAAGTACAATTAACTGATATACATGAGTCACAACATAATCTGGATCATCCCCACAACAAAACAGATGTTCTTTTTTTTTGTATATTCGTCATCATTAAAACCAGATGTTCTTTTAGTTTTAAACCTGCTGTCAAAGACCAAAAGAATCATTTCATTTTATACAAAATTCACATGTGCCAAAAATGAAAGACTCAAGGAAAACAAAAACTAAACTCTAGTACTAATGCTGATATTCAGTATACTAATTAAATAGTGACCCAAGCCAAGCTCCAACCAACATTATTTCTGAAAATCCTAGGGAATGTTCTAGGCTCTGTCTGAGTCTCTATAAAAGTTTTTCTTATTAAGTTTATTTTTCCTTTAAGTTTGAAACAAAGATCAAATAAGAGGGAGGAGGTGTAACTGAGAAATTAGGATGTAGCAAATGACTGTGACTGCTGACTCATTATATAGATATTTCTTTTTAGTTTAGTGTTTTGGAATAACCAAAAGGAAATACCTGAAGTTGTTGAACTGTAATCTGGTAGTGCTGGTCTTTGATAATGATTGTAAACCTATATGACAAAAAAAAAAAAAAAAAAGTTGGTTGCCCATGTTTGTATGGATCTGCTTCTGGATATTTTGTTCTGTTCCACTGATACACACATACACACACACACACATAATGCATATACATACATACATATATATGTATTTATGACAATACTGCACTGCCTTACTTAACCTACCTCTATTGTAAGTCTTAAAATTGAGTAGAGTCCAATAATAGTGGTCAGTAAGAGGGTGGGGAAAGGGGTTTTGGATGGTTTGGGGTTTTCCTTTTTTCTACTTATTTCTTTTTCTGGAACAATGCAAATGTTCTAAAAATGATCATGATGATGAATGCACAACTATGTGATTATACTATGAACCACTGATTGTATACTTTGGATGGGACTATATGGTGTGTGAAAATTTCTCAATAAAATTACATTTAAAAAATAGTGGCCCAGAATGCCACTGACCAAAAATAAAACAATGGCTGTATGTCATTGCAGTGAAATTCAAGAGGCTTTAACCTTTTGACATGAGAAATACAGATGTTTCCAATTGCGGGAATACACAGTTCCTACTTGCCAAGAGCAGAGAAGGTGGACATGCCAGCAGAGAAGGTAAAAGTGTTTCCATTTGCTGCACTACCCAGAGACTTGGCTTTAATAGACACTTCCAAAGTTAGGCAGAAACCAAAAAATGAGTTTGCTAGTGCAGTAGTCACTACTAGCTTGTTCTGGTGAGCTTCTGTTTCGATGTCTTGTCCTTTTGGTTCTTCCCCCATATCAGTGGTGAACATCACTATCTTTGGAGTCGGAGTGGACATCCTGTTTCTAAAACAAAAATTATATGTTCCATTCATGTGAGCAGCAAATGGGTATTTTCCACTGGACTCTTGGTCTCCTTTATACTTATAAAGGAATTATAAATAATTTATAATTATTATTATAAATTAAATAATGCTTATTATTATTTGTTTGAGCACATCACTTTCTCCCTCTGAATTTTTTTTTTGATCCTGCACATTTAATTAGTATTACTTCTCTAAGAGCTCTTAATAAATTAAAAGAAAATTACTAGACTGGGCTACATATAGAATAGTATAAATAACTTTTTTTAATTGTATAATGTAACATATATATAAAGCAAAGAAAGAAAAAAGCAATAGTTTTCAAAGCACTCTTCAACACGTAGTTACAGAACAGACCCCAGAGTTTGTCATGGGTTACCATACCATCATCTTAGATTTTTCCTTCTAGCTGCTCCAGAACATAAGAGGCTAGAAGGAATAAGTATTTTATCATCATGATTGACTTTTTTCTTTTTTGTGAAAAATAAGATATATGCAGAAAAGAAATAAAATTCAAAGCACAACCCAACAATTATTTGTAGAACAGATTTCAGAGTTATATTGTATGGGTTATACTTCCACAATTTTAGGTTTTTACTTCTAGCTGCTCTAAGATACTGGAGACTAAAAGAAATATCAATTTAATGATTCAGCAATCATCTTCGTTGTTAAACCGTACCTTCTCTGTATAACTCCACCATCACCTTTGATCTTTCTGTCCCAGCCTACAGGGGTTTTGGGGCCATGGCCATTCTAATTTTTTCATTTTAGAAGGGACTGTTAATAATACAGGGTAAGGCGATGGAACTAGCTGCTCTGGAGAGGCTGGGCCCTCTAGGTTTCAGGACTTATCTGGTCCAGAGACCCATCTGGAGGTTGTAGGTTTCTGGAAAGTTACCCTAGTACATGGAACCTTTATAGAATTTTACCCTAGGTATTCTTTAGGATTAGCAGAAATGGTTTTGGTTGGGATTTGGCAAGTTATGATAGGTAGCAATGTCTAATTGAAGCTTACATAAGAGTGACCTCCAGAATAGCCTCTCAACTAACTCTATTTGAACTCTCTCAGCCACTGACACTATTAGTCACACTCTTTTCCTCCTTTTGGTCAGGATGGAATTGTTGATCCCATGCTGCCAGGGAGACTTTCAACCCTGGATGTTGTGTGCCACCTAGTGGGGAGGGCAGTGATTTCACTTGCAGTGTTGGGCTTAGAGAGAGTGAGGCCGCATCTGAGCAACAAAAGAGGTCCTCCAGAAGTAACTCTTAGGCCTGCCTATAGGTAGGCTAACCTTCTTTGCTATATATATAAGCTTCACAAGAATAAGCCTCAAAATCAAGGGCTTGTCCTATTGATTTGGGTGTCCCTAATGTTTGACACAGTAGCAGTGGTTTCCCTGGTGGTAAAGTTTAATAGTTCCATATTTTTTCTCCCATCCCTCAAGGGGCTTTGCCAATACCTTTTTTTTTTTTTTTTTTTTGCATGGGCAGGCACTGGAAATCGAACTCGGGTCTCTGGTATGGCAGGCGAGAACACTTTGCCAATACTTTTTGATTATCTGTTCAATATACTCTAGGGGGTATCCAGGTATTACATTAAGCTATACAAGATTAAAGGCCCTCATTCTTATTCTTGGCTCCCTGTTTCGATTGTTCAAATGAACTGTCCAGACACGTTGAGTTAGATTATATGCTACAGAAAATTTAGGTTCAGACAAAATGAGTATTTCTTTCTTTGGTCTCAAAGAGTAGGTGTGGTTCTAAAATAAAGACACTGTCTTCCTTACTCCTGTATTATATATATATGTAAACAGCCTCTCAAAATCCAGAAATAATAATTACCACTCTAGACTAAATATGTCTGCTCTAAGAGCTTAAAATCTCGGCCTGTGTTTTCTTATAAGCATTTTCTAAAGGAGACCATACAATAATTGTTCTTTTGTTTCTGGCTTATTTTGCCTCAGCGAATGTCCCACAGGTTCATTCACATCATTGCATGCCTCAAAATGTCATTCCTTTTTGTGGCAGCAAAATATTTGATCATATATGTACTCCATTGTTCACCAGTCTACTTCTCAGTGCATCCTTCAGCCACCTGCATTCATTAGGCATCATGTGTAATGCCCAAAGTCCATAATCTATGAACTCCCTCAATTTTAGATGATTTCATTGTTACTAAGAGAAAGATAACCAATAAACACACCCTCATCAAATAGGAAATCTAAACCTCCCCTTAACTCTTGTCCCTCCCCCCATTATTTACCCCTGCTGTTGCTGTGATAATGCTGTATATTTTCCTGTTAAATATGGCCCATAGCATGTAATAGCAGTTTTCCTCCTGAACCTTGACTTAAACACTCTTTGTACATGAATCATACCTTTGAAGTAGTTCTTGAAGGACTTATTTTATTTCTAGTGTTAATTAGTGGAACACATAGGTATACACACACCCTTTCAATCATGTTCACCTTTAATATGATAATAGTACTTATAGACCCACTAGAGAACTGCTTCACTTCTATTACCTTACATTTGAGTTCGGCTTCATTAGCTAACTGTTCATCCATCTCTAGCTTCTACCTAGAAGTCCCCTATATTCTGTATTATAAGCCTCCAGTTTTTACATTTTCTCTGATCATAAAAGTGGAGTCATGCAGTATCTACCTTTTGTGTTTGGCTTATTTCGCTCAGCATTATGTCCTCAAGGCTCATGCATCTTGTCATGTGCTTCAGGATGTCATTTTGTCTTACAGTTGCATAATATTCCAGTGTATGTATATACTACATTTTGTTGATCCACCTGTCTGTTGATGGATATTTGGTTTGTTTCCATCTTCTGGTAATTGTGAATAATGCTGCTTTGAACATTGGTGTGCAAATGTCTGTTTGTGTCACTGCTTTCAGCTCTTCTGGGTATATACCAAGTAGTGCTGTTACTGGATCATAGGGCAGCTTGATATTTAGTTTCCCAAGAAACTGCCAAACTGTCTTCCATAGCGGCTGTAAATGTATAATGATACATTTCCACCAGCAGTGCATAAGTGTCCTAATTTCTCCACATCCTCTCCAACATTTATAGTTTCTTATTTAATAGCAGCCATTCTTATAGGTGTGAGGTGATATCTCATTGTAGTCTTGATCTGCATTTCCCTTATAGCCAATGAAAAATGAGCCTTTCTTCATGTGCTTTTGAGCCATCTGTATTTGTTTTTCACAAAAATGCCTATTTATCTCTTTAGCCCATTGTATAATTGGATTGTTTGTTCTTTTGTTGTTGAGTTGTATGAGTTGGTGAACTTGACCTATCCTATTCCACCGTCTTCCCGAAACTCTGTTAGAATGGTTTAGTTATATTGGTATAATCTATCTATTAATTGACTCCTTTTGTATATTGTATTAGTTCTCATCTTTAACTTATCAGCACCTTTTTATATCTTTCCTTCTAGTAACAGACTTGGCATTTTGTACATAGCTAGGCACATGATTCATACTAGGCCAGTCAGAGTCCTTCTTTGGGATATTTCTTCTGGAGCTAGTAGGGAAGGGGCTTTCTTTTCTAGTCATGCACATGTGAAGATGAGACCCCAAAGCTGGATGTGGCATTGCTTTCTTCTAATTGAAAAAGACTGCAGACTCCTGATGTGCTGTATCATCAAATGCTTTGTGACATAGTAAATTAAGTTTATAGAGTTTTCTTGATCCATTAACTCCTTAAGAGAAGAAAATGAGCTCAGTAGGGGTGACTTTTTGGTCATGCTCTTAGAACTCCTAGAATTTAATTCTTCCTTCAAAGTATCCAAGCCATACTATCCATTTAGATAAATTGTAGTTTCTTCCCAGGATCAACATCAAACTCATCCAGTAAATATCATCATGTAATCTGTTAGAATAAAATATGGGCTGAGATTATGAAGAGGAAAGATAGAAACTTCATCCATTTTCTTTGGAATTAAATATACCATATTAAATGAAACTATATGCAATCTGGTTTACTGCATTTCCCTATTGTTATTTATACGCCCATTGGAAAGATTTTTATGGAATATTAGAGTTGTTGAAAAAAGGCATTTATAGTCATTTCTACAAAATCTTAGGCATCAGGACTTTGCTTAAGAACATGACTTTCATTTTATGAAGAAATCACTTTTGTTTTTAAGCATCTTTGTTAAGAATATAATCTTCATAGACCTGGTGTTTTTTTTAAAACATGCATTTCTTATCCTTTTGCTAGAGTAACAGTCCCTGAATGGACTCGCTTAAATTAAGACAGTATAAAATTGAAAATAAAACTCATCAAAGCATAATCAGTTCATTTACTATGCTAGACATAGAAATCTCACATACCACTGTCCTTCAACTATAATGATAGACATGAAAGTGTATGCTGTGGTTTACTTTGTGCTTAAGAAGTTATTTTGAGTTCTTGATATTTCTTTTCATTAGTATTAAGAATAAATGTATTATGTGGAATGAGGCAATTTCTCTAGGTGAATAATTTCGTTAACATGGTGTATGTATATATCATTGCATATTACTGTTTAAAATATGTTCGTGCAATTTCTTAAACCTATGAAGACAGTGTCTACTCAGAAGGCAAAAGAAAATGTATCTATAAGTTTATTTTACTTTAATCAGTAGAACTATAACTAAATAGTTGTTTTAAAATCAAATACTATTTTAATGCTTAATAGTTTAAAAATTAAATATTTATGCGTTATCAAAATAAATACACACTATAGAGAATTTGAATACTAGAAAAAAAGGAGGAAACACTTCTATTATGTGTCATAATTGCTATCATATTTTATTGATTCTACTGTGTACATTTTTTCACGTCTTAGCATCTTTGAATTGACTAACTACTAATGTATCTTAGCTTTGATTAATATGGTATTAGCATGTTATGGTGTTTCCTTTTTATTATGCATACTTTTTATTTTTAGTTTTTTTTTTGCATGGGCAGGCACCGGGAATCGAACCTGGGTCTCTGGCATGGCAGGTGAGAACTCTGCCTGCTGTTATTATGCATACTTTTAACTTGCTTGTAATAATACTACATATCAACTTGTGTTATTTTTCATTTGACATATACATATTTATGATTTGAATTCTTTATTAGCATTTTTAAATGCCTATAAGATTGTCTGTTTTGAATAAACCTCCATTTATAATCTCTTTCTTGTACATTTAGGTTATTTTCAATTTTTCAGTATTGTATGTAGCAAAGACTATCTTTTATGTGTGGTCTTTTTTTTCTTTTTTTTTCCTCAGGCTAGATTTTTTTTTTTTTTTTTTTTTTACATGGGCAGGCACCGGGAATCAAACCCAGTCCTCTGGCAAGCGCTTCTGCCTGCTGAGCCACCGTGGCCCCTGAGGCTAGATTTTTAATAGCAGACTTAGAGAGTAAAAAGATTAAAGCTTTTAGGACCATTCCAGCCAATCCTTAAGAACACCTAGGGCAATATATAAGATTACACAAGGGTTCCATGCATTAGTATAATTGTCCAGGAACCTACAGCCTCTAAATGGGTCCATGAACCACATAAGTCCTGAAACCTAGAGGGTCCAGCTTTTTCAGAACATGAGATGGCTCCATCTCCCTACCCCATATTAGTAACAGACCCTTCCAACATGAAAAAATTAGAATGGCCATAGCCCAAACACTCTTAGAGGGATAGAAAGATCAAAAATGATGGTGGAGTTATACGGAGAAGATACAATTTGACAAATGAATATGATTGCTGAATCATTACATTGATACCTTTTAGTCTCCAGTATCTTAGAGCCACTAGAAGTAAAAACCTGAAGTTGTGGAATTGTAACCAATGTCAAACTCTGAAATATGATCTACAACTAATTGTGGTGCTGTGCTTTGAAATGTATTGCTTTTTATAATATATGTTATTTTTCATAAAAAGGAAAAAGTCAATTGTAATGATAAATATTTATGCCTTCTAGCCTCCTATATTCTAGAGCAGCTGGAAGGAAAAATCTGAGGATCATATAGTAGCCCATGACAAACTCTGGAATCTGTACTGTAACTTCTTGTTAAAGAGTGCTTTGAAAACATTGCTTTTTTATTTCTTTGCTTTGTATATATGTTATATTATGCAGTAAAAAAGTTATTAAAAAAGGATTAAGGCTTTTAAATTAATTTGCAAGCATTGTATGCATTTACACTGTATTTAGTAATGTTTAAAGGTGCTGGTTTCATGGTACTCTTAATAGTTTGCTGTTAAAATTTATTTTCAGTTTTGGCTCAATGAGAGCTAAAAATGATATTAAAATTATATAAAATATAATTAGATCTGAAATACAAACAGATAGAAAATGTAAACATAGCATTTAATTTTTAAGAAAATTAAAAGTTTAAGAAATAACTTAAAAATTGAAGCCATTGAAAAGATTAATAAAATGAAATGTGTTTTTTTTTTTTGCATGGGCAGGCACTGGGAAATGAACCCGGGTCTCCCGCATGGCAGGTGAGAACTCTACTTATTGAGCCACACTGGCCCACACTGAAATGTTCTTTTTTTTTTAATTAAACTTTTTAAATGTATAGTATAACATATATACAAAACACAGGAGTAAAAAAGCAATAGTTTTTAAAGTGCTCTTAAAAAAGTGGTTATAGGATAGATCCCAGACTTTGTCATGGACTATCATATGATCCTCTCGTATTTTTCCTTTTAGCTGCTCCAGAATATAGGAGGCTAGAGGGCTTAAATACTTTTTATCATCACAATTGACTTTTTTTTCTTCCTTTTTTTGTGAACAATAACATATATACAAAAAAGCTATAAATTTCCAAGCACAGTGCCACAATTAGTTGTAGAACATATTTCAGACTGAATTGGGTTACAATTTCACAATTTTAGGTTTTTACTTCTAGCTGTTCTATAATACTGGACACTAAAAGCTATATCATTTTAATGATTCAGCATTCATATTCATTTGTTCAGTCCTTTCTTCTTTGTATAATTTCACTATCACCTTTGATCTTTCCATACCGCTCATTAAGGTTGTTTGGGCTATGGCAATTCTAGATTTTTGATATTGAAAGGGTCTGTCACTAATATGGGGTAGGGAGATGAAACTATCTGATGTTCTGGAGAGGCTGGGCTAGGTTTCAGGACTTACCTGAATCAGGGACCCATCTGTAGGTCGTAGTTTCTGAAAAGTTACTCTAGTGCCTGGAACCCTTGTGGAATCTTATAAATTGCCCTAGGTGTTCTTTAGGATTGGCTGGAATGGTCCTGGTTGGGGGTTGGCAGGTTATGATAAGTAGCAAGGTCTAACTGAAGCTTGGGTAAGAGCAACCTCCAGAGTAGCCTTTCTGCTCTATTTGAACTCTCTCTGCCACTGATACTTTATTAATTGCATTTCTTTCCCACCTTTTGGTCAGGATGTAATTGTTGATCCCACGGTGCCAGGTCTGGATTCATCCCTGGGAGCCTTCTCCCATGTCGTCAGGGAGACTCACCCCTGGATGTCATGTCCCATGTAGAGGTGAGGGCAATGATTTCACTTGCAGAGTTGGGCTTAAAAAGAGTGAGGCCACATCTGAGCAACAACAGAGGTCCTCCAGAACTAACTCTTAGGCATGCCTGTAGGTAGTCTAAGCTTCTCCACTACCCACATAAGCGTCACAAGAGTAAGCCTCATGATTAAGGGCGTGGCCTGTTGATTTGGGTGTCCCTAAAGTTTGACACAGTATCAGGGGATTCCTTGATGGTAAGGCTTAATAGTTCTATATTCTTTCTCCCCTCCCTCAGGGGACTTTGCCCATACTTTTTGATTATCTGGTTAATATACTCTAGGATGTTTCCAGGCATTACAATAATCTATACAGGATTAAAGGCCCTCTGGATTAAAGGACCTCTTTCTATTCTGTGCTCTCTGTGTTTCACTTGTTCAAATGAGCTATACAGATAGGTTGAATTAGATTATGCACTTCAAAAAATTTCAGTTCCAGATCTTTTAAACCTTTCTTCCATTGGTCTCAAAGAGTATGTGTGCTTCTAAAATATAGACACTGTCTTCCTTACTCCTGTGTTCTGAATTACTTTAACTCCAACCTGTTGGGCTTCGTTCTTATCTCTAAATATCAAGTTATAGCTATAAAACAGCCTCTCAGAGTCCAGAAATAATAATCACCACTCTGGACTTGATGTGTCTGCTCTTAGAGCTTACAACTAGGCCCCTGTTTTCTTATAAGCATTTTCTAAAGGTGACCATACCATTGTTGTTTTTTGTTTCTGGCTTATTTTGTCTCACCAAATGTCTGACATGTTCATTCACATCGTTGCATACCTCATGACATTGTTCCTTTTTGTAGCAGCACAGCCTTCATTCATAAGTATACACCATTAGTCGCCATTCTACATCTCCATCAGTGCATCCTTCAGCTACCTGCATTCATCAGGCATCATGTAGAGGGCCCAAAGTCCACAGTCCATCAGCATTCTCAATTTTAAATAATTTCATTGTTCCCAAGAGAAAGAAAACCAATAACTACACCCTCACCAAATACGAAATCTAAATGTCCTCTTAACTCTTGTCCCTCACCCCATTATTTACCTCTGCTGTTGCTGTGGTAGTGCTGATGGTTTCCTTTTGAACATAGCTCATAGCATGCAATAGTAGTTTCCCCCTGTACCCTGGACTTAAACACTCTTTATATAAGAATCATCTTTGAAATAATGCTTGCAAGAACTCATTCATATTTCTAGTGTGAGTCAATGGGACACGTAGGTCTATACAATCCCTTTCAATCTTGTTCATCTTCAATATGGTACTATTACTTCTAGACCCACTAGAGAATCACTTTTGCTCCTCACATTGGAGTTCAACCTCATTAGTTAATGGTTCACCCATCTCTAGCTTCTATGTATCTCTAAGTCCCCTGAATTCTGTATTATAAGTCTCTGATTATACCTTTATGCTGGTCATAAAGTGGAATCATACAGTATCTGTCCTTTTGTGTCTGGCTCATTTCACTCAGCATTATGTCCTCAAGGCTCATCCATTTTGTCATGTGCTTCAGGATGTCATTTTGTCTTACGGCTGCATTATATTCCAGCGTATGTATGTATCACATTTTGTTGATCCACTTTTCTGTTGATGGGCATTTGGTTTGTTTCCATCTTTTGGCGATTGTGAATAATGCTGCTATGAATATCGGTGTGCAAATGTCCATTTGTGTCGTTGCTTTTAGCTCCTCTGGGTATTACCAAGTAGTGCTATTGCTGGGTCATAGGGCAGCTCGATGTTTAGTTTCCTAAGGAACACCAAACAGTCTTCCATAGTGGCTGTACCATTGTACGTTCCTACCAGCAATGCATAAGTGTCCCAGTTTCTCTGTATCCTCTCCAACATTTATAGTTTCCTGATTGTTTAATAGCAGCCATTCTTTTTTTTTTAAATTTATTTTATTTATTAAACATACCAGTATACAAACACAAACATTCTTACCATATGATCATTCCATTCTACGTATATAATCAATAATTCACAATTTCATCACATAGTTGTATATTCATCATCGTGGTCATTTCTTAGAACCTTTGTATCAATTCAGAAAAAGAAATAAAACGAAAACAGAAAAAAATTCATATATACCATACCCCTCACCCCTCCCTTTCATTGATCACTAGCATTTCAATCTACTAAATTTATTTTAACATAATTTCCCCTATTATTTATTTATTTTTAATCCATATGTTTTACTCGTCTGTCCATACCGTAGATAAAAGAAGCATCAGACAAACAAGGTTTTCACAATCACACAGTCACTTTGAGGACGCTGTATCATTGCACGATCATCTTCAAGAAACATGGCTACTGGAACACAGCTCTACATTTTCAGGCAGTTCCCTCCAGCCTCTCCATTACACCTTAACTAAAAGGGTGATATCTATTTAATGTGTAAGAATAACCTCCAGGATAACCTCTCCACTCTGTTTGGAATCTCTCAGCCATTGCCACTTTATTTTGTCTCATTTTGCTCTTCCCCCTTTCGTTCGAGAAGGTTTTCTCAATCCCTTGGTGCTGAGTCCCAGCTCATTCTAGGATTTCTGTCCCACGTTACCAGGAAAGTCCACACCCCTGGGAGTCATGTCCCATGTAGAGAGGGGGATGGCAGAGAGTTTGCTTGTTGTGTTGGCTGAGAGAGAGGCCACATCTGAGCAACAAAAGAGGTTCTCTTGGGATGACTTTTAAGCCTAATTATAAGGAGGCTTAGCCTATTCTTTGTGGGGTTAAGTTTCATATGTACAAACCCCAAGATTGGGGGCTCAGCCTATTGCTTTGGCTGTCTCCACTGCTTGTGAGAATATCAAGAATTCTCCACTTGGGAAAGTTGAATTTTTCCCCTTTCTCAACATTCCCTCAAGGGGACTTTGCAAATACTTTTTTATTCACTGTTCAAATCCCTCTGGTATTTATTTTGGGGTATCACTCTCGACAAACCTATAAAATCTCATGCCCTACTCAAGCTTCCATGTACTTACAGTGTTCAATTAAGCTGTCCACACAAGTTATATTAGGAAATGTACTAGTCAAAATATAAATTTTGTACCAAATAAATATTTTTTGCTTTAGTCTCACACATAAGTTAAACTTATAAAATATTAAATACCATCTATTTTCAACACCCTGCAGTATTGGCATTCCTTTGTTCTTTCTCATGCAAAAACATTTTTAAATTTATACATTTAGTCGCTATCATTATACACTCTAGGCATTCCTAGATTATACCATATCAGTTTTTATCATCTATTTTTCCTTCTGATTTCATTTGTGCCCCCAGGCCTCCTCCCGCTATCATTCTTACATTCACCTTCATTCAGTGCTCTAACATTATTGTATTACAGTTAGGTAGTATTGTGCTATCCATTTCTGAATTATTACAATCAGTCCATTGCACAGTCTGTACCCCTTCAGGTCCAGTTACCCAGTATCTGCCCTATTTCTATCTCCTGATGGTCTCTACTCCCAACTGAAGTTCTCCAAGTTCATTCACTTATATTAATTCGTATCAGTGAGACCATACAGTATTTGATCTTTTGTTTCTGGCTAATCTCATGCAATATAATGTCCTTAAGGTCCATGCATGTTGTTACATACTTCATAACTCTGTCTTACAGCTGCATAAATATTCCATCGTATGTATATACCACAGTTTGTTTAGCCACTCATCTGGGCTGTTCCAACTCTTGGCAATTGTAAATAATGCTGCTATAAACATTGGTGTGCAAATGTCCGTTTGTGTCCTTGCCCTCATGTCCTCTGAATAGATACCTTGCAATGGTATTGCTGGATCATATGGCAATTCTGTACTTAGCTTCTTGAGGAACTGCCAAACTGCCTTCCACAGCGGTGGTACCATTTTACGTTCCCAGCAACAGAATAGCAGCTATTCTTATAGGTATGAGGTGGTATCTCATTGTAATCTTCATCTGCAGTTCCCTTATAGCCAGTGAAAATGATCTTCTCTTCATGTGCTTTTGAGCCGTCTGTATTTGCTCTTAAGAAAAATGCCTATTCATATTTTTAGCCCATTTTATAATTGAATTGTTTGTTCTTTTGTTGTTGAGTTGTATGATTTCTTTGTATATGCAGGAAATCAAACCTTTGTCTGATATGTGATTTCCAAATATTTTCTCCCATTGAGTTGGCTACCTCTTCACCTTTTTGACGAAGTCTTTTGAGGTATAGAAACGTTTGATTTTGAGTTCGCATTTATCCATTTTTTCTTGTGTTGCTTGTGCTTTGGGTATAAATTTAGGAAGCTACCTCCTATTACTAGGTCTTGAAGATGTTTCCCTACATTTTCTTCTAGAGGCTTTAAGGTGCTAATTCTCATATTTAGTGTTTGATCCACTTTGAGTCAGTTTTTGTGTAGGGTGTAAGATAGGGTTCCTCTTTCATTCTCTTGGCTATTGATACTCCATGCCCAATTATTGAAAACACCAATTGTCCCAGTTCAGAGGATTTGGGGGCCTGCAAAAATCAGTTGACCATAGAGTTGGTGGTCTATATCTGCACTCCTAATTCGAGTCCATTGGTCAATGCTTCTATCTTTGTGCCAGTACCATGTTGTTTTGATCACTGTGGCTTTATAATAGGTTTTAAAGTCAGGGAGTGTTAATCCTTCCACTTCATTCTTCTTTTTAAGGATGCTTTTAGCTAATTGGGGTCTCTTTCCCTTCCAGATGAATTTGGTAGTTAGCTTTTCCAAGTCTTCAAAGTAGGTTGTTGGAATTTTGATTGGTACTGTGTTGAATCTGTTGATCAATTTGAGGAGAATTGACATCTTAATTAAATTTAACCTTCCTATCCATGAGCAGGGAATGTCTTTCCATCTATTTAGATTTCCTTTAGCAATGTTATGTAGTTTTCTGTGCACGAGTTCTTTATGTCCCTTCATTCCTAGGTATTTGATTCTTTTAGTTGCTATTTTGAATGGAATTTTTCCTTAACTGACTCCTCAGCCAGCTCAATACTTGTGTATAGAAATGTTACTGATTTTTGCACATTAATTTTATATTCTACCACCTTGCTGAATTTGTTTATTAGCTCAAGTAACTTTGCTGTAGATTTCTCAGAATCTTCCAAGTATAGTATCAAATCATCTGCACATAATGAGAATTTTACTTCTTCCTTTCCAATTTGGATGCCTTTTATTTCTTTGTCCTGCCTGATTGCTCTAGCTAGAACTTCTAGCGCAATGTTGAATAATAGCAGTGACAGTGGGCATCCTTGTCTTGTGCCTGATGTTAGGGGGAAGGCTATGAGTCTCTTTCCATTGAGTATGATGCTGGCTATTGGTTTTTCATGTATTTTCTTTATCATATTGAGGTAGTTACCTTTGATTCCTATCTTTTGGAGTGTTTTTATCAGAAAAGGATGCTGAATTTTGTCAAATGCTTTTAATTGAGATGATCATGTGATTTTTCCCTTTTGATTTGTTAATGTGCTATTACATTAATTGATTTTCTTGTGTTGAACCATCCTTGCATTCCTGGTATAAACCCCACTTGGTCATGTTGTATAATTCTTTTAATGTGCTGTTGGATTCGATTTGCTAATATTTTATTGAGAATTTTTGTATCTATGTTCATTAGGGAGATTGGCCAGTAGTTTTCCTTTTTTATAGCATCTTTATCTGGTTTTGGTATTAAAATGACATTAGCTTCATAATATGAGTTAGGTATGGTTCCTGTTTCCTCAGTTTTTTGGAAAAGTTTAAGCAGGATTGCTGTTAGTTCTTTTTGAAATGTTTAATAAAATTCCCCTGTGAAGCCATCTGGCCCTAGGCTTTTCTTTGTAGTAAGATTTTTGATGACTGATTGAATCTCTTTACTTGTGATTGGTTTGTTCAGATCTTCTATTTCTTCCTGAGTCAATGTAGCTTGTTTATGTATCTCCAGGAATTTGTCCATTTCATCTAAGTTGTCTAGTTTATTGGTGTATAGTTGTTCATAGTATCCTCTCTTGATTTCTTTTATTTCTTCAGGGTCTGTGGTAACCACCTCTTCTTATTTCTGATTTAGTTTATTTGCATCCTCTCTCGTTTTTTCTTTGTCAGTCTTCCTAGTGGCCCATCAATTTTATTAATTTTCTCGAAAACCAACTTTTGGTTTTATTGATTCTTTCTCTTGTTCTTTTGTTCTCCCATTAATTATCTCAGCTTTAATTTTTGTTATTTCTCTTCTTCTATTTGCTTTAGGGTTAGTTTGCTGTTCTTTCTCAGGTTCCTCCAGGTTTGCTGTTCAGTCCTCGATTTTTGCTCTTTCTTGTTGTATTAGTTAGGGTTCTCTGGAGAAACGGAATCAACAGGGAACACTCACATATATAAAATTTATAAAAGTGCCTCATGTGACCACGGGAACACAGAGTCCAAAATCCGCAGGGCAGGCTGTGAAGCCGACGATTCTGATGGAGGGTCTGTATGAACTCCACAGGAGAGGCTCACCAACCAAAACAGAAAGAGCCTGTCTCTTCTGAATCCTCCTTAAAAGGCTTCCAGTGATCAGATTAAGCATTACTCATTGCAGAATACACTCCCCTTTGGCTGATTACAAATGGAATCAGCTGTGGATGTAGCTGACATGATCATGATTTAATTCTGTGAAATGTCCTCATCGCAACAGACAGGCCAGCACTTGCCCAACCAGACAAACAGGTACCACCACTTGGCCAAGTTCACACATGAACCTGACCATGACAGTCCACCCCTTGTCTACTTGGCAGCTATACATACCACCTTAAACCATACCTAATTTCTAAATAAAAAACAATAAAAAATACATTTTTTCTTTCACCTAACAATACTCAACTGTCCTGCATATAACTGGAAACACGTGAAATCTCTCCAGAATAGGGTGTAAATCCTTGGGTAATATTCATTCTTAAACTTGATATCTTACAACTTAAATAGTATAACATGAACAAAACAGCATTACAGTCCTCATTTCTGTAATTGATCACGTGGTCGAAGTTCATATTTATCACTACCTTCTTCCACTACCCATTCCATGTTCCCTTTACCCTCAGCAAGCACTTCAGCTGCCTGTGGTTCTTTGCCTGGTGGGGTGACCCAAACTTTCATTCCTGAAGTTTCACAGCCATTGGTAGTACTGCCTGGATTGGGTTGTTGCAGTTTTCCATTGATTTTAATCACAGGGCATGGTAGTACTAAAAGATGCCCTAGGGGATCTCCTATATTCCAAGAAAACTCTTCTTTACCTCCATTATGTAGTTGCAGTCCTACTTCCCCCTGATAGTCAGGGTCATTCACCCCGGACAATAATGTAATCCCCTTCTTGGCTTGTTGATCCAGTGGCATAAGTAGCCCAAAGTGACCAGGTGGCAGTCTTAGATTCCAATTCAATGGAATCATTGTTGTTTCTCCTGGTAGAAGCACTCCCCATTTTGGAACTAAAACCTGTAGACCAGCAGAGCTCAGGGTCACAGGGACAGCAAGCAAAAATTTTCGTAGTGGATCACTGGGGTAATAGTGAGTGGTACCACTCCCACTTCCACCCCTTGGTTCCTGGACCAGTGGATCCTGGCTATGGGAGAAACAGCACCATACAGTGGATGCTGATTCAGAGTATATACAGCTTCCTGGAGAACACTACCCCAGTCTTTCAAGGTATTGCCACCTAGTTGGCACTGTAATTGAGTTTTCAAAGGGCCATTCCACCGTTCTGTCAATCCAGCTGCTTCTCGATGATGGGAACATGGTAAGACCAGAGAATTCCATGAGCATGTACCCATTCCTGCACTTCATTTGCTATAAAGTGTGTTCCTTGATCAGAAGCAATGCTATGTGGAATACCATGACGATGGATAAGGCATTCTGCAAGCCCACGGATGGTAGGTTTGGCAGAAGCATTGCGTGCAGGGAAGGCAAATCCGTATCCAGAGTATGTGTCTGTTCTAGTTAGAACAAATCGCTTCCCCTTCCATGAAGGGAGTGGTCCAGTGTAATCAACCTGCCACCATGTAGCTGGCTGGTCACCTCAGGGAATGGTGCCATATTGGGGGCTGAGTATAGGTCTCTGCTGCTGGCAAATTGGGCATTCAGCAGTGGCTGTAGCCAAGTCAGCCTTGGTGAGTGGATGTCCATGTTGCTGAATCCATGCATAACCTCCATCCCTACCACCATGACCACTTTGTTCATGAACCCATTGGGCAATGACAGGAGTTGCTGGGGAAAGAGGCTGACTGGTATCCACAGAACGGGTCATCTTATCCACTTGATTATTAAAACCTTCCTCTGCTGAAGTAATCCTCTGGTGTGCATTCACATGGGACACAAATATGTTCATGTTTTAGCCCACTCAGAAAGGTCTATCCACATACTTCTTCCCCAGACCTCTTTGTCACCAATTTTCCAATTATGGTCTTTCCAAGTCCTTGACCATCCAGCCAAACCATTAGCAACAGCCCATGAGTCAGTATACAAACGCACCTTTGGCCAGTTTTCCTTCCAAGCAAAATGAACAACCAGGTGCACTACTCTAAGTTCTGCCCACTGGGAGGAAATCCCCTCACCACTGTCCTTCAAGGACACCCCAGAAAGGGGTTCTAATGCTGCAGCTGTCTTTTTGTTGTTGAGTTGAACAATCTCTTTATAAATTCTGGATACTAGACCTTTATCTGATATATCGTTTCCAAATATTGTTTCCTATTGTGTAGGCTGTCTTTTTACTTTCTTGACGAAATTCTTTGATGTGCAAAAGTGTTTAATTTTGAGGAGTTCCCGTTTACCTATTTCTTTCTTCAATGCTCTTGCTTTAGATGTAAGGTCTAGGAAACCGTCTCCTAGTATAAGATATATAAGATATTTCCCTACATTTTCTTCTAACAGTTTTATGGTCTTCAATCTAATCTTTAGGTCTTTGATCCATTTTGAGTTAATTTAATTTTTGTATAGGGTGTGAGATATGGGTCCTCTTTCTTTCTTGTGCATGTGGATATCCAGTTCTCTAGGCTCCATTTATTGAAGAGACTGTTCTGTCCCAGGTGAGTTGGCTTGATTGCCTTATCAAAGATCAGTTGTCCATAGATGAGAGGGTCTGATATGCTTATTCGTGACATTTAAATGGATGAAATCATATAATATTTGACCTTTGTGTTTGGGTTCGTTTAACTTAGTTTTCAAGGTTTACCCATGTTGTGTCCTATATTAGTACTTCATTTTTATGATTGAATAGCATTTCTATCTTTTAACTGGTGTGGCCGGTCATTTTGCTAGGCAGCTCCATAGCCCCCAGTGATCTTGTGTAATTTGCACCCCTTGAGTGGGTGCAAGTGGGCTTGCCCTAATGACTCATATTTAAAGAATAGAATATGGCAAAAGTGACTGTCTTTAGCTTCAGAGATTAGGTTGCAAGAAAACTGGTTTCTCACTTGCTCTAAGGGAAGCCAGCTGCCATGTTGTAAGCCACCCTATGGAGAGGCTCACGCGCCAGAGAACGTATCGTCAGCCAACAGCCAGTGAAAACCTGGAGCCTCCCAGCAGCCATTTGCGTGAGCTTACCCAGTCAACCCTTGAGATGACTGCAGTCCTGACTGGCACCTTGGTTGCAGCCACATGAGAGACTGAACCAAGCACGCTCAGCTAAGGCACCCCAGATTCACAGAAATTGAGTAATAAATCTTTATTGCTTTAAGTTGTTAAGTTTTGGGGTACTTTGTTAATAGCAGTAGATCACTTATTCAGTCTTTTATAATTTAGCATAATTATAATTTCATTTTGTTTGAAACCTAGCATCTTATTTTGTGTTGTTTGCCCTTTCTGCTCTGTTTCTTTTCTTGCCCTTTTTTGAATTTTTTCATTATTTCGTTTTTACCCTCCTATTTGTTGTTATTTTTGTGAGTAGTTGCATTGCATGGATCCTCATTTATCTCTGTAAGTACCAACTTGCAATGTTTTGTTAGCAGTAAGTACTATGGCATTTTCATTGAATATTTTAATTTTTAGAATTTTGTTTTGGGGCCACTAATAAATAGATTGGCCTGTCATCATTAATGTAGTAGTGATTTAAAACCAATTCATTGTTTAAAAAAGAAAATAATTGGCATAATTAATGGTTTAAAATGAAAGTTATTAAAAAAAAATCTTGAACATCAGTTGGTGCATACAACACACAAATACTTTCTTCTACTCTCTTATCCCAGAGCTGTAAGCAAAAATGATGCTTATACATATTTCCAAAAGTATCAAAATAATTGAAAGCAATGCAGGTGATCTGTAAGAATTTTTTTTTCCTTCACAAGAGGTTCATGTATTACCCAAGTTGGAACACACTGACCTAGATAAAATGAACTGAGTAAGAAAAGCTCTAGGGTAAAAATTGCTGTTCTCCTTACTAACTTCTGATTATAGTTTTCATGATTAAGTATTAATCCTTGGCAGTTACTTTATCCTAGTCTGAGAGTTGATCTCCTTCCATCTTTACAGGAATGTCCTGCTTATTAACCATATGCATTTTACTGGGAATATGAAGAAACAGTTAGCTCTAACTCCCTCTCCCCTCCAGCTATAAAGAGCAAATGAAGTAACTATTCTATTGTATTTTTAGGAAAAGGTCTCTCCTATGTTTTTGGCAAATATTTTCACAGCTTTATTGAGATATAAATCATGTGTAATAAACTACATATATTTAAAGTATACAACTTGATGAGTTTTGACATATGCAAGTGTGCTGGTTTGAAAGGATGTATGTTCCCTAGAAAAGCCATGTTTTAATCTAAATCCCATTTTGTAAAGGCAGAATAATCCCTGTTCAATACTGTATGTTTGAAACTGTAATCAGATCATCTCCCTGGAGATGTGATTACATCAAGAGTGGTTGTTAAACTGGATTAGGTGACAACATGTCTCCACCCATTGGGGTGGGTCTTGATAAGTTTCGAGATTCGGAGAGAGCAGAGAATGCTGCAGCACCACAAAGCTGAGAGTCCACTAGCCAGCGACCTTTGGAGATGAAGAAGGAAAAAGCCTCCCAGGGAGCTTCGTGAAGGAAAGTCAGGAAAGAAAGCTAGCAGATGATGCCGTGTTCGCCACATGCTTTCCAGATGAGAGAGAAGCCGTGACTCTGTTTGCCATGTGCCTTCTCACTTGAGAGATAAACCCTGAACTTCATTGTCCTTCTTGAACTAAGGTATCTTTCCCTGGATGCTTTGATTGGACATTTCTATAGACTTGTTTTAATTGGGATATTTTCTTGGCCTTAGAACTGTAAACGAGCAACTTATTCAATTCCCCTTTTTTGAAAGCCATTCTGTTTCTGGTCATATTGCATTCTGGCAGCTAGCAAACTAGGACAGTAAACATCTTTAAAACAATCACTACAATCAAGATTATGAACATTTTCTTCATTCCAAAGTTACCACATGCCCCTTTGTAGTCAGTCTCCCTCACCACCACCACAAGCCTGAAGTAATCACTGATCTTCTTTCTTTAATTATAGATTAGTTTTAGTAGCTCTATAGAATTTCCTATACATAGAATCTGTTTTAGTTTGCTAAAGCTGCCAGAATGCAATATACCAGAACTGTATTGGCTTGTATAAAGGGGATTTATTAAGTTACAAATTTACAGTTGTTAGGCCATAAAAATGTCCAAATTAAGGCATCCAGAGAAAGATTCCTTGACTCTGAAGAAAGGCCAAATGGCATCTGGGTTTCTTCTGTTACCTGGAAAGTCACATGGCGAGCTGGTTCTTTCTTAGCTTCTTTGGGGTAACTCTGGATTTCTTCTCTTAGCTTTCCATGGCTCTCTTCAGGTTCTTTCTGGCTTGGTTAGCATTTCATTGAAAGGCACATGGTGATGTCTGTTGGGCTTAAATTTGTTTTAGTTTGGTGAAGCTGCTGGAATGCAATATACAAGAAATGTATCGGTTTTTATAAAGGGAATTTATTATGTTACAGGTTTTAGTTCTAAGGCCTTAAAAATGCACAAACTAAGTCATCCAAGGGGAGATACCTTGACTCTGAAGAAAGACCAGTGTCTATCACATGGAAAGGCATGTGGCTGGCATCTGCTGGTCCTTGTTCCTGGTTCTGTTGCGTTTAACTTCTGATTCCAGTGACTTTCTCTAAGTTTGTCTTGACTTAGCTGCTCTGGGGAAAAAATCTGTTCCATCTCTTAGCAAGCATCTCATGGAAAGACACACAGTGACATATGTTGGGCTCTTGTTCCTGTCTAGCTTCTGTTGGCTCTCTCTGCTCCTGGCTTCTGCATCTCCAAACATCTGTGTCTGAGCTTTCTCCTAAATGTTTATCTGTGTTGGCTCTTTTGAGGTAAACTAATCAAGACCTCCCCCTTGAATGGGCAAAGTCACATCTCCATCTAAGCAAAAGGTCATACCCACAACTGGGTGTGTCTCATCTCCATTGAAGTAATCTAATTAAAGGACATGACCACAATTAGGTGTGTCATACCTCTATGGAAACAACCTAATCAGAGGGTCTACCCTGCAATATTGAATCAGGATTAGAAAAACAAGGCTTTTCTGTGGTACATGACAGTTTCAAACCAGCACAGAATCATGCACTATATAATTTTTGTCTACTGCTTTCAGTCAGCATATGATTTTGAGATTCATCATATGGTTATATGTATTGATTAGTTTATTCCTTTTTATTGTTGAGTACATTTTATGGTTATTCCGTAATCTTTTTACCTGTTGATGGACATTTGGGTTGTTTCCATGTTTTGGCTACTAAAAATAAAACTACTGTGAACATTTGTTTATAAGTCTATGTATGGGCATATACTTTCATTTCTCTTCAGTAAATACTTGGTAGTTGAATGGCTGGGTTGTATGATAGTTATATATTCAACTTTTTAGAAAGCTGCCAGAATATTTTTAAAGTGACTGTAATATTTTATATTCCCATCAGCAGTGTATGAAAGTTCCAGTTGCTCCACATCCTCAGCGATACTTGGTATAATCAAACTTCTTAATTTGAGCCATTCTAGTGAATGTGTGTAGTGGTTTCTTATTGTGGTTTTCATTTGTATTCCTCTAGTTAATCATAATCATAAAGATAGTTTTACTTGTTCCTTTCCAGTCTATATTCCTTCTGTTTTTCTTGTCTTAATTTCGCTGGCTGAGTCCGCTAGTAACAATAATGAATAGAAGTGGTAAGAGTGGGCACAGTCTTTCATCCATAGTGTGGGCTTGTTTACATGGTTGTGGAAAGATTTCCATCAGCAAGAAAGAGGGTCCCCAGTACATAAACATTTTTCAAGCCCCTGCTTGTGTTAGTTTGCTAATGTCCCATTGGCCAAAACAATTTATAATCAAGCCTTTATTCCAGGGTGGAGAAACAGATTCCACCTCTCCATGGGAGGATTTGTAAAACACATATGTGTATTTGCATACGTGTATATGTAAAATTACCAAACATAATACCTGTTACATAATAGTAGTAATTAAAATTTTCTGAGTACTTTCTGTAAGTAACAGTAAGAGACAGCTGTCCTGTTATTATTTAACATGTATCTCAGTATGATAGGGAAAAAGAGGAAGCCCATTTGGAGAATTTAGAATATTCTTTTGATATCAGAGTAGTTTAATGATGGTTACCCTTTACAAATAAAGTTAAGCTGTCTCTCTCTCTCTTTTTTTTCCCTCTGCAGTAAGAAAAATGGAAAACCACCATTACAGACCAATGAGGTAAAATTTTAAATCATTTACTCCTTGGGGTTTAATGAATTTATTTCATTTATTTTATTATATGATTTTGAATTAGGATAGAATTATACAGTTTTAGAATAGATGGGAACTTAATCCACCATAAATCACAGGAATTCCTTCTGAAATGGGAATCCTTGACAGATATTTTCTAGTATTTACCTGACTCTGTTCATTCAGTAGACAGTTCACTACTCTACGAGGCAGTCACAGCTCTTATTTAGTTCCAACCAATGATGCGTTTATCTGACCCTAGCTTCTTGTGATTGATTCTATTGTGTCTAATTGTTCTAGTTTGCTAGCTGCCAGAATGCAACACAGTAGAGATGGATTGGCTTTTAATAAAAGGGGATTTATTTTGTTAGTTCTTCAGAGGAAAGGCAGCTAACTTTTCACTGAGGTTCTCTCTTACGTGGAAGGCACAGGATAGTCTCTGCTGGTATTCTCTCCAGGCCCCTGGGTTCCAACAACTTTCCCCAGGGTGACTTCTTTTTGCATCTCCAAAGGCCTGGGCTGAGCTGCAAGTGCTGAGATGAGGAATGCCGAGCTGCTTAGCTGTGCTATGTTGAGCTCTCTCATTTAAGCACCAGCCAATTAAGTCAAACATCACTCATTGCAGCAGACACGCCTCCTAGCTGATTGCAGATGTGATTAGCAACAGATGAGGTTTATGTACCATTGGCTTATGTCCACAGCAACAAGACTAGGTATGCTCACCTGGCCAAGTTGACAACTGAATCTAACTAACACATGTCCACCCCTTGTCAACTTGGCAACTTCAAGCATCACCTTAAACAGGTGCAAAAACTTCTCTTCTTGGTGTGGGCCTGTGAATCTCAGAACAAGTTATCTGATGCCAATATGCAAAGGAGGATAAACACCGGATCCATAGGGCGAAACTGGAAGGAAAACCTGCAGGCAAACACCATTGGATTTCAAAGTCTGAAAGTCATTTATCCTTCGGCTGTAGAAAGTGGCAGTGTAACAGGTTTCTCCCCTAAAGGGACCTGGCCTCCCCTTCATTCAAGGGGCTCTGGGTCTGTAAACTGTGTCAAGTCTGGAAACTGATTAAGGGGCTGTGACTGTGTTTTTGTAATTCAGGTTAGACTTCTGTTCATTTGACCTAGAACTCTTTTGTTTATACAGCTCCAACAAGAATTTAGTAGACTGCCCTTCTATTGTATTTCTAGGCACCCCATGATTTACTAGCCAATGCCACAAATCTCTGCGTGTCATATAATTTTGATGCCTCCTTTGAGTTTGTTGTCTATTATAATACCCACGTCTACCCTGTCTTTGGTGATTAAGTGCTGCCACCTGGCTTCTGCCAACTCGGGATCCTATCATCCCCATTGTGTTTAAGGATTCCAGCTCAGTGACAGCAGTTCCTACAGTAATATCTGACCTACAGAGAAGTGCAACCACAGAGCTCTTGAGGGATGATGGTGCTAGTCTCACAAATTTATTTCTCACTGTTCTGGTAAAAGGTGCATCCTCTGGACATTCCTGGGGTGTAAGAGTAGGCTTTGCATGATAAATCCACTCTAACATCCCAATCTCTCTAAGCCTCTGGATCCCCTCATCTACATTATACCAGGGCAGTTCTGGCATTTCAACCTCAGGTAATGTTGGCCACCTTTTGATCCATGTTTCAACCAACCACCCAAACAAGCTGTTAACACCTTTTCTAACTGCTCTAGCTATAACATTGAATGCAGAATCTCTGCTTAGTGGGCCCATATCAATAAATTCAGCCTGATCCAGCCTTATATTCCTCCCACCATTATCCCACACTCTTAAAATCCATTGCCACACATATTCCCCTGATTTCTGTCTATATAAATTGGAAAACTCACACAGTTCTTTTGGAGTATAACATACCTCCTCATGTGTGATACTTTGTACCTCACCTTTAGGGGCCTGTTGGGACTTTAGTTATAGGTCTGGAAGAAATGAGGGGTGGTGGGGGTGGGTCATGAAAAGAATTAGAAATATCTGCCAAGCCATTTGCCTCAGGGCCTTCATTTCAGTTTCATCTGGTGAAACAGGATTAATCACTCTAGGGCTAATCCCTTCAGGAGGAGGTTGGGTGGCCAATTCCTCAAGGCAGGCTGGAGGTGGGGCGGCTATGTCCTCAGGGCAGACTATTACAGGGTTATCTAGAGAAGACTCAGCATGGCCTAGGGTTTCAACCTCGCCCCCAATATCATTATCATTCCATATTCCACCATCCCATTTTTCAGGGTCCCACTCCTTTCCAATCAATGCCCTCACTTTAACGGCAGACACCATGCAAGACTGAGATTTCAGTTTATGTTGTAAAGTTGCTACTCTAACAATAAGATTCTGAGTCTGATTTTCAGAGATTTCAAGTCTACGGCTACAGGAAATAAGATTTTCCTCCAGGATATTCATAGAAACCTCTACATCTTTCACACTGTGCTTAAGCTTCTCGTTTGAAGGCTTAAGCCCATCCCTTTCACCCCTTAATGTAGACAGTATATCTAACAACAACCAACCAACATCTCTATAACTCTTATTTCTACAAAACTCTGTAAAGGTGTCAAAAACATTATCCCCCAGAGTCTGGCTTCGTACAAGCAAAGCATTAGGAAAATCGAATGATGATATTTTAACTATCTCCTTTGCCAACTCACTCCATGGATTGGGAGTGTCATTCTGATTATGGGAATCAGAGTCCTTAGTGTCTCTGAGTCCAGTCAGAGTAGAAAACCATTCATAAAAACCCATTTTTAAGATTCTTTTTCTTAAGAACCACTCCCGCTACCAAGATGTATTAGTTAGGGTTCTCTAGAGAAACAGAATCAACAGGGAACGCTTGCAAATATAAAATTTATAAAAATGTGTCACGTGACCGCAGGAACACAGAGTCCAAAATCCACAGGGCAGGCTGTGAAGCCGATGACTCTGATGGAGGGTCTGGATGAACTCCGCAGGAGAGGCTCACCAGCCGAAGCAGGAATGGGGCCTGTCTCCTCTGAGTCCTCATTAAAAGGCTTCCCATGATTAGATTTAGCATCACTAATTGTAGAAGACACTCCCCTTTGGCTGATTACAAATGGAATCAGCTGTGGATGTAGCCGATGTGATCATGACCTAATCCTATGAAATGTCGTCATTGCAACAGACAGGCCAGAACTTGCCTAATCAGATAAACAGCTACCACAACTTGGCCAAGTTGACACGTGTCCCTAACCATGACACTAATAAACAGGAAAAATTCTATTCCATCATATGTTTGAATAAAGTTCTATTCCCAAAGTCTTTTTTTTTTTTCCATGCTTAACAAACCTTTTTTCCTCCAGTGCTCCTTATTATGTGTTTCTGATATTTTTTCAATCCTACGTATATTTTTCTCTGGACCTTTGTTGGTTAGTGTCCCTAGACATTGTGCTTAGAATAGAACACAGTTGTCTAGATGTGGTCTAACTAGCATGGAATACATCATTACTACTACTCCCATTGATCTGAATACCGTATTGCTAAAATTCAGGCTAAAATTGCTTTTACTTCTCTAGCTATAACTGTTGCTTACATTAAGTGAAGATAATGGTAAATTATAGCCTTGGGGCATCTTTCTGATGAACAATTCTCTTGATAGATAGATCCCTTAAATCTTGTATTTGTCAGTTGATTTTTTTTTTTTTTCTTTTTTTTGGTGCATGGTCTGGGAATCGAACCTGGGATCTCCCGGATGAAGATTTTTTTCTTGTTTTAATAACAAAAAATTATATTATTGAGATGTAATTCACAAACCGCAGAATTCAGTAATTTGAAGTGTACAATTCAGTGGGTTTAGTATATTCACATAGTTGTGCATTTATCACTACTAATTCCAAATCATTTTCATCACCTCAAAAGAGACCCCATACCCTCTAGCAGTCATTCTCATATCCCTTCCCTATAGCCCCTGGAAACCACTAATAAACTTTCTATCTCTATGGATTTTCCTATTCTGGACATTTCATGTAAATGGAATCATACAATTTGTGGTCTTTTTTGTGACTGGCTTCTTTCACTTAGCATAATGTTTTCAAGGTTCATTTTATCCTGTATCAGTACTTCATTCTTTTTATTCCATTGTATGAATATATACTTTGTTTATTCCTTTGGTCAGTTGATGGACATTTAAGTTGTTTTCATTTTTTGGTTATTCTGAATAATGCTGCTAGACCATCCATGTACAGGTTTTTGTGTGGATGCATAATTTTATTTCTCTTGGGTGTTTACCTCGGAGTGGAATTGCTGGGTCATGATAACAGTTCATTTCTTTTAAATAACACTAATTTATCCCTGTAAATATCAGCTTATTGAGTTTGATCCACTTGCTATACTATTAGTGTAATTTTGAGTGTAATTCTAACCTCTAGGATATTAGGTACAGATTTAATTTATGTTAGGTATGAATTTCGTTTGCTTGCTCTTTCTTCCTCGAAATTGCTGATAGTATGGACTAGGGATGAATGTAGAAAATTATCCTGTGGCATCTGTTAATCTGTTTTTTTTTATTATGGTTTATCCCGCTGTGATATATTCACCTGTAGCAAAATCTGGTCCTTATTTCTCCATTAAAGTCATAAGAATTAAAAATATCAGATCCCTTGGTAAATTTATGATTCATTTATTGTGGCATAATTTTATTCTTGGCCTGGTGGCTTAGTCTCTTTCTCTCCCTCCCTTGCCATTTTGGCACGTCCGGTTCTTCTAAGCCTCTGAATTACAAGCCTCACCAGCGACTAGTGATGATGCAGCCTTGTCTCTCTAACCCTATTGGCCTTCTCCTTAGTCCTCCACCTACCCAACATCCTCTGCTATGGGTACACTCAGGAACAGCATCTCTATGGTCACAGTCACTCATCCGTCCTCCCTGTGTGATTGGCTACCCTCCCCTGGAGGCCACACCCTAACTCCGCCTCTCCTCAAACTGTATATAATCCAGGGCTCTGTCAAGCCTCGTGGTCTTTAGCTTCTGGCGGCCCTGGCATAAGCGTCTACCAACAATAAAGCTACCTCGCTTCATGCCTTAATTGACTCGGCCTCCAGTCCTTTAGACCCGCAGCGAGGTCTCCTGCGCGCGCCCCTTGGACCCAGACCCCCGGCTCGAGCCCCTTTTCTGCGTGCGGCAGTGTCGTCTAGCAAGCAGTGAGAAGCTGAGGAGTAGAGGGTCCCCGATAGCTTAGCGGTTGAGCCAAACCGCAATTTATTAATTTAGTCTTTCAACAAATATTTATTAAACCCCTCATATATGCATAGCATTGTTCTAGGCTCTGGAGATAACAACAGTTGTAAAGGTAAGTACCTGTCCTCATGGAATTTATTCTACAGGTCAGCTAATCTACTCATAATATCCTTAACAAAGAAGAAAATTTAAGAATAGTTCAATATGACTTAGTCTTAGTAAACTCATGCTGGCTTCTTAGTGACCAGTATCTTTTATGTCTTCCCAAACTCTCCATATTAGTACCTCTTCTCTGAATATACTGGAGATTGATATCAAATTTGCTCTTCTTTAGTTTCCATAATTTCTCTTTCCCAGTCTTTGAAAAATCAGACAAGATGTGCCTAATTCCAATCTTCTGGCACATGTCTCTCTCTATGATCTTTTCATATTTAAATTATATCTGAGTTATCAAATCTTAGTTATCTCCATTATATTAAATTATCAAACCTATGTGCATATTATCATCTTTACAAGTTTAAGGACAAAATGAAACTCAGTCAGCTAGATGTGTTCAATTACAAGTTTTAGGACATAATGAAACTCATTAGGGCAGCTAGGTTTGTTCAATTTTGTATTGCTCCTTCCCATTTTTTTCTATAAACATTGTTTGAGCATATACTTATTTGCTGGTTGTATAATATGAACCAAAAAAATTTAGGTTAGATTAAATGGTTGGCAAAAATAAGTCTGATACCACATTTGTAGAATTTATGAGAATTGTACATGTGTGCACACGTGTATACATGCTAAAATGAAATCTGGTTCTCTACATACCAAATATAATAGGTTATAGGTTACTCACTTTTTGCTCATCAGAGTTTTTTTATTTTTCTACAGTGAATGATTACTTATGGTAGAAAAATCTTTTTAAAAAGAAAATTTTTACTGAAATGTTTTATAATCTTTGGTGGGATGTGGTGGGAAGAGAATGTTCAAAAGACCTCAGATTTAAGGAGAAAAATGCTTAATAGAAGGTGAGAAATAGTATTAAGAGGTAGCTAGCTGCTTTGTTGGATTTGGTATTTAGCATCCCACTGTATGTTTTCAAATTTTGGTATGTATGTGTGTGTCCAAATAGTAAGAATTAAAAATTTTGTAAATAGAATCATTGTATGCACCATTCTACTCCTTTGTCTGCACAATTTTTTAGATCCATTCATGTTGTTAGCTATAGATCTATTTAATTTAACTGCTCAGTAGTATTCCTTTATCTGAATATGAGCTGCTTTCACTGTTATATTTGTATGGAATTTTCATTACATAGATTTACCATAATTTATGTATATTTAGGTTGTGGTAGCTAGATTCAGGTGTCAACTTGGCTAGGTGAAGGTGCCTAGTTCTATTGCTGTGGGCATGAACCAATGGCATGCGAATCTCATTTGTTGTTGATTGCATCCGCAGTCTGCTAGAAGGCATTCCTGCTGCAATAAGGAATTGTTTGATTTAATTGGCTGGTGCTTAAATGAGAGAGCTCAACATAGCATAGCCCAAGCAGCTCAGCATACCTCATCTCAGCACTCGCAGCTCAGCCCAGGCTTTTAGAGATGCAGAAAGGAATCACCCCGGGGAAAGTTATTGGAACCCAGAGGCCTGGAGAGAAGACCTGTAGAGATCACCGTGTGCCTTTCTGTGTAAGAAAGAACCTCAGTTGAAAGTTAGCTGCCTTTACTCTGAAGAACTAATGAAATAAATTCCCTTTTATTAAAAGCCAGTCCATCTCTGGTGTGTTGCATTCCAGCAGATAGAAAACTAGAACATAGGTTATTTTGAATTTTATGTCGATGACCAGTGTAATGTTTTTTCATTTATGTCTTTAAGAATGTATGTAGGAATATCTATAGGATCAGTTCTCAGAAGTATATCTGCTGGGTTAGTTTACATTTTAAAGTCTGTGTTTATTTTACATTTTGATAGATATTGTATAGTAGTAGTACTAATTTGCATATGCTGCAGAAAGAATGCTTACATTCTTGTCAGCACTGTATGACTTTTATGTATTATCTGAAACATTTTTCTTTTTCAGTCAATCTAGTTCATTTCACCTTTCTAAATTGATTATTAGATTAATAGGAACTTCTTATTGTCTTTTGACCTTTTCATATCCTGAATGTTAGGAACATTTTTTTCTGGTTATTACTTTAACTTCTCAAATGGCCTTTATCCAATGGTTTGGTTTTCTTTTTGTCACCAAAGTGTTTTGTTCTTTTTTTTAAAAAAATTTAGTGGAAAGTTTAGGGGTAGGGAAAATTAATTATGAATTTAAGATGATTTCTTTGGAGAGGCTAATGATGTTATGAAATGTTCTGTTTCTGTAGGTATTCTTCTTTAGATTGGTTTCAGGTATGAAGTTCATTATGTATCAAGAATGGTAGAGCATCTTGGCATCTCTTCTATCTGAATCCAGCCCTTCAATCCAAATGTTTCTTTGCAGAAAATACTATGATGACTTCAAGAAGAATATAGTTTCCATGGATTGAAATGCAATGAAAATCAAGTCATCTTTCTGACAGCTTAAGAAATGATGGCACTGACAACAGGAACAAAAGAAAAGGGGGAAGAGGAATTAATTATATACTAGTTAGCTGCTAATATTTTATAGTGCGTCAATCTTTTTTTTTTTTTTAAATCTTCCTCATTGTTTGCCTTGGTTTCTCTAGGGCAGGTAGAAATAGGTAACCCTCTGTTTAAGTCAGAGGATGGCTATTTCACCAGATAATTATTCTATCGAAGGTCCAAGCTAGAAATGGAGAAGAGTATATTGACCTTGGAGGGGCATGGGGTTAGGGATAGTATAGATAGTTGATTTGATTTTAAAATACTTATTTAACTTTGAAATAGGTAATGCATGTGTTATAAAATTCAAAAAGTATAAAGGTAAATACTGTGTTGAGTTTGTTGTAAGGTTTGGTTGAATTTGGAAAGATGGGGCTGAGAGAAGGAAAGACATGAGAGTAGATATTTGACCATTTAAAAAAATAGATGGTAGATGGTTTATATCTCCTTCTCTTTATTCTTTTCTCTTGTATTTTTTCAGTTTTGGAAAATAAAAGATGTAGATTAAAATTGTAAGGTTTGGTTTGAGAATAGACTAGATTGTTAAATGCACTGTGAATAGGGCTTTAAGTCTTTGTTTACTGGTATATCTCCATTATTTAGAACAGTGCCTTGGCACCAAGTATTTGTTGAGTGAATGAATGCATGCTTCTAAGAATGAAGTAGACCAGGCCTGTAGCTCAGTAGAATGAGGTCTGCAGTCTCCTGAAAGAGCTGAAATGCTGAGTCTGTTCCAACAGTTTTAGATTAAGATTGAGTTGTATTTAGTTCTTTCTATACTTAGTTTTCCTAATCTAACCTTTTCAAACACAGTTTCAGACTTCCTTTCTGTCCACAATTTTGTTCTCTACTTAGTACCTGTTTAATGGAATTATATATATAAAGCACTTAGTACACTTAGCATGAGTGAAGGAACCTTGTCTGTCTTTGAATTTATGAGGAAAAGAGAATGAATTGGCAGAGTGCACATTGGAAATGCTAAATGAGTAATTAAAAAGTAATTAAAATATTAATTACTAATAATTCTAATAATTAGAATTATTATTCTAACTCTATAATTAAATTCACTAAGGTTCATCAAATTAGTTAATTTAATTACAGTATATTTACACTGTAGTTGATCTAATGAAATTTTCTCTATTCATCGTTATTTATTTATTAGAAGCTACTAGTTAACCAAATAAATGAGCTGGGATAATAGGAGTGGGATGGCGGTGATGGTCATGTAGGGATGGGGTCCTCCTGGAGTTTTTTACCTATTTGAATGTTTCTCCTGCCTGTTTTCCCAGATAGTTCATTGGTAATAAAGCAAATAGACTCCACCGTACTTGATTCATATAATGTTTTTCTTGTCTTTACAAATGGTTTTATACCTCCATTTTCATAGACCGACGGAAAATGAAGGAATCTTTGAGGGAGATGAGATTAATGACTGCTCTTAAATATCCTCAGTGGTTTTCTTGACCACTGAGAATAATTTCTGAGTCCTTACTGTGCCCTCAAGGCAACTGCCCTTTATGAAGGTTCTGCCTGCCTCTTCAGTGTCTCTCATTCTTGTACCCTTTGCTCTGACAACAATACCATCGTGTTATTCGGTCTGCATACCTGTTTTATTCCTGCCACTGAGATTTTGTGCTTTACCACTCCCCTTCTCCCCAGCGTAATTTGTGAATTCATTTAATTTGAATTCATGAATTAGAAATTCATTTAACCTCTCAGCTTAAATGTTACTTCTTCAAAGAGAGCTTTCTGTCTGAACCATTCCTCTTTTTCTCATGGCATTGTTTAGTCCATCTGTAATCATTTATTTATTTATTTTTTAAATCTATGTTTCCCCTACTAGAATGTGAACTGCATGAGTGAAGGAACCTTGTCTGTCTTTGAATTTATGAGGAAAAGAGAATGAATTGGCAGAGTGCATATTGGAAATGCTAAATGGTAAATCTAGGAATCTAAAAGTTTCCTGTAAGTTTCCCTGTGTCAGGGAAAATCCTGCTCAGGATTTAAATAAAAAAAAAAGTCTGCTGTTAATCAGGAAATCAATAATGAAAAATCAGTAAGTACTTGACTATTTCTTAGCTGTCTCTGACCTTATCCCCTCCCACTATCCCTTACTCAGAGTCCTGTCAAACACATTAAGCAGGCTTCCACTTCAGTATCTTTGCACTTGCAATTTTTTTTCCTAATTACAGTCTTTTCCCAGATATTCACATGGGTCCAGAGCTTCATGTTTCCTTCAGTTTTTAGATATGACTTATTTTCTTGAAAGTTTATTTAAACATGAAGAACAGTAAAAGTTGTTGCTCTCTAATTGCAGTATCCATTTTCAGTTTTTATATTGACTTAGGTAAAATATGGTTCTTAAGGCTTTTCTTTCTTTTTTTTTTTTTAATATAGAAAGAGAGGAAAAAAGAGCGCATTGTGGTGGACAAGGTGTTCTTTTTAAGGCTCACACAGATTCTGAAAGTCATGGTCCCTAGAATGTTTTGTAAAGAGGTAAGTCTTATGAAATTATATTAAGTGTTCAACTTTCAAGGTTACATGAGTCGGAACAATAAAATCATATTATAAAACTTTGGTTATACTGCTGAAATAAAATATTTTCTATGTAAGTAATGAAGACTACTGACTTTGGTCTTTAAATCACTACCTGTTGCGTAAGTACCCTTGTTATTCAATGCTAGTTTTTAAATGGCTGCCTCTTATATAGGAAATATTCTTTCTTTATATTTTATTTGAAATACTAGAGTACCACAATGTAGCTACCCTAAATGGTGTTGCTTTATTATACTTAAATACTGGTAATAGAAACAAGATTAAATTTTAAAAGTCAAGTCTTTATTATATTGAGACATTAAGACAAAATATGTTTGTAAGTTGCCTTTTTATATTTTAAGAAGTAAACTGTGGGCGATGTACATTTTACTGGGTAAAATAGGGTTAGGTGAGCAAAAACAGAGGATTAAAAATGTTTTTAAAAATATGCAAAATGGGGCAGGCGGTGGTGCAGTGGCAGAGTTCTCGCCTGCCATATTGGAGACCTGGGTTTGATTGCGGGTGTCTGCCCATGAGACAAAAAGGAAAAGAAATACCCAAAATGATATCTGAATTCTTCAAAGTATTTTTCAGGAAATGGGCTGGTTGTAGGAATAATGCTTTATTGTTTCTTCCTCTGCCCTTTTACCAAAATTATCTTTAGTATTACTTGGTAAGCATGTTTAATTATTAAAATAATTCTGTATTTTCCATCTTTAATCACCACATCATCATCTCTTTTATCCAAACTATAAATACCATCTCCTTTGACTTTTCTTCCCCATCTTGGGTGGATATTCTAGTGTTCATTTTTAGTCTCATTTTCAGGATCTCCCCTTTTTAATCATTCCTGCCAAATTTATCTTCTTAAAACATAATGTCGAGAGAGCCCGGAGGAGGAGCCGCGCCAGAACCCCGCGCTCGCTGAGCCATCGCCAAGAATTCAACTGCTTCACAATGACAACAGTCACAGTGACCACAGAAGTTTCTCCAAGGGGTATGAAAGAAGATAATTCTGCCTTGTATGAGTCCACATCAGCTCATATTATCGAAGAAACCGAGTATGTGAAAAAGATTCGAACTACCCTGAAAAAGATCCGAAAGCAAATATTTAAAGAGGAAGTAGAACGTGACAGTAAAAATGACAAAGTGGAGGCAAAGTGCTTTCAAAACATTCAGAATGGCTCCAAATCTGAAATGGATCCCTCTTGTTGCAGTTTGGACCTACTCATGGAAAAGATGAAAGGGAAAGATCTGCAGCTTTTAGAAATGAACAAAGAGAATGAAGTATTGAAAATCAAGCTGGAAGCCTCCAGAGAAGCAGAAGCAGCGGCCTTGAGAAATGTGACACAGAGACTATTTGAGAACTATCAAAACCAGTCTGAAGAAGTTAGGAAAAGTCATGAGGACAGTAAACACTTACTCCAGGTTAACAAGCTTGAAAAAGAACAGAAACTGAAGCAACAGGTTGAAAATTTGAATCAAGTTGCTGAAAAGCTTAAAGAAAAGCACAGTCAGATCACAGAATTGGAGAACTTTGTCCAGAGAATGGAAATGGAAAGAGAACACTGCTAGAAAGAAAAGTGTCTTTGGAAAACAAGCTGCTGCAACTCAAATCCAACGCTACATATGCTAAGAGTTGCCAAGATCTTCAGATGGAGATTTCCACTCTCCAGGAGCAGATCTCTCACCTGCAGTTTGTGATTCACTCCCAACATCAGAACCTGCGCTGTGTCATCCAGGAGATGGAAGGATTAAAAAATAATGTAAAAGAACAAGATAAAAGAATTGAAAACCTGAAAGAAAAAATAAACATACTTGAAGCCCAGAATAAAGAACTAAAAATGAAAGTGGCGCTTTGGTCTGAAACTCCAACAACAAAGGTATCTAAGGCGGTCTGTGCAAGTGAATTGAAGACTGAAGTCAACTCCCCCTATATGATGTTGATTAGGCTACGGAAATCAACTGCCTAGTTGAAGATCTGATTGTAAAATATCATCATGGGTCTTATTTATTCCTTGCAATACAGTCTAAACTTGCACATTAAAGTGGCACATTCACAATATTTAAATGGAATTTATTGTAATGATATATCAATTGTCTTGCAGAAAGATGACATTTCATAAAAAAAAATTAAAAAAAACACAAAAACATAATGTCTTCCATTGTTCAAATTAAAAAAGAGCCTTAAGACTGATTGCAAAAACTCGGAAATGGATAGCACAATACTACCTAACTGTAATACAATTATGTTAAAACACTGAATGAAGCTGAATGTGAGAGTGATGGAGGGAGGAGGGCTGGGGGCACAAATGAAATCAGAAAGAAAGATAGACGGTAAAGACTGAGATGGTATAATCTAGGAATGCCTAGAGTGTACAATGATAGTGACTAAATGTACAAATTTAAAAAATTTTATTGCATGAGGAAGAACATAGGAATGTCATTACTGCAGGGTGTTGAAAATTGATAGTAATTAATATTTTAAATTTTAACTTATGTGTGAGACTAAAGCAAAAAATGTTTATTTGGTACAAAATTTGTATTATGACTAGTGCATTTCCTAATATAACTTACGTAGACACTTATTTGAACACCATAAGTATGTGGAACCTTGAGTAGGGCATGAGAGTTTGTTGGTTGGTCCAGAGTGATGTCCCGATAAATCCCAGAGTGATTTGAACAGTGAATAAAAAAGTATTTGCAAAGTCTTCTTTGGGGAATGGTGAGAAAGGGGGAAAATTTGACCTCCGCAAGTTGAATTCTTGATATTCTCACAAGCGTTGCATACAACCAAAACAATAGACTGAGCCCCCAATCTTCGGGTTTGTTCATGTGAAACTTAACCCCACAAAGGATAGGTCAAGCCTCCTTAAAATTAGGCCTAAGAGTCACCCCCAAGAGAACCTCTCTTGTTGTTCAAATGTGGCCTCTCTCTCCAGCCAACACAACAAGCAAACTCACTGCCCTCCCCCTGTCTACATGGGACATGACTCCCAGGGGTGTGGACCTTCCTGGCAGTGTGGGACAGAGATCCTAGAATGAGCTGAGCTTCAGCATCAAGGGATTGAGAAAACCCCTAGAATGAGCTGAGACTCAAAGCATCAAGGGATTGAAAAAACCTTCTCGACCAAAAGGGGGAGGAGCGAAATGAGACAAAGTAAAGTGTCAATGGCTGAGATTCCAAACAGCATCGAGAGGTTATCCTGGAGGTTGTTCTTATGCATTAAATAGATATCACCTCCTTAGTCAAGATATAATGGAGAGGCTGGAGGGAATTGCCTGAAAATGTAGAGCTGTTTTCCAGTAGCCATGTTTCTTGAAGATGATTGTATAATGATATAGCTTTCACAGTGTGACTCTGTGAGATTGTGAAAACCTTGTGTCTGATGCTCCTTTTATCTACCTTGTCAACAGATGAGTAGAACATATGGAATAAAAATAAATAATAGAGGAAACAAATGTTAAAATAAATTTGGATTGAAATGCTAGCGATCAATGAAAGGGAGGGATAAGGGGTATGGTATGTATGAATTTTTTTCTGCTGTCTTTTTATTTCTTTTTCTGAGTCGATGCAAATGTTCTAAGAAATGATCATGATGATAAATATGCAACTATGTGATGATACTGTGAATTACTGATTATATATGTAGAATGGAATGATCATAAGTTAAGGAAAAAAATACAAGAACCTTAAACTTTTAATATACTAATAGCAAGAATATGAGATGTTTCAAAAGCACTTCAGTTCTTGAAGAGGACTCATGTTGCTTCATCACATTTGATTTGCTTTCCTCCCCCTCAGCATCATGTTCTGTTGGTTCTCTCTTGAGAAACTCTAAAAATTATTGAATAACATTTGTTTTTTCTTAATTAGAAAGAGTTAATAAGTGTTCTTGAAGAAAAATTGGAAAATGCAGGTAGTATTTTCTTCTTGATACCTATCAGCCTCCCACTCAGAACTGCTATATGTTATTGTTTTGTGTGAATATATATTTTAATAAAAATGAGATCACACTCATACTTTAAAAACCTGTGTTTCCCCCATCCCCTATAATTTAAACATTTTTTCCAAATGTCCTTGAGTTTCTCTTAAATTGATCTTTCCTTTCATTCCTTCTGTTGTTACTGTCTCTTACTTGGATTATTATAATCTCTTAGTTGGTCTTTTTTACTCCTTCTCCTTTCCACTAGTTTTCTTTCTAAGACCCTAATAAAAAATATTTGGCTTCTTTTTTCTTATTGGGTAAATTACAAACTGGTTTTGGCTTTCTTTTCAATATCATATGCTTGGAAGATTCTTTGCTCTTTTATAATCAAGCTCTTTGCTTCCCTGTTTTCATTTGTTCATGACAGTCATGTCTGTGACAACTGCTTCCACCTCCAAACAAAATGAATACATTAAAAAAATAGGTTAATACTCATTATCTTCTGTGTGAAGGTTTCCTGTGACTCCCCAGGCATAATTAATTGTTTTCTCATTTCTACAGCCTGACTTTGAAAAAATCTTTATTTAAAATACAAGCGTCTCTGGAGAGATTTGTATATTACCCCATTATCAGTTCCAGCATAATGCTCATTTAACTATTTAGCAAGGGTTTGCTGACTGTAAATGAAGGTTAGACATTGACTATGGCCCAGGGAGTTAGTAAGAGAGGTAAAAGGGCCAAAGTCAGCCTGCCGTCCAATTTTGTCCAAGTCTAGCCATGCCACAGAATCATTTTGCATGCTGTCATTGAAAAAATGATTGAATAAAATTCTAAGTTCAACCTCTGTTCAAGAAAGTGAAACAAATCTCTCATAGAAATCACAGAAAATAGAAATGAGGTGGTTTTGGTTTGTTAAAACTGATGAAATGCAATATTCCAAAAATGAACAGGCTTTTAACAATGGGGTTTTATTAGCTTACAAGTTTACAATCGTAAGACCAGGAAAGGCCCAAATTAAGGCGTCAACAGAATGATACCTTTTCTGAAGAAAGCCTGCTGGCAATCCAGATTCCTCTCCCACATGGGAATGCACATGGTGACATCTGCACATCTTTTACCTCCCGAGTTTGTGGTTTTCAACTTCTGGCTTCAGTGGCTTCCTCTCTCAGCTTCTCTGGTCCTCTTTATGCGTTCTTTTAATTTTATCTCTAGCTTCTGTATGTGTTTTATCCTCTTATAAAGGACTCCAGTAGAAGGATTAAGACCCGCCTTGAATGAGGTGGATCACATCTCAATTGAAATAATCTTATCAGAAGGTCCCACCTACAATAGTCTGTTCCCACAGGGTTGGATTAAAAGAACATGGCCTTTTCCCGGGCTACATAACAGCTTCAGACTATCACATTCTACCCTCTGGAGTCTAAAAAGACATGTTCTTTCCATATGCAAAAAACATTCACATCATCACAATTTCACAAAAGCCTTAAATAATTTCAGTAACAATATTAAGTACAAAGTCTCATCAAAATCAGTTGCAGGTATGGTTTGTCCTGGGGCAAAATTTCTCTCAGGCTGTATGGATCATTGAAACTTAGAACAAGCTATCTGCTTACAATATACAAAGGAGGAACAGTCATAGACTGAACATTTCCATTTCTATAGGGAGAAATTGGAAGGAAAACAGGTGTCACCAGACTCAGTTCTGAAAACTTAGAGTTCTGGATCTGAAAGCCATTTATAGAATAAAATTTTATACTTGGCCTTTGATAGAATGGCACCTCATCTTTTCCAAGGGCTCCCACAGCAACCCTGCTCTTCTTTCTCCAGACATTGGGGTGAGGACTCCAACATCTCTGAACATTGGAGTGAGGGCCATGCTCTTGGCTCCACCCTCTTCAAGCAGCATTTGGGTGATGGTTGAACTCTAGGCCCCACCTTCCTCAAACATCATAGTGGTGACCAGGTTCTCTATCATTTCTATTCTGGCTCAACCTCCTCAGAACAGTGGGATGGCAGCCAGACTCTCCCCAGTCCCTGCCCTCTGCAAGTGCTGGGCAAACTCACCCTTTCCATGTACATGGATGTGTCTGCTCTCTTGTTCCAAGGGGTTTTTACCCCAGACTTCAGATTCCATGGTTCTGCCTTTGTAGTAATTTTTCCCTCAATCCGTCCCTTTTCTGTCCCTTTTAGTTGAAGCTGATAGTTGTTCTGTTCATAAGATCTTGCAAAAAGTTTGTCAGTTTTGCATGCAGCACACAGTTTCCAACCCATCAGATGACAGGATTTTCTACAGATCTTTTCTGGATAACTGCATTTCCAATCCTGACTTGCACTGAAATGGTTGACTGGTTCCACGTTCAGTTAAATCCTCCATGCGGCACGTTCTAGTTTGCTAGCTGCTGGAATGCAACACACCAGAGACAGATTGGTTTTTAATAAAAGGGGATTTATTTCATTAGTTCTTCAGAGGAAAGGCAGCTAACTTTCAACTGAGGTTCTTTCTTACGTGAGAAGGCACGGGGTAATCTTTACTGGCCTTCTTTCCAGGCCTCTGGGTTCCAACAACTTTGCCCACGGTGATTTCTTTCTGCATTGCCAAGGGCCTGGGCTGAGTTGCGAGTGCTGAGGTGAGGTATGCTGAGCTGCTTGGGCTGTGCTATATTGCACTCACTCGTTTAAGCACCACCCAATTAAATGAAACATAATTCATTGCAGCAGGCATGCCTCCTAGCCAACTGCAGATATAATAAGCAACAGATGAGGTTCATGTACCGTTGGCTCATGTCCACAGCAACAGAACTAGGTGCCTTCACCTGGCCAAGTTGACAACTGAATCTATCACAGGGCGCTATCCTCTGGGGACTAACTTTCCAGAAACTCAAGAATTTTTCGATCCATCAGTTTCCAGTTTCTTTGTATGCAAGACATCTTGCTTGAATTCTCAGCTTATCCATTTCCTCTCACATGTTACTATAAGCTGCAAGGAGAAACCAGACTGAATTTCCTACATTTGGTTTGTAAGTTTCCTCAGCTAAATATCCAAGCTAATCATTTCCAAATTCTACCTTCCACCCAACATCAAGACTCATTTTTGCTGAATTCTCTGCCACTTTAAAACAAGGATCACCTTTCCTCTGGTTTGCAATGACACATTCATCATTTCTATCTAAGACCTCGTTGGAAGTACCTTTAGTGTCCATATTTCTACCAACTGTCTCTTCAAAGCAATCTGGGCTATGTTTATCAGGTTCCTCACAAGTTTTCCAGAATTTTCCCCATACCCATTTGTAGTAGTTGGAACCCAGAGGCCTGGAGAGAAGGCCAGCAGAGATTACCCTGAGCTTTTCCACATAAGAAAGAACCTCAGATAAAAGTTAGCTGCCTTTCCTCTGAAGAACTAACAAAATAAATGCCCTTTTATTAAAAGCCAATCCATCTCTGATGTGTTGCATTCCAGCAGCTAGCAAACTAGAACACTCACCCTCTCCATGTATATGGGTGGGTCCACTCTCCTGGCCGAGGTTTCTTGGTGTCAGACCCAAGCTTCCATGGTTCTCACTCTGCAAACTCCAATATCTCCCTTTTGTGTCCACCTTTGTCCAGGTTGGCAGTGGTTCCGTTTACACCAGCCGTCTCCTCAAGCACTCCAGGACTTCTCCATCATTCTCTTCACAGTTCTTCCAGAATCTTCTCCTTAGTCATCCAAAAAACTGTTTCGACATATCTGGTATTTGCAAACTGCAGCAGCACCCCACTCTCCGGTACCAAATCTGTTCTAGTTTGCTAGCTGTTGGAATGCAACACACCAGAGACAGATTGGCTTTTAATAAAAGGGGATTTATTTTGTTAGTTCTTCAGAGGAAAGGCAGCTAACTTTCATCTGAGGTTCTTTGTTATGTGGGGAAGGCACAGGATGGTCTCTGCTGGCCTTCCTTCTCCCTGTGGATCCTGTGACTGTCCCTCCTTTGCATATTGGCACCAGACAACTTATTTTGAGAGTCACAGATCCACAGCCAGAGATAATTTTTTTTCCACCTTAATATTGTTTAAGGTGATATGTGTAGTTGCCAAGTTAACAGGGGTGGACATGTGGTAGTTAGATTCAGTTGTCAGCTTGGCCAGGTGAAGGCACCTAGTTCTGTTGCTGTGGACATAAGCCAATGGTACGTGAACCTTATCTGTTGCTGATCACATCTGCAGTTGGCTAGGAGGCGTGCCTGCTGCAATGAATGACGTTTGACTTAATTGGCTGGTGCTTAAATGAGAGAGCACAGTGTAGCACAGCCCAAGCAGCTCAGCCCAGGCCTTTGGAGATGCAGAAAGGAATCACCCCGGGAAAGTTGTTGGAACCCAGAGGCCTGGACAGAAGGCCAGCAGAGATTACCCTGAGCCTTCCCACGTAGGAAGGAACCTCAGATGAAAGTTAGCTGCCTTTCCTCTGAAGAACTAACAAAGTAAATCCCCTTTTATTAAAAGCCAGTCTGTCTCTAGTGTATTGCATTCCGGCAGCTAGCAAACTGGAACACCATTTATAAAGCCATTCTAGCATTTTTGGTATTTGCAAACTCAGCACCCCACTTTTCTGGTACCAAAATCTGTTTTAGTTTGCTAAACCTGATGTAATGCAATATGCCAGGAATGGACTGACTTTTAAGAATGGCAATTTATTAGTTTATAACCTTACAATTCTAAGACCATTAAAATGTCCAAATTAAGGCATCAATAGGACAATACCTTGTCTAAAGAAAGACTGCTGGCAATCCAGACTCCTCTGTCACATGGCCGTGCACATAGTGAATTCTGCTGGTCCTTCTCTCCTGAGTTTGATTGCTTTCAGCTTCTGGCTTCAGTAGCTCCCCTCTCATCTTCTCTGTTGCTCTTCTCTGTGAGCCTCTTTCATCTCTTAGTTCCCTGTAAATTTTATCCTTTTATAAATTACTCCAGTAGGAAGATTAAGACCCACCCTGAAAAAGGCAGGCCGCATCTCGGTTGAAATAACCTAATCAAATGTCCCACCTGCATAGGTCTGCACCCACTGGAATGGATTAAAAGAATGTGGTCTTTTCTGGGAGGTACATAACAACTTCAAACTACCATATAGTATATATATATATATATATTAATTGATTTATAGGTGTGTTGGGTGAGGGGGGTATAATCTCATTTTATATAGAGAGCTTACTGACTTCTTGCTAGTTGCCCAACCTGTCATCTCCTTTCCATTAACCATCTTGCACACCATTGGTTAAGTAACATTCTCCTAAAATCACTTTTTAACTTCTATCCAGAAGCTTGCAGCAGTTTTATTTTGCTGAAACTCTGCTGGGATATGTGACACTATACCTATATGGTTTTAATCTATTTCTTATTTTCTTTTAAGTCCTTCATTTTTTCTCCTTTAATCCTCATTCTCTTCTTTATCTATTTCATTTTCTAATGCCACAACTCTTGCTACACTAAACCTTCCCATCCTACCCAGCCACATGAAGTGATACAGTGTGCTTGCCTACATTGATCTGTTTTATTATTATTTTTTTTACATGCTAATCTTCCCTTATAACTAAATTGAAAACTTTCTGAAGGCAGGGGCACTATTTACAGATTTTTCTAACAAATTAAACCAAACTTATTCTACCTAGACAAAAATTTTAGGCTTCAATATTTGTTATTTGTTTAACTGTACATTGATGTTATTGCTATTTTTCTTTATTAAATTTGAATATAAAAATATAAGATAATCACAATAGACTGCAAGTCAGGCAATCTAAGTTATACTCCTATCTTCTGTCATTGACTAATTGTATATTTGACTTGCGTGGGGCTCACTTTTGAATTCTGGATGAGAAGGTTAAATTAAATGATCCATAAGGCCTTTTCCAGTTGTATATTAAAAATCCATTTAAATTATATTGAAAATTGTCTATAGATAAAATGTCAGACTTTGAATTTAGAAACCAGAAATCTTCAGCAAGGTAATGTTTCTTTTAACTTTCTAAAATACTTTTATTTAATTTACTGTACCTGGTTTATTTTAGACAGGTTACTTGATACTTATTGCTGTTATGCTGGTTTCTCGAACGTTTTGTGATGTTTGGATGATTCAAAATGGGACACTCATTGAAAGGTACTTTTTTCCCTGTATGTATGAAATGTGCATGAAATACTGATTTGTCTCATATTTAAGCATTATTTTAACTAGCAATAAATAGATTCGAAATTGGGTAGAAGATACTTAAGTTTATGTATTTGTTCATTTATTCGGTAAATAATTTATTAAGTTTCTGTCATGTGTTGGACACTGAGCTACACTATAGGGATATAGCAGTGAGCAGGGAAGATCCTATACCAAACCTTGACAAAGTGATAGCTTATAGAGGATTAGAGATAAACAGAAAATTAAAATGCAATAAAACAAGTGCTGTAATGGGGTTGTAAAAAGTCAAGTTGGATATCTGAAAGTAATGAGATAAACTGGAGGAAAATATCAAAGCATTTCAAGGAATACATTTGATATTTATTAGTGGGGGAAAAATTCATAGACACTTCACAGAAGTTCCTGCAACCAATGCTTTGAATATTTTTTCATTATATTCTTTCTATGTATTATATTGTTCAGCTGCTATAACTGATAATTTTGAACTTAAAAAATTAGAAAATAACAACTGGGATATCTTAGGTTGTTATATCCATTTCTTATCTGATAGTGAAGAGTTTATTCCTAATGATACCAATTTCATGTCATAGCTAAAATTTTTTTCTTGGAATTCTGTTCCTTTGTATGCACTGTTTTGTCAGAAAATTTCTTAAAATGCTTAATCTAAGATAACTTTTTAAATGGTAGTACTTAAAATGCCTGAAATTTTAGAATAAAGTTTTTTCCTCTTGGATCCTTCATTTGCTTTTTAGAGGATTTATAAGAAGAGGAAGAATGCATTATGCTCAGGGTTTTGACTTGAGGCAAACAAAGGAATTTATCTGCATAGGAGTAAAGCCTTAACCACTAACTGAATATTGGTAAAGTATATAGGCTCTTACATTCAACACAGTCTCCCCAAAACCTCTGGTCAGTTCCATCCATGCCTTTTTATTTTAATCAAAGTAATAAATGACAATACATGACCATAGCTTAATGTTAAAAGTCCTACAGCATTTAAAAACACATTTGTCTTCTGCCCCACTCTTAGTGTTATTCCTCAGAGGCATCATTTTTATTCTTTCTTTTAATGTTTTTTCTGTTATTTTATCTGCATTTCTGTATTACACAACTGTATTATCATTTCCAGATTTTTCAGTTTTAGAGAGTATGTATTGATTTCCAACTTTGGAAAATGAGAATTTACCTCTTTTCATTCCTACCTATGCCATGTTCATCCTGTCAGTGTTGTTATACCACAGCTTTTTTGTTAAATCAGAATTTTTTTGTTTACATGATTTTAACTATGGAGATGTTGTTTACAGCTGAGGAACATAGTGTACTTTGGTAGTTCTTTCTATATACAACTTTTTGTTTTTCCTGGCATTTATAAATTACCAGTTTTCTGTGTGCTTTAGGTTTTTGCCTACTTCTCACTAATTTAGCTGGGAGACAGCACAGTACAATCTTCTCAGTATCGTAATATGGCTAAACACTAGATCATTTGTTGACTTCATCCCCTCGTTTCCAGTTCTGCCCTACCCACACCTCCACCCCCAGCCAAACCTCTTGTAGTTAGTTTCCTGTCTCTCTGCTCTTGTAAGGATTGGTTGTCCTCTAGGCTCATGTTGTCATGTTGAACTCGCTGTTATATCTTGAGAATTTCTTTCATCTTTCTTTTCTGTGTTAGATAACCACCTGTTTTTTTGGATCTTTTGTTTTCTTCTTTCTCAGTTTACTTTCTCATTTTGGCAGATGGGATGTAGTCGCTATTAGTTTTCTAGGGCTGCTGTAACAAATTACCACAAACTAGATGGCTTAAAAAAACAGACCTATTTTTTTTCTTTGAGCTCTGGAGGTTAGATGTTACAGAGTAATACTCCCTGTGAAGAATATACGGGAGAATTTTTCCTTGCTTTTGATAGTTCCTTGGCTTTTGATGGTTCCTTGGCTTCCCTAGCACTCAGTCTCTACCTCTGTAATCACATGGTGCTCTCCCAGTGTGCCTCTGTGTCCAGATTTTCCTCTTTTAAGGATACCAGTTAATTGGTGTAGGTATTGGGTATACCCTAATCTAGTATGATTTCATCTTAACTAACTATATTTGCATATACCCTAATTTCAAATAAGGTTTCATTCTGAGCTTCCATGTGGATGTGACACTACAACCCACTACATTTTTTCCTGACAAAGGATGCATACAAGATAAATTTTTGAGACCTTGTAGATCTAAAAATGTCTTTCATCTACTCTTATAGTTGACTGATAATTTAGCTTTTTTTATGCATTCCCAGTTGAAAAATCACTTTCCTTAGAATTTTGAAAGCATCACTCCATTGTCTTCTAGCTCAGTGGTTCTCAATCTTGACTGCAAGATGATTAGAGTCATCTGGAGAATTTTAAAAACTATTAATGCCTGGGCCTTACCTCTTGAGATTCTGAGTCTATATTAGCCATCACTTTTGGAAGCCTCCCAGATGATTTTAAGGTGCAGCCATGGTGAATAACCACTGATCTAGCTCCCATGTTTGGTGTTGAAGCCCAATGCCATTCTAATTGTCCTTCCTTGATAGAGGATCTGTTTTTTTTTTTTTTTTTTTTCACCCCTTACGGAAGCTTTTATAGGTGTTTTTTATTTCTGATATTATATTATTGGTGTTTGGAAATTTCACTGGACCTTAGTATGGATTTTTTTTTTCCTCCTTTATTGGGCACTGGGTGAGCCCTTATCAATATTGAAATCTGTCCTTTATTCTGAAAGGTTTTCTTGTATTTTTAAGAAAACTGTTCCCCTATCTTTTTTGTACTTTTTCTGGAAATCTTACTAGTTGGATATTGGATTCCCCTGGACTGATCATCTTACTATTTTGTCATGTCTCTACTATTTTCATCTCTGACATTTTATTCTACTTTCCAAGACATTTCTTCAACATTCTTATCCAGTGATTTTTTCTTTTTTTTAGTTGTAGAACATATTTCAGACTTTGACATGGGTTATAATTTCAAATTTTAAGTTTTTATTTCTAGATTTTTAATTTAGGTTTTTATTGCTCTAAAATACTGTGCTAAAAAAAGATATAAATTTAATGATTCAGCATTCATATTCATTAGTTAAATCCTATCTTCTATGTATAATACCACCATCACCTTTGATCTTTCCATACCTCTCTTTAAGGGTATTTGGGCTATGGTGATTCTAAATTTTTGATATTGGAAGGGTCTGTCACTAATATGGGGTGGGAAGATGGAACTATCTGATGTTCTGGAGAGGCTGGGCTAGGTTTCAGGACTTATCTGGACCAGGGACCCTCTGGAGGTTGTAGGTTCCTGGAAAGTTACTCTAGTGCCTGAAACCCTTGTGGAATCTTATATATTGTCCTACTACTTACATAAGCCTCACAAGAGTAAGCCTCATGATCAAGGGTATGGCCTATTGGTGTGGGTATCCCTAAAGTTTGGCACAGTATCGGGATTCCCTGATGGTACGGTTTAATAGTTCCATATTTTTTCTCCCTTCCTCAGGGTACTTTGCCAATACTTTTTGATTATCTGCTTAATATACTCTAGGATATATCCAGGCTTTACAATAATGTATACAGGATTTTTTATTCTATGCTTCCTGTGTTCAATTGTTCAAATGAGCTATCCGGATAGGTTTAATTGGATTATGCACTGCAGAAAATTTCAGTTCCAGATCAAATAAACCTTTTTTCCATTGGTCTCAAAGAGTATGTGTGGTTCTAAAATATAGTCACTGTTTTCCTTACTCCTATGTTCTGAATTACTTTAACTCCAACCTGTTGGGCTTCGTTCTTATCTCTAAATATCAGGTTATATATATAAAATAGCCTCTCAAAATCTAGAAATAATAATCACCACTCCGGACTTAATGTGTCTGCTCTAAAAGCTTAGAATCTAGGCCCCTGTTTTCTTATAAGCATTTTCTAAAGGTGACCATACCATTGTTTTTTTGTTACTGGCTTATTTTGTTTTACCAAATGTCCCACATGTTCATTCACATTGTTGCATGCCTCACGACATTGTTCCTTTTTGTAGCAGCACAACCTTTGTTCAAAAGTATACACCATCATTCGTCATTCTACTTCTCTGTCAGCGCATCCTTCAGCCATCTGCATTCATCGGGCGTCATGTTGAAGGCCCAAAGTCTACAGTCCATCAGCATTCTCAATTTTAGATAATTTCATTGTTCCCAAGAGACAGAAAACCATTAAACACACTCTGATCAAATAGGTAATCTAAACATCCTCTTAACTCTTGTCCCTCCCCCCATTACTTACCTTTGCTGTTACTGTGGTAGTGCTGATGGTTTCCTTTTGAACATAACTCATAGCATGCAATAGTAGTTTTCCCCCATACCCTGTACTTAAACACTCTTTATACAAGAATCATATCTTTGAAGTAATTCTTATGAAAATTCATTCTTATTTCTAATGTGAGTCAATGAGACACGTAGATCTATACAACCCCTTTCAATCTTATTCATCTTCAATATGGTAATATTACTTCTAGACCCACTAGAGAATCACTTTTGATCCTATTGATTCCCTCACATTGGAGTTCAACCTCATTAGCTAACGGTTCACCCATCTCTAGCTTCTATGTATCTCTGAGTCCCCTATATTCTTTATTATAAGCCTCTGATTATACCTTTATGCTGGTCATAAAGTGGAATCATTCAGTATCTATCCTTGTGTGTCTGGCTAATTTTGCTCAGCATTATGTCCTCAAGGCTCATCCATTTTGTCATGTGCTTCAAAATATCATTTTGTCTTACTGCTGCATAATATTCCGTCATATAATATGTCACATTTTGTTGATTCGTTCATCTGTTGATAAGCATTTGGTTTGTTTTCATCTTTTGGCGATTGTGAATAATGCTGCTAGAAACATCAGTGTGCGAATGTCTGTTTGTATCGTTACTTTCATCTCTTCTGGGTATATACCAAGTAGTGCTATTGTTGGGTCATAAGGCAACGCGATATTTAGTTTCTTAAGGAACCACCAAATAGTCTTCCATAGTGGCTGCACCATTGTACATTCCCAACAGCATTGCATAAGTGTCCCAGTTTCTATGTATCCTCTCCAACATTTATAGTTTCCTTATTGTTTAATAGCAGCCATTCTTATAGGTGTGAGGTGGTATCTCATTGTAGTCTTAATCTGCATTTCCCTTATAGCCAGTAAAAATGAGCATCTCTTCATGTGCTTTTGAGCCATCTGTATCTGCTCTTCAGAAAAATGCCTACTCATATCTTTAGCCCATTTTATAAATGGGTTTGTTTGTTTTTTTGTTTTTGAGTTGTATGATTTTTTTATGTATACAGGAAATCAAACCTTTATCTGCCTGTCCATGAGCAGGGGATGTCTTTCCACCTATTTAGATCTCCTTTGATTTCTTTTAGCAATGTTATGTAGCTTTCTGTGTACAAGTCCTTTATGTCCCTAGTTAAGTTATTCCTAAGTATGTGATTCTTTTAGTTGCTATTTGGAATGGAATTTTTTCCTTAACTAACTCCCCATCTAGGTCATTGCTTGTGTATAGAAATGTTCCTGATTTTTACACATTAATTTTATATTCCACCATCTTGCTGAATTTGTTTATTAGCTCAAGTAATGTTTTTGTAGATTTCTGAGCATCTTCCAAGTATAGCATCATATCATCTGCAAATAATGTGAGCTTTAGTTCTCCCTTTCCAACTTGGATGCCTTTTATTTCTTTGTACTGCCTGATTGCTCTAGCTGGAACTTCTAGCACAATGTTGAATAATAGCAGTGACAATGGGCATCTTTGTCTTATACCTGATGTTAGGGGGAAGGCTTTCAGTCTCTCTCCATTGAGTATGATGCTGGCTAATGGTTTTTCATATATTCCTTTATCATACTGAGGTAATTACCTTTGATTCCTATCTTTTGGAGTGTTTTTATCAGAAAAGGATGCTGAATTTTGTCAAATGCTATTTCAGCATCAATTGAGATAATCATGTGATTTTTCCCTTTTGATTTGTTAATTTGCTTTATTACATTAATTGGTTTTCTTGTGTTGAACCATCCTTGCATTCTGATATAACCCCCACTTGGTCATGATGTATAATTCTTTTAATGTGCTGTTGGATTCAATTTGCTAATATTTTATCAAGAATTTTTGCATCTATGTTCATTAGGGAGATTGGCCTGTAGTTTTCCTTTTTTATAGTATCTTTATCTGGTTTTGGCATTAAAATGATATTCGCTTCGTAAAATGAGTTACGTAAACTGTCTCCTCAGTTTTTTGGAAAAGTTTGAGCAAGATTGGTGTTAGTTCTTTCTGGAATGTTTGTGCCACCTCAGTCGCCCTCCTGTCCCTTTTCTAACTTTTCTCTGGAACAGGGCTAACCTCGAGCTACTCTAGTCAGCCATCTTCTCCAATGAATTTTTATTTCTTGTGATTTTGAATCTCCAAGAACTGTCTTTGGATGTTTCTTATGGGTAGCTATCATTCTTCTTTCAAGTATGCAATATTTTTTCATCTTTGAAACTTTTTTTTTTTTTTTAAGCTTTCTTTAGCTTCCTGTTGTGTTTGTTTCCTTCATGTTTCTTTGTTTGTTTGTTGTTCTGGCCTTTGTCATTCATATTAGAGGCCTTCCTCAAGTAATCTGTGATTCTTGGCTGTGTGTTTATATTTAAAAGTGAAGGGCTATACATCCGGACCGAAAGGGGGAAAAGGAGTGTAACTAATGAAATATCAGTGGCTAGGAGAGTTCAAATAGAGTCAAGAGGCTACTCAGGAGGTTTATTCTTATGTGAGCTTCAGTTAAACATTGCTACCTATCATAACTTGCCAAACCCCAACCAAAACCATTCCACCCAATCCTAAAGAACACCTAAGACATTATATAAGATTCTACAAAGGTTCCATGCACTAGGATAACTTTCCAGAAACCTACAACGTCCAGAAGACCCCTGGACCAGATAAGTCCTGAGACCTAGAGGGCCCAGCCTCTCCAGAGCATCAGCTAGTTCCATCTCCCTACCCCATATTATTGATAGCCCCTTCCAACATGAAAAAGTTAGAATGGCTTTAGCCCAAATACCCCTAAAGAATGGGAGAAAGGTCAAAGGTGATGGTGGAGTTATACAGAAAAGGTTGGGTTTAACAAATGAATGTGAGTGTTGAATCATTATACTAATATTTCTTTTAGCCTCCAGTTCCTTAGAGTAACTAGAAGCAAAAACCTAAAAACATCATTGAAATATTTGTTCATTGCTGCAAGCCTATCAACTTCAGGGGAATTAATTTTATTCTTAAGTTCTGTTTTTACGTATTGGGTTCAACAGTAATTTTTTTTTTCAACAGTGATTTGAGCTTTTTGTGTAATTGGTGGAGAGAAGGCATTTTTTCCACTTATTACAGGAATTTTATTTCTTTTCCTTTGATGTATTTTAAATTCTGTGATTTTAAATGCCATATCTGTTGATAGAAGTACAACTCCCTTTCGTTTACAGCATTGTTTCTAAGGGGAAATAGAATTTATTTTGTAATATGGCTTTCAGAATGCCTTGTGGCCAAAATACACAAGTTAAATCCTCTGTGAACAGTATCACCTGTATAGAACCAATCATATACTAAATATAAAAATCCTGCACGGTAATGGTGTATTACAGAAAATATTTAAAAACCTTTCTCTCTCTCTCTCAGTTTTTTTTTGGTGGGGGGAGGTGGAGTGCATGGTCTGGGAAACAAACCTGGTCTCCCACATGGAAGGCAAGCATTCTACCACTGAACCACCCATCCACCCTACCTTTTTCTCGTTTCATTCAAGTTTTGTGATTCCATGCTTTTGTGCTCCAAAAAGACTAATTGTTTTCTTTCTATTCTTTTTTTATTAGAGTACTCATAGATTTACAGAAAAAACTTACAGAAAGTACAGTTTCCCTATAATTACCCCCCCCACACACACACACACTCTCACTTGAACAGTTTTCACTAAAAAAAGAATAATGTTAACTCTTCTAAATTGGGAAATTCCAAGTTTAATTAAATAGGTGCTCATTTTAATTTTCTAAAAGACTTATGTTCTGGGTGATGCGTTAATTTAATTGGTAATGAAGGAGGTAGAGGAGCTGATGATGTCGCATTAGCCAGTGTGTAATTTACCAGGTAGAGTGATCAACCTGTTGGATACTCTTTCTAAAATTTAGTTATGAGAGTTTAAACAAATTTTTGTTTTCTATTTTTTCTATGAATTTCTAAAATAGCCTTTATAAAAACATTATTTTGATACAATTTGATACTTACAGAAAAGTTACAAGAATAATACCAGGGATTTTCTTATGTACTTAACCTCAACAATTGTTAAATTTCTCCTTAATAAATATTTCTCTCAGTCTTTGCATTGTATGAGATCTTTAATATTTGGTCAAATTAAAAGTTTTAAAATATTATGAATTCATAATATGGGCCAAGTTTATTTGAAAAATTTACTTGCTTCTAAATCTATCTTGTAAATACATTTATCTGTCTTTGTCTTTTACCTCTTCTAAGGTAGGTTTAGATTCATGTATTTCTGTTAAAAAGAGTCTCAAAGAAATTTCTTATGGTTCTTAATGTACTTCATTTTATTATCCTTTTCATCTTTTAGGTTTATTCGTTAGCAGTGGCTAATGACTTTGGAATATGGGCCAATCTTAGTAGAACAAACTCCTTCTTTAAAGTAGTAATTATAGATTTCATGATATGAAGGAGAATCCTTCATTCGCTGTTGCGACTATTGTATCATAAAGATATATTTTCATCTGCTTAGCTATAAGCTGTGTTTTAAAATTTCTAAACTATCTTTTATAAAGATCTTAATATATATTTTAGAAGTAATAATGATTAGGGCCACTGTCAAATTACTTTCTTATTATTTTTCTTTTGCAGTGGGATAATAAGCAGAAATAAGGCTTTATTCAGGAAACCATTTTTTAGATTTATAGCTGCAAATCCAATGGTAAACCATTGCATATGATGGCATGTGATTTACCAAGATTTTATACTTTTATGTGTTTCACAGCTTTGGCAGCAAGCACTAAAGAACTTTGACTTTTGTTTCTTGTGACATTTGGCTCAAACTGTTTCAGCCAAGACCTTTAAACTTTTTGTATTGTTTTCATTGCTTGATGTCTCTAATATTCTTACTGCTGTAAACGACATTTTTTTGTGGTTCTATTTTCAATTATTGCCATTTCATCTTTTTTTTTTTTTTAACTTTTTAGGAATTATATCAAAATTAAACTATCATTTTTCTATCAGTCTGAAGCAACATTTCTCAAAGTATTTACTGTGCAATACTAGCTACAGCAGAGGAAATGCTATATGCTACAAATCTTAGAGAGTTACAATACATGCCTAGAGTGTATAATAATAATAGTGAACTGTACAATGTACAAATTTTAAAAATGTTTTTACATGAGGAAGAACAAAGGAATGTCATTATTGCAGGGTGCTGAAAATAGATGGTATTAATATTTTAAAATGTCACCTTATGTGTGAGACTAAAGCATATGCTATTTGTTAAAAGTTTTGGGGAACTTTTAATAAATTTGCTTCCCAAATGTTTTGACCATGAAATTTCTTTGTTCTAGAAGACCAGTTAATGTTATTTGGCATCATTTGCCCGCTTCTTCGTAGAAGGCAAAAGTATTTCTCCATCATATACCAGTCATTCATTGTGGGGAACTAGATTTAAATCATTTAGTTCAGTGTTTCTCAAAATACAGTTTATTTGCATTTAGAAATATTAATAATCATTATTTGAAAAAAGTGCTTTGTCATCAAATAAATCATTTACTAGATCATGATAAATGAAATTCAAAGATCCTTTCTTATATGATACAGTAATTTTCAAACTTTTCTTTAAAGTAATAGAACACTTTAAATAAATTCTTTATGTATATTTTAAAAATAAATAAATATGTAAAACAGACTAAAAATAAAACCATAAAAAGAGGAGCTTGTCTAGAGCTTGTCTAGTTGAAGTGTTTTAAGGGCCCTGAAACCTTGACTGCACCATTTTGAGGCTCTGAAGAACCCCACTAATCTACTCTGATCCATCATTTAGTCCTAGGATCGACAGACTATGGCCAAATCCTGCTATCCTCTGTTTTTATAAAATTTTATTGGAACACAGCCACACCGGTTCTTGGCTGTTTTTATTCTACAATGGCAGCACTGAGTGGTTGGGAGAGAGATTTTATGGCCAAGAAATCCTAGAATATTTACTTTCAGCTCTTGACAGAAAAGTTTGCCGACCCCTCGTTAGTCCATCTCCCTACCTTTAATTCACACAGACGAGAATCAGGATTTTAATATAATTAAAAACAAATTATAAAGCCTATAAAGTAAATTGATTTTCTGTTATTTAAACCCTTTTATACAACTTAAGCCTTTTTTAAAATTGCTATTTTTACTAAAGAAATAACTTGTTATCATTCTTCCTAATTTTGCTGTTTGTAGAGTGGGTTCAGGGAAGCTATTTAAAATGATAAAATATTAAAAGTTGCATATGCGTTTTTCAAGATAATGTTTTTTTAGCACCTTTTTTTTCTTACTGTTTTTTTTGATTTAGTAAAAATTTCCAGAGGTTTATAGAAGTTTTCTTAGTGTTTATACTTTCTTTGTTTTGCAACTAATGCATTGCATGTGGTGGTTTGCAGTGGTATCATTGGTCGTAGCAGAAAAGATTTCAAGAGGTACTTATTCAACTTCATCGCTGCCATGCCTATCGTAAGTGTTAAAATCTTGTTTACATAGGGGGACCTTAGCATTTTATTAAAATCTCTAAGGATTTTTACTTATTGAATTCTTTGAAGATTGATGATATTAAGTTCTTATTTTCAGTTTAGTTTTGAAATTTATAGAACATTTCAGTTTAAATCTTTTATGTTATATAGAATGTTTGTGGGTGACTTTTTGTTTTTACCTTCAGGATAGAATTTCTCATCTCTGCAGTATGGACATTTTGGTTCATATGATTCTTTGTTGTGGGGAGTAGTCCTGTGCTCTGTACAATGTTTAGCAGTGTACCTGCCCTCTACCCACTAGATGCTATAGCACTGCATCCTCCCTTTCCCCCAAGTTGCAATAGCCAAAATGTCTCTAGACATTGCAAAATGTTCCTTTGGGAGTGGGGATGGGGCAAAGTCAGCCTAGTTGAAAAACATTGCTTTAGACAGTTCATAAGCTTTTAGAGTAAATTGAGCCACTTGTTTAGTATAAGTTAAATTGGAATTTATCATCTGAATTTATTAAAAATAAAGGTCTATATTTGGCCTCAAATATAACTTGTTCTTATTTTTCTTCTATTTTATTCCCACTATAAGGATTTTGGTATTTTGAATTTTTGAGGGATGAAAAGAAGCTGGATTATATAGTCCAATTCAATAAAAGTATGTTAGAAATTCCGGTTTAATAAAGCTTTAGGAAGGGAATTCATGGTTTTTAGACCTTTTAAAATAACAAATAGACCTTTTAAAAATAACAAACAAATTGAGGCTAAGCAGAAGACCAGAGTTTCATTAAGAGACTGAGTAGGAATATGGAGAAAAACTGAGGATCTGAAGTTGTTAAAAATATCATATGTAAAAAGTTAATGTATATTTTTAAAAAAGCCCTATGCATAAAAGACTAGAAATAAATATGAAGTGTTCCTATTCGTTGTGTTTGAGGAGGAATTGGCTGATTTGAGAATTTTTTCTTTAAAAAATCATGTATTTTATAATGAGGGAAATAAGCATTTATTTATAAAACGAAAACAAAAATCCAATCTAAGTGTGTAGAACCAAAACATTGAAGGTTTTGGTTAGATTTCTGAGTGTAGAGAATTGTGTCACTTGTACAAATAGCAAATGGTAGAGATACAGATTACAGGTGTGGTTCCAGTGGGGTGGAGGCAGTTTCAAAGAAATTGCCAAAATTTACCAAGATAATTGTTTCTTGATAAATATTTGCAGGTGTTAGTGGTGTAATCCCATAGGGTAATAGAAGTAAGTAGATGACAGAGTGAATTTTTGGTCTGGTGGGGGTAGGTAATATTCTTAGTACCAGAAATTCTTAGCTTTTTTTGCTTTTAGAGGAGACTCAGTCTGTCCATTCTGAAAGCTTAATGGTCACTAGAGCAAAGGTGAGATGCAGAAATAGAGAGAAAGATGTTACAAGGCATTGGTTTAGGGAACCACTCCTAGGTGAAGGAAGGGTGCACTCACTACCTGATGGAGAGCATACCATAGCAGAGGTTTCCAGCTGTATTTTCCCTACTGGAAATGACTGGAATTTTTTTTTTTTAATATATATAGTGCTAGGGTAACAGTTATCAACCCTATAGTAAATAAGGTTGGATTTAAGATTACAAAAGTTCTCCCCCCTGACCCCTCCAGTTTTCATTAATGATCTAAATGTTGTTATCATCCTAGAGCTGCCTCAAAAATATTTCTATAAATTTTTAAAGATCCCTAATGTAATGATAGCAAAACATATTTTAAACAGAGCTACTTGTCCTAAATTATTGAAAATGTATAATGTTCTTCAACTAAGAAAGTGTCAGAATCATTTCTAAGGATGCACCTAACCCCCAATTCTTTGACATGAACCATTACCATTGTTAAGATTGGCATTCCCTGTGTCCCGCCCTGTGCATGGTTTGAAAATGCTAGTGTAGTGCAAAGTGCCTTGAACTTAAATACAGGAGACTTTGCCTCAACGTACAGCCTTGTATTATACAACCTTGTCTTTGGGTAAGGCGTTTGTTCGCTCTGGGTCATGTTGCTCTCATTTGAGAGCGCTGAATCCTAACCACTAGACCACTGGAGATGTTGCCCTCATTTGAATTAGTTCTTTTCTAATTCTAAAATCTATGAAATAGGTTAAGTGAGCCCTTTTGTTAAATATGATTTTTTTGTTTGATGGGAATTCTGTCACCACACTTGGCAGTTAGACATTTTGGCTAAGATAAGGAAAAAGTGTTGTCACAGAATTAGATACTACTGTGATTTTGTTACTGTACTTGTAGACCTATACTGCATTGAGAAATGTCTGTACACTCCTCATTACTTAGCAAATATTTATTTAACCTGCCATATGCCAGACACCACACTAGGTACTGAGGATATAATGATGAAGACACAGTACCTGCTCTCAGGGATCATATGTTGTACTGGAAGAGACATACAAGTCAACAACTGCCCTTCAATTACTGGGATACGTTTTGTCAAAGTACGTGTGAGGGACATTCAGCCTAGAGCTAGAGGGATTATGGAAGACTTTTCCAGGAAAGGTCATATGTGCCCTGAGTTCTTTGTAAAAGAAGAGTGGTAGCCAGGTAGGAATTGAAAATGAGAGTATTTAGCATACCAGCTAAGAGATGAGGCTAGAGAGATAAACATATGCCTTATTAGGAAGGACTTTGTATGTCCCGTTAAGGAATTAGGACTTTTTATTGTTAGGGCTGTAAGGATTCCTCTAAGGGCTTTGAGCAGCATAATGTCATAGTTAGATCAGTGATTTAAAGAACTCTGTCTAAATTGGAGAGAATAGACCGTAAAAAGATAGGCTTCATAGAGCATTGTGAAAATATTCCTGATTCTTGATGATGGTGTTCGATTAAACTAGAATTGTGATTTTAAATGGAAGGAATTAACACAGGTTATAAAAGTATTGAGTTAAAAATTCTCAAATAGGTCCTGATGACTGGTTATGAGAGAGACAGAGGAGTTATGGAATCATGGATACCTGCCACATTTTCAGTTTGGGCAGCTAGGGTGGAAATATTACCATTTGCTTAGGAAACTCATGAGAATTAAGTTTTTTAAAGTCACAAAGTACTTTGGAGTAGTAACTTTTTCCTAGATATGAAAAAATTCTCTGGCTGTTCAATATGTGCAGGTCTACTTGATAGCGTTTCAGATTTTCGTTATGGGGCATGGGTGTGGGTGAAATCCCTCATCATAATTGCAGGAAAAATTTGGACTCAAAAGTAGATCCAGCAAGAAATGCTAAATAAATTAATTTATGTCAAAAAGAAAGAAGCAACTATTCATTGTTAATGCTATGGGAAATCAACTAATAGGAATTTGGAAACACTTATATTAGTTAGGTTATGAATCATTTGTGTTTTATAACAACTACTCGAGAAAATTTTTTGTGAACATGAATTCAGAACCATAGAAAGATTCATTTTAATATAATAATGGAAAAAAGTTGTAACGATGGGTCTAAAAATAATCTAGTAAACAACATTTTTTTTTAAGTGTGAATAAAGTGTGTATATAATTCCATTTTCTTGGGGTTACAGTGCTGAGGTAGGAAAGAGAAAATAAAAACATAAATGTCAAGACACCCCAAAGCAAGTCTTTACATTGGATGATAGGCAACAGATTTGTCTATTTGTCTACAAAAAAAAAAGAAAAAAAGAATTGGCAAGATGCTTCTCAAAATAATAATATTAGCATGTTCTAAAATTAAGTTTCAAGTAAAGTTTGCAACGTATCAGGATCATTGAAGCAGTTGCTTTTGGTTTAGCATACTCTCGCTATCTTTGAAAATTCTAAGTAAAACAGATCTGAACAATATTAATTTGAGCTAGTAGTTATAAAAATCATAGGATTTGGGGCATAAAAAATGATAAAGAAATAAATTATAATCTAATAGGTTAGAAATGAAGTAAAACAATAATATTTGTTTGTTTATGTTGCTTGTTTTAGATCTCCCTGGTTAATAACTTTTTGAAGTTTGGGCTAAATGAACTCAAATTGTGCTTCCGAGTAAGACTCACTAAATACCTCTATGAGGAATATCTCCAGTAAGTGATTACCTATTTTTTATATTAAAAGTACTTAAATTGAACAATAATATTTATGATACTGATAGAAACATTTTTCTTTTTATTGCATGTATTTTCCAAGAAACCTGCTGTAAGAGGCAAAAGTATATAGGGAGCAATCTCTAAGCAGAGATGATATATGGATTCTAGACCTGCTTCCTTTATTTATCAAGTCATCTTTCTCTGGACTTGTTCCCTCATCTCTAAACTAAATTAGAACAATTTTTAGGGCCTCTTCTGTCTCCAAACTTTCTATTTTTATGACTTTGCACTAGTGTAATGTGGATTTTCTTTTTGTTTTTAAAAATTATTTCCTTATTGCTGTTTTAGAGCGTTCACATATTACAAAATGGGAAATCTGGACAACAGAATAGCTAATCCAGACCAGCTGCTGACACAAGATGTAGAAAAGTTTTGTAACAGTGTAGTTGATCTGTATTCAAATCTTAGTAAGGTAAGTCTCTCTATTTTTTAAAGAAATATTTGTTAATTTGTTGAATTCTGAATCTAAGCACATTTAAATAGAATTGACTTGGTAGATCCAAGAGGAACATATAATATTTAATGTTTTTATAAGAAAATTAGTTGTTGTAATAGTTCTAATTACAGTTATTTAAGTGTATTTTATTCTTGGTAGATTATTTTTGTGGGGTACTTTGTAGCGTCATAAAGATTTACTAAGAATTTTGCAGGTTGTTTTAGTTAAACAGTAGAAATTTGATTTTTTCATCTCTTGATCTGTGTGTTTCTGGCAAGTGCTAGAGATAACTATCTGATTCCTTATCCATAACATTAGGCTAGGACTTCCTTCTTGCCCATTTCTCTTCCTCTGTATTCTAATAGATCTAGTTCTAATACTCCTGATAGATTCTTTAATAGTAGTTAAAACTTTTTTCACATGGTGTATTAGTCATTAGTCTCTAAAGAAACAGAACCAGCAAGAGATATCTGTAAATATGAGATTTTATAAAAAGTTTCTCATGCAATTGTGGGGATGCATGAATTCACATTCTGTAGGGCAGGCCACTAGCTGGCAACTTTGATGAGGGCATTGATGACTCTCCAAGAGAGGCTGGCTGGCTGAAGAAATTCTCTTTTCTCACTTAAGTCTACAACTGATTGGTTTAAATCCAACTGGTTGGATTCTCTCATTGTAGAAGACACTTCTTAGTTGAGGGTAGACTTAATCAGCCACAGATACAGTCAGTTGACTTTCTAGTTATTAACCAGCCATCAAGTGTCCTTGCAGTAATGCTTAGGCCAGTGCTTGCTTGATCAGACAACTGGGTACCATCACTTGGCCAAGTTGACACATGAACCTAACCATCACACATGGTATTAATTTATTTCAGTTTTCTAATTTTATTTGGTTTCATTCTTAGCATATGGCTCTTTCTGCTAATTTTTCCAGTTCTTAATTGCCTTACTCATCTTATCCTACATACCCTTACAACTTTTGCTATAGTCTACTATTAAGTTACTGTCTTTGCCATTACCTCCTGCTTTGACTAGGACATGTAGTGGGAACCTATAGGATCGTCTACCCAGCTTCCCCTCCATATTTCATCTGAAATGTCCCACTTTCCTTTCCAATCCACATAACCTGCCCTTGGTCTGGGATGGGAGTCAGTCTCAAAGTGGACCAATTATAGTATCTTTACCTCTGGCATATTTAAGCCAGGTATCCAGTCTTGGGATAAAAAACTATATGCCAGGAGCTTGGTCACATTGTAAGGACAGGACTGCTCTTCCTTCAATCATGTGGCTAAAGGGAAGGTGGGCAATTCTTAGAAAGGTGATCAGTATCTATAAGAGCTTCCCCCAACATGTACATGCCCCCTACTAAGATACCTTTCCATTTTGTGCCAAACTTTCTTCTTAATAAGGCAGTCCAGAAGCCTTTGCTAACTGATTCTAAACCATAGGAACTCTGACAACTATAGTTTAGTAATTCAGTTTTCTTCTCTCACCCATTATTACATTTTAAAGTATTTTCTCTGTGTGTGTATGTCGGGGATGGTGTATATAAAACTTTCTATGTAATTCTGTAGACATTTTTAGGTATTTTTTATATTTTGACACTTGAATAAGTGTATAGCTCATGTCTTCTCAAAATTGCAATAGAGAAGAATATTAACAATTAATTTGATGCTTCTGTATCACAGTATGTTTATTGTTTTAAACATCTAGTTGAACTATGACTTAAATTATGAGTCATCATTTTTGTCAATGTTTAAATATACTTGAATTTTACAAGTATGTCTAACTTCTTGATAATTTATAATACCGCCCTCCTCCCCCCCCAAAAGGTTTGATCTTAGTACAAACCAGTTAATAGACCAAGCATCTTTCCTAGTGTGTGGTTATTAGTCAGAAAGGGACTAAACTATAAACAATGAACACAATTTGAACTTCTTGAAAAACACTTCAAGATACATGCCAGGGATGGTGCATAAGTAGAATTATCTCCATGTGTGAGGGGTAGTCCATTATTGTATTATTTTAGTTTTAGAACCTTGCCATTTATCTACCAGAAAATTAGACTCATAGACTTACTCAGTTATTCAAATATACAGATGTTGTCATATATCTGAATTGTGTAATAGGATTGAACAATATTAAAGCAGGAAGAGTCTCAGTTTACATGTGAAGATGCATAAGAATCAAAAAACTGATAGCAGATGACTCGTGTCATTTTATTCAATGCCTTTACATTGAGAATTTACTATGTCACTAGTGATTAATTATCACAGTAGAGCTACTTTTATTGGTGGATAGTGATAAATGCTTTTCCCACTTGATGGTCAGTAGACATTGTTCAGGTTCTAAATATGTTATTTTTTTCCCCCACTACATTTTGAGTTTCTTGAGAACAAGAACTATGTCTGTTATGTACTTACTGGTATTTTATACAGTGGGAACTTACATGTTTATGATGTTAGTTAAATGTTCAGTAACTTATTTAATGTATATTAACTACCAGTTTAGGCAGTCTAGTTCTTTGGTTTTAAATCTCTGCATTTTAATATTTATTTTGCAGCCATTTCTAGACATAGTTTTATATATCTTCAGGTTAACGAGTGCGATTGGGGCTCAGGTGAGTTTTATTCTGTCTTTTGAATTACTATAATACTGTGTTATGAATAGCTTGGATGATCCATAAGGACTTTAGTATATCTTAAAGAATGTATTTTTATAAGATGTATTTACAAAGTCTGATCATTTATAAACTAATATTACAGATTTTAAACAGTGTTCCAATTTGATTTTAACTTCCCTTAAGTCACATACTTGGAAAAATTTTGTGGTGCTAATAACCAGGGGTGCTTAAACATTAAGCATACATACGCTTATTGTTGCAAAGTAACGCCTCAAAAGAGATTAGAGACAACCATTTTAATATGAGATTTGAATGTTAAAAATATCAGGAATACCTGTAGAGTTACTATAAGAGTTTCAAGAATATTTTAGAATATATGAATGGTTGACTATCCGTGAGCCTTATCATCCCATCTCTGATATTTGTGATAGTAAGAATGATCTTTATATTTTCTGTGAGCATTCTCATTGAAGTTTAACTTTAGTCATTTAATATGTAATATTGTTATATGTTTATAACACAATCATGATGGTGTGTTTTTTATATATATATGTATATTTGCATGTATATGCATTTCAGAGTTGATTAATAATTTATATAGTGGTTTTTGTGACTTTTCAAAATTCTGTAGAAAGCAGTTTATTTAAATTTTCTCATCTGTCTTTCTAATCCTTTACTATCCCATGATCCACATTTAATCATTCTCATAGCTTCTTTTGCTATAAGAAAGTGAATAGGCCTGATCCCTTTGCTTCTGTGCTATAATGTGTTTATGTTACTTATTACATTTCTCTAATACCTAAAATTGAGTGTCTCCATGTATTCCCGTTTTATCATTCTGCATTTTTTGAAGGTAGAGATCATGTTTAGTCGGCCTATATTTGTAGTAGTTGTTGAAATGCATTGAGTCATTGTATTTAATTTAAAAATATCTCAAGCACATTCCATGTGCCACACACATTGTGCTAGGCAGTTTAGAACTAAAAATAAATAAAACACAATTCCTTGTGACTAGGAATTCACAATCTAGTGAAAGAGATATATATTCAATTTTAATTCAGTGTAATAAGTTCTAATATAAGAAGTTTGAATAAAATATTTTGTGCCCAGATGAATTGGAGGTGATATTTGAGCTGCTCTAGGGAAGATGAATAGACATCCATTAAGTATGGCAGGCTTGTTGTTGGACATAAGAACAACCTCAATTAATGGCATGTTCTGGAAACAGCTCATTTTGTCAGAGCATAGGATATGTATGGGAATGAAAGAAGGGCCTATGATAAGATTGTAAACATAAGCTTGAAGCTTCTTTCGGAATGGTCAAGGGGTGATGAGGTCATTTACTAAGTTATGGAAAGTACAACAGGTGGAGGCAAGATGTGCAAGAAGGAAAGAGCAGATAGAACTTTTTTTGAGAATTGAGCTTGAGGTATCTGTGGAGTAAGTCAGGTGAAGATATAAAGGTTTCATATGAATATAGTGTCTTTAGTTTTTAAATCATGGGATCAGAGATGTCAATTTCAGATGAGAATAGAGCTCAGAAAGGAACCTCAGAGAATATTAGTATTTAAAGAGATAATACAAAAGAGACCTGAGAATTGTTGTGGAATCTTAGGAGAATATCGAGAAGGGTTCCAACAGAAGAGTATTAAGTGATACTCTAGAGTAGTTAAGGCTGCAGTTAGCAGAGGTTTTTTTTTTTGTTTTTTTTTTAATAACAGCTAGTTTTTTTTTGTTTGTTTTATTTTTACATGGGCAGACACCGGGAATCAAACCTGGGTCCTCTGGCATGGCAGGCGAGCATTCTTGCCTGCTGAGCCACCGTGGCTCACCCAGTTAGCAGTTTTTAGGTGAGCAAATCAGCATAGCCAGAAATGGGCTATAGTGATTGGAGGAGGAGAAGGATATAAGTAATAAAAGTAAAGAGGCCCAGTGTGTATTTTTGCATAAAGGAAACAACCGAGGGGAAATTATGAATCAAAGAAACAATTTCTCTCAAAGTCATTGTGGTTAATTATTAGAAATTGTACATGTTTGCATCCAGTGAATTTGCTACAATTTCCTTGAACTCTATATATCTTCCTCTCCTAAAAATTATAGGGCCCAGCAAGTATGATGGCCTACTTGCTTATCTCTGGGCTACTCTTAACTCGAATTAGAAGACCCATTGGTAAGATGACAATAACTGAGCAAAAGTATGAAGGAGAATATAGATATGTTAATTCCCGACTCATCACAAACAGGTAAGGAGAAATGTATTAAAGTGGTATTAAAAGTTCATTTTTATGAATATTGATGCCATCTCAGTTGACTCTAGAAGTTTAGTAAAGCTTTTACTGAGGTATTGTGTGTGTGTGTGTGTGTATTTACCTGTTTTGGAAATATACATTATGAAGGATTGTTCTAGTTTGCTACTGCTGGAATGTGATATACCAGAAATGGAATGGCTTTTAAAAGGGAAATTTATTAACTTGGAAGTTTACAGTTCTAAAGCCGTGAAAATGTCCCAGGTAAAGCAAGTCTATAAAAATGTCGAAATGAAGGCACCAACAAGAAGTTACCTTCACTCAAGAAAGGCCAATGAAGTTCAGGGTTTCTCACTCAACCGGAAAGGCACTTGGTGAATATCTGCTAACTTTCTCTCTAGGCTTCTTGTTTCATGACGCTCCCCCAGGGATGTATTCCTTCTTCATGTCCAAAGGTCTCTTGCTGCATGGGCTGTCATGGTTCTTATGGCTTTCTCATGGCTCTGTTTCTCTCAAAAAACTCTCTGCAAAATGTTTCCTCTTTTAAAAGGTTCCAATAAACTAATCAAGATCCACCTGGAATGGGTGGGGTCACAGCTCTCTCTAATCCTAGGTTAATACCCACCATTGGGCGGGTCACATCTCCATAGAGATAAGCTAATCAAAAGATTCCAAACTACATTATTGAATAGGGATTAGAAGAAAAGGCTGCCCCCATGAGATGGAATCAGGATTAAAACATGGCTTTTCTAGGGCATATAATTCTTTCAAACCAGCACAACAGTGTTAGTTTTATGTATTAGTTAGGGTTCTCTAGAGAAACAGAATCAACAGGGAACACTCGCAAATATAAAATTTGTAAAAGTGTTTCACATGACCACAGGAACGCCGAGTTCAAAATCTGCAGGGCAGGCTGTGAAGCTAAGGATTCCAATGGAGGGTCTGGACCAACTCCACAGGAGAGGCTTGCCAACTGAAGCAAGAAGAGAGCCTGTCTCTTCTGAATCCTTAAAAGGCTTTCAGTGATTAGATTAAGCATCACTCATTACAGAAGACACTCCCCCTTGGCTGACTGCAAATGGAATCAGCTTTGAATGCAGCTGACATGATCATGATTTAATTCTATGAAATGTCCTCATTGCAACAGACAAGCCAGCACCTGCCCAACCAGACAAACAGGTACCATCACTTGGCCAAGTTGACACATGAACTTGACCATGACAGTTTTATGGAGGACAGTAATCCTCCACATTTCTAACCCTTCTTCTTGATAACTATTTAGTATCCATGATTGACTTCTTCATATCTTTTACTGACTAATTTTTCTTTAAACATAGTGAAAATACAATGCAAATTCAAATTTACTTACGCTATTTCTTCAAAGAAAATATCTAAACTCACCCACAAATTTTTTAAACTTTTTTATTGTATAATATAATATATATACAAAGCAAAGAAAGAAAAAAGCAACAGTTTTCAAAGCACTCTTCAACAAGTAATTATAGGACAGATCCCTGAGTTTCTCATGGGCTCATATGAACCTCTTAGATTTTTCCTTCCAGCTGTTCCACAATATAGGAGGCTAGAAGGAACAAATATTTTTTCATCATCACAAATCGACTTTTTTTTTCTTTTCTGTGAAAAATAGCATATATTAAAAAAAAAAAACAATGCATTTCAAAGCATAGCACTATCATTAATTGTAGAACATATTTCAGCGTTTGGCATGGGTTGTAATTCCACAATTTTAGGTTTTTACTTCCGGCTACTCTTAAGATTCTGGAGACTAAAAGAGACATCAATTTAATGATTCAGCAATCATATTCATTTGTTAAATCTTACCTTCTGTGTATAATTCCACCATCACCTTTAATCTTTCTGTCCCTCTCTTTAGGGGTATTTGGACTATGGCCATTCTAATTTTTTCATGTTGGAAGGGTCTATCAATAATATGGGGTAGGGAGATGGAAATAGCTGATGTCCTAGAGAGGCTGGGCCCCCTTGGTTTCGGGACTTACCTGTTTAGGGACCCATCTGGAGGTTGTAGGTTTCTGGAAAGTTACTCTAGTATGTGGAATCTTAGATATTGCCTAGGTGTTTTTTTAGGGTTGGCTGGATGGTCCTGGTTGGGGTTTGGCATGTTATGATAGGTAGCAGTGTCTAACTGATGCTTGCTTAAGAGCAACCTCTTGATTATTTGAACTCTCTCGGCCACTGATACTTTATTAGTTACACTTGTTTTCCCCCTTTTGGTCAGAATGGAATTCTAATCCCATGGTGCCAGAGATAGATTCATCCCTGGAAGTCATTTCCCACACCACCAGGGAAACTTTTCACCCCTGGATGTTGTGTCCCACATAGGGGGGAGGACAATGATTTCACTTGCAGAGCTGGGCTTAGAGAGACTGAGGCCACATCTGAGCAACAAAAGAGGTCCTCCAGAAGTAACTCTTGGACATGCCTGTAGGTAGTCTAAGCTTCTCCACTACCTAAGTAACGTAGGCTTCACAAGAGTAAGCCTCAAGATCAAGGGCTTGGCCTGTTGGTTTGGGTGTCCCTACAAGTTTGACACAGTATCAGGGAATTCCCTGATGGTAAAATTTAATAGTTCCATATTTTTTCTTCCATCCCTCAAGGGACTTTGCCAATACTTTTTGATTCTCTGCTTAATGTATTCTAGGATGTGTCCAGGCATTACAGTAAGCTATACAGGATTAAAGGACCTCTTTCTTATTCTGGATTCCCTGTGTTTCAGTTGTTCAAATGAGCTATACAGGTAGGTTGAGTTAGATTATGTGCTACAGAAAATGGAGGTTCTGGACAAAATAAACCTTTCTTCCTGTGTCCTCAAAGAATAGGTACATTTCTAAAATATAGACAATGTCTTCCTTACCCCTGTGTTCTGAATTACTTTAATCCCAACCTGATCAGCTTCATTCTTATCCCTCAATACCAGGTTATAGATATATAAAACAGCCTCTCAAAATCCAGAAATAATAATTATCTCTTTAGACTAAATGTTTGCTGTAAAAGCTTACAATTAGGCTCCTGTTTTCTTATAAGCATTTTCTAAAGGAGAGCATACAAAAATTGTTCTTTAATTTCTGGCTTATTTTGCCTCAGCAAATGTCCCATAGGTTCATTCACATCTTTGCATGCCTCATGTCTGTTCCTTTTTGTAGCAGCAGAATATTTAATCATGTGTATACACCATTGTTCACTAATCTAACTTCTCAGCCAGTGTATCCTTCAGCCACTTCCATTCATTGGGCATCATGTATAATGTCCAAAGGTCACAGTCCATCAGCACTCTCCATTTTAGATAATTTCATTGTTCCCAAGAGATTACCAATAAACACACCCTCACCAAATAGGACATCTAAACCTCTCCTTAACTCTTTTTTTTAATTTATTTTTAATATTTTTATTAATAAAACAGCATACAAATACACAAGCATTCCTCATCTACAAACATTCCCTACATGATATAAAATCAGTGGCTCCCAATATCATCACATATTGTGTATTCATCGCCATGATCATTTTTTGAACATTTGCATTGGTCTGGAAAAAGAAATAAAAAAGAAAAAATTCATAAATACTATACCCTTCACTCCTCCTTCTCATTAACCACTAGTATTTCCATCTGTCCAATTTATTATAACCTTTCCCCCTATTATTTGCTTATTTTTTATCCATATTTTTTACTCAAATGTCCATACCCTCGTTAAAAGGAACATCAGACAAGGTTTTCACAATCACACAGTCATACCGTAAAAACTATATCGTTAAACAATCATCTTCAAGAAACAGGGCTGTTGAAACATAACTCTACAGTTCAGGTACTACCCTTTAGCCACTCCAATACACCAGAAACTAAAAAGGGGATGATATCTGTATAATGCATAAGAATAACCTCCAGGATAACCTCTTAACTCTGTTTGAAATCTCTGAACCACTGACACTTTATTTTGTCTCAATTTGATAACACATGCTCTCGACTTTAGTTCACCAAATTTTTATATTATACTCCATATGGTTGAGGCATGATAATATTTGTCTTTTTGGTCCTGACATTTCATTCGACATACAGCTCTTAAGGTTCATTCATCTAGTTGTATGCCTCACAAATTCATTCCTTCTTGTGCCCTTTCGGTAGTCCATTGTATGTATATACCATAGTTCCCTTTCCATTCTTCAGTTATTGTACCCTTAGGCCACCTCCATTCATTGTGGATCTGAAACACTGCTACGGAACACCAGTGTGCAAATGTCCACTCGTGTCCCCACGCTCAGGTCTCCAGGTATATACTGAGCAACCAGGTTTCAAGATCGTATGGCACCCTCAACCCTAGCCTCTTGTGGAACCACCACAGTGCCCTCCAAGGGGCTAGACCTCTCATTTCCCTGCCAACAGTGAATATAGGTACATCTCTCTCCACATTCTCTCTAGCACATGTTTTTCTCTGTTCATTTTTAAACAGTTTTTTTAACATCATACAATCTTGCCTAATTGTGTTGACATGCTTTTGCTACCATACTGTATCTGAAGACATTTCCTTTTCTTCTACACAGAATCCATTCCCCTTTTCCAGTCTCCCCACCTCTTGACATTCAGTTTTGGTATAATGCCTTTGTTACTTTTCCCTTAACTCTTGTCCCTCATCCTATTATTTACCCCTGCTGTCACTGTGGTACTGCTGATGTTTTCCTGTTAAACATAGCCCATAGCATGCAATAGCAGTTTTCTCCCTTTACCCTGGACTTAAACACTCTTTGTACACAAAATACCTTTGAAGTAGTTTTTGCAAGACCTAATTTATATTTCTAGTGCTACGTCTATACAACCCCTTTCAATCTTGTTCATCTTCAATATGGTTATAGTACTTACGGACCTACTAGAGAACTACCTTCACTTATATCTATTAGAGTTCAAACTCATTAGCTAACCATTCACCCATCTCTATCTTTTATGTATCTCTAAGTCCCATATATTCTGTATTAAAAGCCTGTGATTTTATCATTACAGTGGTCATAAAAGTGGAGTCATATAGTATCTGTCCTTTTACGTCTGTCACTCAGCATTATGTCCTCTAGGCTCCTCCATCTTGTCAATGTGCTCAGGATGTCATTTGAACTTACTGCTGCATAATATTCCATCATATGTATATACCACATTTTGTTAATCCACTTATCTGTTGTGAATAATGCTGCTATGAACACTGGTGTGCAAATGTCTGTGTCATTACTTTTAGCTCTTCTGAGTGTATGCCAAGTTGTACTATTGCTGGCTCATAGGGCAATTCGATATTTAGTTTTCTAAGGAACCACCAAACAGTCTTCCATAGTGGCTATACCATTATATATTCCCACCAACAGTGCATAAGTGTCCTAATTTCTCCACATCCTCTCCAACATTTATAGTTTCCTGTTTGTTTAATAGCAGCCATTCTTATAGGTGCGAGATGGTATCTCATTGTAGTCATAATCTGCATTTCCCTTCTAGCTAAAGAAAATGAACATCTCTTCATGTGCTTTTGAGCCATCTGTATTTGCTCTTCAGAAAAATGCCTATTCATAACTTTAGCCCAGTTTATAATTGGATTGTTTGTTCTTTTGTTGAGTTCTTTGTATATACAAGATATCAAACCATTTTCCGATGTGTGATTTCCAAATATTTTCTCCCATTGAGTTGGCTGCCTTTTTGCCTTTTGACAAAGTCTTTTGAGGTGCAGAAGCATTTGATTTTGAGAAGTTCCCGTTTATCTATTTTTTTCTTTTGTTACTTGTGCTTTGGGTGTAAAGTTTAGGAAGCTACCTCCTCTTACTAAGTCTTGAATGTGTTTACCTGCTGTCTTCTAGAAGCCTTATGGTGCTAGTTCTTATATTTAGGTGTTTGATCCACTTGGAGTTAATTTTTGTATAGGATGTAAGGCAAGGGTCTTCTTTCATTCTTCTGGCTATATCCAGTTCTCCCATGCCAAATTATTGAAAAGACTATTTAGTCCCAATTCAGTGGATTTGGGGGCCTTGTCAAAAGCAGTTGACTGTAGATTTGGTGGTCCACTTCTGCACTCCAATACTTCTGTCTTTGTGCCAGTACCATGCTGTTTTGAGCACTGTGGCTGTAAAAGTTTTTTTGAAGTCGGGAAAGGTTAATCCTCCTACTTTGTTCTTCTTTTTTTTTTTTTTTTTTTGCATCTATTTTTTTTTTTTTATTAATTAAAAAAAGAATTAACAAAACAATTAGAAATCATTTCAATGTACATGTACAATCAGTAATTCTTAATAACATCACATAGTTGCATATTCATCATTTCTTAGTACATTTGCATCGATTTAGAAAAAGAAATAAAAAGACAACAGAATAAGAATTAAAACAATAATAGAAAGAAAAAAAAACAAAAAAAACAAAAACAAAAAACCTATACCTCACATGCAGCTTCATTCAGTGTTTTAACATAATTGCATTACAATTGGGTAGTATTGTGCTGTCCATTTCTGAGTTTTTATATCCAGTCCCGTTGTACAGTCTGTATCCCTTCATCTCCAATTATCCCTTCTCTTTTTTTTTTTTAATTAACAGAAAAAAAGAAATTAACCCCACATTTAGAGATCATACCATTCTACACATGCAATCATTAATTCTTAACATCATCACATAGATGCATGATCATCATTTCTTAGTACATTTGCATTGGTTTAGAAGAACTAGCAACATAACCGAAAAAGATATAGAATGTTAATATAGAGAAAAAAATAAAAGTAATAATAGTAAAATCAAAACAAAACAAAACAAAACAAAACAAAAACCTATAGCTCAGATGCAGCTTCATTCAGTGTTTTAACATGATTACTTTACAATTAGGTATTATTGTGCTGTCCATTTTTGAGTTTTTGTATCTAGTCCTGTTGCACAGTCTGTATCCCTTCAGCTTCAATTACCCATTGTCTTACCCTGTTTCTAACTCCTGCTGAACTCTGTTACCAATGACATATTTCAAGTTTATTCTCGAATGTCCATTCACATCAGTGGGACCATACAGTATTTGTCCTTTAGTTTTTGGCTGGATTCACTCAGCATAATATTCTCTAGGTCCATCCATGTTATTACATGGTTCATAAGTTTATCTTGTCTTAAAGCTGCATAATATTCCATCGTATGTATATACCACAGTTTGTTTAGCCACTCTTCTGTTGATGGAGATTTTGGCTGTTTCCATCTCTTTGCAATTGTAAATAATGCTGCTATAAACATTGGTGTGCAAATGTCCGTTTGTGTCTTTGCCCTTAAGTCCTTTGAGTAGATACCTAGCAATGGTATTGCTGGGTCGTATGGCAATTCTATATTCAGCTTTTTGAGGAACCGCCAAACTGCCTTCCACAGTGGTTGCACCCTTTGACATTCCCACCAACAGTGGATAAGTGTGCCTCTTTCTCTGCATCCTCTCCAGCACTTGTCATTTTCTGTTTTGTTGATAATGGCCATTCTGGTGGGTGTGAGATGATATCTCATTGTGGTTTTGATTTGCATTTCTCTAATGGCCAGGGACATTGAGCATCTCTTCATGTGCCTCTTGGCCATCCGTATTTCCTCTTCTGAGAGGTGTCTGTTCAAGTCTTTTTCCCATTTTGTAATTGGGTTGGCTGTCTTTTTGTTGTTGAGATGAACAATCTCTTTATAAATTCTGGATACTAGACCTTTATCTGATATATCATTTCCAAATATTGTCTCCCATTGTGAAGGCTGTCTTTCTACTATCTTGATGAAGTTCTTTGATGCACAAAAGTGTTTAATTTTGAGGAGTTCCCATTTATTTATTTCCTTCTTCAGTGCTCTTGCTTTAGGTTTAAGGTCCATAAAACCGCCTCCAGTTGTAAGATCCATAAGATATCTCCCTACATTTTCCTCTAACTGTTTTATGGTCTTAGACCTAATGTTTAGATCTTTGATCCATTTTGAGTTAACTTTTGTATAGGGTGTGAGAGATGGGTCTTCTTTCATTCTTTTGCATATGGATATCCAGTTCTCTAGGCACCATTTATTGAAGAGACTGTTCTGTCCCAGGTGAGTTGGCTTGACTGCCTTATCAAAGATCAAATGTCCATAGATGAGAGGGTCTATATCTGAGCACTCTATTCGATTCCATTGGTCGATATATCTATCTTTATGCCAATACCATGCTGTTTTGACCACTGTGGCTTCATAATATGCCTTAAAGTCAGGCAGCGCGAGACCTCCAGCTTCGTTTTTTTTTTCCTCAAGATGTTTTTAGCAATTCGGGGCACCCTGCCCTTCCAGATAAATTTGCTTATTGGTTTTTCTATTTCTGAAAAATAAGTTGTTGGGATTTTGATTGGTATTGCATTGAATCTGTAAATCAATTTAGGTAGGATTGACATCTTAACTATATTTAGTCTTCCAATCCATGAACACGGTATGCCCTTCCATCTATTTAGGTCTTCTGTGATTTCTTTTAGCAGTTTTTTGTAGTTTTCTTTATATAGGTTTTTTGTCTCTTTAGTTAAATTTATTCCTAGGTATTTTATTCTTTTAGTTGCAATTGTAAATGGGATTCGTTTCTTGATTTCCCCCTCAGCTTGTTCATTACTAGTGTATAGAAATGCTACAGATTTTTGAATGTTGATCTTGTAACCTGCTACTTTGCTGTACTCATTTATTAGCTCTAGTAGTTTTGTTGTGGATTTTTCTGGGTTTTCGACGTATAGTATCATATCGTCTGCAAACAGTGATAGTTTTACTTCTTCCTTTCCAATTTTGATGCCTTGTATTTCTTTTTCTTGTCTAATTGCTCTGGCTAGAACCTCCAACACAATGTTGAATAATAGTGGTGATAGTGGACATCCTTGTCTTGTTCCTGATCTTAGGGGGAAAGTTTTCAATTTTTCCCCATTGAGGATGATATTAGCTGTGGGTTTTTCATATATTCCCTCTATCATTTTAAGGAAGTTCCCTTGTATTCCTATCTTTTGAAGTGTTTTCAACAGGAAAGGATGTTGAATCTTGTCGAATGCCTTCTCTGCATCAATTGAGATGATCATGTGATTTTTCTGCTTTGATTTGTTGATATGGTGTATTACATTAATTGATTTTCTTATGTTGAACCATCCTTGCATACCTGGGATGAATCCTACTTGGTCATGATGTATAATTCTTTTAATGTGTTGTTGGATACGATTTGCTAGAATTTTATTGAGGATTTTTGCATCTGTATTCATTAGAGAGATTGGTCTGTAGTTTTCTTTTTTTGTAATATCTTTGCCTGGTTTTGGTATGAGGGTGATGTTGGCTTCATAGAATGAATTAGGTAGTTTTCCCTCCACTTCGATTTTTTTGAAGAGTTTGAAGAGAATTGGTACTAATTCTTTCTGGAACGTTTGGTAGAATTCACATGTGAAGCCATCTGGTCCTGGACTTTTCTTTTTAGGAAGCTTTTGAATGACTAATTCAATTTCTTTACTTGTGATTGGTTTGTTGAGGTCATCTATGTCTTCTTGAGTCAAAGTTGGTTGTTCATGTCTTTCCAGGAACCCGTCCATTTCCTCTAAATTGTTGTATTTATTAGCGTAAAGTTGTTCATAGTATCCTGTTATTACCTCCTTTATTTCTGTGAGGTCAGTAGTTATGTCTCCTCTTCCATTTCTGATCTTATTTATTTGCATCCTCTCTCTTCTTCTTTTTGTCAATCTTGCTAAGGGCCCATCAATCTTATTGATTTTCTCATAGAACCAACTTCTGGCCTTATTGATTTTCTCTATTGTTTTCATGTTTTCAATTTCATTTATTTGTGCTCTAATCTTTGTTATTTCTTTCCTTTTGCTTGCTTTGGGGTTAGCTTGCTGTTCTTTCTCCAGTTCTTCCAAATGGATAGTTAATTCCTGAATTTTTGCCTTTTCTTCTTTTCTGATATAGGCATTTAGAGCAATAAATTTCCCTCTTAGCACTGCCTTTGCTGCGTCCCATAAGTTTTGATATGTTGTGTTTTCATTTTCATTCGCCTCGAGGTATTTGCTAATTTCTCTTGCAATTTCTTCTTTGACCCAGTCGTTGTTTAGGAGTGTGTTGTTGAGCCTCCACGTATTTGTGAATTTTCTGGCACTCTGCCTATTATTGATTTCCAACATCATTCCTTTATGGTCCGAGAAAGTGTTGTGTATGATTTCAATCTTTTTAAATTTGTTAAGACTTGCTTTGTGACCCAGCATATGGTCTATCTTTGAGAATGATCCATGAGCACTTGAGAAAAAGGTGTATCCTGCTGTTGTGGGATGTAATGTCCTATAAATGTCTATTAAGTCTAGTTCATTTATAGTAATATTCAGATTCTCTATTTCTTTGTTGATCCTCTGTCTAGATGTTCTGTCCCTTGATGAGAGTGGTGAGTTGAAGTCTCCAACTATTATGGTATATGAGTCTATTTCCCTTTTCAGTGTTTGCAGTATATTCCTCACGTATTTTGGGGCATTCTGATTCGGTGCGTAAATATTTATGATTGTTATGTCTTCTTGTTTAATTGTTCCTTTTATTAGTATATAGTGTCCTTCTTTGTCTCTTTTAACTGTTTTACATTTGAAGTCTAATTTGTTGGATATTAGTATAGCCACTCCTGCTCTTTTCTGGTTGTTATTTGCATGAAATATCTTTTCCCAGCCTTTCACTTTCAACCTATGTTTATCTTTGGGTCTAAGATGTGTTTCCTGTAGACAGCATATAGAAGGATCCTGTTTTTTAATCCATTCTGCCAATCTATGTCTTTTGATTGGGGAATTCAGTCCATTGACATTTAGTGTTATTACTGTTTGGATAATATTTTCCTCTACCATTTTGCCTTTTGTATTATATATATCATATCTGATTTTCCTTCTTTCTACACTCTTTTCCATATCTCTCTCTTCTGTCTTTTTGTATCTGACTCTAGTGCTCCCTTTAGTATTTCTTGCAGAGCTGGTCTCTTGGTCACAAATTCTTTCAGTGACTTTTTGTCTGAGAATGTTTTAATTTCTCCCTCATTTTTGAAGGATAATTTTGCTGGATATAGGAGTCTTGGTTGGCAGTTTTTCTCTTTTAGTATTTTAAATATATCATCCCACTGTCTTCTAGCTTCCATGGTTTCTGCTGAGAAATCTACACAAAGTCTTATTGGGTTTCCCTTGTATGTAATGGATTGTTTTTCTCTTGCTGCTTTCAAGATCTTCTCTTTCTCTTTGACCTCTGACATTCTAACTAGTAAGTGTCTTGGAGAACGCCTATTTGGGTCTAATCTCTTTGGGGTGCGCTGCACTTCTTGGATCTGTAATTTTAGGTCTTTCATAAGAGTTGGGAAATTTTCAGTGAAAATTTCTTCCATTAGTTTTTCTCCTCCTTTTCCCTTCTCTTCTCCTTCTGGGACACCCACAACACGTATATTTGTGCGGTTCATATTGTCCTTGAGTTCCCTGATACCCTGTTCAGATTTTTCCATTCTTTTCCCGATAGTTTCTGTTTCTTTTTGGGATTCAGATGTTCCATCCTCCAAATCACTAATTCTATCTTCTGTCTCTTTAAATCTATCATTGTAGCTATCCATTATTTTTTCTATGTTTGCTACTTTATCCTTCACTTCCATAAGTTCTGCGATTTGTTTTTTCAGTTTTTCTATTTCTTCTTTATGTTCAGCCCATGTCCTCTTCATGTCCTCCCTCAATTTATCGATTTCATTTTTGAAGAGGTTTTCCATTTCTGTTCGTATATTCAGGATTAGTTGTCTCAGCTCTTGTGTCTCATTTGAGCTATTGGTTTGTTCCTTTGACTGGGCCATATTCTCAATCTTTTGAGCGTGGACAGTTATCTTCTGCTGCTGGCGTCTGGGCATTTATTCAGATTTCTCTTGGTGTTGGACCCAGCAAGGTTGTAATATTTTTCTGTGAAATCTCTGGGTTCTGTTTTTCTTATCCTGCCCAGTAGGTGGCGCTCGTGGCACACGTTTGTCTGCGGGTCCCACCAGTAAAAGGTGCTGTGGGACCTTAAACTTTGGAAAACTCTCGCCGTCCGGGGGGTTCGCTAGCCGAAACGGCTTGAGCCGGCCCGGGGTCCGAACGCAGGGAGGGTTGCTGGTCGCCGCAGCCAGGGAAAGAGCCCGTCCGAATTTCCTAGTCGGCCCTGGGCAACAAGCGTGGCGGGAGGGCGCCAGCGGCAGCGGCCCGCCCGAGAGAGTGCACGTTCCCCGGGAGTCACGGGTTTGGAAGGGGCCTCCCCCACCCGTCACCGTTCTCCGCGGCCTGGGGGTTTCCGATCCAATTCTCTCAGCTGGTCCGGGGGCTGCGCGTGGTGTGGGCGGCAGTCGCCTTGGTTTCAGGGGACCACCTCTCCAATTCTCCCAGCCGGCCCGGGAAGGGGGAAGGGAGTAACTCCGGCCGCTTGCCACCCCGCCCGGTAAGGCCCGCGCGCCTCGGCGATCTCACCCGAGCTGCTTCTCTCAGCCAGCCAGCCGTTCCAGGATGGGGTACGCTGTCTTTTTTATCTCTGTTGTGGCTTTGGGCGCTTTCTGTATCGTTTCTACTCCCCTAGTAGGTGTCCTGGAGAAGAAACTAAGATCCGCGCGTCTTACTAAGCCGCCATCTTCCAGGAAGTCCCCCTGTTCTTCTTTTTTAGGATGCTTTTAGCTCTTTGGGGTCTCTTTCCCTTCCGGATTAATTTGGTAACTAGCTTTTCCAAGTCTTTAAAATAGATTGTTGGAATTTTGATTGGTACTGTATTTGAATCTGTGGATCAATTTGGCTAGAATTGACATCTTAACCATATTTAACCTTCCTCTGCATGAGCAGGGAATGTCTTTCCACCTATTTAGATCTTCTTTGATTTATTTTAGCAATGTTAAGTAGTTATCTGTGTACAAGTCCTTTACATCCCTAGTTAAGTTCATTCCTAAGTACTTGCTTCTTTTAGTTGCTATTTTGATTAGAAGTTTTTCCTTAACTGCCTCCTCAGTTCAGTCATTGCTTGTGAAATGTTACTGATTTTTGCATGTTAATTTTATATTCCACCACCTTGCTGAATTTATTAGCTGAAGTAAATTTGTTGTAGATTTCTCAGGATTTTCCAAGTATACTATCATGTCATCTGCAAATAATGAAAGTTTTACTTCTTCCTTTCCAATTTCGATGTCTTTTCTTTCTTTGTCTTGCTTGATTACTGTAGCTGAAACTTCTAGCACAATGTTGAATAACAGTGGGGGCAGTGGGCATCATTATCTTGTACCTGATTTTAAAGGGAATGCTTTCAGTCTGTCTCCATTGACTACAATGCTGGCTATTGGTTGTCATATACGCCCTTTACCATATTGAGGAAATTACCTTTGATTCCTATCATTTGAAGTGTTTTTATCAGAAAAAAGATGTTGAATTTTGTCGAATGCTTTTTTCAGCATCAATTGAGATGATCATGTAATTTTTCCCTTTAGATTTGTTATTGTGTTGTATTACATTAATTCATTTTCTTGTGTTGAACTATCCTTGCATTCCCAGTATAAACCACACTTGGTCATGGTATATAGTTCTTTTAATGCATTGTTGGATTCAATTTGCTAGAATTTTTGCATCTATGTTCATTAGAGAGATTGGCTTTAAGTTTTCCTTTCTTATAGCATCTTTACCTGGTTTTGGTCTAAAAATGATACTATCTTCATAAAATGAGTTAGGTAGTGTTCCTTTTTTCCTCAAATTCTTGGAAAAGTTTGAGCAGCATTAGTGTTAGTTCTTTTTGGAATGTTAAATAAAATTCCCCTGTGAAGCCATCTGGCCCTAGGCTTTTCTTTGTAGTAAGATTTTTGATGACTGATTGGATCTCTTGTGATTGGTTTGTTGAGTTCTGTTTCTTCCTGAGTCAGTGTTGCGTGTTTGTGTGTTTCCATCAATTTGTCCATTTCATCTAAGTTGTCTAGTTTGTTGGCATATAGTTGTTCATAGTAGCCTCTTATGATTTCTTTTATTTCCTCAGGGTTTGTGGTAACACACCCCTTCTCATTTCTGATTTTTTTTTTCCGTTTGTATTCTCACTCTTTTTTTCCTTTGTCAGTCTTGCTAGAGGCCCATCAATTTTATCAGTTTTCTCAAAGAAACAACTTTTGGTTTTTATTAATACATTCTGTTGTTCTTTTGTTCTCCCATTCACTTAATTCGGCTTTAATCATTGCTATTTCTCTTCTTCTATTTGCTTTGGGGTTTATTTGCTGTTCTTTTTTGGGTTCTTCCAGATGAGCAATTAAGTCATTGATTTTTGCTGTTTCTTGTTTTTTAATATAGGTAGTTAGGACAATAAATTTCCCTCTCAGCCCAGCCTTTGCTGTATTCCATAAGTTCTGATATGTTATATTCTCATTTTCATTAGTCTGTAGATAACTACTGATTTCTCTAACATTTTCTTCTTTTTTTTTAAATTAAAAAAAAAAATTGTTTAAGAACAATTTCTTCTTTGACCCACTGGTTGTTTAAGAGTGTGTTACTTAATCTCCATATATTTGCATATGTTCTCATTCTTTGGTGGTTATTGAGATCCAGCTTCATTGCATTGTGATCAGAGAAAGTGCCTTGAATAATTCCTATATTTTCAAATTTGTAAAGACCTGTTTTGTGCCTCAGCATATGATCTATCCTGAAGAATGTTCCATGAGTGCTAGAGAAAATGTCTATCTGGTGCTTTGGGGTGTAATGATCTATATATGTGTCAGGTCTAATTCATTTATCAAGTTGTTTAAATTCTCTGTTTCCTTGTTGATCTCCTGTCTGGTTGTTCTTTCTATAGAGGAGAGTGGTGTACTGAAGTCCCTACTATTATTGGTGAAACATCTATCACTTCCTTGAGTTTTGCCAGTGTCTGTTTCATGTAATTTGGAGCTCCTTAATTGGGAGTATAGACATTTATGATTGTTAATTCTTCTTGGTGAATTGTCACTGTAATTAATATATAGTGTCCTTCTTTGTCTCTTGTTATATCTTTACATTTAAAGTCTATTTTGTCTGATGTTATATAGCTACTCCTGCTTTCTTTTGGTTACAACTTGAGTGGAACATCTTTTTCTATCCTTTCACTTTCAGTCCCTTTGTATCCTTGTATCTAAGATGATGAGTCTCTTGTAAGCAGCATATAGCTGGATTGTATTTCTTAACCCATTCTACCAATCTGCATCTTTTAATTGGTAAGTTTAGTCTGTTAGTGTTCAAAATTGCTACTGAAAAGTGTTTCTTGAATCCACCATCTTCTCTTTTGGATTTTATTTGTTTTCCCTCTTTCTCATCTTTTAAGTTACCCTTAGTGGTACTCTTCAATTCTGTGCCCTCCTCCAGACCTCCCTCTCCTGTCTTTTTTTTCAACTGGCAGAACTCCCTTTAGTATTTCTTGTTGGGCTGGTCTCTTGTTGACAAATTCTTTTAGCTTTTGTTCATCTATGAAAATTTTAATCTCTCTGTCAGGTTTGAAGGACAACTTGTCTCGGTACAGAATTCTTGTCTGAAAGTCTTTCCCTTTCAGAATCTTAAATATATCATACCCTGCCTTCTTGCCTCCATAGTGGCAGTTGAGTAGTCTGAACTCAGTTTTATGTGGTTTCTCTTGTATGTAATAGATTGTTTTTCTCTTGCTGCTTTCAGGATTTTCTGCTTCTCTTCAACATTTGAGAGACTGATTAGTATGTGTCTTGGAGAAGACCTATTTGGATTTATTCTATTTGGAGTTCGTTGAGCTTCTTTGACTTGTGTATTTATGTCGTTTAAAAGGTTTCTTTCAGGTTTTGGATTGGGGCTAAAATGACTCATTTCAGGGGAAAGAGAATGTTTACCTCATCTTCCATATGATTAGATGTGCAGAGAAGGTACAATGATACAAGAAAAGTAATTATAGATAGAGAACTGTGCTTCTTAACCTGGAGTTCTCATACCCTGGGGAACTGTATCACTGTGCTAAGGAAAATGTGAAGCAGAGGGAAAACATTATACATCTTTGTGGAAAGTTAATATTACTTGAAGGGTTAGGTTGTATGGAACTTGTTTTTGTCTGAAAAATTTGGTTACCTGTTGAGTAGAATATTAAATTCACATGAATGTTTTTAATGTAGTTTTATTTAGTTATATTTCACACACCATGCAGTGCATCCGAAGTATGCAATCAGTGGTTCACAGTATCATCACTTAGTTTAAATTCATATAAAATTTTTTAAGGGAAAAAAGATGCTTTAAAGAAATAATGGGTGTTTATTGAAGTCTGCTTCAGCCATGTCTTCTAGACTCCTATGTAAATATTTACTTTCCTCTGTTGTAATAGGTACTTTGCTGGGAAGGTTATATCATACTAGTATAATAGAAAGACTGTGACTTTAGGGTCAGTTATGAGTTGTAACCTTGGCTCCTTCATTTGATAGCTTTGTAAATTTACTTTACTTGGAACCTGTTTTTTCAGTTATTAAGTGCCCTTTTTTCTAGTCGAGATTCTTGTGGCTCTTGTGGACCCATTCAAGCCACCTCAAAAAAAGCGTAGTTGTGAGTTTGTGGGGGTCCCAAGAATAAGAACGACTGTGCACCCAGGCCTCCTGGGAACTGGCACTGTGAAACAGTCAGGACTTACCTACATTTCTGTCTGAATTTTTATATGTCATGGCATTGCTACCTATTTTTCTAGCTTTTGTCTTCTCTTCTTCCTCCTTTCTGGGTCTATTGTAGTTTGTAATGCCTGTCCCAGCTCTGCCTTCCAGTATGTCATGGCGATTTCTTTCCATGCCTTATTTCAGATTCCTAAGAATTAGCTGAGCACATCTTTTCCAGCTAGGCTACTTGTGGTCTAGATTGCTGTGCAATCTATGAGTCTGGTGTGCATCTCTGAGCTCTGATCAGCTGAGCTGGAGCAGGATTTCAAAACAAAACATGGCCATACTGGCCAGTAGGAGGCATGGGCAGAGATTTCCCCCTGAAATCAGACAGGCGGGTGTCATTAGCTATGTTTAACATTCCTACCTGAGAGAGTTGAAGCATGAATTGAGAGCCGTTTATATAAAAAGTACTTAAGACATTCCTGGCACTTGGTAGGTATTTTGTAATGGTAGCTTATCATTATTATAGAGTATCTCATTTAACTATGGAGATAACTTTGACAAGTTGTTTCCTCTTTTAAATCAACTTTATTTAATTTAGGAAAGTCTCTTCTGTTACTCATGGTTATTTCAACAAAGGAAAAAAAAGCATGTATATACTTTTTTGAGGAAAATACTTTTCTTAAAATATATGTGGTAATTATAAGTAAATACAGTGAACCCGAGTATAATACCTCAAGCTTAGGAATTATATAACATTAATTGAACCAAATAGAAAAATTTCCTTTTTTTCCCCTCTTCTCTCTGGATCCAAGGGGGAGGGAGCTATGTAATTTTTAAGAATTGCTTTTATATTTTAAATACTAATTATGAAGTGTCTTATGAAAGGAGACTCTCTTTAACCCCTTCAAAAAAGGGGAGCCTCTTTACCCGCATCACACAAAAGTGTGAAATGTATTTGAAACATTGATTTTTGCAACTATGTAACTAGTTTGATTTCTATCCTAAGCAGAACTCAGTAACACTGATCCAGGCACAAATACCAGGAAGTATGATTTCAGTGTCTCTGAGGGGTTCAGGCAGATAGGAAATCTGTAGTTTTGTATTTTAGCCAGTGGAAATATGTTGTGAAGTTCATAAAGAATAATTCTTCAGTTTTATGTTGGTAAAATATGTACCAGGTAAGCTATTAGTCAAAAAGTATCCAATTAAATGCAAACATTCAATCATTAAACACTTTATATCAAATATTTTTGCAGGCTTAGGTAATATTATAATTAACTATGAAATTATTTTCTTTAATAGTGAAGAAATTGCTTTTTACAATGGGAATAAAAGAGAACAGCAGACAATCCATTCAGTCTTCCGAAAACTGGTAAGATTACATGCTTGAAGCTCATGGTATTTACGGACATTTTTTTTTTGGCTTATGCACAATCTGTTTACACATGCCTAATAAAAAATATATATATATGTATGTATGTATACATATGCATATAATACATATCTTTAAGATATTTATTTTTAAATAGCTATAAAGGATTTTATGGTGCTTTTAATAAAAAAATGAGAGATTAAAAACTATCATATGAATTTATTAATCTATACAATTGGGATAATTGGGTAGGTTTTAAAATAATCATCTGTGTATCTTTGAAAAGATTGCTTAGGAGTCCTCAGTGATAAATTCAGTGATTCTCACACAAAGAATTTGTTCTTGTAACATTAATGACAATAATAATCAGTGAAGATTATTATTTAGAGTAGGATCAGCAAACTTTTTCTATAAAGGGTAAGCTAGTATATATTTTAAGCTTTGCTCCTCATACAGTCTCTGATGATTTCAACACTGACATGGGAAATGACTGTGTTCTAATATCATTTTATAAAAATAAGCATGAGACTGAATTTGGACAATGGACTGTGGTCTACCGACCCCTGTTTTAGAATATAAACATTGTTTTCATTATTCATGCCAGGTAGGTACCAATGCTTGTTCTAGGTGCTAATGATATTGTGTTGAACACAAAGAACAAAATTTATCCTTCAAGGAGTTTACACTTTAGTGGAAGTTTATGAAATTAAAAACATATTTCAGTTGATTAAAAAAGATTTAAAAAGTTGTTTTACATTATTTCAGGAACTGGGTTTTTCCCTTATCAATATTTAACATGACTGAACTTTCTGATTTTTAGAGTGCTCACTGATAAAATGCGTACGGTAATGTTCCTAAGGAATGCTGGTCATCAGCTCGCTTTTCACATGGCTTGCTTATTCTTCTCCTTTAGGTTTCAGCCCAAATGTTAACAACTTATTGAGCCTTGCTGTCTTTGATTAACCTATCTGAAATGGCCTCCTTCAGTTATTCCGTCGTAGTCATCTGTTTCCTTAAGAGCATATATTGCAATCTGTAGTTATCTTGTGTGTTTGCTTGTTTGCCTCTTTCATTAGAATTTAATCTCCTTGTGCTCAGGGACTTGATCTGTTCAATTCATTGTTTTATCTGCAACATTGAGCACAATACTTGGCACATGATATTCATTGAATAAATGTTCCAGGTACTGTTCTAGTTGTGGAGGATACTAAGAGCAAATTATTCTGTTCTCAGGAAGCCCACATTTTAGTGGAAGAGACAGTAAGTATGTAAAAAACTGGATATTTTATATAACTTCAGGTAGTACTAAATTTTGTGATAAAAAATAGACCAAGATAAAGGAATTGCTTATGATGGGGGCTGTTGTTTAAATAGGATGGCCAAGGAGGTGTTTTTTGAGGGGATAACATTTCATCTGAAATCTGTGTGAAGTGAGGGAGTTAGTCATAAAATGTTAAAATCTAGGAAGAAACTATTCCAGCACGAGGAAAAATCTATTCCAGCAAGAAGAAAGTCTTAAGTCATGTTTAGGAAACCAGTGTTTTTGCAGTTCAGTGAGAAGGAGCAAAGAAGAAGCAGATGTGGCTGAAGGAGGAGTCCAGTACCCGACCATGCAGGGCCTTTAATAAATGTGATAAGGTGAAAGATTGAAGAACATTAAACATCCAGAATGAAAAAACCATTTTTGATTTGTATTTTTGAGATAATGCATTCTCAGATTAAAGCTGGAGATTTAAGCTATATGGCATTAATTTACATTATCATTCAGTTCAGAGCAAACTCTTTTTCTTAGAGAAAGCACAGATAAGGTGTCTCCAAATAAAGCAAAACATTGAGTACCGATCTCAAATTCACTTATCCCTCCATTCTTCTTTGCTTTTGTTGTTTGTCAATTTGGGGGTATATATATCTGACAGTATTATGAATACAGTGGCTTTGTACCATTACATGCAAGGAACACCACATTATTACAATCTGTGTAATTTCTACTCTGCATAAAAATGGTTTCAAGAAGTGTTTGACACCTGCCATTCAAATCAGCAGTGTGCTCAACAAAGAGTGATTGATGTACATTATAATTAGAAATCATAAGCACTCAGTAAATATTTGTTGACTAAATGATTAACACAAGTTTGTTTTAGCTTCATAGTAGATTCATTTGTTTTCTTATATAGAGAAAAAATACATTTTTATTGTTGTTTTTGCTTTTTGCCAGGTGGAGCACCTACATAATTTCATTTTGTTTCGGTTCTCTATGGGCTTCATTGATAGCATAATTGCTAAGTGTAAGTATCTTTTAAAAGAGATGCTGGAATGAGATTTGTGGAGAAAGTGAACTTTTTTTAACGTTTTGAATCTTTACTGTTGGTTTCAGACCTTGCCACTGTAGTGGGTTACCTTGTTGTTAGTCGTCCTTTCCTGGATTTATCTCATCCTCGACATGTCGAGAGCACACATTCGGAACTTCTGGAGGTAAGATCACAGTAATAATGTAACGAAAACTTTAAAATAAAAGTAAAGAAAGCTTAGCACGTTGTTTTTAATCTTAGAAATGTAAGTGAAAACCACATTTATTTCTATTTAAGGATTACTACCAGAGTGGAAGAATGCTTTTACGAATGTCTCAAGCTCTGGGTCGAATAGTTTTGGCTGGTCGTGAAATGACTAGATTGGCTGGGTAAGATTTTAGTAATAATGAACAATTGTAAAGAACTATTTTTAAAAATATAGTATCCCTTATGAAGGCACCCAATTGAGGTTAAGATAAGGGAACTATTGAAGCCTCATTTCCTACTTCAGAAATCTGGTTTTGATAGAAAATTGAAGAATATTTTTTTCTGACAGTGAACTTTTCATGTTTCTGTAAGACGGCTATTTTGAGCTAAAGTGGTGGTTCTCAAGCTGTTGTTCCATGGACACTGGTGTTTGATGAGTTGAGAAGTATTGAATCACACCAATCTTTTCTTAATTCACAGAAAATTCAGTTAATGAACAGATCCCCTCTCCCACATAATTTTTTTTCTTAGATATTTGATACTAGTATCCTAGCCAAACAGATGAACAAATATGATACTGACTTGAATGGGAAAAAATGGGAAGTCAGTGGTACTCAACTTGTGGTATCTGTAGGAGCAATTGTAAATATTGTTGTATTGGCTAGTAGTAAAATTGTTCTAGACCATTCAGTGGAATTAAATATTTTGTTATTTCAAGCTCTAATATAAAGAGTATGGCACTTGCCTAAAAAACACAATGTAAAAAGCACCATAAATTTCAGGTTTTCTGTCACCTGAAGAGATTTTTTTTTCATTTAATTTTTTTTATTAATTAAAAAAAATTAACAAAACATTAAGATATCATTCCATTCTACATATAAATCAGTAATTCTTAATATCACATAGTTGTATATTCATCATTTCTTAGAACATTTACATCGATTTAGAAAAAGAAATAAAAAGACAACAGAAAAAGAAATAAAATGATAATAGAGAAAAAAAAGATTATACATACCAGACCCCTTACCCCTCACTTTCATTTACCACTAGCATTTCAAACTAAATTTATTTTAACATTTGTTCCCCCCATTATTTATTTTTATTCCATATGTTCTACTCTTCTGTTGATGTAGTAGCTAAAAGGAGCATCAGACACAAGGTTTTCACATTCACAGAGTCTCATTGTGAAAGCTATATCATTGTTCAATCATCATCAAGAAACATGGCTACTGGAACACAGCTCTACATTTTCAGGCAGTTCCCTCCAGCCTCTCCACTACATCTTGAACAACAAGGTGATATCTACTTAATGCGTAAGAATAACCTCCAGGATAACCTCTCGACTCTGTTTGGAATCTCTCAGGCATTGACACTGAGATTCATTTCACTCTTCCCCCTTTGGTCGAGAAGGTTCTCTCAATCCCTTGATGTTAATTCTCATCTCATACTAGGGTTTTTCTCAGTCCCTTGATGCTGAGTCTCAGCTCATTCCAGGATTTCTGTCCCACATTGCCAGGAAGGTCCACACCCCTGGGAGTCATGTCCCACGCAGAGAGGGGGAGGGTGGTGAGACTGCTCGTCATGTTGGCTGGAGAGAGAGGCCACATCTGAGCAACAAAAGAGGCTCTCTTGGGTCACCTGAAGAAATTCAGTAGCCTAAGATCTCTCCCAGGTCTGTGATTGATCTTCATATTTCCTCTTCTTTATTCCCTCTTCTCTCCCTCTGGCAGTTAAGGTCTTCAGGGAAAGATAGAGGGAATTGTAAACTACTATGAGGAGTTTTTTCCTCATGAGAATGCTAATATTCTTCCCACCTATTGCTATTTGCCTTATTGATCATGGCACATAGAGTGCCTCTGTTCCTTTAGGAGGTTCCTGCTTGTTGTTCACAGAAAAATCCGGTTTTGCTCTTCTGAGGCAGTGTCTTCTCTTTGACCATCATGTCATTCTTATTCTCACCAACCTCTTGATATTAGTTTTGATACCTTTCTATGCCAGAGGGTATTACATCTAATATTAAGAACTCTTCATCTTTCCCCCTCTTCAAAGTGAGAACCAGTGTAATTCTTTCATGTTTGTAGAGAGGCAACATACATTTTGTGTACACATAATAAATGAATTTCTCAAATAGGCCAGTTGTATACATGGCTTCCTAGGTTATTCCAACCAGAACTCAGGATCCATACTTCTTGGATTTATGGAATGCACCAGTCTATTTGTAGGATCGTTTAGAAACTTCCTAAAAATTCCAGCTGCAAACAACCTGCTTGATATGTCTGTTAATGAAGTATCTGTTGATTTGGGGAATCCTATGAAATAATTTCTCTCATTTCTATACTCTACCCTCCTACTGAAACGTAAGTATATCATCATTAATAATTTTTGTTTATGAGATTCTTTTAGGTTATTTCATTTAAGCTAAATTATAATTTTAGAAACTTTAGTTAGGTTTACATGAAATAGCAGGTATGATCTCCTTGGAGTATTGATTATGGTTTTTTTTCTTTTAATTTTAGTTTTACTGCTCGGATTACAGAATTGATGCAAGTATTAAAGGATTTAAATCGTGGCAAATATGAACGCACAATGGTTTCACAACAGGAAAGGGGTAAATATGAATATTAGGTTATAATTTTAAGTTTTTGCTGACATAATATAATACTTTAATACTCATTTTCCATTTAAGGTGTTGAAGGATCACAAGTCATTCCCTTAATACCTGGTGCTGGAGAAATCATCATTGCAGATAACATTATAAAGTATGTACAGAAAAAGTTCTTTGGCACTATAAACATTTATTGTTATAGTAGCCTTTCTCTTTCAGGTTACATTTGTTTATTGTTTACTGTAAAACTTTTTGTTAATTTTCTCTGTAGATTTGATCATGTACCTTTAGCAACGCCAAATGGAGATATATTGATCAGAGACCTTAATTTTGAAGTAAGTTGTTGAATGATCCTATAAAAACTTAAATCCTTTTGAAAATGTGCACTAAAAACTGCTTTCTAAATATTTAAAATAATATTAAGGCTAGACTTAGTTTCTGAATCCCCAGAATTGCTTTCAACAGCAAGTCTTTGAAATTCTTAGAAATATATTTTTCTTAGTTAACGGGACTTTGAAAATTTAAACATAATTATTTTAAAAATGTTTGCCAAAAAAGTCCCACTTGAAAAAGCTGTAAAAGATATAGTTCATTGAAATCTCGAATTTAAAATGACTACTTAAATGTAATTTTAGTCTCTTTAACTGAAAAAAAAAAAAGACATGTTATTGTTTTAACAGTGCAAGAGTATATATATATAACTATAAAAACAAAATAGAAACTTAATACTGGTTAAAACACTGAAAGAGCCATACAGTAGCACTAAAGATGCCCACTCACCCAAGTTTCATGTCAATTGAGTATTGATAATGATTAAATATGTTTTATTAACCGGATGGGAAGATGACAGGCCAAATTAAAAAGAAAAGGTAAAATGAGTGTTTTTATATGATCAGGTGTCAGACTATTACAGACCTAGAAGTTACTATTTAGGCTGGCTCCAGAGATCACAGAAGTGTTTCCTTAGCTCTACTTGTTCCAATCACTTTTGTGCTCCTTTGGCAAAGTAGTGCCCAGCCCTCTGGGTTTGCCAGTCAAGAGTTGAAGTTGGTACCTGTCTCTTTGTGCCCCTTTTCTTGGGCACAGCCCTTTTCCATATTCTGGACCAACTCCAGAGCCTCTGTTTTTGTTTTGTTTTGTTCTGTTTCTTTCTCTTCAGCCCCACCTCCTCTCTGCTAGGGAGAAACCTTCAGGTTCCTTTCATGCTTGCTCCAGGGTTTGTTTGTGCTCAGAGCTTGTATTTGGCAGTCCTGATTTGTTGATTAATTCCATAATTGGAGCTTGGTTGAACTACCTTCCCTTGATCCTAGTAAAAACTGCTTCTTTTCCTTTGGTGGGGGTGAAGTAATTCCAAGACAGGCCACAGTACCAGTGGGGGGTGACCATCAGCCTCCAGGGCTCAGAAGACTAACAGTTTTGTGCTGTGATCTTGGCCCTTCTACTTCTTCCAAACTGGAGTGCAATGTTATCCAGTCACAGGAGACCGCTAACAGTTGTTCCAGACAGTTCCTGCCTGTTTACTAGAGGATAGTCTAAAACTCACATATACCTATGCTGCCATCTTGCACTGCCTCCCTCTCCTGTTGTCTTTCTTAACATAACCTTCCTTTATTCAACATACATCCTTCAATGTTTTGTAACTTCAATTATTTTCTACCCATCTGGCTCACTTGAAGATGATGATTTCTTTTGGCTAGAAAGAGGTGTGACAAAACTGAGACTTTGCAACCAAAAACAAATGTTTACTACTTTATGATTCATGTGACTTTTTGGTTACCTTATTCAATAAACTTCTTTGGGAAAATAGATTTGATATCTTATTCCTTTATAAAATTTCTTAGTACAGACATAAATGTATCTAGAAAGTCATCTCTGAGATATATAGACTGATGACACCCTAAGAGATAACAATTTATAGATTATAATGTGGGGATTAAAATAATGTTCTTAAACTTATTGAATTTTTACCATTTTAGTAATATGTATTTATAGTGTTTAAAGAACTCATTGTCTTAATAAGAAATATGCTTTTATATAATTTCTCTTTTACTTAACCATTATAGGTAGAATTTTTTGATGATGATTATTATAGTAAATTTCATGGGAAGTAGAACTTACCAAAGAGTATTATGTCTCAGGGATGATTTTTATTGGTAAAAATGTGATAGTTCAAAGCATTGTTAATCCCAGTAAAGTGATCCAGGAGTCCCTATGATACACTGTTATTAAGAGCTTAATTTTCAGTTTCACTTACCCTGGGATTTTACTCTTAATTCAACGCAGGAAAAGATATGTTTTTATAAGTCTTTAATATGAAAAAATCATCACTGGCTTACCATGGCTGATGTCATAATTGAAGGTTTTTGGCCAGCACTGCCAAAAGTCTTGGCATAAAGAAAAGTTAATGCTGAGTCTAAGACATTTGAGTAGAAAAGAATACCTAAGGATTTCAGTAAGTTTAGTTACTACTTACACACATAAGAACAAAGTTGGCTTTGGTTTCCTAGTATATTATAACAAATAGTGTGGAGAGATATTGTTGGAGGCAATAACACTAATACCAGTGAAAACCACATAGAAACCATAATTCAGGTAGCAGCTGACATTACTCAAGTAAAGTGTAGTAGTAGGGAGCCATTTAATTAATAGTTTTCTGAATCTGTAATAATTTTGTGTTATCAAAAATAGTAATATTCAGTATATTCAATTTTACAGGACAAGGAAATATGTAATAGTTTAGAAAGAAGTCCCTCAAAATGAGTCCTTTAAAGAGTTTCTTACAAAAAGGATCAGTTCACTTAGCTAAAAAGTCATTCAGAGTGAGGTATAGGTTTTTTGTTTTTGTTTTTTTTGTTTTTTTTCTTTCTATTATTGTTTTAATTCTTATTCTGTTGTCTTTTTATTTCTTTTTCTAAATCGATGCAAATGTACTAAGAAATGATGAATATGCAACTATGTGATGTTATTAAGAATTACTGATTGTACATGTAGATTGGAATGATTTCTAATTGTTTTGTTAATTCTTTTTTTAATTAATAATAAAAAAAAAAGTCATTCAGAATAGGTTATTCTCTAACATTGGTTTGTGTAAGTTGTGGCATTATAGTTAAACTTTAAGGGAGGTGTATTAGTCAGGGTTCTCTAGGAAAACAGAATCAACAGGAGATACCTATAAATATTATGAGTTTTTTATAAGAATTGTCTCATTGGCTGTGGAGATGGGCAAGTCCAAATTCTCTGTATAGGGCAGGCTACAAACTGGGAACTCCGATGATGGTTTCTGATGAATTTCCCAGTAGAAGTTGGCTGACTGAAGTACGGATGGAAATTCTCTGAGTGCTGAAATCATCACTCTCCTTTTAAAGCTTTCAATTAATTGAATCACACTTCTCTCATTATTGAAGTCAGTCTCCTCAGTTGATTGTAGATGTAATCAGCCATAGATGCTGTCCTCCTACTGATAATTTAAGTACACAGACATCCTCACAGTAAAAGTCAGGCCAGGGCTTGCTTGACCAAATGATTAACTGGGTACCATATCTTGGCCAAGTTGACACATAAACTTACAGTAGGTTTGTAAGTCAAAACCTTTTTGTGGAGGCTTATTCTGAAATAAAACTTTTTGGCAGCACATTGAAAAGTAAACTAAAAAATGTTTCTCAAAGTTGAACAAACTTAGTTATAATATATAGCAGTGTAAACAATGTAAATGTTATTGATTGTTTTATTCTGAAAGCATCAATAACTTCAACTGTCATTTGAAAAGTAATTATGAATTAATATTGTAATATGATCTTTCAAGATGACTTTTAAAGTAATCTCACTAATAGTAGAACTTATAAATGATAACATCTTCATTATCTAGTTAACTAAATTTTTCCCCTTTATTCATCTAATTTATAAAATTTGAGACTCCTAATTACTATATATTGAAGACAACAGAAAAATCATCAAAGCTTTATTTTGAAAATGTGTAGTTTCCTCAATTGTGTACAGATACAGATTTCACAACCCTATTATTTGGTCTTAGTATGCTGTGGTATGTTGAGAATCTGATGATCACTGTCTAAGGTATGATTTTTACCTGTAAAGTAATATTTTCAGTCATACTTTCTCAGCTAGACCAACATTGACTTTTAAATTGACTGGCTTAGATAAATGTTGGTTCTTGTGTTTATACATGGATTATAGTCAGAACTTCGGAGCTAGGAGATACTTTAAAAATCAACTACTCCAACCCCCCCTTTTGCTTATAAGAAAATAGACCTAGAGAGGTTACCCAGCTAATTAATAATGAAATTACTGTTTATTAACTATCTTCTATGAGTAAGACACTATGCTAGATCCTTTATTTTTTTAAAAAAAGTCTTATTTTATTTTTGAAATATCTCCATGAGATATCCTGTTATTCTGATTTTATATAATTATACTAATTTTTCTAGCTCATATATTCTCTCACCCTTCAATACCACTACTTCTTATCTTTTCCTCTCTGATTCTCAAATTTCCAGTATCACCAGCTCCTTCTTTACTCTCAGCTGATGATCTAGTTTTTTCCCTCACTGAAAGAATTGAAACAACTGATAGAAATTCTACGAACTCTTCCTCACTTAATCTTCATCTAGAGCTCTTTTGTTTTCTTTTATACTCATTTCTTTGGTAATTTAATCATATCTTTTGGCTTTAAGCACCTACTTTGTGCTGATGACTTTACATCTTGAAACTAGAGCTGACTAGGAATTTTACATCCAACTTGCAACTCAGCATCTGCATTTGTACATCTAACGGACATCTCAAAATTAATGTGTCCAGAACAGAACTTCTGCCTGCACCTTTAAAATCTACTCTATTTTCAGTCTTCATTAGCTCAGTTGATGACAACTCTGTTCTTCCAAATGAAGAACCTTGGCATTGTCCTTGATGTCTCTCTTTTTCGCATATCCACAACAGTCCATCAGAAAATAATCTTGGCTCTACCTCCAAAATAGAGTGCATTAAGAATCTAATCATATCTTATATCCACTGCTACTTCCTGTTCTAAAGTGCCATCCTTTCTTGCCAATATTGCATTGGCCTCCTAATTGACCTCTGTATGTCTTAATTTACCAGGCTGCCATAACAAATACCCCACAATGGGTTAGCTTAAACAAAGGAATATATTGTCTCATTGTTTCAGAGACCAGGAGGCTTGCTTTCTTCTAGGGTCTGTACTGTTCTGGCTGGCTGACATTTCTTTCGCTGACATTGGTTCTTGGCTTTCCTGTCACATGGCAATGTCCTCTCCTTTCTCTTCCAGGTTCCATTGTTTGACGACTTCCAACTCTTTCCCATGGCGTTCTCTTTCTGTCTGAATTTCTTCTGCTTTTGAAGGACTCTGGTAATCCGGAGTAAGACCTACCTCACTCTGTTGGACTGTACTTAACTAAAATAATATCTCCAAAAGATCCTATTTACAGTGGGTTCACACCACAGGACTGTGAATCAGGGCCTGTGAATCAGGGCCAAGAATATGCCTCGATTGGGATTCATAGTCCCCTCTACCAAGCCTTTTTTCCGCTTTGTCCTTTCTGTTAAAACATGGACCTAATTATTCACCCCTTTGCCAAATATATGTATTTTTTTCTGATCTCCATTTTACTAGAGTAAAAGCCAAAGACCTTTCAGTAGCTTACAATGCCTTATAGGATTTGCCTGCCACCACCCTACCTCCCTGAGCTCATTTCCTGCTACTTTTCCCTCTTCTTCATTGTTTTCCAGCCAAATCAGCCTCCTTTCTGTTTTTATTTGTTTGTTTTTTTGTTTTAAATAAACTAGACACACTTTTGCCTATTCTGCCTCAGTGCCTTTTGATTGGCTTTTTTGGGGGTGGGGGATGGAGATGAGGAAGGCTCAGTCTTCCTCCTGATAAAGTCCTAATTCACTCCTTTATTTCTTTCAAAGTTTTACTTAGTTCTCAGTGAAGCCTACTCTGACCACCATGATTAAAAATGCAACTTCTACCCATCCACTACCTTGATCTGCTTTTTTTTTCATAGCACTTAATTAAATAATATGTTAGGAATATACTTATGGTTGACAAGTATTCTCTTATTGTATGTCTCTTCCCACTACAATGGTAAACTGATAAGGGCAGGGATTTTTTTGTCTCCTTTATTCACTAGTGTAAAGCCTGTTGCCTGGAACAGAGCCTGACACAGAACATTCAGTAAGCATTTATTGAATAATAGGAATCTGAGACTTGACAGTTTAAAATTTTTGTCAACAGCAGATTATATAGCTGGTGTGACTCATATCTTTTTGACATCTTCTTTCCTGCTGTACTACACTGCTGCTTAATGGTGTCAGCTAGAATGAGAACCTAAGTTTAATGATCCTTTCCAGGGCTGATTAGACAGTTATAAGATCATCCATAGCCTAGCATTTATATACTCTTTACATGTTTTCTCATTTGTTCTTTTCTTTACATTGTTACATATCAGTTTGGTGGCACTTGTAAATATTCTAATTTTTAGGAATCTAATTTGTAGAAACATTTCCCATTAGTGCATAAGTTAATTTACTGCCCAGAGATCCATTGCAGTATTATCTAAAAGCAGAGCAAAATGCAAACAATCTAAATATTTATCAAAAGGAGACTATTTCAATAAATTATGAGTTATCCTTACTATGGAATGTACTGCTGGCATTAAAAAAAGGGTGAAGGGATCTGAATATACTTGACCTGAAAGAATTTCTGCAATATATTACTAAATAATAAAAACAAGTTGTAGAACAGTATATATACATACGTACATATATATATATATATATGTACGTATGTATATATATTGTATATATATTGTTGGAGTATATATGTATGTGTATATACTGTTGGAGTATATCTAGTATGTATATGTATATATACTATATATATATATAGTATGATTCAGCTTTCTTTTAAAAATTAAATTTGTGTTTGTATATATACCTATATTTATTATTTTTTAAAATAACAAGGAATTTTTTTAAGCTTTAGCTCTTTGTGTTCAGGTTGAGATTAAATTGATGACATCAAGTAATCGTGGCTTTTAAATACGTCTTGGGCAGGCAATGGTGGTGCAGTGGCAGAGTTCTCACCTGCCATGCTGGAGACCCAGGTTCAATTCCCGGTGCCTGCCTGTGCAAAGAAACAACAACAGCAACAGCAACAAAAAACTTTAAATATATCTTCACCAAGTTAAGAAATAATACATCTTCACTTAAAAAAAATGTAACTGAATAAAAATTAGAAGTAAACAAAATTAAAAGGTTCCACTACCATATCCCTCCACTGCTTCTACCATTTAATAGCATGTTTACAAACAAAATAGAAAGCTTATAATTATCAGAGAGCCATTTGACTCTGAGAAAATGTCCATTGATTATATATTCACTCTTATTTAGTAAAATAAGTAAACTCATAGACTAATTTCCATTTCAGGTTCGATCTGGGGCCAATGTTCTAATTTGTGGTCCAAATGGATGTGGAAAGAGTTCACTTTTCCGTGTTCTTGGTGAAGTAAGTACAGATTGGCTTCAGAATTTTCTGGTCTTATTTTAATGAATTATCTACCACATCATTAAATTCACAAACGCTTATCTCCACTTCTTTACTTTTATAGTTATGGCCTCTCTTTGGAGGACGACTAACTAAACCTGAAAGAGGAAAGTTATTTTATGTGCCTCAGGTAAAACTTTAAGTTATTTCAAAATCTTTGATTTAAAGATCTTTTTTATTTTTTAAAAAATTCACTTCTAATGACTTTTGCTCTACTACTGTCAGAGACCTTATATGACCCTTGGAACACTTCGAGATCAAGTGATATATCCAGATGGAAGAGAAGATCAGAAAGGGAAGGGGATATCTGACCTGGTAAGGGAGTGTTTATATGCTAGACCTACTAGAAATACTCTATTTCAGATTCTTTATCTTAATCAGTAGTATTTTAAACACTAGGTTGTTTATCCTAGCTTCTCATTAATTACCACTTTCCAGGTTGAGGTAAGATGATAACCATTTTGCTTAAAGTATTTAACCTTATCATTATACTGTGGTTTGTTTTCTAGTTGTCCCAGTCCTTTAGTGTTGCATAGTGATGTTATTCTCTTTAAGCTGCTACATATATTTTGTCAAAGTTAATGTACATAGGAACTGAAAGATTCAGTGCTACCTTTGTGTCATATTCTTTTGTGAAATGTGCCTCAAAGTGATATTAACAATAGAATTATAAAGCAAGGTGGAGAAAGTTGGTTTATCTTAAGCTTAGTTTCATCTTCAATCATTTTCCTGAAAGGTACTGAAGGAATACTTAGACAATGTCCAGTTGGGTCACATCCTTGAACGTGAAGGAGGCTGGGACAGTGTTCAGGATTGGATGGATGTACTCAGTGGTGGAGAAAAACAAAGAATGGCAGTAAGTGTGCTCAGAAGAATTGTTCATAAATATAGCTAGTTGCATGAAGTCACTCTTGTAGTCTAATATTTTGATTAATGAAAGCACAAAGTTGTATTTCAGTCTTTTTGTTTAGCAATTGTTACATTGTGGATTCACTCAAATGATGATAATAAAAGTTCAGAGATGACAAGACATGACTACTAAACACTACATGTTAAGAATGATACTTTGGGTACCCTGTTAAGAGGTATAATTTTGAGGGTCATTTTTACACATGACATACCATAGCTTGAGTATATTCAGAGAATTTTTTATTTTTCAAAGTTAGAGAAAACTACAGCCAAAAAAAAAAAAATTAAAAGAAATGGATTATAGCAGAATTGCGCACCCTTTATTTTCAGGTTGAATTGTTTCCCTTTTTTGTTGCCTCCTATTCCCTGATTTTGTATATTGTTTTTCCAAAAACCATAGCCATTCTATATGAGCTTGATATGAACCTAATATTCTAGTTTTCCTGGCTAGTGCTGTAACATGAGATGAATCTAGAGTAAAGAATGAATCAAAATGGAGAGAGAGATGTCAACCATGCTCAAAATGGAGGTTGATCTGAGGGATAAATATGTTAAATGATTGAATATTTCTAGGGTCAGTTTAGAAGGTGAATGTAGAAATAGCTACAAGCCAAGAAAACAAATTAAAATTCCTGTACTTATGACTTCCAAGAAAACAAATTAAAATTCCTGTACTTATGACTTCCAAGAAAACAAATTTAAATTCCTGTACTTATGACTTCAAAGGAAATAGAACGATAAGTCAAGGTTCATAAATGGACACAATGGAAACTCAGAGAAAGAATAATAAATTTCCTTAACTAAGGATCCTGTGACTGTTGTATGAAGGTATGGATATAGTAGATTTTATGAGAAGATAAGAAATGTAAGGCTGTGACTATAGAAATGAGAGAATATTTTGAAAAAAGAGTAAGGTGGGAGTGGATCCTGCAAAACAGATGAACCATAATAGTGTTGTTTGGGAAATGGGGAAGAATGAAATTCTCTGATTTACATTTTCCAAATGGTTTTCTCTGGTTATGTGGAGAATGGATTAAAAAAGAGCTAAAGCAGCTGTAGGAGGCTATTTGAAGTCATTCAGGCAGGAGATGACTGTGTTCTGGGCTAAGTGCATGATTGTGGAGATGGGAAAAAGTGAGTGGACTTTAAACTGCACAGGATTTACTGATGGATGGACTGAAAACTGGTGGGTAAGAATTGGAGGGAGATTGGAGAGAGAAGGGGAAGGGAAGGGTAAAGAAGAGCCCCTGGTTTCTAGCTTGTTTGATAGGAGGGTTTTCAGAAATGTTCAAAGGTAAGGGAAAGAATGGATTATAGAGGGAAAAATCTAGAAAATCCATTTGAATTTTAGACTTTAAAGTTTGGGAATCTAGTAAGTAGGAAGGTCAAATAGGAATTTTTATATATCAATCTGGAAATTAGAAGAGAAGTATGGGCTAGATATATATATATTGAGAGTTGGAAGAATGTAATATAAATAGACTTGAAATCACTAGTTTATTGGTTTCCTAGGGCTATCATAAAAATGACCACAAATTGGGTGGCTTGAAACCACAAAAATGTTTTCTGTTGCAGTTCTGGAGGCTAGAACTCTGACATCAAAGTATCGGCAGGGTTATGTACCCTCCAAAGGCTCTAGGGAAGAATCCTTCTAGGTTTCTAGTGGTTGCCGGCAATCCTTGGCATTCCTTAGTTTCTAGATGCATTAATCCAATCTCTGCTTCCTTTGTCAAGTGGCTTTCTCCCTTTATGTCTCTGTGCCTTCACATGGCCTTTTATAGGATATCAGTTGTTAGATTTGGGCCCACCCTAATCCAATGTGATATTTTCTTAACTAATTACCTCTAGAAAGGCCCTTTTTCCAAATAAGGTCACATTCTGAGATTTGGGGTAGACATGAATTGGGGGTGGGGGTGCGGCACACTTGGCAGCACTATTTCAGAAAAAAGAGAAAGTGATCTAGGAATTAGCTCTGAGGAACCCCAACATTTAATGTTTAAGTAGAAAAGAAAGTGCTGCAAAAGAAACTGAGAAAGTAGCCTAAGAAGTGAGAGGAAAATGAAATGCATAGTTACCTTCTCAGAAATGAGGGAGAGGTCACTAGTTGAAAATTACAGAGAAGATAAATTGGGTAAGAATAAGTAAGTGTCCATTAGTTTTAGAAGCATGGAAATAATTGTCTGGAGCAGATGATAAATTGAAATATTTTGGACGAAGGATCAGAATAAACAATTCTCAGAAAATAAAATGCTTATGGGAAAAAACATGGGAAAGTGTTCAGCATTTTTGATACATCGAAGAAATGTAAGATATTAATTTTCTCTTATGAGATTAAGAAAGGCTTTTAAAAATTAGCAAACCCAGTACTGACCCCCGGCTGCAAAACAGGTGAACTAAAAAATTATTGGTGGGAATATTAATTTGTACCATTACTCAAGTAATAAAATGTTTTTTTGTACCTGAAATCCATCTATATAGTCTGGATGCTAAGATTTGATTAAATAATATACCCTCCAAACTTGTTATTTAGTGACTTTCTTCAATGTTAGTTTAAAAACCACTTTATCTCAGGTCAATCTTAAGCAATGAGATTTTGTTTTCCTCTTATCAATAAATATTTCCCATGTATTACATTTCCCCTTTGTTCAGGACAATTAAACAATTAGGTTTATGTATACAGTTTCTGTTTCTGAAAAGCAGATAGTTGAGTAATAATTTTCATATTTGCTTTACATGACTGTAAATACATATTTAATTAAAAATAAATTTAGTTTAGCTCGTTACATTTTAGGTTTGCATAAACTTACACAAAATACTTATCTTTCAATGCTTCAGATGGCAAGATTATTTTATCACAGACCCCAGTTTGCCATTTTGGACGAATGCACAAGTGCGGTTAGTGTGGATGTGGAAGGCTACATTTATAGTCATTGTCGAAAGGTAAGTGTGACAGGTTCTCAGTTTGAGGGTTCACCTCACCCCTCCCATTTGACTCTGTGTCCATCCAGATGTCTAGCCAAAGAGAAAATCCCAAAAATGCTAAATAACAAATTTACTCTCAAAGGATGAGATCTTGCTTTTATAAAGATTCTTTTTTTTTTTTTTTTAAGGCAGGCACTGGGAATCAAACCCGGGTCCTCGGGCATGGCAGGCAAGCACTCTTACCTGCTGAGCCACCGTGACCTGCCCTTATAAAGATTCTTAACTGATAATTAATAAATATGAGAAATTGAAAAACAATTATAATAGTTGAATTCTACATATAATTCTCTTTAGCCACTTCTTAAAGATGAAACAAATAATATATTTAAATCTATTTCCCTTTTACCTCATTACCTATAGTTACCATACTGTTCTGTCTTAATTTGTTCCAGTAACTTTACATAAACATCACTTGGTTTTTATCAAGGAAACTTGACAATAATCATTTGGCAATTTGTGTAATTTTATCCATTTTCTTCTTTTGCCTGGACAATATTTTACCAAATCTTCTTTTTTTGGTAGCCTAGTCTAAGGCTGTCTACATTGATTCCACTTCCTAATAATTTATCATAGTCTGAGATTTTTTTCTGTGAGGAATTGTCACCAACACCTGTACTCTGTAAGATTTTGAGAATGTCAGCATTATATGTTTTAACCGTTTTATAGTTTCTTTGTAAGTAAATGGGTTACTAGGAACATTGTAAAGACAATGCATTTTGTTTAGGACTTTGGAAACTTACAATAATATACAAATTCTTGTTGAATGTATCTGTAGTATAAATTCTTACTACTTAAAGTGTGGTTACATATCAACAGCATCAGCATCCGCTGGGATCTGATTAGAAATGTAGAATCTGAGGCCCTATTGAATGGAAACTGCATTTTAACCAAATTCCCAGATGATTCAAATGCACATTAAACTTTGAGAATCATAAGTATAATGATGAAAGAGTGATATTTGCTACATTCATCTTTGTAGGAAGGGTTTAACTACTGATTTTATTTCTTTAATAGTTTATTTTCTGTTCCTGAATCAATTTGAGTAATTTATAATTTTTATATATTTGTCCATATTGTTTTTCAGATTTACAGGCATTAGTAATATTTGTAGTATTTTCTTTTTGCTGCATGTTAGTTATTTCTAATTTTCATTTCTAAACCAATGTTTCACATTCTGATTAGAATACCTTTGTATTAAACAAGCATATAATACCAGGCATTCAATTACATGCACTATTAAAGGAAAGAGAGAGAAAAATAATAATGCAAATGATACATTACTCTCTTTAAGTGTGGCTCATAATAGGACATGTGGTCAAACCTGAAAATAGTCAACACAAGTCTGTGGATAAAATATGAATGATATTGACATTTTTTTGCTTTTGTTTTTACCATGAATTGATGAAATGAAAGTCATAAGTCAAAAAGTTACTGGCTGGGTGGGCCATGGTGGCTCAGCAGGGAAGAATGCTTGCCTGCCATGCCCAAGAACCCGGGTTTGATTCCCGGTGCCTGCCCATGTAAAAAAAAAAAAAAAAAAGTTACTGGCTAAAACCCACAGCTAATATCATCCTCAATAGGGAAAAATTGAAAACATTCCCCCTAAGATCAGGAACAAGACAAAGATGTCCACTATCACCACTATTATTCAACATTGTGTGGGAGGTTCTAGCCAAAGCAATTAGACAAGAAAAAGAAATACAAGGCATCAAAATTGGAAAGGAAGAAGTAAAACTATCACTGTTTGCAGATGATATGATACTATACCTCGAAAACCCGGAAAAATCCACAACAAAACTACTAGAGCTAATAAATGAGTACAGCAAAGTAGCAGGTTACAAGATTAACATTCAAAAATCTGTAGCATTTCTATACACTAGTAATGAACAAGCTGAGGGGGAAAGCAAGAAACGAATCCCATTTACAATTGCAACTAAAACAATAAAATGCCTAGGAATAAATTTAACTAAAAAAACAAAAAACCTATATAAAGAAAACTACAAAAAACTGTTAAAAGAAATCACAGAAGACCTAAATAGATGGAAGGGCATACCGTGTTCATGGATTGGAAGACTAAATATAGTTAAGATGTCAATCCTACCTAAATTGATTTACAGATTCAATGCAATACCAATCAAAATCCCAACAACTTATTTTTCAGAAATAGAAAAACCAATAAGCAAATTTATCTGGAAGGGCAGGGTGCCCCGAATTGCTAGAAACATCTTGAGGAAAAAAAAAGAAGCTGGAGGTCTCGCGCTGCCTGACTTTAAGGCATATTATGAAGCCACAGTGGTCAAAACAGCATGGTATTGGCATAAAGATAGATATATCGACCAATGGAATCGAATAGAGTGCTCAGATATAGACCCTCTCATCTATGGACATTTGATCTTTGATAAGGCAGTCAAGCCAACTCACCTGGGACAGAACAGTCTCTTCAATAAATGGTGCCTAGAGAACTGGATATCCATATGCAAAAGAATGAAAGAAGACCCATATCTCACACCCTATACAAAAGTTAACTCAAAGTGGATCAAAGATCTAAACATTAGGTCTAAGACCATAAAACAGTTAGAGGAAAATGTAGGGAGATATCTTATGAAACTTACAATTGGAGGCAGTTTTATGGACCTTAAACCTAAAGCAAGAGCACTGAAGAAGGAAATAAATAAATGGGAGCTCCTCAAAATTAAACACTTTTGTGCATCAAAGAACTTCATCAAGAAAGTAGAAAGACAGCCTACACAATGGGAGACAATATTTGGAAATGACATATCAGATAAAGGTCTAGTATCCAGAATTTATAAAGAGATTGTTCAACTCAACAACAAAAAGACAGCCAACCCAATTACAAAATGGGAAAAAGACTTGAACAGACACCTCTCAGAAGAGGAAATACAAATGGCCAAAAGGCACATGAAGAGATGCTCAATGTCCCTGGCCATTAGAGAAATGCAAATCAAAACCACAATGAGATATCATCTCACACCCACCAGAATGGCCATTATCAACAAAACAGAAAATGACAAGTGCTGGAGAGGATGTAGAGAAAGAGGCACACTTATCCACTGTTGGTGGGAATGTCAAATGGTGCAACCACTGTGGAAGGCAGTTTGGCGGTTCCTCAAAAAGCTGACTATAGAATTGCCATACGACCCAGCAATACCATTGCTAGGTATCTACTCAAAAGACTTAAGGGCAAAGACACAAATGGACATTTGCACACCAATGTTTATAGCAGCATTATTTACAATTGCAAAGAGATGGAAACAGCCAAAATGTCCATCAACAGACGAGTGGCTAAACAAACTGTGGTATATACATATGATGGAATATTATGCAGCTTTAAGACAGAATAAACTTATGAAGCACGTAATAACATGGATGGACCTAGAGAACATTATGCTGAGTGAGTCTAGCCAAAAACTAAAGGACAAATACTGTATGGTCCCACTGATGTGAACAGACATTCGAGAATAAATTTGGAATATGTCATTGGTAACAGAGTCCAGCAGGAGGTAGAAACAGGGTAAGATAATGGCCAATTGGAGTTGAAGGGATACAGACGGTGTAACAGGACTAGACACAAAAACTCAAAAATGGACAGCACAATAATACCTAATTGTAAAGTAATCATGTTAAAACACTGAATGAAGCTGCATCTGAGCTATAGGTTTTTTTGTTTGTTTGTTTTGTTTTGTTTTTGTCTGTCTGGTTGTTTGTCTTTTTTTTACTATTATTATTACTTTTATTTTTGTCTCTATATTAACATTCTATATCTTTTTCTGTTGTGTTGCTAGTTCTTCTAAACCGATGCAAATGTACTAAGAAATGATGATCATGCATCTATGTGATGATGTTAAGAATTACTGATTGCATATGTAGAATGGTATGATTTCTAAATGTTGGGTTAATTTCTTTTTTTCCGTTAATTAATTAAAAAAAATTTACATTATGGCGAAATGTTTTCATTTGAAAAAGGTAAAAAAAAAGTTACTGGCTAATTGAATGATGTTGGCTTTGCTGATGCCCTTGAGAAAGAAATTAGAATTATTTGAGGACTACTGGGGAATATTGACTATGAAAAATAGAAAAAAAGAATTGACTGTATATGTAGAAGTAATAAAAAGAACGAACAGGAAAGGCCAGCAATTTGGAATTTTCAGTTTCCTTAAGTATTCTAAACTGGAAAACCCTTGAATTCTTTCATTTCTGAATTCTGTATCTATATGGAATTATTTTCTATTTATTACTATAACCATTTTCCATTTATGCATTTACTTTTAGGCTGAGGTTCCTAATATGTGTGTCATAGTGCTGTATGTTGTATCCTGCATAGGTGCTACAGGATAGTTACTTTAAAAAATTTTATTTATTACAGCATTGGTAAGTTGACAGAAAAATCATGTAGCAAGTACCAGGTTCTCATTTAACACACCCCCCTCTCCACTTCATATGCAGAGTTTTCCCCATTATTAATTTTGATTTAGTGTGTATCTATATTATAACTGATGAAACAATATTATAATTTTTGAACTATAGTCCATAGTTTACATTAGGGTTCACTCTTTTTGTCGTATAATTCTATGAGTTTTGTTTCTAAAATTTTTTATTCTGGTAACATATATACAACCTTAAATTTTCCTTTTTAACTACTTTCAATTGTATAATTCAGTGGTGTTAATTACATTTACAATCTTGTGCAACCATCACCACTATCCATTACTCAAACTTTTCCATTACCCCAAACAGACACTCTGTACCAATTAAGCATTAACTCTCCCACTCCCCTCCCCACTCTTGCCCCAGTAACTTGTATTCTAATTTCTTACTCTAAATTTGCATATTCTAAGTATTTCATATTAGTGAGATCATACAATATTTGTCCTCTTTTGTCTAGTTTATTTCATTTAAGGATCGTTTACATTTTTGAGGTTAAATACCATGTGAACTACTATTATTAAGTTGTATGGGTCTAACTACTTAATAAATGTAACTGTTAGGTAATTCTTTTGGCTTAGGGATACCATTAAAAAAATTACTGTTGGGCCACGGTGGCTCAGCAGGCAAGAACGCTTGCCTGCCATGCCAGAGGACCCGGGTTCGATTCCCGGCGCCTGCCCATGTAAAAAAAAAAAAATTACTGTTAATACTAAGAGCACTCTGAACTGAGAAAGTTTAGAAATGTAGACTTCAAGGGTTGTATGCCTAAAACCATGTGGTCTATATTTGATCAGTGATTTAGCGGATCTTCAGTGGCAATTTTGACCATGCAATGTTCTCTTATGCTCTAACTATAGATATAAATGCCCTCATAAAATTGCAATTCTCCTGTAAAGTACAGGTTCCATTTAAAGGAAGAAAATCCTTATGGGACTCCCAGTGGAACCTGCACAAACCTAAATGAGGTATAAATTCCTTAAGCACAGAGGTCATTTCCAACTACACAACCAATATAAATTTACAAATTAAATGCAGATAGAACTTAAACAATTTCAAAATTGCAGCATTAAAGAGAGGTTTGATACTATTTTTCTGAAACTAAACCATCTCTTGAGGTCTAAACATGGAAGGATGTAGTCTGAGGTTCAAATCTTATATTTTGAGTTTTGCTTTTTGTTGTGACTTAAATAATGCTAATATAAAGAGTCCCTGCCTTAAGTAGAGATCTGATCCAATTATTATTAACACTATGTATAAAAAATATTTGAAGTGAGCTTTCTGTTTTTGAAGATGTCAGGAAAAAAATTCTAAATTCAGCAAAACAGTTTGTTGTTAGGCTTCTAAAAGGAACTAGTTAGTACTAAAAATGACCCCTTCACACCATTTTGAAAATGTTTTGATCATTATTTCTACTTTTGTATGATTGCTTCTATTTTGTCTTCGACTTGGAATATAACATCTATCCATTATAATATTGATTCAACCCATTTAAGTTTTTAAAAATAGAAGCTAAATATGCTCTCACAATTAACGCTTTGAAAATTAGGTAAATGTGGTACAGTGAAATGTATGTTTTATTAATACTGATAATATATTTATTTTATCATACAGTTCCTAAGTAATTTCAGAACTATATCACAAGGAAGTCAGACAACTTCTGTCACTTAAAAGTTTTAAGTGATGTCACTTCGTCATCACTTGGTGTCAGTATATGTGTACTTAAATCCCGTGGCAGAATATCCTTATGCTAATCTTTCAAAGATTATCATCAAGATAAAAATACGATTTAGAAATCACAATGGAAATACCCTAGTGTGTATCTGTCAGTACTGAGGGATCCATTTTGAGAAACAGTGATCTAGAGCCGGGTTTTTCACCTTAGGTGCTGTTGACATTTTGGGCTGGAGAATTTTTTGTTGTGAGTGATTGTCTTGTGCATTGTAGGATTTTTAGCAACATCTCTGACCTATACCCATTAGATGCCAGTAATACCCTGGGTGATGACAACAAAAATGCCTCCAGGTATTGCCCAAAATACCCCCGAGGGGCAAAATTTCCCCCCAAGTCAACCCCCACCCCCTCAGTTGAGAACCACTGGTCCAGAGCACTGCGTCTGCAGTTGTGTCTGTTAGTGTTTTTTTGAAAATCTAAAGTATGGAGCTATAAACCCTTACAATCCAAAATCCAGAAAGCTCTTTTCATAATTTAGAAGCAAATTCACTGGGTGGCAAAGCCTGGCCTGAACTAACAGAAGATATTTATGGATGCACGGGTAGTTCAGTGGTAGAATGCTCACCTTCCGTGCAGAGGACCTGGGTTCAGTTCCCGGACCATGCACACATACACACACACACACAAAGTTCCAGAGAGATACTTAACCTGTTCATCTCAGTTAATATGAATGAACATATGTAGCTGCAGAAGCATGTTATATCACAGGATTCTTCCCTGGAACCCTCTAGGGGTACTAAATAATACATTTCCAGATCTTAAAACTCCAAAATAAGATTTCTTAGAAAAGATTATGACTGTGTTTGAAAAGCAAATTGACTATAGAGAGTGCTACACTGAGTTAATTTTTATCAATTTTGGCTTTTTAGTGCTTTTATCATCCTTGTACTCTTTTCACATACTTGTCCTAATAAAATAGGAGGTGTGCTAGGATATATATTTCCTGCCCAAAACGAAATAATACACTTAATACCAGCACCTACTTTATTATGGGGTTGAAGGCCCAGATGTTTGCATTATTGTAAACATTTGGTATCAGTTGCAATTTTTTTCTCTTTTGACCTTGATTTTTGTCCTTAGCCACTAAAGAGGATCATTATTCACAGTGTAAAATATGTAACTAGTTTAATTCATGAATCTCTGTTATTGATGTAAGCCTTAATTGTTTTCTTTGCATTAGGTTGGCATCACCCTCTTCACTGTGTCACATAGAAAGTCTCTTTGGAAACACCACGAGGTTTGTATTTCTTATGTTGAAGAAATATATGGTACAGTGGAAGTTTGCTTTATTTAAATATGTGTATTCAGGTGAATATGGATTTAGATTTGTTGATATATATATTCCCTTATATTTTTAAGGAAGAAAGGTGATTTTGTCAGTATTTTGGTTTTATATAAAATACTTTATGATTTTCTTAAATATTATTATAGTTGTCAGTTTTGAAAGCTACAAAACAGTCATAAAGTACATAAATAATCCAATGTTATATAAGAAAGATATTAGAGAATCAGTTAATGTTTCTCCAGTTTTACAAATGATTATCATATAGTAAGTAACTAAAATTTGTATAATCTTATCACAAGCTTTTTCCCAATGCAGTATGGACAGAAAGGTTGAGTTTTAAAAAGGATTAAATGGCCAAAGATTTAGGGATATTTTTATTAGAGGTTAGGAGTGAAAGGGGGAAAGTTAATATTTTCAGGTAATTTATCAGTTTTGTAATAAAATAGGATTCCTTAGATAGTCTAGTAATTTACAAAGATGATGTTATGGTAAGGTTACATTGGTACAAATGTCTTACTTATTCTGTGGCTCTAACAGTGCCCATCTCTGTGTGGCAGTTCCTTTCAGTTCTACTGTAAAATGCTCAAACCCTAAAAATAAACCCAGTTTAATTCACTTTATTCTTTCCTCCTTTACATGTTTCTTTTTTCCTTCTTTCCTTTTCCCTTCTCCCTTCCCTTTCTCCCTCCCTTCCTTAATGATACAACAATTTTAGGTAAAAGGATTTTAGAAAAAAATGAAACAATGGTAAGGGATATCTCTTGCCACAAGGTTTATACAGAATTGAGCATCTTTTTTGCGAAGTATTGTGCTAACTGTTGCAAAAAATACAAAATACCATCTTTATCCTCAAGATCCTTATGGTTTAGATTATAAATATAAAATAAGTGATAAAATGAAGAACATGGCATTTGAAGTCAGGAAACTTGGGTTCAAGCACCAATGTGTTTAACCTCAGTTACTTCCTTTGTATAATAAAGTTATTGTTTTTTTTTTTTTTACTAATTTTTAAATTTAAAAAAATGACAACAAAGAACACAAACATTCTTAACATATGATCATTCCGTTCTACATATATAATCAGTAATTCACACTATCATCACATAATTGTATATTCATCATCGTGGTCATTTCTTAGAACATTTGCATCAATTCAGAAAAAGAAAAAGACTACAGAAAAAAATTCACACATACTCCTTACCCCTCCCTTTCTTTTTTTTAATTAATTTATTTTTTATTTATGATACATAACCACATACAAACAGTCTTATCGTATGATCATTCCATTCTTGTTATATAATCAATAACTCACACTATCGTCATATAGTTATATATTCATCATCATGACCATTTCTTAGAATATCTGCATCAATAAAGTTATTCTTTACTTACCTACCTCATAAATTATCATGAGAATCAAAAGAGATAGCCTGTATGAAAGAACTTAATAAAATGTAACAAAGTTATATATAGCTGTCACTTATTATAGAGAGATCTTGTGTATACCTGAAAGTTAAATTCAACAATATTTAAAGGCATTCTGTTCAGCCACCTTCTGATTGGACTCTAGGCTCAAAAATCTTAGAGATAAGGGAAAGTATTTTCATTGAAGAGTTGTTCACTTTGAAATTTGCCTCCTTCAGTTCTGAAGAAGTCAAACAATGATTTTTAAAGATAGTTTTTTTTTTATTTTATGACATTCTAATTTGTCCCTTTTTTGTTAATTGATGGAGAAATTCAGTAACAAGAAATCAAGTCAGTTCAAAATATAGCTAAGCCTTTGTGTTTCTTAAAAGTTTATGAACTTGGAAGTACAGATGCAAAGTAAAATAACCGTCATAGAAAGGAGGGGTGACGTGAAGAAGTAGGATACTGGGGGGTCAAATAACTAAGAAATAGTACAGAAAGTGGAAAGACATTAGGTCTTTTCTGTAAATAAGCCACTAAATATAAAACAAAAGGTTTTGTAACTGTTTTGCTAAGTGTCTTCAGAGAAGTGGTTATGTTGGCATACTGTATAGCTCCCCCCTACCCTGCTAAATCATAAAACAATCAGTTTTGAAGTGATCTAGAAAGTCAGCTAGAGGGAGTAATGAAGGCTGCTACTGGGCAGTGTACCACCTGGCACAGTTTAGCATAGCTCCTTGGTCATGAAACTATGGAAAAATTCTAATTTATGGATTGCTTATGGATTCAGTTCTTTCAAAATAATGAGAAAGGCTATATTTTAGTTCTCGTAAAGTAAAGTATTATATCTACGCCAAGCAGAATTATATTGTTGGCATTTAGCCTTACCTTGGAGAATTGTATGCATTAGAATATAAGCTATTGATGCTTTTAGTGGCTTAAATAATCATTTTCAGCCATTTTCTTGTGCAATAACCTCTAATAAAAACCTGACAGAAAGGAAATCCTCTTAATTACTGAATTTTTTTTTCTTCTTTTCCATAGTACTACCTGCATATAGATGGCAGAGGCAATTATGAATTCAAACAGATAACAGAAGATACAGTTGAATTCGGCTCTTAGAATCTGAAGAACTTTACCTGCTTCAATGAAATAATTTCAGAATATACTTAGAAATACAAAGTACAATGTAAAATAAATTCAGCTTGTTTTTTTAAAAAACAAGGCAACAAATTAACTAAATATAGAATAATCCAGAAGAAATTGTTAAAACATTTAATATTATATAGGATATTGCTAATTGTGTATATGTTGCTTTAATTATTAATATGTACTAAGAATGTCCTTATTCTTGTGGTTAAAAATCTGCCTAAATTAAATTGGGCTTAAATCAGTGTAACCTGATTCATCCTGGGATGTGTAAACCATTTGAAGTCAGCTAATTTGACTTTTATGGCTCTGTCTTTTCCTTCAATGAAGAACCCTCTTTAAAACTAGGATCATCACTTCTCCTATTCTAGTAAGATACTCTTGGGTTTCATGTTCTTGTGCCCCGTGGTACTGGGACAAAACAAATCATAATGTGTTATTAAAATGTTTGACATCATTGCATAATGGCATTTATTATACAGTGGCAAATTTCTTTAGCTGCCAGTTATACTTATTCCTTATATCTTGGAGTACATTTGGCTCCAAGAAAGCCATACAGTTTTTTTTTTTGGCTAAATAATAAATGTGTGCCTCTCAGTCTGCTATATCGGTTGTCTTGAGGGTTCTTTGTAGTGATGCTAGCAAAAGTCTATGTGCAGTTTTACTTACAAGAGGAAGTTACTATATGTCATACCTAATCTCATTGTTTGGGATACTAAAACAAATTTTTACATGTCAAGCTTAAAGTCTTACAAGACTTTTACATTTTTAAAAGAATTGGACAGATTTGTGTATGTTAGTAGCCTGTTTACTAAAGAATGGGTGGTGGTGATGCGGTGTTAAACTCCAGATGAGTTACAGGAATGCACTACATGAAGTAATGCACTGAGTATGCAGTGTTATCACTATCTTTGACTGTGGTTTTATGTTTTAAAAATATGTTATAAAATTATTATGCACATGGGAGAATTACCTGTTTCTTAGGCACTGGTTTATCTCTATGAATCTTGAATAACCTTTTTATATTTGGGTTATTGTTAAACTATCCTAAGAGAATTGATTTCAGCTCACCAAACCACCATTAATGATTACATGTATGATTTGCACAGGGAGAACTGAAATTAAGTATAATCAATAAGCTAGATATGAAATCATTTTTATCAAATTGGGGTTCAGAAAGGGGCATTTTATATTCTTGTTTCTGTACAACTAGGTTGTTTTTGTTTTTGTTTTTGCAGAATTAACTGTAAGAATCACCAACTACCAAAGTAAAACTTGACATACTGATTCTATAATGCATAACATTTGGTTTTTACCACTATTCTTTAGCAAATTTGTATACTTATTGAATTTCTGTTTGGATTAAAAAATATCAGATATCCTGTACAACTTTTGGTTGTTCTTTTTTATTCTGGTAGTTCATACTACTGAGTAGTTCATACAATCTTGACTTGAAAAACAAAATAAATTAACATTCAGAAAGTCCTCTTAACACCCACTTTGTCTTTAAAAAAGAATGTTTCATCAAATGTGGTTTTTAATTGTATGAATTTCTCTTTTAGAAAAGCAAGATAAAACTCACTACACCTCTCAAATGCTAACAAATAGCTAGGAGAGTTTAAAAAATAGTATCAATCCTGGGAAAGATGTTAAGGCATGGGGAAGTTGGAGATTTTCAGATTTCTGAGTTACGCTAAACGTACTGATAGAAGTATTCTGCTAGCTGTCTCCTAATTTTCCTTTAATAAATTCTTGCCATCAAAAGACATTTTGGTTTTCTTTTTCTTTAACAAATATTAAAGCCCCACTATTTGAGGCATAGAGGAAGACCTTCCTCTCTTGCAGAATCACAATGCACATTAACGTAATGAAGTTTCTAAGACGTACAGTAAAGAAATCCAGTGTATCCAAAATATATTTGACCATGAAACACTTTTTTTCCACATAATTCCTATTAATATCTTCCATAGACTACACTGGGAAATGGTTTAACTTGGAGAATGAAACTAAAGAAAAAGAATTTTCATCCATGGGCAGTACACTGTATGCCAAATGTATATCATTTTGTGTTCTACTATCTAACTTCTACTTTTTATATAATGAAAAAAATAGAGATTAAACAGCTATGGTTGTTTGTTACCTGTTAGTAGGATACATTGTATCAAGGCTTTGCCTCTTCACTCCCATCCGTCCCCACTTAATGATTAATATTTGATTTAACCTCTGGTGATAAGTTTATCATTGCCTTATATGATTTTTTAACTTTTAAACTGCAACTTATGCTGATTTTAAAATCAACTAACACTTTTGTAGGAAGCTGTTTATTTTTTTACCTACATCATTCATTTTTGGGCATGAAGAAATGAAACATCTGAGCTCTTCCATAAACTTGATATTCATGTCACTTAAAAAATCTAGCACCAAAATACTGAAAGATAGTCCCCCCTACATGCCCCTAGTTCTGCTACCAACGTTTTTGACTCTTTGTTTTTGTGGTAGTTACTTCTCATTTTTAAAATCCTATTCCTATATAGCTATTCCTTGATTTATCAATTTTACGCATTCCTTACTGGTCTGTGTTCCTGTCATATCCTCTCAATGTGGTTAAATGATTTTTTAAATTTGTAAAATAAACTAAATATACATATTTTATATTTTTATATATATTTATATAATGTTTTTATATATATGAAATATATATAAATGGAAAGTCTTAAATGTACAGCCCAATGGAATTTTGTAAAATGTACAATTCATAAATTCCATATATATAAAAATATATATATGGAAAGTCTTAAAGGTACAGCCCAATGGAATTTTGTAAAATGTACACGTTCATAAAAACCTCCCAAATCAAAGAAAACATTGCCACACCTCAAAAGCTTCTTCCATGTTTTCTTTCTATAATTAGCCCCTAAAAGCCACTATTCTAATTTCTCTCACAAAATAGTTTTGCCTGTTTTGAACTTCATATGTATTAGATGCCCTTTCATGTATGGCTTCTTTCCCTCCAAATTGAGAGGCTGATCCATTGTAAGTGTGGCAATGGTTACTTCACTTTTCTTGCTGTGTAATATTTAATTATTATTAGACATTATTTGATTCATTTTACCTTTGTTGGGCATTGGGTTATTTTCAGTTTGAAGATACTATGCATAGTCTTATAAACATTCTTAGACATTTCTGTTGGTGTACATAATATACATTTTTGGAATGGAATGTGTTCAGCTTTGTTATGTATTGCCAACCGGTTTTTCAAAGTAATTGAACCATTTTTCGTTCCCATCAAAATTATTTATTCAGGTGTTTTTGTGGGGTTTTTGTTTGTTTGTTTGGTTGGTTGGTTTTTGCCATAATGATAAATCATTGTGATTTCATTTTGTAGTTCCCTAATGCAACCAATGGGGTTGAACTTATGTCATGTTTATTTGTTAGTTGTATATACTCTTTTTTGAAGTACGCATTTAAGAGTGCCACCGTCCCCCCCTTTTTAATTGCCCTATTGAGTTTATAGAGATTCTTTATATATATAATTCTGGATATGAGTCCTCAGAGAAGTGTTCTAATATCAGGCAAAGTAAATAGACTTTAATATAATAAACACTTTCACAGATAAAAAGGGGCATTTCATAGTGTTAGAAGGGCCAAAGAGTAGTTTGTAACAGTTCTTCGTTTTTGTGTACCTAATGACATAGCCTCTGGACACATAAAGCAAAAACTGATAGATCTAGAGGAAAAGTAGGCAAACTTAGAATTGTAGAGGGACACTTTAATATACTTCATGTAATTTACAAAACAGACCAAAAAAATCAGAGATAAAGAATATTTGATCAACACTACTAACTTGACCTAATTGACATAAGTACCCAACAACTGCAGAATTCTAATCCCTGAACATGATAGATTGCTCCATTTATTTGTCTTCTTTAATTTTTATGTCTTCTAGTTTTCTGTGTAACGGTGTTACACATCTTTCATTAGCTTTATTCCTAGATATTTGATGTTTGTTGATTATATTTACAGATGGCATTTTATAGCATTCCATTTTCTGATTGTTACTACTATTTAGAAATACAATTGATTTTTGTACATTCATCTTTGTGACATTGTATTTTACAAAGATGATCACATGATTATATATTCCATCCTGCATGCTTTCTTACAGTGTGGCGTTTGCATACCCCATGGAGAGGGTGGAGTCTGTATTTCCTCCTCTGGAACCTACAGACTTTTGTAACTTGAAATACAGTGAAAATTCTACTTAAATTATTTTAATTTAACCAGTTAAACAACTTACTTTGCATTCTAATGAATTTGTAAATATTAACTGTACTCCTTTTATTTTTATTAGAGAAGTTGCAGGTTTGCAGAAAATACAGAATTCTTATATACCCCCTATTTACACCTTGCTTTAGTGTGGTACATTTGTTAAAATTGATGAAATAACTATTTTATAGTTATGTAGACCATGGTTTTGCAATTAGAGTTCTTTTATCCTCTTATAAAGGGCTCCAGTAGACTTCTGGGAAGTTGGCAGAATAGAATAGGTTGAGTTCACCCCTGGTCCAAAGAACAGCATAGAAAAGGGACAGAAAAAAGACTGGGAGAGGAATTCCACGGTGTAAGTGACCTAGGAGGGTCTTCTACACCACATAGGGAGGCCCTGGTTGAAAAAGCAGAACTGAGTCACAGAACCAGAGACTGGCCAGTTAGGGCAAACAGCCTAGCGTGTCCATTTCCAAACTGAGACCCAGAAACGTCAGGAGTTTACGGACAAGAAGACGGGACATGGAAGTAAGCCAAGCCGCCTTCCCTAAACGCCGCTACCTTCATGCGCGCCGCCCTGCCCCCGCGACCTGCGACTCCCTCCACACCCCACCCACCTGAACCCCGTCAACTCACCCCTACTGGGCTCCAAGCACCCCCAACCCACACGCCCGCCCCGTATGTGCACAACCCTGTCCCAGCCTGACCCTACTCTCCGGCACAAGCACATAGTCTTGCCCCGCCCCTCCAAGACCCTTGTACCTGCGTCCAGCCCCTCAACCCCCATCTCCCTCTTATTATTTTTACTCATCTATCCATACCCTGGATAAAGGGGGCATCAGACACAAGGTTTCCACAATCACATTAAACAGTCACATTGTAAAAGAGAGCTGTTGTACTGGAGAACAGTTCTAACAGTTTCAGGTACTTACCTCTAACCACTCCAATACACCTTAAACTAAAAAGGGATATGTATATAATGCATAAGAATAACTACCAGGATAAAACCTTGGCTCTGTTTGAAATCTCTCAGTCACTGAAACTTTATTTTGTCTCATTTCTCTCTTCCCCTTTTGGTCAAGAAGTCTTTCTCAATCCCAGGATGCTGGGTCCTGGCTCATCCCTGGGAATCCTGCCCCATGTTGGCAGGGAGATTAACACCCCTGGGAGTCGTGTCCCATGTAGGGGGAGGGCAATGTGTTCATGTGCCCAGTTGGCTTAGAGAGAGAGGCCACATCTGAGCAACATTTGGTTTCCTAGGGGTGACTCTTAGGCAAAATATAAGTAGGCTTACCTTCTCCTTCACAGGAATAAGTTTCATAGGGACAAACCCCAAGATTGAGGTCTCAGTCTATTGAATTCATTGTCCCCATTGCTTGGGAGAAGATCAGGAATTCCCTAGAGGGTGAACTTTAATATTTCCTCCTTTCTCCCCAGTCCCCCAAGGGGACTTTGAAAATACATTTTTATTCACTGCCCAAATAACTCTGGGATATATCGCAGCATCACACTAATCTGTGCAAACCAACAGGATCTCATTCCATGTGATTACGGCACTCAAATAAACTTATTATACAGGTTAAATGAGATAATGCACTACCCAACATATAAATTTTGCACCAAATAAACGTCCCTTCCTTTGCCTCACACAGAAGTTGTAGTTTTAAAATATGTACTGTATCATCCTGTACCCTGTATTCTGATTTACTTTAATCCTATCCAAATCAGCTTCATTCATATTTCTAGTTGAAGTCTGACCATTTTTTCAACTTTTTAAACAGTTGCTGTATGGGGTAACGCTGACTTTCATAGCTTCAGTACTCTAACTCAGTCTCAGGTGTCACATACAAACCTGAAGTTTCAAGGAATGACCAGGTTATACTCAAATAGCTCAGTATCTCAGAATTCAGAAATAAAAGTTACAACTCCTGAATATATGTGCATATTGTAAGAGCTTACAATCTAGGGACGTTTACAATAGGCCCCAATTTGATAACCCATGCTCTCGACTTCAATTCTCTGAGTTTGCACATTATAGTTAGTCCATATGGGGGAGGCATGATAATATTTGTCTTTTTGTTTCTGCCATTTCATTCAACAAATCGTCCTTAAGTTTCATTCACCTAGTTGCATGCCTCATAACTTCAACCCTTCTTGCAGCCACCCAGTAGCCCATTGTATGTATATACATACAGTGCCCCCTCCCTTCCCTCAGTTGTTGAACTCTTAGAACACCTCCTTGTGAATTGTGAACACTGCTGTGCAATTATCCATTCATGTCCCCGCCAGTGTGCAATTATCCATTCATGTCCCCGCACTCAGTTCCTCCAGGTATATACTGAGCAAGGGGTTGCAGGATCATACGGCAGCCCCACCCTTGCCTCCTGTGGAAACACCATGCTGCCCTCCAGAGGGGCTGCACCTCTCAGCATCCCTACCAACAGGGAATAGGTACATCTCTTTCTCCACATATTCTCTAGTATTTGCTTCTCTCTGTTCATTTTTAAACAGTTTTATTCACACATTATATCATCTAACCTAAGTAAATAGCCATGACTTTGCCCCCATAATCTATATGAAGACATTTCCTTACCTTCTGCAAAGAATTCATAACCTCCCCCATAAGCCCCATTTGTTGACATTTAGCTTTGGCATAATGCCTTTGTTACATTCAGTGGAAGCACATCACAATGTTCCTGTTGACTATAGACCCTAGCTTGCATTGACTGTACTTTTTCCTGTATACCATCCCATTTTCCATACCTTTCAATGCTGACATTCATTTGTTCTCCCTCATAAAAAATATTTTTATGTTTGTACATCTAATCACCATCATTCTCCACTCTAGATATTCCTAAGTTACACTGTCTCAGTTTTTATTGTCTGTCATTCCTTCTGGTTTAATACATGCACCCAGCCCTTCTCTCTCAACCATACTCACATTCAGCTTTATTCGGTGTACTTATTTTATTGTGCTGCAATCAGGTAGTATTGTGCTATCCATTTCTGAACTTTTGCTATCTGTCCTGTTGCACAATCTATATTCCTTCAGCACCAAATGCCCAATCTTTACCCTATTTCTATTTCCTGAAATTTATTTCTATTTCTATTTTCTTAACTTTAACTCTGAAAGTTCACTAATGTTAGTTCATATTAGTGAAACCATATAGTATTTCTCCTTTTGTTTCTGGCTAATTTCACTCAACTTAATGTCCTCAAAGTTCATCCACATTGTTCCTCATGACCTGATTCTGTCTTACAGCTGTGCAATGTTCCATAATATGTGTACAATACAGCTTGTTTAGCTACTTGCCGGTTGATGGACATTTGAGCTGTTGGCATCGCTTGGCAATCGTAAATAATGCTGCTATAAACATCAGTATGAAAATGTCTGTGTCCTTGCTCTCATGTCCTCTGAATTTATACCTAGTAATGTGATTTTCTGGATCATAAGGCAGATTCCTCAGCTTCCTGAGGAGTCGCCAAACTACCTTCCATAGCAGTTGTACCATTCTGCAGTCCCACCAACAGTAAATAAGTGTGCCTCTTTCTTCACATCCTCTCCAGCACTTTCCACTTTTTTGTTGTTGTTGTTGTTTGTTTGTTTGTTTGTTTGTTATAATGGCCATTCTAGTGGGTGTCAGATGATATCCCATTGTGGTTTTGATTTGCATTTCCCTAATAGCCAGTAAAGTTAAGCATCTTTTCATGTACCCTTTAGCCATTTGTGTTTCCTCTTCTGAAAAGTGTCTGTTTATGTCTTTTGTCCGTTTTTGAAATTGGATTGTCTTTTTCTTGTTGAGTTAAAGAATTTCTTTATACATTCTGGGTACTAAACACTTACTTGATATGTGGTTTCCAAATATTTTCTCCCATTCTGTAGGCTCTCTTTTTACTTTCCTGACAAAGTTCTTTGATGCACAAAAGTGTTTAATTTTGAGGAGATCGTATTTATCTATTTCTTTTTTCACTGCTCATTGCTCATATATGGGGATAAGGCCATAGGAAACCACCTCCTAAGACAAGATTTATAAGATATTTCCCTGTATTTTCTTCTAAAATTTTATGGCCTTAATTCTAATGTTTAGGTCTTTGATCCATTTTGAGTTAATTTTCATATAGGGTGTGAGATATGGATCCTCTTTCATTCTTTTTCATATGGATATCCAGTTCCCCAAACACCAGTTATTAAAGATGCTGCTCTGTCCCAAGTGGGGTAGTTTGACCACCTTATCAAAGATCAATTGTCCATAAATGAGCATGTTCTTGTTCACAAGCTGCTGGAATATGACATGCTAGAAACAGAATAGTTTTTAAAAGGGGGATTTTTTCTTTAAGGTGCATGACCTTGGAATTGAACCCGGGTCTTCTGTGTGGAAGATAAGCATTCTACCACAGAACCACCCATGAACCCCTAAAAAGGGGAATTTATTAAGTTGCAAGTTTACAGTTCTAAGGCTATGAAAATGTTCAAATTAAGGCAAGGCTATGAAAATATCCAAATTAAGACACCAATATGAGGTTACCTTCACTCAAGAAAGGCCAATGAAGTTCAGGGTTTCTTTCTCAGCTGAAAGGGCACATGGCAAAATCTGCTAGCTTTCTCTCGTGGTTTCTTGTTGCATGAAGCTCCCCCAGGGGCATTTTCCTGCTTCATCTCCAAACCACAATGGGATATCATCTGACACCCACTAGAATGGCCATTATAACAAACAAACAAACAAACAAACAAACAACAACAAAAAAAAAAAAGTGGAAAGTGCTGGAGAGGATGTGAAGAAAGAGGCACACTTATTTACTGTTGGTGGGACTTCTGTGTATAGGTCTTTTGAATCCTTAGTTAAATTTATTCCTAAATATTTTATCCATTTGGTTGTGATTGTGAGTGGATTTTTTTCTTGATTTTGGTCCTTAGATTGCCCATCACTAGTGCAGTCTCTGACTGCATGGACTCTAAAGCTTTTTCCAAAATGGTTCCCTCTTAAAGGACTCCAGTAAAGAACCCCACCTTGAATGGATAGAGACTCATCTCCATGGAAACCATCTAATCAAAAGTTACCACCCACAACTGGGTGAGTCACATCTCCTTGGATAATCAAAAAGTTCCCACCCAGAGATATTGGATGAAGATTAAAGGATATGGCTTTTCTGGGGTACACCACAGATTCAAAGCACAGAGAGGGCCTATTTCAGGAACTCAATTCAACTCCATTGATCAGTATATCTATCTTTATGCCAGTATCATGCCTTTTGACCACTGTAGCTTTGTAATATGCTTTAAAACCAGGTAGTATGAGACCTTTCACTTCATTTTTCTTTCTGAAGCTATTTTTTAGCTATCTGGGCACCTTGCCCTTCCAAGTAAATTTGGTTAATGGTTTTTCTATTTCTGCAAAGTAAGTTTTGGGATTTTAATTGGTATTGCGTTGAACCTCTAAATCATTGGGTAGAATTGACATCTTAATTATATTTAATCTTCCAATCCTTGAACATGATATGCCTTTCCATTTATTTAGGTCTTGCATGATTTCTTTTAGCAATTTCTTTTAGTTTTCTGTGTATAGGTCTTTTGAATCCTTAGTTAAATTTATTCCTAAATATTTTATCCATTTGGTTGTGATTGTGAGTGGATTTTTTTCTTGATTTTGGTCCTTAGATTGCCCATCACTAGTGTACGGAAACACTACTGATTTTGGGGTGTTGATCTTGTACCTTGCCACTTTGCTGTGCTCATTTGTTAACTCTATCAGCTTTGCTGTAGATTTTTCAGGATTTTTTATATGTAGTATCATGTCATCTGCAAACAGTGAGAGTTTTACTTCTTCCTTTCCAATTTGGATGCCTTTTATTTCTCTTTCTTTTCTAATTGCCCTGGTTAGAACTTCTAGCACAATGTTGAATAACAATGTGACAGTGGGCGTCCTTGTGTTCCTGATCTTAGTGGGAACACTTTCAGTCTTTCCCTATTGAGAATGAGTTAGCTGTGGGTTTTTCATATATTCCCTTTATCATGTTGAGGAAGTTCCCTTCTATTCCTATCCTTTGATGGGTTTTCATCAAGAAAGGATGTTGAATTTTATCAAATGCCTTTTCTGAATCAATCAATGATTATGTAGTTTTTCCACTTTGAGTTATTGATATGGTTTATTACATTAATTGATTTTCATGTGTTGAACCAGCCTTACATACCTGGAATAAATCCCACTTGGTCATGGTGTATTATTGCTTTAATGTGCTGCTGGATTCAATTTGCAAGTATTTTGTTGCGGATTTTTGTGTCTATATTCATTAAAGAAATTTGTCTGTAATTTCCTTTTCTTATAGTATCTTTATCTGGCTTTGGTATTAGGGTGATGTTGACTTCATAGAATGAGTTAGGTAGCTTTCCCTCCTCTTCAATTTTTTTTGAAGAGTTTGAGTAGGATTGGTACTAATTCTTTCTTGAATGCCTGGTTGAATTCACATGTGAAGCCATCTGGTCCTGCACTTTTCTTTTGGGGTAGCTTATTGATGACTGATTCAATCTCTTTATTCAATCTCTTTACTTTATTGAGGTTGTCTGTTTCTTTTCCAGTGAATATTGGCGGTTCATGCCTTTCTAGGAAGTTGTCCATTCCACCTATGAGCACATGGTTGCTCAATAGTATCTTCTCATTGCCTCTTTATTTCTGTGGGCTCAGTGATTGTATTCTCCTTTCCATTTCTGATTCTATTTATTTGCATCCTCTCTCTTTATTTTTTTATCAGCCTAGATAAGGGTCCATCGATTTTATTGATTTTCTAAAAGAACCAACATCTAGTTTTGTTGGTTTTCTCCATTGTTTTCATATCCTCAATTTCATTTTTTTCTGCTCTAATCTATTATTTCTTTCCTTCTGTTTGCTTTGGGAATAACTTTCTCTAGTTTTTCCAAGTGAACAGTTAATTCCTCAATTTTTGCTCTTTTTTCTCTTTTTTGTTTTTGGCATTTAAGGCAATAAATTTTTCTTTCAGCACTGCCTTTGCTGCATCTCATACATTTTGATATGTTGTGTTTTCATTTTCATTTTCCTCAAGATATTTGCTGGTGTCTCTTAATTTCTTCCTTGACCCACTGGTTGTTTAAGAGTGTGTTATTTAACCTCCACATATTTTTGAATTTTCTGGCCCTCTACCTGTTATTGGTTTCCAATTTCATTCCATTATGATCCAAGAAATTGTTTTGTATAATTTCAGTCTTTTAAAATTCATTGAGACTTGCATTATGACCCAGCATATAGTCCATCCTTAATAATGATCCATGAGCACTTGAGAAAAATGTGTATCCTGATGTTGTGGGATGTAATGTTCTGTAAATGTCTATTAAGTCTAGCTCATTTATCAATATGTTTTAACATATTTTTCCAAATCTGTTTCCTTTGTGATCCTCTCTCTAGATGTTCTTTTCATTGATGGGAGTGGGAAATTGAAGTCTCCAACTATTATGATAGAGGTGTCTTCTTCTCCCTTCAATGTTGTCAGTATTTGCTTCCTGTATTTTGGAGCACTCTAGCTTGGTACATAAAGATTTATGATTGTTACGTCTTCTTGTTGAATTGTTCCTTTCATTAATACATAGTGTCCATTTTTGTCTGTTTTAATTGTTTTACATTTGAAGTCTAATTTTTCAGATATTAGTATAGGAACCTCTGCTCTTTTCTCATTATTATCTGCACGAAATATCTTTTCCCAACTTTCACTTTCTACCTATTTTTGTCCTTGGGTCTAAAGTGAGTCTCTTGTAGACAACATATAGATGGGTCCTGTTTTTTAATCCATTCTGCAAGTCTATGTCTTTTGATTAGGGAGTTGAAGCCTGTTCTAGTTTGCTAGCTGCCAGAATGCAATATATGAGAAACAGAATGGCTTTTAAAATGGGGAATTTAATGAGTTGCTAGTTTACAGTTCTAAGGCCGAGAAAATGTCCCAATTAAAACAAGTCTATAGAAATGTCCAATCAAAGGCATCCAGGGAAAGATACCTTGGTTCAAGAAGGCCAGTGAAGTTCAGGGTTTCTCTCTCAAGTGAGAAGGCACATGGTGAGCACAGTCAGGGCTTTTCTCTCAGCTGGAAGGGCACATGGTGGACACAGTCAGGGTTCCTCTCTCATCTGGAAGGGCATATGGTGAATACGGCGTCATCTGCTAGCTTTCTCTCCTGGCTTCCGGTTTCATGAAGCTCCCGGGAGGCGTTTTCCTTCTTCATCTCCAAATGTCACTGGCTGGTGGACTCTCTGCTTCGTGGTGCTGCAGCATTCTCTGCTCTCTCAGAATCTCTCATTCTCCAAAATAGTTCCTCTTTTATAGGACTCCAATAAACCAATCAAGACCCACTCAAATGGGTGGAGACATGTCGTTCCTTAATCCAGTTTAACAACCACTCTTGACTAAATCACATCATCCAGGGAGATGATCTGATTACAGTTTCAAACATACAGTATTGAATAGAGATTATTCTACCTTTATGAAATGGGATTTTGATTAAAACATGGATTTTCTAGGGGGCATATTTCCTTTCAAACCAGCACAAAGCCAGTAACATTTAATGTTATTACTGTAAAGGCAGTACTTTCTTCTCTTATTTGTCTTTTGGATTTTATACATCCTTTAATTTCTTTCTTCTTTACCTTTTGCTGAGAAATCTACACATAGTCTTATTGGGTTTCCCTTGTATGTGATGGATTGTTTTTCTCTTGCTGCTTTCAAGATCCTCTCTTTCTCTTTGACCTCTGACATTCTAACTAGTAAGTGTCTTGGAGAATGCCTATTTGGATCTATTCTCTTTGGGGTGTGCTGCACTTCTTGGATCTGTAATTTTAGGTCTTTAATAAGAGTTGGGAAATTTTCAGTGATAATTTCTTTCATTAGTTTTTCCCTCCTTTTCCCTTCTCTTCTCCTTCTGGGACACCCACAACACGTATATTTGTGTGCTTCATATTATCATTCAATTCCCTAAGCCCCTGTTCAAATTTTTCCATTCTTTTCCCTATAGTTTCTGTTTCTTTTTGGATTTCAGATGTTCCATCCTCCAGTTCACTAATTCTAACCTCTGTCTCTTGAAATCTACCATTGTAGGTTTCCATTGTTTTTTTCATCTCTTCTACTGTATCTTTCATTCCCATAAGTTCTGTGATTTGTTTTTTCAGACTTTCCATTTCTTCTTTTTGTTCATTCCTTGCCTTCTTCATGTCTTCTCTCAATTTATTGATTTGGTTTTTGAAGAGGTTTTCCATTTCTGTTCGTATATTCAGAATTAGTTGTCTCAGCTCCTGTATCTCATTTGAACTATTGGTTTGTTCCTTTGATTGGGCCATATCTTCAATTTTCCTGGTGTGATTTGTTATTTTTTGCTGGCATCTGGACATTTAATTACCTTAATTAGTTTATTCTGGAGATTGCTTTCACTTATCTTACCTAGGGTTTTCTTGCTAGATGAGTTTATTATCTATCTGTTCATTGACCTTCAGTTCAGCTTTTTCTGGGCCTCTAGCTTAAGTTTTGTTTAACAGAGGGTAATTTTTCAGTTCTTATTTTCTTGTTTCTTGTCCTGCTTGTAAGGTGCCTTTTCCCTCCCTACCCTTAGGAGGGTCTACATAGGTATTACAGACTCCAGCCGGGTTTTCCCGGACTAAGCTGGCCTCCTTTCGGGGGGAAGGAATCACCTGCGTCAGTTTTCCCTGAGTGTGAGACCCGGCAGGTTGAAAGACTTTCCTGTGAAGTCTCTGGGCTCTGTTTTTCTTATCCTGCCCAGTATGTGGCGCTTGTCTGTCTGCGGGTTCCACCAGCAAAATATGTTGTGGCTCCTTTAACTTTGGAAGGCTCTCCCTGCTGGGGGCGTGGTGGAGACAGAGGAAAGGTTGTAGGCTGGTTTTAATGGCTTCAAATTGCAAAGCCCTGGGATCTGAATTCCTTGAGAGAGGGACTCCACTTGAGTTGCGCCTCACCCCTCCCATGGGGAAGGCCCAGGTGGCAGACAGCCCCGAAAGCAGCCTGCTTTGGCGTTTGGGGCAGTTGCAGCCTGTGCAATCCCGGCACTGAGTCCAGAGGCAACCAAGCCTCCACAGAAACAGCTGCAGAAGGCTCCATTTCGTCCCCTTTCCTCTCTTTCAGTCAGCCCAACAGGCGACCTCTGCCCCGATCAGTTTTGCCTGAGCTGGGGCCCACCCCTAGTAGTCAGAATTTGTCCATCAATGCCACCACCGGTGTTTGGTTGGACTCAGTCCCTGCTACTGTTGGAGATTCTTTCCTTTCCCTCCGGGAAGCCACCTGTGGGGGAGGGGCGCCGGTCGCCGGCCGCGGCTTGGTGAACTCGCTTTTCTGAGACTCACAGCCAGTCCGGGAAGCTGCCTGTGAGGGAGGGGCACCAGCCGCTGGCCACCGCGGCTTGGGGAAGCGCGCGCTGCTCGGGGAAACTCACAGCTGCAGAGACTCGCAGCCGGTCCAGCTGGTCCAGACTGGGGTACGCTGTGTGTCTGGTCTCTGCTGTGTCTCCAGGAGCTGTTCTGTACTGTTTCTGGTCACTTAGTAGTTGCTCTGGAGGACAAACTAAAATGCGCGCACCTTACCAAGCCGCCATCTTGGCCCCGACTCCCCATACCCTTCTCTTTTTTACCTTTTATTGATAGTCTCTATTTCCTCACTCTTCTCCAGACCTCTCTCACCTATCTTTTTCTATCTGCCGGTAGTTCTCCCTTTAGTAATTCTTGTAGAGCCAGTCCTTAGTCACAAACTCTTTCAGTTACTGTTTGAAAAATATTTTAATCTCTCCCTCTTTATTTATTTATTTTTTACATATGCAAGCACCAGGAATTGAACCCAGGTCTCTGGCATGGCAGGACAGAATTCTGCCACTGAGCCACCATCGCACCGCACTCTCCCTCAGTTTTGAAGGACAGTTTCACTGAATATAAAGTTCTTGGTTGGCAGTTTTTCTCTTTTAGAATCTTAAATACGTCATCCCACTGCCTTCTTGCCTCCATGGTTTCTCCTGAGCCATCCACACATAGTCTTATCGACCTTCCCTTGTATGTGATGGATTGCTTTCGTCTTGCTGCTTTCAAAATTCTCTCTTTGTCTTTGACATTTGATAATCTGATTACTAAGTGTCTTGGAGTATGTCTGTCTATTCTGTTTCCAGTACGCTGCACCTCATTGGATCTGTAATTTCATATCTTTCATAAGAGATGAGAAATTATCAGTGATTATATCCTCCATTAATCTTTCTCCACCTTTTCCCTTCTCTTCTCCTTCTGAGATACCCTTAACACATATAGCCATGCGCTTCATGTTGTCATTCAATGCCTTGAGACCCTGCTCGTATTTTTCTATTCTTTTCCCTATATTTTCTTTTGTGTGTTGGATTTCAGATGTCTAGTTCCCTAGACATCCCTAATCCTTCCTTCTGTCTTTTCAAATCTATTGTTGTAGATTTCCATTGTTTTATAATTTCTTCTATTGTGCCTTTCATGCCCATAAGTTCTGTAATTTGGTTTTTCAACTTTTGAGTTCTTATTTATGTTGACTGAATGTCCTCTTTATATGGGAGGACATTGACTTGATTTTTGATGAGATTTTGCATGTCTGTTCAAACATTCTGAATTAGTTATTTCAATTCGTGTATCTCATTTGAAATATTGGTTTGTTCCTTTGACTGGGCCGTAACTTTGATTTTCCTAGAATGACTTGTTTTTTGCTGGCATCTAGGTATTTGATTTCCTTAGTTACTTTATTCTGGAGGGTGTTGTCACTCTTTTCCCTAGAGTTTTCTTGCTAGATGGCTTTGTTCTCTATCTGTTCTTTGCATTCAATTCAACTTATTCCAGATCTCTAGCATATATTCTATTTTTTGATCAGAATTTTTCTGTTTCTTGCCCTGCCTATATGAAGCCTTTTTATTTTTGAGGAGGGTCTCCTCAGATATTATCGACCCATAAGATTTTCCTGGACCAGACAGGCTCACGTCTCAGGAGGAGAGAGTGGCTGACATCAGTTTTCCCTGAGGATGAGGCTGAGCAGGTTGTCAGACTTTCCCAGGAAGCCTTTAGATTCTGTGCTTTTCCTATCCTGCCCAGCACTTATCTGCCTGTAGTTTCCCACCAGTGTAAAGTGATGCAGTGCCTTTAATTTCAGTGGACTCTCCTTGTCAGGGGCATGGTTGAGACAGAGGCTGAGGTAGTAGGCAGATGTGCCAGTTTGAACCTATTATGGACTGCAGAAAAGCCATGTCCTTTAATCCACATTTAATATTGCTGGGTAGGATCCTTTGGATTGTTTCCATGGAGATGTAACCTACCCAATTGTGGGTGGTAACTTTTGATTAGATGGTTTCCATAGAGATGTGTCTCTACTCATTCAAGGTGGGGTTGCTTACTGGAGTCCTTTAAGAGGGAACCATTTTGGAAAAAGCTTTAGGGCCACAAGAACTGACAGAACAGAAAGAGCCCTAGAAAAGCCATTGAAGGAGCATTGAGAGAAAGCCAGCAGGCATTACCATGTGCCTTTCCAGCTAAGAGAGAAACCCCAAACATCATTAGCCTTCTTGAACCAAGGCATCTTTCCCTGGATGCCTTATTTTGGACATTTTTATAGTTTGCCTTAATTTGGACATTTTCACAGCCTTAGAACTGTAAACTTGCAACTTAATAAATTTCTCCTTTTTAAAAAACTGTTCATTTCTGGTATATTGCATTTGGCAGCTTACTACTAAAATAGCAGACCTTGATTCCTTCTGTTTTCCAGCCTCTGGGGCATAAATTCCTTGAAGGCAGGCCTCCACCTGAACTGGGCCTGCCCTCCTTTTCTTGGGGGAAGATATGCCCTTTAGGGAATTAGCCCCTTTCATCTGACTAGTTACTTTTTCTCCCAAACATGCCTTAGTTCCACCCTTACCTGGGGCAGTGCTGGAGCCTGAAAGTGCCTGCAGTTCTATCTAATGAGGTGTAAAGAAGTAAAAAAAAAAAAGCAAAAACCCTTTTCAGTGCCGGAACCCCACTCACCCAATTTGTCAATCAAGAGCTTGAGCTGGTACGTATCCCCAGGCTCTATTTGCCCCCCTGTTCTTGGGGACCAGCCTTTTTCCAGTACTTTGTGCTGACCAACTCAAAAACCCTCAGTTTTTTTTCTTTCCCCATCAGCTCCACATCCTCTCTGTTGGGACGAAAACTTCTCATTCCTTTAGTGCTCATTCCAGGTTTAACTGTGCTTGGGGCCTATTTTCAGTAGGCAGAACTTTTTAGTTAATTCTGCAGTTGGAGCTTGGTTGAGCTAAACCTTTGTTACTAGTAAAGCCTGTTTCCTTCCCCCTTGGGGAACCAGCCTGCCATGCCCAGAGATTAGGGATACTGATCCCCATGGCTTGGGAGATTTGCAGTTCTGTGTGGGATCTCAGCCATTCCACTTGTTCCAGACTGGTGTATGCTGTGTGTCTGGTCACTGATGTCCCCCCAGCAATTGTTCCATACAGTTTCTGGCCATTTCCTAGTTCTGGAGGATGAATTACATTCCACACCTCAATAAGCTGCCATGTTGCCCCCGCCTCAGTACCATGATGTTCTCATTACCGTGGCTTTGTTATAAGTTTTGAGATAGGAAGTGTGAGTCCTCCAACTTTGTTTTTCTGCAATATGGCTTTGACTATTTGGAACCCCTTACCCTTCCATATAAGTTTGATGATTGGCTTTTCCAATTATGGACAGAAGTCTGTTGGAATTTGGGGGTGATTGTGTTGATGATTATGTGGTGGTTTTTTAATTCATTTTGTTAATGTGGCATATTATATTAAATGAATTTCATAAATTGAACCACTCTTGCATACCTGGAATAAATCCCACGTGACTATGGTATATGATTATTTTATTTCTTCAAGGCCTGTGGTAATGATCCCCTCTCATTTCCAATTTTACTTATTTGCATCTTCTCTCTTTTTGTCAGTCTAGCCAAGGGTTGTTGATTTTATTGATCTTCTCAAATAGCTAACTTTTGGTTTTATTAATTTATTGTTTTTTGCTGTTGTTCTCTATTTCATTTATTTCCACTCTAATCTTGTTATTTCTTTCCTTCTGCTTGCTTTGGGATTAATGTATTGTTCTTTCTCTAGTTTCTCTAGTTGTTCCCACTACACCCAGTGACTTAACAAAAGTTAGGTCTTTTGTTTTAACTCTTTCTTTCTTTTTAATGTAGGCCGTTAGGGCTATAAATTTCCCTCTCAGTATTGCCTTCATTTTATCCCATAACTTTTCAAGTGTTGTGTTCTTGTTTTCATTCCTCTTGAGATATTTAACTGATTTCTCTTGCAATTTCTTCATTGTCCTGTGTTATTTAACCTACATGCATTTGTGAAATTCACAGTTCTCTGCTTATTATTGATTTCCAGCTTCACTTCATTATGATCAAAGGAAATGCTTTTTATAATTTCAGTCTTTTAAAATTTATTAAGACATGTTTTGTGTCCCAGTATGTGGTCTATCCTGGAGAATGTTCCATGAGCACTTAAGAAGAATGTATATCCTGCTATTTTGAGGTACTGTTCTGTATATGTCTGTTAGGTATAGTTCATTTATTACATTATTTAGGCTCTCTCTTGTCTTATTGATGCTTCGTTTAAATCTTCTATCTATTGGAGAGAGTGGTGTGTTGAAGTTTCCCACTATTATTGTAGAGACATCTATTACTTCCTTCATTTTCACCAGTGTTTGCCTCCTGTACTTTGGGGCACCTTGATTAAGTGAATAAATATTTATGATTGTTATTTCTTTTTGGTGAATTCCACCTTTTTTTAATATATAGTGCCCTTCCTTGTCTCATAACATTTTTTAATTTAAAGTCTATTTTGTCTGATACTAGTATAGCTACCCCAGATTTTATGTTGTTTTGTTACTGCTTTCATGGGATATCTTTTTTCATTCTTTCACTTTCAACCTATTTGTATCTTTGTATCTAAAATGAGTCTTTTATAAACAGTATATACATGGATCATGTTTTTTAATCCATTCTGCCAATCTGTCATTTGATTGCAGAGTTTAACATTAACATTCAGTACTATTACTATAGAGACTGTACTTGTTTCAACTATATTATCCTTTGGCTTTTATTTATTAGATCTGTTTTTTTTTTTTTTTTTTTGGCTCCCTTTTTATCCTTTTAATTCCCTTACTAATATTCTTCATTTCTGTACCTTCCTCCAGACCTCTCTCTCCTGTCTTTTCTTTTCAGCCAGGTAGCTTCCTTTAGTAGTTCTTGTAGGGTAGGTCTCTTGTTAATGAACTCTCTCAGCTTCTGTTTGTCTGTGAGTATTTTAAAGTCTCCATTTTTGAAAGATAGCTTTGCTGAATAGAGCATTCTTGGCTGAAAAATTTTGTCTTCTAGTATCTTAAATATATTGTACCACTGCCTTCTCATCTCTATGGTGTCTCCTGGGAAACCAGGACTTAGTCTTACTTGACTTCCCTTCGATGTGGTGAATCGCTTTTCTCTTGCTGTTTTCAGAATTTTCTCCTTTTTGGCACTTGACAGTCTGGTTAGTATGTATCTTGGAGTAGGTCAATTTGGATTTATTCTATTTGAAATATGTTGGGCTTCTTGGATTTGTATATTTATGTTTGTATTGGGAAATTTCCACTAGTATTTCCTCAAATATTCTTTCTGGTCCTTTCCCCTTCTTTTATTCTTCTGGGAAACCAATGATGTGTGTTTGTGTGCTACATGTTGTCAATCATTTAGCTGAGATCCTGCTTACCTTTTTCAATTTTTATCTCTATTTGTTCTTTTGTCTTTTTGAATTTGGGTGCTCTGTCTTCTACCTCACTGATCCTTTCTTCTACCTCTTCAAAGCTACTGTTGTGTGTCCCTAGTATATTTTAAATTTCATCTACAATATCTTGTACTTCCATAAAGTCTGTGATTTTTTCAATTCATTCTTTCAAATTCTGTATGCTCACCTAGTGTCTTCTTAATATCCTTTATCTCTTTGTGAATATCTTCCTTCATCTTCTTGAGTTTATTTAAGAGATTTCCTTGAATATCTTTGATTAATTGTTCCAAATTTTGTGTCTCCTCTGACTTTTTAATTTTTTCCTTTGACTGAGCTATATCTTCCAGTATTTTAGTATACCTTGTGATATCTGATTATCAGGTTATCTTGGTGGTCTATTCTAAAAGTCAGTTTCTTTCTCTTGTCTAGGATTTTTTCGTTACTTGTGTTTGTATTAGGGCATTGGCTTGGAGCATCAGATGGATCATCAGTATTTCCCAGTCAAAACATGGCTGAGTACCCATGCAGGGGGTGTAGACCAGCTCCAATGGGCCTGGGACACAGTCTGGAGAGGTTTCAAAAAGCACTACTTTTCTTCCCTGGCACTTCCTAGCCTGCTCAGCAGATGGCACTTTTTAGAGTCCAGCAACATGTGGCCAGATGGGGCTGAAACTGGAGAATCCTGTTTTCTCACTTTGCTAGTCAATATCTGGCTCAGTGTTGGGCTACATTCCCCTCTTGGGCTGGAGGGTTTCTGCAGTTACCCAAGTTCACAGCTGATCTCCAGGCAAGAAATTGGCTGCTCACTGCTGCTTCCATTGAGGTGGGATGGGCACCAGGAGCCCTGGATGGAGTTACAGTCTCTGCCCACATTTTTCTCAGACTTTTTGTCCTGCACTAACTGGGTGTTGGAAAATCCTCCCCTTTTCCCGTCCTTTAGGTCCCCAAATAGTTGATTTGGACAGCTTATGCCTGGCCACTTGCTGCTTTGGGGAAAAAGTAAGTTCTACCATTCCCTCCCTAATCCTCCATTTTGAAACTCCTTCTTGGAGCCCTTTTGTACTCTGCACTCCTCCATGGCTTGTGTCTTGCCCTATACCTCTGTGGGCTTGGGTCTCTGTGTCTCAATATACATGAGGACCTACCTCACTGCTGAGAGATTTTATAGTTTATGTCACTTGTGGGAGGTGGGAGAGATCCCAGTCACTGCTTCTGGGTACTTCCCACACTATGTGGGACTGAGTGACAGGAAGAGAAGAGGACTAGCTGGTCTGGGATGGAAAATTCCTACCAGATATTTTTCTTTCTTCAATTTTGCATTGTGGGATCCTTCTCCAGTCTTTACCTTCCTCCAGAAATCTGACCAAGTAAGATTTGTCCTTTTTTTCACTCAATCTCTGGGGAGAGGTTTTCAGTAGATGTCTTATGTCACCACATCAGTCTCTAGTCTATATATTATTTTAATATGCTATGGATTCAATTTGCTAGTATTTTGTTGAGGATTTTTGCATCTATATTCATAAAAGATATTGGTATATAATTTTCTTTTGTTGTTGTGTCTTGATCTAGCTTTCATATGAAGTTGATATTGGCCTGATAGTGTGAGTGGGGGAGTGTTCTCTCCTATTCATATTTTTGGAAGAGTTTGAGCAGAATTCAAATTAATTCTTCTTGGAATGTTTGACAAAATCCACTTGTGAATCCAGCTAGTCCTGGGCTTTTTTTGTTGTTATTGTTGGAAAGTTTTTGATTACTAATTTAATCTCCTTTCAATTATTGGTTTGTGGAGAGCTTCTATTTCTTCTTGAGTCAGTGTAGGTAGTTTTTGTGAGAAATTGTTTATAATTATTATGTCTTCTTGTTGACTTGACCTATTTATCTGTATTTAATGATCTTTTCTGTCCCTCATAACAGTTTTTGACTTAAAGTCTATTTTATCTGATATTAGAAGAGCTACCCCCAGTTCTCTTACTATTTTCATGGCATGTTGTTTCCTATCCTTTCACTTTCAACCCACTTATGTCTTTGAATTTCAAGTGAGTCTCTTGTAAAAAGTATATAGTTGGGTCATTTTTTTAAAATCCAAATTCCCAATCTATGTCTTTTGACTGGAGAGTTCAATCCATTTGCATTTAAGGCAACTACTGATACTGCAGGACATTTTTCTGCTTTTTGGTATTTTGTCTTTGTATGCCTTTTTTGCTCTCAGCCCTTCCATTAATGCCTACATTCATATTTATTCATTTTTTTGTATTGTACCATTTTGGGTCTCTTCTCATTTCTTTCTGAATATATTTTACCAACTTATCTTCAATAATATACACATGCACTGTTCCTTTACCCTCAATCACCCTTCTTTTTTTTTTCACTTGTTACAAATTGTCTCTTTGTATTATACGTCTAAAACCCCAGATTTAGCATTAATTCTTATACATTTTCCTTTTAGCATCTATAAAAAGTAAAAAGTGGATTTACATACCCAAAATATAATACCATATTGGTGGCATATATAATTACCCACATGGTTACCTTTACCAGTTGTCTTTATTTCTTTATGCCACTTTAATACACTGTCTAGGGTCCTCCTTTCCTTTTAGTCTGAAGAACTTCCTTTAGCATAGCTTTTAAGGCCAGTCTAGTAGATATGAACTCCCTCAGCTTTTGTTTATCTGGGAATGTCTTAATTACTCCCTCATTCTTGAGGGAAAGTCTTGCCAGATATAAAATTCTTGGTTGGCAACTGTTTTCTTTTAGCACTTTAAATATTTCATCCCACTATTTATTACAAATATTTCTTGTTTCTGATGAGAAATCATCACTTGTTTTGTTGCGATTCCCTTATACATTACTCATTGCTTTTCTCTTGTAGCTTTCAGAGCTCTCTCGTATTTTTTCATTGGACAATTTGATTGCTATGTGTCTGCTAGGTTCTCTTTGAGTTTTTCTTGTTTGGGGTTCATTGGGATTCTTGAATGTGCATGTTCATGTCTTTCATTAAATTTGAGGATTTTTTTTAACCATTATTTCTGTGAATAGTCCTTCTGCCCCTTTCTCTCTTCTCCTTCTGGGACTCTCATAAAGCATATATTGGCATCTTTGAGCATGTCCTACGGATCTCTGGGCATCTGTTTATTCTTTTTTCTTTCTAGTCCTTGGCCTGAATCATTTCAGTTATCTTGTCCTTGACATTACTGATTTGTTCTTCTGCCACTTCCAATTTGCTGTTGAAACTAAAATTTTTCATTTTAGTTATTGTTTTCAACTCCAGTATTTCTGTTTGATTTCTGTTGAGACTCTCAAAGAGATGCCCATATTATTCATTCATTGTTTTCCTCATATCCCATAGTTCTTTCTCTGTGTTTTCCTTTATGTCTTTGAGTGTATTGAGGATCTTTTTCTTTTTTTAATCTCTAACCAGTAAGTTCAAAGTTGGTCCTCTTCAATGATGGTTGCTGAATTTTTTCTTGTTTCTGTTTGTTTTGATAGGCCAACGTGGTAGTTTGAAGTTGAATGGACTCCAGAAATTATCATGTTTTAAAAACTAATCTGTTCTTATGGGCGGGATGTTTTGAGTTGGTTATTTCAGTTCAGGCATGCCCCAGTGGGTCTTAATCTTCTTACGGAGTCCTTTATAAGAGATGAAATTCAGAGAGGCTGAGAGAGAAAAGCCAGAAAAGCTGAGAGAGAAGGTCCCGCAGAAAACAGAGAGGAACCACAAAAGCATAAAGGAAGACACTGAAGCCAAAAACTGGAAGCAACAAAACCCAGGAGAGAGGGGAGAGACCAGCAGACATTGTAAGGTACTTTGCCATGTGACAGAGGAGCTGAGGCTCACCTGTAGCCAGTCTTTGGGGAGAAAACATCACCTTTTGATTCCTTGTTTTGGACATTTTCATGGCCTCAGAATTATAAATTTGTAAGTTAAAAAATCCCTATTGTAAAACCCAAGACATTTCTGGTATATTGCATCTCATCAGCTTTAGCAAAGTAAAACAGCCATCATTTCTTGTTTCTTTGTTTGTCTTGTACTCTTTTATTGCATATTGTACATTTTAGTATTTTAAAGTGTTAACTCTGGAATTTATTTACTGAGCTGTTTGTTCTTTTAAATTTGTACCTACCTAACGATATGGCAGAAAATTTCTTGAATGCCAGGAGTTAATCAAATCAAACAAACCGAAACAAAAAAACACTTTACAGTGTCTTGCAAATTGGCTCAGCTTTGACTAATGGTCTTCTTCAGAGCTTAGCCTGCTTTTCAGATCAGCCTGAGGGAAACATGAAGGGCACTGTCTTCTCTGTCTTATGTGATCTTGCCTGAGACAGGGAGCCTGCTTCTTTTCCTGGGCTGTGCTTGCTAGAGGTCTTAGGAATTTCCCCATTTGCAATTTTTATGAGTGGCATGAACATCCCCTCTACTCCCTTTGAAATAGGCTTTCACCTCCTCCTCGGTATTCTCTTGAGTGATTTAATGCAGGTAGTCCTTTGCCCCCAGGCCACTTTAACCTTAATTGCTGCTATACTGTCCCAGCTCTCTGCAAGTTGCTTCTCTGCTTTCAGGACAAAGTGGGGGTGGGTGGGGAGGGAGGTTAGGGAGATGGGGGAAAGTTGGGACTCAAGACAATTTCCCTGCCTCAGTCTGTCAGGTTACCACCCAATAGATTGACATGGACATATATGCACCCCAGTGTGCGTACCTGGCCACTCTGCTCACTCTTGAATGGGGCCAGGACCCCACAATCAGAGCACAAGCTGCTCCACTCAGCATTGCAGGGAGGATGAGGGACAGGCCAGCAAAGCCATCAGGAGGTTCTTCAGTGGCGTTTGAAGCAGCATTTGCTTGATTCAGCACTTGCTCAGTTAATATTGCCTTTTAACTATTTTCCATACTTCCGAGAAAGTACTTATCATTCCTTTGCTCCAGTCCCCACAGCTGCCTGCCACAAGGCTGGAGGAAGGACATAGCCACTGCTGGAGGAGTGAAACTCATCGGTATTTATCACAATTTACCAACCACTTTGTCCCACTCCTCCCTGAATGCAACACTAGACTCTGGAATTTTAAAATAGTTGATTTAGACAGTTCCTTCCAGCTTAATAGTTGTTTCTATGGAGGGACTGATTTCCTGGAGTTTCTTATTCTGCCATCTTCCCACCATCATGTATTCCTCTTGCTGTCTCTTCCATTTTAGAGTCTCTGATTGCTTTCCTTTATTATTTTTTTCCCTGCCCTATCTGCCATAATTATCAAACAGATAATCATCCTTAATTTTTTCCAGTTGTGCCACCATATCAATGTTCTATCATTTTCCATTTTCCTGGGACATTTCCCAGGTCCTTTGTCCTTCTTACCCTGGGTTGGGTGTTCTCCAGGGCAGCTGAGCTGTCAACCTAATTGTCTGAAATGCCTTTTAAAAATCGGCAATCATCTGAAACAAAAATAGCTATTACCAACATTTTAAGCCATCTTTTTTTTTCTAAGGATAAATTAATTTGGCTCACCGCTTTATTCATCCAAACGTTACCAGACAAAGGCTGTGGATTCTTTTGTCGGATGCACTCAATAACAAATTCCTGAGACACCAGGGTTTCAAAAAGAGGTAGCGTTTCTTAGTAGGTGCAGAGTAGGAGAGCAGATGGCCTAACAGCCCAAAGTCTGTCTCCTGGAGTTTAGGGGGTTCAAGGCTTTTAAGGATTTTAGTAAAGGGAGATGAGGTCATATCAAACAGCAAGTTCAAAGCAGAAAAGGAGATAGTGTTATCATTATCATTTCAATAGGAGAACATAAACTGAAAGGAGGGGAGGCAGAGCTGTCATTTCAGTACTAAAGGTATAAACTGAAAGAAAGGGAGACAAGCTCTCTTTCAATAGCAGAGTCTAGATAGTATGATTTGCAAATGTCTGGGGCCGAAATTAGTTAATGGCTGGCTTCAAATTCTTTATTAATCTGAGAGCCTTTGACCTACAAGAAAATGACCAGATAAAGGGAATAACCTATCACCAGTCACAAAGGCACAAGATAAGGGCTTTTACAATCATTTCAGATATCAGGGCAGCTGAATTACAGTTTAGGGATTTCCGATATTCCCTTCTATTTACTCCAATATACCAGAAAACAAAAAGGAATACGATTCAGTAATCAGAATCATCCCTTAAATCCTAATATATCAGTTACATAAAGTCATTTTGCCAAATGTCTTTGATCTTGAAATGCCTGAGGGGAATTGAAACTTTGCCCAGCACACATGTATTTGACATTATCCATGTCCAAGACAGAGTTTTAGTGGTGTAGGTATTCCATTCAGTTTCCTCTTTCTGGAACACTCCTCTCACAATTTCTCTCCTTGTACTTCTTTCCCTGGTTAACTGTGTGTCCTTCAGATTTTAGATAGCCCTCCCAACTCCAAGTGAGGTGGCCCCACACGACCTCCTGAAAACACCCTGTACATTCCCTATCTTAACATTTATGTTCAATTGTGATTACTCGTTCGACATTTTACCCTTCAAATATGTAAGTTCTACAAGCGCTATAGGAGGATACTTGTGTATTTGAACTAAATCCATGTCTGACAAATCGTAAGTCTGAGTATTAGACCAAATTAAGGAGTAAATTAATGAATTCTTAGATGTGTAAGCATGGTTCTTGCCAAGGAAATTATAATCTAGAAGAGAGAATACTGTAGACCAACAACTCTTCTTTACATTATTAAGAGTGTAGTACATAGGTAGGAAAAGTGCAATGGGAATCCAGGAGTGGGAAGTTCCAACGTACAACCCACAAACTATTAAAACCAGTCTTAAAGGATGAGGAATGGGGGAGACAGAGCACAGGAATCAAGGGTGGAAAGCTCTAGAACAGGTCACACGTGTTCAGAGTATTGCCATCTGGAATTTGCCAATCAGTCCATGGGTACCGTTTGCAATACGATCATGATTGTGCTTTTACTTTTGGCATGTATTAACCTGCTGATGTTTAATAAATGGCAAGCTCTTATCAGTGCTGTGCAGCTCTCTCCATTGGTGAGGTATCTGTCTCCCTTTTCCACTGTACTTGCCATGACCTACTTTTCATTAGGAATGGGGGGGGGGGCAATGGCTGGGGAAGCATGTGGAGCTGCAATCCTCAAACTTCAGTTTATATACAAATCCCCTGGAAAATGCAGATTCTGATTCAATAGGTCTGGGGTGGGGCCTGAGAATTTGCATTTCTAGCTAGCTCTCAAACAGCACTTCCCAGTCCGCTCCACACTACGCGAGTGGCAGGACCTGGGACGGGAGCTCTAGCGATGGACTAAGGAGCCACCACAGTTTGAGTTGTAGCATCCTTACCAACCGGAGAGGCGCTTTATGGTTCAGCTATCCGGTGATTTCCAGCCCCCTCCCCCGCCCAACTTGTCCCTGTCCTTGGTCTTACTTATTTACAGCTGTTCTGGGTTATATTGATGATTCTTTTAGTTATATAATCCAGTCTATGCGCATCCTGGTCAAATTGTCTAGCCTCCTCTGGAACTGAAGATGGCGCCACAATTTCAGTCTTAAGCATCCTCTAGTTCCAAAACTGTTCATCTTTGCAAGGGAAAAAGCATTTCCTACCTCCTCTGAGTGTGACATCTCAACTCTCTGGCCTGAAACATGCCCAGAGATGACAAGTCACTTTGCAGATGGAACGTATTTTTTTTTGGCAGTTTTGGAAAACCAGGTTGGATAAAGGTTGTCAATAACCTTTTCTTAAAGCCTATTTAGCTCTTTATTTAAAAAGTTTATTTGAATTTTGTATATTCAAGGTGAATTATAATTTCACAATTCCTGGATTTTTTTTTTTTTTAGTATTTTTATTTCCCCCACAAAAAGTGTTTTTTTAATTGTGAATTATTGACATAATAAAATATACTAATAGAATTTAGACTAGAAAGAACTGAAGCACTCTAGATCAATTAGCTCACTTTGATGAAAGAGAAAATAGGCTTATTACTTTTCTTAAACTGTCTGGAAGTAGGTTCTATTCCTTGTAAGAGGAAGACTCGACATATTTATATGTGACAAACCTCTTGGGGATTGTGCATTTATAGGTGGAAGATATTATCTATTTTTACGTATTCTTGTTGGTTTTGTACTGGCTTCAGATCAGGCTCCGTTCTGACTTTCTCTCCTAGGGCTGGGACTGTCCCATTTGGGTCTACAGCTGCTCTAAGCCTCTCATTGCAGTAAATAATACCCACATCTTGCTGATTGGGGTAGTTAATAGATTAAGCCAGTGGTTCTCAAACTTTATCAGGTATTGTAATAGCTTGAAAGGCTTAAAGCATATATTGTTAATTCAGTAAGTCAAAGGTGGGGCCTAAGAATGTGCTTTTCTAACAAGTTCTCTGGCAATGCAAATGCTGCTGCTCTTGGGACCCCACTGTAAGACCAGTGGATTAAGCTCACATTGGAACAAAGCAGTGTGTTGGCAGCAGCCATGGAAACGAATTTTTTTCATGCAATCAGATGTGCATACAAAGATTTCATCTTTGCCACCAAAGTTTAAAGTTTCCTTTAGAAACTGATAGTGTGGCTTAGCTGTCCATAGGGAAGAAAAGAGGATATTTAAAATGTGGACAGTGTGGGAGTAGGCATAGAGGAAAGTGCAGCAGGAGGTGAGGATGGCAGAGAGGCCTGGGGTCTGCCTGACAGAGTGGCAGACCAGCACTTGGTCTTCAGGAAAGAGAAGGTCCCTGCTCCACCTTTCACCAAAGTCCCTCACCATAGCCGACGAGTGAAATTCCACTGTTGTTCTCATGCCTTTTATTTTAAAGCTGTGACTCCTGGTAAAACATATGAGTCATTGGCACCTTAATATGAATTGTTTTTCTTTTTAAATTTATTTATTAATTAAAAAAATTAAGAACAAACAAAAACATTAAACATTAACATATAATTCTGTTCTACATAAATATTCAGTAATTCTCAATATCATCACGTTGTTGCATATTCATCATTTCTTAGAACATTTGCATCAATTCAGAAAAAGAAATAAAACAATAACAGAAAAAAAAGATTATACATACCATATCCCTTACCCCTCATTTTCATTTATCACTAGCATTTCAAACTAAATTTATTTTAACATTTGTTCCCCCTATTATTTATTTTTATTCCATATGTTCTACTTGTTTCTTGACAAGGTAGATAAAAGGAGCATCAGAGACAAGGATTTCACAATCACACAGTCACACTGTGACAGCTATATCATTATTCAATCATCCTCGAGAAACATGGCTACTGAAACACAGCTCTACATTTTCAGGCAGTTCCCTCCAGCCTCTCCACTACATCTTGAATAACAAGGTGATATCTACTTAACGCATAAGAATAACCTCCAGGATAACCTCTCGACTCTGTTTGGAATCTCTCAGCCATTGACACTTTGTCTCATTTCACTCTTCCCCCTTTTGGTAATATGAATTGTTTTAACGTTCCTTCTTTAGTTGGAATGTGGAATGATGTCTTCTGAAAAATTAATATATGTTTTTTCCCTGGTATGTCCTTTCACTCTTGACCCTCTCCCCATTCAGGGATACGGAAGCTGAAAGTGGAGAAAAGAAGAGTTTCCTCTGGTTTAGAACAATCTGAATGACAGGGATAGGACTTAGACAAAAAATTTAAAGAATAACGTGACGATGAGTAGGAGCGAAGCTTCACCATCATAGCACACCAAGCTCAGCCTAGGGAAGGATTTCCCAGGCTGGATAGTGGGGATGGGACGATGATTGGATCTAGAAGGTAATGACAAAAGAGATGGGCACTGGGGACTTAAACATCCTCCAGGGAAAAAGAGGATGTTCAGGGAGAATCACCAAATTGCTTGGGGTGGCTTTTACTACTTGTGGGAAAGGCACCTGTATTAAAAATTAAGTCAAATATCAGGGGGGTTACAATTATCGTGTGCCAGTTTGAAGCTGCTGTGTACCCCAGAAAATGCTATGTTCTTTTAATCCATTCTGTGGGTATAGACCTTTTGATTTGGTTGTTTCAATTGAGATGTGATCCACCCAGTTCAAGGTTGGTCTTAAACTTTTACTAGAGTCTTTTATGAGAGGATAAAGGACACAGAAAAAGCCCGGAGAGCTCACAGAGAAACACCCTGGGAAGTGTGGAGAGAGCTTAGATAAAATTTTAAAAAGCCTCCAGAGGAGCTGACAGAGGACCCACAGAGGAACCCAGGAGAGAAGGTCTAGCAGATGCCATGAGTCTTTCCATGTGACAGAGGTGTTCCAGATGCCAGCAGCCTTTCTTCAGAGAAGGTATCATCTTATTGATGCCTTAGTTTGGACAATTTCACAGTCTAAGAACTGTAATTCTCAAGCTAATAAGTCCCCGTTGTTAAAAGCCAGTCTGTTTCTGGTATATAGCATTTTAGCAGCTTTGGCCAACCAAAACACATTGTGTGTATGGATTATATAACCTCATTTGTACCTCTCTGGAGGCCTTGTGGAGGTTATGTCATAAGACCAAGTATCTAGAGTACAGAATGGGATGCTGAAGGGAAGGTGGCCTGGGCAGGGCAGGACTGAGCAGGAGGTGCCTGGTATGTGGGCATGTCTGTGATGAAAAACCAGGCCAGCCACCAAGGAATTGAATACTTTGCTCTGAAAGCTGAGGAGGCTGTGGCAGGAAGGGCTAGTGTCAGTTCACACTCACCTCCTCCCTGAAGCCTTTACTGCATCCCCACAGGAGAACATGGCCCACCTTGGAATGCTGGAGAGCTGGTGGCAAAGGGACTGTGAAGGAGAGCTGATGCAGAAGCATCTGATGCAGGGCCTGGGGTCACTACTGGTCAGGAGAGATAGAAGCCAGGAAGAAAAAGCTAGTCATGGAGTGGGGGAGAGCTAGGGCAAGCTGTTATCCATTGGCATCTCATCCTCTGTCTTCACCTCCTCTAACCTTGATGACCCTCAGAGTAACAGCTGCTGTCTCACTTCTACTATTCAAATCTTGTGCAAACTTCTTTTTTGTCTAACTCTGATCTGAAAAAAATGTAGGGAAGAGTATTCTGTAGTTCCAGATTAGCCACGTTAGCATAGTGAAAAAAAAACCCAAAAAACTATTGGAGTGTTGAAAATAGTAATCATAGAAACATACTTTCACATTTAGTAGTGGAAAGGACAGGGACATTGAATGTTCTTTTGTAGGACATTATAAGCTTACATTTTAGGGAAGCTCTTCCTCTACATTTGTACTGCATGGTCAACGCTTATACAGTGTCAATTAGGATGTATTTCACTACGAGTAAAAGAAACTGCTTAAACAGTTCATTGGCTTATGTCCAATGAAAACTCTATGGGGATAACTTCGACAAGCCCCTTGATCCAGCACCTTGGTGATGGCATAAAAATCTAGTTTCTTTCCATGACTCTGTCCCACTTTCCAATACGTCAGCTCCACTGAAGTCTGTTCCCTTCGTGCTCTCACGACGATTCCCAGTAACGCCTGGGGCTGCATGCTGCTTCACTGTGTTCGCTGACAGGAAGCGCATCCCGACATCCCCAGAGAGAAAGCTCTGAGAGCTATTCTTCCTAGACTAGGTTAGATCGGGTGCCTCCCCCTCAATCAGTTGAAGCAGCCACAAGAAGGAATGTGCTGACTGGCAGCCAGCTCCAGCTGGTTCACTTCTGGAAGCTTTTCCTGGACTATGCCAGCACAGTGGGAAGTAAAAACTGTGTGTGGCCCAGCTCAGGGTCAGCAGCCTCGTTTTTCACCTCTAGGGAGACTCCTCCTTCTATACAGTTGACAGAACAATGTTGTTCTGCTGTATCTTATTTGCAATAAAACAAAGTGGGGCCTCTAAGCAAGGGGAAAAAGTGTCCACTACAAGCTCCTGAGTGGATGCCATATTATGTTGCAACAGTAATGAATCCTCTCAGGAAACCACTGGAGAAAAATCACCCACCTTAAATATGCATGTCACAGAACAGGCAAAAAAGAATGTTTGGGAATGAGTTTATTTACTTTTTGATGACCAGCGATAGTTGTTTATTTAAGAGGTAGGTACTTAGATTATAGACCATCAGCTGTAACTAAGGAAGAATGACTTTGGGTTTCCCAAATATTAGCTTCTTATATATCATCAAACTTGGACGATAATTTAAGGTGGTGAAATCTCTCCTCAAAGCACGAAAGTTTAGTATACTAACTTTCAATTCAAATTCGGAATAATCCAAATTCCGTAGATTATGAGGCCACGGAAATACACAACACTATGATTATTCTTGGCAGAGAAAGCAGTAGCCTTATAGAAATGGCTGAACTCTGTGGGCTAAATTGAGGGCCAGAACAAGAAAATATAATTGGGCCCACTGCAGGGTAGTCGTTCCTGGATACTTGCCAACAATTTTTAGTATGTTCCATTGCCAAGTATGGTGTTGATTTTGGCAGCAGCTGTTTAGCCTCAGCGATAAGGAGAGGTGCAGTAAACTGAAGAGTGGTTAGAAATTGCAGAACCTTTCAGATCACTGCAGTTCTGCTTCATCAGGTTTATAATGAATTTCTTCCCTATGACAAACAGCTAGACACCTCGTTTGTTCCCAGACCTGCTTTCACACCACCAGTATTTCCTTCGGTGGGATAATTCAAATTCTGTAGATTATGAGGCCATGGAAATATATAACACTATGATTATTCTTGGCAGAGAAAGCAGTAGCTTTATAGAAATGGCCGCTCAGGCCCTCTCTCTGGAGTTCCTTCTGCCCTGTCGTGTGGTGCACTCGCTGTGTGTCCCTGTAGTCTTCAAGAGACTGGGAATCCAAGACAATGGCCAAAGATGCTTCTTTGAGGGCATGTTCCACGCGGAATCTTCTTTCAACTCCATTGCAAATGCTTTCCCTATGTCTCTGGCACAGAAGAGCATTACAATGGTGGAAGATTAAATCTTTCCAGCATCAACAGATTGATTATGACAAACAAGCAAAACCAAGCAAAGCAGCCAAGCACTAATCTGTTTCCCTTAATTTCTCTAAATTGCTGCCATCTTTTCTTTCAGGCTTCTATTTTTATGACAACTTTGTAGATTTGCTTTGCCCACTCTTCCTTAGAAAGTGGTATTTTATCAAACATTTTATGCATAGAATTTTATTGGCAATGCTTAGAATTCTTTGAACTCTAACAATATAGTGACAGAAGAAAGCTCTTCTGATGAATTCCATTTGCACTTGAATTGAGGACTCCTGTTTATATTAGAGAGGGAGGTGATAAAGTCTAAGCAACATAAACCATGATTAAGACCCCTATGAGTGCGCACCTTAGGGAACTGTAAACATGAGCTAGACCCAGTCCCTGCCTGCAAAGAACCCCATCTAGTTTTATGCTTTTCATGAACTCTAGAGACCCCGTATCACTTATATCTCTCCCTAGGCTTTATATTATATTGTCCTTTTCAACATATTTCAAGAGAATAATCCAAAGAATTTTTCTTCCTTTCTCCTCCCCAATCTTCATTCTTAACTCAAACTAATGCCCATGGAAGGGAAAAATCACTTCATCTAAGTAGGTTGTACTGTCTTCTCCCTTCCCTCCCATCCCTGTCCATCCCATGTGACTTGTGGTGCCTGCTTATAGGGAGAGTGATTTCAGGCTGGTAACGGGACTTGTTTGGGCCAATGGCATGTGAGTGCAGTGAGAGTCAGCCAGTATGGAGCAGAAGCTTCAAGAGGCAGCTTAAACCTTAAAGAAGTGACTGCCTTTTTCTACTAGTGTTTTCTTTTTCTTCTGCCATGGTCCAAACAGGGGCTTCTCCTTCAGCCTGCATTCTAGAATGAGAAGACACTGAGAAGACACGTATCCAACCTGTGGCCTCAAAATTGTAAAGTAAGTAAGAAATAAAGCTATATTGTTGCAAGCTACAGAGATGTGGGGGGTCATTTGCTACTGCAGCAGAACTGAGTAATACAAAGACCAAATCATAAGTAATAAATGCAAGATATAATAAATACAGTAGTCACAATTCCCAGTCACCTTTATTAATATAAAAGTATATTAAATAAATTATCTCAATATATACAAATATAACAATATTACCTATATAAATAGAAGATCCCCATATACAAAACCTTTTCAAAATTATATAATATACACAGTGTTAGCCATAGAAGCTTTAAGTACCTTAAGTCATAAACTTTAGGCAGTTTGATTGTATAGTAGTCTTATAAAAATATATTTAGCTGTCAAATGTTTAATCAACAGCTTTAAATCAAAGTGCTAAACCATAATGCATTTTAGAAAGTGCTCAAAGTAGAAGTCTTTTGCCCTTAACACATTCATATAAGTTTGTCAGTTGCTTTAAACCTAAAAAAACAAAAAGACCCTAAATACCATACGATGAAAAGACAGATGTGTGTTAGAAAAGTCCACCCAAATTTCCATTTTACTTTCCTGCATGGTTTGAAATTGCCTTCTCCATATCTTGGATAACCTAGTTTCATCTTGAGTGCAGAATATGCAGTCTAAAGCACGATGTGTGCACAAGGTACCATAGTGTCAAAATAGAAATTAAAAAAACGACAACTTGGAATTGGTTGTACCATACATCACATTTGCCTTTGTCAAAACCGGAAGGCTTGTTGTGATAACCGGTCAGATAAAGAGCATTCTTTGACCCTAAACTGTCTTCCTGCTCCAAAGTACTCATTTGGGTTTCCATATATTCCATTATCTTAAAAGTTCTTGGTCACAGTCACAGTGCAATGTAAAAATCTGTAGTGGTTGGCAGCTCCAACGGTGCTTCCTTTATGCAACATTAAGGGGGGAGTTTTCCTTCCCACTTTGCTCAGCTCTTGCCTTCCTGCACTTGTACAGAGTTAGTGGCAGGAGAATGAGGAAGATGATGACCACAAATACAATCGCTCCAACAATGAAGAACATTTCTGAAAAAGAAAAGAACCAAACCAACTTAGAGGGAGCGTTCTAATTCCATTTTCAATGGGCAGAACAGAGGGCTCAACCTCAATGAGACCTTCTGCTTTTGCACAATTTGAAATATCTTTCTGCCATTCTTTCTACCACACTTGGATTAGGAAAAGATTTGGTTAATCCTAGGTGTTTTAGGGCAATCAACAAAGGCTAAATGCATCTAGTGGGACATTTAAGGGAGTGAATAGTGCTCACAGTCTAGAAAAGATACACATATATGGAAGCAATAACAGTGGTTGGAAATAAGTGGCAAAAACTGACCTTGATTTTGGTAGCCAAGATCATAGCAGAAGATGATTATAGGTGCCAAGAGGGAGAAACAAAGCGTGACCAGGTGAGGAAGAGACAATAACGGAGTTGGCGTTGAAAATAGCTCTTGAAGGACATACTTCATCAGGTAGAGAAGAGGCAGGAGAAACAGAGACCCATGTGTGCACAAAGGCAGAGAAGCAGCAGAATTAGAATTGGGCTCTAGGAAGAATAATCTGAGGGTTGAGGGTAGGGTGGCCCCAAGGGGAACAGGATCTTATCCTCCTGTCAAAGGCAACAGGAGAGAATAGTGTATTCGATTTTTAAAAAAAGTTTAGATCTCATTGTCACAGGGGTAAAATCATCATCCCTATCCTCTGGCTCTTTTGTTCCCCTAAAACATCCAGAGCTCTTCCCCGAAGAAGTCTGGAAGGAGACTCAGGCTTGCAGCCTCATGCACTTGGCTCAACACCTGTAGCACTTCTCGTTAGGAAATTCCTCACACACAGTGTGTCTGAGCTCCAGATGTGCGTGCACGCATGTACACACAAGTTGCTCACATGTGCACAGGGGTATTATCTGATCTTTTTGATCCCTCCCCTTAAGGCATTAAAATCTATATTTTCTGAGGCAATTGTCTCAGAGGGTGGACTCAAATGTCTACTGGATGCTGCTGCCGTTGGTCCAGAGGCTCCCACCCAGGCTCAGAGTTTTATTCGTGAAAAATAACATGGAAAAAAATGTGATTCGATGGTACATCCTGAACACCTACTGTGTGCCCAGAGCTCACCAGAAAGCTCAGCCCATGGTAGTTGCTCAAGAAAACACTTGCGAAGGAAACAGAGAAGCAATACAATATGAAGAAACAACAATGTTTAAATGCCTACAACTGTAAGAGTATTTTTTTTTTAAATCACGGCAGCTCTTCCGTGAATATGTAACAAAAGAAGGATCATCCTGGCCTGAGGGTGGCGCTGCTAGCCCTCTGTGAGGTCTCATGCCTCCCAGGTGAATGCCAGCAGGTCCACTCACCTCTGAACATCCCCTTCTCTTGGCTGGTGCACTCAATGATGCTCTCCGGACTCTTCTGGTTTGCAATTCGGGATGGGATCACTGCCTGGACGCTGAAGCAGTAGTTTTCTCCTTTATCCACTTCAATCAAAAACTCATTAGTGTTTGTCTTGGCTGTTTTCTGTTAAAAGGAAAAAAATTCTTAGCTCCCCTGGGCTCAAATGAATCCTTTCCCCTTTACCAAATCACTATGGAGGTAAAAGCCTAGACTTTCATCCAAGTCAACATGAGCGGGTCTGACATAGAAATAAGGAGAAGTATCTCAGTTATTCAGTTCCCCTGATGACAACAAGGACTCCTCTTCCAAGACTGAGGACATCCAATTTAGGCACATCCAACCCAATTAAGCTCTTTGGACGGTATTCTCAGTAAAAGGGAAAAGAAAAAGTAGTATAAATCATTGAAAAGAAGACACGCTTTCTCTTCAAGATCCTCGGTAGAGGAAGCAATGGGGAAGTGTCTGGGTTGCTCAGAGGCTCTGCCCAGAGTCACAGGCAGAGTTAGGACCTACTGCCCCAGCCCCTGCCCAGCAGGGCCCGCTTTCTGCCCCCCCTGCCCTCGCCACAAGCCCTCGTTCTCTTATTTCTGAATTGGGCAATTGCGGGGGAGTAAAATCAAGGGCCCACAATTTAAAAGATGTCTTAATAGTGAATAAAAAATTTCTCACCTTTCCTGTAGCTGAAGCTTTCCAATAATAAAGTATATAGATTAAATCCTGGCCAAAAACCTCCCGGAGGCTTTGGAATGTGCCGTTCATTCTGACTAGGGTACGTGCATCTTGTACTGTCACATTCAGTTTTGTCCCAACTTGTTCAAAACTCTGAATGGCTGGCTGTCCAATGTTCGCTGAAACACAGAGAGGGAGCTTGGGTGGAACCAAAGAATTCTATATAAAGTAGATGCCCATGTAGCTATCACAACTTGGTCACCCTTCCTAAAAGACCCACATAGAAGCTCAACTCAGTCGGAGGCTTTAGTGGTACCCGAGTTAAACCTTGAGGCATCTTGTGGTAACGCTGTCCAACACGGACATAACAGGAGCTACATTTGTCATTGGAAATTTCTTAGTAGCCACAGTAGAAGTAAAAAAGAAACAGGTGCCATTACTAATTTTTTTTTGTATGCTATATGGCAGGGGTCACATTTCATTCTTTTTCCCATGTGAGAATTCCCTGATTTCTGTGGAAAGTGTTTTCCTTGAGCGACTACCATGTGCTAAGTATTTCTGTGGATTGTCTATTTCACATTTCATTCTTTTTCCACGTGAGTATCCCCCGATTTCACCATTTGCTGAATTTTTATTTGCTTGTTTGTTTTGGAAGTGTATGGGCCGGGAATCGAACCTGGGTCTCCCGCATGCCATTGCTTTTAATACTATATTTTATTTAACCTAATATATCCAAAAATGATTATTTTAACATGTAATCAAAATAAAAACTTCTTGAGATAGTTTACATTTTTCAAAATCCAGTTTTTTACACTTACAGCACTAGCCTTGTTTCAAAGTGCTCAAGAGTCACCCGCGGTTAGTGGCTGCGTATTGAACAGTCTAGTTCTAAAAGATTCCATGTCTTAGGCACAAAAAATTAGGGGCCTTGGGAAAAACCAAGAATGTCCTTGGTACCTCAAGGAACCATCTGCTTTTAACCACTGAGTCTCTCTGCAATGGTTCAGTTTTCTCAAGGGTGTTCATTGAAAAACAGTAAAATAAATCTCCATTGTTCAATACCAATTATATGCAAGCCATATCCGCATGCGATACTTTCTACCTTGTACCATTCTATTTATATGCTCCCTCTTTCACGTTTTGTGGCTTACAACAAAACTCACAAATTATAAAAAGAAATAATGAGAGTGTCAGCAACTCGAGGGGGAACGAGTATTAATGACGTTCAGAGTGCTGCTGATGGGTTCTTCAGCCGAGGCCCATGGGACACACATGCAAAGGCATTCGCAGAGCAGAAAGGGAGGGGCTTCCAAATGGGGGTGCAGGGAAGATAGCCAGAGTCTATCTCCATCTTCAAAGCGATACAGGAGGGGAAGAGTTGTTGGATTACTCACTCTCTTCACCATCCCTCTGCTGTCGCTCAGTCAAGGGAGTAAATACAGAAATGCCAGTAACGCAGCACTTTCAGTCTAACCATCAGGCCTTCAAAGAGAAGCTGATTTCACTCTTCTCAGTGTGCTGTGTGTGTTTATTTAAAATACCTGGCTCTGAGTCACAGACATACACAGGCAAAAATTTAATTCCCCACTTGGGAGGAATCCTCTGCATTCCCTTAATTAGATAGTAAAGTCAGCTTATTAGGGCAAAGGTTGGGGAGGAAAGCATTCCACATGGGCAAGTGCTGGGCACATCGCAGGAGGTCCACCACGGTCAGCTGATTGGGGAAGGTCAGCAACCCCAATTATGGGGTCCAAGGGAGACCATGCGGCCCCTCCCCACGTATTCATGACTGTTAAACACTCTAAACTGGGACCTCTGGTCTGGTGAAGTGACAGAACATTCAGGATAGATGATATATGATATACCTGAAACCCTAGTCTTCGTGGATTTTCTGTTTCCCACCCAGCGAGCCGGTCTGGTCTGGGACAGACCAGTGGGGAAAGCTATTGGATGCCACCAGTATCACTCCGAAAGCCACGTTCTGTTACCTCCCCCTACACCCAGAATGAGCAAGGAGAACTGTAACACTCATGGGTTTCTGAGAAAGATATAAATACTTTTTATCTAACGACCCTTAAGGGTGTTCACAAGCTCACAAGACTATTCAGAAACGTAGAACAAGAATGAATGGTTATTACAAACAGAGCTGTTTCCCTCCAACTCACTCTCTAAGTAAGGTGTGAACTCTGGGGCGTTTGTACGGTCGGGCTCCACAGAAGAACTGGAGGGCTTTGCATTATTTGCTGGATAGGAAAGAACCCGTGCCAGATACGTCTCCTTCACGTTCTTCACAATCTCATCAGTGAGATCACACTCTGTGTCTGCTGTGTGGAAGCATTTGTTTTTCCAATCTCCTTGTCTGTGACTAAAGGAAGAAAGAAAGAATGAATGAGAACTGAAACATGATGATTTGCATCCGACGAGACGGATTGCTTCCTGGCTGTGGCATGCTGTGTTAACTGTAATAGTAACCCCCATTAACTCCAGTGAGGCCTTCACTGTGCAGAACCCTTCAGATGCATGTTTCTGTCCTTGCAAACGGGGGAGGGGAAGAGGAAGAGTGTGTCATCACCCATTTTTACAGGTAAGGCAACTGAGGCAAAGTGAGCTTAGGTGACTCACTCAAAGTCACACAGCTGGAGTTTAACTCCTGGGTCCGTGTTCACAACCATCTTGTGATAATGCTTTTCTTACCGCGTAGATGGTTTGTCATTGGTACATGGGAGAAGGAGCAATTTTCTATCAAGATCCAACTGTTTATCATGGTCTTCTTAAAATATCAGACAATATATCATTTCATGTCATATTCTCTTTATTATAGTATATTTATCATATTATTAGCATGGTTATTCATCATTTATTGAATCTCCTACATGCCAGAGACTGTTCAGGGCCCTTTTTTACAGGTTATTTTGTTTGATAAAATCTTTCTGAGAAGGTATTGGACCTTATTTATGGGACACTGAAACTCAGAAATGCTAAGTAACTTGTACAAGATCACACAGATAGACAGAGGCAGAGCTGGGTCTGTTCCCCTCATGATACGACATGCCTCCCTCACTTCTCCAAGATGTGATTACCTCTTATCAATGATACAAAATAATGATGCAGGTTGCGTCTCTCTAACAAAGTCAGAGAGTCTGACAGGCTGAAAGGCAAATCTTTCTTTTGTAGGACATCATTAGAGAGGAAATGATTTAATGAATTTGTACTGAAAGTGCATTTCTTCTAAAAGACCCAAACAATTTGTCAATAAGTATCACTGCAGTTTGATTCACATGCATCTATTCCATGTAAAGTGATGGGTACATCACGCTTCCCTTCAGCATCAAACACGACAGAACCCTACCAATCATTCAAAGCCAGGCTCCTCTCCCCCTTTCCCCAGGAATCTCCCAGATCGCCTTGCTCATTTTACCCTCTCCCCTGCCTGTCTCCCAGCATCTGTGCCTCCATAAAAGCACCAAGGACAACATGCTCTGCTTTGTCCCAGGGAACTATGCACCCCCACCACCCCCATTCAGCCACAGGACTTTAGGGCTGCAAGACTTTGCACACGTAGCCAGGCCTTGCTAAATATTAGATAATTTGCATTTACAAGTTGAACCCCTGTACATCATCAGGGGAGAAACTAGAGACCATAAGGATTCAATTCTCTAAATTCATGCATAAGAACGATATATATATTTTTAACCACACTAAATAACCAGGCAGGAAGTATTTGGGTACCCACACTCTGTGTCCTAAATTTCCCAATCTAAGATTGATACAGAAATATTTCAGTCATTCCATAATGACCAAAAAGCATGTTTTTATTATATCCCTTCTATTTCAAGAAGGGAATGAGTATGTGATGATTTCTCTCCAGCATTCTGACACTCAAGTAGCTCAGATAACAGAGAAAGATTCTGCTTGGCTCTGGGGCTACATTCCATCTGAGATATGGTATTTGGTTCCTCCCAGGTCACTAGCAGGAACTACGTATACTCGATGGCAAAATTTAGCACAAGGATTTGAAAATAATAAATATCCTGCCTGGATGATGAAAAAATTGCAACAGAAAACAGACTGTCACTAATTCAGGAGCAGGCTACTTTCTAGATGCTTTGTCAATGCAATGTTTTGGAATGCAGACTAGTCACGGGACAATATTACAGGTGATGGTCTGGTGCTCAGGCTTGAGCCAATGACATTTCCAATTACATTTAAAACTGACCAAAGGAGGAAAAATGCAGTTGGAGCGCCAACTACCCGCTTCAGGCACAGCCACGGCATCCTGTGGCTGGGGACAGCCCCTGATGGTGAGGAGAAGGGCAGCAGCTGGTTAAGATGCTTCCCCAGGGGAGGAAAACAAGGAGGAAAGCTTCCCCCTCTTTCCCCAGGCTTTGGGACCTCACTGTCAGACCGCAGCAGACCTGGCCTGAGAAGTTGGTACCGGCTACCGGGAGATCTCGGTTTCGGACTCGGCTCTGCACTCATCTTCGGTGCAATGGCGAATAAATCCCTCACCATCTCAAGGAAGCAGTTTCCCCTTTGTAAAAGGGAATCCCGTTTACCTGTGGAGAGGGTGCGGGGAGCGTCGGGGTGGGGTGTGGGGGGCGGGAGGGGGTGGTAGGCGGCGCAGGGAGTGCGGGTCTCAGGTCTTGGCAGAAGGTGATGGAACCGCGCAGAGGGCTTAGGGAGAGTGCCCCGGGCGCCGCTTGCCACCTCGGGTCCTGGCCACGCTGCAACTCTGTGCTCAGGTGAATACAGATCAGGGGCCGTGCCCAACTTAAATAACCGGCAGCTTTACTGAGTCCAGGAACTTACAGTTGACAAAGGTTCACTTTTAAAGAAATCAGATAAATCTTAAATATATTTTCAGATGTTCAGCAAACAAGTTGGAATATATTTAGGAAGTAAGCACTCCCCCTTAAATCTTATTTTCACTACTCATTTACTGTGCAGTATCCAGAAGGAACAGGTTTACTAAGGTAAAGTTCTGCTTTGTATTAGAGGAATTAATTATAGATTCTCATTCAGTGGAATGTGAACTAAGTTTGGCCATTATCAAAGTCATTTTCTTGGGTTATGAAACTACTCTATTATTTTATCTCTATCTCTATCTCTATCACCTCTGTCTGTATCTCTCATCCATCCATCCATGTGCATACACAACCGAATTCTCTTCCCCATTGATTTGTCACGAAGTTCATTTTGAAAAACCAGACGATCCATCTAAAAGGACCCACCTCACACTTAGGAGCTGCATTCCTAATACTAAAAAATATTTGACACAAGTTAAAAGAAAACAAAACAGCAAAAAACCCTTTAATTTTAGCTGATGATATTTTTGTGCCTTTATATGATTACTGTCAAAATATTTCCACTGGAGCTGTTCTCTACTTAAGAAGACCTCTACGAAACCTCCTCAAACGTTTCAGAAACCAAGAACTTTCCAAGAATATGGTGAAAATCATCAAGAAAGAGATGCAGCCCACCTCTGAGTTTTAGATTGAACGTGTGGAATTACTGACTTCTGGGGAAAGCTGCCGGATGACGCTCCAACAGGTAGAGCAGCCTTAACAGCTGAAGGTGCAGACAGAGAAGTAGTTCTGCAAGGCATAGTGAGTCACTAATTTGGCCTCCTCAGAGATCATGTGTGTAACAGAATTTTGATTCACAGAATCTAAATATTAATGAATCAAACACTGCTTAAGGGCAAGGTAGACATCCAAATTCCTCCCCAGCTCTTCCCTAACATGTTAGACACAGCTCACAGTCTAGACAGTAACAAAGGAAAAGCACATCTGTACTTAGATGAGATTAATGATCACTGATCCAGAAACATGCATTAGTGCCTCCAGAGTCTGCTCACAAAGATGTGCCTCTCCACAGGCTTATACTCCACTTATGAATTTTCCCATCATTTCCCAAAACTGATTATAGCTTTTGATCAGTTTAAAGTCCAGAAATGTTATAGCCTTGATGGATAAGGCCCTGATCATCAAATGACCATGAAAGCGTCTTTGTCATCTGTTAAAAACATCTAATTCTCTTATCAGCTTTGAAGACATTTGGATTCAGCACAGAAAAGTGGAAACATCGAAAAGTTTAATTTTGTTGTGTACTCAGCTCACCTTATCTGAACAGTGTAGACACGATTGATGGGTTTGGGTTTCCACTCCAAAATTGTCTTGAAATTAGTTGATTTCCAAGTTAAATTATATGCTACCACAGTATCTGTAGTGCCTTTAAACAATAGAGAAATAGCTATTATTGCATATGCACTTCCCAGCCCATAACTACATCGCATTAATGGTATGCAGTATCTCCCACACCGCCATATAGCTCTGATTTATTATTATTTTCAACTACAAAAGCTTCACTACTGAGTTATGAAGAAAAGGACCTTCAAATTTTTTTCCAGACCCAGCATTACCTCATGGTGAGATCTACTGTGTAACCCTTGGAAACAGGCAGGAATCCTGAAACCCCCATTTGAAATTATTCATGGGGGAAAGCCCTACTATAACTTGACCTCCAAGCACAGCTCAGGAGTCATCAGTGTTTCAGGGTGTCCGTGACCCTACCCGGGAATTCTACCACTCAAGGTAGGTCAACCCCTTTGGCAAGGGTTTTCCGTAAGTTAGAGAAGGCGGCAAATTCTACATGTGCTAGAAGAGTTAGAGTTGCATAATATGAAACAGCTAAATCGTGACTTTCCCCCATTTTATCTAAAATATCCCTCTGCTGAAACTCCCACAGAGACCAAGATGGGCAGGTGGCCTGTCACCGCCATCGCCATCGGAAGTATTCCATTAGGATGTTTTATGATGAAGGTCAGCTTTGCATCAGGGTCCAGTTTCTGCCCAACCCCAGACACCTGTGCCTGCTCCATTTAAAGCAACATTTTGCATTGCCTCTATCCCAATCTAACATGAATACCACCAAGAAAAGACCGCTCTTTATTCCTGGAAAGACGCACAGGTAAGCAAAGATAACTGTTAAACCTCTGGCCTCCAGAGGTCTTCTGTGCAGGTGCGGAGCCACGTTCCACCACTTTCAAGGTCATCCCTCAAGGGCAAGCTCTTTCCCCACACTTAAGGCAGGAGTCAAATATCCACTTATGCAACAGCTGACTCCAGGAGCGAACATCTCCAGCAGAAAGACGGAGCGGGATCCGCAGCGCCAACTGCGATTATCCGCTGCAGCCCTCCCCGCCTTCGCGCCTCGGGGTCCCGTGGTTCATTCAAACTTGTCAGGCTGAATGCACTCGAGTGCGGCGGAGGCGGGGGGGCACCTCGGCCCCCCTCCCCCGGGATGCAGGGCGAGCCAGCCGTCACCCCAAGGCGAGGCGTCCCCTACGGCTTCGGGGTGGGGGGCTGGTGCCACTCACCTGCGCTGCTGGAAACTTGGGCAAGGACCCAGCCGAGTAGGAGCGTCCGAGCGAGGGGCGCCATCTCCGTGAGCGCACCGGCAAGGTCTGGCGGAGACGATTCAGCGGCTGGGAAGGCTGGCCTGGAGGCGTCCTTGAGCGGGTGGAACGCACTGGAGGGGGAGCGGGGAACCCCGAGTCTGGAGGAGCCCCGGCCCGGCGCGCTTTTAAGGCCCTCGGGGAACCCGGGCCTCGGCCGGCCCCCTGCGCCCGCCCCCGCCGCTCCTCCCGCCTCTCCGCCCCCAGCCCTGATCACTCGCGGTCGCGGTGGGCGGCCCCAGGCAAAATTCCACACCCCTGCCCCGCCTCCTCCCCGTAGAAACTCCAGGACCCTGCAAGAGGTGACTCACCCGTGATTCAACCGCGGCGAGGAGCGCCAAGCTGTTCCTTAGGCTGCCACCGGCTCCAGGTGCTGAGACCCCGGCCCCCACCCAGGGTGGGCAGCAGGGTTGTGGGGAAAGAAGAGGGGGACTCCTGGGAAGGACTCTTCGAGTGCGAGGAAAGGGATTTGGTGATAAAGTATTTTCCAGGCCAGTCGGAGCGGCAGCATTTGCAAAGCTTAATAGAAAGGACGGACTCTTGAGCCCCCCTCGGGCGGTGGAGGGCATTTCCTGGGCCCTGGGCGCTTTGCGCACGAGGGGCTGAGGCTCTGGGTCTGCAGCCAGGTAACGGCCTTTGTCGTTTTCTACTCCGAGAGGCAATGGTAACCTGGCCTGCCTTCCTCACAGGGCCCTTAGGGTGAGTCACACTTTATAAAAGTGGGGCAATTGCAGGTGTCTGCCATGGGGCAAGAACGGACCCACAGGTACGAAGTTCAGTGGCAAGCCCGCGCGGTCGCCCAGGCGCTCGGTTAGCCGAGGCGCAACTCACCCCAACTGGGGGTTGTAACGGAGAAAGAGCAACCCAAAGTTGGCGGTTTGCCTCTGGGAGAATTCCAGCGTGGAATCCGTAGTTCTGTGGTTCCAGGATGGATTGTTCTCACACTGAAAAAAACGTCTGTGGGATTGAGTTCGTTCCACCCAAGTCTAGAGAAACCAAAACTGAAATGTAAAAAAATCATTAGACTTTCGCGCTACTAGATTTAAGCTTTGGTTTTTCTGAATGACTTTTTGGCTTCCTCTTCTGGTCTTTGCTGTAATATTGCAGGCGTGAGAATGTTGTTAACTCCGAATGACATTGTACTCCTTGTCAAAGTACCTCCCACAATTTGTTTCTTATTATTCTGTAGTTGCCTCCAAGACAGGGCTAGACGGTTCTTAGGGGAATAAAGTGGAGTTTGTTTTCTCTCCCTGGGTCCCTCAAATTGTTTTCTAAAAAAAGTCAGCCTTGCATTTCAGTGCACACTGTACACATCACCATGTCGCCTGCTGAGCTGAGCCATTTATTACACACATTTTTAAAATAAACAAAACTTGCATAACCTTTATTTTCTCCCTTTGCCTGAGCTGAAATAGCATCTCCAGGTTTGGCCCTTGTCATCCTTCTTTCCTAGAAGTTGAAAGCTATGGCTGGTTTCCTCTTTGAGTTCTCTTCCAACTCTAAAATACACAAAGGTTATATTTGCAAAACTAAGTGATGCCACCCTTTTTTTTGCAGTCTCTGACCTTAGTTATTTTACTTAACAGATTTGCAGCTCCATCTGGGATGTGAGTCTTTGCTCTCTGGAATGGAAGGGAGCTGCAGAGAAATTGTTGTACATCAATCCAGTGGGCTACAAGACCCCAAGACATCATTGCATCAATACAGTATGAATTCCATTTGGAGCTGCTGACTGTCCTGAAATCCTACAGGGCTTTAAGCAATATCAAGAAATTGTGACACAAAAGATGCCATAAATGCTGGCAAATTAGATGAATATTTGCATATCCTCAAATTTTTTCAAGCGGGGGAGAGAGGAATTTATTGAATGTTTTCATGGGTTTGGTTTTTTTAATGCAATTTTGTTGAGATATGTTCATGTAGCATGCAGTCTATCCAAAGTGTACAATCAAAGGCTCACAGAACTATCACATAGTTCATCACTGCATTCAGTTTTTTTATCATCACATAGTTGTGTATTCACCACCATGATCTTTTTAGAGCATTTGCATCACTCCAGAAAAATAAATAAAAAGAAAAAAGAGAAAATTCATGTATCCCATACCTCTTACACCTCCCTCTCATTGCCACTAGTATTTCCTTCTACACAATTTTCCCTCTTATCAACCCCCATTTGCTTATTTTTGTCCCTATTTTTTTAAATTCATGTGTCCATACCCTGGATAAAGGGGCGTCAGACACAAGGTTTTCACAATCACCTGACACGGTCACATTGTAAAAGCTGTACAATCATCTTCAAAAACCAAAGCTACTGGAACACAGCTCAACAATTTAAGGTACTTACCTCTAGCCACTCCAATACACCATAAACTAAAAAGGGATATCTATATAATGCATAAGAATAACTTCCAGGATAACCTCTTGACTCTGTTTGAAATCTCTCAGCCACTGAAAGTTTATTTTGTCTTATTTCTCTCTTCCCCCTTTTGGTCAAGAAGACTTCCTCGATCCCATGATGCTGGGTCCTGGCTCATCCCTGAGAATCCTGTCCCCTGTTGCCAGGGAGATTTATACCTTTGGGAATCATGTCCTACATAGGGGGGAGGGCAGTGAGTTCACCTCCTGAGTTGGCTTAGAGAGAGGGGCCACATATGAGCAACAAATGAGGTTCTCTGGGGGTGACTCTAAGGCATAATTATAAAGTAGGCTTAGTCTATCCTTTGTAGGAATAAATTTCGTGGGGGTGAACCCAAAAATCGAGGACCCAACCTATTGAATTGGTTGTTCCCATTGCTTGCAAGAATAACAGGAATTTCCCAGGTGGGGAAGTTTAATATTTCCTCCTTTATGCCCAGATCCCCAAGGGAACTTCATGCCTAGGTTTTTGAAATATGGGATGGCATTCTTCAAGATTTGAAAAATTCTGAAATTACTGCTATTTTCAAGAGAAGGAAGAAAACTCACTATGGTAAATACCATTTCACAGCAAAGTGTTTCCCCAGTTCACTGGACCATGGCCAGAAGATTTCTAATCAACCACTGTTTGGAACCATTCAAAGTACACCCCTAAAATTTCACTATTGATCTCTGTTGCACAGGAACAAATTGATTATTAGAATGATTCACTAACCTCACAAAATATTTTACCTTCTTTAGTAAAGCTGAGTGTTTTAGTTTCCCAGTTGCTAAATCAAATATCCTATAATGCATTGACTTAAACGATGTGAATTTGTTATTCCACAGTTTTGAAGTTAGAAGAGTCCAAAACTGAGGCATTAGCAAGGCAATAGTTTCTCCTCAAGACTGTGGCATTTTGGGTCTGGTGGCCAGTGATCCTTGGAACCTTGGCATTTCTGTCACATGGCAATGCCTATGGCAGTTTCTTTCCCCTTCTCTTCTGGGTTCCAGTGACTTCCAGCTTCTTGCTTCCTGTGGCTTTCTCTCTGTCTGAATTTCATTCTGTTTATAAAGGACTCCAGTAGTCCGGATGAAAGCCCAAACTTATTCATTTGGTCACACCTTAACTAAGAGGAACATCTTCAGAAAATCCTATTTATAACAGGTTCACACCCACAGGAATGGACCAGATTTTTCTAGGGTACATAATTCAATCCCCACCACTGAACTTTAATGGTTACAAAAATTCACTCCTTTACGATACCTCTTGGGGGTTCTCATAAGTACACAAAGTTCCTAAGCTATAATGATAATCATAGTGGTTTGGCCAACCCATTCCCCTTAGATCTTAGAATGTCAGAGAACTGGAGGGGACCTCACAAACATAATTTTACAAATGAGAATCCTGCAACTCACCTGAGTGAAATTCACAATGCAGATCATATCTCCTACCCCAGGAGCTTTCTTTCCACGACCATATATTCCTCTACTCCCAATGCATGGAAGCAAGATTGGATCATAAGCCCAGGCTTACTTGATAAATTTATTCATCCATAGGTACTCAACAATGTTCTACAATTGGTATAGACAATATTTGCAGGTTGGGGGAACTCACCATTCTTAGGCAGAAATATTCTGATGGCTATGCTTGAAACGTGCATGCGTAACACGTATAAAAGGGTTTGCATTTCCTTTGCGTAACCATGATGAAATGTAGTTGATAAGGAGTTTGAAAATGACTGGCGCAATGTTTCAGTCCTTCCTCTGTCTTTTTATGGTGTTTGACGCCACGCTTACTGCACTTGATTGCAATTTTGCATTTTTTCGTTTGTTTCCTCCACTAGAGGTCCCTGAGTAATAGGGACTAGGTTTTTTTCTTTAAATCTTTCAAACTCTTTGCACAATGAATGGCACATAATAGGCTCTTAAAATATTTTGCAGCAATAAATGCTTTATGGAACCATACATGCAGCCAAATATTTTCATTGGAGGTTAGAAGATGAAATTTGTCGTTGAAAATTAACTCTCTTGAGGCAGTGATTGTTCTATTATGATCTCAGATTAGTAAGAAAATACAATTATGGGTTGAAAGATACCATATGACAGCAAACTCCAGCTGTCTAACCAATGATTAAATGACTCTTACTTGCAGCTAGAAAATCTAATTAGGAGGAAAGGTAGCTGAACAGCAGAAAGTAAATGTAGAAGTTTGAGAGCTGGTTAGCATTTTCCTAAAGACTGAATTCTTGGGTGATTCAGAACAAGTCAGTCATATGATGATGCCATTGATAACTTCCTTTGCTTAGAAAGACTTAATGACTTTTCAGAATAAATTGCACAAAATGTTTATGTATCCTAGAAAGGGGTAGGTTGAGCTTTATGCTAACAAGTGAATCTGAGAATAATTCATATAAAACTATTATACACATATGAAATGGTAAAAGGAACAATGAAACCCAAAATTCAGATAAAAAGCAGAATGTGGAAAAGGCCAGGGGGAATTAGGAGTTAGTGGGAACACAAAGTTCTGGAAAAAATGTGACTCAGCAGAACCTAAGAAACATCTGGCAGGGTATAGTTAGTCATGGAAAAATTGGCAGTCATGATTATGCATTTTGTGAAAATGATTATATACTAGTCTAACAGTTTGCATTTAGACCAAAACTAAATAGTCAAAAGCCCATATAATGAAATCTGTTATCCTGGCCTTTGAAAAATACTTCTATTAATGTCTGGAACAGCTCACTGGAGACTTTACAAAATAAGTTATCACAAAGCACCAGTGTTCTTAAAAAACATAATTTTAGCAAAAAAGCTTGCAGTTCAAACATAGACAAAGAGAAGTATTTTCAGTCCTTAGCTATCTTTATTAACCTTATCAAATCACCTGTCAACTTTCATTTTGATGACCAATAAATGCCATTTTATTGTCTACATACAATGGTAGCAAAATAGATGACTCATCAGTGTAAATTGTGAGTATTGTTTTAATAGCAAAAAGTCATTTAAATTGAAATTTAAGTGTTCTTATATATATATATATATATATATATATATTTTTTTTTTTTTCCTGCATGGGCAGGCACTGGGAATTGAACCCGGGTCTTCGGCATGGCAGGCGAGAACTCTACCTGCTGAGCCACCGTGGCCCACCCTAATATAAAAATTTTATATGGTTATATTTCATGTAAGTGTCCCTGAATTCCCCATTTCTATGACTTCTTATATCTGACATATGCACTAAATTTGATGGACAGAAATCCATTCTTTCAAATACATGAATGTCTACCAGATGACAGGTTCTTTGCTAGCCTCTGGATATACAGGGTGAAGCAAGAGGAGCTCCTTACCTGTTAAACATATCATTCCTAATTATTGTCCAATGTTCATGGTTTGAATAATTTTTTGTCAGCATCTTGAATTAGCTATGAAACAGTCTTAACCATATTATTGATTAATATGTTTTGCTTCATGGAAATTTAAAAAATACCTAAGATTGAGTCATGTCATGGTTGGCTACCAAAATGGTATCTTTAACTCAGAAAATTGCCTTAAGAATTTGCACTATGTGCACTTTTAATGTTTGAATGCATTTGATGAACTCTCAAAGTTTTGCATATGGAAAAATAATATAAAACCCTAAATTGAAAGACAATTCAATAAAAGAGCAAGTTTAGCAGAAAGTACTCAGGTGCAAGATTCCTCAGGAGAAGAACCAAAAAATTAGTGAAATAACCAGTTTAGAAGCACATGCACAAGAGGTTTTATTCTTATTTAGATGTTCATTTATTTATTGATTGATTTAGGTAAGCATTTCCTGAGAAAATATATATATTTTAAAATCATCTTTTTTGCAAATGCTCCCTGTGCTGAGCTGGTAACCCATCCATCGCTTGCCTCCCTTGATGCATGATGCCCCCTCCTATTGCATCTGTTCCTCTTTGAGGCAGAGCTCTCATGGCAGGAAGTAATTCCTCAACAAGCAACATTATTTCCATACTGCAAAGATACTTGGCTAGCCATAATTGCCATCCTATACCATTACCCTTTCAGTTATTATTTTCTGACAACTCATGGTTCTAAATCAACAATAAACAAACCATAAAATAATTCCTCTCCTCACTCATAGGAGGCTTAATAGGACATGTACTATGGAGGATGCTTTTGGTGCCAGGACAGTGCCCAGCCTTTCAGAATTTGGTGTACTTTACAGACAGCTAATAAAATGACTAAATTGAAAGGGTTGATCTTAAACCTTAATTTTAAAGATACTATTTGTGTTATATATCCTATTATTCCAAGATCCTGCCTTACACAGGTCAATAAATATTTGCTAGGGGTTTACTATGTTCAGGGCACTGTACCAGGAGCTATTGCAAACCCTTACAAGCTAGTCAGGAAGATGAGACAAATACGTGTACTCCTCCAGGAAGAGGAAGCCAGTATAATGGCCTGAAGTCTGTGGCTAGGAGATAGAAAACTTTGGGCCAACAATGTCCTCAGCACCTCGGATGCTGCCTGGCACATTGCAGATCTTCAGTTTACAGAAAGCTTTGTTTAAAGACATAATCGATTTTGGGAACTTGAAGGAGACAGTTCACTTCTCCCTGAGATGATGAAAGAAGGTTCCCTGGAGGAAAGCAGTGTTTGAGCAGGACCACCACAGAATGAATGGCAGGGAGCAGGGAGGAAGGTGATCCAAGGGCTGACGCCTGTGTGAGTTGAGGGGAAGGCGCTTAAGGTGTTTAGAGAGTAGGGATCTTACAGGAGAGAAACACGGGCTGAGGCTGGAAGCGCAGCTCACGGGCAGCTGAGTGTGCTCTGCTAAGGAGTCTGGACTTGATTCAGCAGATGGTACCTTACGGGGTTTCTTCTTCTGGTCATGGCATGTGAGAAGACTTGAGCCAGAGGGAGACATCAAGAAGCTAAGTCCCTAACCCATATGATGTACAAGGAATAGGCAGGAGGGGACTGCCATGGAAACATTTTGAGGGAAAACTCAGTGACTGTAGGTGAGGACAGGAAGGAGAGAGACGTGTAAGGTCTGGGGGCTGAGAAAGGTGGTGCCACAGGTCCAGGTAGAGCCGGAAGAGGAGGTGGGCAGCTCGGAAATTTTGTTTTAGACATGTTGGATTTGTGGGGGCAGTGGGACCTCCAGGAAAAATGCCCAGCACGGAGAGTTGAAAATGGGGTACCAAGGCTTGCAAAAAGATTGAAGTTAGAGGTGGAAACTGGAAGCCATTTGTCTGGGGCTTAGTCTAAGATGTGGAAGTAGATAAAGTCTCCAAAGGAGAGATCTGTAGTGACAATGAATCCATTAGCAAGTGACTGAAACTGGCGCAACCAGGCTTCAATTAAAGGGGGATGTATAGGCATATGAAGCTGAGAAACTCATAACACCAAATAAAGGGCTGCAGAACCCGAGGCCTCAGACACTCAATTTCTCTCTTGCTCTTGCCTGCTCTTTCTCCTATCTCTCATTTTAGCAGGTAGACTCCCCATAGTGCCTAGTCTATGAGATGTAGAGAGAATTTTACATTATAAAGATGGGTTCATTTGAGGCACAGGGAGATTAAGCAGTTTGCCCAGGGTTGCCTAGCTGAGAAATGGCAGAGCCGAGATTTGAACCCAGGCAATCTAGCTCCAGAATGCACCTCTATGACCAACCACACTATATGCCTCTCCTCCATGAAAGCACTAAACATGCACATTTCCCATGAGACCACAGGATAAACCATTGCTTGGATTCAAGTCTCTTTTTTTCTCAGTGTTCCCTGTCTTGTGAAGCTTAAGTTTCTGGCATTGAAATATAGGGAATTTCCAAAACAAAGCCAAGCCAAAACCTGGCTTAATCAAAAATAAATTGCTTTACTGGAGCTGAAGGGATACAGACTGTGCAACAGCACTAGATACAAAAACTCAAAAATGGACAGCACAATACTACCTAATTGCAATGTAATTATGTTAAAACACTGAATGAAGCTGCATCTGAGCTATAGTTTTTTTGTTTGTTTGTTTGTTCTGTTTTTTATATATATATTTTTTTATTTTTTATTTTTATTTTTTTCTCTATATTATCATTTTATTTCTTTTTCTGTTGTCTTGCTATTTCTTTTTCTAAATCAATGCAAATGTACTAAGAAATGATGATCATACATCTATGTGATGATATTAAGAATTACTGATTGCATATGTAGAATGGAATGATTTCTAAATGTTGTGTTAGTTAATTTTTTTTAATTAATAAAAAAATAAATAAATTGCTTTGTTTCCAATTAGTTTAGTCCTTAATGTTTTTCCACATTTAGATTTTATTTTTCCTTTCCAGAGCTTGGGTGGGGGCGGGGGCAGATAGAAGGGAGGCCAGGCCTGAAAATGGCTTCCTTGCCCTAACAACATGAAATAAATGTTTCTCAGCCTTTTCCATTGAATGGGTGGTGATTGCAATGGATAAACTAGAGTTTAGGTTAGAAGGGACTTTCCGACCTACTTCCTGTCTATGGCATAATGACCTGATGAATTAGTTTAATCCATAATCACCTCCACTTATCTACCAGCCATTCCACATTCCTTTTCTTGCTTATGAACCCATGCCCTACTTGTTGTCATGAACAAACATCCCAGGCTTACGATGGAACTTATAAATAATGGAGACACTTACATTTCCTCTGGACTATTTGTGTAGTTTCTCCTTACTCGAGGGCTCAGTAGGGGACCTCCTCCTAGGAGACACAGGAGCTGTCTCTGCCACTGACCCCACTCCTCCAAAGCCAATCTAGGCTCCTTGGGTCAACCTCAGATCCTACTGGGGATCACGTCAGGCAGCCCCAGTGCCCGGCTGTCCAGAGCCTTGCTTGGTTGAACAGTAGCCATGTTTATGTGGTCATTTCCACATCACCAATAAAGCAACTTACAAAAACTTTGAAGTGTCTGCAGAACCCATGAAGGAGGCTGACCCCAGGGAAAAAATCACCCCCTGTCATTTTCCTTCCTCCCCATTGCAAAATTTTTATCTTTTGGAAATCAGGTCCAATAATCATTATGAGAAGTTTCACAGAAAAACAAACAAACAAACAAAAAAGCCATGGGGGAAACAGCCAAGTGAGATAGCGTGTGTTTATGTGTGTGTGTGTGTGTGTGTGTGTACGTGTGTGTGTGTGCATGTACATGCGTATGTTTTGGGGGAGTTCTGAAAGAAAATGGAGAGAACTTGATTTTTATCCCTGGAGGAGTCTGGAGCTGACTGTATGGCCATGAGCCACAGGTACCTACCAGCTGCCTCAAAATATCCTGAGAAAGTCAATGGAGAACTAGCTCCCTGTGCTTCAGAAAGTCCTTTTACCCCCCTGTCCAAGGGCAGAAAGGGTCATTTTATAACTGGACACATTACTCTGCAATGATACCAGGCAATACTAACACTAATATAAAATATATAAAACTCACGTATTATATATTTTTAGCTCAGTGGGGTGGGGATGATGTAACACAACCTCCCTCAGTGAGGATTGCAGTAATACTGCGTGTACAAATGAGACCTTCTCTGCGGTTCTCTTCCGTGGAGAATTCTACCCACTAAAGATGGTGGCATGTTGTCTCTGACACATCCTCTAAGAAAGTCTGGTTCAGGTTCTGACGCAGGCCCTTCCTGCTCCTGAAGAGTTGTACATGCTTGCTCTCTGCGTCCTTCTGTGGGTGTGGACTCATGGGCAGACACTAGACATTTTCAAGTCAGCATTTCAAAGAGAAGATTAAGAACAAGATAAACCTTTAGTTCAAGTGGGTTCAGTTAATCAAGGAACAAAGCACACTGGGTTTTGAGGCCATCTCACATAGCCAAGGTCTTAAAGCCAAAAGTGAACACAAAGGGATGCATGGGTGTTCAGTGGCGGAATGCTCGTCTTCCATGTAGGAGTCCCAGGTTTGATTCCCGGACCATGCACACACACCCCTCCCCCCCAAAAAAGCATAGAAAAGGACACGCTCTTCTTGCACTATGGAAGGAAAATTTACAAATGTGTGTGTGTATGTCTCTGTGTGTAGCCATTTGACTAATTAGGGTTTTATTTCCCCATCTGTAAAAAGGGAACACTTGACCAGATCTAATAGGCTATGCTTTGATATCTTAGAAATCTGGATACATTGACCAAAGCTCATTTTTGTGGCTGATATGTGCCAATTGTATTAAATAGTTATTATTTCCAGATTTCTTTTTAAAGTTTTTAATTGACATTTATCTTCTAATGACTGTAGTTTATAGTTTCTGGGAATGTATCTTCTAAATTGACTTGATCGTCCAATCTTTCCAGATATAAATTGATTTTGAGAGTTTGACAGTAAATTCAGACCCAACACTTCTTCGAAATCAACTTAGATATTCAGGGTCATTTGCTTGTGGATCTGTTTATTTTACTTCAGCATTACCATGTGCAATAGTTAGGGTTTACTGCAGGATTGGCACTGTCAGGTGTTATTCCCCAGCCCAGCCAAGCAATCAATGCACAATGAGTACACAGATGTCTGGGCAGCATAGCTTCGCCAGACACATCATACCCGAGGGGATGAGTTAGGTGATGCCCTGAGGGGGCAGTGAGGCAGAAGCTGGTTGCAGGACAGGCTGGCACCTATTCCTTCGTGCCTATCACTTTCCATCTTCAGCAGGGTCATGCTGTCCTGGAAGGGATTTGCAGAAGGAGAGAACCTAAGAGAACAGAGAATGATGCACAAAGCAACTTGGGGGATTCTCTTATCTCCTTTAATACTGCCTCAGGCAAACCAAGCAGATTCTGACTTCAGTTCAGAACTCCTGAAATCTCAATTCTTCAAAGTCTTCTGGTTGTTAATGGACAAGACATCGTGATTTTCCCCCAACACCAACCTTCGAACGTTTCCATCTTCACGAAACACCTCTATAAACAAGTGGGCTTTCCTTTTGCCTAAGCACTTTATAAATAATTGCTTTTACCAGCATTGATAAATGTTTCTGTCTAGATTATTATCGTTTAGTCACTAATAGCAAGAAATTTATTATTAAGTGCTTACCATTACCTTTTCATGAAAATCCTGGGAGGCCACTAGTATACTTTTCCCCCACCACTGAGAAAACGAAGGCTTAGCAAGGTTAAAGAACTTGCTCAAGATCACACATCGGCACATGGCAGAACTGGCGCTCTGAGCCGGTGGTTTGGCTCCAGAGCCTGTGCAGGTGGCCATGACCTTGCCTGTGAGCAGCCCCATGCTGAGCACTTACTATGCACCAGCACAGGTTGGGGCACCAGGAGATGACAACACGGTCCGCATCCTCAAGAGATTCATAGAAATTTGGGGACCTAGGGAAGGGAAGGCAAAACCCATGTACAGCTAGCTACAGTATAGAAGACACTGAACTAGGTCCATGGTGCAGGTAGAATGAAATACTGCAGGGGTCTGAGAAAACAGTCTTCAATTCTGGATGGGGAATGATTTTATCTCTTCAAATTCGTCTGGCTAACTTAAATTTATGAGTATTATAAATTAAAGAGACAATCAGACTTTGAAAACTATGAAAAAGTGCCTTTTATCAAAAAAGCAGGAAATGGTTGTATTACTTAAAATAAATTTTCAGAGCCTATATTTTGGTGAGTGGTAGGTAGCTAGGGAATAATTGAATGGCACTGTAGTTCACTTTTTCCTTCTTATTTCCTCTCCTCTCCAAGGGGGAATTGAGCTTCCTTAGGCAGCTAACCTCATTGCTTCCCAAGGCACTGACTGCAGTGCAAAATCTTTTGATTAATACTGACGGGGAAGAGCAGTCACAGAACCTGAGCCTCCCCTCCCATACTTGTTAAACTACCCCGGTTGCTTTGATCAGCAAAACCAGACAAAGACGCAAACAAACTAAATAGCCACCCAGCCCTCAAGTCTATTCCCAAAACTGTTGGGTACTCCAGTACCAGGGTGTGATGTTTCAATATGGTTGCCTAAGCCAGTGACATAGTTTTGACTTTGTAGGCAGACTCAAACGTCATTGATTTTTCCAGGTACGGGTAGTAACAAAAATGTGTGCCTTAGCATCATGGTCAAAAAGCTACTTAGGAACAGATCCATGGAAAGTAACTTTTTTTTCCTAGAGAAATGCACTCAGAATGAAGCAGAAGGAAACCTGGGAGTTAGGTAGATTAGAAAGTCTGCACTGGGCCAAAATGGAAGAGGCTCTGAGGGTCAGAGTGGAGGGGTGGCTACCTAGGCAATCCCCCTGAGCTCCAGAGTCCAAGTCAGGGTGGGAGTAGGAGTCCCAGCAAGACTCCGGCAGCCTTCATCCTTTCTAGAAAACACAATCATCTTGAGAGCTCTGCACAATTTGCTGCAAAATACCCAAAAATCTATGGCTGAGTAAGCTGAGACCTTTGGCTAAATCCTTGATTATGCTTAAAAACTTAATATTTCAAGACCAACACATGTTCCAGGAAGCAGACATTTTACCCCAAAGTTATCCAGGTTTGTGTTTTCACTTTTAAGACACAGCAGTGTCATCTCAGGAATGCGATTCTGAAGGTATTGCCAGGAGACACGAGTACCTTTGAATACTTGTCCGCATCAACCCAGATGAACACATCTAAAAAAAATTACAATCCAAGACATCTGTTCAGCAGTATTTTCTTCTTTTCATTAATAAACCAAAAAATGTAAATTATAGTACTGGATTAGTTAAATTACTCAGACACCTTTTGAAAAACATTAGTCTAAGAGAAGAAAATAAGACACTGAAGCAAAAAATATATACTGGTGCCCACTCCCTGCCCCCTTCCAGATGAGAGGAGATGGACACCCTGCAGGAACCCAAGGAAGTTCTTCTCCTTCCATGACAGCTCAACGCCTGTCCACACCTGGCTGTTTTGGAGGGGGGGGTCAATCAAATGCCATTTTATCTGAAGTTTTTGTGAGGCAAACCAACAATCTTTTCTGCTGTTGGAAATCAGCTCTCAGAGACATCGCAAGGAGGCTCCGAGCTGGCTCAGATCAGCTTCTCACTGCCCTGACCATTCTCACCACCACTTTGACCTAATGGGGAAACTATTCTCTGCAGGCAACTGTGAAGGATTCAGGTCTCTGGCATTGATTTCTGGATTTGAAATTGCATGAATTTACCGTTCCTGTTATGCTGAGGGCAAGAGCAGTGCTTTTGTCAAAGAGAAGATGTCATCTCTCTAGCTCCAGTACCAGGCATAGAATTGGCACACAATAAATGCTTGTTGAGTTGAACTGAATAATCGGGGGCGGGGAACGGGGGAGAATATAATTGTTTCTTATAGTAATATCTCCTATTAATGAAGCAGGTGTTGCCCATTTCATGTTTAACTGCCAGAAACTTACCCACCAGAAATAGTAATAACACAGGAGGCAGAGGGTTGAGAATTCTCTTCCACTAACCTGGCAGGACACTCCTACTCTCCCTCTTCCTGAGATGAGGTAGATTGCATTGCTAAATGAAGGCCTGGGGTATCCCTATTATTTGTCTGTTTTGTTCTTTGCAGTGTTTAAAATAGTGCCTGTTACACTGTACCGATTTAGTGAATTTCTGTGGAATGAATGGAAAACGGATGATTACCCAACCCGGGCACAGAGGGCCTTGCATAGCTGCAGCCCAGGCAGTATCTTCCTCAGTCATGGACATTGACATCGGGGGCCCAGACCTTCAGCCACCTGCCCTTCGGCCATCCCACAGCCTCTGGCTGACTCTGCCCTGGGTTGTCTGCTTCTCCTCCCTTACTAGCCCAGCTCTATTCAAATGAGCTGTGTCTACAGTAGGTTAGTGCTATGTTTCTTCTAAATTTTCTTTTGCAAGTCAAATTTGCATTATACTTCAATATTTCTTGGACTTCATGCTTTCTGGATTTTTGTTCTTTCTTATGGCCCTCTGCCTCCCTTTCTTAAAAATGCTTTAATATCTTTGATGATGAATTGAAGAGAAAGTCATGATTGTTAGAGATAAGCAGGGAAGATCCTTGTGTGCCACCCACTCTTTAGACAGTGGCTGTTATGAATTGAGTTGTGCCCTCAAAAGACATGCTCACGTCCTATCTCCTGGTTCTGTGAATACGGACAAATTTGTCAATAGGGTCTTTGAAGGTGTTGTTAGTTAAGATGAGACCAAACTGTATTAACAGAGGCCCTAATCCAATATGACAGGTGTCCTTTTAAGGAGAAGAAATTTGGGTAGAGGCAGACAGACAGAGAGAAACAGCCATGTGATGGAAGCAGTGGTTGAGTTATGCCACAAACCTGGGGATTCTGGATAAAATTAAAATGCAGATTATGTGAAAATCAGTTGTTTGTGGAACATCTCAAATCTTGGAAATATAGCAGGTACTCAATAAATATTTGTTGAATCATGAATGAATAGATCACATCCTGGTTTTACATCTTTATGAATCAAAGACTGATAAGAGTCATATGTTTAAAAAAATTTAGGAACTGTCTTTGGTTAAACAAAAATTCAATTCAGTCTCTTCGCACTCTCTGTACTTATTATTTATACCACTGTCTGAAATATGGGGACTGTGGTCAGCTGGCTGGGGCCTGCAAATTCCAAGTTGGGCATCTGTATTAGTCAGGGTTCTCTAGAGAAACAGAACCAACAGGAAAGATCTGTAAATATGAGATTTATAAGGGTGTCTCATGTAACCATAGGGCTGGAAGAGTCCAAAATCCATAGGGCAAGCTGTGAAGCTGGTAGCTCTGGACTACCGCCACAGGGAAGACTCTCTAGCTGGAGAAGCAGTGAAAGAGTCTCTCTTCTTCCTTAAAAGCCTTCAACTGATTGAATCAACTTGTTATGGGGAACATGCCTTAGTTGATCGCAGATGTGATCAGCCACAGATACAATCGACTGACTGATGGTTTAATACGCCAGCCTTTTAGTTTATCAAACAGCCACAAAGTATCTTAGCAATGATGAGGCCAGTGCTTGCTGACCAAACATATTCACTTGGTCAAGTTGACACCAGGACCTAACCATCACAGCATCTTAACTGGATTGGAAAGTGATTCTTTATGCTCAATGCTAAAGATTGTATTGGAAGCCAATGGGATTCAGTGACACAGAGGGGTCTCTGTAAGAGGGTCACGATGGCTGCACTTAATGAATTTGCCACTTGAATAAGTCTTGTAGACTCAGAAACACAATGCATTTAAGTGCTTCAATTATGTGAATGAACTTCAACCTCAAAAATTCATAAAAGACTGATATCTCCCACCATAAATCTAATTGATTTACTATGATAGACTATTATAAAGGCAGACTAGATAAGCAAAGCAAGCTCACTAGCATGGTCTCTCCCCCTGAAAATTTGCAAAAGAAGCCAAATTATCAGCATAGTGACACTGGATTCAGAACCAGGGTACAAAGTTCTAGGACTTAGATGTTGGATGGCTGAGACTCTGATTGTCAATGTATCCTCCACAGCTAGGATTTACTTGCCCAGAAACCTTTGTGTTCTCATTGCCTTGAAGTTGTTCTGGGGCCGTTACTTTCAGTTAGTATATCTTTTGGTTTCTTAGGATGGGGCAAATGGGCATGCCCAAGTTTGCATTTGAAATTCTCCTTTTTCTGTGCTTCCATGAGTGATTAACACATTCTTCCATGAAATATTTTAATACTACAGTCAAGTCTTTCTCTGACTTGGGAATCATTCACTAATGCTTAGCTCAGACATGAATGCAGATAAATACTTCTTGAGTGTTCACGCTAAACTAAGCAATGCAGGTGGCTTTTTTCTGGCCCATCGCTACCTTGGCTTTATAGTTTAATTGTTTGGAGGGTGCTCATCACCCACTTCCCCTTTTCCAAATGTTTGGGCTACCCTTCTGTCTCCCCCATCTACTACTTTTGCCTACCAAGCAACCTCCCAATATGAATGGATTTGCCAGCCCAAGTAGCCTTTTCCATGTAGAGAAGAGTGAAACGACTCTGACCCAAACCTTCTAATCCATGGCAATTTTTTTCTTTCTATAAATCAGTTAAGTTGCCTTTTGAGCATGTATGGCTACCTCTAGGAACTTGGACAGTTCAGCTTGTGCTTCTAGAGCTTGATCATCCCTGGGTAATGAGAAGCCAGAGAGTTGCCTATGGTCTAGGGTGACTTGAATACAGGACAGGGAGAGATGTGAGGTTGGTGCCTATTAATGGCCACCTTCTGTGGGGGGGTCCTCTACCATTTCTTGTGTAAGACCCTTGGAACATCTCGACCCCTTGCACAGTAGATCCTCCCTGTAACTTTCACAGCCTTGCCTGTGTTTGGGGCCCAACCCATGATGTAGATACCTTTGGGAGCTGAAAAACTGAATTAGTAAGTGGCTAGAAAGTATGATCCAGAAAAGCCTGTCTTTCTGGAAAGTCACTGTTCTCTAACCAACTCATGAGAAATATGTCCCTAGTCAGGCCTACACTGAACTTGTAAAGCTTAGGATGCCAGCCAGGGGCCCCTCCAAGGACAAAGCCAGTGTGGAAGAGCCACCTTTACCATCTTCATGACAACAGGAAACTGAATAATGTTTAGAACAAAGCTTTGATGATATAGAGTCCTCATTCAATGCATTAATCAAAATAAATTCAGTTACTTTAGCTATGCTTTGCATAGCTTTGTTTACTAAAACCAGAACATGGATAGATGTACTTTAGAGAAATTTTTAGCATGTCTTGAAACAACAAAGGGCTTCTTTGTATAATTCAGTTTATAATACCAGAACTGTCCAATGGAAATAAAACACAAGCCACAAATGTGAACCATATATGTAATTAAAACTTTCCTAATAGTCACATTTGAAAAAGGTCAAGTTAATTTTTATAATGTATTTTATATTTATTTCAACATGTGATTGGTATGAAAGTTATTGATATATTTTACATTCTCTTTTTGTATTGTCTTCACAACTCAGTATGTAATTTATGCTTATTGTACATCTCAATTCAGACTGGCTGCATTCCAGGTTCTCAACAGCTGTAGCTAGTAGCTACCACATTGGACAGCACGGAGTAAGACCATTCTATTCCACAGGTTTTTTGATCAATTGAAATTCTGTGGTTTTGAATTCCAACCCAAGGAATTCACTATTAACTCATTATGACTGGGGGTTCCCAGAATGGATGAAAAAGCTCCTGGCATTAATGGGTTAATGATATACCACCCTAATCTCTAATCTGGGTTATTCTTGCTTCCACTCTATTTTTCACACAGCCAGAGTGAGCTCTATAAAGTCTAAGACTCTGCTTTTCTTGCCAGTACTTTCCCATGGCTTCCCATCTCAGTCTTTACCACGGCCTGTCTTAGTTTCCTGGCTGTGATCACAAATACAATGAAATGGATTGACTTATACAATGGGAATTTATTCACTCACAGTTTTGAGGCTAAGGGGAGGGCAAATCCAGGCATCAGCAAGGCGATGCTTTCTCCTTGAAGACTGTAGCATTCTGGGGCTGGCTGTTGGTAATCCTTGGTCCTTGGCTTTTCTGTCACATGGCAACATCTTCTCTCTCTTTGGGTTCTGTTGACTTTCAACTTCTACTCCTGCCTGGTGGTTTTCTGCCTGTGGTCTCTGAAGGGTTCCAGTAGTAAAATTAAGCCCCATCCTCATTCAGTTGGCCACACCCTATTTAAAAAAAACGTTGCAAGTTCCTATTTATAGTGGGTCCACACCCACAGGAATGTATTAAGAACACGTTTTATACATAACTAAACCTATCCACAGTTTACAAGACCACACAAGAACAGACCCCTTCCTACCTCTCTGGTCTCATTTCCTACCACTCTCTCCCTAGCTTGCTAGCTCACTTCTCCCAGCCACATATCTTGTGTCAAGCTCACTCCTGCTTCAGGAATTTTTACTTCCTTCTCCCTTTCTGCCTAGAGCCCTCACTCACCCACCCCCACATCTTCCCATGGAATACACTGCTCTTCCTCCATGAATGTGATTTAGTAGAGACATCCCTTGATCATTCTATATAAAACAGCACGCCTCATCACCTCCTTCTTACCTGCTTTCTTGGTTTTCATAGCACTTGCTTGTCTCCCCTACCTCACCTCACTAGAATATGAGCTCCATGAGGGCAGGGACTTCATCCATTCCTTTTAGAGGCACAGAAACCCAGCAGCAATAGTATCTGGCACATAGTAGGTGCTCAATGAATATTTGATGAAGGAGTAAATAAAGGAATGAATACAGTCCTGGTGAGAAATGCTTATGGGAATTACAGGCTCTTATAACCTGATAGCTTTATACTAGGGTCCTTATCTGAGCTTGGTCCTGGGACCAAGTAAATATTTCCCCTGATGGTAACTAACCAGTGTGAACAAGAAATGCAATAGCCACTTGTCCAGCTCAATCAACCCACTTGGTGTCGCTTCCCCTGACTCCTGTATTGCACTTATCATTTTTTCATGTTTTGCAGACCCAGACCCCACTTTATTTTTTCTTTCTGTTTTAGATTTTCCTCTTCTTGATTCAGCATTTTCTGAGTTGTTGTCTATCCTTGATCATTTTCCAGAGTTTTGGAAAATCAATTCTGACAGATTCTGCCTTTTTTTTGCTCTCTCTAAGGGGGCTGTTCATCTGTGGTATCTTACTTTGCCATCTTTTTCATATCATCCCTCTCAACATCCTTTATTTTTATTTGCTGAATTGTAGATTGATAGGCATCTAACAATTCTAAATATGTCTCTTTGCTAATGGCCCCTGCTCACAGTGCCTCAAATTGCTTAATACTAAATCAATAATCTCTGTGTAGGAACTCCTGTCCAGAGACTATCTAATTGTCCTTCTCCTTATTAATATTTACACATTCCCTTCAGGAATGCAGGGAGGGTTCCTCCACCTTTACTTTTTAAGGTCATTGCAATTCACAAGAATTTCCCTATCTTGATTGAGTGTACACAGCTCTGAGGAGTTGTTATGTCACCATCTGTCCTCAACAGAGCCTTCTGGGCTTAGGCACAGCTACCAGTGGCTGCTGTGTCCTTTTATTACTTGCTCCTTATTACTTTTGTCCTCTATTATGAATATTCAGAATGAGTCATTTAATTTTACTCATTAGTGCGCTCTCATATTACCTCTGGGAGGTTGCAAACTACCTGCATTGATTAATTTACACAGTTCTACGACCCCCCATGGGACCTATAGCACAAAGCTGTGAGATTGTGGCCAGGATGGAATGAGGCCTGTGACTGTGGGACTGACATGGCCACCTGGCTTAGATGGGCTCCAGCCTGAACGCTGGCCATGGAGACATGTTCTAACCAGGGGAACTGTTGTGCCCTAATGGGTGTGTAATATGCTGCTCTGGGATTGGGCCAAGTGAGCCCCCAGAAGTCTGTATACTTGACAATACTCAAAGAGATCCATGCCATTAAGGAATATAAACATAAATACTGTTATTCAACCTGCTTAAATGAAAGACAGCTCATATGTTCGAAGGAGATGAAGAACAGAGTGTCATCTCCTTGGTAAATATCCTCATTTTACAGTGCCCTATATACTCTACACATACACGGGATTCTACTTAGTTGTAGGACAAAGGTAAAATACAATGGCCATGGGACATCGTGAACTACCTGTCAGAATTTTAAAAAATTATTTAGAATGTTTTTTGGAAGGCTGCGAGATCCCTTCCTTTTCGGCCCAGGTATCACCTCTTCAGACAGGCCTTTCCTGACCACCTTCTGTGAAGGTCTCCCTTGTTATTTTGTACACCTGTCTGTTTCTTTCATGGCATGTATCATAAGCTGTAATTATGCCTTTATTGTTTGTTTTCATATGTGCTGTCTCTCCTTGACAAGCTATAAGCAGCAGGAATGGAATGAAGTATATGTATTTTATTCACATTTATGTACCCAGGAATAGGTACTATACCCGGCATTTAGAAATACTTAAAAATAATACTAATTGAATGGATGAATCAGTGACAGTCTTTCTACAAATATCATTAAACGAAACTACTAAATCAAGACAAAACATGTCAGCAATCACTGTTGTCAATATTAATTTCAAAAGTGTAAGCTTTTCTGAAAGAGGTAATTGAATTATTCAATCCAGGAATGAAAGCATATTGATTCTTGAAAATTATTTAAATTAGGCAAACAGTAGTTTTGTTCCAGAATTTTATAGTCATGTGATATAGGCTTATTAAAGTTCATAAACTTTGTCATGTTTTATCCAGAGAGGACAGGAGCAGTGGGGAAACTGGCTTACCAAGATCAGGAATGTGACTCAAAGTTGGATTAGAGGGGTACAGCTCAATAATAATCCTACAGGATTAGGACATAAAACTCCATTCAATTCCATTCCACAAATACTTTTCAATGACTGACAGTGCCCCAGGAAGCCTGCTGTGAATTAGGTAGGGACCTTGTACTTATTGGGTTAGGGATCTATTGTGAGAGACAAACAATTAACATTTTAATTTATAACAAACTAGTTTGGATAATATCAGCCTAATTTCAATAATACACACACACAAAAATGCTTTTATATAGGTCCATTCCTCCCCCTCCTTTGTGTTATTATTGTCAGATAAATTGCATTTTATACATTGCACGTCCATAAACACAGGTTTATAATTATTAGTTTATGCAGATGTCTTTTAAATCAGAGAGAAGAAAAAGAGTTACAAACAAAATATACATTTATATTGTCTTTTATATTTACCTATGTAGTTACCTTTGCCATCACTCTTCTTTTTTGTGTGGATTAGAGTGACTGAATAGTATGATTTCACTTAAGCCTGAAAGATTCCCTTTAGTAGTGTTTGAAGAGTGGGTTTGCTAGCAATTAATTCCCTAAGTCTTTTTTTTTTTTTAATCTGGGAGTGTCTTAATTTTGCCTTCATTCTTTTCCCTTTTTAAAAATTATTTATATTTTATTGTTATGTTATATATTCCCATACCATGTAATCATCCAAAGTGTACAATCAGTTGTTCACAAGATCATCATATAGCTGTGCATTTACCATCAAGATCAACTTTTTAAATTTTTTTTGTGAAAAATAACATATATACAAAAAAAAGCAGTAAGTTTTAAAGCATATCGCAACAATTAGTTGTAGTACAGATTTCAGTGTTTGATATGGACTACAATTCCACAATTTTAGATTTTTACTTCCACCTGCTCTAAAATACTGGAGAATAAAAGAAATATCAATTTAATGATTCAGCACTCATACTCATTTGTTAGACCCTATCTTCTCTGAATAACTCCACCACCAACTTTGATCTTTTACCTGCTCTTTAGGGGCATTTGGGCTACATCCATCCTAACATGTTCATGTTGGAAGATGCTGTCAATAATATGGGATAGGCAGATGGAACTAGTTGACCATCTGCAGAGGCTGGCCTCTCTGCATTTCAGGACTTCTCTGGTCCAGGGAACTAACTGGAGGTTGCAGGTTTCTGGAAAGTTATCTTAGTGCATGGAACCTTTGTAGAATCTTAAATATTGCCCTAGGTGTTCTTTAGGATTGGCTGGAATAGTTTTGGTTGGGGTTTGGCAAGTTATGATAGGTAGCAATGTCTAACTGAAGCTTGCGTAAGAGTAGCCTCTCGATTCTAGTTGAACTCTTTCAGCTATGGGTTCCTAATTTGTTAAACTTCTTTCCCCCCTTTTGTTAGGATGGCATTGTTGACCCCACAGTGCCAGGGCTGGACTCATCCCTAGGAGTCATCTCCCACACTGCCAGGGAGATTTTCACTCCTGTGTGTCATGTCCCATGTAGGGGGAAGGGCAATGGTCTCACTTGCAGTATTGGGCTTAGAGAGAGTGAGGCCACATCTAAGCAACAAAAGAGGTCCTCCAGAAGTAACTCTTAGGCTTACCTATGGTTAGGCTAAGCTTCTCAGCTAAACACATAAGCTTCACAAGAGCAAGTCTCAAGATTGAGGGCTTGGCCTATTGATTTGGGTGTCCCTAATGTTTGATACAGTATCAGGGGTTTCCCTGGTGGTAAAATTTAGTAGTTCTCTATTTTTTCTCCCACCCCTCAAGGGACTTTGCCAATACTTTTTGATTATCTACTTAATATACTCTAGGATGTAACCAGGCATTACATTAAGCTCTACAGGATTAAAGGCCCTCATTCTTATTCTGGGCTCCTTGTGTTTGGATTGTTTAAATGATCTATCCAGATAGGTTGAGTTAGATTATGTGCTACAGAAAATTTAGGTTCTGGACAAAATAAACCTTTCTCTTTTTTTGGTCTTAAAGAGTAGATGAGTTTCTAAAATATAACAATGTCTTCCTTACCCCTGTATTCTGAATTATCTTAATCCTGACCTGATTGGCTTCATTCTTATCTCTAAATACCAGGTTATACATATCTAAAACATTCTGTCAAAATCCAGAAATAACAATTACCACTCCAGACTCAATGTAACTGCTATAAGACCTTGTCATCTAGGCCCCTGTTTTCTTATAAATATTTTCTGAATGAGACCATGCAATATTTGCTCTTTTGTTTCTGACTTATTTGGCCTCATCAAATGTCCCACAGGTTCATTCACAATGTTGCCTGCCTCACAGCTTCATTCTGTTTTGTAGCAGCACAATATCTGATCATATGTATGCACCATCGTTCGCCAATCTACTTTTCAGTCAGCGCACCCTTCAGCCACAGCTCCTTACATCATGTGTAATATCCAAAGTCAACAGTTCATCAGCATTCTTAATTTTAGATAATTTCATTGTTTCTGTGAGAAATGTAACCAATAAACACACCTTCACCAAATATAAAATCTAAACCTCCCCTTAACTCTTGTCCCTCCCCCCATTATTTACTCCTGGTGTTGCTGTGGTACTGTTGATGTTTTTTTGTTAAACAAAGCCCGGAGCATGCACTAGCAGTTTCCCCCCATCTTCCGAACTATACACTCATTGTACAAGATTCATACCTTTGCAGTAGTTCATGCAAGAACTTATTTACATTTATAGTGTTAATCAGTGGGACACATGGGTCCATATAACCCCTTTCAACCATGTTCATCTTCAGTGTGGCAATTTTACTCATAGACCCACTAGTGAACTGCCTTTACTTCCATCTGTTCCCTTACATTTAAGTTCAATCTCATTCCATGTATCTCTAGGTCCCCTATATTCTTTATAATAAGCCCCTGATTTTTATCTTTACTGTGGTCATAAAAGTGGAATCATATAGTATCTATTATTTTGTATCTGGTTTATTTATGTCCTCAAGGCTCATCCATCTTGTCATGTGCTTCAGGAAGGCATTTCTTCTCAGTGCTGCATAATATTTCATCATATGTATATACCACATTTTGTTAATCCACTCATTTGTTGATGGGCACTTGTGTTGTTTCCATCTTTTGGAGATTGTGAATGATGCTGCTATGAATATTGGTGTGCAAATGTCTGTTTGTGTCACTGCTTTCAGCTCTTCTGGGTATATACTGAATAGTGGTATTGCTGGGTCATAGGGCAACTCAATATTTAGTTTCCTAAGGAACTGCCAAACTGTCTACCATAGCAGCTGTAACATTATACATTCCACCAGCAGTGTGTAAGTGTCCCCATTTCTCCAACATTTGGAGAGGATGTGGATAAATGTGTAGTTTCCTCTTTGATTAATAGCAGTCATTCTTATAGGTGTGAGGTGGTATCTCATTGAGTCTTAATCTGCATTTCCCTTATAGCTAATGAAAATGAGCATCTCTTCATGTGCTTTTTAGCCATCTGTATTTGCTGTTCAGAAAAATGCCTTTTCATTGTCTTTAGCCTATTTTATTATAGGGTTGTTTGTTCTTTTGTTGTTGAGTTGTATAATTTCTTTATGTATACAGGATATCAAACTTTTATCCAATGTGTGACTTCCCAAATATTTTCTCCCAGAGAGTTAGCTGCTTCTTCGCATTTTTGACAGTCTTTTGAGGCACGAAAACATTTAATTTTCAGGAATTTTCATTTATCTATTTTTCCTTTTGTTGCTTGTGCTTTGGATGTAAAATTTCGGAAGCTACCTCCTATTACTAGGTCTCAAAGATGTTTTCCTGCATTTTCTTCTAGAAGCTTTGTGGAACTGGTTCTTATATTTAGTTAGGCGTTCGATCCACTTTGAGTTAATTTTTGTATAGGGTGTTAGGTCAGGGCCCTTTTTCATTCTTTTGGCTATTGATGTTCAGTTCTTCTATGCCCATTTTTTTTAACTGTTTTATTTTATAATAGGACATATACAAAGCAAAGAAAGAAAAAAATCAATAGTTTCCAAAGCACTCTTCAACGACAGCTACAGGATAGATCCCAGAGTTTGTCATGGGCTACCATGCCTTCATCTCAGATTTTTCCTTCTAGCTGCTCCAGAATATAGGAGGCTAGAAGGAATAAATATTTTTTTTATCATCATAATTGACTTTTATTTTCTTTTTTGTGAAAAATAACATATATACAAAAAAGCAATAAATTTCAAAGCACAGCACAACAATTATTTATAGAACAGATTTCAGAATTTTGTATGGGTTACAATTCCACCATTTTAAGTTTTTACTTCTAGCTGCTCTAAGATACTGGAGACTAAAAGAAATATCAATTTGATGATTCAGCAATCATATTAGTATATTAAACCCTACCTTCTCTGTACAACTTCACTATCACTTTTGATCTTTCTAGTCCACTTTTTTTTTAATAGCTTAAGGACTTTTTATTTAATTTCACATACAGTTTATATTTAATTTGGACATATTCAATAAACAGTGAAAATAATTTAAATTAATACTGAGGCTTGAGATTTTTTTTGCTATTGTTTTGTTTTGTTTTTTTAAACAGAGGGCCATATTTCTTTTCTTTTTTTTTAATTTAAAAAATTTTTTTTTTAAATACCAAAGAAAACCAAATGAACGCAAACATTCTTAACTTTGGATCATTTCATTCTACATATATAATCAGTAACTCACAATATTATCACATAGTTGCATATTCATCATCATGATCATTTCTTGGAACATTTGCATCTATTCAGAAAAAGAAATAAAAAGAAAACAGAAAAAAATTCAAACATACCATACCCCTTACCTCTCCCTTTCATTGATCACTAGCATTTCAATCTAAATTTATTTTAACGTGTGTTCCCCCTATTATTTATTTTTATTCCATATGTTTTATTCATCTGTTGATACAGTAGATAAAAGGAGCATCAGACACAAAGTTTTCACAATCACACAGTCACATTGTGAAAGCTAAATCATTATACAATCATTTTCAAGAAACATGGCTACTGGAACACAGCGCTACATTTTCAGGCAGTTCCCTCCAGCCTCTCCATTACATCATTTTTTAAAATTTTATTTTCTTATTAATTAAAAAAAATTACAAGAAACTAACATTCCCAACACATACACTCAGCAATTCACAATATCATCACATAGTTGCATATTCATCATCATGATCATTTCCCAGAACATTAGCATCAATTCAGAAAAAGAAATAAAAAGACAACAGAAAAATATAACAAACAGAAAAAAAAAATTTTACAGGCCATACCCCTTACTGATCCCTTTCATTGATCACTAGCATTTCAAACTAAATCTATTTTAACATTTGTTCCCCCTATTATTTATTTTTATTTCATATGTTCCTCTCAGCATCAGACACAAGGTTTTCACAATCACACAGTCACATTGTGAAAGCTATATCATTATACAATCATCTTCAAGAAACATGGCTACTGGAACACAGCTCTACATTTTCAGGCAGTTCCCTCCAACCTCTCTATTATATCTTGACTAAGGAGGTGATATCTATTTAATGCATAAGAATAACCTCCGGGATAACCTCTCGACTCTGTTTGAAATCTCTCAGCCATTGACATTTTGTCTCATTTCACTCTTCCCCCTTTTGGTCAAGAAGGTTTTCTCAATCCCTTGATGCTGGGTCTCAGCTCATTCTAGAGTTTTTCTCAACCCCCTTGATGCTGAATCTCAGCTCATTCTGGGATTTCTGTCCCATGCTGCTAGGAAGATCCACACCCCTGGTAGTCATGTCCCACGTGGATAGGGGGAGGGTGGTGAGTCTGCTTGCTGTGTTGGCTGGAGAGAGAGGCCACATCTGAGCAACAAAAGAGGTTCTTTTGGGGGTGACTCTTAGGTTTAATTTTAAGTAGGCTTGACCTATCCTTTGTGGGGTTAAGTTTCATATGAACAAACCCCAAGACTGGGGGCTCAGCCAATAGCTTTGGTTGCCCACACTGCTTGTGAGAATATCAAGAATTCAACTTGGGGAAGATGAGTTTTCCCCCATTCTCACCATTCCCTGAAGGGGACTTTACAAATACTTTTCCACTCACTGATCAAATCACTCTGGGATTCATCAAGGCATCACCTGGACAAACCAACAAAAGCTCGTGTCCTATACAAAGTTCCATGTACTTAAGGTGTTCAATCAACTATCTACATAAGTTATATTAGGAGATGCACTAGTCAAAGTATAGATTTGTACTAAATAAACATTTTTTGCTTTAGTCTCACACATTAGTTGAAATTTTAAAATATTAAGTACCATCTATTTTCAGCACACTGCAGTAATGACATTCTTTTGTTCTTCCTCATGCAAAAACATTTTTTAAATTTGTACATTTAGTCACTATCATTATACACTCTAGGCATTCCTAGATTACACCATCTCAATCTTTATCATCTTTCTTTGTGATTTCATTTATGCCCCAGCCCTCCACCCTCTATCATTCTCATATGCAGCTTCATTCAGTGTTTTAACATAACTGTATTAGAGTTAGGTAGTATTGTGCTGTCCATTTCTGAGTTTTTATATTCAGTCCTGTTGCACAATCTGCATCCCTTCAGCTTCAATTACCCAATATCTTACCCTATTTCTATCTCCTGATGGTCTCTGTTACCAAGGAAATATTCCAAGTTTATTCACTAATGTCAGTTCATATCAGTGAGACCATACCGTATATGTCCTTTTGTTTCTGGCTAATCACACTCAGCATAATGTCCTTAAGGTCCATTCATGTTGTTACATACTTCATAACTTTATTCTCTCTTACAGCTGTGTAATATTCCATCTTATGTAAATGTCACAGTTTGTTTAGCCAACTGTCTGTTGATGGACATTTTGGCTGTTTCCATCTCTTGGTAATTGTTAATAATGCTGCTATAAACATTGGTGTGTAAATGTCCATTTGTGTCCTTGGCCTCGTGTCCTTTGAGTAGAGACAGCATATAGATAGTTTCTGTTTTTTAATCCATTCTGCCAGACTATGTCTTTTGATTGGAGAGTTTAATCTACTAACATTCAGTGTTATTACTGCATGGGTAGTACTTTCTTCTACTATTTTGCCTTCTGGATTTTATATGTCATATCTAATTTTCCTTCTTTTTACCTTTACTCAGTCTTCCTTTCTACACTCTTCTCCACACCTCTCTCTTCTGTCTTCATATCTGTCTCTAGTGTTCCCTTTAGTATTTCTTGCAGAGCTGGTCTCTTGGTCACAAATTCTCTCAGTGATTTTTTGTCTGAAAATGTTTTAATTTATCCCTCATTTTTGAAGGACAATTTTGCTGAGTATAGAATTCTTGGTTGGCAGTTTTTCTCTTTTAATAATTTAAATATATTATCCCACTGTCTTCTCGCTTCCATGGTTTCTGCTGAGAGATCTGTGCATAGTCTTATTGGGCTTCCCTTTTATGTGGTGGATTGCTTTTCTCTTGCTGCTTTCAAGATCCTCTCTTTCTCTTTGACCTCTGACATTCTGATTATTAAATGTCTTGGAGTATGTCTATTTGGATCTATTCTCTTTGGGGTACGCTATACTTCTTGGATCTGTAATTTTAAGTCTTTCATAAGAGTTGGGAAATTTTCAGTGATAATTTCCTCCATTAGTTTTTCTCCTCCTTTTCCCTTCTCTTCTCCTTCTGGGACACCCACAACATGTATATTCATGTGCTTCATATTGTCTTTCAATTCCCTGAGTCCCTGCTCATATTTTTCCATTTTTTTCCCTATAGTTTCTGTTTCTTGTCAGATTTCAGATGTTCCATCCTCCAGTTCAGAAATCCTATGTTCTGTCTCTCAAAATCTACCATTGTAGGTTTCCATTGTTTTTTTTCATCTCTTCTACTGTGTCTTTCATTCCCATAAGTTCTGTGATTTGTTTTTTCAGACTTTCAGTTTCTTCCTTTGTTCTCTCCTTGCCTTCTTTATATCCTCCCTCAATTCATTGATTTGGTTTTTGATGAGGTTTTCCATGTCTGTTCGTACATTCTGAATTAATTGTTTCAGCTCCTGTATGTCATTTGAATTGTTGGTTTGTTCCTTTGACTGGGCCATATCTTCAATTTTCCTAGTGTGATTTGTTATTTTTTGCTGGCGTCTAGGCATTTAATTACCTTAATTAGTTTATTCTGGAGATTGCTTTCACTTCTTTTATCTAGGGTTTTCTTGCTGGATCAATTTGCTGTCTATCTGTTCTTTGACATTCCATTCAGCTTTATCTGAACCTTTAGCTTAAGTTTTGTTTAACAGAGGAGAATTTTTCAGTTCTTGTTTTCTTGTTTCTTGCCCTGGTTGTGTGGTGCTTTTCCCCCACACACACTTAGGAGGGTCTACTTAAATATTATAGACCCCAGCCAGATTTTCCCAGACCAAACTGGCCTCCTATCAGGAGGAAAGAGTCACCTGTGTTGGTTTTCCCTGAGGGTGAGACCGAGCAGGTTGAAAAACTTTCCTGTGAAGTCTCTGGCTTCTTATCCTGCCCAGTATGTGGTGCTTGTCTGACTGCAGGTCCCACCAGCATAAGATGATGCAGTACCTTTAACTTTGGTAGGCTCTCCCTGCTGGGGGCATGGTGGAGACAGAGGAGAGGTTGTAGGCTGGTTTTAATGGCTTCAAATTACCAAGCCCTGGTGTCTGAATTCCTTGATGGAGGGATTCCACCTGGGTGGGGCTTCACCCCTCCCCTGGGGAAGGCACAGGCTCCAGATAAGCCCCCCAAAGAGCTCACTTCTGCCTATACCTGGGGCAGTTGCAGCCTGAAAAGTCCTGTCGCTGTATCCAAAGGCAGTCAAGCCTTTGTAGATACACAGCCACAAAAACCTCTGTTTCCTTCTCTTTTTTTCCCCCCTTTTTCTGTCAGTCCTGCCCCCTTGGCACTAGGGCAAAAATGAGCAACCTCTGCTTTGATCAGGTTCACCTAAGCTGGGGGCCTATTTTTAGTAGTCAGAATTTGTTAATTAGTTCCACAGTTGGCGTTTGATTGTGCCCAGTCCCTGCTGCTGGTAAAGTCCTTTCCTTTCCCCTCTGGGAAGCAGCCTGTGGGGGAGGGGCACTGACCGCCACAGCTTTGGGAACTCACGGTTCTGGGGGGGGGGGCTTGCAGCTGGTCCAGCTGGTCCAGACTGGGGTACGCTGTGTGTCTATTCACTATTGTGGCTCCGGGAGCTGTTCTGTACTGTTTCTGGTTATTTAGTAGTTGTTCTGGAGGACGAACTAAAATGCGCACGTTGTTAAGCTGCCATCTTGACCTGGAAGTCTCTCCATTACATCTTAACTAACAAGGTGATATTTATTTAATGTGTAAGAATAACCTCCAGGATAACCTCTGAACTCTGTTTGGAATCTCTCAGCCATTGACACTTTATTTTGTCTCATTTGACTCTTCCGCCTTTTGGTCGAGAAGGTTTTCTCAATCCCTTGATGCTGGGTCTCAGCTCATTCTAGGGTTTTTCTCAATCCCTTGATGCTGAATCTCAGCTCATTCTAGGATTTCTGTCCCATGTTGCCAGGAAGGTCCACAGCCCTGGGAGTCATGCTCCACATAGACAGGGGGTGGGTGGTGAGTTTGCTTGTTGTGTTGGCTGGAGAGAGAGGCCACATCTGAGCAACAAAAGAGGTTCTCTTGGGGGTGACTCTTAGGCCTAATTTTAAATAGGCTTTACCTATCCTTTGTGGGGTTAAGTTTCATATGAACAAATCCCAAGATTGGGTTAGCCCACAGTTTAGGGGTATTTGGGCTACGGTCATGCTAACTTTTTCATGTTGGAAAGGGCTGTCAATTATTTGGGGTAGGAATATGGAACTAGCTGATGTTCTGAAGAGACTGGGCCCTCTAGGTTTCCGGACTTATCTGGTCTATGGAATTTGTAGGTTTCTGGAAAGTTATCTTAGTGCATGGAACCTTTCTAGAATCTTATATTTTGCCCTAGGTGTTCCTTAGGATTGGCTGGAATGGTTTTGGTTGGGGTTTGGCAAGTTATGATAGGTAGCAATATCTAACTGAAGCTTGCATAAAAGTGCACTCCAGAGTAGCCTCTCGACTCCATTTGAGCTCTCCTATGCCCATGTTTGAAAAGATTATTTTGTCCCTGTCCATTGAATTTGGCAGCCTTGTCAATGATCACTTGACCATAGATTTGGTAGTCTATTTCTGTGCTATTGATTCAATTCCATTGGTCAATATTTATATCTTTGTTCCAGTACCATGCTGTTCTGACCACTATGTTGGTTTATTATAAGTTTTAAAATCAGGAAGTGTTAATCTTCCCACTTCGTTCTTCTTATTTTAGGATGCTTTCAGTAATGCAGGGTCTCTTTCTCTTCCATATGAATTTGGTAACTAGCTTTTCCAAGACTTCAAACTAAGTTGTTAGAATTTTCATTGGTACTATGTTGAATCTATAGATCAATTGGGGTAAAATTGACATCTTAATTACATTTAAGCTTCCTATCCACCTATTTAGATCTTCTTTGTTTTTTTTAGCAATGTTATGTAGTTTTCTGTGTATATGACCTTTACATCCCTAATTAAGTTCATTCCTAGACACCTGATTCTTTTAGTTGTAATTTTGAAAGGAATTTCTTCCTTAATTGACTTCTCAGTATGGTCACTGTGTGTGATTAGAAACATTAGTGATTTTTGCACATTAATTCTATATCCCACCACCTTGCTGAATGTGTTTATTAGCTCAAGTAAGTTTGTTATAGATTGCTCAGGATTTTCCAAGTATACTATCATGTCATCTACAAATAATGAACATTTTACATCTCTCTTTCCAATTAGATGCCTTTTATTTCTTTTTCTTACCTAATTGCTTTAGCTAAAACTTCTAATACAATGTTGAATAATAGAGGTGACAGAGGGAATCCTTGTCTCATTCCTGATCTTATTGAATATGATGCTAGCTACGTGCCCTTTATCATATATATATATATGTTTTAACATGGGCAGGCACCGGGAATCGAACCCGGGTCCTCGGGCACGGCAGGCAAGCACTCTTACTTGCTGAGCCACCGTGGCCCGCCCTACCTTTATCATATTGAGGAACTTACCTTTGATTCCTACCTTTTGAAGAGTTTTCATTAGAAAAGGATGTTGAATTTCTCTACATCTTTTTTCATCATCAATTAAGATGATCATGTGATTTTTCCCTTTTGATGTTTACTGTGCTCTATTACATTAATTGATTTTCTTGTGTTGAGCCATCATTGCATTCCTGATATGAAGCCCACTTGGTTGTGGCATATAATTCTTTTAATGTGTTGGATTCGATTTGCTAGTATTTTGTTGAGAATTTTGCATCCACGTTCATTAGGGAGATTGGCCTGTAGTTTTCCTTTGTTATAGCATCCTCGCCTGGTTTTGATATTAGTGATGTTAGCTTCATAAAATGAGTTAGATAGTCTTCCTTTTTCCTCAATTTTTTTGAAAAGTTTGAACAGGATTGGTGTTAGTTCTCTTTGGAATGTTTGATTAAAATTCCCCTCTGAAACCACCTGGTCTTGGGCTTTTCTTTTCAGGAAGATTTTTGATGACTGATTGAATCTCTTTACCTGTCATCAGTTTGAGATCTTCCATTTCTTCTTGTGTCAGAGTAGCTTGCTCATGTGTTTCCAGGAATTTGCCCATTTCATCTAAGTTGTCTAGTTTGTTGGCATATAGTTGTTCAAAGTATCCTTTTAAGATTTTTTTATTTCTTCAAGGTCTGTGGTAATGACCCACCCCCTATTTCTGATTTTGTTTATTTGCACCCTCTCTCTTTTTTTCTTTGTCAGCCTTGCTAGTGGTCCATTGATTTTATTGATTTTCTCAAGTTACCATCTTTTGTTTTTATTGATTCTTTCTATTGTTCTTTTGTTTTCATGTTCATTTAACTCTGCTTTAATCTTTGTCATTTATCTTCTTCTATTTGATTTGGAATTAATTTGCTGTTGTTTCTTAAGTTCCTCCAGGTGAGCTGTCAAGCCCATGATTTTTGCTCATTCTTCTTTTTTAATACAGACATTCAGGGCAATAAACTTCCCTCTCAGCACTGCCTTTGCTTCATCCCATAAGTACTGACATGTTGCCTTCTCATTTTCATTCATCTACCAATTTCTTCATTGACCCACTGGTTGTCTAAGAGTGTGTTGTTTAATCTCCGTATATTTGTGATAGTTCTCATTCTTTAGTGGCTATTGATATTCAGCTTCATTCTATAGTGGTCAGAGAAAGTATTTTCAATAATTTCTATGATTTTAAATTTATAAAGACTTGTTTTATGCCCCATCAAATGATCTATCCTGGAGAATGTTCCATGAGCACTAGAGAAAAATGTATATCCTTGTGTTTTAGGGTGTAATTCCCTATATATATATATATATATCTGTTAGGTGTAATTCGTTTATCAAATTGTTTAATTTCTCTATTTCCTTGTTGTTTCTCTGCCTGATTGTTCTATTTGTAGAGGAGAATAGTGTATTGAAGTCTCCTACTATTATTGTTGAAATGTTTATTGCTCCCTTCTTTTGCCAGTGTTTGTCTCTTATACTCTGGAGCTCCTTGATGAGCATAAACATCTATGATTGCTATTTTTTCTTGGTGAATTGTCCCTTTTATTAATAGATGGTGTCCTTATTTGTCTTTTATGATGTCTTTACATTTAAAGTCTATTTTGTCTGATATTAGTATAGCTACTCCTGCTTTCTTTTGTTTACAGCTTGCCTTGGAACATATTTTTCCATCCTTTCACTTTCAATCTATTTGTATCCTTGTATCTAAGATGAGTCTCTTGTAAGCAGTATATAGCTAGATTATGTTTCTTAATCCATTCTGCCAATCTATCTTTTAATTGGTAAATTTAGTCCATTAACATTCAAAGTTATTACTGTAAAAGTATTCCTTGAATCTAACATCTTATCCTTTGGGTTTTATTTGTCAGACATATATTTTCTTTTCCCTCTTTCTCTTTTCATCCTTTATGTTACCCTTACTAGAACTCTTCAATTCTTTGCTCTCCTCCAGACTTCCCTCTCCTGTCTTTTTCTTTTTTTTTCAGCCAGCAGAACTCCCTTTAGTAATTCTTGTAGGGCTGGTCTCTTATTGACAAATTCTTTCAGCCTTTGTTTGTTGGTGAAAATTTTAATCTTTTCCTCAGTTTTGATGGACAATTTGGCTGAGTACAGAATTCTTGGCTAGAAGTCTTTCTCTTTCAGGATCTTAAATATATCATACCACTGCCTTCTTGCCTCCATAGTCCCATTGAATACTACAAACTCAATCTTATGTGATTTCCCTTGTATGTGGTAGATTGTTTTTCTCTTGCCACTTTCAGGATTTTCTACAACATTTCGACAGATTCTCTTCAACATTTGATAGCCTGATTAATATGTGTCTTGGGGAAAGTCTATTTGGATTTATTCTATTTGGTGTTCATTGGACTTCTTTGATTTGCGTATTTATGTCCTTTATAAGGGATGGGAAGTTTTCCCCCTTTATATTCTCAACTAATTTTCTTAGCCCTTTACTCTTCTCCTTCTGGCACACTGATGATTCTTGCATTTTGTCCATCATTTCCCTGAGAACCAGTTCAAAAGATTTTCCATCTTTTTTGCCATTTGCTCTTTTGTTTGTTGGAAATCAGTTGTCCTATCCTCTAGTTCATTTATTCTTTCTTCTGCCTCTTCACATCTGCAGTTGTGTGTCTCTAGTATATTTTTTATTTGATCTATAGCACTTTTTATCTCTATGATATCTGTTATTTTTCTATTTATCCTTTGAAATTCCTCTTTATGCTCTTTTAGTGTCTTCTTGATTTCCTTTATGCAATCAGTCAGCCCGCTTATTTTATTTAGTAGAGTTATATGAACATCTTTGATTAGCTGTTCCAAAGTCTGTGTCTCCTCTGGTGTTTTACTTTTGTCATTAGGCTGGGCTATATCTGTCTGCATCTTAATATGCTTAGTGAGCTTCTGTTGCCTTCAAGGCATGTAAATGCCTTGATAGAGTTACTGTGGAGGTTGACTTCCTTCAGTAGTCCAAAGCTTTGTATTTGTGTGATGGTTGTGGAGCTGTATGTGGTGTGTGGGGTGGGGCACAACAGTGTGATGACAGGTTGTGGTGCAAGTACAGGCATGGGTCGGGGATTATACACTGGTGTCCGCGAGTATGGGGTGTGGGGCATGGGGTTGTGGAGGTGCAGTGCATGGGCTATGGGGACAGGGTGCATCTCAATTGGGCCTTGGAGCACAGGAGCAGGGTGCACCATGGGGGACGCAGAGGTAGAGCACTGAGGGAGGTGGATGGGGGTGGCTCTGTGGATCCTCAGAGGCTGGTGCACAGGCAGATGTGGGTGGGTACGTGGAGCATGGGGGTTCATGAGTATCACTGTAGGGTATGGGGCACAGAGGTCGGGGCACAGGGAGGGCAGGGCATAGGTGTATCCTTCCACAAGGGGAGGTCTGGGGGCCTGGGATGTGGATGTGTGAGTGTGTGTGGGGGGGGCACAGGTCACAGAGATTGCAGGATGTAGGTTGGGGGTGGGTGATGTCGGGTGGGTGGAGCCATGGCACAGATGTGCAAGTGCAGGGACATTGGAGCAGGGGTGCATGCATGTGCGGTGCAGGGGCTATGTAACACAGATGCACATGTGAGCACCTGCCAATTGTGGGAGCAGGGCATTTGTGCTGGGGATTGGGGCAAGTGTGTGCATGTGTGCAGGGCAGGGGTTTTGTGTGCACAGTTCAAGTGGTTGATACATGGATGCATGGGTGCCTGGCAAGGAGGATGTGGCTATGTGTGTGCATGTGTCTGGGGGTTGTGGCCCTGGTGAGCACATGCACAGAGCTCGGGGGCAGTGGACCAGGAGTGCACCTGTGTGGGCTGCGGTGGGAGTGGCCCAGATGCGCAGGTCAGTTCTTGCCCAGATCTGGAGGGCATGGTGGGAGTGTGCACATGCACGGATCTGGGAGGCTGGATGCTGATGTACTTGTGCACAGAGCTCAGTGTGGGTGGGGTGGGGTTGTGCAACTGTATTGGCTGGGGGTGGCTGTGGCCCAAGTATACAGGTGAACATGTGACTGCCTGCAAGGGGCAGGGAGGGGAGACGGGGGTTAAGGGGCTGGGCACTGGTGCACAAGTCTCGGGAAGGGTGGGATGAGACTGTATGCTTTGTGTGGGAGAGGTGGGTCGGGCTAGGGCTGATGTGTGCATGTGTGAGGTGGGGGTTTGGGGTGGGGATGTATAGGATGGGTGGGGGTAGGGGCGTTTGGAGTACCATGGGGGTCAGGTGACAGAGTTCAGGTGTGTGGGGTGTGGGATGAATCGTGGGTTGTGGGGGCAGCATATGAGAGGATAGCACATTCAAGGAATATGGCTTGGCTTGCTTCCTTGTCCCTGTCTCCCTGTCCATGCCACCCTAAGGGCTCCAGGCCTCCTTTTCAAAAAGGGTGCATTAGGCTGTTTGCACCAGCTCGACAGTCTCTGGTTTTCGGCATCTCAATTCTTCAGCTTTTGCAATCACAGCTCCCTTATGTGGTGTAGCAATCCCTTCCAGTTCACTTACACCTGGAATTGCCATCCCAGTCACTTCCCATCCCTTGTCTAGCTGTTCCTTGGATCAAGGATGAACTCAACCTATCCTATTCTGCCATCTTCCTGAAATTTCTCCTTCATTTTTTTCTGGTTAGTTTTTTTTTTTTTTTTTTTAATCCTCTCTCTCCTTTGTTTTTTGACACAGTTTTAGTGGATATAAAATTCTTGGCTGACAGTCTTTATATTTTAGCACTTTGAATATGTCATCTCACTATCTTCTGGTCTCCACAGCTACTGCTGAGAAATTACTGGTAATCTTACTGAGAATGTATACATGAAAAGTCATTTCTCTCTTGCTGGTTTCAAGATTCTCTCTTTGTCTTTGCCTTTCTACAGTTTGATTATGATGTGTCTAGGTGTAGACTTCTTTGCACATATCTTATTTGGAGTTTGTTGACTATCTTGGATGTTTGAATTAAGATTTTTAATTAAATTTGGGAAGTTTTATTTATTATTTCTTAAAATATTATTTCTACCTCTTTATCTCCTTTCCTTCTGGGACTTATTATGTGTATGTTGATACACTTCATGGTACTTTTGTTTATTTTTCCTCATTCCTTTTTCTTTCTTTTCCTCAGACTGGATAATCTCAATTGACCTATCTTCAAGTTCACTGATATTTTCTTCTGCCTGGTCAAATCTGCTATGAGCCCCTCAAGTGAATTTTCTATTTTAGTTATTGTACTCTTTTAACTCCAGGATTTCTATTTTGCTTTACAAAATAATCTCTACCTCTTTATTAATGTTCTTTATTTGGTGACACATTGTTCTCAACTCTTTAGACATAGTGTCCTTTGGTTTTTAAAAATATTTAAAATAAGTGATTTAAGGTCTTTGTCTGAGAAGCCCAATGTCTGGACTTCCTCATGGACAGTTTCTATTGACTGCTTCCCACTGCCATCCTCCATGTATTGGCCATGCTTTAATATTTATTTGCACATCTTATGTTTTTTTGTTGGAAACTGGACATTTTAAATAACATATAATGTGACAACTCTGGAAATCAGATTCTCCCTTCTCCCCACATTTTTTTTTGTTATGTATTTTTGCTATTGGTGGGGTTTTTTTGCATGAGTAGGCACCAGGTGTTGGTGGTTTTTAAAGTGACTTTTCTGAGCTAATTTTGTATTTCAGAAGTCTGAGAGTCTATATTCTTTATGTGGTCATTGAAGTCTCTGCTAAATTAGATTAGTGATAGATTATGATTGAACAGAGATTTCCTTAAATAGTTTTGACAAACAGGTAACCCAGTCTTTGCTGAAGGGCTCTGTGTGAGTGTTCGGGTATGCCTTCGACACTCAGGCAGATTACAATTCTGTCATAGCCTTCATTTTCTACTTGCATGGAGTCTGAAGGTAGATCGGAGGTGAGAGTTTAGGAACTTCTCAGCCCTAGATATGCAAATAGCCTTCTAGATTACTGGGAACATGTCATAGCCTCTCCAAGTTCCCTATGGATATCTCATTCACCAGTTTTACCTTTTAAACTTTTTGGATAGCCTATTGTTTACCACAATTATTTTCCACCATCTCAGACAACCATGATATTTTTGACAAATGCCCTCAATAAAAGGCAATTTGTGCCAAGCAAACTTTAAGTCATGTAAAATAGAAATTGACCTTGTGAGTGGAGTCTTCCGGGAATCACCAGATAGATCATATAATGCAAATTCTCTGGGAAGGAGACTTCTAAGGAGTTGCAACCCCATTTTGCCTCCTCCAGCGGCTGCCAGACTGCTTGTTTTCACTGTGATTTCAGACTATTGGTTTTCACGTCTTCACGGAGCTGGGAGAGGGAAATGGGAATACGGCAAGTTAAAATGTTATGAATCTTGCTGTTTACAAAGATTCTGCAATTTTTTGGAATAAATGCTCACTAGATTGCTTTGGCAATTTCCCAGAGTTCTGAAAATGTTGATTCTGACCATTTTAGCCATGTTTTCATTGCTTTTGTAGTGGAGAAGATTTTTGGAGTTCCTCACTCAACTGTTTTCACTGACATCCCTATATATGTTTTTTCAATGGCATTTATCCTTTCCTTGATGTAAGCTATTGAAAAAAATTTCAAACATTGAAAAGGTAAAGCCCCAAGTTTCTCTAAATAGTTTAGATTTGTTCTAAGTTTTCATGAAGTGAAGTTTTCTGAGAAGAAAGTTGGTTCTTCTAATACTACCAAGTAAGCCATGCAATTAAAGGATGGATAAACACAGGAAATGGTAAGTTGTTTGTAGAGATCAACAACTTTTGCCATTATTCAGTGTCTTTGTGCTTTTTCATCTCAGCATGGGTCTGGTTAACCTGAAAGTACCCGGTTAAGGTTTGACCATGTGTATAAGTTCCTTGATTCTCCATGGGTCCAAGCAAGCCTGGAACAGAAAGAGACAGAAGTAAAGTTGATCTTTTGGCCTTCACTGTTGATGTTCATAGTAAATGCTCGGGTGTAACAGAGGTTATAACCATGCTTATGTGTTTTGATGCGGGACTCATGCTCTGTTTACATTTCTATTCCTAGTACCTAACAATACAGAGTAGACACTCAATAGACATAGTAGTCTTTGTTCCTCATATGGAATTTTCTTCACCACCTATTTAAAAAGAGAGACAAACCCAAATCAAAAAGTATTGCTGGCATTGTTCTCTAAATTGTTGGAGAGCTAGATTTCAATTTCCAATAAATTCAATTGAAGATTTCACACCTTTGGCCTTCCGGTCGTTAGTGGCACCTGTTTGTTCACGTTAGCCTTGCCTGGTGTCAGCATTCATGGGCAGCACGAATGTACCAGGAAGAGAGGAACTCACAGTGGGTGAGGCTTGAGATTCAGGCTGGAGAATTGGATTTAAGCTCTAGCTCTGCTGATCACAACCTTATAACTTTGACAAGGTGCTAACTTCTGCAAGTCCAGTTTCTCCCTCTGTAAAACAGTAACACGGGATGCTATTATTACCTGCCTCATAGAGTCACTGCAAAGATTAATTTTGAAAATGTGTTAAGGTGCAGAGTGACTGGCACAAATGTTAAAAGCATGAAAATGTTAGCTTTAAAAATGGATAATCATGGGTAAGAAGGAGAAGAACTTTCTATTTATTTTATTTTTCAGGACCCACTCAGCATAGCTACGTATTCTTTTTTCTTTTTAATTTTTTGAATTTTCAGGTTTTACATGAACTTTATTAGGGGGAGTAGGATGCTACTGACTCACGTCAACCTGAGATGTCATTGGTTTGTCCTGGTTTGCAGGACGGTTATGACAGGTGCCACACAATGTGTTGGCTTACTCAGCAGGAACTTATTGCCTCATGGTTTTGGAGGCTAGAAGTCCGTCATCAAGGCACTGGCAGGGCTTGCTTTCTCCAGGAGTCTGCAGTGTTCTGGCAGTGCTCTAGATCTCTCTCTCTCTCCTTGCATCCACTCCTCTGATTTCCACTGACTTCTGGCTTCTTCTCCATGTCAGTTTTCTTTGCTTATAAAGATTCCATCCATATCGGACTAAGCCCCTCCTCCAATCAGTTTGGCCACACCTTAACTAATAATAGCATGTTCACAGGTGCTGTTCATACCCATGGGACCTGGGTTAGAACTTAAACTTGTCTTTTGTGGGAATATGAATGAATTTCCAACACGAGTCTTCCAGATGTCCATTTAGAAAAGTCCCACAAGCCACCTCATATCAGTGGAATGCTTACAAAGTTTGGAGGAATCCAAGAGGAAAAACTATGTGGTCAAAGGTAGGCTGGAAAAGAAAAACACATAATTAAAAGCCTTAGTCCTTTTAAAAAAATGTTTGCAGTCATCTTATATATTTGTGTTTATAAACAGAAGCATGCTTTTAAAATGAAAAAAATGCTTAAAATCTCTGAGGATAAACATATAATTTCCTCAAAGACATGCCAAGAAATAAAACATAAATAAAGCAGTTCTCAATACTGAAGTAAATATTTTTAAAGCCTCTCCAAACCAATGAATCAAAACACTACATTTCCTTCTATTTTCCCAGCCTTCCTCCTTCGAATGAGCATGCTTGATTTCTTTAGATCCCAATGTTACTTTGAGTTTATGAACTGGTAATTAGAGAGTAAAGTTTCAAGAGTTTCCCCACTAAAGTACTTAGAAATCTTTTAAATCACTGTACCCAGATAAACTGAGAGTGTCTAGAAATAAGTTAGCTTAGCCGAGGTAATTGGAAACTTAATGAACAGTTTTTCAGAATTTCAAGAGACTTTGAACAAGGGTTGTATATTTGGAGCAGAGAGAAAAATGCAAGCTATATGCTAAAGAAAGATTTTGGCCATAATTCTGTTTTAAATAGAAGGTAGATCTCCATTTTAGCTTCATTGCAACAAATCTGTAGCTTGTGATCTCTCTTTTTTCTTGTAAGTTTGAGGGTGATAAATAGCCTGGAATCCACGCCTGTTGAGACACTGTAGACTGAAGTTACAATAACCTAGGGGCTGAGTGAGGAGACCCATTTGCTTGGAAGTATTTAAGAGGGTTTCCTAGTGACCAGAGGGCATCTCCAAAATTTACCTACAAGTGCAGCTTCCTGTGTCTACTTACTACAGATGGAAGTTTTACCTCATTCACCTAGTGACAGTTCCACCCCCCCTTGTAACAGTTGCTTTTCCCAAGCATAACTCACAATTTGTTCTGAGGGTGGAGGGAAAAAGCAACAGAGAATAAAGCTAGAAGTCTGAGCAATTGAAGTGGTCCCTCTGTTTTCTTTCTCTATGTCAGAATAAAAATCCTGTTTTATTCTGTTGTTTTAAAAATGTTTCCCAAACCAGACCACAATGCTTACTTGGCTTGTACCACCATAACCAAATCCCCATCACAAGTAGAATAAATAACCCAAGTCACATTTTCAGAGAGCATCACCGCAATTAGAGTGAAACCTACAACAACTGAAACTACTACTGTGACCCCTACAAATGTAATGTTGAGTGAAAGAAGCCAGACACTATATGATAGTTTTTATGTAAAATACACAAACAGCAAACTTGTCAGAACAGACACTATCCTTTTAGGTCCTAAGGGCCTCATGATATTATGGTTTTGTTTTTGTTTTTGTCTTCATTCTGAGCACTGAGTACCCAGCTGTTTTCTTTGTGAAAATTCATCAACCTGTGCACTAATAATACCACCCTCGACTCCATTAAAAAGTTTTTTAAAAATGATATGTGAGATGCATATACATCTCAATCCATCGGCTGAAACTTCTGATTCCAGTCCAACACCCCTCTCTCACACGTTGGCTCTTTCTGCATTTGCGGTCTATGCTGGGAGAAAGCCCTGTAAGGTTTTTTGAAATGTTCCATGTTGACATCTCTCATAAATACAATCAAGTGTCTGTGATTTTTTTTCAGGCCTCATGATTTAGAGATTTCTGTATCAGGGATTGTTGATAGACAAGTTATTATGAACTTTTCATGTTGCTCTTGGAGGGCTCATTTGGTCATGGGAGTGATCAGCTAAAGTATTTCTTTTGTTCACGAAGATTTCAGGAAGGTACCTGTTCTTTTACCGCAAGATCGCAGTGGTGATTATCAGCTGTTATGGAGTTTATAAACTTCATTTTGAGATATGAGATTTTTCTAGAGACACCTTAATGTTAAAGGGCAATGGAATAACTCCAAAGAGAAGAGGATGGAGCATGAGCTACCAAAAGACCTTTAAGCACGGAAATGCTAGCAGGTTTGTTTTTTTTTTCGGTATGTTCTGATTGTTCTTCATCTTTATCCTGAAAATGGGTGATGATAGTACTCCCAGGGATTTTTAATAAACAGGCAAAGAAAACAAATTAAGTCACCTTAATGTTGAACAACAGAAGGCCAAAATTGCTTTTAAAAGTTATTTTGTACCAGTAACAATGTAGGAATCCAGTCATATCTTGAGCTCATCACGAGGAACAGCTTAAAGCAGTTTTTAAATGCTTGAGTCTTGAAAAATCTTCAAAATGTATTCAGCTATGTTCTTCTTGATTTAAAGAAACCCTAAAAGAAAATTGAAACCGTATGTTTTTATTTATTATTATAGAAAGTTGATAAAATATAATTTAAGGCACTATTATATGGCCAAGAAACTTAGTAAAGTTTTGAACAATGCTTTCTAAAAACTACTTCAAATAAGAAACTATATTTGCCAAGTAGGTATTTGAGTTTAATCTTAAATCCTTAAACAGATAACTTTGGCATAAGTTTTCATGTGGTGGTAAGAAGCTTGTTTTCAAACATAGGGGTTAAGAAACTGTTTTATGCATTTTTCTCTCTTTAATTATTTCTCTCATTTAATTATGGGATGGTGGGTAAAAGAAGTAATCCTTTCATCTATATTTTAATAAAACTATTATCAGTTTTATATTCAACTGCAAATTATGTAACATGTTTTGAAAACCATATACAATACAGATAGAGATAGAGTATAGTTTCATAGCTCTGAACCCTCAATAAAGATTCAAATTCTTTTTTTTTTTTTTACTGGGAATCGAACCCGGGTCCTCGGGCATGGCAGGCAAGCACTCTTACCTGCTGAGCCACCGTGGCCCACCCAAGATTCAAATTCTAATGCTGCTATTTATTAGATATGAGACAGCCCTCTCTTCTCTCTGGGCCTCAATCTTCCCATCTGCAAAATGGAGTTAGTAACTCCTGTCCTGGTTAAAACACAGCTTGTGGTATCATTTGAGTTACTATAGTTATAAATATTTAAAAATTAAGGGTGCATGAGTGGTTCAGTGGTAGAATGCTCGCCTTCCATGCAGGAGATCTGGGTTCAATTCCCAGACTATGCACCCTACCCCACCTCCCCAAAAATAATATTATTTTTAACTGTAGTTTAAAGGTTTGTTAGATCACTTAAAATAATAAAATCACTAACAAAAAATAATAAATGCAGTGAAATTACTCGTACAGTTTCAGAAAGAGTTGACTTTTGAAGACGGTGGAACTTCTGGGCAGCCAGCCCCTTCCAGGGAAGCAGTTTCCTCTCTCAAGCAGGCTGGAGTGTGACACCACTTCCTTGTCCCACGCTGGATAGTCACTGTGGTCTCGGGGACTCTCGGTTCCCCAACACTGATGGTTTTACGATCTCCTGATATCTTTCTTCCATTAAGAAGCTCAAAGAGCCTCTTTCCTGGCGCAGGCTGAGGCTGGTGAGAGCCTAATTGTCATAAGGACTTTAGAGTCTCCAAATGTGAGCTTTCCTAAAGAGCAAACAGCCATAGTCAAACCTTCTTTCCTTCCTTCGGGAACAAAACGAATTCCTCAGGCCAAGGTGTGTGCCCCGTGTGAGTGGGAGGAGTGGCCAGTGGCAAGGACCTCGAGCCTACCCCTGGGCCACCCCACAGCTCTCTCTCCAGCAGAGCAGGGTACAGGGCACGGCTGGCCTTTAGTCAGAGCCTTGGCTTTGACAAGGCTGTAGCCCCTCTCCCTTGACCCTGGCTGAGAGGTCTTCTTAGTTATCTAGATTTCTCCAGATTCAAAGCAGAAGAAGAGAGTAGCTTTTCATAGGACCGGGACTCCTGGGTCAAAAGCTGAGACCCTCTGCTAAGCCTGTTCATTTTTATGTAGCCTTCCAAATCAGCACCTTGCTTACAATGGATCATTCACAAAGACTTGCAATTCTCTAAGTACTTAAAACACTTCACAGTTTGGCTGCATCTGTCCCCTTGCACGTGAAGAAGGTTGAAATAATTTCCCAGGTTGTCTCCTATACAATACAGATTGCCAAAAACAGGAGCTGTCTTGGTCAGCTGGAGCTACGTGATTGCCACAGTAAACCCCATATCCTCAGTCGGACAAAGGGCCTGCCCTTAGCCATTTCTGGTAAGGCAGGATTCTCTTCTCTCCATCCCTCTCCCTGACTGTCCACCAACCCCGGGAAATGACGTGGGATGGACCGCTGAGCCAGGGTCATGCATAGGCTGTGTAGTAAGCTATGGCATGACCTGGCTCAAATTGATGAGCTCACCCAGGAATTTCAACTAAAAATATCAAGAGAATGAAGATAGCGCCAAGAGCTGAGTACAAAAGGGGGCATGTTCAGAAGCAGATAAAGCTGGGACTGGGCAGGGCATGAAATGGTCATAGCTTCCAAAGTTACAGGGAGATTAAACCATAGATTAGCACCAACCAGGGATGAAAATAAAAAGGAGCAGGGGTGAAAGACATACCAAAGGATAGAAGTACAGAAAGAAAATCGCTGAGAATATTTCCTGACTATTCTGTTTATGTCCCTGGATTTCTGGGCATTCTTTATAATAAATCTACATTATTCTGAGTTAACGTGAATGCATACCTATTTGTTGTATGCAAAAAAGCACAACTATAATTAGAGTGGATGCATGTGTCCCTCCGTTCCTTTAACTGAGGATTAGGGCTGGTGTGGGTATCTCAAGTGACTCTCCTTATGGCTTCCTAGCGCTAACGGGATTTTCTAACTCATCAGAAATACCGTAAACATTCCAGGCCTCAGGTTACTGCGTCTCTCGATTCCGGAACTGAGATAGTTAGACCTCACCGTCCTCACTTCCCCACCCCGTTCCCATTTTTCAGGGCGGGGGTGGGGGGGGGCTGTCTGCGGCTCAGGAAAGTCTGAGGGGCAAAGACGTCACTCACTCCCGTTGCTTTTTTCTCCTGGGAGTTGTAAGGAGGAGAAAAGAAATTCCTAAAAAAAGCATTTTAGAATTTCTGGACCGTGGGAGATGGAAGGAAACTAGAAAAGATCCATCATCCACAGCAAAGACATTCTTTGACGGTGTTTATCGGGTTGTAGAACATAGAAATAAATAGCAATGACAAACGACTGTCCCCGCAGCGTGACCCTAGAGGCTATTCCAGCACTGGTGACCGCTAAGACTGGCACCAGTCAGGGAGGGTTGGGGCACGTCGGGTGTAAACTCTGTCCCCTACGGGGAGGAGACGAGGGGAGGGTGCAGGAGCCCGAGGGGCGGGAGGGGCGGCGCCGCCAAGGTTCGCCAGGGCTGTAGGACCATCTCCCGGTGTGCTGATTCATTTTTCTACCCGCTATGCAGGATTTTATTCCACAATGGAATGCCTTATGGTTTCTTCTCTCTCTGAGGATCATTCAAAGTTGACTTCTTCAGCTAGTGGCCCTTAAAAAGAGTTCTACTCCGATTGTAAACTTGCCTGGTGAGAAGAACTTGGAACAAGCTGACCCATCTGACCAGCTCTGTTTCCTTCATTGCTTTCCTCCTTGAAAACACTTGAAGCCACTCACTGAGGGGATTGTACTTTCGGAAAACATCGCAGCTCATTCCTTTCAATCTTTTCATGGAAATTTTTGACTTGTTAAGGCCTCACCGCTTAGTGCATTCAAACTGTAAAAGCCATCAGAATCCAGGCTGGGTGGAAGGAACAAAGGGTGGGTCCTCTCCCCCGGATGGAGGGGACAGACAGCTCTGGGAGGCCAGCTCGGTGGGAACAGTCTAGAAATCCCTGACACTCGGGCCGTCGCAGATGCCATCAGAATCTGAGGTGTCCTGCCTCATCTCTCGCATGCCCAGTTCCCAGAGGTCGGAGCCCCCAATTCTGACATGGTAGCAGCAAAATGGCTAAACCTTAGTAAGACTTAAAAAGAGAAGAGGGAACCACGTGCTCTGCCTGCCAAAGCATAAAACAGAGGCTCGATTGTGCAGCTTCTCTTTGGTCATCCTGCCTCTGTTCCGGAATAATCTGCTCTATGAAAAGAGTGGGCAGGAGCCCCAGGCCCCACCCCCACCCCACCTCTTGCAGCTCTTTATTCATTCTAGCCGTAATTCCTGTCAGAGGAATGTCTCGGGTTCACCTCAGAATAAACCCCTCCTTTTGGAAAAAGCATCCACTTAATGCTGGAAAACAAGCGCTCTCATTAGTATGGCCACATTTCTTCCCTGTGGAGAGGGGGCAGCCGCAGGCCTCTGGGCGACTGTTGCTTAGCAACTGTCTCTAACCCTAGCCCAGGACCAGCCTGATGAGACAGAGTGGTGCCACTGAGTTCTGGTCTCTGCTCATTACCAGTTCACGGTCTTGTCTGGACAGACTGATCACACAAAGGTGTCCTCGGGTTTATTCTAGTGGCAATGGTGCGTTCACGACCCAGTCACCACGGCCTCAGAGCAGGCTGGGTTTCCTTCCTGCAGCTCTCCTGAGCACTCTAAGGCAGCACACGGTACCAGGGACTCACGATGTGTAAGGCAGCTTTATGTATGCTATTTCATCTAAGCTGTAAACCACACAGTCTCCCTAGGAAGTGGGTATAGCTCTGTTTTATAGATGAGGGAACCGAAGCACAAGAGAGGTAGAGTGATTGGGACAAGATCACACAGTATGAGGGCCAAGTCAGGCCTGAGACTGGCTCTGTTCTCAAGCGCTTGTCCTTTCCTCCAGCTCCACTGCAGCTGCCAGACTTCGACTGCACCGCTGGGGAAGGAAGCATGGCAGCCAGCTATACAGGAGTGGGTGTTTATTAATAAACTAAATATTTGCTGATTTAAAAACCTTATTTGAGTTTCCACCAGGCGATCATGATTTGGTTGCTTTCCAGCTGCAATAGTTTACTGTGTATCCACACAATCATGCTTATCTAGTGTTTACAGAATGTGCTGAGGCTCCCTGGCTATACAGAGAGGAGGGGAAACAGGTCTTCATGGTGGAATGAGGAAGGAATTATGTTTTCTCACCTCGCCTTCAATGTGCTCTCATCAGGGCACCAGGCAACCATAGGTCATTTGCACCCTAGCTCAAATTTACTTCCTCCTTCTTTTGCCTGAAAATCTCTTCTCATCCTCAAAGACCCTTTTCAGTGACTCCTTCCATGTTCTTCTGGGCTGTTGATTGCTCCCAGAGCACTTGGCTTGACTTTGTGGACATGGTGGTGCACCACCCAGATACCCCTTTCATTGATCTAGGTGGCCCATACCCAGTGCTTGACCAGTGCAGAGGGGAGAGGCTCCCTTGGCCAGCCTCAGGACAATGCTGAAGGGCCGAACCTGCATCAGAGCTGAACATCCATAGATGTGGTTCCCAAGAGCAGTCAGTAAATTCCTGCATGCTAAACTCTGTCTCCAGAGTCTGTTTCTTGGGGACCCCAACCTGCTACACTTTCCTTTCGACCTTCTCTGCACATGGCCCGCTTGTCCATCAGACTGTGAGCTCCTCAGGCGCAGAAACCTTACCTTACATTTTCCCAAATCCACAGTGCCTAACTCAGGCCCTGGCACCTAGTAGTTGCTCCACAGATGTTTGTTGAGTGAATGAATGTAGTAACTTATAAACAATTGTAGGATGAGAAGAACTGAGAAACTGGATAGCAGTCAATGGGACACCTGAGTTGATATCTTTTATTATCATAATGATGTGTCCCAGAAGAGAATGCTTTTCTATTATCCCCACAAACAACGCTATTGTCCAACCTGGGACTAGCCTGGACACCTCCCTTCCCCCTTAGCCCCAACGTTTCCTGCTGGACTGAAAACAGGGCTTAAAGCTGTAGCTCTCAAGAGCTGTGAAAGTAAGAGGAGACACCAGGACTAGAAGCTGTGTCAGCTCAACCAATCTATGATCAGTCTTGGTTTTTACAGAATAAGAACACCACGCCGTGCTATGCTATGCTATGTTCTTAGTTGAGTTGTTTTATTTTGACCCTTGTAAATTTTTTTTTGAATTTTTCTTAAAAAAAAATATGGATCACTTCACAAATTTGCATGTCATCCTTGCACAGGGGCCATGCTAATCTTCTCTGTATCATTCCAATTTTAGTATATGCGCTGCCAAAGTGAGCACAACCCTTATAATTTTTTAAGTGCCCTGTTTCAGGTGAGCTAAATGTGCTACTCAAACCTGGCCAGGTAGAGCCCAAGAATTGCCTGGAGATGGTGACCATTGCGCTGGCCCCAGACAGAGAAAGGGCATGTAGATTTGGGGCATATAAATAGCAATCCAGCTGAGGAACTAGGAGAGAACAGCAATTCCGCTACATGATATTTCCGAGAAAATGGTTCCAAGGTGCAGGGTTCCTTTCTCCCAGGGCCAGCTCATTACCCCTGACAGAATACGAAGGAACAACCAGCCCTCCAAAAGGCAAAAGTCCTGGTAAGCTCTAGATAAGGGATCGCAGAGAGACCTCACCGCTCCGAGGGTCTCATGTCATAACCCCTAATGATCTCAGGGTTATTACGTCGGGACGTCAGGGTCCTTGCCCAAGGTCTCTTTTGAAGGAGCTTGGCCTCACCCCCAGGAGTTGTGCGGGCTCCTTGCCAGGCTTCCCTGTAAATTGAAAGCAACTTGACCCCAAGGAAGAATCGACGAAGAGGGCCACCTCCCCTCACAAAGGGTCCGCTCATTCCCTGACTGGAGCAGGCTCACAGCTGAGGTCACCTCAAGCCCAAGGTGACTTGGGCTGATGTGAGGCATGAGGCCTTCCCGAGGAATGGCCCACTCTTCTGATTTGGGGCAACGCAGCTGTGTTAATGTGAGTATCAACATATAAACTAGAGCTGCCAGGGCGTTGCACAAGAACGCTTGTGACCTAATCCAAATGAGTCTTTATTTGTAACCTCCCGCTGTTACTTTATACTCTGTTTGTTATTGATAATCCTTCCCTGCCCTTGGATGAGAACTCCAGCAGCCCCCAAGAAGTTTTGCTGACTTTTAGGTAAGGGACAACCTGGGGTCATGTTAAGCAACAGAGACAAATTTGATTCATATGCAGTCCAAGAGAGTAATCAAAATTCTGACTCTGATAGGATGTCAGACACATTTCACTTCCCCATCTGGGCCTACTCCGGGCTGGCAGCCAGCTGTGGATAACTGGGTGGTGGTCTGACTGGCTTTGTTCCAGCGAACTGAGCCCTTCTGGGGACGGCCTGTGGGGTGGGAAAAGGGGAAAGGGCAGGGAAAGTCTCACTCAAGCTGAGATTGTTGTAAGCTGGCCTCACTGGTTTGGACTTGCACATCCTCTAAAGATGGCTTTTGATCTCTTGGGACACTTTCAGGGCAATTCAAGGTCCCCTGCCAGGCTCCTTCCCTGCCAATGGCCTGGGCCCCAAGTGGAGACATCTCTATTTTGAAGGGTCTCCAACATTCCCTTTTCATCCCCAAGGCATTTACTTCCAAGTTCTTGCTGCTGGGCTCTCTCTGCAGGACTCCAGGATGACTCCCCACCTGATCCCTCTCCTTAGAGTCACTGCTCCAACATTTCACAACCCTGACCCCAAGGGTGCTGGCCACCCCCCCACTGCAGTCTCCTGGGTCAGCTTCCAAAGAAGATGGGCTGCCTGGCTCTCACCCTCAGAGTCCCAGCTGGGGTTCAGACTCCAGACCCCAATTACAGAGATTACATGTAATGCCCTTTGGAGGATGAAGAGGCAGTATTCCTTCCCTCAGGTGGGGAGAGGAGATGGGCCCACAGCACAGAGCTCTCCAAATCAATCATCCTCACAGACTCCTTTCTCCTTCCCACCCTTTTGGCCCTTGGATATTCTCCAAGTGGTGGTGGGGGTTCAGAGTCATGGGATGGGCTCCCTCACATTTCCTTTGAAAATAAGCATGTAGAGATTTGATACCTTAATCTAGGATCACAAACATACCGCGTCTTGGTGCCTAGTCAAAGCTTCAGTTTAATACCCTGTTGCAGAAGATTTATGCACATTATTTATGGAACCAAATGTTGATCCTTACATTCCAATCGTTTCCAACAACAACAACAACAACAAAAAACACACGGCACACAGGTGTGGGCTGCAAATGAACTTGCTGTTTAACTGGCAGGCTCAGCATAACGAAGAAGAGGACAGGGTCGCAGATTCAACCATGAGTGGGAAAGACATTTTCTCTAATGCTTCTTAGAGAATTCAAGAATCTGAGGGGAGAGGACTCATGACTGTGGCCTCGCCTATCTAAGCAGTGAGGGGAAGAAAGAAGGACTGGGAACTGGCCCCAGTGTTGGTTGAGGAGATTGCAGAGCGGAAGGAGTCACTCGCAGAGAAGATTTTTCCTTCCCAACATTCTGGTCTCTTAGCAGCTTCACAAGCGCGGTCAAGGACATGGATTCCAGAGCCAGCCAGACACTGGCAGACAATGGCACCGCCACCGGAGAGCTGTGCCATTTGGGCAAGTGTTTCATTTCTTTGGGCCCCAGGTTCTCTTTTAGTAAAATGGGGGTGTCACTTACCTCAACTGGGACAGTTATCACACTGAGGTGAGACCTTACAGGTAAAGTACAAACTATAGTGACTGGCATGTGGGAAGTTCTCAATAAATAATAAAGTGTTGCTACTTATGTCCACCAGATGCTATGTCTTACAATGAACGAAGAGAAGAATTTGGGGGAGAATATACCCATTAAAGTACCCTGGTAAAAGATCACAGCAAGTCTTTCAACTCTGAGTTGAGGAGAAAAGGGAGAGAGGAAAGGGAATTTATTGATCAAATCTTTTGTCAAAGATCTTTAAGCCAAGATTTTTAAAAGAATTTTTTTTTTGGCTTTTCCAATGAGGATTTATTAGGTTACAAATTTACAGTTCTAAGGCCATGAAAATGTCCAAATTAAGGCGTCAAGAGGAAGATGCCTTCCCTGGGGAAAGGCTGCCAGCATCCAGGGTTCCTCTGTCACATGGAAAGGCACGTGGTGACGTCTGCTGGTCTTTCTCTCCAAATGTCTCTGGACTTCTATGGGTTCTTGCTTGTTTCTCCCAGCGTATTCTGTCTCTGAGCTTTAAAAGAATTTTTTTAAGGAGCACTTTGAAAGAACTTTCTTATTTAGTTCTCAGACTTGTTCTATGAAAAAAGAAATCAAGGCTCAGAGATAAAACTCCAAATAATAATGACTTAGTAAGTTTGAAGTATATTTTTCTCTTATAAAATTCTTCTTAAAAGTTGGAGACAGATAATCCAGGGCTTCTAAGTTAGTGTTAGGAACAGAGCTCTTTCTATCTTGTTGCTCTACCGTTCTCAGCATTAGCCCTATTTTATGGTCCAAGATGGCTGTGTGAGTTTCAGCCATCTCCTCCACATTCCAGCTAACAGAAAGAAGGAAGTGGCAAAGAAAAGTATACTCCCCTTCTTTCAGGACACTTCCTGCACACACTCTATTCACTTAATGGCCAAACCTGGTCACGTGGCTAAGCCTAGCTGCAAGAGAAGTTGGGAAATGTAGTCTTTACTTTGGGTGGTTGTTTACCCCGTTAAAATTCAGGGTTCTTATTATCAAGGAAGTGAAGAATTACTATTGGGCTAAGCAACTAGCAATTTCCGCCCCAGGTGTTATATAACCTGCCCAGAGTTTTCCACTTGTACCCTGACTGCAGAAAACAATGCTTACAACAAAGGGAAGAAACAGTAGGGACATTAGAGGTAGAAACTTAATTTGTGCTCATCCTGGGATCTTGGAGATGACTTGAGGATCTCCTGCCTGCTTCACTGCAGTTCTTCTTGCTTTGCCAGGAGTGTGTTGGACTTAGCGAACCAACTAAAGCTTCATTGCCACCTGGATTTAGCTAATAGACACAAGACTTAAAGCCTGAGTAACAGAGCAGAAAGAAAAAAGTTTCAGTCAGTTTTGAAAGAGTGGAGAGGGAGTAGAAGTAGAACAGTTTTCATTTCTTCCCAGCTGCCCACTCCCCTGACTTCCCTTTGAGAATGGTGGACTCATGTTTCTTTCCACTTCAGCTAATATTTAGGGAGCTTCTACTCCATGCAAAACTCCAGACTGAGCCTGGGGGATACAGAGGGGGAGCGAACAGGGTCCCATCTCTAGGAGTACAGATGTGTACATGGATAATTCTAAGGCAAGGCTCTAGGAGAGGTAAAGTGGGATGGGAGGTCAGAGCAGGGAGTTGGGTGAAACAACAAGGAAGAGGAGGCATCTGAGGTTGGCTTCAAGTGGCATTTAGCATATTGATTGGTGTGACTAGGGTGATTCTTTTGGGAGATCACCCCAAAAGAAGAAACAGTGTGCGCAAGAAAGAGCTGAGAGAACCTAAGGAGAAGTAATTAATCTAGAACCATTAGAGCTTGAGGATACGGTGTGTGTGCATGAATGTGTGTGTCTGTGTGTGAATGTGTATATGTGGGTGTTTGGGATAGGCTTCGGGGTGGAGTGGGATGAGGTGGAAGATAAGGTTGGGAAGGTTAAGTTTGAACTAGCTTGTGACAGGCTTTACAAGCTAGAATAAGGACCCCGGGCTTTATCATGCAGGAAAATGGGGTGTCATCAAAAGAGTTTGAATGGAGCTTCCAAAGACCAATAGGATGATCAGTAGAAGGGGCTTATAAGCATTCTCAGTTTTCCAGTGATGCCTTCCTGCAGAGAAAAGTTTAAGCTAGAGAACAGAGCTAAGCATTGTTCTGTTCTCTTGCAATGGCCAAGGTAGTTGGGGAGGAAGCTCATGTCCAAGTATAGCCTCTCACTCTGTCGGTGGCCCAGGCTGCTTGGCAAGACCTGCCTGCCCAAGAGTGGGACACTTCACCTGAACCGTGCACTCAGCAAAGATTAGCCTGAAGCTTCCTCTGCCCAGGCCCAGGGGATCTGGAAGGTGGACCTCCTCTTCCAGAGGGGATGAGGGAGATCAGGTGGGACACCCTGGGAAGCAGATTCCCACACTCCTCATGTCTGCTGCCATTTCCATCGATAGTATTTCAGCATCAGATAGTGGATTTATCAAGTAGTATTTCTCCTGTCATTTAAATAGTGTTTGATCCTCTGAGGATCGCTGAGATTGGGAATATGCTTTATTTTTCCCCAGCAAAAGTGTTTATATCTTAGGCACTCAATGGAAATATGGCACATGGAAAATTGGAAAAGATTAAAAATGATGTTTTGAGTACCAGAAGGCAATAAATCACAGTAAATAAAACATTGTTACTGATTTATTGCTCTTCTAGTTTGCTAGCTACCAGAATGCATATACTAGAAATAGAATGGTTTTTAAAAGGGGGAATTTATTAAGTTGCAAGTTTATAGTTCTGAGGCCATGGAAATGTTCAAATTAAAGCAAGTCTATACAAATGTCAAAATTAAGGCACCTATAAGAGGTTACTTTCACTCAAGAAAGGCCGATGACATTCAGGGTTTCTCTCACAACTGGAATGGACATGGCTAACATGGTGATGTCTGCTAGTTTTCTCTCCAGGTATCTTGTCTCATGAAGCTACCCCGGGGGCATTTTCCTCCTTCATCTCCACGGGTCTCTGGCTGCGTGGGGTCTGGTAGTTCTCGTGGCTCTCTCATGGATCTCCTCTCTCCAAAATGCTTCCTCTTTTAAAGGATTCCAGTAAGCTAGCGAAGATCCACCTGGAATGGGTGGAGTCACATCTCCCTCTAATCTAAGGTTAATACCCACAATTGGGTGAGTCACATCTCCATGGAAACAATCTAATCAAAAGATTCCAACCTACATTGCAGAATAGGAATTACAAGAAAGGTTGCCTCCACAAGATTGAATTAAGATTAAAACATGGCTTTTCTGGGCGGGCCACGGTGGCTCAGCAGGTAAGAATGCTTGCCTGCCGAGCCCGAGAACCCGGGTTCGATTTCCGGTGCCTGCCCATGTAAAAAAAAAAAAAACAAAAACCATGGCTTTTCTAGGGTACATAAATCCTTTCAAGCTGGCACAGTTACTTTAATAAATCATTTATTATAGAGACTTTGGATACTTACAAGGAGGGTCTGAATCCGCAGAAGAGTGGTTTCTTTATAACAAGAGTGAGCACTCCTCCCCACTCCCCGTCCTTCCTGGTGCCCCCAGGACTTCAGATCAGGACACTAGGCAATTCTTGGGTCTTGCAACATGTGGATTATTGCTTTAGCCTATAGTTATAATGATTTGAGTGATTAACATGCCCAATGATATTTTAGTTTGGACACATCCTTAAAAAACTGAGGCTTCTTTTTCCAAAAAGTTGACAACAGAACACACAGGTTTGCAGAGAATTCAATCAATACAAATGAAACAGGGGAAGTTTTAAAAGATGAGTTGAGACAACAATGAACGGTGGAAATAAGTCTTTTATCTTTCAGATAAAATAGGAGGAAACATAATAATACTCATGTGGTTTGGAGTACAAAAAAGGAGCAATTCACAATCTGTTTCCTAAACAATGAACTCTTTCTTGCTATACATAAAGAGTATATTAAGAAACTTAAGTAAATGTATTTCTACCCACCAGTCTCCTATTTTCCCTTTTTGCTAAAATTACCTACTTCACAGGATTTGAGATTTAAATGAGCTAATACATGTTATTTTGCTTGGCACCCATATAAATGTTAAATCAGAATTTAAATTGTGTTTTCCTTCCTTCTCCTTTTCTTTTCCTTTCCCTTCCTTCTCTGCTTTATTGGTTCTTATTGAAAACCGAGCACTTGTGCCAGGGCTAAGGCATCTCTGCTCATTCATTTACTCAATCAATATTTATTGAGCTCCAACTATATGGCAGACTCTCTTCAGGGCCTTGGGGATTCAGTGATGAGCATGACAAAGTCCCCATTTGCATTCTAGGGCAATAAGCAAAAAATGAATAAATCCATAGCGTAATGTCGAATACTGCCAGGTGCTATGAAGCAGGAAAAAGAAGGGTAATAGAATAGAGGATGGCAGGGTGGGGCTCACGGGCTATTTTACATGAAATTATCAAGAAAGGCCTCTCTGGACAAGGTGCCATTTGAACAGTCCCGAATGGAGTGAGGCATAAACCCATGGGAGGATCTAGATGAAGTATGTGGCAGAAGCACTGGAAATAGCATGTGCAAGGGCCATGTGGTGGGAACAAGTTTGACATGATCTTAGGAAAATAAAGAGGCCAGTGTGGGGCAGTGAGACAATGGCTCAGTGGCAGAGTTCTTCCCTGCCATGCCAGAGACCCGGGTTTCACTCCCGGTGCCTGCCCATGCAAAAAGGAAAAAAAGGCCAGTGTGCCTGGAACAGAGTGAGCTTGGGAGAAGTTTGTCAGTGGTGAGCTGAGAGCCATGCTCAGGAACCAGATCATGTAGGGCCTTGTGGACCAAGCTAAGTGTTTGCTCTGATTGCATTCTAGGACTGATGGGAAGAAATTGAGGGGTTTTGAGTCATTAGCTAATTTATATGTTGAAAGAGTCCCTGTGGCTACTGCAGCACGCAGGAAGGCAAGAGCCAACTAGGGACTAACAAAGGGTTGGAGAGGCGGGGTAGTGTAGTGATTAAGGCTCTGGAGGCAGATTGCCAGGGTTTGAAGGCTGCCTCTGCCAGTGTGAGCACGGATAGGTTAAATAACTTCTCTGTGCCATAGTTTTCTCACCTGTAAAATGGAGATGATAATAGTAAGGGTTCCCACATTGTACAACCCTCTGGGCAGTGGGGGGAGTCACCCCTGGAGTCCAGCGACTACAGTGTGAATGGGGCCACTTGGAGTTGAACCATCCCTACCTCATTGCAATAAAGCACTTAGAATAATACCTGACATTCAAGGAATGCAATTACTATTAGCATATATGCAGTTGTGATGAGAGGTGATGGTAGCCTGGATGAAAGTGGTAACGGTGGTGGAGGTGATGATAAGTGATAAAGGTTGAAATAAAATTTGAAGGAAGAGCCTGAAGTGGCTGCATGGGGCACAAGTGGTACTGGCGATGGCACTCGGGGGCACATCTTTGCCAGGGCTTCAAGGTGTGTTCTCTCAGTCTAATTGCAGCTTTGGAGTCAAATTTCTCAATCAGATTTCCCCACCAGTATGTTTCCCACGTAAAATGAAGACTGTCACAATTATATACACTTTAATTTGAAAGTGAGTGTGAGGATTCAACATGGAACCACACATAAAGCCTCCGAGTGAGTACCTGGCACATCAATAAGTGTGAGCTGTCATCATCATCAACCTCATCGGGCATCAGCATCTGAGCAGCTCAGTGCTCCAGCATAGTGGGTACATACATATGCCTTCACCCCTATCGGACAGAGCCTGGAAGCTTTCCCCTCCTGAGAAGGGAGCGAAGAACTGAAGGCCTTTAGGAGTTTCTGTCCCAAGGTCAAAGTGCCCTTCAGGTCCTTTGGATGGTTCCTGAGAAGCTGCTCAGATACCTTCAGAGGCTCCCAAAGGGCTCGGGTAGGAACGAGCCCAATCAAGAAAAGAAGCACCGGAGCAAAATAAGGCATATGATTCAAAAGGTATGATTCATCTCTATTTCATTAATTTTGCTACTCACAATACCAAAGTCAGACATTTAAGGATGTGAAATTTGTTAATATTCCGTTTCTTTTGTTCACCGATATGGTCCTAATGAGTCTCAAACACAAATACGGGAGGTGGCACGGGGACCTCAGCAGGCCCAAAGCCGCAGATACCTACCTCCCCCAGGCCTTTCTCACCCTCCCTACCTGGATGATGGCGGAGTGGGAGGTGTGGGGAGCTGCTCTGCCCCGCCCTCCAGGCCATAGGTCCTAGTCACACTGCTGTCTGCTTACTCATGTGCCAGGAGGTAAACGCCCCACTTTATCTCTTCTTGGATATATGAGCCATATAATTTCTTCTTCAAAAGTTGTAAAGGTGTGATTCCAGTCAATAACTCCATGTAAAAAGAGGCCACTACTTTCTCATTCTCAGGCTTGCTGATGATACCTTCTGTGAGCCCGTCATTAGGGAAATGACTCAGCAGCTCTCTTCTGAGTTAATAAAATTTCACTGTCTTTGTTTTAAACTGGCTCGGAGCAATGTGGATCACAGAAGCTGTATCTGAGTGTGTCACCATGTAACTGTTCGCTTGATTTGCCCAGATACAATGCAAACGGGAACTACTGTGGCCCATCTGCCTTCCTTCCAAGTCTGCTGTGGTCTTAGTCCAGTTCACACAATGGACATCTGTTACACTCTTTCCTCACCTGCCAGGAAGCTGAAGCCACAGTTCTCTTTTCTCAAGGGGAAACCAAGCTCTCAAAGATGGTTAGTGGCCTGAACTCAAAACAAGGCATCTGAGCTCTCTTTGCACCTCCAGCATGGGCTGCTCTCCATTTCCTCCTGGGGGTCTATATAGGTTGAATGATAGTCCCCAAAGATATCAGGGCCTCATCCCTGCAACCTATATGTGTTACCTTATTTAGAAAAAGGCCTTTGCAGTTGGGATTAAGTTAAGAGTTTTGAGATGTGGAGATTATCCTGGATTATCTGGATGGGTGCTCAATGCAATCACGAGTCTTCTTTAGATTTGACACAGACAGAAGAGTAGAAGACAATGTGACCATGTAAGCAGAGTTTGGAGTGATGCAGCCACAAGCCAAAGCATGCGGGCAGCCCCCAGAAGCTGGAAGAGGCAAGAAATGGATTCTCCCTTAGAGCCTCCAGAGGGAGCTGGCCCTGCCAACACCTTGATTTCGGCCCTGTGATCTGATTTTGGATATCTGGACTCCATAACTGTGAGAGAATACATTTCTGTTGTTTTAAACCACAAGGCTTGTGGTAATTTGTTCCAGTAGCCTTGGGAAATGAATATAGGGTCCCAGCATAAGAACTGATCCAAGTCCAGATTTCAAATGGACCTTCATAGCAGGGTTTCTGTGGGACTCTGCAGCCTTTTACTTGTTTTGGTGGACATGATCACTCTGGGGCACATCTGGGGACTTCAGTCATTTAGAAGCCAGCCCAGGCCCATGCATTTATTTGATGGACATTATTACCTGCCTGTCCCAGGCATTAGGCATTGAGGAAAGAAAGACAAAAGGCACAGTCTCTAATCTCAGGGAAACTGGGGTCTAGTGAGAGGAACTAATGAGAAAGCAAACAACTCCAGCGCAGTGTGATTATTATTTTAAAAGATCTTTGTATGCTGCAGAGACTTTCAGGGATTACCTGACCCATGCTGGTGGTCAAGAAAGATTTCCTAAGGGAAGGAATGCTTAAATGACTCCTCAAGGAAGCATGGGAGTCATCTAATTAGAGAAGGGACAGCATGTGGAATAAAGCCAGTTAACTGTGATCACCCAAATTCATTTTCTTTTTCTTCCTAGGCATATAGCTAAATTCCATTTCCCAGCCTCCCCTGCAGTTATGCGACTATGTGACTATGCTTTGGCTAGTGAGATAGCGTGTGGAAGTGAGGAATGTCATTTCTAGACTTGGACCATAAAATTCTCTCATGTGCTCTTTCATGAGCGTCCCCATTTCAGCCCACGGGGAGACACCCAGAGTGACTTTGGGAGCTCAGCCTGGGTCCCTACACTGTCACATGAGAAAGCCACACGTCTTGTTGAGTCTCTTGAGTCTTCCCTTAGCCTAGCCTGCCTAATTAATACAGCACACAACATGGAGGTGAGTGAGAGCATGGCTGGTTAGAGCTCAGGAGGGCTGAGGCCGAGGGACTGGGAAGGAGCTGCTGGGTACACGACTCAAGCAGCAGGTAGGAATTGAATCACGAAGGGCACTGTGTGCTGCCTCAAAAGTTATGGGGCCGGTAATAAGCACTTGGACACAGGGAAGCAATTATATTTAGTTTTTAGAATAAGGGAAGTGACAGATTTTTAGAGACAAGGCAGAACATTTCCTGAACCCAGTGATCTTGATAAACAACTAAGAATAAGAAATCACCCATCATTTGTTTTCCAAAATCACCTCCATCCTTTGGGTTCCAAGGCTAAACCACAAAAGACCATCCTCTTCTCGAATATTTCAAGACCCACCTCCATCCTTACTCCTGACTCCCTTCGGGCTCTTGGATGGTTCCTTGATCACCTGCCTCTGAACAACCCAAGGCTCCTCTTTTTCTCTGAAACCTTCCTCATTAATAGTAGCCTGAATAAAATCAGCTCCTTTATTGTTTGGTGCATTTTTCTGTTCCTGTGAGCAAAATAGTACTGGACGAGTAGGCCAGAAGCCCTTTAGTTCTGCCTTTACCAAGTAAAGACCTTCACCCGGCTTCATTTTTCTCTATTATGATTGCATATTAATTTATTTATTGTCAGTCTTCTATTAGGATACAGATTCCATGAGGTAAGAGCCTGTCTTCTTTACCACTGTAGCCCCAGGGCCTAGAACAGTTCCTGGCACACAGCAGGTGCTCAATAATTAGGACAAATGACGGTGTGGCAATCACTCATCCTCTTGAGCTTTCTCCCTTCCTCCCTCCACTCCTCTTGCCTTGTCTCCCTCATTCCCCACCCTCATTCACTACCTCCTCTGCTCTAATCTCTCTCTGCCCCTCTCTCCCTCCCCTCTTTTTTTTGGAGATCTTTCCTCACCCTTCCTCCCTCCGACTTTCCACTCTTCTATGCCTTGTGTCTGGCTGGTCCCGGTCCTCCCTTCAGCCCCTAATCTTTAGCCATGTTGTTTACATGAGAATGTCCAAGGCAGGGTGAGAGGGGCCTGGGAGCCACGACAGAGGGGTGACCTAACCGAGTCTGTGTTTATGTCTCCTTGGTCAGAACAGCATTAGTAACTTTTGACGTGTTTGGCCACGGGTGCCTTGAAAACTGAACATACACTCAGTATTTCAGCAGCAATGACCAAATGGTAACTGAGCCTTGCTCCAGTCAGGGTACTGTGTGCTGAGGAAGAAAAAGAAACCTATATGAGGCTCCTACCTTCCGGGAACCTCCAGTCTAGTGAACCAAGCAGAAAACAGTGGAGGAACAAAACCAGGCAGAATGTAGGGTGCTGACTGGGGAAGGAAGATGCCAGAAGAGACAGCCATTGTTAATCTGGGGGGATGTGGTCTACATTTGAATGACAGAAGGCAGGCAGAAAAGGAGAGTAGGAGCTCAATGGCAGAAGAGAAAACATGGAAAAGAAGTGAGAGGCAGTGAGTCTTAGTGTCCTGTGAATAACTGAGTGGCTCCTTGGACTACTTCTGCCTGAGTTTGGCCAAGGAGGCTCTTCTCTTGTCAAGGTCTCCCCTCCCCGCTCCGTCACTGACACTGGGGGAAAAAGCCCACATCGGTGAAGGGAGATTCCTCAGAGCAGATTCATAATTGATCAGACAGCCATGGTTGCATGGATATAGCTGTCCTGCAGCTGGGTGGCCTGCCTCTAAGTGCCTTAATTGGGAGACTGTATCTCCTCAGAGTTTGTCATAATCCACTGCTCTAGTTTCTTAACAACTGTCAGCTGAGGGGGGTGCAAAGGTAGTTCAGTGGCAGAATTCTCGCCTGTCATGAGGGAGACCCCGGTTCGGTTCCTGGCCCATGCAAAAAAAGAAAACAAGCAAACAAACAAACAAAAAACCCCAAAGAAACAGAAATTCAACAAACGGTGCTGCAATAACAGGATACATGGAAAAAGAAATAAAAAGTGGCCCCCGCCAGACAGTATACAAAACAACAACAACAAAAATATCAGCTGAATTGATTTAGATACTAGGAAATTGTTTGAAAATCTTGACTAATAAAATCTGCAAAACGAGGCCTTTTCCCTACAGGCTCTGGAAGTTGCACACACGTGTGATGGGGACGAGACCCAGCAGGAGGAGGAAGTCAGGAAAAAAGAAGACGGTGTATTTGTACAGGTTGTGGAAACTCCAGGCAGACAGTGACCCACCCGCCGTGAAAACAGACAGTGACCCATCCGCCGTGAAAACAGTTTAGACTGAACACAAGGCTAAGGAGGGTGTGGAATTCCTTTTGTGACGCCCTTTATAAATAGGATGGGCCGGAATCTTTCTGGGAAGTGGCTGGGATCACCATGGGGGGCCTTTTGGAGGGGTTGGGGTTGGGGGGACTTGAAGTTTTATCGTGCCGGGGAGGCAGAGCAGGGGAATATGTTCCTAAGCCCTGGCACTGACAAATGTGGTTGGAGAAAAGAGAAAAGGAAGAGTTAGGAGTTAAGTCAGTAAATGTTCCCTCAAGAGGATGATTCTTGGAGTAAAGAGGGATCTGAGGGTGGAAAGAAGGGGTTAGGAGAAAACAGTGTGTGGGTGTCTGCCCAGGGTAGAGTTCCTTTGGGCACAAAGTTCTCATTTTGCAGCCTGGATGCCTCCTGTTTCCTCTCCCCAGCCACTTTGCACAAGATACTCATCAAAAGTATTCTCGGCAAGACTTGTTTGTTTAGTCATTCCTTCCCCCTGCCAGGCCGAGGGCCTCCCTGCTCACATGTCACTGCTGGTGCTGACTCACCTTAAAAGCCGCAGCTTTTGCACCTTAGGAAGATAATTGTATAATACCAGGGCTGTTCCCTGCGTCTCGCAGGGGCACTGTTTGAACTGCCGTGTCCATGACAGCAAATGCAATCTCTGAACCCAAAGGTCACAGGCGCAGGATATTCGGGGCAAAGGCCTCAGGCTCCGTTTTCCAGTTCTCCCTCCCTAGCCAATAAAAATATTTTTAAAATGTCTAAATATCAATGTCAAAAAAATTAACTTGGTTTACTCCTGCCTCTTTATTAATATATATATGTATATATAGTAGTTTCCAGGTTTCACATTTCAATATTACGATTTCTTAAATTATTAAAATTTCAATAGCAATAAAGCAGCACAGTGGGTCCTGGAAGCAAGTCAGAGGGAAGCGGCTAAAGTTTCTAATATTTAGAGACCGTCCAACTGTCCCCTGACAAGCTCTGTACACCACACCTTGGCCCTCGCAGGGATAGGAGGTCAGTAAAATGCTGTAACATATATGTAAAGAGGGGATAGCTTGTGTTGTATACACAATACAATTGTTTTTAAGAAAAGAAATATAAAAAAGGGGCAGGAGGGTCAAAGTTAGAGGAAGGAAAACAAAAAGAGAGAGAGAGAGCGTGTGTGATTATCCTCAGTCCTGGAGGTGAAGAAAGTGAGGCTCGGAAGAGGGAAGGGGCAGGTCCAAATCCGCAGGGGAAACGTGAAGCGTGAAGCCGGGCCCAGCACGCAGGCCCCCTGGCTTCCAAGCCCCGGCGCTGCTCCCCACACCAGGCTCTCTCCACCAGGCGGGGGTGTCCCCTCTGCCCCTGACCTCCGGCTGGGCCATCGGTCTGCACAGACAACGGCTATTGATTTTGGCTGTAGTGCCAATGTGTCCCTACGCTTTTTGCCTAGAAAACCAGACGTATCTGCCTAACAACAAAAACACCTTTTAGGTACATTAGCTTTGCAGTTTAAAGACTGCTTTATTCCATATCATTTTAGTTCTTACCCCAATTCCGTAGGATAAGCACCCTTATTAGGGATCCTGCTGAACACCTGCTGTTTTTGCCAGCCTAGCGTTCCTTTCTTTTTCTTCTGCGACCAGCACCATGATTTGCTTTAGGGGAGCCCTCCTCCCCTCCCCCACCCCCACCCACCCCTCCCCCACCCCTCCCCCACCCCTCAAGGTTTGCCCGGGGTTGATCATTCCCCACCCCCACCCCTCCACTGGTTCTGGGGGCGGGGTCTAGGCCCAATCCTAGCCAATGAGAGTATCTGATATTTGTGATTGGTTTGGGGTGGGCACGTGCCCCAAACTGGGCCAATCAGAGCGAATGATTGTCGTCTACTGAATTTTTGAAAGAGCAACGGAAAACTGGAGCTTTCTTGCTGGTGGGTGTTGCAAAGCTGGTGGGTGTTGCAGAACTGGTGGGTATTACAAAGCTGGTGGAACCATTGGTGGTTGTTTTTGCTTCACTTGGAGAAAGCCTGTCTGAGAATGGGGCTAATCCAGAGCAAAGCAGAGCTGAAGAGCAGGGAGGAGCTAGGTCCTTCCTCAGATTGTCTGGCTCCGGTGGACTTCCCGGTTCATTAGGCTAATAAATTTGCATTGGCTTTAAGTTAGGCTGACATGGGTTTCTGTTGTTTTCCTGTGTATTGTTCAAGTTATTGTTCCCCACCATTAAAAGGAAATTTGGTTGAGGTCATCATGCTCATAACTGTAAACTTTATTGGATTTTGCAGATACAAGAAGCATCGAGTCCCCAGAGATGTTTTATGTTTTGTTACTGGGTGGAGGAGAGGGCTTCTGTTAACAGTGCAAGCCATTTCGACTAAAGTCACCCTGAAATCTATCCTTTTTTCCCTTCCTTCTCCTTGTTGGGGAGGGGGGTGAGGGGGCCAAGAGAATTGACAGAATTCAGTAGAGAAGTAGAAGGAAGAGGCGGTGTTTGGGGACACTGTCTATTGGAAGGAAAACAGGACGTCCATGTGAAATGCACTTTAGGCAATATGAAATGTGACTGTAGGTATTCGGCCAGAGGTCAGAAATGAAAGCGTAGATTTAGACATCCCACATAGAGGTGAAAGGTGAAGTTTCAGGAGGTCATGCAGAAAAAGGAGTGCAGAGGTCTAGAACTGAGCCAAGGAAAAGATATTTCAGAGCAGGGAAGAGGAGTCAGCAGAGAGATTTATATAGTTCTTATCCTACTTAGAGCTAGTGTCATTCAAAGACACAGAGTAGGTATGCTTTCAGGTATATGTGTATACCCTGATGTTAGAAAATTCAGGCTCTTGTTAAAATCATAAATTTTTACTTGTCCATAATTCATGAATTTCTTTTGCAATTGATGAACATGTGGACATTTCTATCAAATTGCCTTCAGCACATAGCATGATAAACGGTCATCCTTTTGAAAATAATTTCAGAATATCTGAGAATTAAATACTTTTAGTGTATAATTTTGGCCGTGCAAAATTTGGAACTAGCACCAAAAACTAAAGCAGTTTTTAAACCGATATTTACATAAAGAAAATTGTAAAATCCAATGCTTCTGCATACTGTGTTATGTTACAGTCCAGTTTTGTGTGCTTTACTACACAGTTTGGTTACAGGACTTCTGTGCATTGTAAACATAAACAGCATGGAAAAAGTTAAATACCTGTGTTCAGATTGTAAGACCTAGTCCGGACTTGCTGTGTATATTGTAACGTTAAATGAAAAAAGATCCCCCCTTTGTATTATAGTCATGCGGTCTTATGTATGATAAACAGTTGAATAATTTGTAAAAAAAAAATTGGAACTAAAATAGCCCACCCAAATGACAACGGAAATATGTTAGAGCAAAGCCTTGTCAACCTTTTGTATAAACCTAGGTCTTTTAGTTATTTCAAGAAGTCTGCAAGCTTGAAAAGTACATCGTATGGAAGATTATACACTAACATGAAACTGCTACATGGAAATATATATTTAGGGATTTATTTTTTTCTGGCTTCACGGAAAAAAAAACACTTGTTTATCTAGAATGAGAGAGAAGAAAAAGACAAGGGGACTCCTTCCATTTCTAAATTAAATGCAATGTTCAGGGTCATCGTGACAGACTGATAGTATGTTTTTCAGTCCATTGGATTTTCAAAGCATTTTGCTGTTTTTCATTATATAGCACCCTTCCTTCCATGTCCCAGGTTCTCAGTACACATTTGTCAAGACTGAGCATGGTAACGTCAGTTCTTTTTGAACAAAGTCTCCCGAACATAAAGGTCAGATTGGCTGCAGAATTCCACAACTGATCCAGGGAAGATCACTACTTGAGGGCAGGGACCCACCCAGGGGCGTGGAGGACATTTGAGATGGGGTGGGTCTTTGTTGGGCAGAAGTGTCCCCCTCATGCAGGGTGTTTAACATCCAAGCCCCACCAGTGATCGCTTGCAACACTCCCAAGCATCGTGAGGACCAGAAACAAAGCCCACATTTCCAAATTCCCCCTAAAAAGTACTGCCTCTCTTATTTGATAATCACTAAAGGACTCCGCCTTTGGGTCTGAAGATACTCGCTTTGGGGATGTCAAAGGGTTAGGAAGCGTCCTGCATTTGAGAGCTCCTAGCCTATCGTTCATCCACGGCCCATTTCTGCTATGGACATGTGTTTTGGTTTGCTAAAGTTGATGAAGAGCAATCTACCAGAAATGTTTTGGCTTTTACAATGGGGATTTATTAACTTGCAAGTTTACAGTTCTAAGGCCATGAAAATGTCCAAATTAAGGCATTAATAGGGGGATACCTTCTCTGAAGACCAACTACAGGTGAGCTTGGCCTTCTCTGTCAGACAGCAAGGCACATGGCACCGTCTTCTGGTACTTCCCTCCTGAATTCACTGCTTCCAGCTTCTGGCTTCCATGGCTTCCTCTCTGAGCTTCTGCGTGTTTCTGTCTTTTAGCTTCTGTCTCTCTTAGCTTTTGTGGGTTTTTCCCCCTGTCTTTTCTGCTTTTATAAAGGACTCCAGTAAGAGGTTTAAGACCTACCTTGAATGCGGTGGGTCACATCTCAATTGAAATAAGCTTATCAAAAGGTCCCACCTTTAATAGGTCTACACCCAAAGGGATGGATTAAAAGAACATGAACTGTTCTGGGCATTTTAGCCTGTAAAAGCTGTTGGAATGCAATAAACCAGAACTGGAGCAGCATTTTTTTTTGGAGGGGGGTGTGCATGGTCTGGAAATCGAACCCGGGTCTCCTGCGCGTAAGGTAAGCATTCTGCCACTGAACCATCCGTGCACCCTGGAATGGCTTTTAAAAGGGGAATTTAATAAGTTACAAGTTTAGACTTCTAAGCCTATGGAAGTGTCCCAATTAAGGCATCCAGGGAAAGATACCTTGGTTCAAGAAGGTTAATGATTTCTGGGATTTCTCTCTCAGCTGGAATGGCACATGGTGATGTCTCCTAGCTTTCTCACCAGGCTTTTTCAATGGCTTCCTTAGGGCTCTGTCAGTTCTGGTGGCTCTAAAGCTTTTTCCAAAATGGTTCCCTCTTAAAGGGCTCCAGTAAGCAGCCCCACCTTGAATGGGTGGAGACACATCTCCATGGAAACCATCTAATCAAAAGTTACCAGCCGCAATTGGGTGGGTCATATCTCCATGGAAACAATCAAAAGGATTTCACCCAGCAAAATAGAATGAGGATTAAAAGGCATGGCTTTTCTGGGGTACATAATAGCTTCAAACCGGCACACTAGGGTACATATAGCTTCAAACCATCATAACATGCTACTGTCAACCTTTTTGATCTACTAGGCAGAAATAAGGGATAATTTGGGATATTGCTGTTCATGAGCTCCATCCACCCCAAACTTTCCTTCTTAATTGCACACAAGTGCTATAGACCTGAGGTTATCCCCTTTGGGGTTGTCCCCTGGGAAGGGAAAATTCCAGAAATTCAGAAGCTTGGGAAATGGTATGAGCCAAAAAGACATAGAGGGCAGCAGCAATTCCTAACAGCAACATGTGGCTTCTGGAAACTTCCCTCTGGGCATGGGTGTGGAAATGGGCAAAAAAAAAAATGACTCCTCAGCTTATGTGCTTTCTGTCACATCCAAAGAGTTCACAAGGAAGTCTCTGCACCTTTCCCCCATCAGGTACACAGCATTCCCATAACTCTGCCTGCTCCCAGCTGTTTTTTATTTCACATTGGTTTTGGACCCTCAACACATGTAAACGCTCTTAGCTGGGCTGTAGTGTTTCTGAGCGAAAACATTTTAAGGATGTTTTTTGAGGGGCCACAGAATTTCGTTTCAGTGGCAGATACTTAGATTTCTTGAGCTGTAGTCATCCCCAATATTTGCAAGTCTACATCGTCCATTCCCTTGATTCGGAAAAGGGCAGAACCACCCCAGACCTGTAGTTCAGTGTGCCCAGATCGGAAAGCCAAACTTGTTTGCAATGGCTTCTATGGAAACACTAATTTTTTCTGTGATGGTGCAACTACTCAGCTCTCAGGGATATGAATGTAGATGAGTAAAATGTAGGGAATTTGAGAAGAAAATAATGTAAATTTGGAGAAAATGATGTAATGATTAAGAACAGCGTATGTTCTGGATTCAGCTCCTAGCTCTACCCTACTGGCTGTGTGACCCTGGGCAAGTTTCTTAACCTCTCTGTCTTCATGGTTCTCAGCTATAAAATAGGGATAATAATATTATTTATGATAGGGAGATGTTAGGAGAGTTACATGAGATAAAGTGAAGAATTTTGCTAATTTTTCATATGTAGTAAGTAATCAATACATTGTAATTATGATAATGATGATTATTCCTTCAGAAAGAACAGACACTCGAGAAAATAAGTCTTTTTTGGAGGGAGGGAGAATTGGGGCAGGTGGGGGATGGGTTGGAGAAGTAGTTAAGGGAAAGAAGTAAAAACCTTTTCTACAATTACAAATTCATTACTCCCCTAAATATTGTAAGGTTTCAGAGAAAAGGAGGGGAAAAAAGTAACAACAACAACAAAAACATGGTGATATGGTTGTAATTAAGGAGTGAGTGGCATTGAGAAGTAAGAATTGAAAAGCATTTTGAGTTAAGGTGCCAGAATCTATAGCAGGCCTCCCTGCCCACCAAGAAGGCATGCTAATCCGAATTCTTTTTAGATGAAAGGGATTTCTGAAATTCCTCAGGCGTCAGTAAAGAGACCCTAACCTGCTTTGGCCCCACTAAGGGGAGGAGACTCCAAAGCCCCCAGCATGAATTGAGAATTAACAAAGCCTCTGTCTTCTGGATCAGCTCAAAGAAATCACGGTTTGGCTCTTTCACAGAAAGCGAGAGGAAGCAGTTTAGTAGACAGTGTGATTTATAATTGATGCCCTAAGAAATGCCTGACTGCTGAACTTCGTTTTAGTTTCAGCTTTTTAATTTTAATCTCTGAGTGCTATATTTCATGTTAGAAAGTCTGTGGAAGGGTGAGTCTAAGGATTCTGGAGAATTAGTGACAGACGTTATGAGTAGCTTCCCAGGAACACATGTGGAGATGTGACGCACAGAACTGTGCATGAGGGAGGTAATGAGCTCTTGGATTAAAACTCACTGTCTTACTTTCCCAGGGCTGCCATAATAAAAGTGTCACAAACTGGGCATATGAAAACAACAGAATTTCATTGTCTTACAGTCCTGGAGGCTGGAAGTCCAATGTCAAGTTGTCAGCAGAGCTATACTCCACTTGAAACCTCTAGAGACGGCTCTGTTGCGTGCCTCTCTCCTGACTTCTGGCCACAGGCGGAACCACTCCTTGGGTGGTGGCATAACTCAATCTCTGCCTCTGTTGTTACGTGGCCATCTTCTCTCTCTGTTTCTGTGTCTTCTCTCCCTATCTAATAAGGAAATCAGTCATGTTGGATGAAGAGTCCATGCTATTGCAATATGATCTCATTTTAAGCTGCCTAATTTCATTTGCAATGACCTTCTTTCCAAATAAGGTTACATTCACAGGCACCAGGGGGTTAGGTCTACAATGTACCTTTTTTAGGGGACACAGTTCAAGCCATAGCACTCGCGTGCTTTACCTAGCCCATACTCCTTCTTTAGGTTCCTCTCGGGTCTCTTTTTGTCCATGAAGCATTTTTAACAATACTGGCCAGTACTGAGAAAAATGATAACAAGTATATTAATAGTGACAATGATTATGTGGACAACTTAATTGAACACCATAGTACATGGAACCTTGAGTAGGGCATGAGATTTTGTAGGTTTGTCCAGAGTGATGCCCTGATAAATCCCAGAATGATTTGAACAACGAATAGAAAAGTATTTGCAAAGTCCCCTTGAGGCAATGGTGAGAAAGGGGGAAAATTCAATTTCTCCAAGTGAAGAATTCTTGATATTCTCACAAGCAGTGGGGACAACCAAAGCAATAGGCTGAGCCCCCAATCTGGGGGTTTGTTCATATGAAACTTCACTCCACAAAAGACAGGCTAAACCTACTTAAAATTAGGCCTAAGGGTCACCCCCAAGAGAACCTCTTCTGTTGCTTGGATGTGGCCTCTCTCTCACGGCTGACACAGCAAGCAAACTCACTGCCCTCCCCTTCTCTACGTGGACATGACTCCCAGGGGTGTGGACCTTCCTGGTAACGTGGGACAGAAATCCTAGAATGAGCTGGGACTCAGCATCAAGGGATTGAGAAAACCTTCTCGACAAAAAGGGGGAAGAGCAAAATGAGACAAAATAAATTGTCAATGGCTGAAAGAGTCCAGAAACGAGAGGTTATCCTCGAGGTTATTTTTACACATTATATAGATATCACCTTTTAGTTAAGGTACATTGGAGAGGCTGGAGGGAAGTGCCTGAAAATGTAGAACTGTGTTCCAGTAGCCATGTTTCTTGAAGATGACTGTATAATGATATAGCTTTCACAATGTGGCTGTGATTGTGAAAACCTTGTGCCTGATGCTCCTTTTATCTACCTTATCAACAGATGAGTAAAACATATCGATTAAAAATAAATAATAGGGGGAACAAGTATTAAAAAATAAATTTAGTAGATTGAAATGCTGGTAATCAATTAAAGAGAGGTGTAAGGGGTATGGTATGTATGAATTTTTTTCTGTTTTCTTTTTATTTCTTTTTCTGAATTAATGCAAATATCCTACGAAATGATCATGATGATGAATATACAACTATGTGATGATATTGTGAGTTACTGATTATATACGAAGAATGGAATGATCATATGGTAAGAATGTTTGTGTTTGCATGTTGGTATGTTTAATAAATTAAATAAAATAAATCTAAAAAAAAATAGTGACAATGAAAATTACTATTCACTTAAAACCTGCCATGTGCAAGGCACTATGCTAGGAGCTTAATATATAACATCTATTTCTTAAGAACAGTCCAATCCTTGAAACAATCCAAAAGGTTTTACATATATTATCTCTAATTTTTATAATAAGCAAGGTAGGTTTATTATCCTTCTTTCACAAACAAGGACCTAGGCTCAGAGAGGTTAAGTAGTGTGCCCAAGGCCACGCAGCCTATCACAGACAGAGCTGGAATTTGGTTCCTGAAGTTTATGAAGGCTGTGAAGGGAGGAATCTTGACAGCTACACCTTTTGTACCCCTTACAGGACAGCCAGTTAGCCCACTGTTCTAAAGAAGGGCCTCCGCAAATACTAACTCTTTAAATGATTCAAATGAATATTTGGCATCTTCACCTGGGGTGCAACTGTGGTATGTGCCTGTGGGTGTACATCCTGGAGGGTGGTAGACAAGGAACCCTGATTGCTCTTTGCAAGAGTTCTGGGTGCCGGCACCCATTCACCATGCCCTGCCACTACCTGTACTGCCTCGTTCTAGTCTTACTCTTCCATATCTCAGAGGATGTCAGGGTTTAGAGCTTGAAAAGATCACATGGGCTATCTGATCTACCTCAGTCATTTTTTTAAAAAAACTTTTTATTGAGAGATCTTTCCACAATACAGTCCATACATTGTGTACAATTAATAGCTTTTAATATCATCACATAGTGTGTATTCATCACCATGATCATTTCTAGAACATTTGCATCACTCCAGAAAAAGAAATAAAAAGAAAAAACTCATACATACCATATACCCTACCCCTCCCTCTCATTGACCACTAGTATTTCCATTTACCCAATTTATTTTACCCCTTGTCCCCCTTTTATTTTTTAAGCCATTTTTTTTACCTCATTTATGCAGGGTATGGACCCTGCATAAAAGGAACATCAGACACAAGTTTTTCATCATCACACAGTCACATTGCAAAAATTGTATCTCTATACAATTGTCTTCAAGGACTGAGACTACTGGAACACAGCTCAATAGTTTCAGGTACTTCCCCCCAGCCACTCCAATACACCATAAACTAAGAAGGGTTATCTATATACTGCATAAGAATAACCTCCAGGATAACGTCTCGAATTTGTTTGAAATCTCTCAGCCACCGACACTTTATTTTGTCTCATTTCTCTCTTCCCCCTTTTTGGTCGAGAAGGCTTTCTCAGTCCCATAATGCCAGGTCCCAGCTCATCCCGGGAGTTCTGTCCCATGTTGCCAGGGAGATTTATACTCCTGGAAGTCATGTCTCATGTAGTGGGAAGGGCAGTGAGTTCACCTGCCAAGCGGGCTTATTGAGAGAGGCCACATCTGAGCAACAAAGAGGTTCCCTGGGGTTAACTCTTAGGCATCATTATTAGTAGGCTTAGATTATTGTTGGCAGGAGTAAGTTTCATAGGGGTGAACCCCAAGATCGAAGGGTCAACCTATTGATTTGGTTGTCCTCGCTGCTTATGAGAGTATCAGGAATTCCTCAAATAGGGAAGTTGAATATTTCCTCCTTATTCCCCAGACCCCAAGGCAACTTTGCAAATCTTTTTTATTCACCACCCAGATTACTCTGGGATATATCAGGGCATCACACTAACCTAGACAAACCAACAAAATCTCATGCCTATTCAAGATTTCCTGTACTTATCCACCCTGTCATTTTAGAGATGGAAAGATTGAGGCTCACAGAGGTTGAGTCACCCAAGGTCACACAGGTGGTGAGTGGCAGAGCTGGGACATGAAGTCAGGCCATCTCTTAAACTTTCATCCAACCCTTTTTCCATTATACAGAACAAGAGGGGGAATGTTAGAAAAGAAGGGGCCGCCTCCTTCCTTAACGTTTCGTGGTGATACTAGCCATTGGGCTAAGGTAAGTATGCCAGGTTACATACTTACCTGGCTTGGTCCACCCAGGCATCATTTAGCAGCAGCCTACATGCATATTCAGGACAGACAGGGGAATCAGACTTTGAGGAGCATTTTGTCTGCTAGGGATCAGAGTAATTGACCATGTGGACAAAGGCAAAAGGTTATTTTCTAAAAGTTTTATTTTGCATGCTCCCTGAAATAACCCTCATGATTTTCATCAAAATAAGCTATATATTTGTGGCAGATTCTCTAGATTATATTTTGCTGGCTGGCTTCAGATTCAGATATCTTCCATTCTCATCTAAACATTCCAGAATAAACTTCTTGGTTAAATATTTTAAAATATGAATTTATGCACTAGAAAACACTTTTATTTTACAAAGTTACTTTTTCAAAATCTGTATCAAGATTTCCCAAATCAATCACCTTTTTTTCCTTAAGGAAATTTTCCTACACAATAAAATCATACTTCTCTTATGTCGTGCCTTCCTTCAAAGCAGATCAACAAACAACTCTTGGGCATATATTACATGAAAAGCCCTGTGGGAGATAACAAAGAACTATGAAAATTGGTTTCTGTCCTCAAGAAAATTATGATTCAGTTGCAGAAGAATAACAGCTAGTAGGTGTGTTAATTTGTAAGCTGCTGGAATGTGACATACCAGAACTGGAATGACTTTTTAAAAGGGGAATTTAATAAGCTACAACTTTACAGTTCTGAGCCTATAAAAATGTCCAAACTAAGGCATCCAGTAAAAGATACCTTAATTCAAGGAAGGCAGATGGGTCTGCAACAGCTCTGTCATCTGGGAAGTACATGACTGGCATCTGCTGGTCCCTTGCTCCTGGGCTCCCTTGCTTTAAGCCTCTGTTCTTGTTGGGGGTCCTCACTTTGCTTCTCCAGGGCTGGCTTTCATCTCTTAGCCTCCCTTGGCTGTCTCCAGGTTCTGTTCTGCTTAACATCTTGTGGCGACATCTGCTGGGCTCCAAGTGTCTCCAAACACTTGTGTCTCTGTTCTCCACCTGTCAGCCTCTGTGTCAGCTCTCCTCTGCAGTTTCTGTTGGCTGTCGTTTCTGTAGGCTGTCTCTCTGTTGGCTCTGAGGCTTCTGTCATTTCTGCCTCTCCTTTTTAAAGACTTTGATAATCTAATCAAGACCCACCTAGAAGGGGTGGAGTCACATCTCCATCTAATCAAAAGATTATACCCACAATTGGATGTGTCACATCTCTGTGGAAATAATCTTCAAAAGTTTCATCCTGCAGTAATTGAATTAGAATTAGAAGAAACAGCTGCCTCCACAAGATTGAATCAGGATTAAATAATGGCTTTTCTGGGGTGCATAATATTTTCCAACCAGCACAGTAAGCACTGAATACTTTCTGTAGGCCAGGTACTGACAAATTTCTCCCAGCCTTCTCATTTGCTCCTACCACTTTTAGCGAGTTGGATACTGTTGTGTGAGAAAGCTCAGCGGTGTGGGGAGGCTCAGGGGTGGGAGTGGGGTTGTTTTTTCACCCAGAGTCCCCCTGTTGTGAGCTGCAGAGCTGGTATGCACCCCAACCCTATGACTCCATGGTCATAGGCATTACAGCTCCCAGTCGCCACTATTTTACGGTAGCTGTTGTGTGCATGCACTGGTTCCCCAAGAAGGGAGAAAACTCGGGGAGCATACCAATATCTCAAACCTTTTGAATTCCTATTGATTGGCTATTGTACAGGAAAGTGGAGACACTTTTAGGACAGGGCTTTGGCAAGCTTAGTATACTTGTGATGAGGATCTGACCATTCACAGCTGCCAAGAACCAATAGCTGAAGCAATGTTACATCCCATTTTTTTGGGGGTGTGTGTGTGTGCATGGTCTGGGAATTGAACCCGGGTCTCTCACCTGAAAGGCAGGCATTCTAACCACTGAACTACCTGTGCACCCTACGTCCCATTTGTCTCATTGCAATGGCAGAGGCATCTTTAAGTTCAGAGATCAGAAGTCCTGGCACAGCAGTTCTTGCTTAAGACCTGGGAGGTGGAACTAAGGTAAGAGAAGCTTGGAGCTGGGCTTGTCCTCAAGTGCTGAAGGTGGGGCTCTGAGTCAAACAGACTTGTTTCTGAAACCAGATAAAATCTCTGTCTATCTTTCTATCCATCCATCTGTCGTTCTGTATGTTTATCTACCTATCATCTATCATCATAATCATCATCTATTAATCTATCATTTATCATCTATCTATCTAGCTATTCATTTGATTATTTCATTTTTCTGTTTTGATTTTGAATCCTTAGGTCCCACCCCACTTGTCTAGGAGGAAACCTTCTTTTGGGCTCCATCTGCAGATACCCAGGTGTAAAAGTTAGGCTGCTGGAGATTGGAGGTGGGGCAAGGCAAGAATCAAAAGGGAGGGATCCAATCCAGCAGGGGCTGGGTCCCTTCAGAACATACCATCTCTGACATTTAAAGCCATCAAAAGCAGTTTCCATCAAACTGTCTAACTTCCCAGGCAAAGGGGCCTGTAAAAACACTCCTGTCTAGCCTCCTTCCACTTCCCTTTCCACCTTGATGTCTTCTTTTACAAGAATAAAGGGGAACTACCTGTGTGAGCCGGCCAGGCCACTGTGCAGCCAAAGAATCCGGGGCTGGCAAAGTCCCATTTAATACCATGCCCAGGTCTTTTCTCCCTCTGTGCTTATCTTGAGATAACACTGCTTGGGAGGAGAGGTGAGCTTGCCTGGTGACTCATGCCAAGGAAGTTAAAAACCCAGACACATTTGGTTCATGAATTCCTCCCAGATCTTAGTCCATGCTTACTAACTGGGGCAGTGTGTACAGACCCTGAGAGTCTCCAGGCAGTAACTGGGAGCCCTTGGGGACCAGCTGTCCAAGATTTTGTGAGTGACAAAAGCAACTTGATTATTTGCTTGATAATTCCCAGGGCCAACGACTTTCTTCTTCCTTTTTCCTTTTTTTTTTTTTTTCCAACTTATTAAGGAATTTTTCAGTAGGATTATATAAAATGGATTCCCCAAGTTTGTCCCCAAGCTCAGATCTAACTGAGAATTTTCAACATCCTCCTGATTCCCTGCTCTCCAATTATATATACCAAATGCTCTAACCAAATGTCATTTCATCATGGGAGTAAAGACTGGATAGTCCAGGATAGTCTCATGCGAGTAGCATTTCAAGGAACCCTGGATATTCTGGTTATAGTTTTGGGGATAAGACAATATTCAGGTGAGGCCTTGGCCTTGACCATTTGAGGACTGGCCCAGCTCCAGGATTCTTTCAATTCAGTACTAACTCACAATTCTTCAGCCAGGACCCTTATATGGGCTCAGGACCCCTGCACTTAAGTGGGATGTAGTAATGCCTAATCTGTTGAAATTTGGCAGCTTTAGACAAGTCCTTAACTAGAAGTCACTCTCTCTTTGCTGGTCTTTGAAGAGCCCCTTCCAAATGAACTTCACTGGAGTGAGTTCCACTTAGTTAGGCATTGGTATGCTGTGCTGATTTGAGGCTGTATGTACCCCAGAAAAGGCCGTGATCGTTTAATCCATTCTTGTGCATACAGACCTACTGTGGATAGGACTTTTGGGTTGAGTTGTTTCAATTGAGATATGACCCAGCTTATTCAAGGTGGGTCTTAATCCTTTTACTGGAGTCCTTTCTGAGAAGATAAAAGACAGAAACAGCTCTTAGAGACTTTAAAGTGAAAAACCCCAGAGAAGCTGAGAGAGGACCCACAGAAGCTCTGAGAGAAGGCCAGTGGAAATAAATGCTGAAAGCAATGAACCCAGGAGCAAACGACTTGCAGACATGGGCCACGTGCTTTCCCATGAGGCAGATGTTCCAGATGCCAACAGCCTGTCTTCAGAGTTGAGATACTGTCCTGTTGGTGCCTTAATTTGGACATTTTCATGGCCTAAGAACTGTAAATTATAAGTCAGTAAATCCCCATTGTTAAATGCCAGCCCATTTCTGGTATATTGCATTCTGGCAGCTTTAGCAAACCAAAGCATAAGTGTAAGTATTTAGTCCAAGTACAATGATAAGAGGGCGCTGCTTGCATAAATCATTCAGCAGAATTTGATTTTCTTATGAACTTAGGCTTGATGGAATCTGTAAAGGGGGCACTTTCTAACATTTCCTACCTACTGTTGGGGTCTAAGTGGGCTGATAAGGGAAGGAAAGAAATACAAAGTGCATTGAATGTGCACGTTACCCATTTTGGACACAACAAAGCTGGGGACTTCCAGGAGGTGGTGTGGAATGTGCCTCAGGGTTGTTCCACCTGAGTGGGGAGGAAGCTGGAGGATTTGTCTGCCGGTGCCCATCTGTCATTGGTTGAGGGTATCAAGTCCCTGCCAAGTCTGGCCTGCTCTGCCCGTGGGCTGAGCATGTTCCTGTGGACAAACAAATCCCGCAGGCAGACAGTTGCAGAATGGATGCCTATAGAAAGGACGGAGCAAATGGATACGGGCAAGGCCTTGGCAGCATCTTCCTTGTCCACGAGGCCGAGGCCCAGCTGCGAACAGCACAGAGGAGCAGGCAAACCTCCTGAGAATGAAAGGAACCACAGGCTACGTGGGAATGGTGAATGAATATCCCATCACATGGAAGAGGAAAGCAGGCACACGGATGTTAGCCTTGCACTCTTCCACCGGCAGGAGTAAGGGGTGCTGGGCGACAGGTGGTGGTATTTCATACAGCTCTCTCTTGAGAAAAGTGACCTGATGAAAATACATAAATTCTCAGGGAATTAGGGTTTGAATAAAGTTTACACATACAAAGTAAATTTTTCCCGGCCCATAAATGATGTAAGTACAAGCTCAGTGTACAGCCAGTACAATTCTTGCATCAACATACACATAAGATCCAGCTGGTGGCAGTGACGGGTATCTAGTAGGGATGTTTTCTTGGTTCTTGCTTTTATCCCCACATGTTCTCTGAGACCAGGGGCCATTGGACCTTCTGAAGCCTGCCTGAGGATCGAGGAGAGTTTCAGTGTCCAATCCTACCCAGCAGATGGAAGTTTCTGTGACCTCGAAATGGAAGGTCTAATTGGGCTCAAATGGGTCGCTGTCTGGGAGAAGCAGCCAGCCCTCCTGAATTTCTTTTGCCACCCAGACTCAACGGGGACTTGGAGAACCCAAATTCCCCTAAGAAGCTGCTCTGCCTGGCTTCCAGGTGCCGAGAAATTTGCTAGAATGCATGAACTATTCATTAGCACTAGAGGAAGTCACCCCAGACTTTGGTGGGAGGGGAGGCTGCCTTTGCCCTGAGCATTTTGTTTGTCTAAATAGTTTTGCACTTGGTCAGCTGCCCTCCTGTTTGTAGTCTGTGGCTGCCCCTCACCATGGCCCAGGGCTGGGGGGCTGGGCCTGGAAGGGGCCCTGCGACAGCTGACAGCAACCTGCCTGGTGCTTAGTGCTGTAAATGGAGCATTCAGGCTGAAGACCTCTTCCTCCTCCCACTTAGGGAAGGTTGGAGCCCCTGAGGTATTTTTTTCAACTCACTCTCAGTTCTCAACTGCATTGTTTTCACCTGACTTGTTTGATTAGGAGAGCATGGAGGGAGGGAGGAAAGATAAACTTCCCTATTCTTGACAAAGCGATCACGCTAAGCCACAGCTCCGTGTTTAAGTGGATTTGCCAAGGAACCTACCTTTGATAAGTCTGCATCGGCTCAGTTATTTCCAACCCCTGACCTCCCAACACATAGCGCCCCTCCTTGCTTTACCTGATCAGACAAACCTAACCCACTTGGGTTGAGAAGGGAGCAGCAGATGGTCAAAAAAAAAAATCATTCTGTTAAGAACTTGCTTAAGAAGATAGAAATCAAAGGCAACCCCCTAACTCTGTATCAGGCCAAGGAGCTAACCCCCATCTCAGCCAGAGCCCCAGCTTTTTCTCCGCTGCTGGGAGTTCAGACTCCTCTGATGAAGCTGCCTGGCAGAGATGAATTTTTAAGAGGTGTAAGGAGTCTCCTGGGAATGAACTTATCACAAAGAACCAAAGCATAAGGTATGGCAGCCCATCGGATCTGTCTGCAGCCCAGCCCTTTAGACATGTCATTAGGCCACAGGGAGAGAAAGGGCTGCCAGTGAAGTTTAAATAATAATAATTATTATTATTTAAGTTTATTAAAGTTATTATTTTACAAAACCTCAGCTCTATTCTGCCACTTACTGGTTGAGTGACTTTGGCCAAGTTACCTAACTTCTCCATAGTCTTGACCTATTAAATGGTGATAATCATGTGTCCTTACCTCATAGGGTTGTTGTGAGTTATATGAGTTAATGTCTGTAAAATGCTTAGAACAGTGCTTGGCACAAGGCAAGTGTTAAGTGTTTGTTAAATAAATTAAAACCTGGAGGTGCAAGAGTAGTTCAGTGGTAGAATTCTCACCTGCCATGCGGGAGACCCATGTTCAATCCCTGGCCCGTGCACTTCCCCCCAAAAAGGAAAAAAATTCAACAAATGGGGTTTCAATAACAGGATAGTCTACATGGAAAAAGAATGAAATGTGACCCCCACCATACAGCATCCAAAAAAATCATTCATTCATTCATTAAAACCCAAACATCTGTAAGACTTAGGTGATACGTGTAGCGCTACTTAGGGTTCTCCAGAGAAACAGAACTAACAGGAGATAAATATATAAAAATATGTATGTATGTATGTATGTATGTGTTATTGGAATTGGCTCACAAGACCCTGGGGATTAGTAAGTCCAAATTCTACAGGGCAGGCTGCAGGTTGGAAACTTCAGAAGATGAAGTTGAATTTCCCAGGAGAATCTGTGGGTTGAAGTAGAAGCAGAAATTCTTCTTTCTGACTGTTGAAATCCTCAGTTCTGGCTTTAAGATCTCCACATCTTTGGATAAGACAACTCCCCTTATTGATGAAGGCAATCTCCTTTGTTGATTGTAGATGCAACCAGTTGACTAGATGCAGATCATCTATGAAATGCCTTCACAGTAACAATCAGGCCAGTGCTAGCTTGACCAAACAACTAGACACCATAATCTACCCAAGTTGACATTTGAAATTAACCATGGCAGGCCCCATTAATGGCATGCACAGGAAAGAGAAATGGGCACTTCTGCAATCCTTCCCTTAGACCACCACTACCACAGGAAGGCTCTAGTACAGCAGATAGCAGCACCCAGTACAATGACAGCGGCTGGATCACCAGCAGACAAGAGACACCTTTCATGGATGCAGAGACATCTGGAGTTAGGGGTGGGTTCCAGGAGAGAGCCCTGTGTGGACCAGTAAGAGGCAGGTACAAGTGGGTCGGTCATTAACGTGGCCTCATCTACACCCCCAGACTGGGGATGCCTGAGGAACTGGGTCAAAGGTAGAAGCTCCAGTGCAGCTCCACCCAGAATCAAAGTTAGTTTTGCAATAGCTGGAAACCCAGAGAAGGGCAAGGCTGTTTTATGGGAAGTACCTAAGACTCAAGAGTTTGGCTTTTCTCCACCAGGAGCTGTAATTTTATCATATTTAGTAAAATTCTTCAGACTTTTTATAATTCTACTCCTTATGCGACTGGGTTTTTTCTACATATACCTGAAATCTAATTATTATCATCCCCATTTATAGGGCACTTTATTTTGATGCTTCTGTTTTATTATTTAGAGTAGTTGTTAAAACTGAGAATTTCAAGAAAAGTTGACATCAAAAGTTAGGATTCTTGATAATCTGCTGGAGCAGGCAATTGACCAGGGATGGGAGGCCCACATTGTATTTGAAAACAAAGAGGTGTTGGAAACCCCTCAATTTAAAGAGAGCCTCCAGAAATTGGGCCCAGACCACTCCTCTAGGATTACTAAAAGGCTGAAGAACCAGTCCTGGGCCCCCACCCCCACAGTCATCCCACCTCTTCTCCAGAACATAAATAAGCAGGGCATTAGGGAAAGGAAGAGAGGGAAGGCAAGTCGTCCTGAGCACAGAATTCATGAGGAGAGCTTACTTTCTCCCCACAACTAGAGGGAGAGTTGGAAGTTCTCTAAGACTGAGTGTGCCTGCAAAAAAGGGAACACTCTCATGCACTCGCTGGTGGGAAGTTTGTGGAGCTGATCCCTGCAGGCATCGCTGGAGCTGCCATCCGAATGCAGAAGAATGTGATGACACTGAGATTCTTGGAGGGCTGATTTGTACATCCTGGAATTTGGAGGCCTCCAGGAACATTGAGGCTGGTCCCGGCTATTCATCTGGAGATTTCTGCAGGGGGAATCTGGGCAGAGGAGTGAGAGGGCAGCCTGCTAGAGAGCTGCTCGGTAATGAGCAGTGTATGGTTCTCTGAGGTCCTTGGAGGATGCACAGGTGGGTGTCTGTGAATCCAGAACTTCCTTGGGAAAGATGATGGACATTGGGGGAGGAGGTAGAAAGGAATTACGGGGTAGTCTGATGACTCAGTGAGGCAATACCCCACCCAAAGGCACAGAGCTAGGACTGGCCAAAGGGAGTCTGGCTGCCTTGGGGGGTGGGGTCCTCAGGACAGGGGTATGGCTGGATAAGGTCCCAAAGAAAACTTTTCCCAATATCTATGCTATGACTAACACATCAGCCAAAATTTCCAGTATTGTATGGACCCCGCTGCATCAGTACAGTTGGGCAACCTGCCAGTCATGTTTGATAGCCCTGAATCCCCCTCCTTCCTGTTCCCTGACCAACCTGATCTCTGAAAGGGCAGAGGAAGAGTGAGAAGTCAGATTTCATAACCTCCCTACTTCAAGCTTCTAGCTGAAGCTTGACTTTCCCAGGGAAAGGGAGGAAATCAGATTTAAATCAGATATAAGACTGGAAATTAAACTAAACTGGACTGGACTTGGTATAACAGAAGTAACTGTTAAGTAATAGCATCTCCTTAATGCATCATTTCAGGAAGGGTGACAAAATAAAATCTTGTCATATTTATTCTGCATGGAGTTGAGACTCCTCAACAAACCATTTCCACAGTCATGAATTCTAGAAACTCTAAGAACATCTTTTCCCCTTGAAACAGAAGGCCTGGAGGGAGCTAAAGAATGGAGCAAGAAGATGCTGTGGTCGTGCCTTGTTTTGGAGCCAAGATCTGAAAACTCTGAAACATTCGTCAAACCCTGGGTTTCTCTTTTTCAAAGATTTGTTAGTATATGGTGGTGTATCAATTTGCTACTTGCTTCTATAACAAATGAACACAAACTTAGTAGCTTTAAACAAAACAAAGTTATTACCTTGCAATTCTGTAGGTTAGAATCCTAACAGAGGTCTCAGTGGGCTAAACTCCAGGTGTTGGTGTTCCATCTAGAGGATTTAGGGAAATTCATTTTCTTGCCTTTTCTAACATCTTGATGATACCCCTTTCCTTGATGCATGGTCTTCCTCCATTTGCAAAACTAGGTTGAGTCCTTCTCAGATCAAATCACTCCAACCTCTTCTTCTGCCTCCCTCTTCCATTTTTAAGGATCCGAGTGATGACACTGGGCCCAAATGAACAATCCAGGCTAATCTCTCTATTTTAAGGTCAAACTGAGTAGCAACCTTAATTGCATTTGCAACCTCAATTCTCCTTTGTCATGTAACCTGACACATTCACAGGTTCTAGAGATTAGGAAGTGGACATCTTTGGGAGGCCATTATTCTCCTATCACATGTGACATATATTTTTGAGTTCAATTTAATTTGGCATATACACATGCAGTCCTCACAAGCCAACATTCAAATCACATCCAGTCACCTTGTCTCACAGGGGTAGTGAGAGGTGAGGCTGATTGTGAACTATGAAAGGCAGTAGTCTGGAGACTGCTGGACTTCAGACATGTCTGGAAGACCAAACAAAAGCAGTTTGGGGCGGGCCACAGTGGCTCAGCAGGCAAGAATGCTTGCATGCTATGCCAGAGGACCCAGGTTCGATTCTGGGTGCCTGCCAATGTAAAGAAAAAAAACTAAATATTCTCAAAATATCAAGTAGACGCTTCTTACAAATATCAGCATCACTATAGTAATGACCCATGTTACTAAATATTTGGGTGGGCCATGGTGGCTCAGCAGGTAAGAGTGCTTGCCTGCCATGCCTGAGGACCCGGGTTCGATTCCCGGTGCCTGCCCATGTTAAAAAAAAAAAAAAAGCAGTTTGACCTCACTTAGGCCCCAAGAAGGGTGACTGGAGGAAAACATGCCCTCTGTTCACCCCAGAGGAGAGGAGCTCTGAACCTCCTGAGCTACCCCTCTACTCCATTCTCTCTGCTAACACCAGGGCCTACCCTTCTGAGTCATAGCCATCTTCCACATCAGAGTCCTGGTTATTCAAACCCCAGGCCCATAGCATCAGGTGCCGCAACAAGCTGTTGACTACAGGAACAAGTGTGGTGGTAAAGTCCCACTGTGCACATTCCTGAGTGATGAGGCCCATTTTTCTCCTCAGGTGAAATCTTCTGGTAAAAGCTGCATTTGTACCAGTCTCAGAGACCATGTTGGGAGGAGAGCCTGAGCCAACCACTCCTGCCCTATAGGGAGGGGGCTGTGGGTGAAAAGGGTCTGTGGAGATGAGGCTGCCAGCACTGCTAACTGGCCACCAGCACTGCTGAAGGATGGGAGAAGCATGCAGGAATCCTTGCAACTTTTCTGTATTTCGCAAGTCTGGTGTCTAGTTCCTTCCACTCCCAGCCCTTGAGGTACACTAACAGTTCTTATCTGGCCTCCAGGCTTAGAAATGCAAGCACTACCTCATGCTGGACCCGCATTCCCTCCCCAGGTCTTCTGAGTGTCCTGGGGTGTGGAGGGGGATGTAATAAGCCAAGCTCCTCCCCATCTCCCCATGGAGGTTCACTTCTCACACCTGGGCATTCTGGGTTTGGTTTGAGGAGAGAAGAGCATTCATCTTCATAGTGGGGTCCCTAGCAGGTCAGGTTGGCCCTGGGGTAGGGAAGGGTTTCCAGTCCAGTGCAACCCCAGGATATCTGAATGGTGCCCCCATAGTGGGGCACTTTGAGGACAGCAAACCCATCAGCAGTTGCATCAACCATGGTGTTCCAGCCAGGTGAGCCATCCACCAGTGCCACCTTTCCTCCTGGAGGCCACCCTGTCTCCCATAGCCCTTTTACACAATCTCATTCTGTTATTTTTATTATACAATAAGTTCCATGGCCTGTTGGGAAAGAAATAACGGCTTGCTAAACCAGAACACCAACACAAAGACTTATTTAACTTCCTAGAAAGTAGGAAAGACCCAGTTCTCCCTTAGAACCCCAATGCTATCACAACCTTGACCACTCCCTTCACCACCACCATCCCCGCTGTCCCCAGGAACATTCAGTCCTTTAAAATGGGGTCCCCTTCCCTCAAGAGTGACTGAGAGACCTCCTTTCTCATGCATAAAATCCACAACCTCATCTCTAAGCATTTTCTATAATGAGCTTTGTTACTTCCATGATGGAAAAAAAAAATCATTTACTTGTTTTTTTTGTTTGTTTGTTTTTTGGAGGGCATGGGCAGGCTCCAGGAATCAAAACCAGGTCTAGGGCATGGCAGACAAGAACTCTGCCTGCTGAGCCACCGTGGCCCGCCCCCACCTGTATTTTTAAATGTTTGAATAGCATGGCCATGTGGATTGCAGCCAAATACAACTACATTTCAATTGAAATGAGCAGTTCCTAGTGTTCTGACATTTTAGTGGAACCATAGCCTTACACAGTGATTTTTCCAAATCATTTTAGGGATGGCTACCTAGGGAATTTCCCACTCCAGAAAGAGCTCTGGGCTAAGTTAGAAGATGTGGTCATCGACATCGGCACTTTCTCTTTGGTCACGTGTCACTGAGTCTCAGTGGCTTCTTCTTTAGGGGAGGGAGAACAAGGTCACCCTGCCTACCAGGGTTGCTGTGAGAATCTAATGAGATGAGGTGAGTGAAAGCACGTTGGGGGCACTATGGTGCCATGTATGGTCATTTGGCATCCCTGAGAGAAGTGGTTGAGAGTTCCTGTAATTTGGGCGATTCTACCTGGCAATGGTGATAGAGAGTGTGCATGGCTCAAAGCTCCAGCTTCTTCCAAGCACAGTGTCCAAGGGATTCCTTCAGCAGAGAGTAGGACACCAATCACACTCTAATGCCGACTTGAGCCACAGGAGCAAAAGCAGGGGCTGGAAGAGGGCAGAGTGGTATTTCAAATTTTTCACGACTTCCTTTCTGGGTTCAGTGGGAGAACTTGCCCAATCTGGCAGCTAGGCTGGGTCGAGACCCACTGCAGGGGCACAGTGCTGGGAGACATGTCGTTTAGGAGACATCATTGCAGGATTCCCCACTCTCAGCCTTCCCTCAGGCCGGACCTGGGACTCCAAGGCCACGTGACTAGTGACAGCCATTGAAGCTGTCATTCTCCTGCTGCTCCAAAATTTCTCTCTCTAATCCTGCTCCTTTTCAAAGATGGGAAATATGCATGATTTTCCTATTCAGCAAGAACTACAGAGAGCCCTGTTCCTGGACTGCATCTCATTGACTTTCTAGAAAACTGCTCTTACTAAATGTTATTTTAGTGTGTGACATCACAGGCTTGTATGGATGAGAATAGAAACCATTACCATCCTCACAGTGTGCTGTCAATTTTAACACATCTTAACCAGTTCAGAAAACACTTGCTCAGGAGGATAAAAGTTGCAAATAACTTTTTGCTTACCTCAGAAACGTCCCCCTAAACCATTTAAATGATCAGAGGACTGTTCAATTCATCAATAATTAGCATCAAACAACTATTCACTTTCCAAGACTGTTTAAACCCTCCCCTTCAAAACACTTGCCTTGCTATATTCATTAATTTTTTTATTAATTAAAAAAATTAACTAACACAACATTTAGAAATCATTCCATTCTACATATGCAATCAGTAATTCTTAATATCATCACATAGATGTATGATCATCATTTCTTAGTACATTTGCATCGATTTAGAAAAAGAAATAGCAAGACAACAGAAAAAGAAATAAAATGATAATATAGAGAAAAAAATAAAAATACAAAATACAAAAAAAAATATAAAAAACAAACAAACATAAGGGCAAAGACACAAACGGACATTTGCACACCAGTGTTTATAGCAGCATTATTTACAATTGCAAAGAGATGGAAACAGCCAAAATGTCCATCAACAGACGAGTGGCTAAACAAACTGTGGTATATACATACAATGGAATATTATGCAGCTTTAAGACAGGATAAACTTATGAAGCATGTAATAACATGGATGAACCTAGAGAACATTATGCTGAGTGAGTCTAGCCAAAAACTAAAAGACAAATACTGTATGGTCCCACTGATGTGAACCGACATTCGAGAATAAACTTGGAATATGTCATTGGTAACAGAGTCCAGCAGGAGTTAGAAACAGGGTAAGATAACGGGTAATTGGAGGTGAAGGGATACAGACTGTGCAACAGGACTAGATACAAAAACTCAAAAATGGACAGCACAATAATACCTAATTGTAAAGTATTCATGTTAAAACACTGAATGAAGCTGCATCTGAGCTATAGGTTTTTTTTTTTTTTTTACTATTATTATTACTTTTATTTTTTTTCTCTATATTAACATTCTATATCTTTTTCTGTTGTGTTGCTAGTTCTTCTAAACCGATGCAAATGTACTAAGAAACGATGATCATGCATCTATGTGATGATGTTAAGAATTACTGATTGCATATGTAGAATGGTATGATTTCTAAATGTTGGGTTAATTTCTTTTTTTCCGTTAATTAATAAAAAAAAATAATAAATAAATAAACACACACACACACAAACAAACAAACAAACAAAACTATAGCTCAGATGCAGCTTCATTCAGTGTTTTAACATAATTACATTGCAATTAGGTAGTATTCTGCTGTCCATTTTTGAGTTTTTGTATCTAGTCCTGTTGCACAGTCTGTATCCCTTCAGCTCCAATTACCCATTATCTTACCCTGTTTCTAACTCCTGATGGTCTCTGTTACCAATGACATATTCCAAGTTTATTCTCTAATGTCAGTTCACATCAGTGGGACCATACAGTATTTGTCCTTTAGTTTTTGGCTAGTCTCACTCAGCATAATGTTCTCTAGGTCCATCCATGTTATTACATGCGTCGTAAGTTTATTCTGTCTTAAAGCTGCATAATATTCCATCGTATGTATATACCACAGTTTGTTTAGCCACTCGTCTGTTGATGGACATTTTGGCTGTTTCCATCTCTTTGCAATTGTAAATAATGCTGCTATAAACATTGGTGTGCAAATGTCCGTTTGTGTCTTTGCCCTTAAGTCCTCTGAGTAGATACCTAGCAATGGTATTGCTGGGTTGTATGGCAATTCTATATTCAGTTTTTTGAGGAACCGCCAAACTGCCTTCCACAGTGGTTGCACCATTTGACATTCCCACCAACAGTGGATAAGTGTGCCTCTTTCTCCGCATCCTCTCCAGCACTTGTCATTTTCTGTGTTGTTGATAATGGCCATTCTGGTGGGTGTGAGATGATATCTCATTGTGGTTTTGATTTGCATTTCTCTAATGGCCAGGAACATTGAGCATCTGTTCATGTGCCTTTTGGCCATTTGTATTTCCTCTTCTGAAAGGTGTCTGTTCAAGTCTTTTTCCCATTTTGTAATTGGGTTGGCTGTCTTTTTGTTGTTGAGTTGAACAATCTCTTTATAAATTCTGGATCCTAGACCTTTATCTGATATGTCATTTCCAAATATTGTCTCCCATTGTGTAGGCTGTCTTTCTACTTTCTTGATGAAGTTCTTTGATGCACAGAAGTGTTTAATTTTGAGGAGCTCCCATTTATTTCTTTCTTTCTTCAGAGCTCTTGCTTTAGGTTTAAGGTCCATAAAACCGCCTCCAATTGTAAGTTTCATAAGATATCTCCCTACATTTTCCTCTAACTGTTTTATGGTCTCAGACCTAATGTTTAGATCTTTGATCCATTTTGAGTTAACTTTTGTATAGGGTGTGAGATACGGGTCCTCTTTCATTCTTTTGCATATGGATATCCAGTTCTCTAGGCACCATTTATTGAAGAGACTGTTCTGTCCCAGGTGAATTGGCTTGACTGCCTTATCAAAGATCAAATGTCCATAGATGAGAGGGTCTATATCTGAGCACTCTATTCGATTCCATTGGTCGATATATCTATCTTTATGCCAATACCATGCTGTTTTGACCACTGTGGCTTCATAATATGCCTTCAAGTCTGGCAGCTTGAGACCTCCAGCTTCGTTTTTTTTCCTCAAGACACATTTAGCAATTTGGAGCACCCTGCCCTTCCAGATAAATTTGCTTATTGGTTTTTCTATTTCTGAAAAATAAGTTGTTGGGATTTTGATTGGTATTGCATTGAATCTGTAAATCAATTTGGGTAGGATTGACATCTTAACTATATTTAGTCTTCCAATCCATGAACACAGTATGCCTTTCCATCTATTTAGGTCTTCTGTGATTTCTTTTAACAGTTTTTTGTAGTTTTCTTTGTATAGGTCTTTTGTCTCTTTAGTTAAATTTATTCCTAAGTACTTTATTCTTTTAGTTGCAATTGTAAATGGAATTCGTTTCTTGATTTCCCCCTCAGCTTGTTCATTGCTAGTGTATAGAAACGCTACAGATTTTTGAATGTTGATCTTGTAACCTGCTACTTTGCTGTACTCATTTATTAGCTCTAGTAGCTTTGTTGTGGATTTTTCTGGGTTTTCGACATATAGTATCATATCGTCTGCAAACAGTGATAGTTTTACTTCTTCCTTTCCAATTTTGATGCCTTGTATTTCTTTTTCTTGTCTAATTGCTCTGGCTAGAACCTCCAACACGATGTTGAATAATAGTGGTGATAATGGACATCCTTGTCTTGTTCCTGATCTTAGGGGGAAAGTTTTCAATTTTTCCCCATTGAGGATGATATTAGCTGTGGGTTTTTCATATATTCCCTCTATCATTTTAAGGAAGTTCCCTTGTATTCCTATCCTTTGAAGTGTTTTCAACAGGAAAGGATGTTGAATCTTGTCAAATGCCTTCTCTGCATCAATTGTGATGATCATGTGATTTTTCTGCTTTGATTTGTTGATATGGTGTATTACATTAATTGATTTTCTTATGTTGAACCATCCTTGCATACCTGGGATGAATCCTACTTGGTCATGATGTATAATTCTTTTAATGTGTTGCTGGATTCGATTTGCTAGACTTTTGTTGAGGATTTTTGCATCTATATTCATTAGAGAGATTGGTCTGTAGTTTTCTTTTTTTGTAATATCTTTGCCTGGTTTTGGTATGAGGGTGATGTTGGCTTCATAGAATGAATTAGGTAGCTTTCCCTCCACTTCGATTTTTTTGAAGAGTTTGAGCAGAGTTGGTACCAATTCTTTCTGGAATGTTTGGTAGAATTGACATGTGAAGCCGTCTGGTACTGGACTTTTCTTTTTAGGAAGCTTTTGAATGACTGATTCAATTTCTTTACTTGTGATTGGTTTGTTGTTTTCTTCTTTTCTGATATAGGCATTTAGGGCAATAAATTTCCCTCTTAGCACTGCCTTTGCTGCGTCCCATAGGTTTTGATATGTTGTGTTTTCATTTTCATTTGCCTCGAGATATTTACTAATTTCTCTTGTAATTTCTTCCTTGACCCATTCATTGTTTAAGAGTGTGTTGTTGAGCCTCCACATATTTGTGGATTTTCTGGCACTCCGCCTATTATTGATTTCCAACTTCATTCCTTTATGATCCGAGAAAGTGTTGTGTATGATTTCAATCTTTTTAAATTTGTTGAGGTTTGCTTTGTGACCCAGCATATGGTCTATCTTTGAGAATGATCCATGAGCACTTGAGAAAAAGGTGTATCCTGCTGTTGTGGGATGTAATGTCCTATAAATGTCTGTTAAGTCTAACAAATTTATTGTAATATTCAAATTCTCTGTTTCTTTATTGATCCTCTGTCTAGATGTTTTGTCCATTGATGAGAGTGGGGAATTTAAGTCTCCAACTATTATGGTAGATGTGTCTATTTCCCTTTTCAGTATTTGTAGTGTATTCCTCACATATTTGGGGGCATTCTGATTTGGTACGTAAATATTTATGATTGTTATGTCTTCTTGTTTAATTGTTCCTTTTATTAGTAGATAGTATCCTTCTTTGTCTCTTTTAACTGTTTTACATTTGAAGTCTAATTTGTTGGATATTAGTATAGCTACTCCTGCTCTTTTCTGGTTGTTATTTGCATGAAATATCTTTTCCCAACCTTTCACTTTCAACCTATGTTTATCTTTGGGTCTAAGATGTGTTTCCTGTAGACAGCATATAGAAGGATCCTGTTTTTAAATCCATTCTGTCAGTCTATGTCTTTTGATTGGGGAGTTCAGTCCATTAAAATTTAGTGTTATTACTGTTTGGGTAATACTTTCCTCTACCATTTTGCCTTTTGTATTATATATATCATTTCTGATTTTCCTTCTTTCTACACTCTTCTCCATACCTCTCTCTTCTGTCTTTTCGTATCTGACTCTAGTGCTCCCTTTAGTATTTCTTGCAGAGCTGGTCTCTGGGTCACAAATTCTCTCAGTGACTTTTTGTCTGAGAATGTTTTAATTTCTCCCTCATTTTTGAAGGACAATTTTGCTGGATATAGAAGTCTTGGTTGGCAGTTTTTCTCTTTTAGTAATTTAAATTTATCATCCCACTGTCTTCTAGCTTCCATGGTTTCTGCTGAGAAATCTACACATAGTCTTATTGGGTTTCCCTTGTATGTGATGGATTGTTTTTCTCTTGCTGCTTTCAAGATCCTCTCTTTCTCTTTGACCTCTGACATTCTAACTAGTAAGTGTCTTGGAGAATGCCTATTTGGGTCTATTCTCTTTGGGGTGTGCTGCACTTCTTGGATCTTTAATTTTAGGTCTTTCATAAGAGTTGGGAAATTTTCAGTGATAATTTCTTCCATTAGTTTTTCTCCTCCTTTTCCCTTCTCTTCTCCTTCTGGGTCACCCACAACACGTATATTTGTGCGCTTCATATTATCATTCAATTCCCTGAGCCCCTGCTCAAATTTTTCCATTCTTTTCCCTATAGTTTCTGTTTCTTTTTGGATTTCAATGTTTCGTCCTCCAGTTCACTAATTCTATCCTCTGTCTCTTTAAATCTATCATTGTAGGTTTCCATTGTTTTTTTCATCTCTTCTACTGTGTTTTTCAATCCCATAAGTTCTGTGATTTGTTTTTTCAGACTTTCCATTGCTTCTTTTTGTTGATCCCATGCCTTCTTCATGTCCTCCCTCAATTTATCAATTTGGTTTTTGAAGAGGTTTTCCATTTCCATTCGTATATTCAGAATTAGTTGTCTCAGCTCCTGTATCTCATTTGAGCTATTGGTTTGTTCCTTTGACTGGGCCATATCTTCAATTTTCCTGGTGTGATTTGTTATTTTTTGCTGGTGTCTGGGCATTTAATCAGATTTCCCTGAGTGTGGGACCCAGCAGGTTGAAAGACTTTCCTGTGAAGTCTCTGGGCTCTGTTTTTCTATCCTGCCCAGTATGTGGTGCTTGTCTGTCTGCGGGTCCCACCAGCAAAAGATGTTGTGGCTTCTTTAACTTTGGAAGGCTCTCGCTGCTGGGTGTGTGGTGGAGACAGAGGAAAGGTTGTAAGTTGGTTTTAATGGCTTCAAATTGTGAAGTCCTGGGATCTGAATTCCCTGAGAGAGGGATTCCACCTGAGTTGTGTTTCACCCCTCCTGCGGGGAAGGTTCAGGTGGTAGAGAGCCCTAGAAGCAGCCTGTTTCTGCGTTTGGGGCAGTTGTAACCTATGCAATCCCAGCGCTGAGCCCAGAGGCAACGAAGCCTCCGTAGAAACAGCTGCAGAAGGCTCTGTTTCGCCCCCTTTCCTCTTTTCAGTTAGCCCAATCAGCGACTTCCACCTTGATCAGTTTCGCCTGAGCTGAGGGCCTATTTTTAGTAGTCAGAAGTTGTTCCTTAATGCCACTATTGGTGTTAGGTTGGGCTCAGTCTCTACTACTGTTGGAGACTCTTTCCTTTCCCTCCGGGAAGTCGCCTGTGGGGGAGGGTCGTCAGCCACCGCAGCTTGGGAAACCGCTGTTCCGATGCTCCCAGCCGGCCCGGGAAGCCACGTTTGTGGTAGGGGCTGCGGTCGCCAGCCACCATGGCTTGGGGGACTGCTGTTCCGAGGCTACCAGCCGGCCTGGGAAGCCGCCCATGGGGGAGGGTCGCTGGCCGCCACAGCTTGGGGAACCGCTGTTCGGATGCTCCCCGCCGGCCCGGGAAGCCACGTGTGTGGAGGGGGCTGTGGTTGCTGGCCTCCACGGCTTGGGGGATCACTGTTCCGAGGTTACCAGCCGGCCTGGGAAGCCGCGCGTAGAGGAGGGTTGCCGGCCGCCGCGGCTTGGGGAACCACTGCTCCAAAGCTCCCAGTCGGCCCAGGAAGCCGCGTGTGGAGGGCCGCCGCGGCTTGGGGGACCGTCGATCCAAGGTTCCCAGCCGGCCCGGGAAGCCGCATGTGGAGGGCCGCTGTGGCTTGGGGGACCGTCGATCCAAGGTTCCCAGCTGGCCCGGGAAGCCGCATGTGTGGAAGGGGCTCTGGTCGCTGAGGCTTGGGGAACCCAATCCAAAGCTCCCAGCCGGCCCGGGAAGGAGGGAGGGAGGGGCTCCGGCCACCAGCCGCCTTGGCCCAGGGAAGCGCACGCCTCTCGGGGACCTCACCGCAGTGGAGTCTTTGAGCTGGTCCAGCCGTTCCGGAATGGGGTACGCTGTGTGTCTGGTTTCTGTCGTGGCTCCAGGAGCTGTTCTGTACTGTTTCTAGTTCTTTAGTAGTTGTTCTGGAGGAGGAACTAAGACCCGCGCGCCTTACTAAGCCGCCATCTTCTCCGGAAGTCTCAGTTGCTTTTATTTTATCTTCCTCGTAGTGCAGGGAAAAAGATTCAGGAAGGCAAAGTTCTACCAAATCCATGTGCGCCCGGCAACCATTATTTGCGCACCCTGGCTATAAATCACAGTTTCCTTGACAGAGCACTGTGCAATTCTATATTCATTAATTTTAATTTCTACCCAATCCTACCCAATTTCTAGTCAAGCCCCTGCACAGAAGGACCCACTTCAAACTAGACCCCAAGTCCTCCAAATCTCTTGCTGTTGACATGCTGCTTAAGTTTCTGTCAAAATAGTGATCTTCCTTATCACGATTAGCGAGCAACTTAGTTTTACCTTCTAGACAGGTAATTTTGGTGGTATTCTTGGAGAGCCAGCACTGAATAAAGGATAGGTTAAGAAACAGCATCCTGATTTCTGGATCTACCAAGAGGATATTTATTGCCTTGCTAGGAAAATGTATTTTCCTTTTTAATTTATTTGTTCTCTTCACTTTTATCTAATTCATGACATCACAATGCAGTTTGTGTATTCCGGTACGGCACCTTAAATCTTCCGTGAAAGGGGTAAGGGCACTGGGGCTGATGATGTCGTGCCCCACTCCTATTCCTTGGGCCATGGCAACTGCTCCTGCCCACTACCACTTTCCAGAAACTGCATTTGTGCCTGCGTGTTCCCCTCTCCCAATTCAGAACTGTAGAAAGCTGCATAGTTGTCTGGACTGCTAAGGAAACATTACACATCCAGCATAAGTTCTCAATCAATGACACAGGAATTGGCATATTAATAGCTCAGCTCCCTTGTACCTTGGATGGAATGTATTTTACACCTTTGCCCAGGTTTCTTCTTAGGATTAAGCTTTAGTGGGAGTTAAGTTCAAAGGTACCATTTATGGACATCCTTCCCTTCCCTGGATTCCTCTTCCATATCTCTACAAGTGTCATCTGCACTATCTGAATAAATTATTTTCACTTAAATATTTGTCTGAGGATCTACCTCTGGGAGAATCCAAACTAAAAGAGGTAGAAATAAACAAAAATAAGTAGGAACCCTTAAAATATCTTAGACATTAAAAATATTCAAAGAAATGATTTTTTTTGGCATTACAGAGGCTACATATGCAAAATGTGTCCTTAATGTTTACCACAGTGCTGGGCACATAGTAGGTGTTCACGAAATACTTGAAGCAGAGGAAAGAAGAGCCTAGTTGAGCCCAGGCTGGGTGGTCACCCAATGAGGATATTATAGAATATTATTGACTGAGTGAACCAGATGTATTTTTAAGATTCTATGGTGGTAACCTTTGCTTCTGGTATCTACTGTGGTGGGGGAAAGTCTTCTGGGTGCTAAGAATGGGTGCTAGTGTAGGATTTTCTGTTAGGCTTTTTTATGTCCTTTTTCAATTTTTTTTGAGACCATAAAATTTATTTTATAAAATTTTTATTGAGATATAATTTATAGATCATAAGATTTACCCAGTGGTTTTATATAAACCATTACCATTGCTATATAACCCATCCCCATTCTCATCACCACTGAGTCCACTAGTGCAACCATTACCATTAATTCCAGAACATTTTCATCAGGCCCCAAAAAATCCCTTACTCATTAACAGTCACTACTTATTTCCCTCTCTCCCCAGCCTCTGGCATCTACTAATCTACCTTCTCCTTCTTAGGATTTGCCTTTTCTCAGCATTTCATATAAATGGAATCATACAATATATGGTCATCTGTGACCAACTTCTTTCAGTTAATATAATGTTTTCAAAGTTCACCCAGGTGGTAGCATGAAACAGAACTTCATTCTTTTTTATAGATGAATAATATCACATTAGATGGATATACCATATTTGGCTTATGCACTTATTGAATGAGGGACATTTGGGCTGTTTCTACTTTTTGACAATTATGAATAATGCTGCTGCTATGAACATTTGTGTACAAGTTTTCGTTTGGACATTCGTTTTCATTTTTCCTGCGTAAATACACAGGAGTAGAACTGCTAGGCCATATGCTAACTATAAATTTAAAGCTTTGAGGAATTGAAAAACTGTTTTCTAAATTAACTATTCCATTTTTCATTGTCACCAGCAACAAATAAGTGTTCTAGTTTCTGCACAGTCCTGCCAATGCCTATTTTGTTTTGTTTTGTTTTCTCCAAGAGATAGTAGTAATTCATTCTTTTGGAATTACTTTCTTCTTGGTTTTTTTTAGCAGCTTTATTGAGATTTAATTCACATACTATACAATTCACCCAATTAAAGTCTAACAACATCAGTGGCAGAATTTTCACCTGCCATGCCAGAGACCCAGATTTGATTCCTGGTGCCTGCCCATGCTAAAAAAAAAAGTCTAATAGTCAATGTTTTTTAGTATATTCACAGATATGTGTAGTCATCACCACAGGCAATTTTAGAGCATCTTTATCACCTCAAAAAGAAACCCGGGACCTTTTAGGTATCACTTCTCTATGCCCCCCATGTTCTCCAGAGATAAAGCAACTATTAATCTGCTTTTTGCCTCTCTAGAGTTGAATATTCTGGACATTTCATATAAATAGAATCATATGATATATGATATTTTGTGAATGACTTTCACTCTTTGTTTTCAAGTTTCATCTATGAAGTGTATCATGTATCAGTATTTCATTCTTTTTTAATGGCCAAATAATGTTCCATTCATTACCCATTTTATTTATCCATTCATCACTTGATGGCCTTTGGGTTGTTTCCACTTTCTGCTATTATGAATAGTGATGCTATAAACATTTGTGTATAAGTTTTTGCATGCATTTTGGGGAGGACATATGTATATACCTAGGAGTGGGAATTGCTGGGTTATACAGTAACTCTTTTTCAACCATTTGAGGAATGGTTAGACTGTTTTTCCAAAGTGGCAGCAACATTTATGCTCCCCCAACAGTGCACGAGGGTTGTGATTTCTCCACATCCTTGGCAAGACATGTTATCTAAGATTTTGATTATAATCATCCTAATGGGTAAGAAGTGGGGTTTCATTATAATTTTTATTTACATTTCTATGATGACTAATGATGTAAAGCATTTTTTGTATGTCTCTTTGGAGAAATGTCTATTCAGATACTTTTTTGCTCATTTTTTATTTGAGTTATTTGCCTTTTATTATTGGGCTATATATGTTCTTTATATTTTTTAGATTACAAATATTTTATCAGATATATTATTTAAAAATAGTTATCCCTTTCTGTAAGTTGACTTTCACTTTCTTGATAGTATCCTTGAAGCACCAAAATTTTAAATTTTGATGAAGTCCAATTTTGTCTACTTTTTCTTTTATTGCTTTTCCTTTTGGTGTTCTGCATAGGAAACCATTGCCTAACCCAGAGTCATGAAGTTTTAGTTTTATGCTTTTATGCTAACAGTTTTATAATTTTAGCTCTTATATTTAGATCTATAATCAGTTTTGAGTTAATTTTTATATATGACGTGAGGTAGGGGTCCAATTTCATTCTTCTGTATTTGAATATCCAGTGATCCCAGTATTATTTGTTGAAAAGACTATCATTCCTTATTGAATTGTCCTGGCACTCATGTCAAAATCAACTGATTATAGCTATATGGCTTTATTTCTGGACTGTCAATTTTATACCACACTGTCTTAATTACTGTTGTTTTATAGTAAGTTCTGAAATCAGGAGGTATGAGTTCTCCAACTTTATTTTTCTTTTTCAAGGTTATTTTGACTATTCCTGTATCTTGCAATTCCATATAAATGTTAGAACCAACTTCTCAATTTCCCTAAAGACACCAACTGGGATTCTCATAGGGATTGCTCTGAATCTGCAGATCAATTTGGAGAGTATTGCTTTCCTAATAATACTAAGTCTTCCAATCCATGAATATGGTATATTTTCCCACATATTTAGATATTCTTTAATTTCTTCAACAATGTTTTTTAGTTTTCACAGGATGAGTTTTTTTACTTCTTTAAGTTAATTCCTAAGTGTTTTGTTCTTTTTAATGCTATTGTAAGTGGAATTGATTTTTTAAAATATTTTTGTTGTAAAAATTTAACATACAAACATTCTACACATGGTGTACAATCAATGGCTCACAATATTATTGCACAGTATTCATCACCATGATCATTTTTTTTAACATTTGCCCTACTCCAGCAAAAGAAATAAAAAAGAAAAAAAAACTTATACATACCAAACCCAATACCCCTCCTTCTTATTGATCACTAGTATTTCAATCTACTCAATTTATTTTAACGTTTGTTCCCCTTATTTATTTTTTTCCATATTTTTTACTCATCTGTCCATGCCCTAGATAAAAGGAGCATCAGACACAAGGTTTTCACAATCACACAATCACATTGTAAACTTTATATCTTCGTACAATCATTTTCAAGAAATGAAAGACTACTGGAAAACAGCTCTACAGTTTCAGGTACTTCCCTTTAGCCACTCAAATATACCACAAACTGAAAAGGGATAACTATATAATGCATAAGAATTACCTCCAGGACAATTTCTTGACTCTGTTTGAAATCTTTCAGCCACTGACACTTTATTTTGTCTCATTTCTCTGTTCCCCCTTTTGGTCAAGAAGTTTTTCTCAATCTCTTGATGCCAGGTCCCAACTCATTTCAGAATTTCTGTCCCATGTTGCCAGGGAGATTTACACCCCTGGGAGTCACATCCCATGTGGGCAGGGGTTGGTGGTGTGGAGGGCAGTGGGTTCACTTGCTGTGTGGGCTCAGAGAGAGAGGCCATATCTGAGCATCAAAAGAGGTTCTCTGGGGGTGACCCTTAGGCCTAATTTTTTTTAGCATCATTTAAAAAAATTTTATAATATAACATATATACGAAGAAAAGAAATTAAAAAGCAATGGTTTTCAAAGCATTCTTCAACAAGTAGCTATGGGACAGATCCCAGAGTTTGTCATGGGCTACCACACGATCCTCTCAGATTTTTCCTTCTAGCTTCTCCAGAATATAGGAGGCTAGAAGGCTTGAATATTTTGTTAATATCATAATTGACCTTTTCCCTTCTTTTTTATGAGAAATAACATATACATGAAAAAGCAATAAATTTCAAAGCACAGCACTGCAATTAGTTGTAGAATATTTTTCAGAGATTGACATGAGTTAGAATCCCACAATTTTAGGTTTTTACTTCCAGCAGCTCCAAGATACTGGAGACTAAAAGAGATATCAGAGAGGATGGCCAAGACGGCAGCTTAATGAGGTGTGGGATTTAGTTCGTCCTCCAGAGTTTCCTCAACATGATAAAGGGAATCATGAAAAACCCATAGCTAACATCATTCTCAATGGGGAAAAACTGAAAACTTTCCCCCTAAGATCAGAAACAAGACAAGAATGTCCACTATCACCATTGTTTTCAACATTGTGTTGGAAGTCCTAGTCAGAGTAATTAGACAAGAAAAAGAAATACAAGGCATCAAAATTGGAAAGGGAGAAGTAAAACTCTCATTGTTCGCAAATGATATGATACTACATGTCAAAAACCCTGAAAAATCCACAGAAAAACCTAAATGAGTACAGCAATGTGGCAGGTTACAATATCAACACTCAAAAATCTGTAGTGTTTCCATACACCAGTAATGAACAATCTGAGGGGGAAATCAAGAAAAAAATTCTATTTATAATTGCAACCAAAAGAATAAAATACATAGGAATAAATTTAAGTAATGATAAAAAAGACCTATACAAAGAAAACTACAAGAAATTGCTAAAAGAAATCACAGAAGATGTAAATAAATGGAAGGGCATACCATGATCATGTATTGGAAGACTAAATATAGTTAAGATGTCAATTCTACCTAAATTGATTTATAGATTCAATGCAATGCCAATTAAAACCCCAAACCTTACTTTTCTGAAATAGAAAAATCAATAACCAAATTTATCTGGAAGGGCAGGGTGCCTCAAATAGCTAAAAATATCCTGAGAAAGAAAAATGAAGTTGGAGGTCTCACAATATCTGACTTTAAGGTGTATTACGGAGCTACAGTGGTCAAAACAGCATGGTACTGGCATAAAGATAGATATACTGACCTATGGAATTGAATTGAATATTCAGATACAGACCCTCTCATCTATGAACAATTGATCTTTGATAAGGGAGTCAAGCCAACTCACCTGGGACGGAATAATCTCTTCAATAAATGGCGCTTAGAGAACTGGATATCCACATGCAAAAGAATGAAAGAGGAACTGTATCTCACACCCTATACAAAAATTAACTCAAAATGGATCAGTGACCTAAACATTAGATCTAAGACCTAAAACTTTTAGAAGAAAATGTAGGGAAATATCTTCTAAGTCTTATAATAGTAGGTGGTTTCCTAGATCTTACACCCAGAGCATGAGCATTGAAGAAAGAAATAGGTAAATGGGAACTCCTCAAAATTAAATACTTTTGTGCATCAAAGAAGGTTGTCAAGAAAGTAAAAAGAAAGCCTACACAATGGGAGACAGTATTTGGAAATGATATATCAGATAAGAGTCTAGTATATATAAAGAAATTGTTCAACTCAACAACAAAAGCACAAACAATCCAATTACAAAATGGGCAAAAGACCTGAACAGACACTTCTTAGAAGAGGGAAACAAATGGCTAAAAGCCACATGAAAAGATGCTCAACTTCCCTGGCTATTAGGGAAATGCAAATCAAAACCACAATGAGATATCATCCCACACCCACCAGAATGGCCATTATCAATAAAACAGAAAACAACAAGTGCTGGAAGGGATGTGGAGAAAGAGGCACACTTATCCACTGTTGGTGGGAATGTAAAATGGTACCACCACTCTGGAAGGCAGTTTGGGGTTCCTCAGGAAGCTAAGTATAGAACTGCCATATGATCCGGCAATACCATTGCTAGGTATCTACTCAGAGGACGTGAGGGTAAGGACACAAACGGGCATTAGCACACCAATGTTTATAGCAGCATTATTTACAATTGTCAAGAGATGGAAACTGCCCAAATATCCATCAACAGACGAGTGGCTAAATAAGCTGTGGTATCTACATACGATGGAATATTATGTAGCTGTAAGACAGAATGAAATGATGAAGTATGTAACAACATGGATGGACCTTGAGGACATTATGTTCAGTGAGATTAGCCAGAGACAAAAGGACAAATACTGTATGGTCTCACTGATATGAACTAACATTAATGAATGAATTTGGAGAATTTCAGTTAAGAACAGAGACCATCAGGAGATAGAAATAGGGTAGATTTTGGGTAACTGAAGCTGAAGGGATACAGATTGCACAACAGGACTGATTGTAAAAATTCAGAAATGGATAGCACAATACTACCTAACTGTAATACAATAATGTTAATACACTGAATGAAACTGAATGTGAGAATGATAGAGGGAGGAGGCCTGGGGGCACAGATGCAATCAGAAGGAAAGATAGATGATAAAGACTGAGATGGCATAATCTAGAAATGCCTAGAGTATACAAGGATAGTGACTAAATGTACAAATTAAAAAACGTTTTTGTATGAGGAAGAACAAAGGATGCCGATACTACAGGGTGTTGAAAATAGATGGTAATTCATATTTTAAAACTTTAACTTATGTGTGAGGCTAAAACAAAACATGTTTATTTGGTACAAAATTTATATTTTGACTAGTGTACCTCCTAATATAATTTATACGGACAGTTTAATTGAACACCATAAGTATATGGAACCTTGAGTAGGGCATGAGATTTTGTAGGTTGTCCAGAGTAACACCCTGATAAATCCCAAAGTGATTTGAACAGTGAATAACAAGTATTTGCAAAGTGCCCTTGGGGCAATGGTGAGTAAGAGGGAAAATTCAACTTCCCCATATGGAGAAGGCCTGATATTCTTGCAAGCAGTGGGGACAGCCAAATCAATAGGCCTAACCCTAGATCTTGGGGTTTGTTCATATGAAATGTATCCCCACAAAGGATAGGCTAAGCCTACTTAAAATTAGGCTTAAGAGTCACCACCAGAGAACCTCTTTTGTTGCTCAGATGTGGCCTCTTAGCCAACACAGCAAGCAAACTCACTGCCATCCCCTTTGCTATGTGAGAATGACTCCCTGGGGTGTAAACTTCCCTGGCAGCATGGGCCCGAAATCCTAGAACGAGCTGGAACTCAGCATCAGGAATTGAGAAAACCTCAACTAAAATGGGGAAAAGAGAAATGAGACAAAATAAAGTTTAGTGGCTGAGAGTTTCAAATAGAGTCAAGAGGTTATCCTGGAGGTTATTCTTATGCATAATATAGTAACCTATTTTTAGTTTAAGGTGTATTAGACAGGCTAGAGGGAAGTGCCTGAAACTGTAGAGCTGTGTTCCAGTAATCATTTTCTTTAAGATGACTGCATAATGATATGGCTTTTGCAAGTGACTGTGTGATTATGGAAACTTTGTTCTGATACTCTTTTTGTCTACGGTATGGACAGATGAGTGAAATATATGGATTAAAAATAAATAAATAATATGGGGAGTAAATGTTAAAATGAATTGGATAGAGGGAAATACTAGTGGTCAATGAGAGGGAGGGGTAAGGGGTATGGTATGTATGAGTTTTTTCTTTTTTCTTTTTATTTCTTTTTCTGGAGTGATGTAAATGTTCTGAGAAATGATCATGGAGGTGAATATGCAACTATGTGATGATAGTGTGAGCCATTGATTGCATACCAAGTAGGAACGTTCATACGTTAAGTATGTTCGTATTGTATTTTGATTGATTTTATTAATAAAAATTAAGAAAAGAGATTCAGTTTAATGTTTCAGCATTCATATTCATTTGTTAAATCCTATCTTCACTGGATAATTGTACCGTGACCTTTTTTTTTTCATCTCTCTCTTTAGGGGTGTTGGGGTTATGTCCATTCTAACTTTTATATTGGAAGGGTCTGTCACTAATATGGGGTAGGGAGATGAAACTATCTGATGTTCTGGATAGGCTGGACCCTCTAGGTTTCAGGACTTATCTGGTCCAGACACGCATCTGAAGGTTGTAATTTTCTGGAAAGTCACTCTAGTGCATGGAACCCTTGTGGAATCTTATATATTGCCCTAGGTGTTCTTTAGGATTGGCTGGAATAGTTTTGGTTGGGGTTTGGCAGGTTATGATAGGTAGCAAGGTCTAACTGAAGCTTGATAAGAGCAACCTCCAGAGTAGCCTCTCGACTCTATTTGAACTCTCTCTGCCACTAATACTTTATTAGTTACACTTCTTTTCCGCCTTTTGGTCGGTATAAAATGGTTGATCCTATGGTGCCAGGGCCAGATTCATCCCTGAGAATCATCTCCCACATCACCAGGGAGACTTTCGCCCTTGGATGTCATGTTCCATGTAGGGGGGAGGACAATGATTTCACTTACAGAGTTGGGCTTAGAGAGAGTGCAGCCACATCTGAGCAACAAAAGAGGGCCTCCAGAAGTATCTCCTGTAGGTAACCTAAGCTTCTCCACTAGCTGCATAAGCTTACAAAAGTAAGCCTCAGGATTGAGGGCATGGCCTATTGATTTGGGTGTCCCTAAAGTTTGACACAATATCAGGGGATTCCCTGATGATAAGGTTTAATGGTTCCATATTCTTTCTCCCATCCCTCAAGGGACTTTGTTAGGCCTAATTTTAAGTAGACTTGGCCTATCCTTTGCAGGAATAAATATCATAGGGGTGAACCCCAAGATTGGAGGCTCAGCTTATCTATTTGGTTGTCCTTACTGCTTGCAAGAGTATCATAAATTCTCCAAATGGGGAAGTTGAATCTTTCCTCCTTTTCCCTATTCTCCTAAGGGGACCCTGCAAATACTTCTTTATTCACTGTTCAAATCACTCTGTGATTTATCGGGGCATCACACTAAGCTCGGCAAAGCAACAAAATCTCATGCCCTATTTAAGATTCCCTGTTCTTACGGTGCTCAACTAAACTGACCATTCAGTTTAATTTCCTAATTTAATTAGGAAATAAAATTAGGAAATGCTCTACCCAAAATATAAATTTTGCACCAAATAAATATCTCTCCCTTTATGGAATTGATTTTCTAACTTCATTTTTGAGCTGTTCAGTGCTAGTGATAAATACAATTTATTATTGTATGATCTTACAAAGTGTTAAAGTCTCTGTTTTTCCCTTCAAAATCAAGGATCATGGTCATTTCCAAGAAATATTTTCTCCATCTTAAGGCAAGAGATTATTTGCCACAGGGCAGCAGAGCTTGCTGCTTTTCTTGAGAGAAAACAGAAGAAAGTTTTTGGTGTCATAAAGTGAAACATGTAGTTTACTTATTCCATATAAGGCAGGTTTATAGAAAGTCATGAACTTTCAAAATCTCTGAAAAGTCCTTGAGGGAAGAACACAGATCTAGGAGTGGTACAAATAGGTTACAAAATGAACTATTAAACTCAAAGAGTTGGTAGTGGAATGAGGGCAAGATAACTGCATGCATAAGAACTCTCCCAGGAAAAATGGGTATATGCATTCCAGTACCAACTTTGGGCATTGGTTATGAAATTTTAGGGTTTAAGGAAACATAAGGTCATCCAGACTGCTCTGAATTTACAGATGAGAAAATTGAGTTCAGAAAAAGTGAAGTGACTTAGAACGTAATACAATATACGGGAAAAAGTAAAGAGTCTGGAAACAAAATACCTAAGTAAATCTGTATCACTCGGACACCTTGGGAAATCTGCTTAGCCTCCTTCAACCTCAGTTTCTCATCTGTTAAAGAGGGATATGTTATCAGACAGGCAGGCACAAATCTTTACTGGGTGCCATGTGCCAGGCGCTGTGCTTGGTGTGGGTTGGATGTAAGGGTCAGGTGGGCAGTGGGGAGAGGGAGGCTAGGATGGAGAACAAAAGAGACACAGTCTGCAAGAAGAGGAGATTTAGGGTGGGATCAAATGAGGTAATGGAGCACAAGGCTTAGCACTGTGTTTCTCTGCCTCATTGTATTTGCTCATTGTAAGTTGTTCCAGTTAAATCTCCCAAGGGCAGGGGCCTTCTTATGTTCATTTTTGAAGGCTGAGTGCCTCACAATAAATGTTTGTTGAACTGAACTGATTTTCTTCTTCTTACCAAAAGTCAAAGGAGGGCTTTCAACACATCAGTGAAGAACAGGGTTTGGCAGGTTGGGCAAGCAGGACATTTCAATAAGAGGCGATGACCAGCATGAAGGTTTGACATGAGACAAGGTCTTGGCCAAAAGGGAAAAGTAAAAATAACAGTTGAGACAGAGTTTATTTTCTGTATTTTTTAAAAATGTAGCTAATCTCGACAAATTAAAAGGAAAACAAAAACGCTTTCTGCTCTCTTTCTCCTCGTTACAACCACACATGATTATCTTTTTCCCACCAAATAAATCAAGCTAGACTAGAATGACTAAGATTTACAATAGACATAAATGCAATTTTTGTCAACATCACTCTGGAGAGAAAAATAAAAGTAATTCTGTACATTCCATCCCAAGCTCAAGCCCTCCTAAACCGGGCTGATAAGAATGATAAGGACAATTTGATTATAGTGAGAAGGATATAACTTCAAGCCCAGAATCTAGAGTCTAGACCCCCTGGCTTCACTGTGGATTTCTGCAGGACCTTGAGGCAGGCAGTCCTGCTGGAAGGAGGTGGAGAGAGCAGAGGACACTGGAGTGGTGTTTACTTCAATACGCATAGCGCCAGCTAGGTCCCTAATCTCTCCTTGCCTCATAAAATCAGCCCTCTGCAGACCTTATGACCGAAAGTACGGAAGAATTGATGTTGGAGAGAATACCCAAGTGGAAAACTACGATCTGGACTCCAGACCCTGCTGTGCTTCTCATCATGACCTATACGGTCCTGATGGATTCTCCTAAACTCTCTGAATGTCAGTCCCCCCATTTGTAAAATGAGAAGTCAGAACTAGAACAGGCATGGCAAAACACCCAGCAGGAGTGCCCCAGTTCTCTAAGCAATTGCCCTCCTCTTCCTTTCTTGACCAGAGGCTAGCCAGGTCTCCCTCCTAACCCATGCTACATGGACCCAATACCCTCATTTGGAACTGGCACAGAAGATACAGCCTATTTGCCATCCTTAACTAAACAGCTTTGTAAGGCCATTTGACCTCAACATTATGTGATTTTAAATCATTTTCTATCAGTTTGTCTTGGCTCCCTACTGCAGTTGTCACAGGGAGGAAACCTAATGATTCCATAAAGTCAAGCAATAGCTCAAAGGTGGCTCTACATATGTGTGAGCTGTTGTGAATACTATTCTTTACGGCGGGGACTCAGCATTGCTAGGGCTTTAGAAGGAAAAGAACCTTCTAGCGAGCATGGCCCGGGATGGTCCTTGGGTACCAAGGAGGGTATGCAAAGAGAATTTTGATAAGGTTTTATCCTGAAATTTAAATGTATGATTCTGAGTCAGGACTAATTTCCTAGCAGTGTTGCTAGGAAATTAACAGGTCTCAGTCTGGAATGTGTCACTCAGGCAATGCAAACAGGGAAGGGCTTTGAAGCACATGAGACTGGTCTCTGCCCAGTTCTATTGAAGGAAACACAGTGCAGGGCTTTTTAAGCACAGCCAATGTGGAGACTCATTCCCAAGGTAAACTAATTCCCATGGTTGGCTGGCCCGGAGCACTGCTCCCGGTTCCCCTTGCCCTGCCTGACTGCTCACTGCTGTCCCTCACAGCTGTTGTCTGGCTTCTGACCCTGAGCCTGACTCCCGGGTACCTGGGACCGAGTATCAGCTGAGCAGGGAGGAAGGTGACACCTCTTCAGAAATGACCCCTCGAAAGCTAACTCATCCCCAAAGAATTCAGCCTTTGGAACTATGAGTTGAAGTCCTTAAAAGAATAATATTTTGAGCCATCTCTAGCCCACCCCACCCTTGCCACTCATCTTCCTTCCCTGCTTTGTTTCTCTCCGTAGCATTTACTGCCTATTAACAGTCTATGATTTATTAGATGTTATTAATGTAACATAGTTAATGTAATTAATACATATTTAACATTATTTAAAATGCTAAGTAAAATTTAAAATGTATTTAATCATTGTTCTAGTTTGCTAGCTGCTGGAACGCAACACACCAGAGATGGATTGGTTTTTAATAAAACAGGATTTATTTCATTAGTTCTTCAGAGGAAAGGCAGCTAACTTTCATCTGAGGTTCTTTCTTATATGGGAAGGCTCAGGGTAATCTCTGCTGGCCTTTTCTCCAGACCTCTGGGTTCCAACAACTTTCCTCCGGGTGATTTCTTTCTGCATCTCCAAAGGCCTGGGCTGAGCTCTGAGTGCTGAGATGAGGTATGCTGAGCTGATTGGGCTGTGCTAGGTTAAACTCTCTCATTTATTCACCAGCCAATTAAGTTAAACATCATTCAGTTGCAGCAGGCATGCCTCCTAGCTGACTGCAGATATAATCAGCAACAGATGAGATTCACGTACCATTGGCTCATGTCCACAGCAACAGAACTAGGTACCTTCACCTGGCCAGTTGACAACTGACTCTAACTACCACAATCATTAATAAACTATTTAATGATTTGTTTGTGGTGTCTCTCCCCTCTCTAGAATGGAAGCTCTATGAGGGCATGGATTTTTTGGTTTGTTTTGTTCGCAGCTATTCCTCCAGTACCTAAGCAGTCTCTGGAACATAATGTCCACCCAATCAATACTTGTTAAATGAATGGATTAAATCCATTGAGGATTGGAGGAGGGGGCAAAATAGCAATGGCTTCTCTTATGTGTCCTTCACAATTTACCAAAAGCTCTCTTATTCATTGTTTATTTGCTTCCTCACAACAACCTTTTGAGGTAGGTGTCCTTATCAAGGTTTTCAATTTCTTGGAGGAAGAAATGGAAGCTCCTAGAAATTAGGTTTCTTGCCCAAGGCCACAGGACTCCCAAGTGGTGAAGCCCAGGCCTTCACAAAGTAGTCACAGATGCTGCCTTCAGGAACTGCCGGCCCTGCCCTCCTAACTGTCTCTTCAGCTAGCTGCTTCCCAGAAAGGCAAAGCTGTTCTAATAATCAGGGTATGACAGAAGGCCCTCAGGGAATAGTATATTTTGTGATGAGATTGAAAATTCTGTTTTTAAAATCTACCCCTTTATGGGTGTTTCTGCTATTATAAATTGTAAAAAGCAGGGTAAATTCATCAAGGTACTTAGCCACAGAATGAGAGAACACGTATAGAGAGTAGACATTCAAATTTGGAATCAAATTTCCAGGTTTGGGAGAGCTTTCAGAATACCTTCAGCAGGGAGTCCTCTTGAGTCAGCTATCTCATTTTCAGGGAATTCCTAGCTTGCACTATACATGAAAATCAAATCCACTTCTAATCTAGTTTAGGCTTAGACTCTTAGTGAGCTACTCCCCTTTCCCATGTTCCCAGGAATTTAGCCCCCTAATCCTCAAGCTGGAGACTGGGGTTATTTTGAAATTCTGTGATTGAGCAACAGAGGGCTTCAAATAACCTCTCAGCACTGGGGAAGCATCGTGGGTATGAGCTGGTTGTCCTGAAATCTCACTAGTGGGAATTTAATCTCTTGTCCCCAGAAAGTACCCGTTGATCTTTACAGGATTACAGGATCAAGGGAGGTTCAGGGCAGTGGTGCTGGCCGCCTAGCATAGAAGGCGGTGATGGAGTGAGTGTTTTACTACATATAAATATCTTTCAAGCAAGTATTTAAATAACAAAATTCCTTCCAATAGAGTTTCTTGTCTTTCTAGTCATATTAGTTTCTTTTCTTCAACTACTCATTTAGTTTGTGAAAATAATTTTAAAACTTTTTTAAAAATCATTTTCCTTTGCTAGGTTCTCAGAGGAAAAACATGTCCATTACAGAAAGAGCCCTAGATACTTGTTCATCCCTTTATAAAATGTGTTCTTTAGACGTGATAAGAAGAGGTCAACTGCATGTTATAAACACATTTGTGTCCCTGCATCCCAGCCTGGGGATCCAAAAAGTCTGCCAATGGGGAGGGCCGGAAACTGACAGCAGGAAGTAGGATGATTCTAGTAGAGTAGGATGCATAGTTGTCTGTTTCACAGCTTCCTCTAACTTAAAAAGCACAGGCTCAAAGACATCAATGACAAAAGACGAAAAGAGGATAGACTCTGGGGTTCCAACATAAAATTCTTAGAGTTCTAAGTTTAGAATTACTGTGGTCTTGGAGATGTTGTTAGGGCTTGTGGTACATGAGGCAATTTGAGGAAGAGGATATAAAAAGTGGATATAAAAAGGTGGATAATAAAAGTAAAAGAGAACAACTTTGTCTTTAAAAAACACACCTGGTATCAAGGATACACAAAACATATAAAAGTGAGACAACTTGGGAATGTTAGGAAAATATCACAGTGTAAAATAAATGAGCACAGTGGAGCTGGAGAAGTGATGTGGCCATGAAAGGGCAAAGGGATGCCAGAACGCACTTTCATTTTCTCCCTGCCCTGTCTCAGCAGTTCTTTGAGGAAATCCCGGTTAAAAGGAGAATTCTCTCTTGTTCTTTCATTTTCTGTACTTTAAACAATATTGTCATAGATCGCCAGCAAGTGTGGGGTATATTATATTAATTAGAAGATAGAGGAGGAAGGACTGGCAAAGACATGGAAGAAAAAGTTAATAAAAGGATAGTAAGAAAAACTAGAGAAAATGGAAAATATCACCAGTAAAAGAGCTTAAGAATCAGTATTAAGCTTAAGAATCAGCCTAAGAAATAGTTTATAAGAAATAACATGGAAGTGGCCAATAAGCATATGAAAAGGTACTCAACTTCACTTGTTGTCAGAGAACTGCACATTGAAAATCACGTTATACCACTAAACACCACCCTGAGTGGCTAATATGAGAAAAGACAGACAATATTAAATGTTTTGCGAGGATGTGGAGCAACTGGAATTCTCATACACTACGATGAAAGTATAAATTGGTACCACTACTAAAAAAGTTTAATATTCACAGACCCTGTGACCCAGCAATTCCACCAACAAATGACATGTACAAAAATGTTTATAGCAGCACTACTTATAATAACCCCAAATTTGAAACCATCCAAATGTCCATCAATAGTAGAATGCATAGATGAATTTCGCCTATTTATATAATGGACTACTATAGAGTTACAAGAATTAATGAAATTCAACTACATGAAACATGATGAATCTTGTGAACATAATGTTGAGTAAAAAAAAGTCCGACGTAAAACAGTACATGCTATATGCTTTCATTTCTATTAAGTTAAAGAACATAAAAATTAATTAGTTTAGAAGGAAGGATAGTAGCCCATTGTGTGGGTCAGTGATTAGAAAGGTACATGAGTGGTTGCCGGGGTTCTGGTAATTTTCCATGATCTGGGTACTGGTTATAAAAGTGTGTTCCCTTTGTGAAAATTCATCAGTGTACACTCTGATTTGTGCACTTTTTCTGTAGGTAGGCTATGTTTCCTTAAGATTACAAAAGATAAAAATCAATGGAATGAAAGAGTGAAGTTGGGTTCTACATACTCATACAAAATTAACTAAAAATTGATCAGAGACCTAAATGTAAGAACTAAAACAATAATACTCTTAGAAGAAAACAGGGGAAATCTTTAAGATCTTGTGTTTGGCAATGGATTATTAGCTATAACACTAAAAGCAAAAGCAACAAAATAAAAAATAAATAAATTGGATTTTATCAAAAATAAAAGTTTTCGTGCTTCAAAGGGCACTATCAAGAAAGTGAAAAGACAACAAACAGAGAAGATTATATTTGCAAAACATCATTGTGGTAAGGGTCTGGTATCCAGAATACAAAAAGAACCCTTAAAAGACAACAATAAAAAGACCAATAACCCAATTTAAAAATAGGTAAAGTATTTGTATAAATATTTATTTAAAAACATATAACATATCAAAAAGTACACATGAAAAGGCATTTAACATCATTAGTCATGAGGGAACTACAATGAGATACCACTTCACACACACTAGGATGAGTAAAATAAAAAAGGTAGACTACAGACAAGTGTTGATGATGATGTGGAGAAATTGGAACCCTTTTACATTGCCAGTGAAAATGTAAAATGGTACAGCCACTTTGGGAAACAGTTTGGTGGTTATTTAAAAAGTTAAACATGGAGTAGCCATATGATCCAGCAATTCCACTCCTAAGTATGTACCTAAGACACATGAAAGCATATGTCCACACGAAATGTGTACATGTATGTTCATTGCAGCATTATTCATAATAACCAGAAAATGGAAACAATTCAAATGTCCACCACTTGATGAATGGATAAACAAAATGGGGCATAGCCATACAACGGAATATTATTCAGTCATGAAAAGGAATGATATCTCTGATATGAAATAATTGGAATAAACAAACTTATAGAGTCAGAATCTATAATATAGGTTACCAGGGGAAGTGAAGGGGTAGGAATAGGAAGTTAAGGCTTAAGAGGTACAGAGTTTCTATTTGGGATGTTGGAAAAGGTTTGGTAATGGATAATGGTATTGGTAGGCACTGTGCATGCAATTAACAGCACCAAATTTTACATTTGAATGTAGTTTAAAGGGGTAATGTTAAGTTGTATATATGTTACTAGAATAACAATTTAAAAAGAAATCCAGGGAACCACCCAAGAGAAATAGTGAGTTTAAGTCAAACTGTGGATTATAGTTAGAATTACAATTATAAAAATCTGCTTTCATCAATTATAACAAATGTACCATATTAATGCAAGGTATTAATATAAGTTTTTAAATGGGAATCCTGTATTTTATGCATGGTTGTTCTGAAAACCCAAACTTCTCTAATAAGAGAAAAGAAAACTAAAAAAAAAAGTTACAACATGGATGAATCTTTAAATCATGATGCTGAGTAAAAGCAGCCAGTCTCAGATGACTACAGATTGCATGATTCCATTTATATGGAATGTCAGAGTAGAGAAATCTGTAGAGACAGAAAGTAGATTAGTGGTTGTCAGGGGCTGGGGAGAAGAAGAAGATGGGGAATCCCTGCTCATATGTACTGATTTTTTTGGGGGGATGGAGGTATGGTAATAAAAATATTCTGGAATTAGTGGTGATGGTTGCACAACTTTGTGATTATATGAAAACCAATGAATTGTGTAGTTTGAAGTTTGAATTTTATGGCATAAAAATTATGTCTTAATTTTTAAAAATCTAGTGGAAGGATGTCCATTATCACCACTATTATTCAACATCGTGTTGGAGGTTCTAGCCAGAGCAATTAGACAAGAAAAAGAAATACAAGGCATCAAAATTGGAAAGGAAGAAGTAAAACTATCACTGTTTGCAGACGATATGATACTATACGTCGAAAACCTGGAAAAATCCACAACAAAACTACTAGAGCTAATAAATGTGTACAGCAAAGTAGCAGGTTACAAGATCAACATTCAAAAATCTGTAGCGTTTCTATACACTAGCAATGAACAAGCTGAGGGGGAAACCAAGAAATGAATTCCATTTACAATTGCAACTAAAAGAATAAAGTACTTAGGAATAAATTTAACTAAAGAGACAAAAGACCTATACAAAGAAAACAACAAAAAACTGTTAAAAGAAATCACAGAAGACCTAAATAGATGGAAGGGCATACTGTGTTCATGGATTGGAAGACTAAATATAGTTAAGATGTCAATCCTACCCAAATTGATTTACAGATTCAATGCAATACCAATCAAAATCCCAACAACTTATTTTTCGGAAATAGAAAAACCAATAAGCAAATTTATCTGGAAGGGCAGGGTGCCCCAAATTGCTAAAAGTATCTTGAGGAAAAAAAACGAAGCTGGAGGTCTCACGCTGCCTGACTTTAAGGCATATTATGAAGCCACAGTGGTCAAAACAGCATGGTATTGGCATAAAGATACATATATCGACCAATGGAATTGAATAGAGTGCTCAGATAGAGACCCTCTCATCTATGGACATTTGATCTTTGATAAGGCAGTCAAGCCTTCTCACCTGGGACAGAACAGTCTCTTCAATAAATGGTGCCTAGAGAACTGGATATCCATATGCAAAAGAATGAAAGAGGACCCGTATCTCACACCCTATACAAAAGTTAACTCAAAATGGATCAAAGATCTAAACATTAGGTCTAAGACCATAAAACAGTTAGAGGAAAATGTAGGGAGATATCTTATGAAACTTACAATTGGAGGCGATTTTATGGACCTTAAACCTAAAGCAAGAGCACTGAAGAAATAAATAAATAAATGGGAGCTCCTCAAAATTAAACACTTTTGTGCATCAAAGAACTTCATCAAGAAAGTAGAAAGACAGCCTACACAATGGGAGACAATATTTGGAAACGACATATCAGATAAAGGTTTAGTATCCAGAATTTATAAAGAGATTGTTCAACTCAACAACAAAAAGATAGCCAACCCAATTACAAAATGGGGAAAAGACTTGAACAGACACCTCTCAGAAGAGGAAATACAAATGGCCAAAAGGCACATGAACAGATGCTCAATGTCCCTGGCCATTAGAGAAATGCAAATCAAAACCACAATGAGATATCATCTCACACCCACCAGAATGGCCATTATCAACAAAACAGAAAATGACAAGTGCTGGAGAGGATGCGGAGAAAGAGGCACACTTATCCACTGTTGGTGGGAATGTCAAATGGTGCAACCACTGTGGAAGGCAGTTTGGCAGTTCCTCAAAAAGCTGAATATAGAATTGCCATACGACCCAGCAATACCATTGCTAGGTATCTACTCAGAGGACTTAAGGGCAAAGACATGAACGGACATTTGCACACCAATGTTTATAGCAGCATTATTTACAATTGCAAAGAGATGGAAACAGCCAAAATGTCCATCAACAGACGAGTGGCTAAACAAACTGTGGTATATACATACGATGGAATATTATGCAGCTTTAAGACAGAATAAACTTATGAAGCATGTAATAACATGGATGGACCTAGAGAACATTATGCTGAGTGAGACTAGCCAAAAACTAAAGGACAAATACTGTATGGTCCCACTGATGTGAACCAACATTCGAGAATAAACTTGGAATATGTCATTGGTAACAGAGACCATCAGGAGTTAGAAATAGGGTAAGATAATGGGTAATTGGAGCTGAAGGGATATAGACTGTGCAACAGGACTAGATACAAAAACTCAAAAATGGACAGCACAATACTACCTAATTGTAATGTAATCATGTTAAAACACTGAATGAAGCTGCATCTGAGCTATAGTTTTGTTTGTTTGTTTGTTTTTATATATATTTTTTGTATTTTTATTTTTATTTTTTTCTCTATATTATCATTTTATTTCTTTTTCTGTTGTCTTGCTATTTCTTTTTCTAAATCGATGCAAATGTGCTAAGAAATGATGATCATACATCTATGTGATGATATTAAGAATTACTGATTGCATATGTAGAATGGAATGATTTCTAAATGTTGTGTTAGTTAATTTTTTTAAATAAATAAATAAATAAATAAATAAATAAATAATTCAGAATAGCAAAAAAAAAAAAAAATCTAGTGGAGGGAGACATACTAAAAAATGACCAGGTAGTATTAAAAAAAAAATCAATGGTACAGTTAAATTACTTACTTTGCAAGCCATCTGCATTTCCATTACAAGAGCCCACTGGATTTCATTGTAAACATATCACATAAAAGAGTAAAGACACCATGAATCAGGGAAGTGTGCACTATTTCTACCACCATTTTCCTCCCTGTAATATCTTATACCATGCCTGGTTCCTGGATGCCTGCTTTTGTCTTATAGACCAGTATTCCTCAAAGTGTCGCCATAGTCTAACTGCATGAGAAATTTCTTGTAGTACTTGTGAGAAATTATTGAGCCCTACTCCAGGTCCAATGAAGCAGAAACCCTATAGGTTTATCTTCGGGCATGGCATTTTTAGCGAAGACCCGTGCTATAAAAATAATAGAATTATTATTAATAATAACCATTACAGAACATTATTTCTTGTGCTTTTCAGATTGTCATTTAATCTTCAGCACAACTCTAAAACTAGGTAGTATTCTTATTCATATTTTGCAGATGAGTAAAACAAGGTACTGAGAGGTTAACAAACTTTCCGGAAGGCACACAGCTGGTGAGTAGAAGAGCAGGGAGTCAGACGCAGGCAGTCTGCCTTCAGATTTCAACCTCTTACCCATGGACGATGCCTCCTCTTCTTCCCATTGATTCTTACTCATATTTAAATTGATATTCACTATTATGTCCATTATTTAATATATTACTTGCACCTGGGAAAATGGATTTTTCTTTTTTTACATTTTGTATGGAAACTTACAAAAGCAATTTTTTCTTAAGGGGAATGTGCCAAGCCAGGTTGTAAGACCGTAAGTTGGGGAACCAGGACATGAGAGGTGTAAGTGCTTGGGAAAGTGCCAGACCCCTAATTAACCCTAGTGATACCAGCCTCCCAGGGGAGACGCCTGTCTGAAGGAAAAACGTGGCCCTAATCCCATTCCGAGGCTTGGAGCAGTCTTCCCCCTTGGGGTTCTGACTCACCAGAGTAAAAGAGAGGTGCCTGATCTGTGGGTGTCACTGCTCCCACACAGCTCAGTGGAACTTGTCATTCCCGATAGCCTGCGGTTGCCCACCCACCTCCCAGGGCACTTTCAGGCTGGACCAGGGGCCGACGGCTTCCGCCCGGTCAGAGCCGCCATGGGCACACCTGCACGCCTTCCAGTGAGGTGTCTCTCAGGAGGCTGCAGCACAGGCGAGAGTTTGGTGTGGAATGCAGAATTCCTGTACGTGAGAAGTCTGCAGGTCCAGGTTTTGGCCCCTTGTCCGGGGTGGCACATCGGACAAGTCATGAAGTCTTTCTGAGCCTCAGCCACTTCACTTGTAATAAAGATAATAACGCCCAGCCCTGCCGCTCCACAGGTGGCGAAGATGACTGGTCAGGATAATATCAGTGAAACTGCTTCCCAGGGTGACCGCGTCATTGTTCTGAATTACCTTTAACTGCAATTGTCTGATTTTCCTCAGCCATAAAGGGCTAGCATCCGCTCACTCATTCAACAAATATTTATTGAATAATTATATGACTTTCTTTTTAGATAACATTCAGAACCTCTCAGTGACTAAGAAGCATCTCCAACCAAACAGTCTGAGCAGAACTCTGGATTTCTCCCCAACACTTGCTCCTCTCCTAGTCTGCCTCATCCCGTAAACAGCATCAACCTCCATCTAGTCACTCAGGCCAAAACCCCAGGGGTCATCTGTGACTTGTCTCTTCCTTTATTTCCTCCCTCATGAGTCCTTCCGAATACATCTGATAATTCGGGTCCACTGAATGAAGTTGAGTGTGAGTATGGTTGCGAGAGACAGGCTGGGGGCACATAGGAAACCAGAAGAAAAGACAGAGGATAGACTGAGATGGTTTAACTTAGGAATGCCTAGAGTGGACAATGATGGTGATTTAATGTACAAATATAAAAACGTTTCTTGCATGAGGGAGAACAAATGAATGTCAACATTGCAAGAGGTTGAAATGGATGACGTTTTAGTTTGCAAGTGCTGGAATGCGATATACCAGAAATGGAACATCTTTTTAAAAAGGGACATTTATTAAGTTGCTGGTTTAGAGTTTTAAGCCCATGAATATGTCCAAATTAAAGCAAGGCTATAAAAATGTGCAATCTGAGACATCCGGGGAAAGATGCCTTGGTTCAAGAAGGTCTACGATATTCAGGGTTTTTCTCTCTCAGCTGGAAAGGCACATGGTGAGATCGGCCAGCTTTCTCTTCAACCACTTCCTCGGGGCTCAGTCCGTTCTGTTGGCTCTGTTGGTTCTGATGGCTCTAAAGCTTTTTCCAAAATGGCCCCCTCTTAAAGGGCTCCAGTAAGCACCTCGAATGGGTAGAGACACAATCCATAGTAACCGTCTAATCAGAAGTTATCACCCACACGTGATATCTGCATGGAAACAATAAAAAAGATTCCACTCATCAATATTGAATGAGGATTAAAGAACATGGCTTTTCTGAGGTACATAACAGATTCAAACCATCAAGAGATGGTATACAGGAAAAGGTACAATCAATGCAAGCTAGCATCCATAGTCAACAGTAACATTGTAATATGTTTCCACTGAATGTAACAAAGGCATTATGCCAAAATTAAATATCAACAGGCGGGCAGGGGCATAGGGGAGGGGTATGGATTCTTTGGAAAAGGAAATGTTTTCAGCTAGAGTATGGTGGTGAAGTCATGTCTATATACTTAGATGTGGATTGTATGATGTGCAAATAAAACTATTTAAAATGAACAGAGAGAAACAAGTGCTAGAGAAAATGTGGAGAAAAAGACGTACCTAATCGCTGTCAGTAGGGAAACTGAGAGGGGCAGCCCCTTGGAGGGCAGTGTGGTGGTCCCACAGGAGGCTAGGGGTGGGGCTGCCATATGATCCTGCAACCTCATTGCTAGGTCTATTCCTGGAGGAACCAAGAGTGGGGACATGAATGGACATTTGCACACTGGTGTTTATGACCATAGTGTGCAGTGAATGGAGGTGGCCTAATGGTACAACAACTGAGGAATGGAAGGGGGAACTGTGGTGTTTACATATAATGGACTACTGAGCAGTATATATGCAAGAAAGAATGAAGTTGCGAGGCATGCAACTAGGTGAATGAAACTTAAGGACAGTATGTTGCATGAAATGTCAGAAACAAATATTATTATGCCTCACTCAAATAGATTAACTATAATATACAAACTCAGAGAACTGAAGTAGAGAGCATGACTATCAGAGTGGGTCCTATTGCAAAGTTTCCTAGATTGTAAGCTCTTACAGCAGTCATATATATTTAGAAGTTGTAACTGATATCATTAAATTCTGAGATACTTAGCTATTTGTATATAACCTGGTCATTTCTTGAAACTTCGGGTATTTATGTGACACCTGAGACTCAGAGTTAGAGCTCTGACGTTATGAAAATCAGCACTACCCCATTCAGCAACTGTTTAAAAAGTTGAAAAAGTGATCAGACTTTGTCTAGAGATATGAATGAAGCTGGTCTCGATAGGACTAAGGTAAATCAGAATACTGGGTAAAGGATGATATGGCCCATATTTTCAAACTTCAACCTCTGTGCAAGATCAAAGAGAGAAATGTTTATTTGGTGTAAAATTGATATTTTGGGTAGCATATTATCTAATTTAACTTGTGTGGTCAGTTTACTTGAACACCGTAATTACATGGAATCTTGAATAGGGTGTGAGATCTTGCTGGCTTGTCCAGGTTACTGTGATGCCCTGATATATCCCAGAGTAACTTGGGCAGGGAATAAAATAGTATTTGTAAAGTTCCCTTGAGGGACTGGGGAGAAAGGAGGAAATATGAAACTTCCCCATCTGGGAATTCCTGGGGACAAGCAATTCAATAGGCTGAGCCCTCAATCTTGGACTCGCCCTTATGATGCTTATTCCTGCTAAGGAGAGGCTAAGCCTACTGATAATTATGCCTAAGACTCCCCCACCCCCACCCGAGAGCCTCTTTTATTGCTCAGATATGGCCTCTGTAAGCCAACTCTGCAGGTGAACTCACTGCCCTATCCCCTATGTGGGACCTGACTCCCAGAGTCTAAATCTCCCTGGCAACGTGGGACCTGAATCCTGGGGATGAGCCAGGACTCAACATCATGGGACTGAGAAAGCGTTCCTGACCAAAATGGAAAAGAGAGAAATGAGACAAGTTTCAGTGGCTAAAAGATTTCAAACAGAGTCAAGAGGTTATCCTGGAAGTTAGCTAATATAGATACTTCTTTCAGTTTATGGTGAATTGGAGTGGCTGGAGGAAAGTACCTGAAACTGTTGAATTGTGTTGCAGTAGCCTTGAATCTTGAAAAGCTATATATACTGTATATAGCTTTTACAGTGTGCTGGTGTGATTGTGAAAACCTTATGTCTGATGCTCCTTTTATCCAAGGTATGGACAGATGAGTGAAAAAAAAAAAGGATAAAAAGGACATAAATTTCTTTTTCTGGAGTGGTACAAATGTTCTAAAAATGATCCCTGGGAAGAATACACAACCATGGGATGATATTGTGAGCCACTGATTGTATAATGTGGTTGAACTGTACATGTATGGATATTTCTCAATAAAAATATTTTTAAAACATACATCTGAGCCTCCCTCCCATGTCCTCCACACCCATCCTAGTCCAAACTGCCATGATTTTGCTACACATGCAACATCCTCCAAATCCTGCCCCTTCACAGGCCATTCTCCCTTCAGCAGGCAGGAAAAGATATACCACGTCTGTCACTCCCCTGCTAGAACAGTTTCAGTGGCTTTCCATTCACTTAAAATAAAACCCAACCAAGCTGGAGACCTGGGTTTGATTCCTGAAGCCTGCCCATGCAAAATAAATAAATAAATAAATAAAGCCCTTGCCGTGGTGTTAAGACTCAATGTGATCTGGTCCCTTCTTATCTCTCTGGCCTTAACCTCCTACAATGCTGCTCCCTTTCACGGCATTCCAGCCACACCTGCCAACCTTTCTGCCACCCTGACATGCCAAGGTCATCCCCATCTCAGGCTTTTGCACTGCTGTCCCCTTGGCCTGGAATGACTCATTCTTATCACTTAGGTTTCAGATCAAATAGCATATCCTCAGAGAAGCCCTGTCCTAAGTTACTCTCTACGTCTTTATTTGTTTATCCCTTTACTCTCTGTCCTTTTTATTTTCTTCATGGTATCTGCTACGATCTGGAATAATCTTAGTTATTTGTTTCTTTACATGTGAACACAGCCATTCTCTCAATTAGAATATAAGCTTCACAAAGGCAGGCACTCTGGTTATCTCCAGCTCCTAATGTTTGGCACATTATTGGCACTCAAAAAACATCTCTTAAAGGAATGAATCAATGTTGCTACAACAGTACCACTTTCAACTAAATTTATTTGACTTATTTCCAAAAGAATTTGAGGAGGTTTATAAAAGTGAACACAATAAATACGACTTGTCCTGTACCAGCTTAGGAAATCAGGTTAAAAACAAAAGAAGGAGGATACTTAGATGAATTCTTAGCTTTGCAGTGCCCTGGGGCTCATTCCTTGGAGCATCTCTTCCTGATCAACACTCAATCCTGTGATGCTCTCCTCCAGTGCCCTGGCTCCAAACACTACCGGCGTGTTTATGTTATTTTGTGTTGAGTCAGGACATTTCCCCAGAACTCAACCTCACTCATTTCCACGTGGCTGTCTAATAGGCCCTCAAACGCGGCATGCCCACATCTACTGTCCACATGTTTCTTTGTGGGAGGGCGTGTGGTTAAAGACAGCTCTATTCTTCCCATTTCTCAGGACAAGGCTCACCCCGACTCTGCTCTTCCTTTCACACCCCTCATCCTGCTAGCTCTCTTCCAAGGACAGAGCCTATTAGTTCTACCTACATCATACACGACCTTTCCTCACTTGCCCCCTAGTGCCTTCTCACAATGATCCTCTAACTGGTCTCCCTGCTTCTAGCTCTATCTCCTGTGTCTGTTCTCAACACATCAAGTAAAGTGATCCTTTTAAATCACTACTCTGCTCACACCTCACCCCTCAATGGCCTCTTATCCACCCCCTTGCAAAGGCCCAAGCACATGGAAGACTTCTAAGACCGCCCACTATCCAGTGCCCTGGAAGCGCTCCGACCAGATCACCAGCTGTGCTGGCCTCCCTCGCTCCAGCCCAGCCCCACGGGCCTCCTTACTGCCTTTTTTTTTTTTAACACACCAAACACACTCCTGCTTCAGGGGTTTTATCCTCTGTTCTCTCTCTCCAGAATGTTCCTTCCCCAGGGATTCACATCTCTCCCCTACTTCAGGCTTTGCTCAAATGACTACTTATTGGTAAATCCTTCCTTGACTCTAACACCCTGTTTAAAATTCACTCCCTCTTACCCTATCCCCATTCCCTAATACATTTATAACCACCTAACATATATATATATACACACACATATATACATACAAAAAATATATATGTATGTATGTATATTTTTTGGCATGCATATTCTGTCCCACTAAACTGTAAGCTTCCTGAGTGAGGAAATTTTGTCCTTTATTGTGTTCAGGGTAATATCTAGAAGAGCACTTGGCCTGCAGTAGGACCCCGATAGCTATTTGTTATATGAATTAATGCAGATGAAGTTTGTGATGAGATAAGGACCAATTGCCTCTCAGCTTTCTAAGGTCAATATAACATAAGAGCAGTTCAAGTTACATGAGTTACAGTGCCTGTCTATGAGATAAAATCAAACTGTCCAGGGAAAACATAACTCATCCTGATACTCAGCCCACGAGACCTTCCAAAGAGGTGATGCTCCTGCAAAACATGCTCAGCCAGAGCATTAGCGAACTACAGCAACGAGGAGTAGAATGTTTCCTGTTACATTCTCCAATGTGGTTGGTGCCTTATGCCAGGGAAAAATTATGTCAAAGCGATTGCACACAGGGCCAGAACAGTGCGGTCCAGATATGCAGCTTTCTATTACTCCGGCCTGACTCTGAAACAGACCTAAAGTAGCCAGGAGATATCCACGCCTCTTGGGTCTGAGTATCTCAATCAAGCTTTCATTGAATGCTGAACGGCAGAGTTTAAGCTGACATTTGCTGACAAATGCTTCGAACACAGCTCATCTGTGAGGTACTGTGGAGGTTGTAGCATGCACAGCTTTGGAGGTGTCATTATGGTTCATTTAAACGGCACTTTTTGTATTCGTGCAGTACACAACCTGCACAACTGCATGAGGCAGTCTGTTTAAAGAGGTTTCACTGCTATCAGTGAAAGCGGAGGAAGACATATATTTATACATATTTATAAACGTACCAGAACTAGACAAGGGCGCATAGTATCTAAGGTACTGCAGAAATGGGCTGAAGGAGCACCAATGGATAGGATCAAGGTATTCCATAAGAGAGAAGATGGTTTGGCACTAACACAGAAAATGGCTGTGGGAATATTAGTCTGAAAAATTTCAAATCAGGCTAAATGAAATATGCCCCTGCTCCATGTTAGCGCTAAAATTTCTCAGCAGAGCTTCTGTTGACCAGTTCTCCCTAGCAGTGTGGTTTCCACTTCAAGGAATGAATTGTGAAATAGCGAGGTAGATGACTGGGTTAGTTCACTATGTGAGATTACTAGCCATAAGTTAGTTTGGGGGTAGTTCCCAAAACTGATGACTACAGTAACTTTTCCACTAAGAAATTTGATTCTAAAAAGTTTACAGAAATTAAGTAATACAGTAATACAGTCACTCCTTCAGTCATTCCAAACAGTTTTCTTCCCAAAGGCAACTCCTAACTTACACATGATGGGAAAATTCATATTTCCCTGCATCTCTGTGCAAGAACCACATTTCTTAAATGTTTGTGGTGAGTTAAGGACTTTTGTGAGAGTTGTCACCCCTCCTAAGATAAGCATTTTTCTTCCATTTTTTGGAATATATGAAGAAATTGCTTGGCAATTAAGCTGAAAAAAATGCATAAGTTAATGACTGAGCAAGTACCTCAGCATGCATGGTTGTTGCCGACCAGAGTCACCAGGAATGCATCCACTTGGGTCAAACATGCCTTGAGAACCTACCATGTGTTGAGCACCACACTAGGCCCTTCTCTGAGGTTGGGTGGGTAGAAGTGGGGTTGAGATAAAGATCGAGAAGATTGAGAGGTGGTGGCGCTTGACCCTGAAGAGCTCCCAATTGGGTGGAGGTATCTAGTAGAGCAAGGAGATGTAGGTTAACTGTCCATGGAGGGGTGCCGGCTGTGGGCAATCCCTGTGGATGGAAAGGACCTGCAGACTCCAAGGGAGGTGGTGCCTAGCTGGTCTGGAAGGAAGACTAAGATGAGGACAATTGGAAAGAAGGCAGAAGAATGATCCAGATAGCAGGAACCGTGCCTACAGGCATGGTGGCAGGACTGAGGCGGGCATGCCTGGGGATGGGGCACCCTGGAGACAGGTTGTCATTAGAGATGAAAGGGAGATAAAGCCACCAAGCAATAGGGCTAAGGTATAAAAGGCTAGTGAATCCCCATTAAGAAATGGAGATTGATTCTGTAAAGAGTGGGAACCATCGAAAGTTGTTGAGCAGGGACAATGGATGAGGAGAGATAGAAAATAAAACCATTCTTGATTGAAAAACAGAAACAGCCATTCAAAATCAACAAAGCGTTCAAGTGCGTTTCAAAGCAAAGATGGTATTATTTTGAACAGAGGATAATAAGTATTGGCAAAGTTCTAATTGAACTGTTTAATTTCATAGTTTAGCACTGAACCGCCTTTACTCTTAGGAACTAAAAATCCGTATAACTTTGCAGCCTCGTGAAACAATTTCATCATTCCTTACCTTTCTATTTGTTTAGTACTTCCTCTTCTTTTCCAGTACTTCCAAAATGTGGGCATTTCCTTTAGTTCTGGCTTCCATTCTCTCCTCTAAAATTTTTCATATGTTGCTGGTGCAAAGGTAAATTAGTATAGCTGCTATGGTAAGTAGTTTGGCAGTTTCTTACAAAATGAAACATGCACTTACCATGTAGCCCATTAATTTCACCCTTGGGCATCTATTTCACAGAAATGAAGACTTACATCTGCACAAAAACCTGTATACAAATGCTTGCAGCAACTTTATTCATAACAGCGAAATAATGGAAACAACCCAGATGTTCTTCCATGGGTGAGTGGTTGAACTAGGGCACATGCATACAATGGTATATTACTCAGGAATAAAAAGGAACCAACTGCTGACACACACAACCTGGGTGGATCTCAAGGGTATTATGCTTGGCGAAAAAAAATGCCCATCTCAAAGATTATATACTGTATGATTCCACTTACATAGCATTCCCATAATGATAAGCTATAGAGATGGAGAACAGATTCGTGGTTGCAAAGGCACAGGAATAAGGGGGCAGAGACATGGATAGAAGGGATAGCATGAGGGAGTTCTTTTGTTGTGATAGGACAATTTTCTATCTTGATTGTGGTGGTGGTTTCACAAATATATACATTGGACAAAGTTACATAGAACTATAAACACACATAAGCACACATGAATGCAGGTTAAAGCATGGTGAATGCTGAATAAGGTATGTAATCTGATTAACAATAGTGTGCCAATGTCAGTTTTGGTTTCGAATGTACTACAGCTGTGTAAGATGTCACCATTAAGGGAAGCTGAGTGAAGGTTACACGGGAATCTTTGTACTATTTTTGCAACTTCCTATGAGTCTATAATTATTTCAAAATAAAACAAACAAACAAAAAAAAGAGTACCAAGAAAAAAGGAAATCTAGGACTCACAGAGGAGACTTACTCATCTGTGATTGTCAATGACAGAAAAGACATTCCTGCCCATTTGGACCATTGTATTTTTAGGTATCTTTGTTATAGCAGCTTGGCCTGTAGTTTAACCGATACTTCTGTGGACCAGTTCTTGGGTTTTCCACCGACATGCAAATGGCAGGAAGGAAGAGAGGCAAATAGCAGAGCATACTTGTGATAAGCCAGGCCTTATTCTACTCATGCTACAGACATCAACCCTAACCTCCCACTGACTCTGCCAGGCAGGAGTTATTATCTCACTTCTAAGAAAAAGAAACAAGCAAAGATTTTCCAAAATCACAGACGTGAGTAAGTAACAGAGACCAAGATTTGAAACCCAGATAGGTTTGACTCCCCCTACAGCTCACACATAATCAATCGTAGATAGCAACAGCCTCAAAGGACAGAATCAGATGGCCCCATGGGTCTCTGTTGACCTGAGGGCAAAATATCCCCCAGCATTCCACTGCACCCAAACAGGGATAGATTATCTGGGGGACCTGGAAGCAGCTGCCCTTTGGAATGGGAAAAGAACTTAGAAAATTTCCAGTTTAGGTACCTCATTTTACAGATAAGGGAACTGAGGTCTGGCGAGGAAAGTGATTTGTCCAAGATCAAATGACATGTCTGTAGTTAGGTGGCTCTACTCACCGTAGCACATTGGAGACTTGACGTCCAAGAACTCAGTTGACAAAAGGGCTGCTTGTTTTTAAATTAGGGCTGCCTGCTTCCTTGCACTCCTTCTCTGTATCTGTCTGGGCCCAAGAAGCAGTTGACAGAAGGTGCTCTGTGTTGATGGGGGAGGTCAGGGCCTGAAATGTGCCTCAGTTACCATGGGTCAGAGCTGGCCCTTGACCAAAACCTAAAGTAGGTGAACCTTGTCTTTGTCCCTAAACTCCCCTTTGCCCACACAATGTGCTCCCCTCACCCTCCACTCAGCTTTCAGGAAAGGGTTGGACAGATGACACCTTTCAGGGATTTAAGCCATATCCTGGGGTATTCATTTAGGTTGTCTTTCCACCCATGAATAGAAAGCTTTGTCCTCATGAAGGAGACTTCAGGACTTTACATTCAGGGCAGGCACTGGTGAGGGTAGAAGGGAAGGGGCATCATTAGGAAAATCCAGTATGTGTAATAGGGAGGTGATCTTGCCAAGAAGCCTGGTATCTGGGGATTGTCTCCCAGCTGGTCCATGTGTTGGGACTCAGCCTTGCATTCCAGACAAGAAATTTCAGTGACAAAATAAAAGCTCTTGCATCTGTTTAGGGAGCTGACTCTGCATTCCCGCTAGGCTCCTGACTTGAGCAGGCTGAGTCAGGGGCCGGCTCACTGGTTAGATAAACCCAGAGAGTTACAGGTTCCTCAAGGCTTTGTAAACTGGGTCCTGCGTGGGAGTATTTCCTTTTCTATAAATGGATCATTAGAAAAGATTGGATGTGACTCAAGATTTCAATTTCTAAATCAAACAGATTTCCACCCACACAGATAATTTGACTCATTTTAGCACAGGCAACTAGAAATAAAAGATTTTCATCTGGGAGAATGAACTTGCCATCGGAGCCTCTAGGTGAGATGCACAGGGATCCATTAAAATTCTGTCTGGGCTCCTGCAGTCAACATGATATAGTTCAGAAGCATCACATATGCATGGAAACCTTTATACCTGTGTACCCTCAATTGCTGTTCACATTGCCCCTTAAATCAAAGACCATTTGATAGAAGTGGAATTTGAGCCCAGAGTGACAAAGATCTGGTCCAAATCCATGCAGGGGGAGAAAGCATCCTCTTCCAGTGTCCTTTTTAACTTCATGTGGCATCTGCTTTCTGGGGAGATAAGCCTGAAATGTCACAGGTTAGCAGGAAGGGGGTGAGCCACCACCAACACACAGCCAATTTACTCACTCACAAATAATTACTGAGTGTACACAAGGTGTCAGGCACTGTTCCAGGTGCCAGGGATTCAGCAGTCAATAAAGCAGGCCCAAGTTCAGTGGCCCTTCTACTCTGACTCTTGGGTTCCTGACCCCTCTGGCTAGCAGCACCTTATATTTATTTGGAGCCTAAGGGCTTACAAAGTGCTTTCTTATACATCATCTCAAAACCGTCCTCAGAAAGGTGAAGCGTGCTACCTACGGAGATGAGGTGCACCTGGGACTCCCATCCAACTTTTCTGACAGCACCTTCAGTGCTCTTTCCAGTGGCCCTGATGCTCATTTCGGTTTTCTCCTTAAATAAGCAACAAAGGGCTTCCAGGTGAGGAGTGTACAGAAACTCTTGGAACTGTCCTACTTCCCACCAGTGCATTTCCAGCAAGCCCAAGAGTAGGGAAGAGCGGCCCAATTTCTAAGTTCACAACTGGCCAAGCCAAATGACCTGATTGTGTCTGAAGAAAGAGGCAAGTGTTCATGCTTTTGTGATTTGTATGCTGTATGGAGGGAGAGCAAGGAGGGGTTGACTGGGAGGTTCTGTAGGGGCAAGGAAGGAAGCTGTGCAAGCAGTGTTGGGCTGAGTGCCTGTGCACACCCCCTGGTTCACACTTATTGACCCAAAAAACACTATTATGCCTCCTGCTAGCAGCAGGTATCAGGGAGGTAGGGGACACCTGGACATAGGGCAGAGCCTCAGTCTGATGAGACAAGAAGTAGTGAGATCCACACCCAGCAAGGGAACTGTGAAATGGGTTGTTCCCAAGATGCTCTCAGCCCAATAACCATAAGAACCTGTTCTGAGAACCTCTTTAGTTGCTCAGATGTGGTCTCTCACTCTCTAAGCCAACTCGGCAGGTGAACTCACTGCCCTCCCTCCCACGTGGGACCCGACTCCCAGGGGTGTAAATCTCCCTGGCAAGGTGGGACAGAACTTCCAGGATGATCCAGGACCCACATCATGGGATTGACCAAAAGGGGGAAGAGAGAAATGAAACAAAATCAGGTATCAGTGGCTGAGTGATTTCAAACAGATTAGAGAGGTTATCCTGGAGGTTATTCTTTTGCACTGCATAGATATCCCTTTTTTAGTTTATGGTGTATTAGAGGGACTAGAGGGAAGTACCTGAAACTGTAGAGCTGTGTTCCAGTAGCCTTAATTCTAGAAGATGATTGTTTAAGGATATAACTTTTATAATGTGACTGTGTGATTGTGAAAACCTTGTGTCTGATACTCCTTTTATCCAGGATGTGGAGAGATGACTAATAAATAAATAAATAAATAAATAATAGGAGGGATAAGGGGCAAAATAAATTGTGTAGATAGGAATACTAGTGGTCAATGAGAGGGAGAGAGTGAGGAGTATGGAATATATGGGTATTTTCTTCTTTTCCTGGAGTGATACAAATGTTCAAAAAAATGATCAAGATGATGAATGCATAACTATGTGATGATATAGTGAGCCACTGATTGTGCAGCATCTGTGGACTGCATGTGTGTGGAAATTTGTCAATAAAAATATTTAAAAAAAAGAATCTGCTCTGAGGTGACAGAGGAGAAGTCAGTTTCTGGCCCTGTCACAATAGCTGTGTGACCTTGGACAGGAAACCTCACCTCCCTGGGCCTGGGTCTTCTTTCTCGAGAAAATAGGGGGACCGACACCCATCTCCTGGCTCTATAGCGAGGACCACATGCAGAGCCTGTGGCACACAGTAATTGCTCCAGGTGTGATCTCACTCCTGAACTACACGGAAGGCCCCTGGGGGCAGGAGCGGGACTTAGGCTTCACTCGTGCCTGTGACTAATCACAGGGCTTAGTGGATTTTTTTTAATGGCCCTTGGAAAGAGGAACTAAGAGTGGAATTCTTGGGGCCTGGTAGCTCCAGGGACAATTAGGAGCAAATGCCAGGGGGAGGGGACCTAGACTCCTTCAGACAACCAGTTCTCAACACCCGCAGTAAAGAAAGGAGATGATCGCCCAAACTCTTTGGACTCTATCACCTAATCAATCTTCCCCTCAATCCATCAATTAATCAGCCAGCTTTCATGGAGCTCCAGCACAGAGTCACAGATGAAGTGGAAGCCAGAGGCCCTGCCTACGAGGAGCCTGTGGCCTCAGGGGGAGGTCACACCAGCACCCATGGAAGCACCATAAACCACACAAGACCTTAGTGAAGCAAGGGTGAATTGTGCACGGGGATTGTTGGGGGGAGAGCATGAGATAGAGCAGTGGGAGTCCCAAGGAGCAGGAGTTAGGCTTCAGCAAACAGGTGAGGCTTGAGCTTTGGAATACAATGGATGAATCCATCTCTTCCTTGCTTCTGCGAGGTGATAAGAGCTGATCCTTCTGGGAGGAGGTGAGGCACCAACCTGCTGGCTCTTCCCTGTTACCTTCTGGGTCCCCTCCACCCCGCTCCCCTCTCCTCCCAGGAGCCAGCTACTCCACACTACAATGCTCAGGGGCTGCTAGGGAAGAGAAAGGAGCAGACAGTTTGTGGTGAAGGTGAGAACACCACTCCTCTGTCCATGCCACCTTTGTGGCTGGCCCTGTGGCTGCCAAAGTGGCCCTTCAGGCTGACTTGCTCCCATGCTTAGAATCAGGAAGCATCCAAGAAGGTCTTATGACCTTCTCCTAACAGTAGCAGGGGTCTGCTCACATCCTCATAGTTGGATGTGTATAGTTGGAAGTGCTGGCATATTTACCCTGCTTAATCACCACCCCACCCTTCAGAGTTAAAAATGCTGTCTCAGCCACTTGAAGAGAAAAGAAATAGCAATGAACTTTCTGTGGGGCTGTTGCTAACCCACTCCTTATAAGGAGTAGATGAACAAAAAGCTCCGCACTCATTATTCAGGAATGCGAACCTCTGTGCGTGTGCCTGGTAAGGGGCCATGATACCTGAGCACAGCCTTTGCTCATGGTCTCCAGGCAGCAGGATGGGGGCTGCCTCCCTGCCCACCAGCCAAGAGAGCATTATTTGCCGGAGATAATCCTAACCATAAAGTTTCTGAATCAGCTCTGCAATTAGATTGAAATGGGGGGAAAAAGTTTTTTAATACTGTTAGAAACAAGTTTTCTAACAGCTAAAAACACTTTCCTCACAATGGGTTATTATTTAACCTCCAGTCAAAGAAGGATCAAAATCCACTATGAGCAAAGCAAACTTTCCTCCAGCAGTAATCATAGCTATTGGGTCTCCTCTAGGTTGGAGACTTCCTATAATAATCCAGTAATTGTGCCCATTTTACAAAAGGGGATACTGAAGCCCAAGCAGAGGCTAAGTTGCTTGCCTGAGGTCACACAGATAGCAAGTAGAAAGACAGATTTCAACTCATATTCCTCACTCCAAAGCCAGTGGAGTCCTTTGGCTTGGAGTCACAAATAGCTGCACAACTTTTCTAATGCCCACAGGTGACCAGGGTACCTTGACCATGCAGTGGGAAGAACGAATTTGGGCACTGCAGGCTATTCTGTTCCTTATGAGGATTTCCCAGCCCTCCAAGAATAAATGAGTGCTCTGTTACTTCCTGCATGGTTTTTGCCTTTCAATCTTGGGTCTTTTGGAAAAACATGGAACCAGAAGCCAAGTTCAAGGGTCCTCTACTCGGCTCCACAGTTGAGTAGCCCAGCCAGCAGGCCATCTGAGGTCTTTCTGTAAAATGCCATGGTTGACCCTCCCTCCTCAGTTGGCCTGCAAGCCTGTCCGCTGGCTGTCCTCACAGCCACCCGGGCTGCATCCTTCTGGCTCCCAGAGCTATTTAGCTGGGCCAAACCCCATCCTCATTGCCAACGGGATCACCCAGACATTCCTTCCCCTGGCCCCCATTAACCTTTCACTTATTCATTCAACAAATATTTTTGCATACTTACCATATGCAAGGCATAGTTCTGAGCTATTGGGGGATACAACAGATAAGGTCCTTGCCCTCTGGGAGTTGATATTCAAGAATGTAGACTTAATAAACAACCAGTTACTCTTTGTTTAATTGCAGTTTTATCAGTTGAGTCCTGCAGAGAAGTGCAGGTGGCTGTGACTGCATAACTAAGGTTGCGGAAGAGGGCCTGACTAGGACTGAGGCATCCAGGAAAGCCTCCCCAGGAAGACAAGGGCGGCTGGAATGCACAGAAGGAGGGGTTGGTGGTACAAGTGAAGTCAGAGAGGCTAGCAAGGGCCGGATCTTGAGAGCTGTTTACAGACCACACTAATGACTCTGGAGTTTATCTTAGGAATGAGAAAACACCTTCAAAGGGGTTACATGGTAACTGACTCATGTGTATAAATCAGGGAAGAAAGGAATGATGCATATGATGAAACTTTCCAAATTCTGTTGAGTATTAACAATTGCCTTTTGTACCCATTGGTTCCTTGGAAACCATAAATTTGCAGCAACATAAAGGCTGTAACTTAAAGGGGTCTTAGCAAATATTTGTTCTTCATAATGTTGATTTAAGCCCAGGCCATCTTCTCCTAGTCAGAGTATTCAGCCACCGCTGCTATCTGCAATTGTTTTCTCTGATAGCCACACTCAAGGAATAGTACATCCAGGCCCATTCCAAGAGGAGGATTTCTGTAGGGTAAGAGAGGAAGGGGAGGACAGGTGGAAGGCAAGGCAAAGAGTAAAGTGGTACCAGGATTCCAGGTGGTCCATGTGGCTTGCCCTATCAGGTGTCAAGAAAGCTTTGTGAGACCCCCCCCCCCCAAACACCGTTCTCAGAGACCACCCTGACATGTCACCATTGGAGATTGAAACCTTGGGTCTTGAGGCCTTTTCTGCATGAACAATGAACCACCTGCACTGGGGGAGCCACCTAGTTCTGTTCTTACCCTAACGTCTGGGACTTAATCACTTAAAAAAAAAAAATAAAACCATGTTACCAGTGGATGCCCCAGGAGGAATATTTTATTATGGCAACTCTGAGTGCTTGTGTGGGGCTCAGAGTTGGGCTGGGGATAGGGAATGGAAAGGCGTAAGGACAAGTCGGGGGGTATCAACAAAAAAAAATTTTTTAACTTTGTATTGTAGCAACACATAAACAACTCAAAATATCCCATCGTGATTACTTTCAAATGTACAATTCAGTGATATTAATTACATTCATAAGATTATGCTCCCAACACCAACCTCTGTTACCCAAACATTTTCACCACCAAAAAGGACTTTAAAAAAATATTTTTATTGACAAATCACACACATACAGTCCATCCATGGTGTACAATCAGTGGCTCAGTATATCATCACATAGTTGTGTATTCATCACCACGGTCCGTTTTAGAACATTTGCATCACTCCAGAAAAAGAAATAAAAAGAAAAAGAAAAAAAAAACCTCATACATCCCATACTCCTTACCCCTCCCTCTCATTGACCACTGGTATTTCAATCTACCCAATTTATTTTACCCCAATAAGGACTTTTTGATCAATTGAATGGTAGAAAGGCACAAAGCAGAAAATATTTCATGATTACTGTGTGATTTCACCAGACATAGCTCTGCCTTCAGCTTGACTTGCTCAGAAGTGAGGAAGATTTAAACATACCTGGATATCATATAATTTCTTAATTAAAAGGATACAAACATCTCTTTAAAGGGTGGTTCTTAAAATTATATTTGGAGACCATGTGTTTTAACTCATGGGAATATATCTCCACAATCTCAATAAAATATGAAGAAAACACAAAACTTCTGTAGCTAAAATCAACATCAGCAATTGAAATGTGTGCCCACCTGCCGCATTATCACCCATGCTGCCCTGCCACAAAACTTTCCTCAGTATCTCGTGCATGACCACACATCTGCACGTCTGCCCCCCAGCCTGGCTCCCCAGCAGCAGCGGGAGTGAAGTCCGGGGAAGCATTCCCTCCAGGCAGGGCGTCTGCAGCATGCGATGCAGCTATTCTGTGTTGAAAGGAATGAGGGAAAAAAAGAGATAACATTTTACATGGAAAAAAAAAGAGAGAAATTCTAAACCAAATGGTCAAATACTGCCCGTTCTGTTTCTCGGCTATCTCAAACGGATTCCAAATCAGCAGAAGGCCAAACTTGTGTGTGGGGGCGGGGGGTGGACACAGATTCAGGAATGACCCACCGCGTCAGTCGATCCCTACAACTCCGTGGCTCACAAGTGAAGGCTTTGTGGAGCCTTTGCCATGAGACAGCGCTGCTGTCTGTGTGATTTAGCCGAGTGTCCTACCCGACTGGAGTCTCATTTCCTTATCTCTAGAACGACAGCGAGAATTCAACACCCTTTGACTAAGGACAGACACCGCTCCGAGTTAGGATACAGTCATCGCCCGAATGAGAACGGAGTAGTGGACACGACGTTGCGTAAGCTTCAAATATTAGAGCATCCCCCATTCACCTGAAAAGCCCCAAAGAAAAGATTGTGTTGATTTAAACAGAAACATATGTAGGAATGTAAATGAAATCGGCAAATGTCTGTGTATAACGGTTAATGTATTGTTTTAATTACAGACACATAAAATAGCATTTATTAGTTCATTTATAAACACTGATTACTACTTTGACTATAAAATACATATTTAAAATTGCATCCTCTTTATGCTGAAGAAATATTGCGCTTACCCACTCACAAAGCAATTCTTTAAAAAAATAATTTTTTTTAAAGGGCAGTTTTAGGTTTAAAGAAAAATCATGCAGAAAGTACAAAGTTCCCACATACTTGTCTTGCTACCCACCCCCCACCCATGGTTTTCCCTCTTGTTAACATTTTGCATTAGCCTGGTACCTTTGTTACAACTGATGAAAGAATGTTATAACTATACTATTGACTGCAGTCCATAATTTACCTTAAGGGTCACACTTTTAATTGGCTTTCCAATGTGTCTCTGACATCAGTGTCTTGGTCTTCACTTAAGTCAGTTTGCAAGGGATCCAACAGTTTCCAGAGCACATCATTGTCATTGTCATAGCTATCTGGTTTGCTTGAGATTTACCCCGTTTGAATCAAAGTGTGTTGCTGTCATTGGAAAATTTCCCCCAAACCACAATAATCCTTTCTCTATTTGTGGTCTCATAAGATAACCCACTTATCGTTAAAATATAGCATATTGTGATGTTGATTTTTAAAGTGATCTTTATATGGTTTGTTAATGATGACCTCCAACTTGTAAGCATTGAGGGATAGATCCCAGGAATAATTGCCAAATAAGTGTAAGATTTCTTTGCCTCTTCCTTTCCTGATACTGCCAGACGTTTTCAGTCAGATCTCATGTTAGCATTGCTTTAGATCATCTAAGATGACTAGCTCTTCACCAAAGAAAAGTTTGTTGTTCAAAGTAAGTAGAATATTCTGTAAAGACTCGTATATAAAATGACTCCAAAGGGTAATTTAGGTGGAAAAAAAAGAAAGGCATGGCTCCCTATGATAATTATAAAAAGGTTAGAGGCATTAAAAGTTCTAAACGCAAAGTGTTTAGAGATAAGAAAGCGTGTAGATGAGCTGTATGTCATAAATCAGTGCATTGCTCATTTCCCTTAGTCTCCTTATCTAGAAATTGAGGTCAGGCAATAATAGTTACAAGTGTTACTGGGAGGACTAATGTGGTTATAAATTCTAAGTATTAGCCAGCAGCTGGCTCAGCTCTAGCACGGACACCCAGTCACTCCCTTAATCCTTCCAGCTCAGCCCCACTAAACAGGTGCTGCCAGCATTCAGGATACTGCCCTGCCCCCCTCTCCATAGTTTTTCTTTCTCTCTTCCCCCTCTCCACCCAGCTTCCACCCTCCCAACAAGACATTACCAAAATATTTTTGCCTTTTTGTTCAGTTGAGACAAACTGGAGTTTTTCCAAAGAAGCCTTGCCAAGAACAAAGGAAAAATAAAATCTAAAGATGCAAAAACTAGCTGCAGAGCCCACCCACAGATCACAGTGTCATCATTCTTTTCTGCACATTTAGTCCTCTCCTAGTCTCAGCTCTGTTCGCTTCCACCGACAGTCATTATGGAGTGGGGCAGAGGGATGTGGGGGCAAGAATAGAAGGCATAGGGATGTGAAGGAAGGCAAATTGAGTTTAAATCAAGCTTCACCACTCAAGTCCTTTCACCTCTCCAAGCCTTGGTTTCATCATCCATATAGTGGGCAAAATGGCGGAAAATCTCTGATGCATCTCTTTGAAGGTTAAATGGTATCCTGTATCTGAAGTACATGAAACAGAGCCTGTTGAGCCAGTCAGCAGCCCATAATTTCCTTCTTTTTTCTTGTGTGTTTCCTGGGTGGATAAGGAGTGTACAGGTAGGTGGGAGATGGTCAGTTTACCCCTTTCCAGGGGCAGCTAAAAGCAGGACATTAGTCATAGCAATTACACTGAACCTTGTTGGCTTCCTGCAATGAGAGTGAAAGTTTTGCTTGTTTGATTTTTCCTGAAAACAATACCTTTGTCAAGGCAGACCTCCAGGTCTAGGGTTGGCTGTCTCTGTTAGTGTCTGATCTGGAGTCGGCATCCACTGCCAGTGTCCAAAGGCTTTCTCTGCTTCTTGGAGAAGATAAAAGCTGGATCATGGTTCCTCCCACCCACACATGGGACATCTCCTCTGGCAGAGGGAGGCTGAGGACCTCAAGCTTCCACCTTTGCTTCCTGAACCAGCTTCCCAGTTTTCACAGGGGCTAAAGAAGTCCTCCTCTCACAACAGCGAAGAAGGGCCTGTCTTTCCTCTTCTGAAGTCAACCTGAAGCCAGGCTTAGCAGAGTTGTAAAAAATCATTTCATTCTCTCATAGGGGCAAACTGTCTTTGAAAAAGCAAATATCACCATAAACATCTACATTAGAAAGTGAGATCCAGAACCATGCCTTGCTGAAGATAAGGGCATTAAAGGATAATTAAGCTTCTCTGAATTAGAATTCAATTCAAACTTGGGGGTGGGGGAAAGCAGAGAAGATTATTTGTGGAAGAGAGAGAGAAGAAATTAAGATGTCTAAGCTACACGGTTGAGTGGCCAAGATATGGCTAAGAACAAAGAAGTCCACTTTAGAATCTGAAGCCATCGGCTGTGCTGTGACAGAACCTCCATCATCACGGTCACCCCTGCACCACCACCAGGCTGCTTATCCCTCCAGGAGAGTCACGCATTCCATGAGTTTGGTGACAGTAGCTTCTCTTTTTTAGCAAGGAAGAAGATGAATTCCACTTGTGGATCACTGTGGCATAATACAATGACAGTGGTGACATGATGGGGAGATAAGTCAGAACCCAAACTGATGAAGCAGGAGCTTAGGTCAAGGCAGACCATGAGAACCCAAACTTCCTTAGAATTTGCAGATAGCTTAAGAAGTGATGTGTATTTTCCATGGATCTTTGAATTGGTATTTGAGCCAATCATTGTGCATCTTAAAGGTCAGAGTGGGATGTTTTGGCTGCCATGTACTTAATACACTCTGGACAGACTTGGCCCGTTTGTCGCAGTATCCTTGCTCTAGCAGTGTGGTTCTACACTGCTGTAAGCTGGGAGATAACCATCATCTTTCACCGTAGCCTGTCTTTCTCCCAGAGTTCTAGGGCAGGAAGCAAGAATCCTTTGGCAATTCCTTTTTCCTTTGTTCTGGGTCTCCAGGTTTCTTTGGGTTTTGCATCCATCAGGTCCCTCTGCTTTCTGAGATGGAGGAAGTTCATCTCAGAGGGTGGGCTTCCCTGCTTTCTTCAGTGGTTGTCCAGACACTTACTCCCCACCCCCTTCGAGAGCAACAGAAAGAGCCCCACAGAAGTTTAACTGCTAATCTGTCAAGGTGATACCAGGGCCTTTGTTGTCCTCTTGCCACCCCCTCACTTCCCCTTGCTCTGTTTATGTTTCCTAGATCCCACCCCAGGTCAGAAGGAGCCTCTCCTGTTAATCACAGCATTCTCCCCAACTCTGACCGTGACTCCCACATTCCAGGGGCCAGCTGGCCCAAAGAAGCCTGTGGGATTTCTCTAGGGCGTTCACCCACTCCCCTGCCAGGGACAGTATCATCTGACTGCTCCAGATTGCCCAGATGTCCAGCTCCTGGCCAGGGTGTCTCCTTCTCCAGACATCCAATGGGTTCCCAAAAGCCACTGCGCTGACCACAGGAACCTCCGTGGCCCTGTGACTTCTCTTGCCCTTCCTTTATTAGCAACTTCCTTGAAGCAATGAATGTTTAATAGAAAAGAACCAGGATTCAGGAGTTCTGATGTGCCTCATCTCTCAGAGCCCCAGTGGGCTCCCTTGGCCAAGGTTTTACACCTTCTCAGGATCTTGTAGGCTTCCTGCCGTCCAGGTTTTTCGACCTGTCCCCTCTACTCTTCTTGGAGACCTTTCCCATCTCTAACACAGTGCTGAGCTGTTGCTGGGCCTCTGGGAACATGAAGACAAACAGATATGAAAAAACTAGGTTTTTCGCTTTCCCCAGCAACTTATATCCCCAATGGCTAAGACATTTGTAATGTGTCCCCCAAGCCTGGACACAGTCTCTGACACATCTTCCTGCCTGTTAGGAAACTCCCACTGCCTCCTTAGCACCTGTAGAAGTCACTGCAATTCTCCAGATGTCCTACTTTTGATAATACCAGTTAAAATGTATTGAGCACATTATAAGTGCCTGGCACTGGACTAAGTGCTTTATATGCACTGTCTCATTTAATTCTGACTATAGTCCTATGAAGTAAGAATTATTGTTGTTCCTTCGTTTTACAGATGAGGAAACTGAGGCACTGAGAATTAAGTAGCTTTCCCAAGGACACAAGGCTAGAACCATGATTCAAATCCAGCTGACTCTAGAGCCTTTTCTCTTCATCCCTAGGCTGCACCGCATCTTACTGAGCCTTTTTAAGATCGTCAGCCCTTCTTACAGCAGTCACATAAATTTAGGAGGTATAACTGTCAATTCTAAATCCTGAGATACTGAGCTGTTTGCATATAACATAGTCTTTCCCAGAAACTTAAGGTATTTATGTGATACCTGAGACTCATAGTTAGAGCCCTGAAGCTATGAAAGTCAGCCCTACCCCATACAGGAACTGTTTAAAAAGTTGAAAAAGTGATCAGACATTGAGTAGAGACATGAATGAAGCTGATCTGGATAGGACTAAGGTATATCAGAAGACTGGGGTAAAGGATGATATCATCCATATTTTAAAACTTCAACTTCTGTGTGAGACTAAAAAGAGATGTTTATTTGGTGCAAAATTTATATTTTGGGTAGTGCATTTCCTAATCTAACTTGTATGGTCAGTTTAGTTAACACCATAAGTTTGTGGAAGCTTGAATGGGGCATGAAATTTTGATGGTTTGTCCAGGTTAGTGTGATGCCCTGACAAATCCCAGAGAGATTTGGACAGTGAATAAAGAAGTATTTGCAAAGAACCCTTGAGAGAATGGGGAGATGGGGCAATATTCAACTTTCCCCATTTGGAGAACTTCTGATATTCTAGCAAGCAGTGGGGACAACCAAATCAATAGGCCAAGTCCTCGATCTTGGGGTTTGCCCCTATGAAACTTATTCCTGCAAATGATAGGCTAAGCCTACTTAAAATTAGGCCTAAGAGCCACCCCCAGAGAACCGCAGATGTGGCCTCTCTCTCTCTCTCTCTAAATCAACACAGCAAGTAAACTCACTGCCCTCCCCCTCTATGTGGGACATGACTTCCAGGGGTGTAAACCTCCCTGGCAACATGGAACAGAAATCCCATTATGAGCCGGGACCTGGCATCAAGGGATTGAGGAAACCTTCTTGACAGAAAGAGGGAAGAGAGAAATGAGACAAAAAAAAAAGGGTCAGTGGGTGAGAGGGTTCAAAAAGAGTTGAGAGGTTATCCTGGAGGTTATTCATATGCATTATATAGAAATCCTTTTTTATATTTTAGGATGTATTGTAGTGGCTGCAGGGAAGTACCTGAACTGGAGAGCTGTGTTCCAATAGCCTTGTTTCTTGAAGATGATTGTATAATGATATAGCTTTTACAGTGTGACTGTGTGATTGTGAAAACCTTGTGTCAGATGCTCCTTTTAATTAGGGTATAGGCAGATGAGTAAAAAAAATATGGATAGAAAATAAACAAATAATAAGGGGAACAAAGGTTAAAATAAATTGGGCAGATGGAAATACTAGTGGTCAATGAGAGGGAGGGGTAAGAGGTATTGTATGCATGAGTTTCTTTTTTTTTTCTTTGTTTCTTTTTCTGGAGTGGTGCAAATGTTAACAAAAATTATCATGCCAATGAATACACAACTATGTGATGATATTGTCAGCCATCGACTGTACACATGTATAGAATGTTTGTATGTCAAGAATGTTTGTGTGTTTGTTTGTTGTTTACAATAAAAAAAAAAAAAAGACTGTCAGCCTTTACCAAAGAGAAGAGCTCCTTCTCTGATGTATCCCAACTTCCTGCTGGCTCAGCGAGCGAATGTGCACGTGGGGCCGACTGTCTTTATCCTGGCACACAACATGGGTATCAAGTAGCAAGTGTGAGCTGGATGGATGGGCGGATGGAAGAGTGCACTTTCACGTGATTGAGGGTCTTTTGTGCAGAAGAACATTTTGAAACACAAGGAGTCCTGGTAATCCAATACACCTCACTCTGGCTATTCTGTTGCTATTTCCTGCTGATGCCAGAGGCTGTTCTGATGGCAGGAGGAAGCCGAACCTCCAACAGAGCAGCAGCTGTCCCTCCAACAGTTCTTCCCACCTGCATTTATTTTCTCAGCTGCTTCACACTGACTTTAGAATTCAAAATGAGTTTGTTCGGGAAGGCTTGGCTTTCGGCAAGGCTGGCTGTCCCCAACTCCCGACTCAGCAGCAGGGAGCTATGGACTGTGCTGTTTATGGCTGGAGGTCTAGAGGTGCCCCTGCCCCTTTGCCAGGAAGAAGCAAAGAAATTCACGCCTCCTGACACATGGCTGCAAAACAGAGGCTAAGCCAGGGAATGTCTTGCTCTTTTAATCCAGCCCAAACTCATGGGAAAGGTGAGCTCTTGGGATGGGAACAACTTCTGCTCGAGGCCTTCTTGTTCCTTCACTTCCTCTTGTCCCCCCTGGTTCCATATGACAAACTCACTTTCGCTAAGGTGACAGAGACTGACTGTTTTCCTTTTCCATTAAAAAAAATTCCTCAGCAAAAGCAGTGGCAAACTCAAAGGCAGGGAGAGATCGCAGCAAGGAAATGACATCCACAAGGCCTGTCGGCCAGGCTAGCCTGTGCAATTGTGATGTTAGCTGTGTATATTCTATTATTATTGTAGCAAAATGGATTTGTAGAAAAACTCAAGACCAAGATCTTTTCTTACTGACTTTAGTATCTCCAGAGAGGCTCTTCCTGTCCTTTGCAGGGTTTGGGGCACAAATGTGCCAAAGACTCAGAAATCCTTGAGCCCTCGGCCGGCATCCCACTGCACTGTATGCAACTTACCCAAAGAAGCCCTCCCAGCCCCTTCAATGGGGTCTGTCTGCCCCTTCAGGTTGACCGAGAGACCCCAGCCAACAGCCGTACTCCCTACCTTTCTTGAAGTTCAGAAAGGTAGAGTTCCCTCCTTGGGAATGTCTTTCAGATGATGACTAAACACATACATTCTGGCCTGAGCTGGAAAACAAGGAAAAGAAAATTTGTATTTGTCCTTCTTTGATCTCACTCTAAGCTCTTCAATAAACTCTACATGCCCAGCTCGAATCTTTTAGTTCGACTGTGAAGTCTGATTACAGGTGAATTCTGTGAACTTCCTGCATGAAAGTTCAAAATATATGTACAAAAAAAAAAAAACAAAAAAAAAAAACGCAAGCACTTCTTTTCCCTGTGCCCGAAATCCTCTTTTGTCATTGAAATGACAAGGGGAAATTAAGCTGTCACATCCAATCGGTCTATTTAACATGAAAACAAATTAAGGATTTACATTCCATGAACTGTAAACGAACCAGCCAGGTGTATTTCCATTCCTGGCAGTCACTGCGCTGTGGCCCCACGTTCCTTTGTTCTCTGGACAAGGAAATGATTAAGAAGGGGGAAGGTGTACTCCTGGCAGGGATAAAGTAGACTGAGAAAGGTGATCATGAAGACTCAGTCTCCCTGAGGGCAATGGCTGGACAAGCAGTGTGCAGGATGCATTCAGCCCCCACTCTCCCTCTGTGGGTGGTGTCTGAGGCAGCCCTAGCCATTATCAGACTACCACATAGCTTTGACCTAAGGGTCTCTGCCCTGCTCTGCTCCGGAGAGGCCTTTTGGGATGCCTGCTAAAGATGTGCCCACCAGAGATTCGAGAATAGCACCCTCAGGGATGAAGCAATGAAAGTGACTCGAGTTCAGACTGACCAAGGCCAGCATCACCCACGGCAGAGGCATCTGTCATTAATGGCCACACATAAAAGAGGGCATTGAATCTCAACCCCTACAAGCTGCAAATTTCTTTGAAATCCTCCAATCAGGACAACTCCTGGAGATGCACAGCATAATTATAGGAACTCAAAGCTAGAAGTGTCCTGAGAGGCAAACTGGGCCACTCCCTAGCCTTAGGCAAAACCATTCGAAACTCTCTTAGAAATAAATATGTCTGGCAGCAGACAGAAAAGTTGCTGGTTTGAGTCTCCTTTGGAACAGAGTTTGGATGATCTCTGAGGGCTTCCAGAATACTTTTTTTTTTTTTGCCTGTTTGTTTTTTTAAATTATACTATGTAAAGGACAAATCTCTATAAAGTCCGACATCAATCATACACCCACCATTATTTCCACCGTCATTGTCACTCTCTTTGGTTGGATTTCCTGGGAATCTACTCCGAGGTGGAGAATAGCAGGCGGGAGGTTTTTACAGGAAAGCTCTGGAGAACAACAGCTGTGAGGGAGTAAAGGAAGCAAGACGGGGCCGGGGTGGCAGCTAGACAGCCGTGCAGTTGTCACAGAGGCCACCACCGCCCGGCACTTCTCCAGCAGGAGGTGGTGCTGCTTTCTCCTAGCGTCAGGGCATCGGTCTCAGGGAAGGACTGTGATTGGTGCAGGCTGGGTCCCATGACCTTTGAGGCCAGGGGATGAACATTTCTGATTGGCCACTCCTGGGTCACATGACGCGCAATACCAAGATGATGTAAATACTTGCTAGGCAGAGAAAAACAGTCGCTACCACATACCTCTAAATCTCCTTACCTCTCAGAATTACTGAAAAGAGTAAGGATAATATTCGTAAGTGCTGAAATGGAGAGCCTCAGTAATTGGTCGGTATTGTTTCTTCCTCTAGCATCATAAGAACTACTTCAAATAATCTTTCTTCCAAAGTCTTGGGGCAAATGGGCACTGATAAAATCAACGTTAGCTCAAACCTTAGCCGCCAATTTGAACTGAATCTGAACCTTTCTGAAGTACTGACAATGTTCAGTAAACCCCTTTCTCCAGCGTGTCTCATTTTCCCGAGCCAGATGGACCCAATCACCAAACCCATCATAAGGATGCAAAGATGCTTATCTCCAAACAGCTTCAGTGTTCTGAATATATTTCCCAAGAAAAACAACCTACAGTATTTTTCTGACTTCTTCACAGAGCCGGGGAGTTTGGATGAAGTGGGAAAATTCCTGTCTCTGAACTGAATATCGGCTTCCTGTAGCGTCCCCTGCCAAAGAATGGATTGTGTGTGCCTCACCCTCGCCAAAAGCGTAAGGCTCTTCAGGACCTCTCAAGGAATTAAGGACAGAGAGTTCTGGGCCCTCAGTGACGTGCCCACCAGCCCTACACCGTTGTTCCAATGCTCCACTGCAGCCGGCTGGGTAGCTGGATGCCCCCCAAACTGCAGGCGCACTGCCCTCTGTGTCCTCAGTCAGACATCTCCTTTCTGGAAAGCATGCTCTTCCCGCTTCCCTCCCCCAAAAGTCCATCTCTCAAAAGTCTTCAAGGCCCACTTCTAGACTGTTTTCTCCCCCTTTGCTTCCCCTCGACTACCTTTGAATTGTTTACTCCCCTTGTGGAATATATCTTGTGCCTCATGCTATGTTAACGTGAATGATAAGCTTCGTAATCCATATAAGGGCATTTTTCAAAAGTCTGCTATGTAGCTGTGCCAGTCGCTGGAGGTAGAGATGTATGAGATAAAACTAAACACAGCAGACACTAGTTCTTAGTTGCCCGGATATTACATATTTCAGTTCCGGGATTTTAAAATTTATTGGCTTGCCGCAGTTCATGCTTCAGATAATTCCGTCATTCACCTGCTCTGAGTTTTGACATCCTTAACCACAAAATGAAAACTTTAAGCTACATGGGCAACAAGGATCTTTTCTCATTTGGCACCGAGTCTCATGTTTGATAGTCACTTTGTCAGCACTTAAATGTCACTGTGTTCTTCTACTCCAGATATCATTGTCCGATGATACATTTCCCTCTGAACTCCAGAGAACTTTGGGCAGAAACTCGGAATTAATAGGCAATGAGTATATCCATGTTTGCTGAACATGGTCAGCTTGGAGGTCAAGTTGCTAAAACCCATTCCCCTTCATCTAGACCTGGGTCCCCTCATCTCTAAAATGGAACACTAAGGCCCCTTTCATCCACCTCTGATGTCATGATTCAAAATTGTTCTCTCTCACTCCCCTGAGAAGCACATTATGTTCTTCAAGGATATGGCTGCCAAGCCACCTGGTAGCCGGAAACAAATACTCCACTACATCCAACCTCACCCCAGGGACGAACACAAGCTGCTTTTTATTATTTTTTGTTTTTTCACCCCAGGGACAAAAGCTGACTTTATTATTTTTTGTTTTTCGTTGTTTTTTTTTTTTGTAATAAGAGAAACAATTTGTGCATGTGTTTGTATCACTATTTTTCAAATCTAATTTGTTTAAATTAGAGCAGTTGTAGGTCTGCAGAAAACATTTCTGTTTTCATGCAGAAAACCCAGGATGAGTTTTGTAGAAGAGTCTGCAACTAGATGCAGCAGGCTTGAATTTTAGTCACTGTCCCCCATTCCGAGCACACGTTTGCTGTGGAAACTAGTTGAGAAAACAATCTCTGGAGAGGCCGGGGTGGCAGTCAGCACTACCTGATTATAACTCACCCTCCTTACCTGTTTCCTGGCTTCTCTCTTTCCCATTTACTGCCCTGAGGCCCTGGCTCCATTCCCGTGTGCAGAAGGAACCACTGTCTACAGCATCATGTTGAGACTCCCTCAGCCATTTTGTGGACAAGGTCCTTCACAGCACTCAAAGAATTCGATGGAAGATGAAAAATTCAGTCAATTAATACAGATTTTTCCAAATAGAGAAGAAGCTCTTTAACTGGCCTCCTCTTAGCTCCCTCTGTTAACCATGCGTGCACTAGAATGAGCTGGCTGATGCCCCTCAGCTGGGAGCTGAGCTGTGGGCTGGTGCTTACCAAGAGCTGTCAGCGCTTGTCCCCATGCCCATTGATGACAGCAATACTTATTGAATAGAAATGTGATTTACTTGAATATTTTATAAATCAGTTAATACATGTGCAAAAAAGGAGGTGTTGATTACATAGATAAAAGCAAATTAAATGCTTGGTAAGGAGTGAAAAAATGCAATTTCCTAAAAACATTCACAATCAATCTTCATGCTCATGATAAATGTTGGTGTTCAGTGAAAAAGAGTAAAAATATAGAAATTTTCTTCACTCAGATTACTCTGTGGTGTGTATCTTCTTGTTCTACTTTGAAGAATCCCAAAACTAAAAGTTGTAGATGATGACGTGATAGCTACAGTTTATGGAAGAAAAACAACCCACATGCCAATCAGAAGGATCCATACACAAAATTTTTAAAAAGCCTTAGCTTTACATGAGAACACTGGCAACCACTATAGGTTATAATTTAAAAATATAATATTTAAGATACGCTTAAATCAGTTTTGTTACTTTTCGAGTAACAGACCTAAGAAAATGTCAATAGAATGTAGATGAACAACATTCTATATAGTGTAAGATCAAAATATTTTGAGTTTTTCAGTTTGCATTCAGGTTTTAGGACTGTCTCCATAGTTGTTTATGATGATGATGATGATGATGATAAATTTCAAGCATATACAAAAGTAGAGAAAGAAAGTAGAACAAACTTCCATATCCCATTGTTCAGATTCAACACTCAAGATTTTGCCATTCATGCTTCAGCTATTTGTCTTTTTCCTTTGCTGGCATATTTTAAAACAAATTTCAGACACCGAGTCATTTTACTCCGGCTTATTTTAGTAAACATCTCTTTAAAAAGATGTCATTTTCACATAACCGCAACACCATCATCATACCTAACAAATAGCAACAATTCTTTGGTACTATGTGATGTCTACGCCGTACTCAATTTTCTCAGATTACCCCAAAATGTCTTTTACCATTGGTTTGTTTAAAATCATGACACAAGTACAGTTCATATACTACATTCGTTTGTTGCAATCTTATGGTCTTATTAAATTTTGAACAATACTCCCCCATTTTATTTTTCTTCATGATATTTGCTTGTTGAAGAATCCATGCTTTTATAATATGGAGAAATGTAACAATTTCAAGGGATTCAAACAATTTCAAAGAAGAGCAATTGACCTGGGTCCTCAAAATGCCAGAACATACAGTTTTGCCAGGGGCTCAGGAAGGGGTTGCTGTCATGGTCCGAGAAGAGTTTCCACCCCTTGTGGACTGACCAAACAAGTAAAATGCTGAAAACTGGTTTAATCTCTGAAAACAAAGGTTCAAAGCAATATTGAAATGGAAATCAAAGCAATATTGAACTACGAGACTTCACATCCATTAAGATGGTAAAATCAGAAAGGAAAATAGATAAAAACAAGTGTTGGCAATGATGTGGAGAAGTTAGAACCCTCATACCTGCTGGTAGAAATGCAAAATGGTGCAGCCACTTTGAAAAATAGTCTGGTAGTTTCTCAAAAGACTAAACATGGAGTTACCTTATGACCCAGTAATTCCACTCTTAGGGAAATACCTTAGAGGAATGAAAACCTATGTCCAACCAAAAACTTGTACACAAATGTTCATAGTAGCATTGTTCATGATAACCAAAATAGTAGGATCAACCCAAACATCTATAATAATGGATAAATGAAATGGGGTATATCCATACAATGGAATATAATTCAGCCATAAAAAGGAATTAAGTACTGATTCATGCTACAATCTGGATGACCCTGAAAGCATTATGCTAAGTGAAAGAAGTCAGTCATGGAAGATTATGTATGGTATGCTTCTTTTACAACCAGAATCAATAAATCTGTAGAGTCAAAAAATGGATTAGAGGCTGACGAGGGTTCAGGGAAATCATGTGATTGGGGAATGACGCCTGGGGTTTCGTTTTGTAGTGATGAAAATATTCTGGGACTATATAGTGTTTGTGGTTGCACAACTCTGTGAATATCCTAAGATCATTGAATTGTATACTTTACAAGGATGACCGTGACTCAGTGTCAATGTGGACTGTCAAGGAAGAGCACATGGCCTCCCCACCCTGGAGAACTTTATAAAGAATCCCTACCGTCTTCTGGAGTGGGTTGTTCCTGGGTTAAGTCTAAACCAGATGACTTCTTGATCCCGGTCTCAGTAATCAGCCCTTATGAAAGGAAGCCAAAGGGGAAGATAAGAGAGAATTTATTTTCACATCCACCCAGACTGCTTCCCCTCCAGGCTAAGCTTGGTTCCCTATAAGCCTGCACCCACCCCTAATTTTCCTGCCTGTCTTCGTGGAAATCATTGAGACACAGATTCCAGATATTCTATACTCAGAAGAGTATCGAGAAAGAGAGGAAGAGGCTGTCTTTCAGCCATTGTTATTGCCTCCTTATCCCTGGGAAAGTGGAGAATAACTAGACATGAAGCCAAAAGCAAATGCAGCCAAGTGAAGACCATGTTTCTACATGATTCCAAATGGAGCTCCACTGTTATTGGCGGGGCAGTTGAGCACTACTCTGTATGAGGCTACAGCCAAGAGCAGTGGGATGTTGGTGCACATGACTCCTTGCCTGGTTGTTTTTTTTTTTTTTTTTGTATGTTGAATGGTGGGGATCACATTTCATTCTTTTTCCATGTGACTATCCTGTTATTCACTTGCCTGATTTTGAAAGTCTTCTTTGGACTGTTCAAACTCCTGCTCTTTCAGAAATGGACATCTGCCCATCCTACAATTACCCCTCCAGCCCAAGCAACCTGTGCCCATTTGGCAAAGGCACAGGCCTCAGGAGAAGCTTGTGTGCCCACTGAAAGTGCAGAGCTCAATTGAAACTATAGAAAGCCCTGACCAGCCTGTCTGTGGTTGAAAGGGAAAGCTACATTCATGGAAGGCCATTAGGTAGTGCTGGCTGGCAGCTGGCTGTGGCTTTGAAGACTTTTCCTGGGCTATCAGCAGGTATTCCAGGCCCCATCTCTCCCACTCTAAATTTCTCATCCCATTCGGGAGAAAAGCGGCCTCAGGCCATAGGCTTCTTGGCAACTCCAAAGGGAAGAGGTAAATGAACAAAGACAAGACAATCATCAGTAAGAAAGAGTGCAACTTCCAGGAAGAAGAATCCAGGGTAAACAGTAAACGGCTGTCTGCAGATCCCCACTCTAGAGGCTAAAGAAGTTCTCTCTTTATCTGTAGAGGAACTGACAGTCCACTCCCCAAGTTCTTGCTTCCATTCTTGTGACCCCAGGAACTAGCCTCTTTCCCCAGAACCCAGGAGCTGTTCTCTCTGGACATCTCACCTCCACCAGACACATATTCCCTCCATGTAGGCTACTACAAGTCACAAGTGGCTGCCAGTGAAGACATGCTAAACTTTCCTGTATGCAAGGCAGGGCCCAAAAGAGAAGTGCAGGTGGCTCCAGAGGCTGTGGCGGGGCTGGCCTCCCTCCCAGCACCCAGGCACTGAAGTCAGGCAGGGAGGGGTTAGGATCCTTGCTCTCTGAGCTGTGTGACCCTGGGCAAGTCACTGTACTATGCTTCCCATTTATGACATGAATATCCTGAGAAAAATAATAGTACTCACCTCGTGGTGGTGATGTAAGGATTTAAAGAGAAAATATATGTACCCAGCACAGTCAGTGGATGATCTTTTTTCTTCTTTTTTATTTCTCCTCTCTTTTCACTCTTCTCACCATCTTTCCTTCCTTCCCTTAAAGTTAAACTTTTCCAGGCTCAAAACTCCATCTCTGCTTCGGTTGTAGGAGCATACCTCCTTACAGCTCATTTGCAGGATGTTGTGCAATCCACTTCTAAAGCCCAGTGAGGGACCTCTCCACACCCTGCTGCCAGCCCTGCCAGCCTCTGGAGCCACCTGCACTTCTCTTTTGGGACCTGCCTCGCATACAGGAAAGTGGTCTTGGCCAAGTTTAGAATGTCTTCACTGGCAGCCAACTTGTGACTTACAGTAGCGTCTGCATGGGTTGACACTCACCATGTTGAACACGAACCTTTTCAGCTGCCCTCTTTTGAGGACTTGAGCATCATCCTCAGGAGCAGACTGGCTTCACCTCCAGTTTGCTTCCTTTTCAACTTCTTCAGGCTGTTGGTGCAACAATAGCGTTGGGATGTCCTGTGGCTGCTGTCTGGTATCATTTTGGGTCCCTCTGAAATTTGGTCAGTTCCAGAACTCCACAAATAAGCATGCAAGTGCCAGCTCCTCACTGTGGGGCCTGAATAGCACAGCAAAACCGCCAGGCTCTGGAACCCCCTTCCCTGGGGAGAGGGTGCTCAAACCTTCCCGGGGACCTAAAAACTGCTGGAAAGCCATGGTGTTCCCAGCAATGTGCCCTAGGAAGGTTTTCTGCACTGAAGCTTCTGCCTGTCCCCAGGAAGTCCCCTGACTACGTGACAATCCCCAGCCAATTACAGCCTGTTGTGCCTTTGCCCAATCTCTGCTGCCTGGGCCTCATGGGTTGATAGAGACCACCCTTTTCCTGAGCTTTCTAGAGCTGCTTTCCCCAAAATGCATGCTCTGCAGAAGGCTGGTCATGAGAAATGCTCCACCAAAGGAGGGATTCTATGGCCAAATACATTTAGAAAATATGATGCACCATATCCCTCACCACCCTACCCCACCCCACCCCTGGTAACTTCATCTGCAGTGTGCCAGCAGGTGAAGAGATCGGAGAGCTACTTAGCTCTGTTTGACCCAGCAGCTCCCAGAACATTAGAGAACTGTTTGGAAAATGCTGCTCCAGAAGTGGTTCTGAGACCTGGCTCGACATCCAACTCACACGGGGAGCTTTTTAAATCCTGGTTTTCATACTCTGCCCTAGACTAGAGCAGGATCCGGCAGACTGTTCTTCTGTGTCGTGTGTGTGTGTATGTGTGTGTGTGTGTGTGTGTGTGTGTGTGTTGAGTGGGGGGTGCTGGCAACCGCTGCTCTAGGGCATGGAGATAAGGTGGCAGGGTGGGGGTGGGGGCGTGGGAGGTGGGATGGGAAGGGTGACTACTCCTCTTGCAGTTACCTCCTTCTCTCAGGTATGTCCAGTTAAAGGGAAGTCCCCGCCAATTAAACAGAACCCACCTCTCCTTGGCCTGGACACCTGGTTTGGTAAAGGCACCATCAGAAATGCAGCTCCCTACAGGTTAGCCCCTGTTCTCTTCCTAAGGTAGTCTGGGAGGGTGCTTTGCTTACTTTTGGAACTCAAGTTCTAAACCAAAAGGAAGTAGCAGGATTGAGAAGAATAATAAAGGGGCTGGAGGTGCATATCCAAAGTGTCAGGCCCGGTGGTCAGATGAGAGCTGTGCACCCAGGTCTGCCTGTCCCCGCCTGGCCGCCGTCGGTCTGTCTGCTCTGAGTGCCGCGTTGCATCGCATGTCCTCGCACACGGAACTGATTCACAGCTTCATGCCCTTTTCTCTTAATTCCCTCTACTCACATCTCCCTTTCACCTTTCTTTGCTTGAATAGCTCTTTCTTCAAAATCCAGCCCAGGTGCCATCTTCATCAGGAAATCTGGTCGGACCCAGTGGTCTTCCTCCAGGTTCCCAGAACAGAATCTCATCTCAGCATGTATGGCCTACAGGCAGAAATGAAGTGCTTATGAGCCCGTCTCTCCACCAACCCAATCCCACCCTCCCATTACACTATACCTGAAGTTCTTTAAGGTCAAAGAGTATGTTTTATTCATGTTTGAACCCACAGAGCCTAACTATGATAAGCTTTCAAGACACATTGATGGAAATTAACTGAACTGTCCATAACCTCTTGGGAAACAGGTTTCATATATGTGGTTAATCAAATTCATGATTTCATATCCAGAATCCTAAGCCAGTTATTATTTGTTTTTCTCTTTTACACTTCCACATTAAGTCAGTCTTTCTAACCCTCCCCCAGGGAGAAGAGAGTAGAGTAAGTTGTGTGGGAATCAAGCATTTGTAGGAACTTGGCTGGTGCTGCTTAGGAATTAAGGATAGGTGGGGCAGTCTGGATTAAGAAATGACACCAATTTTTAGCCAAAATCTTCACAAAATGAGATCTCACATTATACAAAAACAAACAAAAGTATGAAAGAACTTTCTTCTATAAATTGAAATATATTTCCTTTGCTTTCTCAATGGACTCGGTTTCTTTATGTGAAACCGGATGTCAAAAACATCACCAACAGGGCGGGCTATGGTGGCTCAGCAGGCAAGAATGCTTGCCTGCCAGGCCAGAGGCCCCGGGTTCAATTCCCAGTGCCTGCCCATGGAAAAAAAACATCACCAACAGCATCAGCCAGAACCCAGTAGGAAACCGATGGCATCCTCCAGAGGGGGGATTGAAGAAAGATTAATGAAGAGACAATTGACAAAGAGGAGAGGGAGTCAATGGGAGCCAATAAGGGATGGTGATGCACCAGGGACCCACAGCAGTGGGAAGTGGTTACCACCTCTAGGCCTGAAGGGGCAGGGCCCGGAAAAGTTACCAGAATCTGGAAAGAATAGGGATGTCTGTGTGGGGCGTGGGACTGTGTCACCCAACAGGAGCTGTGCCGTAGAGGAACAAAGCGGCAGCCAACCCATGGCCCCCTGGGGAGCTGGGGGAATACAGTCCAATCTCACTCTCCTCCAGCTTCCCAATCTCCTGCCAGTGCCCCCCTTAGATGAACCCAACAAAAGTCAGATGGCAAAAGAGCTTGTTGATGTAGTTGCTAAGGCTCCTGCAACACAGGACATAGGGGGAGAGGAAAAAGAATCCATCTGAAAGGGCAGATGGAAAATATCCAGTGCACCAATCTTTGATTAGAAAATAAAGTCACATTTTTAAACTTAATATCTGTTTTGGTTTGCTAATGCTGCTGGAATGCAATATAACAGGAATGGGATGGTTTTTACAATGGGAATGTATTAGCTTACACATTTACAGTTCTAAGGCCAAGAAAATGTCCAACTCAAAGCGTGAACAGGGTGATACCTGGACTCTGAAGATAGACACTGGGCGTCTGGAACACCTCTATCACATGGGAAGACACATGGCCGGGACCTCCTGCTCCTTCTCTCCTGGGTTTCATTGCTTTCCAGCTTCTGGCCTCAGTAGCTTCCTCTCTGAACTTCCTCTCTTAACTTCTCTGGAGCTTTTCTCTATGAGCTTCTTTTAATTTCATCTCTTTTCTGTATGTGTTTTATCCTCTTATGAAGGACTCCTGTGAGGGGATTAACCTATCTTGAATGCGTTACTTCTCAATTGAAATAACCTAATCTAAAGGTCACTTCTCAATTGAAATAACCTAATCTAAAGGTCCCACCCACCACAGGTCTGCACCCACAGGAATGGATTAAAAGAACATGGCCTTTCCTGGGGTACATAACAGCTTCAAACCAGCACAATGTCCAAATCACAGCAACTCTGAGCCCCTACCTCCATCACGTTAGTCTCTCTCCTTTCCCTTGAAGAGTTACCGAAGCCCCAGATCCATGCCTGCAGCCATGTAATACGGAATTGCATTTTGCTCTGCAAATCCTAGGTCCTATGGGCAAAGAGAAGAGAGTTTTTAAAATTCCAGGAACTTCCTGGCCATGTGACCCATTGAAGTCACAGATCTAGCTGTCTCTAAAATACAATTACCTCCCATCACCGATACCTCACATTCCTCCAAGGCATACCTCCCAAGTCAAAATATAATACACTCGATTCCTGGAGCCCTGTAGGAAAAGGGGCCACTACGACACACTTTCACTACAGATCAAATTAGGAAACGTATCTTTGTTAGGATGACAACGTTTCAGACATCTAGGTTCCATGTGAATTAAATGTAAGAAAGATAAAGAGGTAGGAAGCTAAGCAAAAAATCCACTCTAAGTCATTGGGGTGTTTTATTGCTTTCAAAATTTCACAAACATTTTAGACAAAGCTTAGATCATCCCTTAATCCAAATGGCATCGATTTTGTGATCTTGTGAGCCTCAGAGCTCGATTACCCACTGATCATGTTTTACTAATCTCTTCTTGAACTGAAACACAAAATGCTATTATAATGAACTCGTTGTGAAATGTATTGACAACTGTCAGGCACCCATGGGGGATAAATAGGCAAGTAGAAACATTTTATGCTGAAAATTATCATTCTTGAAGGCTTTCTACCAACATTTCAACTCTAGATTCCAGATATCTGATTATACAATCTCTGGTCACTGGCAACTATATATATATATATTTTACACAATCATCCGTTTTATTTGAAAACCTGTCTACACTGCACTGAACACCAACACAATCATGACCAAGAAACCCACAGTCCCGTCCCAGCAGGCCTTGTCCAGTTATGACTAAGGGTGGATTATTTTCACACTTAGGGGAAAAAGGGAAAAAACAGGAAAGAAGAAATGGGTATTATTTCTAACTCCTGCTTGGGAATTTGAATGGCGAAACTGATGAAGATTTAAGCACAGACTTTGGTTTTAGAATGTGTATGAATGAATCAACTTCCACCTCTTTACTTCCAACAGGTTTTGGTGGAATTCTGTTTAATTTGTATTCATTACCAAGACGCCTTTTAGAAAGTTTCCCCCTTGAAGAGTGGCAGATGAGGAGGCGATACAATACTGGATGCTTTTAACGTCATCTAGTGTTGCTCAGAAACTCTTTAGGTGTGAAAACATTGGGGGCTTGAGTCATTTAGAATGACTTCAAGTAGCCGGAAATCCCAAGTCAAAAAGTTTTATACAACAAGAACATCTTATTAATTCACATAACAGAAAGACCTCTGTTAGAATGGCTCTTAGAATAATTACATTATCAAAAACCCAACTTCTCTCCAGTCTTCTGCTTTACCATCCTTAGTGTGCCTGTTGGCTTGTCCTCAGGTCACTTTACCTCCTGGTTATAAAAGGCAGCCACAGCTCTCGTGTCACATGCAGTCACAGAAATGTTAAATAAGAGAAAACGGACTATCTCTTCCTTGTGTCCCTTATTAAGAGGGAAGTAACCTTTTTCAGAACCTTCAGGAGACTCTTCTCATTTCTCATTGACCAGAGAATTGCATCTCATGCTCAGGCTTAATCTATTCCCAGCCAGGCGACAGGGTCACTCAGATTGGCTTAAATACATAGAGACCTGCTCTCTGGAAGCTGGGGGTGGTTCCAGCCTCCCCTTGAAGCTCATGAAGAAGTGATGCTGAATGGAATTGGGCTTCTGCCGACAGGACAGGCAAGCGCCGTGCCTTTGGAGGGAAGCAACCTAACAGTGCCCACCACCAGAATCTACCAAATACCCAAGAAAGCGCTACTGCCCTGGGAGAGGGGCAGGTGATGGACAAGCCAGTGAACTCAGGTCAGGAGATTTTCTCAGGTGATGCTGGCCTCTGCTCCTGGTTCTCCACACAGGTGAGGAGAGTTCAGTTCTAGAAAACTGGATGAAAACAAAGAAAAAACCCATCAGAAGTTCTTTCAGTTTGTATTTACAAAGGTAAAATAGTTTTAGATTTTTATGCATATAAATTTTAAAGTATAAATCTAAGGAAAATTTCCCAGGCAGAGTCACCTGCGTAAATTGTGGAGGGGGCGGTTTACTGAGAAAGGGGCAGGTGGGGGGCAGAGAAAAATGGACCCCTCTAGAGCTGTACTGATCTACGGGGCAGACACTAGTCATGTGTGGTTAGTTCATTGTAAGATCAAGTTTATTAAAATTAAATAAAATTAGCAATTAAAAAAAAAAGGAGTGAATTGAATTCTCAATATCAAGCACTCACATACTCTCTAGCTGTGCAGTGCGTACTCCTGGATTTTCCAGAAACATTTTTCTTCTGGATATTCTGACTCATCAGACAACTGTGTGTCAGGCAACAGACCACTTGTCCCCAGTTCTTAATTGAGGGCATGTGATCCCTGCACTTCTGAGGAGGCCGAAAGCTTTTAGGTGAACATCATCAGAAATCGTTTACAGGCGAGAGGAAATATTTGCCTTTCTGAGTCACACCTGGTCCTGCTGCCCCCTCATGGCTGGAGAACTGTCAGTTGACGATGTCTAGACTTGCCTTCCCGCCCTAAGCACACACCTGCCTGCATGTGATTAACCACCATCTGGCCCCCAAGCCCAGCCCTCTCCCTTTAGTCATTTGGAGTCCCATTTTGAAGCCTAGCCGTTCACCATCTATCACCTGAGGTAGAACTTATAAGCCTCACATTAAGGTTTTAAGAATGGATTTTTATCATGTTTAGGTACAGCTTAGTAATTTTCCTGAAACTCAAGTTACTGAGACAAATGCCAAATTGCCAGTCTTTTCCTGAGTTAAGGCAGGATTTTCTCAATCGAAGAAGCTGTAGGTTGATTTCAGGAGAGCAGCAAGCAAATTGGACATTTCAAGGGTCAAAAACGGGGCTCCGATGGACAGTGATGAAATCTCACTAATGAAACAGCTTAACTGCATCCAAAGTCTCCAACAGGGAGCATTCTTATTAATTGGAAGGCTTTGCAATGTCCTTCATTACATAAATGAATGTGGCCACCAGTGGCATGTGGCTTTTGGGTTAAAGTTTTGCTCATGGGAGACTGCCCTTCCTTCAAGTCCCTAATAGTTCCCACCCGGTTATAAAAATTTCCTGCCTACTCTTGCCCTAATAACTCCTCTTCCTGAAGTTCTACTGCACACAGAGTTTATGCTCTTAAATTTATTGTAACAGTGGCTTATCTTAACCAGGAAGACAGTATGTTACAAAGGTTACAGACACTGAGCTAGAGTTCCTGGGATGAAATCTTGGTTCGGCCACTCACCTCCCGAGGAATTTTGGGCAAGTTATTTACTGTCTCTGTGTATGTAACCTCATCAGCGAAATGGTATACTTTTTATACAAAAGGTATCTATTTCATTGGCATGTTGTGAGTGTCACATGTAAAGTGATTGGTATCTAGCAAGTACACAACAAGTATTAGCTGTTGTTATCTTTTAAATTTTTATGCCCTTCAGCCCAGAAACTCTAATTTTAGGAATTCATTCTAAGAAAGTAATCCTGGATGTATTAAAAAATGATAGTCACTACAGTGATTTCTTTTATGGTATCAAAAGCAGTACAGTTTAAGTATCTGAGGATAAGGAATACATTAAACTACAGTATATCCATAAAATGAAATACTATTTAATAACTAAATATCAATCTCTATATATGACATAGAATGATGTTCATGAAATACGGTTAAATGAGAAAAACGAAAATATAAAACAATATGCATTGTAGATATCATGTTTGTAAAAAGGGTGACCAGATGTGAAGGGAAAGGTGTATAGCAGGATACTCACCCAGGTGTTAATAGTGGTTAGGATTTTAGTTTTAGGTTCATTTTTCTGTAATGAGCATGGGTTACTTTATTTATTTATTTATTATTTTTTTATTTTTAATTTTTTTAGCATGGGTTACTTTAAATCCATGTAAAAATCCAAAGAATCCCAAACTATCTTGTATTATCACGTCCTGGATCTATCTGATTGACCTGCACCTAGCTCCCTGTTCAGAGAACTGGGGTGAGGCTGCTGTTTGACCAGGAGTGGCCACCTGACCAAGGGCAGCCCAGCTTCAGGTGGGCCTGGTGACCTTCAGGTGGGTCCAGTGACCCTCAGGTGGACCTGGCGACTCTCAGGTGGGCCTGGCAATGCTCAAGTGTGGCGGTGGCCCTCAGGTGTGCCTGGCGACCCTCAGGTGGGATGAGTGACTCACAAGGTGCAAGAGCTCTGCTCAGCAGGGTCATGGTAAGCCTTAGGCAGAGAAACTTCGTCTGGAATTTAGAAAAGAGAGTGGGTAATGGAGGGCAGGGTCCAACAACTGAGGAGAACAAACCAGGAACTCATAAAAAGGCCAGAGATACCATAGAGAGTGAGACAAAGGGAGAAGAGGAAGTTCCCAGTAGTGTGTTGGGCTCCTGATGCTTGCTGGTTCTTGGACCAATTCTAGTCCACACTTGTCCTTAAAATCACCCCCAATTTCTAAGAGTAGTTTTGAGTAAGTCTCTGCATCTCCCAATGAAAACAACTGAACTGCCCCTTCTCTTAGCATTGTCTTCCCAAATTGTGACCCCTTTAGGGCAGCAGCATGCCTTCCATATCATAAGCACACAGCTCAAGGTGGGCATATTTTGTTGCTCATTTAATGTTTCAATCATTCGTGTCTTCATTCCACAAATTTGTGATATGTGCTTAGGGTGTGCCGAATACACTTCTAAGCTCCAAGGATTCAATAGTGAACAAATTAGCCCCAAATCACTGCCTTTATGGGCCAGGAAACATGGTCACATAATAAATAAAATAAATAATATGTAACATATTGTGACAAGTGCTAATGATAAAAGTTAAACAAGAAAGAGGATTGAAAGTACAAAGGGTACAGGGGAGGTAGGGAGAGAGAGTTGCAACTGTAAATAGCACAGTCAATGAAGGCTTGCCTAAGAAAAGTTGAGCAGGGTCCTAAAGGAAATTGGGAAGCATGGCATGGAATTATCTGGGGGAAGAGCATCCAAAAGCAGCAAGAAGAGCAAGTGCAAAGGTCCAGAGGCAGAGAGAGAGCCTGGAGTGTTTGAGAAAGAGCAATGATGTCAATGTGACTGGAGCAGAGTGGTCAAGAGGGAGAACAAGGCCCATGGAAATGGCTCGAGTGTCTCAAACCAACATGAGTTGTGTTTAACTTGATGACTCTGGAAGACTGGGGCAGTGCAAGAAAGGTCAGAGGTCAACATGTCTAGGAAGGATATGTTAAGTCTTGACCTCCAATCTGAAAGTGAAGCCACAGTCTTTGTTTTGGGTCGTATGTTTGGGTAGATGAGGAAGTTAGGGAGGAAAGTCATGGGGGCAGGGGGATGGGCACAGATAGCAGATGGCAGATGGCCTAGGGCACTGAAAGCCTGTGGTTTTGCTTTGATGTGGGGGCTGAGGGGACACTTTTGAGCAGAGCAGAGACATGGTATGGCTTGGGCTGTAACAGGTCCTTGGGCTGCTCTGTAGTGACTAGACTGCAGGGAAACCAGGAAGCCAGCTTTTGCTGCAATCCAGGGGAGAGACAAACTAGTTCAGACAAGGGTTAGCAGCAGAGATGGTTGAAAAGGCAAGGCCATAGTCCAGACAGAGTTTGAAGGTAGAACACTGCAACAAATATGATATCCTGGAGAGATGAGACCCAAAACAAAGGGTCTAACTTCACTTTCCAAGTTTACACTGGAGGGCAAAGCCTGTCCCTCAACACTTCCCTCCCAGGAATGACTTTCACACCGCCCTTGTCGCACAGCATCTGCAGGTTTAACGTGACTCAGTTTTGGACAACGGGGCCATTTTTACCAGCCTCTTCGTGGATGAATCTTCCTTCTTATACAACCCATACGCTTCCTCCTTTCTGACTGTTCACCACCAATTATCTAAAGTAATTGAAAGAGTCACATTGTTCTTTTTGAAAATCTCCTTATCAAGTCTTTAAAAGTTCAGATGAAACAGCAAAATTCTCCTATAAAAGCAAGCTACACATGTTCTTTGAAGATGAGAAACAGTTTCTCTAAAGCCTTGCAAGGGCGCAGGGGAGGGAGGGAGGAGAGGGACGCAGTAAGGAATGCGACAGTCAAATACTCCTGTTATAAAGGCTGACTTTGGGTTGAAAGTTGGAAGAACTTCAGAAGGATATTCAAGGTACCTTTCTATGTTGTGAATTACTGTCAACAGTGTCAAACAGTGTCTTAAGACCCCTAAGACCTAACATGCTTCCAAATATAGCTAATAAATTACTAGGAAGAAACTTAGACTCTGAAAAAATGTCTTACTGAGGCTGAACAACAACATTTCTGTGGAATCAATAAGCAGCCATGCTCCACCCTCCTCCATGCCTGTCAACTGGAACACTGTTAATCAAGGGGACACTGAAGAGGACAGGCAGCTTTGAAACACACATTGTCCCCAGTTTTTCTAGCGTATACCAAGCATTTTGAGTATGAATTAATTGCAAGGAGAAAATTATACTAAAAAACATGCCAGGGGGTGGGCCACAGTGGCTCAGTGGCAAAGTTCTTGCCTGCCATGCCGGAGACCTGGGTTTGATTCCCAGTGCCTGCCCATGCAAAAAAATAAAAAATGCCAGGCATGGGACTGTTGAAATTCTGAGTCAAACAGAACCAGAGTTAATGTCTGCTAGTATGATGCTAGTATGAGCAACTAGCTCAAAGTCACGTTCAAGGAGCTGTACTAGATGCTGACAGGTTTTGTTGGAATTACAGGAATTTTTTTCAGCCTTGGTAATGTCGGCTTATCTCATAGGGGAGTCACATCAAATATCAGAGCTCTGACTTTTCTGTAACCTTGAGAAGTTTTCGCAAACTCCCACTCCCGCGTTTGCTTTCTTGCCTGTGTTCACTACTTTATCTTGGAGTCCAGTTGCTCTGGGGTCAGACCATCTGGGTATGAATTTTTAACTTTACCACTTACTAATTGCTGGACTGTTAACAGGAAGCTTAATGTCATTCATTCAACAGATATTTATTGAGCAGCTACTGTGTGCCAGGTACTGTAACACTGATGAGCAAATGAATGAATGCATCTTTATTGAAATGAATTAAGAAACGCAAAGTTTGAGAGAAAACTCATTCTGGGATTATGGGGCCAAATCAATGAATGCAAGAGGCTATTGCATTCACCCTATCGAATGACGCTTTGAAAAAAGCAGTGTAGGGGTTGGAGAAGGTTATTTCTTTCAGAAAATGAGAACGTATCTATCATCCAGGCACGTTTCTTTCAGCTTTGACTGAGTATGTCACTTCCGTAGATATTAAACATCCTGGAGAAAGATCACCTGGCCAAATCCTGCTAAAAATTTCATTTTAACTAAATGTAAGAGATGGAAGTAGTTTAGGTCCTCATGGTTCAGAAGAGACAGATCAGATTGTCCCTAACTGAGGGCTAGGTTTAACTTTGGTGTCTGATTTACAGATTTAGTTCCCCTGTTCAAGCCAGGTATCTCTTTAGGATTTTTTTTTTTTTTTTTAATGAAAAGAATGACCATGGCTGACTTTTATGGATGAAGGAGGTTGATTAATCCCAACATGAAAGTGCAATGTTACTTCAGATGCATCATGGAATATGAGATTTCTTCCAGATTAGATGCATATCACCATGGCCAGCTCATTGCAATCTGAGGTGAAAACTCCCTCCCTCCACACAGGCAGCTCTAGCTGCAGAGGGCTGGAAGCCAGGCCCGGGCAAGCTGATGCTCTGGATGTCTGTTAATCAAACACCACCAAGGCCAGGGCTTTTTGTCATGAGAAATGAAGCCATATGCTTATCCAGGTCATGAGTGACCCCTGGAGCTACGATTCCAAGGGTGGCTACCCCAGCTTCTTCTCCCCTTAAAAGCACCACCGATGGCGTCATGGACAAAGGGTGAACTTCCCACTAGTTCCTAGAATGGCTCAGCAAATACAAGGAACCGAGAAGAAGAGAGAGAACACAAGTTTCAAATTTTTGAGGATCAGGGCAGTTTTACTTCCTGATGGGGTCAGGGACATCTGGGCTGTCGAGACAAGCATCCAGGAATCCTGGGCAGGTCAGGTTGAACTAAGGAAAAGCCTGGGATAGAGGGAGAACTGCCTGTTTATCCCTGACATCTGGACTCCCCTTATCTTATCCTGTGTTTGTTGAGCCACAAAAATTTTTCTGGGAAGAGTGGAGTCTCTGCATGAAGTCCAAGGGTCTGTACTGGGATGAGCAGTGAGAAGAAGATAATATACTATAGACCCCAGATTAATAGAGAACCAGAAGTGATCAGATTCTGCATGGAGTGTAAAGAAGTGAGTTTATACCCGACAGAGTCAAAGCACCTACTTTGGTTTGAAAAGTCGCTTAGTGCCAGGATCTGCCTGTCAGTGATGAAAGCCTCTTGGCTACTTCCATAACTGGGGTCACTTCTTAAGCTGTTGCAACACAGGATTATAGCAACATTGTTGCAACAACGATTTAGTTATGCTATAAGTCACAAAAAAACAAGAAGACTCGACTACCACGTCTAACTACATTCTCCCTTCAAATTTTCTTCTAATTTGCCATTTTCAAGATAGATTTGGCTTTAAAATATATATCTTCACTTCTTGGTTTACAGAAACTATGAAAATACCTTACTATTTTAGATTCAGAAAATCTCTCCCCAGCTAAGCAAATATCAGGAAAAAACTGCCTTCTCTTGGCTTTAGCCTCTTTAAACATATCCACCTTTAATACATATGTCAGTTAAGCATTGAATGGGCTATAATATTTCAGTATATCCCAGCCATGCATTGCCCAACACCTGATGAGAAAAGTAAATAGTGCTACGATGCAAAAATTCCAAATAACTTGAGTAAGCAGAGGTTCAAACATAAGATCCCTCTGCTCATACACATCCCTTTGTGCACACATCCACACACAACTCTGGGCTCCACACATCCAGTCCTTACTGTTTACCTTTTCTGTGGTTCCATATGTCTTACAGTCTGAGCGATATCTAAAAGGAACTGAAGGTATTATCTTACTCCTCATTCTCCCACCCTGACATGTTCCTGCAGGTATTCAAGGGCAAAGTTCTCCCTGTATTTTCCAGATTTGTTACCAGGGAAAACAAGTGCAGAAATGGTCTTGTTCTTCTTTTCTCCAACTACACCTAAATCAGCATCCTGCAGGACCACACAGAAACTGGTTTCTCAGATCAGAGGCAAAGGAAGCATGGAGTACCTCCATATATGAGCAATGCACCCAAAGATGAAGGGAGACTCCCCAACATTCATAAGGCTTCACTTCACCCTTTCCTGGGACTCAGGTTCAATCTGTGTTCCCAGCCTGCCTTCAGGAGGCCACAGCCTGGGCTGGTGTTGGGAAGGGATTGCTCATTTCCCTAGGAGGGCTTTGAGGAGGTCAGCCCTGAGGCCTGGGTGGCCTCACCTAAGGGAACAAACAGTACACGGAGTCACCCCTCCACAACCCTGGCTCTTGGAGGAGGCAAGATGTGAAAAGTCCCCAAAACCTCCCTCCTTGGCGCTGGAATGTGCTATTTTATTATTTCCAGATGTTTTTCCTAATAATAGTTGCTTGACCTAATGTAAGAATGTGTCTGTGTTCTCTGAGCACACAGTGGACAATGGGGAAATGGTCTAGAAGTGAGCAGGAAATTAGTAGAGATTAAATAATTTTTCGCCTAAATGATCTCACAGCTGATAAGCCACCTAGATTTCCAAGGATGAAATAAACTATCCTTATTTACTTTATATAGAAAATCCAAGGAAACTCCCCCTTACGCCTGCCAAAAAAGCTCCCAGAACTAAGTAAATTCAGCAAGATGGGATTGCTGGTCAACAAAGATGACAAGATCAACATACGAAAATCAATTGTATTTCTATATACTATCAATGAGCATATGGGAACCAACATTAAAGGCACAATGCCATTTATAATGGCTCAGAAAAAAAAATAAAATGCTTAGATTTAACTCCAACAAAAAGCACAGGACTTGTTTGCTGAAAATTACAAAACGTGATGACAGCAATCAAAAAGCATATAAATAAATGGAAAAGCATACCATGTTCATAGATTTGAAGACTTATTATAGTAGAGATGTTAAGTTTCCCTGAATTGGTCCGTTTTTTTAAATGCAAAACATATCAAAACCCCAACAAGACTTTTTGTGGACTTAGGCATTATTGTGAAATTTCTATGAGAAGGCTATGGAACTAGAAGAGCTGAAGCAATTTTGGGAAAGAAGAATAAAGAGGAAGGAACGAGTCTACCTGATTTTAGATTTATTACATTAGCTAGAATAATTCCAACAATATGGTATTGGTGGAGGAACAGACACATAGATCAATGAAACAAAATAGAAAAATGAGAAATAAATCCACCCAAGTACAGCCAACTGAATTTTGACAATGGGGGAAAAAGTTCAATGGAGGACAGATAGTCTTTTAAACAGACAATGCTGGAGCAATTGTTCTATCCATAGGCAAAATAATGAACTTTGATCTAAATCTCAAACCTTACACAAAAAACCCTCAAAATTAGATCATTGATTTAAATGCAAACTGTAAAACTCTAAAACTTTTAGGAGAAAAGTTTCAGGACCCAGAGCCAGGAGAAGAGTTCTTAGATACGAAACCAAAAGCACAATCTATATAAGAGAAAATCAGCATGTTGTACTTCAGCAAAATGTAAAACTTTTGCTCTACAAATGACTCCGAAAAGAAGGTGAAAAGACATGCTACAGACTAGCAGAAAATATTTGCAAACAACATTATCTGACAAATGCCTTGCATCTAGAATATATAAAGAACTCTCAAAACTCAACTGTAGCCAGGTGTTAGGGATGGGAATGTGTGACTATAAAGGGACAGAATGAGGGGCTTCTTTGGAGTGATGGAACACATCTGTATCTTGATGGTGGCGATGGTTACATGCATCTGCACATGTGATAAACTTGCATAGAATCACATGCAAAGCAGGTAAACATCTAAGTAAGATCTGTGGCTTGTACTGTTGTCAGTTTCCTGGTTGTGATACTGTCCTATAGTTACGCAGCTCATACCCTTGGGGAGAACTCCATGAAGGGTCTGCAGAACTTCTCAATACTATTTTTTGCAACTTCCTTTGACTCTGTATTTCAAAATAAAAAACATTTAAAAATTGTTGTCTGTGTGGTCTTTACAATTGATTAATCCACTCATGATAAAAGACAGGACCCTATTTCCCCACTCTAGACAGCAGATCTTTACCTATAGGCTCTGAGGTTTACATCTCTGTGTGACCCACATGGTCTGACCACAGGCAAGGGCTCATGTGTTTCTGAAGAAGAGCTGTCCTAGATCTCCGCTGGCTCCCTCTTCCCACAGGGATCTCTGCCTCTTGTGTTTTTACCTAAAACTGCCTGGGGTTTTCATCAGTCAGATCCTGATGTGACCCATTCGTTGCAGATCGTTTCAGATACCGCTAGCAACAGTAGACCAATCCATGGGGAGTTGATGAAGGTCCTCATTTTCTCCTAATGTTGCTGACAAGTGAAAATTTCATTCTCTGTCTTCCCAGCGGGTGTGCACTCTTTGAGTTGTGAGCACCGCTATATTCCCAGCCCATAGTAGGGCCCAGAAAATATTTGTCAACTGAATGACTGAAGGATGATTCATTTTAAAGAAATGAGAAAAAGAAAGATCAAAACCAACCAACCTGGTGGGCGGGCCACGGTGGCCCAGCAGGCAGAGTTCTCACTTGCCATGCTGGACACCTGGGTTCGATTCCCGGTGCCTGCCCATGCAAAAAAGAAAAAACACAACAATCTCGTATGCACAGGTCCACAGGCCTCATCCAAGTAAAATGGGGGCAGCAATCCGTCTGTCCTTATGCAAGGCCCACCGCTTTCAGGAAGATTTTAGGGGCCACTCTGTAAGCAGCAATTTCTCTTTCTTCAGAATTCCTGCAGTTCCTGCAAAGATTAGTCACTGTGTGGTGCACTCAGTTCAACTTTAATCAAAAACATTTGCTGAGTCATAATGTGCCTGCACTGGGGGTTCAGACATGAGCCAAGCCAGCTCTCTGCCCTGAGGAGTGTTCCAGCGCTGCAGGATAGACAGGCAAGCAGATCGTTCCCACTCAGCATGACAGCATGGTGGAAAGGAACTCCAGTCCCCAAGCAGATGGGTGGATGGACAGACAGATAGGCAGATAATCACTTACCAAGAATATACAATATCAGGTACTGTGCTGTGTATTTGTGTACATCATCTCGTTACACTTTCTACAGCCCTATAAGTTTTATTCTTTCCACTCATCTGAATCTGGGAGAACAAGTAGGATTAGGCATGTAAGAAGAAGGGCAAAAGGTGTTCCCTGGCCAAGAGAACATCGAAAGTGAAGCGGGGAAGTGCCCACCACATGGGCTGTCTAGGACCCACCAGCACAAATCATTTGTATTGCTGGGGTGAAAACTTGACAGCGACTAAGGTGGGAAAGGAACCAGGAGTAATTTACAGGAGCACAATCCAAAGGCCTGTTTGTCGTGCTAGAGAATGCCGATGGCCTTCCAAGTGGGCTTTCCCAAGTCGGCATCAGGATTTCCACAAATGATTGCTTTGAACTTCATTCAAGATATTTTTTGAAGAACATCGAGGCAGAAGCTGTTGATGTCCTGCCCATCTCTTGTGCCCATCAACATTTCAGCGCACACCTGTGCACTTTAAAATGCCCATCCTTGCATTTCTTTGAGCTCTTTCTCTGGCCACGTGGCTGGGTGATCCTCCCCACCTCCCCCCACCACCACACCTTCCCAATCCTCAAACAATGGAGTTAGTTACAAATCCCCAGTTCCATCTCCATTTCTCTTAGGGAGAAATAACTCTGAGCCACATGCCCCATACTGACCCCCAGAGTTTCTCCAGTGGGATTAAGCCCTGGTTGACCATAGAGCAAATTAGCTTGATAATCTTCCTTTCATTGGCTGCTTTCCATTCCCTCCAATCCTACCTCTAACTTCCCTGCAGGTGTTTCCTGGGAGCTCCTCCCAGATAAACTGCTTGCCTTGAATCCTTGCTTTGAGGTTTGTTTCTGTGGGAGCCCAAACTAAGACACACGCAGACACGCGAACACACACACAAACACACCCACCCACACAGGCATAGCCTATCTCTGGTTGGATTCAAAGAAATGGGCAACAGCAGAATAATTTATTGACTGGGGATACGGTGGAGGAAGGAGACTTCTTTGTTACCAACTATCCTTTTTTACCTTTTGGCATTTGCACCATGTCCATGTATTTTCTACTTAAAAAACGAAACACATTTTATAAAGCTACTCAAAATGAGTAGTTTAAATCATTAAAAAATAAACTGCTTCCCAGTGCCTGCCCATGAAAGAAAAGGATAAATAAATAAATAAACTGTAAGTTCACACAAATATAGTCACCGTGTGCTTTGTATCAAGTTTTAACATAATGCAGACCACCAATGCCTCAATTCACTGCTGTCAGTAAACGCTCTTTGACACAGTCAGAACAATGTATCTTTCCCTCCAGTTGGTTCATAATTTTGAATCTTTAATACAATCTTATTGATTAGAACACCTGTAGCTCTGTAACTGGTAACTTCCTGACATTCTAGGCCTCTCACATCAGCTCATACGCGTGTGACAGCACTTGTGAGTAGGCGTGAGTGCCCCTCATGCAGCTTCACCCCCAGAAAGCACAGCTGACCACATCGCCCCCCCCCACCGCATAAAGGTTAGCTATGCCATCGGGACAATATTGTATTAGCCTCTCTCTTGAGTTTGGGCTACTTTGGATTGGGTTTTCACATTGTACATTGGGATCGAAAGTAGTTAGATACTGTTACTGATTCAAGATTAGAATAAAAATTTCCTCCTGATCCACATCCAAGGTCTTGGACCCATTTAATTGAAGAGTATCCTGAGATCACAAGGCAAGTTGCTAAAAACAATTTTTTGTAAGTAAAATAAACTTGTTGCCATTTTTGACTACTTGTCTCTATGAGTCAAACTTTCTCAATACGGGGCAATAGAAACAAAGCAGGAATAAAGTGATACCAAGGCTGATCTAAACTACACCTTCATCTGGACCCATTAATGTCAAATATTTATGCTTTTCAAAACGACCTCATGTTCAGAGTGGGTGGCTTTATAACAAGTTAATGTGATAAAGGTGAGTGCCTATAAAGTTCATGTCTACCAATAAATTAGCTCTTGCATCTTCTTCCTCTATTGTAGTTCAATGTCATATTTTCTTTGAAAAAACGTCTACGTTTCCAAAAAGTCTGGAAGCACGGAGAGTGATGACGGTGCTAGCCGGGCTCCGGGGCGGGTAGGCGCAGTCGTCAGATGTGTGCTTTGAAAAAGACCACCCTGGCAGCTGCGTGGAGAATGGACTCTAGGGAGTGAGCCTGCAATCAAGGAAAACAAGTGAGAGGCGGCTGGAAGTCAGGCTGGAGATAAGGATTCGGGATTGCCTGCATATAGGGGCTGGTTGTTGTAAGTCCCAGAGCTCAGGTGGAATGCATTAAGTTAAGAGAAGCAGCTCAAGGACAGAACAGGAGACGCCCACAACCTGTCTCTTTTATCATCTGTTATCTTCCCACAAACATAATCACTGACTTCATAGCTAGACGTTTTTACTCCTTCAGGAGAAAGACTTCGGATTAAACATCCCTGAATCCCCTACTATAAAAGTTTGCATGCAGCAGCTGCTCTTGAAATGCTTCTTGGTCAACTGATTTATTTATTTCTGAAGACAAGGGACTGTATTACAAGGAGAATCCCATTTTAACAAATGTATCAAATTTCCCATGTTATATCTAAGCTTGTTTACATGTCTCCATTAGACAGAGGTAGCAGCTGGCAACTATTTTTTTAATGATCAAGAATTTTTGTTGGATAGATGTGTAAACACACTGGCCACATTCGATGGCATATTTTCTTGCTAAGAAAAGGAAAGAAAGAAAAAATACTTAGTTTGTATTTAACTAAGTCCCTCACTGGTCACATCACACGGAGTGCCTGATGGGTGCGCCATACGTCTTAGTTTCTTTCGCCACTGCTAATAGTTAATAACTGGACTCGGAATAATTCCTTCTGTCCCCTCCCCCCGCCTGCTCCACTCCGCCACGGGCCCCTTCCTGGTTTCCAAAGCAGAGTCTGGGCGACCCTGGGCAGAGCTCGTCTAGCCAGGTCCCGGATGTGCCAGCACCTGCCTTCCTGAGCCCCCAGCCCCTGGAAGCTATGCCCTGAAGTGTCTGAGGAGGACTCTGAGCCTTTTCACGGTGAGCAGGTGCCTTGGACGCTCCTACCCTCCCAGTTTCTTTTCCTGGGTGTGGCAGAACCACCCAGAGAAAGGTCCTCTCCGAGAGGCAATTCCTGCCCTGCCCAGCGCACCTCTGCTGTCATCACGGCGTGTGACCCACGGCTGGGACACAGCCCACCAGTGAATAATCTATGTATGTTTATCTTCCACCTTCCCTCCGTACAGAAAGCTCGATAAAAGTAGGGAAATGTAAAATCTGATGATTTCATCGATGTCTTCCTAGCACCTGGCACCTAGAAGTCACTTGGTTAATATTTGACTATTAAAAGCCTAAACTCACAGGGTCTTACAGGCTCAACCCTCTCTCTGTCCCCATTTTTATCGGCACAAACTCAGGTCAGGATGGATGTCCCCAGAAGTCTAGGACAGAGAAAGGAGTCACACCAGCGCAGCAAGGGGTGGGGAAGGAGGGATGCTGATCTCAGCCCAGCCCTCGGGTTCCCCCACCCCCACTCCAACTCCTAACTACATAGCTAAGCAACTTAATTTCAAAGCCCTGTACCTCATTTCGTATTTGAAATGTCTTTTCCTGCAAGAAGTCTTTCTCATATTGTACTGGGGCTTCAGGCCACCCTCAAACCAAAGCCAGCCCTTTTTACCAGCTGACTTTGAGCACCTTCTCTCTCATAGCCACCTCCTACACCTGGCCTGGCCTGCTGGTTTCCCAAATCACTACTTCCCCAACTCCCTCTGCTCCAGCCTCTGGCCATCTTGTTGGTCTCTGATCATACCATGCTGGTGGCCCACCCGAGCGGCCTCGTACTGGCTGTTCCCTTTGTCCAGAATGCTTCTTGGGGTATCCGTGTGGGGTTCACCTGCTCCCCTCCTTTGCATCTTGATCCAAAAAGCGACTTCTGAAGAAGACTGGCCTGGAGCCCCCCCCCCCCCCATTTAAGGTGGCAGCCCACTCCCTCCTCCACCCCGCACTCACTCCTGGCCTCCCAACCCTGCCTTTATGTTCATTTTCCACATCATTGGCCACCTGCTCACAAAATTCCTCATCTAGTTAGTTACTGCTTGTTTTCTGCCTTTCCTAACTAGAATGCAAGTTCCACAGAGTTCCTGGAGCCAGCTCAGGCATGTCTTCCTCAGTGGTGCTGGGGACGGTGGGACTTTTCATACGCAACGCCCAAGTCCTAACAATGTTGCCAGCTACTAATATAAACAGTGTTGAGTTGCTGATGGAAGGAACAGAGGTGTTTACTCAGAGCTGGTGCTAATTTCCTGCCTTTCCAGTGGCTGCTGGGCTGGGAACTGCACGTCTGGCAGACACCCAGGGCCTGACTTGAGCATGCGGTGTGGAGCTCCTGGGGACTAGGGCTTCGTGTCACTTTAGCCCCCAGGGACACATCGCTGATTGGCATTTTATCCTGGTGCCGGGAAGAGGGTGTGTGGCTATGACGTACAGGGTGTGGGTGACACCAAGATGTTCATGGGGCACCCCCTTCCTGGGTCTGGCAGTCAGCCCAGTCGGGACCCCCCAACCCCTACAGACAGTGCTGATGACATCATGGCCACCCCCGGGCTTTATATAGCAGCTTACAGTTGCCAAAGCTCTTTGTCATACTGTATTCATTTTATTGTCATCTAAACCTGTAAGAGAGATGGAACAGGAATTTTTACTCATTTTCCACAGAAAGAACGTGGGAAGGTCAAGTGCTGCACCAGGCTCACAGCTTAGAACACTTCAAAACCAGACAGGCTTCTGCAGTAACAGCTCCCTCGCCAATTAGATGCCCCGACCCCATGTGCTTAGCTCTACGGGCCTTTGATACCCACAGGTTTAACATTTGCAGCTTCAACTATTTCCTAGAAATCTTAAAGCCTGTTGAATGCAGCAGCATCCCTGTGCTGTGGCTGAATTCGGGTCATCCACCTGTGAGGCTGGAGCCGCCGAGCTGGCAGAGGAGACTACCTGGCCTCCTAATACCTGTGGCTGCACTTGGCTGGCTATTCTCTAATCACCGGTGTGGACTCTGGGGAAAAAAAAATTATTTTACTTTCTGAAAAAAATATCCATCAGCTGAGAGTAAAACTAAAATGGACGAGGCAATGGACAGGTGAATTCCTGATCAGGAGGAGTGTGGCTGTCCATGGAAATAGTATCGGCAGCTGCTTTCCATGATACACTTGCCAGATGTCAGACGCCGGGCTTGTTAAATGCTTGACATGCATTTACTCATTTATGCCTCCCAACCACTCTATCATGTAATATTGTTATTCCCATTTAACAGATCAGGTAACAGAGGCCTAGAGAGGTTAGTTAATTGCTTAAAGCCTTACAGTTGGCCTCTTTCTCTCCTTCTCTCTATCCCACTCCCCGCGCGCCCCATCTCTATCTTTTTCTCTCAATTCTCCTTTTAGTGCTTTCCCTTCCTGTCTCAGGACCTACCTGGCTCTTTCTTGGCCCGACTTAGAAACTCAAAGGTCTTCCTCCATGATTATGCAAAACAATTCATTCATCTAACAAAAAGTTATCGGGTGCCCATTTCACACCGGTCTCTGTCCTAGGCACTGGGGAAGTGACCGTGAACAAAGACCCGAATCCCTGACTTCTGGAAGCTTCCAGGCTAGTGGAGAGACAAACAGTAAACAAATATATAAGGTCAGGGTGTGATAAGGCTGGGAGGGGAAGTAAGAGGGCGGGGAGGGCGCCGAGGGCGCTGCTGCTGGAGATCTGGAGATCGGAGGGCGAGGGCGGTCTCCCGGAAAGGAAGGTGCGAGGAGGGAGTCCAGCGACCGTCAGGGAAAAGCATCCCTAGTGGTGGGAATGAGCTTGGCATAGGGTTGCTAGATTTAGAAGAAAAAAAAAAAACATTTTGAATTTCAGATAAACAGAAACTAATTTTTTAGTATAAGTGTTTCCCATGCAAAATTTGGGATATACTTTCACTTTAAAAAATATTTGTTGTTTATGTGAAATGCAAATGTTTCTGGTTGTCCTGTATTGTCTTTCTGGTACCCTCGCTTGGTGTATTTAAAGAGCAGCAAGAAGATCTCTGTGGCCACAGCAGAAAGTAAAAAGAGAAAACAGAGGGAACTGGGGATGGGGAAACCTGGAAAGGGGAAGGGGTTGACATTTCAAAACCAGAGAAGCCATCTAGGCCCACTGCCAGTTCTTTCTGGGGGATTTTCTCCTGGCTGCTCAAGACAGAAACATGTACCAAGTGCCATGAAAGAAGAGACAAGAGAAAGGGCTAAACTGGACTTGGTCACAAAGATGTTTGCATTTGTAGCACCCTTCTCCAAAAAAGGTAGAGCTCCTTGGAAATCCCCGGCATCAACTCGCTCTTGGGTCCCTTTCCTAGCCAAGAGCCGGGATCTGAGCACTAACTGAAGGTGGCAGTGTAAGGGCAGGAGCCAGGAGTTCAGAGATGAAGTGTGTAAGGTGCTCCAGGCTTCCACTACCTTGTCTCCTGATGGGGTAAAGCGGGGAGGTGGAGTCACAGACCAGCAAGGTCCTTCCAGCTGGGAGCAGCCTGGGCAAGGGCAGACCCACCAGGCAGTGAAGCATTTGTTCTCGGCCAGCACAGTTCATGAGGGTATTCTAAGTGGGATGGAAACCCTGGTGATTGATCTGAGCTGCAAATATGAAGGTTGATAACAGAAAGTGCCACTTGAGGCTAAGACGTAAATAGTGCCTGAGGGCTAATTCTTTTTGTTTGTTTGTTTTATTTATTATTATTTTTTACACGGGCGGGCACTGGGAGAACTCTGCCTGCTGAGCCACTGTGGCCCGCCCCTGAGGGCTTATTCTTGCCTGACTTTTCCAGGATCTGGGGAAAAGCGAGATAAACAGGGGCAGACATTTCAGGGGAGCTCCACTCCAACACCTGCTTCACAGGTCACTGTGAGGATGAAATGAGGTGACCCGTAGAGCACTGTGCTTGGTGCAAATGACATTAAATGTTAAATGTCCCTTCCCCTTTCTTCCCTGCCTTCTAAAGTTCTGGGACCTGGAGGGGCCTGGGGCAGCCTTGAGGCTCAGCACAGCGATGTCTATTTCTAGTAAACAGAAATGAGAGCTGGCACACAGCAGTGGCCCAATGAGTGTTATGAGAATAGGATGGAGATTAATTGCTTCATTCCCAAGGTTTCCCCGTAGTTGGATTTCTCACGTTCAAGCCAACAGAAAAGGAAACAGGGCCGCCTGCGTGGGGCTATTGGGAATTAGGAGCAAGCTGCAACCCGCCCTTCCCAGTCGAGAGAGATTGCTTCACCCGCCCTACTGAAGTGCGGGCCAGGGAAGCAGTCAGAGTGCCCGGCCTGGCAGCTCCCTTATAAGGTCATTCACCAGGCCTCCCAGGTGTGTCATCCTCGAGGAGCCCAAGGGGAGGCCCCATGATGTCCCAAGTGACTCAAGGGCTGGGTGGATGAAGCAGCCTCAGAGAGTCACGTGGGCAGCAAGTGAGAGTTTTCTCAAGTCCATTTACATGTTCCCATATGCTTTTAATCATTATCCCATTTACCTTTTCTAATGCAAAAACAGAGAAAGGAATTTTTAGTTAGGAAAGAGATGTTCATAAGCTATTATTTAAGTAGCATGGGAAAGTCTCTGCTCTTTGTTTTGCTGGGGGGGGAGGGCTATTGATGAAGAAAATGTAGCTCTGTGGAGATACTCCTTAAAAATTGTCACCAATAGTACCTCTAGGACAAGACAATACCCAGCAGTGATGCTCAAGGGTATCTGGGTGGCCCAGTTTCCTTCTGTTGAGCGGACTTAATATTAACAAAGATAATCCAGGCAGGGGCCGGGCACCTTGGGAGAATGGTTGTTGTTTTGAAGTTAATGAAGACCATGGAAGAGGTGGTAGGCTGGCCAGAGGTCGAGCAGAGTGGTTGTTAAGAGATGAGGCTGTGACATCGTTCAGATCTGGGTGCGAATCTTGACGTCAAACACACTTCAGCTGGGTGAACTTGAGCAAGTTATTTCATCTGAGTCTTGACTGTTCCCTGTGTGAAATATTCATTCATTTAGCAAACTCCTACAAAGCACTCCCAGACCTTTGCTTTACATTCCGCATCTGATTTTCCTCCCCAATCTATGAAGTTGATTCTATTCTTATCCCCATTTTACAGGTGAGGAAAGTCACTTGTCTGAGGTCACACAGCTGGTAAGTGGTAGAACTGAAATTCCACCCCAGGCAGTCAGGCTCCAGAGCTTCTGCAGAGAGGTTGTAATTATACCTCCTTTGCCTGGTGGGGCTCCTGGAGGCTTAACTGGATCAGTGCTTGTAAAAAGCTCTTATCATAGAACTTTGCATGTGATAAATACCAATAAATGTCATCCACTATTTTTGTCTAAGGGGTGGGGATTACCCAGAAGCAGACTCTGAGAGGAAGATTCCTGTGCCAAAGATTTAGGAAGGACGGGCTCCCAGAAGGACCTGGTAAGGGAGTGGGGGAAGCAGTACAGGGAATGGGAAAAAGCCAAACAAGGGTGCGATTTCAGGCAGCCTCACAGGGAACTCTGCAGTGAAAGTAACACGTTAGAGTTTGTCCCCAGCAAGGAAGCTGGGCTTTGAACTCACAAATCCTGTCAGTCCCTGACAGGGCAATAAAGGGTGCCCTGAGTGTCCGCGACTTCTCGCTCAGCGTCAAGCCCCCGGCCGGCGGGTGAGACAATGAGGAGAGACAAAGAGACGCAGACAAATCCGCGCTGGTGAGAAACACAGATCCAAGACACGTAGCAGTTGTAAGCACAGACCTTTACTGGAGTTAAGCTTGCATTCTCTGTTACAGGTTCCGCGCGGGACAGGATACCCCGCGGGGGAGCAACCTCTATGCGGCCGTCAGGTACGGCTCCCTGTGGGTCGTCTCCGCTTACCCCGTCCGGGTAACGCCTTATATGCATAATCAAAATCCAATAGGCTAACACCACGTATACAGGGGTGATTGGTAGATGCGGTTAGCGGGTGTGTGCGTCATACGCGGAAGCAGGATGTGGGCACCATCTTGGCTCACTCGATGGGCGGGGGGAACTCTAGAGCAGGCTGCAGCGTGTCCACTAGGCCTGACCCGGGAGGCGGCTCTCCACACCTGAGGAGATGGGAACTTCTGCACTTCTGGCACTCTGCACATTGGACAAAGCAGTCTAGGACCCAGCGGGCAGTCTTCCAAAGAGAGTCAGAAGGATGGGTCCTTAGAAGCAAATGCACCAGAAGCCAGGCTGGGGTACCCATAAACAGCAAAAAAGATCTAAGAATATCTGGGGGAAGCACTACATCCACTCTAGAGACCCCTAAAGCACTGTGATCTTCTGTCTAACATTAGGTTCCTTCTATCCTACTATTGCTTCTCAAAGTGGGGGTTGCGCATGGGTTCTGGAGGAAAAACTTACAAAAGGAGAGTTAATGTGATGAGATACTAACCCCCACTCACCACTGCAGTTGGCCCGTGGACTAAATGATATTTACCACCCCCTCCTCTATCACCCCCTGGAGATTCCCCTTGCTGTTAGCCAACCCTTCTGCTGATCTAGGTGGCTTGCTTGGTGAGGTGACACAAACCCAGATCCCTGAAGGGTCTGAAACCCTAGTTTCCATGTCCTTATCAGATTGTGGTTGCTATCATTGTCCATTCACTATAACTGTAACTGTGCATAAACATGTGCCCCAATGGATCCTTTAATTTCCAAATATATTCCTCTCTATCCTCATTATGCAGCAGCAATCCTACATCCTCATGATGATCAGTAGCTCTGCCATGTTGGTTCTATACATTGTCTCCATTTCTGCCATAATGGCTGCTCCATTCATGGGCCCATTGTGTCTGCAATTGGGTGGCTGAGAACAGGTTGGCTGTTATCTATGTGTGTCGTTACCCTGTCTACTTTGGGTGCATGTATCCTTGATTCTGCTGTGGATGCCCTCTGGTGCACATTAATGTATGATAAAACAATCCTTACACTTTGTCCCCTCTGTATGCTCTCCTCCCATATAAGTTCATCTCTCATCTTCCAATCTTACTCTTTCCATACCCTGACCAGCAGCCAAATCACAACCCTCAGCTGAGGAGTCAGAGTACATTTTGATTTAAGGCCATCTCCCTTCTTTCACAAACTGGGCGCACTGCATGGTGCACTGCCTGGAACTCTGTGCATTGGGAGGTCTCCCCGCTGCACCCATTTCAGAGTCACCCCTCATTGGAGCTGTAATGCATGCAGCACAGTCTCCTTTCAGCTCACACCAAACATACCTAATCTTCTCATTCATGTGCCAGGTATGGATTTCTTTATTTTTTATCTCTTTCAACTGGTCATCCAAAACTCCTGGCCATAGGTATGAGCTTAGAGAGAGAGAGACTATGGAACAGAAGGTGGGAACTCAGCGTTCTGATCAACTCAACTGATCAGCTAGCTCATGACCTCTGGACCTGCTCAGTCCCAATTCCAGATTCATTTCTATCATTGTAAGATGAATTGCTGCCAGACACATCCAAACTTGGCAGAAGTGGCAACATTCAGTTCAGGATTGGTAGCTCTGGATGCATTAACTTTTGAGGGACTCTCATAAGATATTCAGAAGCATGTCAAGAGCTGCCTTTCAAAAAGTGCATAATTATCTGCTCCAGGTAAAGTGCCCTTGTCCAGAACCCTAGAGGTCTGCTCTCCTAATGCAACTCACGAGAGACTCCACACAGTGCTTTCATTTATCACAGATACCTCTAGCATTCTGTGATTTTCCAGCCCTTTTGGTCCATTGGCAGGACTGGACTTATACCACAGCCTAAACCTGTGGCAGACTGCTCTTGCTCTGGTCACCTTTCAAGTCCCTGATAAATGGGATGGAATAGTATTCCCAAGTGCCTCCAGAACCCAAGGAGGCTTCCTAAGAGCTGTCTTGGTGGTAGAAGGTATGGATGCATTAATTGGTCCTTTACCCTAGAGAGGATAATCAGAACATCACAGACTATTAGAGCCCAAAAACCTATGCCAATGTGACTGATCCCTGGAATCTCTGTAGGGTTTATCTGCCACCCTCTGGAGCACACATGTCTTACTTTAATTTACTTACTTACTTCCAATTTACATGTCTGTAAATCAGAAACTTTTGATTAGATTATCACCACAGAGATGTGACATACACAATTGTGGGTGTGACTTTTGATTAGACAGATGTGACCCCACCCGTTCCAGGTGGGTCCTGATTAGTTTAGTGGAATCTTTCAAAAGTGGAAACATTTTGGAGAGAGACAGAAAGGACAGAAGCTTCAGAAGTGACAGAGAAAGCAGCTGTAAATGCTTGGAGAACAGTTGCTTCAGAGAATAGACACACAGATGTTTGGAGTTGCTTGAAGCCCAGCAAAATTCACCATGTGATATTAAGCAAGCCAGAATCTGTAGAGAGCCAAGGGAAGCCAAGAGATGAAGGCCAGCTCCAGAGAGGCAAAGTGAGGATCCCCCACAGACACACATGTCTTACCAGGGCATCCAGACTTCTTGCCACTTCCAATCAACATAAAGTCGTCAGAATGGTAGGCCAAAGGACAAAATATTCTTGGTTTCCTACAAAGGGAGAAGAGTGAAATTCTAGCAGTCATAGTAACACAAGCATGCCATCAATGCCAATAAAAACAGCCAACTTGTGTTAGTTACACTGTTTGTTAGTAGGTAGAAAAGTAAGTATAAAAGAAAGCAGTGATCAACAAGAACCAGCAAAGATTCTCTAAGTATAATTTATGCCAAAAGCACAGTAGGGAAGAGCAAAAGAGAAATCAAACCCGGTTTAGCTTGCATCTTGGTGACAAGTATAAAAGGATAGTTGGGAGGAGTGTAAACGGAAGAGATAAAATGAATGTATAAAATATACATTGTTTACAGATTTAATTTATCCATTCAATTCCTATCCATAAATAGATGAAAATTGAGTGTAACATTTTCCCCTTTATAGAGGTAGGAATAGACTGTGAAAATGTTGTCTTGGGCTTTCTTAGGAGTTAAGAAGAAAGCTGAGGTCAAAATGTGGCTCCAATTCCATGTTACGTGAGGCCCTGCTGGCAGGAACTAAGCAGCCAAGGCTGCGCCCTTCAGAATGAGAAGGCAAGAGGAAAATCTGTTTTCCTGAATTGGTAACATCTGTTGCTTTTGCTGTTATGAGAATAATACCTGCTTATTAAAGATCTTCAAAGTGTGGAGTAGAACGTGTTAGTCAGTAAGTCTAACTCGATCCAGTGGTGACTAGTGTTACTGGTTTGATATATAGTCCTTCATTTTTTCTTGTTGGATGAAGGAATGAAAGGATGGAAGAGAAGGGAAGATGGATAAATCTTATGCTCTGCTATTTTCATTCAACAATATATTATCTTTCTTTGTAAAAACACAGAGATCTGTTAATGCTTAGGTTGTACAGAGTTTCTATTTGGGGTGATGGGAAAGTTTTGGTAATGGGTGGTGGTGATGGTAGCACAGTACTGCAAACATAATGACTAGCACCAAGTTATGTATTTGACAGTTGTGAGAGGGGAAATGTTAGGTTGTGTATATTACAAGATTAAAAGTTAAAAGAAAATACATAGGAATGTACAACATAGGACTGTAAAAACAGTGAACCCATTGTAAAGGATGGACAACAGTCAATAGTGCAACTAAAATAATGTTCTTTCATGAATTGTAACAAATGTACCACCCTAATGCAAGGTGTTATAACAGGGCTGCAAATTTTGTCTTTAATGCATGATTTTTCTTTGAACTTACACCTTCTCTAATATTAATTTAAAAAAAAACATAAAGATCTACATCTCTTATTTTAACAATTGCATAATATTCCATTGTGTGACTGTAGTTATTTATGTAACCAAACCACTACTGATGACTTATTTGCTTTTTTAAATATTAGCAGTGCTGTAATTAATACTCTTTCATACAAACTTGGGACCCTTATCTGATTATTCCTTCAGGAGAAATTTCTGGAATTGCCGGGTCAGGGATTATGCAAATTCTAAATATTGAATTATTAATTCTTAATTGTCCTCCAAAGGGTTCTACAAATGTATCTCCCATAAGCAGCATCTCAGAGTACCTGTTTCCCCTGGTAACAGGACATCTCATTGTTTCTGTGGGAATTTGAGCATTTGCCACATATTCAATGGCTATTTGTATCATTTCTTCTGTAAACTGTCTATCTACATCTTTGATCTATTCTTCTCTAATTTTCAATTAGAAAATTAGTCTTTTTCTAATTGATTTGTAAGTGAGGGTCCCATATTAAGGATATCAATCCTTTGAGAATGGAAGGAATTTTTTAGAACAAGCCCAATTTAATGAAGTGTCCTTGGCTAATGGGGAGAAGGGGATAATAACGTGATTTAATCATTTATATCCAGACGTCTTCCTCAGCCCTATGCCGGGCACTGCCTGGAAAACACATAGAAGATACACACAGATGCATCTTCCTTGAGTCCAAGTTGCTGATTGTCTGAAGGAAAAGATAAAAGAAGTAAATAAATAAATGTCACAAAGTGCAAGGGTCACTGAGGGGCCAACCGGGGAGGGGAGGAGAGGCTCCGGCTTTCCTCCATGGATATCTAAAGGCATTTGTCTTTTCCTGACTGATTCGTAAGAGCACAATTACTCTGCTGCAGTGTTATAGGTGTAGCACAGCATTAGAAACAGTATTTTGGACTTTGATGGGAAGCTCTGAATTCAGAAATGTGGTAAGGTGAGGTAGTACAAGTGGTTATGATTTTCATTTAACAACTTCACTTCTTCCATTCCCTATTCTTGCCAGAGATGATGCAACTGTGGAGGCAGAGTCCTGTGAACACCAAGGCTGGGCACCACACAGGGACAAGCGTGGCCCAACCCTAGAGTGGAGGTGGCCACTGCACAAGGACTTTAGGCTAAACCCCAAAGCAACTGACAATCTTTGAGGAGTTTTATGTAGGGAAGTCACCCATCCTTATTGTGCTGTCGAAACCCTCTGAGGCAGCGTGGAAATGATTCAAGGAGAGAAAGACTAGAAGAAAAGGTAGTACTTAAGGGCAACCAAGAGAGGAAGGGACAGGGTGGGAGACCAAGGATCCTAGGACAGATGCCCCCTCTCCACAAGCGATCAGATGCCACAATGGTGAGTCAAATCCAACCTAATGCTTACTCCTCAGCTCACTTAGTGAACCCAGGATCAACACATAAAAATATTGTCACTTTAGCTTGCAAATCCTGGTTTATACCTGCCACAGTGGAGAATTCAACAGTTCTATTCCCTAGCGTTGCAGTCCCAAACCCAGGCAATCCATGTGTCTGCTCATGGCCAGGTGTTTAGGGTGGAAGAAACCCAGTGGTGCCTTTCTCTGTGGATTTGCTCAGTGACTTGAGCAATCCAAACTTGCCTGTTTCCCTGGGTTCTGCTTCCTCTGCATACCTCTCCTTCATCTCAGGCACAGCCACGTGGGGAAAATTATTTCAACATAAGGCAACATATTATGTGGAGGAAACCAACACACTCACACACCCTGCAAATACTCATGCTTTCGCTGAAATGTAGCACGTCCACCAGCTGCCCAGGGCTCCCCGGTTGGGGGTTGGGCAAGTCTGAACTGAATGGGTGCCAGGCCAGGATGACTCGTCCACCAGAAGTGGGTGGGGCTGGGGGCAAGTTCTGACCCTGTGTCTGGGTCTCGCCTAAAGGGAGTCATTTTTGGCAAAGCTTATGGAGGATTTGCTCTCCCTTTAAGATGATCCACTTTTTTCACTAGGCCAGACTGGTGCAGCCACCTTCCCAGAGCCCTCATACTCTGGTCTGAATCACGCTTTGGGAAACTAGTTGTTCACTGTCTTGTGCCACCAGTTGTGTCTCCAATTAGATTACAAACTTCCTGAGCAGATGAGGGGCCCGGGTTTTACCTTCTGGATCCCGTGCAGTGCCCAGCACCAGTTGCATGCCTGGGAGGCCCTCAGTGAATATCTGCTGAAGAGAAGACAGGCAGAGGGTACAGAGCAGCGGGGCCCCAGAGCTCCTCCTCGAAAAGCGTTCAGTCTTTTACAACCTTTGCAAACAGGGAAACTGAAACCCACAGTTTCCGCACATGTCCGTTCCCACAGCGCGTGGTGGCAGCGTGGGATTGTTGCTCAAAGAAATGAGGAGAAGCAGAAGGAGATGGGTCAAGAGCATGGGCTCTGCCAGAGCTCCTTCACGTACTTCCGGAGGGAACTTGAGCAAGTTACCAAGCTTCCGTTTCCTCCCCAATTAAATAGGGATCATGAGTGAACCAGAGCTCACGGTGGGTGTGAAGACCAGATGAGCTGATAATCCCGGGAGAGCACATGACAGAATGCCTGGGGCACAGTAAGTACCCAGCGAACACTAGTAAAATACGTATATACATACTTTTTAAATTTTTTCAAAATGTATATATACGTATATTCCCAAAAGAAAAACGTAATTTCAATGACGTATTTGGTGCTTCCAGGTATGTAGTACAAGCTTGTTAAATAACTTGGCATTTTCAATTTAACTCTACTCATGCAGTTGGAGCTGGACTTTGGATTCCCTAAGCAGGCGACACATCTTTTCCTAGGCAGAGGCCCCCAGGGCCCTGAACACGTTAACGGCCGCATGGAAACTGCAGCATTGATTTCGGGTTCAGCGGCCTACATCCAGGCCCAGCAGCAGGAGTGGAAATACCCTCACAAGGGTATGCAACCAAAGGACAGAACAGAGAAGTGGTCTCCACGGAACTGCGAAGAAAGCAGAGTGGGGTTCATAAGAAATAAAACTTCTCCCCTATCCGCAAACCCTCACTTTAATTGAAATGCAGACAATGTCGTCTCAGCTTCCTGTAGATGCTTATTAAATGCTGTGAAAATCACATTCATTGGGGCTGTGTCTGGCTCCAACCCTTACTAGCCCTGTGAGCTTGGACATTATTTCAGTTTTCTGAGTTCAGTTTCCTCATCCATCCTCCATCTGCAAAATGGGGATGATAACAGTAACATCCTTATGGATTTGTAAAAATGAAGAGAGACAATTCGTGGAAAAAGTTTAGAACAGTCCTCAGTGTACAACAAACATTCTATAAGTGTTAACTGTTTAATATTTTTTGCCATAATTTTAAGGAAGCCGCGGAGTTCTTATTTCAGGACCAAAAACCTGATACATTGTTTTATCTTGACTCAATTTAATCTCAACTCAGTTAAAAACAAAGAGAATGTAATGATTCATTTATTCATAGAAGAAGGACTGGAAGGAAATATGCCTAAATTTAAGCAGTGGGTGTGATAGGATAGGATAGCAAATAGATTTTGCTCTTTCTTGTAATAGTCAAGATTTTCCATCGACTATCTTTATACTTGAAACTGATCCATTCAGACATGAAAGACACTGTGAGCTATTAGTGAGAAATATCTCCAACCCATCGCCCATCGCTTTCAATCTTCAGGCTTTTGTTTGTTTGTTTGTTTGTTTGTTTGTTTGTTTGTTTTGGTCATGTGATTCCATAATATAGAGTTCCAAAAGTGACAAACTAGACCACATTTCTAAAGCATGTATATGTCATATATAAATACACAATATGCAATAAGACGTATTATAAAGAACAACGATAGTATCTAAGGCACTGAACACTTTACACTTATTAACTCATGTTTAATCTTGTCAACAAAACCTATAGGTTTGCATTCTATCCTAATTGTTATAGTACAGATGAAGAAATCAGGCACGGAGAGCTTAAGCATTTTACCCAAAGATACACAGCTAGTGATTAGAGGAACCAAGGTCGAACGAGCGCCCCCTGGCTCCAGACTCCGAGCTCTTCACTGCTGCACCACACCACCTCTTTAAAAAACACCAAACAATTGTTCCAAAAGTCAGAATAGTAGTAGTTCCCATCACGGAGGAGGCAGGGATTGCAATCAAAAGGGATGCACAGGAGATTCTGGGGTGCCGGGGCTGGTCCTCCCGGTGACCCATGTGGTAGTCACCTAGGAGCTCACTTTATAATTATTTGTTGACCTACATATGGTTTCCATGCAACTATATTATTGAGGGTGGCAGGGAGGGAGGGAAGCACTGAGTCAACCCTGGTTGTGGTTTGTATTTTATTTGGGTGGCAAGTGAGCGGCGACACTGCAGGGTGTGACTTCTGGGGTCTGCCTCTGTTCTGGTCCATAAAGCAGCGAGGCCCCTCTGTGTTCAGGGCACTGGGGCACCCCAAGGATTCCTGAGGGGAAACAGTTCCTGGACCCTGAAGGAGCCAGATGGCACAAGGCACTCACATCATTGAAACCCTTGCCATTAGGGGCTCTCCAATGCCTGTGGCCTGGACCTGAGGGTGGGGTGGGGGCCTCTCCCAAACTTCCTGTTATGGAGCTGAGTGGCCCCTGGGAATTCTTCCAGAAAAATCTTCCAGAGAGACCAAAGCAAGGTGCATCCCAGTGAAGCAAGGACCAGGGCCGTTCTGGGGTCAGATGGAAGGGACAGGGCCTCCTGCCCCTCACCCTCTCTTCTTGTCTGATCCATGACCTCTCCATGCCTCAACCTCCTTGAGACTCCTGGACTCTCATGTCCAAACTCTCTGAGATTCCCATGGGTACAGCACGCCTCAGACCTCTGCCTCTGTCAGAGCTCCTGCTTGCTGTTTGCTGGGTGGCAACAAAGAGCTATTGTCCACAGCTGCCCAGATTGAGGCTCCAGCACTTTCTTGAGGATTTTCAAGGAGTGCAGCATGTGATTCCAGAGTCCCAACCCTAATCCGGTCTGAAGTAGGTGAGGTAGCTATTAGGCTCCTTTCATGGACTCCTGCTCCTTGCAGGGGCTCTCAAAGTGTCGTTTCTCCTGGGAGGAAGGGCTCCTGGCTTTGGGAGAGCATAAGTGCCCTTCTTTAAGATTATGATGGTGGAGGTGTGACTTATATGCCGATGATGACACCAGAATCCCCCTCCACCTCTCTAATTTTTACTCAGCCTTAAAGTCCAACTTGCTCCCCAGCTTCATTTTATGGGTTCTGCTTCAGTTTGCTAAAATGCAGCATGCCAGAAATGGGTTGGCTTTTACAATGGGGATTTATTATCTTACAAGCTTATAGTTCTTAGGCCATGAAAACGTCTGGAGCAAGGCATCGACAGTTAATGCATTCCCCCCAGGACCAGCTCCCAGCGACCCTCGGCTCCTCCGTCACGGGACCAGGCACATGGCAACATCTGCTGGTCTCTCCCTTCTCTCCTGGGTTTTGTTGCTTTCAGTTTCTGGCTTTAGTGGCTTCCTCTCTCAGCTTCTCTGGGGCCTTTTTCTGTGTCTTCTCTGTCTTTTGTCCTCTATAAAAAACTTCAATAGGAAATTAAGACCCACCTGGGGTATGCATCTACTGGACCCAATCAAAAGGTCCCACCCACAGTAGGTCTGTAACTACAGGAATGGATTAGCTGATCTTTTCTGAACATGATCTTTTCTATGGCACATACAGCTTCAAACCATCACAGGTTCCATCTGCTTGTGAACTTAGCACTAGCAGTGTAGCCTGCTTTGGGGCTTAACTCCCCTCCCTTCCCATTGTACTTACTCCCCCTAGACCAGCTCAGCCTCTTGCCAGCTGCTCACTTCCATATCAACATCTCACACCAGCCCTCTCTCCTAACTGCAAACACTGATATTTACTGAGTATTCACAATAAGCTGGCAAAGGTCTTATACACAGTATCTCATTTAACCCCTATTAAACACAGCTCCCGGCACACGGCAAGGGTTCCATAAACATTTCTTGAATGAATGAGTGAATCCTCACACTAACAATCTTTTATGGAAGGTACTACTAATTGCTCCATTCCATAGATAAGAAAATTAATTCTCAGAGATGTTAAGTAACTGCCCCAGATTACTATGACAAGTGGCAAAGTTGGGATTCTGAAGGCATGTCTGGTTCTAGAACTTATGTACTCACCCTGATGATATGCTACAATGCATTCATTCATTCAATACCCACAGTGCCCTGGGAACTATTCCAGCACAGGGGATACAGCAGAGAATAAAACAGACAAAATCCCTGCCCTCATGGAGCTTATGTTCTAGTGAGGGAGACAGACAATAAACCTGATAAATAACACATAAAATACAATGAATAATGATTAAGAGCCATGAAGAAACAAAGCATCAAAGGAATAGGAAGAGTGGGGAGCATAATTTCAAGTGGGGTGAGCCGGGAAGACTTGGTGGAGAAGGGGATAGTTGGGCAAAGATCCGAAGGCGGCGAGGAAGATGGCTCCTCAGGAATCTGAGAGGGCTTTTGAGCTAGAAGGAGCACCAGGTACAAAGGCTCTGAGGCAGGAAACTTTCTGGGAGTTCTGGGAATAAGGAGACTAGTGCACTGTCCTGAGCAGAGGCACTGAGGGCAAAAGTAGTGGGAGGTCACAGGGGAAGGGCCAATCTCCCAGGGCTTAGGTCATTATACAGATTTGCATGAACCCTGCATGTGATGGAAACCATTGGAAGAGTAGCATTTCCAAAGCAGTTTTTAAGGTGACTCCGGTGTCTGCATTGAGACTTGAGAAAAACAGGGCAAATGCATCGGCAGGGAGACTAGTTAAGAGGCAAAGGCCATGGTCCAAATAAGCACTCATGGTGGCAGGGATTAGAGTGGCAGCAGTGAAAGTGGTGGGAAGTGATTGACTTTGGATTTGTATAAGACAGAGCCCATGGGTTTGGTGAAGTCCTGAATTCCCTTTGCCTGTGGGACACCTGCAAGTTCCCTTGGCAATTCACAGCCACCATGTCTAATATGAAGTCATTACCGTCCCCAAGAAATCATCATCCCTTTGGTGCTTTTATCTCTGTTAACACTGCTTCCTTCTAGACGGCTGCTCAAGAACCGTAGGCACCATCTCTGGCAACGCCCTCTCCACCGCCAGCATCCAGTTGGCCACCCCGTCCCATTGTTCTGCTCTCCTTCTTCCTCACTTCCATCGCCTCAATTCAGCCCCACATCCCTCCGGCACCGACGCCCACAGCAGTTTCCCTTCTCCAGCCTGACTTTGGCTCTCTCTGCACAGCACCTGACTGTATGGCAAACAGCACCCATCTGTGTAAAACTTTCGAAGACTCTCTGTTCCCTATTGAATAAAGTCCAAATTCTCTGCCCCAGAGCTGTTCAATAGAAATAGAAGGTAAGCCACATACATACTTTTAAGTTTTCAAGTGGCGACATTTTAAAAATAAGCAAAAAGAAACAGGTGAAAATAATTGTAATGAGATGTGATTAAAAATAAATAAACATAAAAAATAAAAAGAGAAAAAAATATTAAAAAGCAAAGAAAAAAAGATGTGATTAACAAAAGATTACAATTGTAACATGCACTCAATATTTTTGTGTACTAAGTCTTGAAATCTGGTGTGTGTTTTATACTTAGCCCATCTCAACTCACACCAGCCACAATCCCAGTATTCAGTAACGAGGCACAGCTGCCATATTGGACAGCACTACTCTAGCTATCAGCCAAAGTCTTCTTCCACGGTCTTTTCTACCTCCTCTCCAGCCTCATCCCTACCCCCACTCCACCATCCACCACTACTTGTTCCTTTTGTCCCGGGCAAGTCCTGTCACCTTGTAGTAACTCACACACATCACCTTGGTTTTTTTGGGGGGAAGGGGGGATTGGGGGGCGCACGGTCCGGGAATCAAATCCAGGTCTCCCGCATGGAAGGTGGGCATTCTAACCACTGAACCACCGTGTACCCTGTTCTAGTTTGCTAGCTGCCGGAATGCAATATGCCAGAAACGGAATGGCTTTTAAAAAGGGGAATTTAATGAGTTGCTAGTTTACAGTTCTAAGTCCAAGAAAATGTCCCAATCAAAACAAGTCTATAGAAATGTCCAATTTAAGGCATCCAGGGAAAGATACCTTGGTTCAAGAAGGCCGATGAAGTTCAGGGTTTCTCTTTCAAGTGAGAAGGCACATGGAGAACACAGTCAGGGCTTCTCTCTCGGCTGGAAGGGCACATGGTGAACACAGCATCATCCGTTAACTTTCTCTCCTGGCTTCCTGTTTCATGAAGCTCCCCAGGAGGTGTTTTCCTTCTTCATCTCCAAAGGTCGCTGGCTGGTGGACTCGCTGCTTCGCAGTGCTGCACATTCTCTGCTCTCTCCAAATCACTCATTCTCCAAAATATTTCCTCTTTTATAGGACTCCAATAAACAAATCAAGACCCACCCAAATGGGTGGAGATATGTCGTCCCCTAATCCAGTTTAACAACCATTCCTGACTAAATCACATCATCCAGGGAGTTTCAAGCATACAGTATTGAATAGAGATTATTCTACCTAAATGAAATGATATTTTGATTAAAACATGGCTTTTCTAGGGGGCATACTTCCTTTCAAACCAGCCCACACCCCATCACCTTGTTTTGTGTCTCCCTTTCCTGCACCTAAGTTCCGTGGCACGCTGGAGCTGTTTCTTCCCAATTCTCCTTTCAGTGGTGTCATGTTCATGGCTTGAAATCAGCCATGTTGGAAGTATTGACACCTTAGAAATTTGCACACACTATATATCAGGGAGTTTTTTTTTTTTAGAGAGAGGGGTAGAGAATTGTTAAACATTTACCAGCAAATCACTGCACATAATGCTCCCTTCTCTGTCTGAAATGCTCTTCCCCCTCCCATCTAGTTTACCTGATAAACTTAGTCAACCGGTTATCTGTGTTTGTTTGCACCCCTCTTAGATTTCAAGTTGGAAGAACAGAGCCCAGTTTTCTTTCCCAATTCTTGGTCCCTTCCTCCTCCTTGTTTTCTTTATTTCCCTGAATACCTTCTCATGATTATCATCGTATGAGGAGGCATAAAGCATAGAAGTTACCATTTAAGTTTAAAAACCAAACCAATCCAAGCACAAATCCTGCCTCCTCTACTGGTGATGTTGCCTCAGCCAAGATACATAGCTGTAGTGAACATTGATTTCCCTACCTGAAAATGAGTTTAAAAACACATTCACCACAAGGCTGTTATAATGATGAAATCACACATAAATAGCTTAGTCCAGTACCTGGCATGTGCCAGACATTCAAAAATGTCTAGATATTATTATTAAGTGCTCAAATATTTATCAGTCACACAAAGTAATTGCAGAAAACTCTTTCATTTAAATAAATGTTGAATACAATTTCTGAAATTCCTCAAGTCTAATTCAGAGAGTCTATGAGTCAGAATTCCAGCTGGAGCCGATGGCACATCCACTCAAAAGAATGACTAAAGAGAGTTTATTAAAGGACTATTTACAAATGTCTGGAAGGGATAAGGGAACCCCAGGGCTAGCAACAGCTTGTTAGCAACTCTAGGCCTGAAGGTACAAGAAAAGGGAGCATTTACCTGAGACCAGTGAGAACTGTAGCTGTAGGAAAGGTTACCCAACAGAAGCTGCAGCTTTTGGTAGAGTAATCCAACAGCTGCCAAACCAGTGGGGAAAAGGTTTGGATAGAAACCCTAGCCTCACTTAGCTTCAGCCCCTGATTACTTCTGCCAGTGCTTCTTAGTGGCCAAACTCAGCTGCAAGTTCAAGGGCAAAGAACCCCAGCATAGGTCCTAGAGTGGGTATTGAGCTGGATAGAGAAAGTAGAGGATGGACCTGAGGCTGTTATGGGTTGAATTGTGTGTCCCCCAAAAGATATGTTGAAGTCTTAACCCTCTGGTATCTGTGACTGACCTTATTTGGAAATAAGGCCTTTATGAATGTCATCAGGTTAAGATGAGGTCATACTGAATTAGGATGGGCACTAATATGACTGGTGCACTTATAAGAAGATGAGGAGAGCCATCACCACTAACACACGGGGGAAGAACCCAGGTAACGATAGGGGCAGAGATTGCAGTTTTATAGCCAAGCAAACACCAAGCATTGCCAGCAAAATGTCAGAAGTTAGGAAGAGGCAAGGAAGTGTTCTCCCCTACAAGTTTCAGAGGGAGTATGGCCCTGCCAACACCTTGATTCGGGATTTCTAGCCTCCAGAACTTTGAGAGAATAGATTTCTGTTGTTTGTAGGCCACCCAGTTTTTGGTAATTTGTCACAGCAGCCCAAAGAATTAAATTCACAGGCCCAATGGGGAATTATGAGAATACAGAGTCTTCAAGTACAATTGAAGCCTGCAGGTATCCAGTCTTGCATACGCACAGGATTAATAAACATTGAGACAAAGGTCTAGTATCCAGAATATATAAAGAAACTGTTCAACTCAACAACAAAAAGGCAGACAATCCAATTACAAAATGGGCAAAAGACCTGAACAGACACTTCTCAGAAGAGGAAATACAAATGGCCAAGAGGCACATGAAAAGATGCTCAACTTCCCTGACTATTAGGGAAATGCAAATCAAAACCACAATGAGATATCATCTCACACCCACCAGAATGGCCATTATCAATAAAACAGAAAATGACAAGTGCTGGAGAGGATGTGGAGAAAGAGGCACACTTATCCACTGCTGGTGGGAATGTAAAATTGTACACCTGTGTGGAAGACAGTTTGGTGGTTCCTCAGGAAGCTAAGTATAGAACTGCCATATGATCCGGCAATACCATTGTTAGGTATCTACTCAGAGGACATGAGGGCAAGGACGCAAACAGGCATTTGTACACCAATGTTTACAGCAGCATTATTTACAATTGCAAAGAGATGGAAATAGCTCAAATGTCCATCAACAGACGAGTGGCTAAACAAGCTTTGGTATATACATACGATGGAATATTACACAGCTCTAAGACAAAATAAAGTCATAAAGCATATAACAACATGGATGGACCTTGAGGACATTATGCTGAGTGAGATTAGCCAGAAACAAAAGGACAAATGTCCTCATTTGTCCTAATGATATGAACTAACATTAATGAATGAACTTGGAGAATTTCAGTTAAGAACAAAGGTCATCAGAAGATAGAAATAGGGTAGATATTGGGTAATTGGAACTGAAGGGACACAGATTGTGCAACGGAACTGATTGTAAAAATTCAGAAGTGGATAGTACAATACTACCTAACTGTAATACAATAATGTTAGAACACTGAACAAAGCTGAATGTGAGAATGATAGAGGGAAGAGGCCTGGGGACACAAATGAAATCAGAAGGAAAGATATATGATAAAGACTAGATGGTAAAATCTCAGAATGCCTAGACTGTATAATGATAGTGACTAACGTACAAATTTAAAAATGTCTTTGCAGAAGAAGAACAAAGGGATGTCAATTCTGCAGGGTGTTGAAAATAGATGGTAATTCATATTTTAAAACTTTAACTTATGCGTGAGAATAAAGCAAAAAATGTTTATTTGGTATAAAATTTATATTTTGACTAGTGCATTTCCTCATATAACTTATGTGGCCAGCTTAATTGAACACCATAGTACATGGAACCTTGAGTAGGGCATGAGATTTTGTAGGTTTGTCCAGAGTGATGCCCCAATAAGTTTCAGAGTGATTTGAACAGTGAATAAAAAGTATTTGCAAAGTCCCCTTGGGAGAATGGTGAGAAAGGGAGAAAACTCAACTTCCCCAAGTGGAGAATTCTTGATATTCTCACAAGCAGTGGGGACAACCCAAGCAATAGGCTGAGCCCCCAAGCTGGGGGGTTGTTCATATGAAACTTAACCCCGCAAAGGATAGGCTAAGCCTACTTAAAATCAGGCCTAAGTCACCCCCAAGAGAACCTCTTTCATTGCTCAGATGTGGCCTCTCTCTCTCAGTCAACATGTCAAGGAAACTCACTGCCCTCCCCCTCTCTACGTGGAACATGACTCCCAGGGGTGCAGACCTTCCTGGCAACATGGGACAGAAATCCTAGAATGAGCTGGGACTCAGCACCAAGGGATTGGGGAAAGCTTCTAGACCAAAAGAGGGAAGAGAGAAATGAGACAAAATAAAGTGTCAATAGCTGAGAGATTCCAAACAGAGTCGAGAGGTTATCCTGGAGGTTATTCTTACACATAATATAGATATCACCTTTTTAGATAAAGTGTAATGGAGAGGCTGGAGGGGACATCCTGAAAATGTAGAGCTGTGTTCCTGTAGCCATGTTTCTTGAAGATGATTTTATAATGATATAGCTTTCACAATGTGACTGTATGAATGTGAGAACATTGTGTCTGATGCTTCTTTTATCTAAGGTATAGACAGATGAGTAAAACATATGGATTAAAAATAAATAAATAATAGGAGAAACAAATGTTAAAATAAATTTAGTAGATTGAAATGCCAGTGATCAATGGAAGGGGAGGGTAAGGGGTATGGTATGTATGAATTTTTTCTGTTTTCTTTTTGTTTCTTTTTCTGAATTGATGCAAATGTCTAAGAAATTATCATGATGATAAATATACAACTATGTGATGATACTGTGAATTACTGATTATATATGTAAAATGGAATGATCATATGGTAAGAATGTTTGCATGTTGGAATTATGTTTAATAAATATAATAAATTTAAAAATTAAATTAAAAAATAATAAATATTGATACTGGGTGATATTTCTTTGGTTTTAGCCTTGAAGGACAGACTCAGATAATAAACACGAATATGGGCTACAAATTTGTTCCCTCAAATATGAAAAAGCAGATTTCATTTTATAACCTCCACTCTTTTGGCATTTTTAAAGTTAGGAAGTTCTTCCCTGTATCTAACCTACATGATTCCCACTACCACGGAAATGTATTTTATCTTAAACAGTTCTCTATAAAGCAGGAAACAAGCTGATATATTCCCAACCTTAGTTAAATCATTATTATGTTTTTTTTACCCTTATAATTGGCAATCACAGTTCTTTTAATTTGTCTTCGTAGGGCCCCCTTTCCAACCTTCCAATCAGTCTCTACAAACAGCTTGTCGAACATCCTATTAATGCCAGCTGAGTTGTTTAAAATGCTGGTTTGATTATCTTCGCTGCAGATGTAGGCCTGAAAAAAGATTTATGGTTTTCTTGAGAAGGCCTGGAAGGGGGCTGTAACATTTTCTGGCTTTATTCTTGAACCTCTCGAGCTTTTCCACAAATCTTTTATTATGGAGAGGCTGTTTACATCCAGGTGATCAAGTCAAGGTTCTTCTCTGTCCTAAAATGTGGAGTCCTCAGTCTTCCCTTAGCCCTGCTATCAGTGTCTAAGAGTACTGGCTGAAGCCCATTCCACAGGAAAGTGGGGTGGGAGAAAGGAGGGCAGGCAGTGGGGAATCCACTTTCATCCAATGTTTTGTTTCCTCTAGGAGAATGTAAGCTCCACGAGGACAGGAACCACACCTCCCCGTGTCCCCAGAAGCCAGTGCCTGGCACATAGTAGGGCCTTGACGTTTTTGTAGAATGAATAAAAGAACTATGTGCTAAACACTTTCACTTGGAAGATATTAGAGATCCTGTTTTTCAGATGGGAAACCAGAGAGCCCAATATTATTTAAGATGTCAGCAGCAGGTAAGTCTTCAAACCCACGTCTTCTGGCTGTTGCTTTCCATCCAAGATGATTCCTCCCTTTATTAAGCCACCTTGCTTTATCTTTGCAGTTTCCTTGCTCAAGTTCAACTTCTCAGTAATAAACATAGACCAGGTCTGCCGTGATCAAAAGTCATTCTCCCCACAGTGAGTTAACCCATCTTAAAGTGATGACTCTTTAACACTGACATCACCCCAGGGATTTTTTCCTTCTGATCTTAAGATCTGAAGCCACTTTGGGGGCTGGAATATGAGTTACTCAAGAAGCTTCTGCTTGAGTAAATTATTGTTGGGATATCAGAAATCTTGCCCTCTAAGATCAGGAACAAGAGAAGGATACCCACTTTTACCAGTTATTCTAATTGCCAGAGCAATTAGACAAAAAAAGGAAAGACATAAAAGGCATCCACAGTGTAAAGGAAGAAGTTAAACTTTTCCTATTTGCATATACGATCCTATATGCAGAAAATCCTGAAAAATCTGTAACAAAGTTCTTAGAGCTAACAAAGGAATTCAGCAACGTGGCGGGGTGCAAGATCAACACCTCAAAATCAGTAGTGTTTTATATTAGTATTCAGACTAGTAATGAACAAAAAAAAGAAAAAATCAAAGAAAAGAGTGCATTTACAATAGCAATTAAAAGAATCAAATATCTAGGAAGAAATTTAACTAATCATGTAAAGGACTTATACACAGAAAACTATAAAACATTGCTGAAAGAAATAAAAAATAACCTAAATAAATGGAAGGATATTCCATGATATTCTGTGTTCATGGACTGAAAATCTAAGTATTGTTAAGATGTCAATTCTACCCGAAATTATTTACACATTCAACACAATCTCTGTTAAAATACAAACAACCTTCTTTGCAGAAATGGAAAAGCTCATCATCAAATTTATATGGAAGAGTAAGGGCCCTGAATAGCCAAAGCCATTTTGAAAAAGAACACTTCCTGATATTAAAATTTATTACAAAGCCACAGTAAACAAAAAGCATGGTAATGACACAAGGACAGATCTGGAGGCTAATGGAACTGAGCTGAGAGTTCATATATCAATTCTCACATTTACAGCCAACTGATTGTTTGACAAGGGGGCAAATCCACTTAATTGGGAAAAAATAGTCTCTAACAAATGGTGCTGGGGAAACTAGATTTCCATTGCAAAAAATGAAGGGAAACACCTACCTTACACCCCTTACAAAAATTTATTGAAAATGGATCAGAGACCTAAACATAAGAGCCAGAACTATCAAACTCCAGGAAGAAAATGTAGGGATGCATCTTTAGGACCTTGTGTTAGACAATGGTTTCTTAGACTGTACAACTAAAGCACAAGAAACAAAAGGAAAGATAGATAAATAGGATCTCATCAAAATTAAAAACTTTTTTGCCCCAAAGGATTTTATCATGAAAGTAAAATGACAATCTACACACTGGGAGAAAACATTTGGAAACCACATATCTGATAAGGGTTTAATATACAGAATACATAAAGAAATCCTTCAACTCAACAGCAAACAGACAACCAAATTTAAAAATGGGCAAAAAAAATTTAATATACATCTCTCCAAAGAAGATATACAAATGACCAAAAAGCATGTGAAAAGATGCTCATCATCATTAGCCGTTAGGGAAATGCAAATCAAAACCATGACATAATACCATTTCACAGCCACTAGAAAGGTTACCATAAAACAGAAAATAGCAAGTCCTGAGGAGGATGCAGAGAAATAGGAACACTCATTCATTGTTGGTAGCAATGTTAAATGGTGCAGCTGGAATGGAAGGCAACATGGCATTGTGCTGGTTTGAAGCTGTTATGTACCCCGGAAAAGGCCGTGTTCTTTTAATCCATTCCCATGGACAGAGACTTGTTGTGGGTGGGACCTTTTGATTAGGTTATTTCAATTGAGATATGTTCTACCCCACTCAAGGTGGGTCTTAATTTTACTGGAGTCCTTTATGAGAGAGTAAGAGACAGAAAGAGCTGAGAGAATTCAGAGAGAAAAGCCCCAGAGATTCAAAGAGAAGACCCACAGAAGCTCAGAGAGGAGACCCTGGAACCAGGAGCTAAAGGCTACAAAATGCAGGAGCGAAGTAACAGCAGATGCTGGCCATACGCCTTGTTTTCTGACAGAGGAACCCCAAATACCAGCAACCTTTTTTCACAGAAGGTATCATCCTATTGATGCCTTAATTTGAACATTTTCACAGTCTTAGAACTGTAAATTTGTAAACTAATAAATCACCATTTTAAATGCCAACCCATTTCTGATATATTGCATTCTGGCAGCTTTAGCAAATCAAAACAGGCAGTTCCTCAGAAAGTTAAATATAGTATTGCCATATGACTTGGCAATTCCATTTCTAGGTATACTCCCAAAAGAATTGAAATCGCAGATTGGGACAGATATTTTCACATAGCAGTGATGTTCATAGCAGTATTATTCACAAGTTCCGAAAGGTGCAGGCAAGCCAAGGGTCCATCAATTAATGAATGGATAAATGAAATGTGCTATATATGCACACAATGGAGTATTATTCGGCCATAAAAGGAATGAAGACATCAAAAGGACACAAAAAGACAAATATTCTATGATCTCACTGACATGAAATAATTACCATAAACAAACTTATAAAGGCAAAACCTAGAATATAGTTTACCAGGTGACAGGGTAGAGGTAGGAAATAAGGAGTTAAGGCTTAAAAGGTACGGAGTTTCTTTTGATCAGAAAGTTTTGGTAAATGTGGTGATGATGGTAACATAACATTGTGAACTTATTTAACAGCCCTAGATTGTATATTTGAAATTTTAGATACTAAATATGTTACTAGAATAACTTTTTATTCTAGTTTTTAAATTTTATTCCTGGTTTGTCTGATCCTTGCCAGTATTTGAAGTTGTCACTATTTTTTATTTTAGCCAGTCTGATCAGTGTGAGTGCTATCTAATTATGTGCTAATTTGCAATTTCTAATGGCTAATGATGTATCATTCAGCCACTGAAAGAAATATGGATTGTTTACAATTTTTGGCTATTACAAAATAAAGCTGCTGTAATTCATGTTTTAAAAAAATCCCATGGAACTGTACAACACAGTGAACCCTAAGTTAAACCATGGACTATATAGTTAGTACAATTATAAAAAATATGTTTTCATCAATTATAACAGATGTACCACAGTAATGCAAGGTGTTAATAATAGAGTGGTATATGGGAACCCTATATTTTATGCATGATTTTTCTGTAAACTGACAACTTCTTTAATTAAAAACGTAAATAAAAACTAAAATAATCCCTGGATGTTCCAGAGCCATCACCTCCCAGTATTGGTCCCCATGGCCATAGTTTGGCAGCTCCCAGGGTAGTCCCTGGTCTGAGTGGAAGCCCGTCCAATCAGAGGCTGCCTCCACGGGACCTATATCAAGGTGCTAAACTAGTTCCAGAGTGTCCCATTTCTCCCTCCAACCCACCCCCGGGAATTCCTGAACACTCCTGAGAGACCAAAGGAACGGTGAGGACAATGCCTTGTTTTGGTGGCCCTTCTTTACCCCCACCCCCGAGATCCAGTCCTTCATTGTCCTGGCTGCCTCCCCATATGCTCCTAGAACCGACCAGCTCTAGGAACTCTGAAGCCTCTACTTGCCATGACTCCATTCTCTCTCACAGAGCCAGCAAAACCTTGGATGGAAGGCATGCTTGTGTCTTTTTGCAGGACCTTCTCATCCATGTATAGGTATAAAATCTACAAAGTCTGAATTCCTGCGCGTCAGCCTTGGGACAATGCACATTTAAGAAGCATGAGGCAAAGCCCAATATATAATTTAAAAGGAATTCCATTCTTTACTCATCCTTTATGCAAATCATTCGAGAGGACTGATGGAGCTGGGAGCTCTTAAACACTGATGAAATACTAAATCTCCCTTTCCTTTTCAGTTCTCTTTGCTGATAGTTGCTGGGATGAAACTGTCCTCATACCCCTGAAGAAAATTCTCCCTCTACCTCTTCTTCCTTGGGATTTTATTATATTGCTTGATTTAGATGTTCTCCCAGCAGGAAGGAATTCTTCTTTAGAAGTAGGAACAAGCTAGGGATTCTGCAATTGAAGGATTATCTTTAGAGTGCTAGGAGAGAGAGAGAAATAGTGACTACTCATGCAGAAATAAGTCATGTCCCATCACTTAGATATTTTTTAGAATAAGCACAGCCTTGTTATTTTATTAGTCAGCTAGCCACTAGAAACACATTTTTGGTTCATCTTCATGATATTTAACACACCACATCAACAACTCCTATCCCAGCATGGTGGCTGAGTCTACTAGCTGGTTTAAAAAAAAAATCCAGCACGTCCTTATGAGACCAGCTCAGAAGTAGGGCTGTAACAAGTTCATATTGCTCAGCTTCACCTGATAGAGTCAAAGGAAGGCTCGACCTGGTGTGCAAGAGCCCACTGACTCATTCATTCATTCATTCATTCATTCATTCAACCAACCAACCAAGATTTCCTTCACGTTATTTGTCCAGTGTTTTGCTAGAAGCAAAGAGATGAAGATGAATAAGCCTCACCCCCTCCTTCAAGAAGCTCACCTCCAGTGGGGGAGACAATCATAGGATCACATCAGCCTTGATACTATTTGGAAGCATTACAGCAGACACAGAACTGGGAGACTATTTGGGTGACTGGGATGGAACAACCCTGTCATGGGACAGGGATCGGTTGTTTATAAAGACCTCCCTGAGGAGGTGACATTTGAATTGCACTGAAACAGAAAAGTAGAAGTGTACCAGGCGAAGAATGGAGTACAGGCATTTCAAGTAGAAGAAATAGAATGAGTGATGCCATAACTGCCTGAAAGGGGATGCTATATGTGGGAAATAATGAAAAGTCCAGAAGAGCTAGAAGGCATGTGGCAAAAGGGACACTGGGAAGCAGCTGGGGGCATCATTTGCTAAATATCACATAAAGCAAGACATTTTGGAAATACTTTCTCTGCCCATCCAGAACTACCCCACCAGCGAAACCTATTAAAAGTTTGGTAGATAGCTTTTCTTTTCTCTAAATTTATACATGCATATTTATGTGTACATCTGTAAATCCCATTTTAAAATGAAAAACTAAATTATCCTATACCTGCTGTTCTGCAAATTGTTTTTATTTTCTTTCCATTTTCCGTAAGTAACATATCAGAGATATCACAGGTCAATTTATGCAGAACTGTCTTGTTTGTAACAGGCCATGAGGAAAAGTAAAGGACACTGTGTTTGGGAGTGCTGAGTTTTATGTGGAGACTGGCTGAGAGAGAAGGGAAACTGCAGGAGAGAGGTCATTTGAAGAGGAAGGGGAAATGATGAGATGCCATCAGAAAGGCCATGAGGATAAATTGAGAGACATTTCTGAGCGACAGGATGGACGGACTGTGAGAATGACTTTTTTGCACGTAATAGAAGCCACTCAAACCGCTTTAAGAAGAAAGGTGATTTTACTGGGCAGATTCACGTGCGGGAAACACACCCAGGCCCGAGGAGGGCCAGGAGCCCCTAAGTAGAGGAATGAGGAATCAAGATCACTTGTGATTCCACAAACAGATCAGTTCCAACCTGGACCAATTAAATTCAGAATCTGGGAAGAAGGCCTGGTCACCGTTCTTGTTTGTTTGTATTCAAAATTCCCTGGGCAATTTCAACGGGGAGACGGGATGAAGAACTTCTAGTCCAGCATGTTTAGTCTCTCTGAGGCTCCATTTCCAAATTCCTGGGAGAGAGGATCTCAGCTGGGGTCGGGCGTTGATGCTAGTCCAGTCAACCAATCAACTGTGGCCAAGGTAGCGGTGGGGCAGGGGCGGGGGCCGGGAGCACAGAGCAACCTCCTGGGAAGGAAGTGGAGGGGAAGGAGGAGTGGCTGTGGCAACATCCTCATTTTGTGGCTCCACAGGGTACTGGCATATCAGGTTCTGTGTTTACCTCTGTTTCCAAAGCCCCAGCCTGAGTGGAAGGAAGATTGAGTACTTTGTGTCACTGGCACTAGTCCTCTTACCCCCATTTGAAGGGACAATGGAGCGATTTATCCCCTCAGCCTCAGTCATCAGGCCGGCCCCTGCCTGGGCTCCTTCCCAGGGGAGCCAGCACTGCCTGAATGTGCCCAGTCTCAGGGCCATTTAAGCAAGTCGGGACGGAAAAAAGCACATCTCCTGGGAAGTGGAAGCCAAGAGCTGTGAAATATTTCATTGGAGGCGGCTTCTTGTCATCAGAATGAATAACTGTGAGTGAATTGTGGCTTCATATTTCCATCCACATTTGGGAGAGGAAGTGAGGAGGGAAAGGGGTAACTAGAGGACTTTGAATCCTGGGGTGGCAGGCCTCATGCTGTGTCTCCTCTGTATTTACCTCCTGTTGTTAGGCAGCTCCTCCTACTCACCTAAGACTTTCTCCCTAAATGGAGAACTCCTCGCACGCAGCTGCATGGAGAGGAAAGGGAACTTGGGTTACACTGGAGGGACTTAGCCCAACCACAGAGATTTCTGTTTCCTGCTCCTCCAACACAAAGTCAGATTACTGCAGGGGCGTGTAACCCAATATAGTTATTGGCCTCCAGAGCACCCAGTGATGCATTTGAAACCAGCAGTCTCTTTGTTTTTCTGTTGGGCCCAGTCTTATCTTCCCCCTTTATAAAAAAAATTATTTTGAAATCATTTTAAACTTAAAAGAATAAGTTTCAAAATGTGTGCAGAATTAATATAGAGAACTTCAACATACCCCTTACCCAGATTTAGCAACTTTAACATTTTGCCACATTTGCTGTATCATGTCAGTTATCAATATTTATCTATATCTATATCTAACTATTTTCTAAACATTGGAAGCAGGTTGCATATATCATGCTCCTCTGCCACTTATTACTTCCGTGTATGTTTCCTAAGAAATGGTGAAGTAAGTACTTTATCTCTGTTTTATAGATTAGGAAGCTGACACTCAGAGCTGTTGTATGAAGTCGCCCCAGCACACACTGCTGATAGGTGGCAAAGTTAGTGTTCAGTCCAAAGCCCAACAAGATAAGATATTGTAAATCAATATCCAGAATCAAGATTTCAATGAAACTCTGAAGCAGAATAAAGAATTTCTTGTTTAATCCCAACAACTACCGCACTTGAGAGACGTCCTAAATGTGAAAAGCCCAAGAGTAGAAATCAGAACCTCTGAATCTCAATACTTACTTTCTTATTTTCTGTCTGAGTGATCATGGACAATTGACTTACTCTCCCTGAACATCAGTTTTCTCATCTCGGATGGAGATAGCTGTTGTGAGTAATTATGTGTTAACTGTAATGACCAACAAAAGTGTAGTTAGACCATAGGCATCCCCAGGAGTCTCATCACCGAATCATGGCGGGAACCCGGCTCCCCTGTTGGAGTCCAGTTGGACAGCCGCTGCGATGGCCGTCCACAGGCGATATTGTTCTCTTCCCACAGCCTCAGCGGTGACACAGGGGAGCGAGCGTGTCAGGCCCTGGGGACCACCTCTCTAATAGACTGACCACATTCGGAACATAGCGCCTCTTCTGAATGACCACAAGGAGAGGACAAATGAACTGAAGGGCGTGCCCATGGTGGCGGCCAGCGCACAGGGGGTTAGAATGCTGTGGTCAGCCTCAGACTTCTGGCAGGAGGGGAAAGCTTCCACAGAAAGAAACCAGAATGAGTCATGTGAGGATGGAGAAACCACCAGAGACAGGCTTCCATGTAAGGATCATGAAAAAAGGATAAAAGCTGAGACAGGAGAACTCTTAAGAACCTGGGTGGCTGATATTTCCATCTTTACAAGTCAGTATGTAAGACTCATGGCAGGACGTGGGCATGTTATGTGTGCATGTCCATGTGCTTGTGCAATGAAGGAAATCTTTCAATATTCTTCTGGCTCCTTTTTGGTTGGTTTGACAACTGTTTCTCAACATCATCCAGGGGATGTGGAAACGTATACAATATTATTATTAGAGATAAGCCTGGTCTTTTTGATATTACAAAACTGCCTTTTAGAAGTTTGGAGCAATTCAGTTTTCACTCTTAAAAACAGAGTATTAGAGAGCCTAATAACATCACTTATTATTATTATTTCCCTTTTTATTTTAAGAGTAATAGCTATATGTGTTGAAAAACACAGGTAAGTAGCACAGCACACTAGGAAACAAAATGTTCCCGCCTCATCCTGTTCCACTCCTCTATAGCAGCCAACTTTCCCCAATTTTGGTTTTAGTTCTCTTTCAGAGTTGAAACAAAATACTAAATTATATGTTTGTACATCTATTTCTTTGTCAATTTTCGATGGTATTTATTGACTTCTGCCATGTGAGAGTTTTTGCTAACTTATTCTTCCTCCACCTCTATCTCTATCACCTTCATAATGTTAGTCTATATTCCACTTGAATCCTCATCATGTATAAAGGAAATCATCACTTGTCTTTCCCTCCATCCTTTCTTCCTACTTCCCTCACAACCTGACTTCTGCCATCACCACCATTCCTTTCCTATGGGCTAGTTTTCAATAATTATATTCTATCCTGAAACCAAAGGGTAGTCTTTCATGCTTTATGTAAAGATTGATTCTAAAAATAAAAAAATAGGCATTTTTAGTTCCCTATAAATACATAAAAATTATTTGCTGAAGAATCAAATAAGACAAAATATTTCTGGGTCACTCAAAAAAGAATGTTCAAAAGTCAAAATCAAATGAATTATCTTTTCTTAACATAATCAGTTCCTCAAAACTATAACTTAATATAGGTTCTTCCTTATTTGGATTAGGATTTACCCCTGATTTTTGTTTTTTCTTTTTTTTTTTTTCCTGAAGCTTCAACTTCCTTTAAAAAAAATTGACAATAGAAACATATATTCTCTTTACCACATCATTAAGATCATCTAATTTCTTGAGCATACCATTTTTGAATGGCCTAATTTCGCCTGATTATCTTTGAGGTATGTATCACAGTTTCCAGCATGTTTTTTATTTTTTTTAATTGTACCCTTAAGTTAGTTCTATTGCTTCTTGGCTCCTATGACTTTCTGTTTCTTGAATTCCTCTTCCATCTTACTGGAGGGCACCCACAAGTAATCTTTCAGAAAAGGTGAGTAAATGTTTGAGTCCTTGTCTTTACTATGATAATTTTCTGTCCTTATGCCCTCTGTGTTTTCTTGTACAATTTCCATTAGATGGATGTTGTCATTCCAGGATTGATCCTACATACCTTTTAACCTTTTTCTCATATTTTCCAACTCTCTCTTTCTGCTCTATATTCTGAAACATTTCCTCAAATTTTGTCTTCCAGCCTTCATTTTGAATTGTTTAATTTCAAGGAACTCTGGTGGCCCTTGCTAATCTGTTCATGTTTACAAGTAAAGGTATATAGGGACAGCACATGGACTGGCTTTGCTCATTTAGGTTACAGGAGGGGTACAAAGCAGACAAATGGGCCACTCCCCATTCCCCTACATGCCCTCTCCCTTGGTCCCAAACAAGGAAGGTTTTATCTTTCCTCAAGGAGCCCTAGACCTCCCCAGGTAGATGAATTCCCTTAAAAAGCAGATATGTGGCTCATCTCTCCGGGTGACCAAGAGGTAGGGAGGTGATAGGAATCAGGGTAGGGAACTGGCTCAGCTGCTCTAGATAGCTCTTCAAATAGTGATAGTGATTGTTGACCTACTTTCCATTCCTGCTTTCCTTTACTATCAACTCAGAGCTTTATGTCTCTTCAGGAGCCCCCAGGAAGCTGGTTTTCTCTCCAAAGAAGATGGCTTCCTGTCTCAGGAAGACAGCTCTCTAGTGCACCAATCTTCCCATACCTCACATACTACATCCTACCTTGATTTACTTGGTGATTCAACTTCACCTGTTTTCTGTCATACAGAAAGTTATCCAAAACTCTGTTGTCCTACCTGTGCCCTCCGCACCATTGTGGATCTGCTCCCTTTTGTATGTCTTTACTGCCATTTCAATAGGCCACTGAGTGGGAGGGAAGGAAAAAGGTGGCCCATTCTACTTTCTGAACTAGAAAAACAAATGGCACCATTAAACTGCTTAACCTGTGCCTGGCAGGCAAATAGATATATATCATGTTTAATTTGCCTTTTTATAAGTTTTAGTAAGGTTGAGTAGCTCTCATATTTGTTTGGCCATTTAAATTTCTTCCTCTGTGGGCAGGCTGTTTTTTAGATGAGTGGTTCTAGATGCCATTCAAGTCCAGTAGACGTTTAACTTCCGGTTCTGTGCATGTGACATTCTAGGTTGCAGAAACATGCCATTTGAGAGCCCTTTATTCTTGTGAGTAGCTACTCATAATTCTTTATGAATTATTAACCCATAATAAAAATAAAGCTGTCCGTTGAAAGAGCTTGGTGTTCTCCTTTCTCTAATCTTTCCTCCTGCCCCTCCTTCCTTACTTTGTTGAGAAATTAAGGGCAGAGAGGAAAGGATGCATCACACCATGATATTCTCTCCTTAAACCAGCTTTCCTTCTGGTCTCCTACCTGAGTGCTGACTCCCACATGTTTCTAGACTCTCAGAGTGGCCCCATGTGGGACATGGTGTGAGCCATTTCTGCTTGGCCGTAAAGTCCGCTGACACCAATCAGACTGGCACCTCTTTTGCAGTCTTCATTCCCCAACAGGGCATATGGGATGAGAAACCCTGCAACTGGTTCCATTCATGCAGCTGGTGATCAGAAGGATGGGCACCAACATCTACTTTGTAAACAGTCCATGACTCTCCCACCCTTGGTTTATATAAACTGAACTCTCACCACCCCTTGAAGTTCTGAGATTCATGCTCAGGGTAGCTTATTTCAACAACTTGAGCATCTTTTGAACCAAGCTGTTTATTTGGGGAAATGCACCAAACCATTTCTTAAATTAGCTTTTGAAATAAAAATCATGATAACGCTGAGAAAACTTGAAGTCATGTATGTGCCTCTTAGGAGTTCTATTTTAAGTAACACAAGGAACTTCAATACACTCATGCAGCAACGCTAAAAACTGCTGGAAAATTCAGGGCCCACATCCTCCCTCTCAGCCTGGCTGAGAGCCATATAGGACATGAGTCTATTTGTGGCAGAAAGCCTGTGTGGCAGGAGTTGAGAATGACTCTTCTCCCACACTCCCCCACTTTACCTTGTGCTTGCACAAACTTCTGAATTTAGGAGAGAGAAAGAGGGCGAAGAGGAGAAGGGAGTGACCACTAAGAAAGGGTGAGGGATCCCTTTTTGCAAAACTTTTTGGGAGGCCACAATTTTACTTTTAGCCATATTGTCACAGACAGAAATGCGACCAAAGAAAACTTCAAGAATAGGATTTAGACAGATAAATCCCAATGAAACAACAGACTGCTGGAGGGCAAGGACTCTGTATTTTTACCCTTTTTACAGCCCCCAAAGCTAAAGAACATCGCACACAGTAAGTACTAAATAAGCACTTGGGTTAGTTAATTAATTAATGTGCCATCTAACTACCTTCCAAGACATGTGGGGGTGGGGTGGGGCTGTAAGGAGAAAGAACCCTCCTTTTTGTCTACATCCTTCTATTTTCCCACAAGGCAGATATTCTTGCAAATATGGCTGGACTACCGAGGTAATAAAGGATTTTACTTTTACAACAATCCGAGGATTCCGTGGTTTTTTGTTTGTTTGTTTGTTTTTGGGCACATGATGGTCTGGGAATCGAACCCGGGTCTCCCGCATGGAAGGCGAGCATTCTACCACTGAACCACTATGCACCCCCGAGGATTCCGTTTTTACAACATTAATTTCAGGAGCCTTTTCATCCATCCAACAGACATCCACATGCCCCTGACCAGTCACCACCACCACCACCCCCGCCCCCACATTTAGAATCCTTATTTATTCTCTCCCTCTTTCTCTAGCCCAGGGAGTGATGAAGGCCTGAGATCTGAATTCACTATATAGAAGGCCCTAATTGTGTGCTCCAATTCAGCTTCCCCAGACTTCTCTGAGAGGTGGGGAATGTGGGTGGTAAGAGAAGTAGAGGAGTGAGTATTCCTCTACTTGTGCAGGACTCCCCAAAATAATACAGTACTTTGCCTTCCATTTGCTATTCTCGCTCGCTCTCTGCCTCTCTTCACAGGGAAGAGGCATCATTGGCAGGGAGAACATGGATTTTGTTGGCACCACCCAACAAAATCAAATGCCATCAACATCTAGTCTACATCTGGCTGGTTTGAAGCTGTTACGTATACCAGAAAAGGCCATGTTTTTGTGGGTGCAGACCTATTGTGGTTGGGAACTTTTGATTAGGTTTTTCAATTGGGATGTGACCCACCCAGTTCCAGGTGGGTCTTGACTGTTTACTGGAGTTCTTTATGAGGATAAAAGACAGAAACAGCCTAAAGAGCTTAGAGTGAAACACACAGAAGTTCACTGAGGAGGCCGCTGGAACAGAAACTGAAAGCAATGAGACCTGTGAGTGAAGGATCAGTAGACATCAGCCATGTGCCTTACTCTCCAGCGAAGGAACCCTGGATGCCAGCAGCCTGTCTTCAGAGAACGTATCATGCTGTTGATGCCTTAATTGGGTCAGTTTCATGGCTTTAGAACTGTAAATTTGCAAGCTAATAAACCCACATGGTTAAAAGACAGTCCATTTCTGGTATATTGTATTTCAGCAGCTTTAGTAAACCTGAACAATATCTGCCAATGAAGATTAAGAGTTTGTTGTTCCAAAAATCTTGTTTGTTGCACTTTTAAATAAAGATTTATATAAACATAAGGAAGCCCTGGCTTCCATCTATGTGTTTGCTTATTGATTATTTGCCTCATTGGATGAGTGTTTGTGCTAAATGAAACCAGAGCCATACAAGAATTACACCCCCTCTGCCCCCCGCCGAGAACATGTGGTCTAAGGTGATGTCTTAAGATGTTCATTTCCCTTAAGTAATATCCCCAGGTCATATGTATTGTACTTAGATCCATCCCATCTCTCTCCAGACTTCCTAGGACATCGCAGCTCAACATCTTACTCTCAGCAATATTCCTAGCAAACTTTTACAGTTTGCCAGGTATGTCACTGTTGAATTCTCACCGTACCCTGTGAGGGGACAGGGATTCAGTCATCCATCTATTCCACAAGCATTAATCAAAGGCCAGCTGCCATACCAGGCCCTGGAGAGACAAAGAGGATGAAGGCATACTGCCCACACTCGCGGAGCTCACAGACTACTGAGGGAATAGACAATGTACATGCTATTACAATTCACTACGATCACTGCCATGATTGGTGCACAGCATGTGTTCAGAGAGTCTGAAGGCAGTCCTGGTGGCTCAGCAGGATGAGAGAGGTTTCCTGAGGAAGATTATGGACCTCAGGCCTGATGAGTAGGGGCAGGGCAGACAAAGAAGGATACTAAAGGAGTGCCAGGCAAGGGAAAGAGGACATTCAGATTATGAAAGAGAAAATGTGGTCCGTGTGGCACTATGAGTAGCTGAGTGTGGTTTGAGGTAGAGTGTAAAGGGAGGGATGAAAGGGTGGTAGGAAATGACTCAAGAGGGGAACTTGGAAGTCAGATCACAGACAAATATATTTCAAGGAGTTTGGATTTTACCATAAAGGAAATTGGCAGCCACTGAAGGGTTCTAAGTAAGAAAGGCTCATGGCATGCCTTAGACTTTAGAAAGGGTGCTCAGGCAGTGGGGAGGATAGATGGGACGATACTGAAGTGGTCCAGGAGGGAGAGGATGAGATTTCAATTTGGAGCAATGACAACTGGGATTGGGAGTCAGGATGGATTCAAAAAGATACTTAAGAGGATTATGCAGAACTCTGGGATGGAATGAATGTGGGAGATGTAGGAGAAGATTTGGGGTTTGGGTTCAATGGATGGATGATGGTGCCATTCATAAAGTAGGACTCAGAAAGTAAACGGGATTGGAGAGAAAAGTGAGCAGATGGATTGGGCATGCTGAGTTCTAGGGACTTGTGAATCAACCAAAAACATGGCTGGATCAGGAAGTGGAGGAGAGGTGTGGCTCGGCAATATGATTTGGGAGACCCTGGCACAATGGCAGCAGTTGTTGCCATCTAAGTGCATGAGATCACTCAAGGGAGGATGCAGAAGTCTCATGGCAGTAAACTGAGGCTGGCCCACAACCTCACAGTTGGTGCAGAACTTTTGTGGTTCTCTCTCCAGTTATAATAAATTACTCTGCACTTCTCAGTCACTGGTTTATGTTTCTATAAAAGTATTTTTTTTTAATTTATTCTTATTAAGGGAGTTGCAGACTCACAGAAAAATGATACATAATATAGTTCTTGGACGTGGGCCCGGCGTCCTTCCTAGAAATCAATCTCTTTTGGTACAAATGTAGGCCTCCTTCTAAGTTCCAAGTCCCTAACTCAGTGCCCAGCAGTGATCTGTGCATATAGACCAAATTGAGTTTGAAAAAAATACGTGCCCCCAGGCAAGCTTCAGACTGCCAATGGTGTCTCTGGTCATGTGACTACTGTTTCGGAAGAGCCACGAGGTCAAATGACTCAGCAGAAATTTACAAGCCAGAAGACAGGAAATAAGAGCTTCAAAAGTTGACTCTATTAGCAATGATCTAAAACACATGTGCCTAGAGCCCCACTGCTGATGCCGGGGAGGTTTTCACGGTGCATGCCAAGGGTCTGCAGCTGATACTCTGCCTCCCAGCGAAAGTGCTGGGGAGGCCTGCAGAGCCTCGGGCACAGCATGTACCTTCCTTTATCCAAGATTTCCATTTGCCTGCTGTTTCCAGGTAATCAAAACTTGCCCTTATTGGTACTCAAACTTTTAAAAGCAAAACTTTCCATTTTGACAAAAGAATTCCCAAAAGGAGTAACACTACCCCATACCTTCCCACCTTCTTAAACTGTCATGTTATTTGTCCTTTTCTTGATAGCTCTATGCTGATATCATGTCACCACTCCACTACCAGAAAACTAAGAAGCAATTTTAACCCCAAATAATAATAATGCCTATATTAATAATAGCTACCATTTATGTTTTCTATGTGCCTGGCACAGAGTGAGACATACTACCTACAGGTTTAGTTTCCCAAATTGCTCAAACAAATACCAAGCAATGGGCTGCCTTGAACAATGGGACTTTATTGGCCCACAGTTTTGAAGTTAGGAAAAGTGTCTAAATCAAGGGATCATCCAGGCAATGCTTTGTCAAGGAACACCGGCATTCTGAAGCTGGCTGCTGGTGATCTCGGTACTGGGTCCCTCTGTCACATATCAAGGCGCATGGTGGCTTCTCTGGCCTCTCCCCACTTTTCTGGGTTCCATTGATATTCAGCTTTTGGATTCTCCCTCGTGGCTTTCTCTCAGTCTAAATTTCAATCTACTTATAAAGGACTCCAATAACAGGATTAAGACCCATTCTGATTGAGGGGTGTCACGCCTTAACTGAAGTAACCTCATCAAAAAGTCTTGCTTACGATGGGTTCACACTCATAGGAATAGATCAAGTTTAAGAACATGTTTTTCTGGGGGTACATAAAGCTCCAAAACCATGGCACTGCATACATTAGTTCATTTTTGCTTCATAATATCCCTAAGAGGCAAATGCTCTCTTCCCCAATTTTCAGATGTAGAAACTGAGGAGCACAGAAATAAAGTAATTTACATCTCAAGTAAATTGTATCTCAAGTTAAATAATGGAAATAGGTTCTGAGCCCAGACAAGTGGGTCCCACACTGGCAATTCCCACGTGAGTTTATGATACAGTGATCAGTGGTCATTCTCATTTACCCAGGACCTTCCTGGTTTTAGCACTGAAACCTTTTAGTCCCAAACCAGTACAGATGATCACTGTCACTGGTCATCCTAGCCTGTGAGTGAGAAACACTCCATCGGAATGTTGACAGCTCTAGGCCAGATGTTCTGCTCCCAGCAATACATTCCTACCCAGGAAGGCAAAGTGGTGCAGGTGGAAGAAACCAATTAACTAGCAAATCAACACCAAATAGAGAAATGGGCTCCCTTAAAACAATAATTAATGTAGCTTTCTTTTAAAGCATATTTGTTCAACATTGGTGGGTGTCTTGGTTTCCTCAGGCTGCAGTAGCAAAGTTCCCAAACTGGATGGCTCAAAACAATAGAAATGTATTCCAGTGTCCAGAACTGGACATTCTGGAACCAAGGTATCAGCAGGGCCATGATCTATCTGAAGCCTGTGGGGGAGAGTCCTTCCTTACCACTTCTATCTTCTGGAGCTTGCTAGCAATCCTTGGCAGTTCTTGGTCTGTAGGTGCATCTCTGCTTCCTTTTTCATCTGGCCATCCTTCTTGTCTCCCTCTTCACATGGCATTCTCCCCATGTTGTGTCTGTGTTTCCTCTCTCTTTCTAATGACATCAGTCATATTGGATTAGGACCTACCTTAAAGAAGTTTGGCCACATCTTTAATAATAACTTCAAAGACCCTATTTCCAAATAAGGTCACATTCACAGGACTAGGGGTGAGGACTCGAGCATGTCTTTTGGAGGGAGGGGGACACAATTCAACCCATAATTGTAGGGGTGGGAAACATCTGTGAAGGAAAATCATAGACTTCTTTCTTTATCCTCAAAACAAGAGAATGACTGCATGCAATTATTATGAGCAATTTTCTAAGACAGACTATATTTTGTGAGGCACATTAAAGAGCTTATTTAAATAATAAAGATCAAGGAAATCCCTCATTCCCAGAGAACACTAGGCATTATTTGATTTCTCATGGCATCTGTCTGAATGGGACTCTGGTCTCAGGGCATGGACTCAGGTCTCAGGGCCCAGGGCTTTGCCTGCAATTGTGCCCCCATGTGTGCATGGAAGCTGCAAAAAAAAAAAAAAGAAAAAAAGAAATGCTTTGTTGAGCAGATCAACAGTGGAGAAGTTTGCAGTAAGGAACCACTTACTTCCACAGGATCACATGCAAGCAGAAACCTGAGCTGGATTATATCATAGTCCTAGTTTATTCCAGGGGCATTTTAGCATTACTTCCAAACTAGTATCTTAGGCAGTGTCCATACAGCCCTCTGGGTCCCCTACTTAGCCTGCCTGAGCCCTCTGTCCTAAAGAAAGTGCTTGAGCTTTGTGATAGGCCTCTTCCTCAAAGGTCTTTTCCACTTTTACAACTGGGGGAGGCTGGCCTCCAGAAGGGCTGTCTTTGGAGGGTGTTGCTTCCACATGACAATAAGCGCTCCTTTGAGAGTTCAAGATTCATTTCCAGGCAAAACAAAGTGAGTGGCTTTCTGCCTTGCTTTTTGCATCTGCACAAGCCAGAACGTTGTCTTGGCAAGGAAGTTTCAACATCTTAGGACAAGGGAGCAGGCGAAGAAAGCTGATCAGCCTAATGGCAAGAGAGGCAGCTGCCCTCTCCCAGAGGACCTCAGTTTGTCTTGGACGTGCTGTGCAGCGCCTCCAACAGGGACTGGATGGAGAGCCATTCTCTTGGCGATGACCTCGAAGCATCTGATCAGCTTCCTCCTAACAGGGATTCCCCGGATCCAGGTGGGACGGTGGGCATTTGCTGGGGCAGTGGGACTCATCTTTAATGAGTTAAATGGTTCCTCTAGGAATTAAAGACCAAACAGTTTGAGGCTGCCAGAAAAGATGACGAATTTGCTTTTCTCAAATAAACAAAAAGAATGTTTCATGGAAAATTATACAAGCATTTTTAAAGAACATTGAGGTCCACACTCTTAAGTTTATTTTTCATTCTCTTAATTCAATTTATTTAACTATGTGGGTAATTGCTTATTAAAGCTAAAAGGTAGAGATATTTTCTCTAAAACCAAATCTGATCTGTTTTCCTTCATAAGAAGCTCTTTAGAGCGGCGCGCAATGACCTTGCTCAGGGGGTCTGGGCTGCGCTGGCCCCATCGCACACACACTTCTATTCAGTGTGTGCTCTTCCCACCTTCCACCTACCGAACCTATCCATGGGCTGTTGAATCTCCCAGGGAATTTCTGCAAACTGCCACTGACACAGTATTGAAGGCCTGGAAACTCTGGAGGGATTCTAGAGGAATTTGGCTGTAGCCCAGAGCAAAATTAGACCCTAAAACACAATCTCTCCATGTAAGAGCCTAATGACAGACGGCAAATCCCACTACTTCTGTTGTATTCAGCCAACTCAATGCCCAAGTAGAAAAACCGGCTCAGGACATCTATTTCATGGGAATATGGGGAAAAGATGCTTTCCAAAGAGGACTGACAGAGATTTTAAGTCGTTTTAAAACTAACGATACCTCATTTCAAAATAATGTGATCAAAGTCTACCGTCATTTCAGAGTTCAGTTGTGCAAGGCATCAAGTACCAAAACACTAATGGCATCTTGAAAATGAAAACATACCAAAGCTATGACCCCGAGCAAATGGATCTACAGAGGAAAAGTTAAAAATCCCTTATTCTTTAGCCCTTTACATTCAGTCTAGATATTTCCTCAAGCTTCTAATGGTCCTTTTTAAAGGAATTAATCTTATACGGTATCTCTTTTCTTATTAATTTCTGTTCATCCTCGTTAATTGAATACCTATTGTGGGGGAACTATTTGAGGATAGTTCCTTAAAGGGTCCAGAAATGACCAGAGCTAACAGACCTGACCTCTGGAAGCTTCCAATCCAGAAGAGGGGAGTAGAATTTGGATTGGTTGAGCCTAACAACCTGAGTTAGGATATGAATACCTGTTGTGTTTGTTTACCAGAACAACATTGAGTCCACTCTCCTCCTTCAACACTTTTCTCACCTGGCTTCCAGCACACCATATACCATGTCTTTAACTGTTCCTTCTCAATCTTCTTTGCCCATATTTCTCTTACTGTTAAAGGTTGGCATGCCCAAGACTCAGTCTTGGACTTTTAGTCTTACCTTTTTCTATCTACCTCACTCACTTCTTTGGTCATATTATCTGACTTTATGACTTTAAATATTAACTTCACATTGATGATTCTCTCTGACCTCTAAGTTCATATATCTACCTGCCTGCTCGCCTTCTCCATTTGGAAGTCTAAGGGCAAGTCAAAGTTAAAATGAATCCAAACTGAGCTCCTGATTTCACTCCAACTCAACTTTCTTCTCCTGCAGTTTTCATGTCAACAAATAGCCACTCCACATGTGGCAGACTTTATTTTCTAAAAGTAGATTCCACAACAATATTTCTTGGCACTCACCGATTAAATATGGAGTCTATTTCTCTTTCCTTGAATCTGTTAAGAAGTCTGTAGTTGCCTTGGTGAATAGTGTGTGGTAGAAATGACACAAAATGTGCAAGTCTAGGTCATAAAAGTTGATATAACCTTTACTTTGTTCTTTCTCTTTCATGCCACTCACCATTGGAAGCTGGAAACCCAGCCAACCACTGTGAGGAAGCCAAGCAGCCAATAGAAAGGCCACATGTAGGTGATACGACTACAGCCCCCAACTACGGTCCCAGCCAGTAATCAGCATATGTTAGCGAGCAAACTTTCAGATGATGTCAGCCCCCAACCTCAGTGCTGTCTCAGTTGGCATCAAGTGAAGCAGAGGCAAGCTGTTTCCTCAATGGCCTGCCCAAATTGCAGATTTGTGAGCAAAATAAATATTGCATTGTTTATACCACTACGTTAGGGAATGGTCTGTTAAGCAGCAGTAAAAACCTGAAACATCATTCTTATAATTGCTCAGGCCCAAAACCTTGGAGTCATCTTGCCACCTCTCTTTCTTTCCTTCCCAACTTCCAATCTGTCAGCAAATTGTAACAAAATATATCCAGAAACTGACCTCTTCTCACCACCTCCATTTGGCTACCACCTGGCCCAACCTTTCATCATCATACCTCATATGAGTTATTGAAATAGCTTCCTGCTTCCTCCCTTGTTGTCCTTCAGTCCAATTCTTAACATGGCAGACAAAGTGATTATATATTGAAATGTATATATGTCTAGCATCCCACATTCAGGCAGGGGATTGTGCCTAAACCAACATCCAAGGCTACTTCACAAATAAGATACAGTTTCCTCCTGATTCTCTCTGTCCTACAGGATGCTTGCCTTTGGAACCCAACCACATTGTTATGAGGATGTCATAAGGAATCCCAGACCACAGAGAGAGGCCCAATGGAGAGAACTGAGGCTTCCCTCCATCACACAGCACCAAATTGCCAGCCATGTGAGCAAGCCATCTTGGAGCGAATCCTCTAACCCCAGTCAAGCCATTAGATAACTGTAGTTCCAGCTTAATGAGAGCCTCAAGTCAGAACTGCTTTCAAATTCCTGGTTCACAGAAACCATGGGTGATAATAAATTATTGTTTTTGTTATAAGCCACTAAGTTTTGCTGTGATTTATTGGGCAGCATTGGATAACTAACATTTTTAACATGTTGGCTTTTGTCTTGGGTTTGGCCCATCATAGTTAAATCACTGCTGCTATGGCTTCTGATATCATATCGTCATTTCTGGAAAATAAGGCAGTGTTCTAAGGGCAGAATTCAATTAATCTTATGATAGGCATTAAGCAACTATAATCTTCTGAATTCACAGGATTCCATGTCTAAGAGCTATAGAGCTAGATTTTTATACTCTGTTCAAGAAAGGGCAGACTAGCACTCCAAAATTTTTACAAAATCCACATATCTTTATCACTGCTACCCTCACTAATGAAATCCCATTTGTAGCACCCCTATTGCTGATTAAAAAGCCACTAATTTTATCAATGAAAACCCATTTCTAGCACAGTTTGCCAATCAACAAAGCCTCTGCCATTGATCAGGAATAGAGATCATAGAAGTTCTTGTAGCTTTTCCTGAAGCATTGGCTTCCTAATTAGAAAGATGGCTTTCTACCCTAGGTTGTGAATTCCCAATTAGGAGAATGACTGTACCTAGGAAATAATGTAATCCGGAACACATACATGTGATCACACTGCTGTGATAAAGTAGTAAATTACAGACATCATTATACCCAGCCTGGCTCTCATACCTCAAGTTCATTCTCATCTCCCCTCCCAAGCACCACCTTCAAGTCTCCTTATGATCTTTCATTCACTTCCAAGGAACCCGATTCACTCAAACACAGGCGTGGGGTTTCCTTTTTGATACTTCTCCGCTCTGAACTTCAGACGCCGTTCTTTAGTCTTGGGTCTGCCAATTGTTTACCTATTTCTCAGCACAGGCAGTAGTTTTTGTAAGCTATATTCAAGAAGGACATACACTGTATTTCTTTAGCTGCCTCATAAAATTGACTCTTGAAATTAGAGTCAGTAATTCCCATTATGGTAGGGGATAAGGTTTGGGCCCTTGGACCCTACCAAATTAAGATCAGTACTGTGTTCCTTCTAAATGGCTGCGTTCTGGCTCTCATAAGAGACATTGAAAAGATACAAATACCATTAAACTCCCTCCAAGGACCCATGTTCTCAATCTCCATCTAGAAGTGGGTAGGAAATAGGAAGCTCTATTTATTCAGTGCTAGGAAATCAGCCAGGGTTTATCGGCCATGTGGCTACCCCGGCATTTGCTAGAGAAAATGCATTTGCTAAGGAAACTAATCCAGGCAGCAGCGAGGACTGTGAGGAGCAGCCCCAGTCCCACTGGGGCCAACACTGAGATCTAAAACATGCTCTTTAACCTTTCCTGGCCCTTGTATTTCCTCCTCTATAAAATGAAAGGTCTAAAGATCCCTTCTAGATAGACAGGATAACTCTGGCTGCTTGGAGTTGCTACTTCTAGAGAAATCTGGTAGTGTTACCTTCTTTGTTTTCTATATATTTCCTTTTTCTGCCCTTTTCCTTCCACCTCTTCCTCCCTTCCCTTATTCTCCTTCCCTCTCTCACTTCTTTCTTTCCATGCTTATCTACTATGTGGTATCCACTTTTCTAGACCTCGGAGCAGTCCCTGCACTCAAGCAGTTCATCACATCAGTACTGATGTACTGATGAACACATCCGTAATAATTATTATTACCATTATTTTAATTAAGATAAATATAAAAATACTAACCACAAATATTTGCTGAGCTCTCATTATGTTCCAGGTGCGGTGCTAAGTGCCCTTAGGCATTATCTCATTTCATTTAATTCTCACAGCACGCCTAGTGGAAGGAGCAGTTATTACTTCAGTTTGGGTTTCAGAGAAGTCAAGAGACTTCCTTTAAACCCCAAAAAGCTGCGGGAACTCTTATTTAAACAAACAACAAAAAAATCACAGTGCAACGTGCTACCATACGAGCATGTACAAAAAGGAGTGAAACACTGACCAGGCAGAGACAAAAGATGTTTCCCTAAAAGAAAATAGAAAGATTTTTCAAAGGGGTGCCACTGAAGAACGTGAAGGACTTTACCTAATGGACAACAGTCTGAGCCCAAGATTAAATCAACTCACAGTGCAGAAAGTGGTAAAAAGAAAAATGTCAGTCATCTAATAATATCACAATAAAGGAAATCACTTGAATTTTCATGAAACTATATATTAACGCAGATGCTGAATCATTTTTTTCTGCCAAAAAAAAAAAACCTACACCATAATTTCCTCTCTTGCCTCATTTCCTCCTTTATGCAAAATGATGCCTCCTGTATTTGTCAAACAAGTACGAGAGAGCTCTTTTAGTCTTCCTCAAAGCTTTTGGTCTATACGTTTGTTAATCACGTGGTTAATTTCCGGAACCGAGGATGTGAGTGTAATTCACTGCTTAAGAAATGTTCTAGAACAGATCAGGGAAAATCCTTCACTTTCTAGGAATATTGGCAGGTATGTGAAGGCCTGAGCTGGCTGGTGCCTTGTGTAAGCTCTGGCTTTGATTTACACAGCCACATACTGCCTGGTTAGAAAGTGTGGAACTGGGATGTTTTTGCAGCTCAGCATCCATGTCCTTCTCTTTGGATAACAGGAGCTCAGTTTTTCTTGGAGAACTACTTCTCCTCCTCTCTCAATCCAAGGACTTGAGAGTGGTTACTTGACTCAGGCTTGACCATTCAAGGTCACAGCCATTGGCTCATTCATTACCACATGACCCAATAGGATCAATGAGCATCAGCCTTGGAATGGTCACTAGTCCAAGAGTCTGTCCTCTTGGCAGACTCTCAGAGCCAATATCATCCAAGGTTTGATATTATCAGGGTGAGCCCACCTTATGGCCTGAGAGCCTTAGACTCTCCACCTTCTCCTGGAGTTCTTGGGTCTTCATGCAGGAGAACAAGGTGCCAGGCTTGTGGCCTCAACATAGATATCATCTGAGACTGCCTCCTGCTCACACCAACCCCAACCTCAACCTCCAGGAGAGCAAACGGGGATACCTGAAAAGGTTCACAATGAGAATGTACCTTCAAACTCAGATCAATATGCGGCAGTGCTGTTTGCTGTATGTGATGGGTCTGAGATGATTTAACAGCACCATTGTCCAATACTACGGTCTTCTGCGATGACACCTTGATTTGCTCTAGTCCTTCTGCAGCTTACTGAGCTTTGCAGTTGCAGGTGAACCACCATGATGTTTCTGGGTTACGCTCTGTTCAGCCAGAACATCTGGTGATAGTACTATACCCGGAAAGGCTCCTCCTTGGTTCATTTGAGATACTCTGAGTATCCTGGGCTACTTAAGGAAGTGTCATGGCTGTCATAGGGCAGTCTATAAACTCCAAGACTACATTCCTGATACTCCACCCTTCCTGCTAGGAATGAGCTACAAGAACAAAGCTCATTTCAGGGCTCCTAGCAATGCCTCGTTTGTGGACAAACTGCAAAACAACCACAGTTGCATCAAAGTTTAGTCAAGTTTTTATTTTCTGAGGTCACTTATTAGTTAATTCTTAGGACTCAGGATACAGTTTCCCATGGAAAGAGCATCATAGAATTTAATGACAGCTTCAGGTCAAGAGGCACATGCCTAAATAACCATGGTTCCAAGAGCAGAGTTTCAGTAACTCCCTATATATGATATTGCTTCTATAGATACATGCATTTCATGCTCCAATGCAAGGTTCTAGGAACACATTTTCAATGCCCACACACCCATCCTGGCAGCACAAGAGAATTGTCTCTTTAGATCAAGCATCCATTCATTCCCACAACTATTTATAGAGTATTGGTTTTGCACTAAGCACTGTTCCAGGTGCTGGAGATGCAGCAGTGGACAAAAGTCACCCCCTGCTCATTCTGAAATGGGGCCACAAGGCCAACTCCCACCATACTGGCCAGCACAATGGCCACCCAACTGTTTCTTCCAAAATCAAATGTCTAGTGTGTCCCAAAGGTAAATTTCCATGTTCACCCTAGAATAGAAGCACAAACTCTTAAAATGTCAGTTTTTTAGATTAACAATATTTAGATGCTCACTTCACTTTTCAGTCCATTTTTCACATTTGGCTATTAAATCTCAAATGGACTAGAAGCAATTGGTCAAGATAAGAAATATTCCCTCTTCTTCCATGTGGCAGAGGAGATCTTGAGAGGCACCTGGGACCTTTTCCTTCAGATTGAGTGATAATTGACTTTGACTGGCTTGAAAGTTTCAGGTTCCATGAGAATTATAAAAGGGCTTGGGGAGGAAAGAAGGAAAAGTGATGCCTTCCACACTAGTGGAACCAGCAGGTCAGTGGATTTTCAGCCAATTCAGATGGTACGAAAGAATCCAATTCTTCTACTTCCTGACTGCTCTGATAGAAACTTCTGGGTAAATTCACATGGACTCTGTTTACCTCTGAAACATTTTCTTACTTCCTTAAGTAATTGAGCACTCTGCTGCAAGATTAACTGTGGAATGGAGTTTACTTATTTACCTACTTAGCTCTTTACTGCCTCTCATTTATTCACTCAGAGCACCCAAAGTTTTCTTAAATTTTAAGAGATATTGGGTAGGGCCACAGTGGCTCTGCAGGCAGCGTTCTTGCCTGCCATGCCAGAGACCCGGGTTCATTTCCTGGTGCCTGCCCATGCAAAAAAAAAAAAAAAAAAAAAAAGAGAGAGATTTGTTCATTTTCAAGTGGCCATTGTTCCTTACAAAGCAGTCACAAAGGTTTTTTTCTGCCTCTTGACAATATTGTCTTTTTGTTATGTAAAGCAACAACAAAAACAGTTTCCCTACAGAGAGAAAAACAACAAACTGTAAGAAAAATAAATCTCCATAACATTTTATAGCTCCTCCTTATTTTTTCTTGGTAGACTTTTTATTTATCTGGATTAAATCATAAGTTAACCTTCTCTTTTGGATTTGCAAAATGTCCATAATAGAAACCAGTGACATCTGAGATGATGATATGGTTGCCCATGACAAACTGGTATCTGTCCTATAACTTCTTGTTGAAGAGTGCTTTGAAAACTATTGGTTTATTCATTCTTTGCTTTGTATATATGTTCTATTATACAATAAGCATACAATAAATATAATGAAAAGTTAAAAAATAAAAATAAATAAATAAAATTAAAAACCAGTGACATCCAAATGGCATCATTAGATCACAAATTTCCTTAGAACAGGGAGTGTCTTCAGTTCTGTTGAAAAGGATGTGATGAAAGTTAGACCAAAACAATAATAATAAAATAAAATCCAACAGCTAGGCACATATTGCTTAAATACTTTCACTATCTGGTGGCACATTTTTCTATTGATCTGGCACCAGAAAAAAACAGTGTTATCTTCACAAGTGAGATGTTCCTGGAATACTTCTATACAGATCATGGGAGAGGAATTTATATTTGCTGCATTTGGCAATAATAAATTTGACCCAGACATGTGTAGAGGATAAAAAAATTTCACCTCCATAATTTTATTCCCATGGAGAGTGACCTTTCCAAAGGTCATTAGAATGAGTTCAGAGAATCAGTGTTCGTAAACAGCATCCCTCTGTCCTCCCTAGAACAAGGTGCTCCAAACCCAGTGCCGAGAAACTTGAGCCTTGTGCATCAGCCCAGCCAGCCATGTTTTCCAGACTGTCCCCGTAACTGTGGTGCCTGGTGTCAAACAAGGGAGATGAAGATGGCTGCAGCTCCTCTCCTTCTTTCTCACCCTCTCATGGAATAGGATGTAGAGGTGGGAACAGTAGAAGGAAGAAATGAACAAGTGTTCTCCTTTCCCCTTTAGGAGTCTGAACTATGGAGAACGGAGGTTAGCATCCCACAGTAGACAGAGCTCAAAGTCAAGTGGCCTTCGTTCCCGGGAACACTCATGTCTACAGAGGCCAGATGTCGTCTTTTCTGGATTGGGGGGGTTTATAATCACCATGGGTTTAATTACTGGTTTGTGACCTCAAGCCAAGTAACAAATCCTCACTCTTCTCATTCATCGAGTTGGGAATAATATAAATTCTACTATTTAGGACTGTTGTGAGGATTAAATGGGTCAACATTTGGACAGTATGACAGGGGCACCCCATCTGGTATTTAGGTATAAATGGTAGTATTGTGGAGTATTTTACTCGTGTTTTACTTGAGTAAAATTACAAAGACTACACGTTCTTCCCTCGGTTAGTACAAATGCTTTCTTTTAAACCCAAGGGATCCAGGGTTTCAGCAGCTTACTGGTGATGCCCTATTTGTAGCATGACGTACAAACAGTACAAGAATTCTAGCCTCTGTGTGAGGTGCCATGCTAGAACCTGAAAACATGCTTGGTTTCTTCTTTCCGCTCAAGAATGAATGATGTGACTGCCCCATTCCTTTTAAAACTGTCCTGCAGTGTTTCCACACATATTTTTAGTGCATTTCCAGCAAGCTGACACATAACTCAAGTAAATAGTTAGGCAATGTTTTTCTCAAGTACCATCTACGCAAAGAGCCCGTGCTTTGGTGACAAAGTGATGAAGGTTTGAGGGAAAGAATGCAATAAAATACCCAAGGCTGGACTTCGGAATGGAGACAGCATGGGTGGGGGGTGGAGCACCGAGCTGGGAAACAGACAAGCTTGGCTTTTGGGACTGTCCCTCCACTTAATGGCTGTGTGATCTCAAGCGCTGATGACACTTGAAGTTTCTGTGCCTGTGTTCTCAAGTGTAAATGCAGGGGTGGGCTAAATCATCCTGAAAGTCCCTTTCAGTCTTGGTTTCAATTAAGGAGGAGACAGGAAGTTTGAAAAGATGTGAGATAAATAATAGAGCAATTCTCTCAGTACTCCAAATCCTGAGATGGCTAAACTAGAGCAAAGAACCTTTGGGTGGCGAGATTAAGTGGTCATATAACCTCATTAGGTTTGTTTAAATATTTTAAATCCTTAAAGTATCTGCTCTTGCTTACTTTATAGGGAGAAACTAGAAATACAAACATTAGCTGTCTGGAACAGAAATCATTGCTGCAGAGGAGCCTGTTGGGAACCTTTATGAGAAAACAGGTCATCGATAATTTCATTATGACAAAGGACCACAAAGCCCTAACCTAGTCTGAGTTGAAAAAGAGGCTTTACCTTCCAGGTTGGAACAAAATGATCTCAAAAGAAATCTAAGCCTTATTGTTTTTCACCTGTAAATAAAACCTTGCCTATGCCTCATTTGACAAGCAGAATCAATGTCATCTTAAGCAGACTAGTTTTGCAAGGAAAACAAGTCAGTCTGCTGCGCTGAGAAACAAGCTGAACAGAAGGTGTGTTTCCCCACCCTCAAGACAAATGAACCCAAACTAGCGAAGGCCTCGTGCTTCCACGAGCATTGCCCACTGGACTTTTCCACTGAGGCTGTGGACACCAATATCTGGGAAGTTGGTCTCGCTGCACATTTCAGCCCCTTTCAACTCTGAGATTCTGGGACACCCTCCACCCACCTACCCACCCAAAGTCAGACCACCCAGCTCTCCCAGCCCTAGTTCCCACCTCTCTTGGCAGAGCCTTGGCAAAAACTGGAAAGACCCTGAAATGAATCATAAATGTGAAATCGCAGTGCTCTCTTGGGATCCTTGTTTCAGGACGTAGCTGGAAACAAGCTGCCTTCTCCCACTGATGTCAGCTGACCAGGAATTCGTTTTCTCAAAAACATACTGGGTGACCACCCCTACAGGCATTTCAAGTGAGACAGCTGCTGGAAGGACAGAGAAAGCCTATTCTCACCTGGAACAGATGTCACCATATACTGTTGCCATTATTGAGAACAAATAGTAACAATGAAAGCAGGCACACACCCTAAGAAAACATGCAGAGATAGATTCCAAAATTGCCAGGGGTTCTCATGCCTTCAGGGTTTTCGTTATCTTGTTCCACCCCACCCGCCACCCCCACCCTCACCCCCCAACACCTCTTGTTCTGCTGGCTAATTTGCTTTTGTTCTGCAAGACTCACTGGAAATCAGGAAGCCTCTTCCTGCTCAGCCAGCCTGCCTGCCTCCCACAGCTCACGCGCACGGGGTCCTCTCATCATCGTATGCCAACACGCTCAGAGCAGCTTGTAAATTAGTGTGTTCCAAGCGCCCAGCTTCATGCATGGCAAAGGAGTTTGACAAAAGTTCTTACACAAATGATTAATGACCCAAAAGGAGGTCTTTCAAAGGCTTCTAAGGGTTCCTTGAAATAGTAGCTTTATCTTATTTTCCTCCATACTATGGAAATGTTGATACTTTTGTTTGGTGGATGAATTCCTAATGTTTCTTATTGGGTCTCGTCAAAGGGAACACCCTCCTTCCAACGAATTCATTGGTAAGAAGGGGATAAATTGGCAAAGGCAGGAGGGAGTTTCTGGGAGGGTGTTCCCAGGTCCACAGCAGCTTGGAAGCTCTCTGGGAAGAGAAACATTTTCCAAACAATGACAGGTCCCAAATGACAGGAGAGGGAACTGATCTGGCAGAAAGGATATATTATTATTCCCAGTTGGTTGATTAGGCAACCAGGGCAGAAAAGTTTCATGGCCATGGGTCATAATTGTGTAGAATTGCTACATTAAGGCCAGTTTTTCATTCGTTAACTTAGCACTTATTTGCTGAGTGTCTCCACAGACAGGATCAAAAAATGGTGAACAAAACATACGTGGTCTCTGCCGTCCTGAAAAGGGTGTGGGAGGGACTGACATTAGACAAGTTCTGTATACGTACATAAAATTAGAGATTGTCATTAATACTATAAAGGAAAAGTACAGGACTTCACAAGAGTTTATATACAGGGAAGTGGGACTCATCTGCTAGCATTTATTAATAATTTACTATCTGTCAGGAACTCTGTTATGCTCAGACTTGGCTCATTTTACCACAGTCCTCAAGAGAAAACTTAAAGCAAAGAATTGAGATTCTCTCTTAAGATGAACATAAGGTGAACATATCTTTCCTACCTATTTCATATCTCAATGTGAAATACAATGTTCAAATGCTTTGTCTTTTAAAAATACTGAGTGAAGTTAATATTGAATAAAAACTTTTACACAAGTAAGGAACTATTTCTTTGAGTCCAGAATTATAGTCAACAAACAGAACTCATTTCTTCAAACATCCCAACCTCATTTTTTATATTATAGTTTTTTTTTTTTAATGGCCATAGCAGTACTGAAAGGTAAAACCACATGGATTAAGATGCCGGCTTTCCTTAGGAATGCAGCAATCAAAAGTTACCTTTCCCCCACCTGCCCTGAGGTATGAGAGACGCTCTTTTCCTGGGACCAGCTGAAAGAGCCATTTGCCTCTTGTTTATTTGTGTTTTTCTCTTCCATCCTAGGCCTCCTCACCAGGAGACCATGTGAGAACTACAAGGAGAAGGAGACAGAAACTGGGACTCCTTGGAAGCTGTGGGAGATGCAAAGACAGGCCTCTACTCCAGCCTCTCTTTACCCTGCCTGTGGGTGACTCCAGATCCCCAACAGCAGCTGTGGTTTTAGCTCAGGCTCTTCCAGGTGAGTCAAGGCAGGAGGGAGGATCTCCTTGTCTTCTTGCCCATGTGACAAAGCTGTGGCCCAGAATGAGATCCTGCTGGACAGGACAGCACATGGCAGGACTCTATAGGCCGCCTCCCAGAAAGCTCATGGCCTTGAGGGTCAGGGGGCTGGCACTTGGGTACAGCCCTCAGAAAGTGAGCTGCAGGGTACCAGGAGGACTGGTCCAGGGTAGCTTTGTGTAAAGGGGAACTTGGTTCAAGCCCTGTCTCTCCCTCAACAACTGACATTTCTCCAGCGCAACCTCCCCTTGCCTGTAGCTGCTGGGGATTCAGCACTAGCCTTAGCGCCCCCAGAAGAGGGAAGAGAAGGCACAGTTGATGTCATCGCACCTTGTGCACAAGGCTCAAGGGGCTTCCCCTAGATTAGAGCCTGCACAGGAGACACCATCTGCAGAGCAGCAGGTCTGTGCATGGCTGTCAGGTCTGAGAAGAGAGCAGGTGGTGGTATGGGATGCAAAGCCCTTTCATACCTGGTCTGCATCATCTACTATGATGTGCAGCTAAGGAACCTGAGGTTCAGAGCTTTGGGTCAGGTGACCGTTGTAACACAGCTAGGAGGTAAGAGATTCAGCCGGTTCAGCACATTTGCCATGGCACCCCTGTCTCCCAAAGGCCGAGGGCCTCCTTGTGTAGAGAAAGGAGAAAATTATTTCCTGACCATGTCCTGCCCCAGCCGTATGACCTGCTCTTCCTACCCCAAGACCTGATAAACTAGGTCACCCTAAGTTGCTATTGACTGACAAGCCTACCCCCAGCACATTTATAATTTAAAGGAACAAGGCCTTAACACAAAGGGATGGTCTTCACAGCAGAATGCCACGCAAGAGAACTTCAGAAGAGGTCAATAAAGACTTTGCTGTAAGTCCTACTTACACCTGTCAGCCAGTATCTCCACCCAGGCAGGGTCACATCTGCCTAACCCTGTATTTGTGAGGCTTTGCAGCGTCCAGTACATGGCAGGCATTCAACAAGATAGGGGATGATGGATAGATGAATGAATGGATGAATGGTTCTACCCATACCTCCCCAGTAAATGAATCACTGATCACTCAAAATATATGCACTGAAAACCACACCTTCCCCAGGCAGTATGCTAGCACTAGAGATATTGTGATAAACTAGACAGATACAACCCCTGCCCCCATTGAAAAAATCATCAAACAAATAGCAACCAAGTAATTATTTAGTTCTGGTTGAAACTAAGTGTGCTATTTAGGCTAAGGGCCACAACTGTAGGTTCTGACCATTTGAATATCCAACCACTAATCTGGACCCTAATTATTTAACATACTATTTATGCTGATCAAATAATATTTTTAAAAAATCCACTTGGGTATTGTTTAAACACAACTTATATGTTACACTTCTTTTTCAATTCAAAATAGTTATATTTAAGGTTCACCCACAAAGGAAAGCCAAGGTACGTATGTTAAAATTCTAGGGAATGAAGTTTCAGTCCCACCAAGCTAAGAAATTTCTACCAGCCTGTCCAAGGATTAGGTTTTAAATTATACCAAACAATGGTGAAGGAGTCAGGAAACACGCAGTTTCCTGCGTTACAGGTGCCAGTGAGTACAACTTCAGCGCTTATGGCAAAGAAGTTGACAATCGGTGCTAAGATCCTTAAAAAAGGTTCACATTCTTTAATCCAGCAATTCCACTACCAGACCCATGCTAACAATACAACCCCAAATGTGGAATACAGTTTAGGAACAAAATATATAACAGTACTGTTTATAATAGCCTTTTAAAAGAAGCTATTTTAATATCCAACTAGCATGGGATAATTAAGGAAATGATGGAAAATATAATTTAATGGGCTATCATGTATACATTACAAATGATTGCTACAAAGCAACATGGAAAAGCATTATTAACTGTTGAGTTAAAAAAATTCAAACTAATATCTACAGCACTATTGCAATAATGTTAAAATCATGTGTACAAAAACACTAAAAGGAAATCATACAAATATTAACAGCAATTGTTAAGTGATACAACTATGGGTGGCCTTTCTTTCTACTTCCATTTATTTTTTTTTAATTTTCCATTAGTGGATGATTTTTTCTTTGTAACAAAATGAACTTTTTTTAAAATACAGGATTCTCTATACCATCCTATTATCAACACCTTGCATTGGTGTTGTACATTTGTTACAATTGTTGAAAAGTACTTTTTATAATTATACTATTAACTATAATCCATGGTTTAATTTTTTATTTTAAAAAAGACTGTTAAAATAAGTGATAGATTGTCTCATTTTCCTGTTGGAATTATTCGTATTGCAAAGTCTTCAAAATCGTACACGTAGTGGCTGCTCAATTATGTACTTGTTTTTATCCCTACCATATCTCTTGAATGAAGCAACAAATAAATGAATTTTGGATCCAAGTCTATAAGACAAATATATTGAAATTATTCTGTTAAAGTCTTTAAGTCAGCTTTTCCAAACAATGAGCCAAGTCCAGGACCTTCAGACTTTCTCAAAAAAGACTTATCAAAAAAACTTGTTTTAATTATCTTCTTCGGTTCTTGACTATTTTGTTTGTGAGTACAGAGGTTGAATGGATTGAATTAAATAACAAATATTTCAACACAGTCTGAAATTAATGCTTCTCTAAATGTCATTATTTAAAAGTTATCTGGATCTTATCAAGAGCAACATCCTGCTGGCTGCTCAATAAATCTCACTTGTAGGCATTTGGATCCCTACATCAGAACATTTGGTTTTTATTTGTAATTGTATTCTCTTTAGGGCCCGTCTGTGATCAGTTTGGTTATTATGATGCATAGTTAGAAGCAATTAGCTAAAGGGTAATCAATTACAGAATTTTTCATTTGGAAGGGTCATTACAGTTAGTCCCATACTCCTCCCAAAGCAGAAATTCTTTCTACAGCCTCGGTGTGTGGTCTTTCTATGTCTTCTTGAATATCTCCCATGCTGGGAAGTTCACTGCCTCCTGTGGAAGCTTAGTTGTTTGTTTGTTTGTTTTGGGGGGGGGGGGGTACATGGTCCAGGAATCGAACCCAATTAGTTGGTTTTTAAAAGATGGTTACCCTAAGGCTGTGCAAGGGTAGTTCAGTGGCAGAATTCTCTCCTGCCACGCAGGACACCTGCGTTCGATTCCACCCACGCACTTCCCAAAAACAAGGCAAACAACAAACAAGCAAAAATTCAACAAATGGTGCAGCAATAATGGCAGAGTCACATGGAAAAAGAATGAGATGTGACCCCTGCCATACAGCATACAGAAAAAAAAAAATAGATATTTTTAAATTACATTCATTATAGATGAAATTTCATTTCGTTTACCCCTGCCCCTCTACTCCCTAGCACAGAATTCAGCACATCAAAAATGCCCAATAAAGGTTGATTGCATGAATGAGTGGAGGTTTGAATGTTTCTATTCATTCAGCATATTTATTGAATATCTACTATTATAACTATTAGTAATACCACAAATACTGTTTGAAGAACTGGGGGGAAAACAGGGGGCAAAAATGACAGGGTTCCTACCTGAGGAGGAGTTTCCATTCTAGTTGGAATCAACACTGTATCCAGATTTCCCCTCCGTGATCTAGATACCGGACATGCCTTAAGTGGGCAAGGGGCAGCCCCGCCATAAGTACCAGCTGAGGAATATTTAGGGCTTCCATGAGTCATCCTAGAAATTACGAGACTTCCTGTGAGATGGGGCTATTAAGCATTCAAAGTCAAGAGTGTTTGAACATTGAAGAAACACACCCTTATTTCATTCCTAAAGCTAATAAAGCAGGGCATCAATACAAGTAGAGATTATCAAGATACAAATCTTGATACATTTATCCTTCCATACACTTTCATACCTTTATACACACACTTATTCTCATTCAAACGCACATTAAGAACAGACGTACACAATCACTTTAAAATGGGAGGACGTTCACCTAATTTTTAAAATGATGATCTCTAGGTAGTGGGACTATAGTTTTATTCTTTTTGCTTTTCTGTGCTTGACATCCTCTCTACAACAAACAAGTATAGCTTCCGTGAGTATATCAAGTGTTATAAAATCAAAACAAGCAGGTCCTGCTAACCTGCCATGTTGTTTTTACGCCTCCATACCTTTTTCTTCCTGCTGCTCCCTCTCCTCCAGCTTGCCTCCTCCCTTACTGTCCTGCCCTTGGTACATAAAGCATCTCAGCTCAAGCAGCAATTCTGCTTTTCTGATGCCCCCTTCCCCAGAGGCACCGTGCCTCCTCTCCTCGGGCCCTTGGTGCAGACACTTATGATGGCATCTGTAAGGCGGTGCCGCCTGCTCACTGTACTGTGAGGGCCTCGGAAGCCTGGCTCGAGGCTGCAGGCCCTGAACCCCAGCCCCCCACGGGGGGCCTCACCCTCACTGGGCCCTCAGGGGATGTGTGATGAACCCTTGGCTCTTGCAACCACAGTCTCCTGCTGGTTTCTCATCTCCAGCTCAGATTGCACAGGTCCTCATTGCAAACCCATCACAGCCTCCTATTAGCTAGAGAAGGAAATGCAATCCCTTAGTACTTTCAGGTGCCTTACAATATGGTTCCTTTCCGGCCTCATTTCTCTTCTTTGTATCTCTTCCCAGGATGACTCATCGTGCCCTGAACAGGCCGTGCTTCCCATCTTTGCTGGTGCTGTCATTTTTAAATTGAAATTCTCTTCCCCAAGTTCACCTGAGGAATCCCGAAAAAATAATTCCTACTCATTACTTAGCAGTAGCTTAAAAGCTACCCATGCTGTGATGTGCTCACCAGATCTCTGTGAGAGGTAGCTGCAATCCCCTTCAGCTCTCAGACGCCTTCCCTGGTACCCCTGTAGGCACCTAACCCATAGGAGTCCTGGGATGCATGTTCGTCCCACAGCCAAGCAGGGCGAAGTCCGTGAGAGCATGAGTCGCCTCTTACCCTCTCTGTGCCTTAGCAGGGGAGGCTCTCGCCGCGTGCCTGTTCATTTAGAATGATTTGAAAATGAAAAAGGTCAACGTGTCTTCCACATGAAATTCCCTGGAAAGGGCTATAGAATTGCTGTGAATTACTTAAATACAGAAAAGGAGAGAAAGGAGACCCAGTAAACAAAATGAAATGAGATAAAGTCTCAATCAAGCAAAGACCCTAAAAGCAGAACTTGTTTTCACATAAAAGTTTAGGCATTGAATATCAGGAAAGAATTCTCTCTTCTTTTTTTTTTTTCTTTTTTTTATGAGCACTGGATTCCCTAACACTTCCCAGCCTCAACCCTATAGACACCCCGGGAAGGTAGGGGTAGGCTCACCTCAGGGGCCTTTAATGCACCAGAACAGGTGCAAAGCAGTCTGTTCAGACCACCAGCCATAGGGTTTAGCAGTAAGGGACTAATACCAGCTTAGTACTGACCAGCTTAGTACTATATCGCCCCTAATGTGAAGCTGGTCAGGGATCCCTCCCTATAGGCCTCCCCAAAGCATCTTTTGATCTTTCTTGCCACCCAAAAGGAAAGGCAAGTCGCCGTATGCAGTGAGGACGCTGGGCCAAAGTTACCATCTCACAGCCCAGTGCACGAAGAAGGAAACAGCCTCGGCACCAGAGGCCACACTCAGTTGTGAATGGAGGGACTGTTTGGGCCCCCACTGAGAATCACTCATCAGCTATGCATTAAAAACATAGCTCTTAAGGCTGTGCAACTTATAGATAAAACACTGGCCTTGGAGCTGCACAATCTTGAGTTCAAATCTTAGCTCCATTCTTCAGTACCATGGGACTTTAAGCAAGTTACAGAACCTCCCTAAATCTGATATTTCATTCATCCACAAACGAGGATAACACTAATGCTTACCTTTAGAATGCTGGTGGGGACTCAATGATAAAATGTACGTTGTGCTCTTAGCAGTGTACGCTGCACCTGGTAAGCATACAATAAAAGTTATTATTATTATCATTACCACTGATATGTGTCAGGCACTGTCCTAGATCCAAAACCGCAAACAAAAAACAACAGTTCTTGCACTTTACTTGCAGGTAAACAACTTACTGCAAAATATTATGATACGTTCTATGAAAGAGATAGAGACAAAAAAAAACTATAAGGAGTAAGTGGGAGACTGAGATGGCCTCCCAGGAAAGATGGTGTTTACAATGGGCTCTAACAGATAGGTAGGAATTTTACCAGGAGAAAAGGGGAGTAAGGCGCCCCTCTTTGGTAGAGGAAATGGCAAAAAAAAAAAAAAAAAAAAAAAAAGTACACAAGAATATATGATCAAGGTGAATTTGGAGAGCTGCAAGTTGTAAAAGCCTAGTCTAGTCCTCTCTTTCTTTTCTAGTAAATTGCAGAGATCTTCTGCCTCCTACTGCCTAGAAAACACAACCTGAGGTGTGGACTGATGGGGGTAAATCACAGGAGGGAGGCAAGGGATCCTGTCCTCCTCTCTGCTGGCACCCCAATGTGGGAGTGGAGGCTGGAGGTGCCCCCTCAGTCACCCAAGATGCCTGATCCCCAAATGGGAAGGGAAAACAAAGAAGCCAAAGCCCAGGCTGAAGGATATGGGGCGGGCAGAGGGCTCACCACAGCCCTGGGCGAGCTTCCAGCAGAGCCGAGGGGAACCCACGACCGACTGGGCCCTGGGGCAGTAACTGCAAGGAGGCGGGCAACCAGCTGAAGTCCAGCCAGCAGACGCCCGTCCTGCCTTCCCCACAACAATTGCTGTTTACCTTGGAAGCCTGCCGTCCCCACTATTCACACACCAGTTGATATCAGCAGAAGCTAAGTCATACAGCCTGTAACACTAACAAACTTCCCAAATACAGACCTTTGCACCCAAGCCGTGGCAGGAGGACGTTGAAGGGAGGAATCGTGTCCCTTTCTGGGGGCAAGCTATCACTCCTTACGCATCTAAAGAAAGCAAATGCTCTACAAATGTTAGGAAGTCTTTCTTTCTGACCTCAGTCACTCTGGTATTTCATCACCACCACAAAGTAATATGCTAAAAGTTTAAACTGTGTTAATGCACCCTGTATTTTTCCTACCCCTCATTTCGATCAGGAAACCAAGATTTGTAATTTCTTGGAAAAGGATTTTTGCAGAGTGGAAAGCAGGAGTCATTTCCAGAGCAATTGAAGTCAGTGGCCAGGGGCAAGAAGAGCGTCTTGAAAGAGATGCAAGGTGGGAAAGAGAGATTGCCAGAAACTGGAAGACAGGTGGGAAGGCTTCAGAGAGAACTGCGAAGTGGTTACGGCCTCACCAAAGATTTCTGGAGCAGGAGCTTCGCCCTGCAGGGACCACAGAAAATGGGCAGGTGGTATTAGAGACAACCTAAGACTGGAGGGACCTCCTTACAGCCCTGGGACAAGGCTGTGTCCTTCAGTTGGGCTGGAATGTCCTACCAGTGGGTTAAAACAGGGAATCAGAATTGGAAGGACGTTAATCCAAACAAAGTAAAAACTGAGGAGCGACTTCTGGCTTATTGTAGTGTGAAGAGACCAATGAATCCTCCCCATAAAAAAAAGTAAGTGCAAAACTGGATGAAAGGCGCAAAAACAACCATTTCAGAGCTATGGAAATTGGCCAAAGGCAGAGAATCCCAAGGAATCTACTCCAAACTCCTGGAAGTGATATGTGAGCTCAGCAGGGTCTCAGGATATAAGGTAAACCTAAAAAAATCAATTGTATTTGTTTAAATTAGCAATGCATCTGTTTAAACTAGCAATGACCATTAAATGTATAAGGACATTTACAAAGTGCTCAAAAAAATGAAATACTCAGGTGTAAGCATAACAAAACATTTATAGGACTTGTATCCTGAAAGCTACATTATGCTAATGAAAGAAATCAAAGGTCTAAATAAATGGAAAGACATCCCATATTCATGTATTAGACGATGCAAAGTAAAGATGGTAATTCTCCTCAAATTGATGTACAAGTTTAATGCAATTCTCATCGAAACCCTAGCAAGATATTTATGTAGATATTGACAAGAGTACTTTAAAGTTTATATGAAATGGCAAAGGAACTAGAATAGTTAAAATAATTTCAAAAAATAAGGATGATGGAGGAGGAATCTTTCTACTCAATTTCAATACATTATATAGCTACAGTAATCAAGATTATGTGGTACTGGCAGAGGGATAGAAACATAGACAATGGAACAGAATAGAAAACACATAAATAGACCCACACATATATGTTCAATTGCTTTTAAACAATTACAAAATAAATTTAATGGAGAAAGGAGAGTGCTTTCAACAAACAGTGTTGGAGCAATGGTACATCCATGAGCAAAAATTAATAACAATTAAAAAAGAACTTTGACCTAGTTTTCACCACTTACACAAAAATTAGCTAAAATGGATCACATCTTATGTTCAAAAAGTAAAACTACAGAATTTTTAGAAAAAGCCAAGGAGAAAATCTTCAGGACCTAGAGCCAAGCAAAGAGTTCTTAGACTCCATACCCAAACCCTGATCCATAAAAGGAGAAATTGATAAATTGGACCTCAGCAAAATTTAGAATTTTCGATTTGCAAAGGCCACTGTTAAGATGCTAAAAAGACAATATACAGACTGGGGGGAAATATTTGCAAACTGTATATCCAACAAAAGGCTAATTTATAGAATAAAGAACTCTCAAAACTCAACAATAAAAACAAATAATTCAATTAGAAAATGGGGAAAAGGCATAAAGAACCATTTCACAAAAGAAGATATACAGAAAACAAATAAGCAAATGAATAGATGTTCAACATCATTAGCTAATAGCAAAAAAATGCAAATTAAAGCCACAATGAACTATCACTACAACATGGCTAAAATAAAAAAAAAAGCAATAATGCAAATGCTGACGAGTATGTGGAGAAACTGTATCACTCATACACTGCAGGTAGGGATGTAAACTGGTAAAGCACTTCTGAAAAACAGTTTAGCAGTTTCCTAAATACTATACATGCAACTGCCACATGACCCAGCAATTGTACTGCCGGCATTTTCCAGAGAAATGAAGATCTGTGTTCATGTACAAACCTGCCTATGAATGTTCATAGCAGCGTTAGTCATAATAACCAAAAAATAGAAAAATTCCAGATGTTCTCCAGAGTGAGTATCATCCATACCATGGAATGCTACTCAGCAATAAAAAAGAATGAACTACTGACACCCATAGTAATCTGAATAAATCAAGAGAATTTTGTTGAGTGGAGAAAAAAAAAAAAGCTAAGCTCAAAAAGCTACATTCTAGGTGGTGCGATGGTGGCTCAGCGGCAGAGTTCCCACCTGCCATGCTGGAGACCCAGGTTCGATTCCTGGTACCCGCCCATGCCAAAAAAAAAAAAAAGTTACATACTGTATGAGTCCATGCGTATAACATTCTTAAAAGGACAACATTATAAAAATAGAGAACAGGTTAGGAAGTGGTGGGGTGGGAGAGAAGTAAGCGTGGCTTTAAAAGGGCAACATGAAGGTTTTTTCTGGTGATGGATTCAAAGCCAATATTCTGGTTCTGACATCATAATACAGTTGTTTAAGATGTGTCAGTGGGGGGACCTGAGTAAAGAATACAGTGATCTCTCCCCCTATTACTTCTTACAACTGCATGTGAATCTGCAATTCTCTAAAATTAAAAGCTTAATTAAGGGTGGGCCACGGTGGCTCAGTGGCAGGGTTCTCTCGCATGCCTAGACCCGGGTTCGATTTGCGGTGCCTGCCCATGCAAAAAAAAAAAAAAGGTTAATTAAAACACAAAACAAAATCTACAAAAGAAACAAAAGGGAGGGTCATTTTTCATTAAAACTACTAGAGACTGTGGCTTACCCAGCCCCCTTCCCTCCCCCCCCCCCCCCCCCCCTTCTTAGCTCAGTCAGCACAAAGATAGTTTTATCTGCACTGGGCTGGCTGTGAAAACCAGGAGCTTTGCTCAGAGTTGGGACAGACTCAATATGGGATGAGGTATGAAAACCTATGGTTTTGCCAGATAAAATTGGCAAACTCCGTTTGGAACAAACAAGGAAAACCATTTAAAAAAATCTCAACAAACTAGTTAAAGAAGACAAGTTTCTCCACCTGGTAAAGAGCATCTATGAAAAACCCATAACTAATATCATACTTAATGGTGAAAGACTAAGAACGGATGTCTCTTCTTACTACATCTACTCAACATGGTACTGGAGGGTCTAACCAATGCAACAAGGCAATTGTAGTAAAGTGAATGCACAGAGAGTGGAAAGAAGAAAAACTGTCTATATCTGCAAATGGAATAAACTTGTACACGGAAAAAATTAAGAAATCTACAAAAAATGCACTACAACAAATAACCAAGTTTGGCAAGATCATAGGAAAAACGTTCACTACACGAAAATAAATTGTATTTCTATATTGTCAACAAAAAATGTGAAAATGAAAAAAAAAATACAGTCACAAAGTATGAAAAAAAAATCAACCACTTAGGAATTAATTTAGCAAAACAAGTCCAAGACTGATACACTGAAAACACTACTGTGAGATAAAAAGACTTAATAAATGGAGAAATACACCACGATCATGGATTAGAAAATTCTATATTGTTAACATGACAATTCTCTCTAGCTGAACTATAAACTCACACAATCCTTGTTAAAATTCTGCAAGTTGTTTTTGTAGAAATTGGCAAGCTGATTCTAAAATGTACATGAAAATTCAAAGGACCTGGAATAGGAAAAAGAAGAATAACTAAATAAGAATTACAAAGTTGGAGGACAATACAAAACGTACTACAAAGCTACAGTAATCAAGACTGCTCTACTAGCGTAAGATATATAGGTCAATGGAATAGATTCAGAGTCCAAAAATAAGCTATCATACTTATGATGTCATAATATGGAGAAAATGTCGTTTTTGTAACAAATGATACCGGAGCAGCCGGGTAGCCACGTTCCGAAAACGAAACAAACACAACTTAGACCTTTGCCTCAAAAATTAGCTCAAAAGCAATCGTAAAGAAAAATGTAAATCCTAAAACTATAAAACGTCTAGAGGAAAACATAAGAGAAAATCTTTCTTACCTGGACTAGGCAAGCGTTTATTAGGTATGACACCAAAACCAAGTTCCGTAAAGAACAAAGAAAAAGTAAATTGGACTTCATTACAGTTAAAAGTTTTTTTTTTCCCCCAGGGAAGCCTGCGGCGGGGGTGCAGGTGGGGGACGCGGGGGTGGGGGTGGAGAGCCTGGAGGGCTGGCTCTGGATGCGGTTGCCCCGGGTTCTCGCAGCACCCAGAGTCTCATTAGCTGCGGGGACCGCAGCGCCCGCCCGGAGCCGCCCCGCGCCGCCCGGCAGCCGCGAAGCGCGAGAGCGCGGTGCGCGCAGCGGCAGGGCTGGTGAAAGAGGAGCCCAAAAGCAGATCCGGGACCTGGTGAGCCCTGCCTGCTCCTGCGAAATTGGGAGCGGAGGGGGAAAAAACAGCAGGAAGAGGGTACATCTTCAGACAAAAAAAAGTGCAACTAAAAGGAAAATGGGAAGCAGAGGGAAAACAGACGGAACTGACCAAGAAACTAAGTATTTGCCTTCAGAAATGGAGAAAATTAAAAATGGGGAAGGTCCAGCTTCTGATGAAGCACGAGAGAAAGAAGCCAAGTCTGATTAATAACGTGTACCGTGTCTCATCAGTGGTCCCTGTATTAATCTTCTTGTTCAATCCAGAGGAATATTCTTGTCAATTATTTTATTAAAGTAAGTTTTTTAGAAGTTCTACGAGAAACATTTATAAGGAGATTCAAATCCTAACTCACCTGCCCCCCCCCCCCCGTTTTTTTAAGAGTGAATGTTTTTGTTTTTTGTTTTTTTTTTAAGTGGTGAAATCACTTGCTGGTTGTTTATTTTCTAGTACAACCAGAAGATGGTGGGATATTGAATTGTGGGGAGCTTCGACTGTCCTGATGTCAACGTAACATTCCATAGGTATAAGCCACAAACTGGGAGAAAATATTTGCAAATCAGCTAGCTGATAAAAGACTTGTAGACAGAATAGGTAACTCAAAAAGGTTATATGTGGAAGATGCCAGCCCCAAAAGATTACATTTTGCTAGATTCCATAACATGAAATGTCTACAAAAGGCGAAACTGGGGATACGGGAAGCAGATCAATGATTGCCAGGAGGCGGGGGTGAGAGTGAGGATGGATGCAAACAGGCAGCAGGGAACTTGCGGGGATGACGGAAGTGTACTAAGAACCGGATGGTACTGAGGCTGTCAAATCCGTAAAAGTGTAACTAAAAATCATCCGTCTGTAGGTTACAATGGATTTGCTGTATGGTGTGCAAATTATACCTCGATAAAGCCGTCTCTTAAAAACTGAGTTAATTTTTGCATGCTTGTGTTTGTAGTCTTAAATCCCTACCCTTTACAGCCGAAATAATTTTTCCCAAGCAGAAATCAACCTTCTTTTTACCATGAGAATCACTGTGGTTAAAGGCTGACCACTTGTTTTCATCATTTTGTAATTTATTTCATCATTATTGTAATTTATTTTGAAAGCACGGAAGCTTGTGATGCCTGCCTTTGATTCAGTCCCCTTTAATAAGTGTGCAGTTTTGTGATTTTTCTGCCCGGGAAGGGCTCAGTTATTGAGTCAGGCCATAAGAATCCATGGTGACCATGAGGCCCAGATACACTTCCATTCTCTTATGTATCATCTTTCTTCAAATCCATAGCAACAGTTACTTGCATGATTACTGCATTTTAAAGACTGAAAACCCCATCGGAAGACTCTTAATTTCTGTATTTAGAAAAATAAAGTTAAAAATTTAATTCTAATTTCTTAATTTTTTTTTTTTTACCCCTATTAAGGTAAATAGTTAATTCTTTGTTAAGCCACTATCCAGAATCTGTTCTGTAACTCCTCCAGGTGCAAAGCCATCCTAGGAATTGGGTTCTAGAGTCCTGAAAACCTTGGATAAACCTAACTGGGCCACTTGGTACACTTTGCAAATCTTTCTTTCTTCAACACTTGGGAAATTTTGTAAGTGGTTTAAAAGATTTTTTTTTTCCCACGGGACATATAACCCAAATCAAATCATGTTTGTGGCCTCTACTAAATCTATAAATCTCAATTTAATTGAATTGCTAATGAAATTACAGCTTCCACATAATACAGCTGAAAGAAATCTGAGCCAAACTGTACCTAGTTTGCACAGTGAAACTCCACTCCAAATATAGGCACAATTTTGGGAAAAGATGCCCAGATCAAATCAGTAGACTTATATGGTTCTGGTTACAAATGGTGGATGATAGATGAGATGTAATTCTTACTGTGAAGATAATGGTTCTCTCTCCTATGGAATTGACGATAGTTGTATCTTTGAAATTCGTTTTTCATTTAGCTGCCACCAATTCTTCCCAGCTACTGTCAACACTGTTTCCCCAGAAAGAAATGTCTGTCACTGAACTTTTGCTTAGAAAATTATTTCTGAGATTCTGGTGGCTAGAACATTGCCTCCCAGAAAAAGGCTTGTTATGCTGGTTTACAGCTATTATGTACCCCAGAAAAAGTCATATTCTTTTGATCCATTCCTGTGGTGTAGACCTGTTGTGGGCAGAGTTTTTGGTTAGGTTATTTCAGTTGAGATGTGACCTACCCCATTCAAATGGTGTCTTAATCGTTTTACTGGAGTCCTTTATGGGAGAATGAAGATCAAAGAAAACCAAGAGAGCTCAGAGAGAGAAATGCCCCAGAGATGCTAAGAGAGGACCCACAGAAGCTCAGAGAGGAGGCCACTGGAACCCCTTGGAGTCAAGGACCAGTAAAGGCCAGCCCTGTGCCTTGCTATCTGACAGAGGAACACCAGTTGCCTGCAGCCTTTCTTCAGAGAAGGTATTGTCCTGTTGATGCCTTAACTGGGATATTTTCATGTCCTTAGAACTGTAGATTTGTAAACTAATAAATCCCCATTGTAAAAGCCAACCAATTTCTGGTGTATTGCACTCCAGCAGCTTTAGCAACCTGAAATAAGGCTTACGAGACCTAGCAAAGTAGAAAGTCATAGACTGATGGAATCTCAGTGTGGAAGGAGTCCACCCCTTAATTCAGGAATCATCTCTGTAATATCCCCGATGCTCATCTATATAATTCTAGGAAACGGACTCTTAGAGTCTAGAATTCCATAATTCAGACACTTTTTCTCTTTTCTCAATTCTGGCTACATTTGATCTGGATGACTGGACTTCTGAACTTGAGGAAAATTATACTAAATCCAATGTCACGAATTTAAGCTTCAGAAAGGAGACAGTCCCCTCCCTACCCCAGGACAGATGCCTCCAAGTCCCTTCATTCCACAGGCTTCAGACACGGTCCACAGAGGCCTCCTCCTGCTTGAGGCAGAACAGATGAGCCAGCAGAAGTCTGCGGAGATTCTGTTTCTGTTTACATTTCTTATATTTGTGAAGACCACGATAGAGATGCTTTGTCTACCAGCTTTGTACTTTTAAATTGTGAGTCATTATACAGGAAGTAAAAGGAATTCCCAAAGCCCTCTACATATATTCTTTGGGGTTTTTTCTTTATTAAATGAGGTTTCATGTGTCACAAAACAACAAATACAAATTGTGTAAAAAACATTTTTGTCAGCCTTCCAAGAAAGGGCTTAGAGTGATTAGCCACTATAATCATCATCTGGCCAAAAGTTATTACTCATGAGAATGAGTGTCTTGCATTCTTTCTAAAATAGATCTTTCCATGAAAAAGCACAATAAATAGCTGCTGGATGAGGTAAAATTACAAACGAAGTTATTTTTATCTGCCAGGCAGGTTATTTTATATTCTGAGCGGAACCAGTTACCAAATAGCATATGGAAAAAAAAAAAGGAACCTAAGCATCCGGAAATCCATTATGCTATTGTTTTCCTCCGGTTTACATTTCTGAAATATCTTTTCCTATTACACAAAACCATATTCTCTGACCCAGCTGGTAGAAGGCTATGACGGTTAACCTGAGTTTCAAAAAAAGAAAGAAAAATAAATAAAAGGAAAGAGAGATCATATCATTCAAAGAATAAGCAGCCCACTCTAAGACATGCCTTCTTTTTCTATCGTTTCTATACCAGGCTCTGCATTGAAGGCAGTGCCGCATGCTATTAAGAGCTGGGTGGGAGCATGGGCTTCCTCACTTACTTTGTGATTTCACACTAGCAGCTCAGTTTCCTCAGCTGTCAAGTGGCAATAACCGTTTCTCCCTCCTTAGGTCTTGAGGATTAAATGAGGTATGGGAGTAAAGTGCTTAGCATTGTCTGTCACCTAATAAGCATCACAGATATTAGCAGGTAGGATCCTTGCCCTTTGGTTACACAGGATTTGGGGGAAGGGTTGGCTGGAAACAGCAAGAAGGAAAAAGGAAAGAAGTGAAACTTCGAGAACAACAGAAGGGGGCGTTTTGCTCCGTGACCTGCCCAGATATCAGTGTTCTTTATAAGTTATGTAGCATTCAGTACCACATCATTCCATCTCAGAGATTCTGAAAGCAAGTATCAGTTAATTATCCATCCGATGTATCTGTGAGGTGGCTAGTCATCAGCTCCCATTTTTTTCATAAGCCAAGGCTGAAATACTAAAATGTTGAAGGCCCTAAAGCCAGACCGGAAGGGAAACCCAAAACTCACTGTGGTCATTCCACCAGTATCAAAAATGGGTCTAATGGTCATTTCTTTCTTTTTTAAAATAATCTCATATAGCAATTCAGGCAAAAATGTAAAATTTTATAATACTGCTATAAATAAGCTCTTATCACAAGAACTAGACAGTGACATGAGCAAAGAAAAGCACAATTATATTTGGGGATGAAATTGTATGCAATTTTTGCATTGGATTTTAATTATTTTGAATTTTTTAACTAAAAACTCCTCTACCCATGCATAGATCTTATCAGAGTCAATGCCATTCTTTATTTTTTTTTCCCTCTCATTCTGTCTCTTTCTCTAATAACCAAAATGTGAAATTGTTAAATAGTAGGTGAAGCGTTTAGCAGGCCGACCTACCTGGAAGGTTCCCTCCCATCTAGTCCCATGATGCATGGATAACCCTAAGAGATAATTTCCTAGTAGCGGTGGCCCAATCCTGGCATAATTACTTACCATAGACCAACAGGAACCCAAGAAGAATGTCAGCAAACCGCTGTGTACAAACTGCAAAGCACAAGGTTTTTAACCTTAAGGATGGATTCTTGAGGCCAGTGTTGCAAAGATGGGAGGTGATGGCTATAGGGTGTGAAGTTTCTTTTTTAAGGAATGAAACTGTTCTAAAATTGATAGTGGTGACAGTTGCACAAATCTGTGAATGTATTAGAAGATATTGAATTATACACTTTCAGTAGGTGAATTGTATGGTATATGAATTATAGCTCAATAAAGTTGTTTTTTTAAAAGATATGACATGGAGCATTGTCCTGCCTGAAGCACACATAAGGGGAGAAAAGAAGAAAGAGAAAATAAATGAGAGAAATGAAGATGAACAGAAAGGACCAGAGAGGACTTTTGCCATCCCTGAGTCCAAGAAGTTCTTCTGTAAGATAAAGCAAATGAAAAAAGGAAAATCAAGTTGCAAATTCCATTCACAAAAACAATTGAAAGGATCAAATATATAGGAATAAATCCAACCAAAGATGTAAAGGGCTTGTATGCAGAAAAATAAAAACATTGCCAAAAGAAATCAGAGAAGGCCTAAATAAATGGAAGGACATTCTGTGTTCATGGATGGGAAGACTAAATATCATTAAGATGTCAGTCCTACCCAAAGTAACGCATAGATTTGACACAATACCAATCAAAATGCCAATGACCTTATTTGCAAAAATGGAAAAGCCAAGCATCAAATTTATGAAGAAGGGTAAGGAGTCCTGAACAGCTAAAGATATTTGGAAAAAGAAGAATGAAGTTGGAGCACACATACTCCCTCATCTTAAAATGTTTTGCAAAGGGTGGTGTTACAGCGGCTCAGTGGCAGACGTCTTGCCTGCCACGCCAGAGACTTAGGTTCAATTCCCAGAGTCTGCCCATGCCAACCCCTCAGGAAAAAAAATGTTTTGCAGAGCCACAATAATCAAAGCAGCATAGATAATGGCACAAGGACAGACATAAGAAACGAAATGAGAGTTCAGAAATCAACCCTCATATTTATGGCCAAATAATTTTTGACAAGCAGGCTAAATCCACTTAGTTGAAAAAGAATACTCTCTTCAATACATGGAGCTGGGTAAACTAGATCTCCATTTGCAAGGAAAAGGAGGAGCACCCCTACCTAATGCCACATGCAAACATCAACTCAAAATTGACCAAGGACATACATATAAGACCCAGAACTAGCAAACTCCTAAAAGAAAATGGAGGGAAGCATCTTCTATTAACCATTGTGTCAGGAATGGTTTCTTAGACTTTACAATTAAAGCATAGGTGACAAAAAAAAAAAATAGGTCCTCATCAAAATTAAAAACCTTTGTGCCTCAAAGGATTTTATCATGAATGTAAATGATAATCTACACATTGGGAGAAAAATTCGGAAACTACATATCCAATAAAATTTTAATATCTGGAATATATAAAGAAATCCTTCAACTTAACATAAAAAAAGACAAATAACCCTTTTTTTTTGCATGGGCTGGCACTGGGAAACGAACCTGGATCGTCAGCATGACAGGCGAGAATTTTGCCACTGAGAGCCACCGTCACACCACCCACAACCAATTTTAAAATGGGCAGAACACTTGAACACACATTTCTCCAAAGATAAACAAATGGGCCTAAAACATATAAAAAGATGCTTATCATCATTAACCATCAAGGAAATGCAAATCAAAGCCACAATGAGATTCTACTTCACAGCTATTAGAATGACTACCATAAAACAAATGGAAAATAATAAGTGCTGGAGAGGATATGCAGAAGTAGGAATTCATTCATTGTTAGTAGAAATGAAAATGGTGCTGCTTCCATGGAAGACAGTATGGCAGTTCCTCAGAAAGTTAAGTATAGAATTACCATGTGACTTAGGCAATCCCACTTTTAAGTACATTCCCCAAAGAATTGAAATCAGGGACTCAAACAGATACTTGCACACTGGTGTTCATAGTGGCATTATTTACAATTGCCACAAGATGGAAGTAAACCAAGTGTCCATCAAAGAATTAATAGATAAATAAAATGTGGCATTTACATATAATAGAATATTATTCAGCCCTAAAAAGGAAAGATGTCCTGATACATGTGACAACATAGAACTTTGAAGATACCACATCGAGTGAAATAAGCCAGACACAAAAGGACAAATACTGTATGATCTCACAGATTTGCATCAAATTAGAATAAGCAAACTCATAGCGTCAGAATCTAGACTATAGGTTACCAAGGAACAGGGCAGGGATAGGGAATAAAATGTAGAGATTTCTATTTGGAATGATGGAAATGTTTTTGTTATGGATGGTGGTGATGGTAGCAGAGCCTTGTGCATGTAATTAACAGCCCTGGAATTTACATCTGAATGTGATTAAAAGGGGGAAATGGTAGATGGCATATATAGGAACAATAAAATGTTTTAAAAATCTATGGAGAAACATTACACAGTGAACTCTAGTGTGAATGATAGTTGATAGTACAATTATAAAAATGCATTATCAATTGTAAGAAAAATTCCACACCAATGCAAGGTATTAATAATAGGATGGAATATAGGAATCCTGTATTTTCAAGGTATTACTAATAGGATGGTATATGGGAATCCTGTATTTCATGCAAAATTTTTCTTTAAACCCACATTTTTTTTTTTAATTAAGATGGGCAGGCACCAGGAATTGAACACGGAAATCGAACCCAGGTCTCCAGCGTGGCAGGTGAGAAGCCTGTCAGTGAGCCATTGTGGCCTACGCTATACCCACCTTTTTAATAAAGAAAAAAATTTAAAAAAAATTTTTTTTAATAATAAAAGAAAAATAAGTTCCATGTTTAGCAGGGAGTGTTGTGTTCTAACAATTCCCCACAAGCCAAATGATTCTCAGACAATTCAACGTGGCCGCCCATGATTGGGACAGCCCACCGCTTCCCTTTGAGGGCACCAATAACATTCCTATTTCTGGACAAGGTCCATAATCTCATACTCACTAGGACTGTCATTTAGAAATTCCCATCATTGCATTCCAGTTCCTGGATGAAACACTCAGGACCCTTTTAATAGTTTTCAGGTGGAAAATAGGATATTTTCTATTTCTTAAATTGGCATGATTTTAGGTCCAGCACAATGAGATATTAAAGACTTTACTTTTAGCCAGCTTTGTTTGACAAGAAGGTTAAGAACTTCCAAAAAGCATCCTATATGGACTCTGATTCACAGTTTCATTAAAAAATTGTATACTGCACACACACACGTAGCGTGCAAATGCCTCATAATCATCATGTTTTTCCAACTGTCTTGGGCTGCTGCCCCACTTCCTGCTGTCGTAACAGGATATGACCCAACAGGATGTAGTGCTACCTTGTTTTCCATTTTCAGCTCTAAAATATTGATGCCTGGGTTTGATGACTTGAACATTGACAAAAAGAAGAAAACCCAACACTCCAGTAATCTGAGCCTTGAAGACTGTTGGACTTTCTGGTTTTTCCCGAGGAGACTGTAGTCCCCTCCCCCTAAATAGGAAAACTTAGGTGAAGGGCAGGGAAAAACAGAGTGGCTGCTCCATCATCTAAAGTCTTCTGCAACGTCTCTGCCAAGGCTGTGCTGCCCCAGTGGGTGAGTACTTTACACCGCAGGAGAAATCACGGGCCATGAGCTAACTCAGAGCCCATCACCACACCCAGCTCCCTTGCTTGACCCTTGGTTTGATGATCTGAGATCTCAGGCACCTGCCCTGCTGGACGCGGGGAGATGGTCTGATCCTGCCCAGCAGAACAGGTTCCTTCTAAAGGGCTGTCATTTGTCAAGTGCCTGCTAAGGGCCCTGCCTTGGGGTGGGCATCAAGATCCAATAAGGTAGAGATTATTACTCCATTTTATAGATGAATTAACTGAGGCATGGAAAGGTTAAGTAATTTGCTCAAAGTCAAAGCTTTTCCTACTCCAACATGCTTCTTAGAGAGTGGCAGCAGGGGAAACTGGGGGCTTGGGACCTAGGAGGTATGGCTAATAGCAGAGTAAAGACAAATGCCATGGGAGGGTATGAATGGCTCATTCTTCTTCAACCCCATCTCCTCTTAGTCACTTGTGATCCATCAATTTGTCTGAACCTTTTTGGAATCTTTTTCTCTCTCCTGTGGTAGCCCTCAGACCAACACCTGCTGTAGACTCACTACAAGGCTATCTCCTGCTTCCCCAGAAGCTGGTGCCAGTGGCCTCTCTGGCAGCCTCCTATGATTGTTCTGTCTCCCCTGAACTCCTCTTTATGCACAACAGAGAAGAAAAATGTATAGAGAGAGGGAGGGAGGGAGCAGCCTGCCCCACGAGGACCATCTGGAACTTTCAGAGCTAGACTCTCAGCAGTCAGAGCCTCCAGCCAGCACTCAAGTCCTTTGACCACTTGCATCACACCTGGGCATACTTCCCCAGATGGGTGTAGACCAGCAAGAAGCATTTATATTTCTCTAACTGAGGAAACAGTATCAGAGATAGATAGGAACCTCTGTCATACTGCAAAACACAGTTTCCCACTGTGCCACAAATAGAGAGGAGAGGAGCCTGGGAAGAGGCAAGAGGGAACAAAGGAACTCTATTGGGGAGATTCATTAAGTTCTAGGGGATGATCTAAGTGGAACGTCCATTCGGCTCCTGGAATCCCACGATTCTGGGCTGGTTTATGACGGCCGTTGCTGACCTTCCCAAGAACCCTGTGAAGTCCACCAACCGCAGTTCCCAAGCATGAGTGGACAAATGGCATCTTTCCCAAGGAAGACAATTCCAGGGCCAGTGGTTACACCTCCCTCGGTGCCTCCTGACTCCTTCTCCTCTGAGTCCTGGCACCTTCTCAGGGTCAACAGGTCACTCTCCATTTCTTGAGTCTCCATTGTTCAAGAGACCCACAGGCCTCTCTTCTCCCACCTCCAAAACCCGATGACTTCTCCAAAGCACTTCTCCACTCCTCTCTGCCTTCAGTTCACCTGGTTTTCAATAGGATCTACAAAAACTGGAGAAATTCTCTTACTTCAGGCTGTTTTTGCTCTATCCTACAAAGAAGTACAAAGGTCTGGGCCACCTGTGCCCCCATCCCCCCCCGCCGGCACCCCCTCCAGTCCAACCTTCTTCCTACCCAGACCCAAACCCAGCACAGGGATCTTCCCCTCTGCTGACAACTTGTACCATCTGCTTAGCAGGGACAAAAACTTTAAAATAATTAGAAAATTCCACATTTAAACAAAAAACTGTAGTAGGGGAAGGAAGAGATGACGTTATCTACACTAACTATGGTTTTAAAAATTTTTTAGCTCCTGTGTTCATTTTAACTCTCCATGCATTTTTAGTATTTTAAGTTAATCTCTTTGATGTGCTCAAATGAATTCAGGGTTTGAAATATATCAGAAACAAATAAAACACAAAAGTATCTTCCATCTAACTTTTTAATATGTGTCTGAGGCTCCTTTGCACTTGGTAGGCGGTGTTGAGTCAAGCTGGAACTGCATTTTAGATTTGGAAAAAGAAACTATTGAAATCTTTTCATCTCCGGACCGACTAGCAGATTCTAGGGGAAGTGGGAAAAGGTGAGAGTGAGCTGTAGAGAGAAGGATATATGAGCAGCTTTGTCCTTTCTGGACCAGAAATCTATCCTACTTTCTTATTCCCAGTGGACTGTTAAGCCTACAGTCCTCAACTTTTCTCCCTTTGATTTTTTTTTATTGGCTGTGGACCTTGTATTTCAACAGAACATTGATTAATAACACACATTCAAGGTCTTTCTTTTCTTTGCTTTTTACAAATTTGACTGCACTAAACTAAAAACTTTCATATGACAAACTACAGCATGAACAAAAGGAAAAAGCAAGTTACAAACTGGGAGATATCTGTAACCCATATAAGTGACAAAAGATTACATCCCAGGATATATATTTCTAAAACTCCTGCAAGTCGATAAGAAAAAGATAAACCACTAATAAGAAAAAAAAAATGGGCAAGGGATATAAACACGTAATACATAGAGGAGAAAACGACTAATAAATATATTAAAAGGTACTCAACCTCTTTAGTAATTAGAGAAATACAGATGCAACAAGGATAAAATACTGGCTCCAACCATCAAAAAGAGCAAAAATTTTTAAAAAAGATTAAAAGATTAGGGGAGAAAAAGTATTGGCGAGAATGTGGGGAAATGGGAACTCAGACATTATTCAGGCAACAGGAATTGATGTAATCTCTTTGGAGAGCAGTCCCCGTTGAGGCTTAAGAGGTACACAGCCTATAAAACCCACTTCTCAGTGCCCCACTAGACATACGTCTGCACAAGCCGGACAAAGGGACGCTATCTCCAGCACTGTTTGTAGTAATACAAAAATAGGAACAATCCAAAATCCCTCATTAGGAAAATAAATAAAGTAACTGTGATTTACTCATATACCAATTATACTGTAGTTTTAGTGAATTAACTCGATTTACAGGTACATATCAACATTCATAGTGTGGCGTGAGAAAGGCAAATTGCAAGAGATTACATGCAGTCTGACATCATTTATGCGTATTTGTAGCGTACAAAGTTTTTGGACTGTGGTACGCACTCCATGCACTTTTGTTGAATGGACAAATATTGTTTATGGTTTTCATGAGGGTGATATACACCAACTTCAGGGTAGTAATTACCTCTGGGAAGGAAGAGAGGGAAAGGGATGGAAGAGGTTGACTTAACTGTCTATATAATATTCTATTTTTTCCAAAAAGCTTTAAAAATAATCTGAAAAAAAAATATGTCATATCAACATTAAGCATAAGAACAAACAAATTACATACACACTCCCCTGCAACAAAAAACAACAAAATACTTGGCTACCTGCTTAAAGTGTAGAAAAGGAAAAGGGTTTGGAAACTTGGAGAGAGTGCCAATTATCTAAAAATTATATACAAATAAAAACAAGGCTATGTAGGGGCCAGATGCGTAATTGTACACAACTGAAGCACCTTTCCTGGTGGGACAGTAAGGAGGTGGCCAACAGATGGAGAGAATAAACTCATTTATGGTTCCTGCCTGGAACGTTCTCCCCCCTTTTCTCTGCCTACCCACCTCTACCAGCCCCCCAAACACATACCTGCCTCCATGCCGAAGCTGAAACGTACACATATCCCTAAGCCAACCTCCTGTCTTCCGTGATAAAAAACAAATCCCTGGGCAGTAAAATGACATGTCACAGGGCGAGTTAATGGAACTGCCGGAACGGAAAGTCAATCAACGGGCTCTAAGCTCCCAGTTATTTTCTGATGCAACACGCAGAACAAGATTCTTTCCTTTTTGCCAAATGTACTTTAATGTGAGAAATTTCTTCTCCCCATAGCTTCCAGCTCCCTAGATGGCAGCGTCCTTATCTTCTGGCTCCTCATACGAGCCAGGTGAACTAAGTTAGTTCCTGTGTGGTAGGGAAGCCCTCGATTCCAGCAGGCAGTTTATAGCTGTTGTCCTTGAGTAATTATTAATAGAGCCCCCTTTCATTTTAAAAGTGTTTCATTTTGAACAGATGCACTCACTCTCCCTGTAGGCCATGGGGGTGGCATTTTTAGCCCTGTATAAAATAGTTGACATGTCACTTGCCCCTGACTGTTCTGTAGATGAAGTCAGCCAAATGAGGTACTCTGATGTGATCTGGATTCACTCCTTTAACCCATATGATGGGTCAGGGGAAATCTGGTAAAACTTTTGTTGAGGGGCCAACATCTTTTCCAAAGACCTGAGCTCTCTATCTGCTGGAACTCTGAAATACTAAGTAGCACCTTGGTAATTCCACATGTAATTTTATTCATGAGAATCTACACTATCTCCCATAAAATGAGTCTTGCAATAATCCACCACTAAATCAGATCCAAATAAACATAACTGTGATTTGTGCTGCTAGCAGGAAGCTAAAATTAGAGCCCTTCTCGAGCACCACACTTAACCCTGGATTAACCTTCAGATGATTATGACCTTTTTAACATATGTGGTATTTAAGGGGCAAATGAGGTCTATTCAAATCCAGCTAAAAGAGTTTCCAAATTTCCTTGTGCTTTATGGCATAGATAATAATAACCCTCACAAATAAGCCATGATGTGAGAACATCAGAAACATAGTTTTTAAATTGTCTTATTTCTTAACTCACACGGTTGTGGAGTTGCCACAGTCTTCCTAGTGTTACTGTTATTTGGAGGTATACGTGAGGGCACCTACTTGTGGGTGAGTGCTGCCCCATCTTCTAACCTCATCAGTCTGGCACCGTGTTCTGTACAATCTAAGATTGTAAAAAGTTTTATGTGAGTTAAATTTAAATAGAGAGTGACCCTTGGAAGTGGCATGAGCTTTAGAATCAGAACTCTTACAACTGAACAAAACATTTTAGAAAGTCTGCCATATTTATCTGTTGAAAGGCCTTCCAAGCACATTTTTAAATAAATATCAAATTCATAGGGACATCAAACTAAATGCAGGTTTTTAAAGTAACCACACCATCACACATATCTCTAATTTACTATAACCATCTACAGCAGTTGTTCTTAGTCTTGGCTACTGGATTAGTTCGGGTTCTCTAGAGAAACAGAATCAACAGGGAACACTCGCAAATATAAAATTTATAAAAGTGTCTCACGGGAACGCAGAATCCAAAATCCGCATGGCAGGCTGTGAAGCCGGCGATTCCAATGGAGAGTCTGGACGGACTTCACAGGATAGGCTCACCAGTTGAGATAGGAGGAACCTGTCTCTTCTGAATTCCCTTAAAAGGCTTCCAGTGATCAGATTAAGCATCACTCATTGCAGAAGACACTCCCCTTTGGCTGATTACAAATGGAATCAGCTGTGGGTGTAGCTGACATGATCATGATTTAATTCTATGAAATGTCCCCATTGCAACAGACAGGTCAGGACTTGCCCAACCAGACAAACAGGTACCACCACTTGGCCAAGTTGACCCATGAACCCGACCATGACAGCTACAAATTTTGATACCTGGAGCCAATCTCTAGAGATCATTTGGTCCAGCAAATTAATTAAAGGATGGTGTTTAAAGGCAAATGTTCTCTTAAAGTTGAGAAACAATGAACTAGAGCTTATTCTCTCCAAAAATACAATTTCCTGAAATGTGCAGCAATGAAAGAACTTAAATTCAAAACAATTATTTGCCATTATCCCCAAATCATCAGATAGGCAAATATTAAAGAGATTGCTAATACCCAAACACTGACACTGTGTTTTTTCAAACTGCAATTTAGTACCCATTTGTGGATTATGAAATTAATTTAGCAGATCACATCTATCACTTAAAACAGAAAAAGGAAAAGATAGGGGAGGGGAGGGAAGGAAAGGGAAGAGAAAAAATTCATTGCATCTATCAAGGAAAACAAATTTTTGCTTCAAAATGTATGTGTTTGTAAAGGCCAAATCACTGTATAATGTGTATTTCTCACAGTGAGTCAAAGTGCAAAAGGTTTGAAAACCACCCCTAGAAAATAGAAAAAAAACCCTCTTCTGTACTGCTTGTGGGTGGTAAATGGGCACAATTTTTCTTGAGGGCCCTTTGGCCACAGGTGTTTAATGCCTTGAAAAATTTTCACTTTGACGCAGACACTTCTCTTCTAAGACTTTATCATAATTCCTCAAATGCATATCTATAAAATAGGATGCACATTTTTTTGTTGTTTATAATAGTGAAAACATTTAAATATTCAATCATATAGATAATGGTTAAATGCAGTCAAATGTAATACAGCCATTTAAAATAATCAAGTAGACCTACATTTATTGACTTCAAAAGATGTTCAGATATATTACAAAGAAAAAGTGGGTTACAAAGTATCCCAGGCAGCATAATCCCACTGTGTCAAGACACCATGGAGAGGCGGTAAATTTAAGTCACACACTCTGGAGCTCACAGCCTGGGCTCAGGCTGGCTCTCCTCCTTTCCTGCTTCGATCCAAAAGCTTAACTTCACCAAAAAAAAAAAAAAAAGGGATAATAATTACACCTACCTCAGAAGATTTTTGTGAAAATGAAATGAGTTAATACATGTAAAATTCTGTGAACAGTGCCAAGCCCTTGAGAAACACTCAAGAAATGTTAGCTCTATCTACACCAGGGAGAGCTGAGAGGTTTTAAATGATAAATCCTCACGGTGATCATTCTCTGGGTGATAGGATTACTTATGCATTTCATTTCCTTCTTTTTACATTTTGCATATTTAAAATGTATAACCAGAAAAAGACAATATGCAGCATAAAAAATAAAAAGTACATAATTTTATCTGAGAGTTCTAAACTGTCTTTTATTTGATGACTTTAGGTTAAGACAGAAGTGATACAAAAATAGAAATGGCAGTAACATATTATAATTGGATTTTGCTTACTTCTTTGAAGAGATAAGATGTGAGGTATTTCTACCCAATCATGCAATGAATTCTGCTCTGGAATTCCCTTCCCTGATTTTGGAATTTCTATAACTTCTGTGACTGGCACAAACAATCTGTCCCCCCTACCCCTTTTCTAAAAGGCATGCTGCTTTCTCTCATGTTATCAGCCCAAGCAAGTCAGGAATCTATATTAAATTGTCACATAATTTATGGCTCCAAAGCCACTCTTTATCTGAATATAGTGCCTTAGACAATTGCATTTCTCCTGAAATGATGGCATTCTGTGCAGAGAAAATAGTTATAAATTAGCTGTCTTTTGTGTTTATCCATGAGTTACAAACAAGTGCCTTAAATGGCATTGTGTGTGGGTGGAGGATTCATTATTAAAGAAAATGGGGAATTACAGAAATGCATGGGAAAAAAGGGATTTTAAAATCATCCATTGTTTCTTTACTCAGAAACCATTTTTAACATGCTTGTAGATTTCCTGCCAGTTTTTTTCTTTGCGGCGTTACTTTAGGTTGCCGAAGTCAGACTGTCACACAATTAAGAAAACTGCTTTTTCACTTAGTAGAGTTATGCATGTGCACCACGCTATTACATAATTTTCAAAAGCATTATTTTAATGATTGAAATAAAGTTTTCTAGAGCAAATATACATCTCGCTTAACCATATCTTTCAAAGGACATTCAGATTGTTTCCAAGTTTTACCTATCATGAACAGAGCACTGAAAACTTTTTTGTGCATGAAATTTTTGTGTATGTAAATCTGTTTCAGCTTTTCATATATGCAGAATCCAAAAAAGGGATTACTGTGTCGAAGGTCATAGCATTTTAAGTCTTCAGATACATGTTGGTATATTACAACTGACCCTGTTGTTTAATTACTCTCATATATTGGATATGGCATCATAAATTGGTACAACTCTTCAAGCCCTGACAATACGGATTATTAATTCACGTGCAGCCTTGTTCCAAGAAGGATTTGAAGGAGTTCACACACACACACACACACAAAAGTTAAGCAACTTATTTTCTAATGCAGGAAAATTAGGTGAAGGGGATTATGGTAGAAAAGCAAGTAACAGCTAGCACTTATCGACTACTAATTCTGTATCAAGCACTGTGCTAGATCCATTGTATATAATCTTATTTAATTCCCACAATAAAGAGATAGGTGCTATTATGCCCATTTTACAGGAAGATAACTGAAGTCCAGAAAGTTAATAACTTACCAAATTTCACTAAACCAGTAAAGGACAGAGCAGATATTCAAGCACCAGAATTTGAATGCGTAACCATTGGGCTATACTTGTAACCATTGGGCTATACTTCATATGCGATTCACTGAGGCCCATTTGCTAGGGATGAGCCACAATAAGAATTTGTTTTCCAGTGGCCAGTGCAAACAGGGAGACAGCAAATATTAAAAGATTCACAGTGTTCAGAAAATAAAGATAAACTTCTCCTGAATGTGAACATACGTATTTCATCATACTCTCTCCAGCATTGTATTATTTTTAAATACGTATATTTAAAATTGTTATGCCCCATAGACCCTATATAGCTGTAGTTTTCATTTTAAAATCAGAGGTCATGCATTTTTCCATATGCTTCTTTATTCTGTTTATATGTCTTCCTTCCTGAATTGACTGATTCTTTTCTTTGCTCATTTTTCTGCAGCTTTCCCCTCCAATTTTTATGATCATACATTAAAGATACATTTAGAAACCATTTCAGCAAACATGACAATCTCTTATTTAATTTTTAATTCATATTCTGTAGTCAAATATTTTATATCATGATTTCCTTTTATCACTTGGAAACTTGAAAGTTGACATAAATTAAAAATTGTGTCAATGAATTTTTTCTATAAGATGATGCCTATTTAACTCTCGACTTCATCAGGAATGTGTTTGCAATCACAGTATGAGATGAGGTCCTGTATGGATTCTTTCTCTTTCTTCTCCTTGTTTATCTTATTTATTAATTAGTTTATTTTTGTTATGTGCAGCCCTATTCAAAAAAAGGGATAATTACATTTACTCATCATTATTGATTTATTATCTTTATGATGCATATTGAATTATTGCATGTGTAATATGTACTATCTTTAGGCCATTGAGTCTGCCCCACAGAACTGTATCTTTTCATTATAGTAGCTCTATAATTTGTGATAAGGACTGATGACACCAGTATGCCCTTATAGTGCAGATGTTTGGAATGATGCGTTCTTGACTAAATATACATCTAGATAAATTTTAAGCCTGTTTTGTCAAGATGTCTCCTGGAAGAAATCCTGTGGATTTAGTTCGAAATTTGGATTCATTTTGGAAGAAGTCACACTTCACTATGTTTAGTTTCTTCAACATCGAGAACCTTCTGTGCATTCCAGCCTTCTTTGGCATTGCCCAATAAGATGTATGTGCTCATTTCTACTAGTTAGATTTCAGTTCCTGCTTCTCCTGCCCAGGCTTTAATTCCACTTTGTACCCTCCTGTTTTCTTAGAGAATGAACATCCAAACATAACAACACAATAGGACGTTTATTTATTGCAGATGAGAAATCCTAGATTGGTTCTCATTTAATTAAGCAATTAGTTAACAAAAGCATTGCCTAAGAGGCCCCTGCTATAACTAGAAGGGTAGAGTTCTCTTAGCTGTTTTTTTAAATCTGGTCACTAACCATTTGGAGTATGAGAGTCATGTGTTCTCTCTAATAAAGTCACTTGGCTCCATCTTCCGGGTGGAATCTGAAGATGAAGCAACAAGAGCTGACAGTCCCCAGAGCAGTGCTGGGACTAGCGTGAGGTGAGAAGGACACCTAGGGAGCAAAACTTAGCTAAGCACTTGCCCTCTGGCACCCTGGCACCTCCCTCGTTGCTGACCTCCCCTACTCCCAGCCCTGCTGCTGTGTACCCGCTGGTGTTGGGCGCTGGGGGAAGGGTCCACTCCCCCCCACCAGGCTCTGCCTCAGGGCCTCAGGGGTGGGGCTTGCCTGGCACCCCAGGGGCGTTTGCCCACTGACAGACAGGTCCCACTCTTGCATCTCCAGGTCACTTTTGTGCTTTGGTAGCAAAAGACACCCTTTACAGGCTCTCTAAAACCTACTGATTTCTGTTTGAGATGTTTGAGAGAGACTTTGAACTGCCTTATTACTCAGGGGTCATTACTCAAGCCTCTGACCCCCTAAACTCCAGAGCAAGCCTTGACCCAGGAATACCCAGAAAAGCCTCAGGCTTTTTACAGCCAGTTAAAAATAGCCAAGAAGAGCTAAAGAGAAGTAAATGAAAGTAAATATAATAAAATGCATTATCCAACCTGTACATGGTAAACTATGGACTATGGTTAATAGTACAAGTATAATAATATTCTCTCATCAATTATAACAAAGTTACTATACTAATGCAAAATGCTAATTACAGGGGCCAGTAGATGGGAACTCTGTATTTTCTGCATGCTTTTTCTGTAAAGCTATAACCTCTATTTAAAAAAAAAAAAACCCTACATATGGGGACCTAGAAACACACGGGGTTTGATTCTATAATTTTTTTTAAATATATTTTTATTGAGAAATATCCACAGATGTACATTCCAACCACATTATACAATCAATGGCTCACATCATCACATAGTTGTATATTCTTCACCATGATTATTTTTAGAACATTTGCATCACTCCAGTAAAAAAAAAAAGAAAAAAAAAAGAACTCATACATCCCATACCAATTACCCCTCCCTCTCATTTAACCCACATATTTCAATCTACCCAATTTTTACCCTTTATCTCCCCCTATTATTTATTTATTTATTATCCTTATTCTTTTTTACTCATCTGTCCAATCCCCTAGATAAAAGGAGCACCAGACACAAGGTTTTCACAATCACGCAGTCACGCTGAAAAAGCTATATAGTTACACAGTCTTCTTCAAGCGATTCTATAATTTTTGTATGCTATTCAAATGCATACGGCAAAGTGTTTTTTGGTTTTGCGTGGCTTATATTTAATACATGTTTCAATATCACCAATGTCTGTGTATTTTTTAATCTTTAGTCTTATGCCTCCTAAAATAAATACTTGTCAATAAATCATCAAGAGATGAAGAAGAAGTTTGGGTAAGGAGAAATTTACTGAACTGTCCTAACAATAAGCGGCATATTCTCATTGGTTACAAATGACTCCAAAAATAAAGAATCTTTGATGGTTAAATTTAGAATGAGTGATCAAAGAGAAGAGAAAAGAAAAAATGTGAGCCAAATAAGGCAGAAGAGAACATCAGAAAAAGGATGGGAAGATAATGAAACGGAAGAGATCAGAGCGCAGAAACGAGACCGGAACCGCTAGGGGGCGTCCCCCAACAAGAAGATCCTGCTAAGAGCAGGTCACAGGAGGGGAGGGGCTGCCAGGCAGCAGAGGGGGCCGGCGCATTCAGAGTAGGGGCGAATAGGTCTTCCCATCATGCCCCACACCAGTTTCTCACAATGACTCTTAAAATTCTCACCCAGTGCAGCGTAATTATTGCACGGTGTAATTATGTTCCCACTAGTGACCTTATGTCATTACAAAAGTTAAGGCACACATACACTCATTTAAAGCAGCCACGCTGCTCTGCTTCACTATAATGCTATTTGTCTGTGACATACTATGGTCTAAAAGTAAACAGATAGGTCAACCCATGCAGGAGACCGCTCGCTCGCCTGTATTCCCTCTTGTGCTGAATCCTACTGCAAACTCTAGCAGTGTGCTGCTCTCTGGCGGCGAGTATTCACTCCATCCCTAATGCTCTCAACCGTGGAGCCCTTGACTGTGCCTTCCTGAAATGATGCCCAGCTCTGTGTATTTCACCACAGGCTTGACTCCTGCGTTTTAATTTGGGCCCTAGAAAAAAATGTGGACCCAAAGTGGTGAATAGGCAAGCATACAGAAATGATAGCTGCTCTGCCACTAAATATATGTGTGTGTATAAATTCTCTGTATTGAAATCCAAGGTTTTTGACACCTCAAGATGCCATCAAGGAAGGCAATAGAATAAGAACATCCAGGAATCAGTCTCTCCACTAAAATACAAAAAAAACTGTTAAACTTGCAGGAACTATCAGAATCAACTATTTTGAAACTCCAGATTCTAGTGAACACTGTAGCATCCAGGTGGAGAGGGAGGAAGAGACCGGGAAATTGCAATAAATACCAGTGCGTTTGACCCTCCATGCAGCAGCTCCTATTGCCTTCCCCCAGCCTCATGGCAGGAAGCAGTGGGGCCTGGAGCTCCAGCTCATCAAGTGACGAATGGACAAATAATGTGTTGTATATACTCACAGTGGAATATTATTCAGCAATGTGACAACATGGATAAATGTTGAAGAATGAAATAAGCCAGGCATAAAAGGACAAATATTGTATGATCTCAAATATTGCATGATTAAGCAAATTCATAGCGTCAGAAACTGAAATATAGGTTTCCAGGCGATGGGGTAGGGATTTGGAGTGGGGAGCTAGGACTAAATTGTAAAGCGTTACTATTTGGGTTGATGGAAAAGTTTTGGTAATGGATGGTGGTGATGGTTACAGCACTGAATTATATATGTGAATGTAATTAGATGGAGATGTGACTCCACCCATTCCAGTAGGGTCTTGATGACTTTACTGGAATCCTTTAAAAGAGGAAACATTTTGGAAAAAGCTTGAGAGCCACAAGAACGACAAGAGCCCATGTTGCCAGAGGCCTTTGGAGTTGAAGAAGGAAAACACCCCTGGGAAGCCTGGAGAGAAAGCTCGCACACATTGCCATGCTCACTGCATGCCTTTCCAATTGAGAGAATAACCCTGAACATCATCGGCCTTCTTGAACTAAGGTATCTTCCCCTGGATGCCTTAGACTGGACATTTCTATAGCCTTGTTTCAATTTGGTCATTTTCATGGCTTTAGAGCTGTAAACTTGCTACTTAATAAATTCCCATTTTTAAAAGCCATTCTGTTTCTGGTATATCACATTCCCAGCAGCTAGTAAACTAGAACAGATGCCTTCAAGGAAAATGTTTTAGGAAGAAAATAATTAAGATCAGGAGGCAAAACACGACAAGCAAACTCACTGCCCTCCCCCTGTCTATGTAGGACATGACTCCCAAGGGTGTGGACTTTCCTGGAATGTGGGACAGAAATCCTAGAATGAGCTGGGACTCAGTATCAAGGAATTGAGGAAAACTTCTCTACCAAAAGAGGGGAAGAGAGAAATGAGACAAAATAAAGTGTCGATGGCTGAGAGATTACAAACAGAGTCAAGAGGTTATCCTGGAAATTATTCTTACACATTATATAGATACCACCTTTTTAGTTAAGGTATATTGGAAAAACTGGAGGGAAGTGCCTGAAAATGTAGAGCTGTGTTCCCGTAGCCATGTTTCTTGAAGATGATTGTATAATGATATAGCTTTCACAGTGTGACTGTGTGATTGTGAAAACCTTGTGTCTGATGCTCCTTTTATCTATGGTATGGACAGATGAGTAAAACACATGGCTTAAAATAAATAAATAATAAGGGGAACAAATCAGTAGATTGAGATGCTAGTGATCAATGAAAAGAAGTGGTAAGGGATATAGAAAAAAAAATAGGGGAAACAAAGGCTAAAACATATTGGGTAGATGGAAATAATAGCAGTCAATGAGAGGGTGGGGTAAGGGGTATGGTATGTAAGAGTTTTTTTCTTTTTGTTCTGAATTGATGCATATGTTTTAAGAAATGATCATGGTGACGAATATACAACTATGTGATGATATTGTTATTGATTATATGCCAAGAATGGAATGATCATATGGTAAGAATGTTCATGTTTGTATGTTATTATGTTTAAAAAATTTTTTTAAAAAAAGATCAGGAGGCAATTTGGTATTTCAAGGAGCCTGGAAATCTGACCAACAATTGCATGCTGGAAGGAAGTCTTCCCAGAAACAAGTCATGACTGGATGATGACTTCCCAGAAACAAGTCAGGGGACTGGATGATGCAGGGAGCCCCTCTGCACAGAAAGCTTGCTAGGTTTAGAGGACTGATCCGTCGCTTCTCCCAGCTCCAAATAGCATATGCTGTATTCATTGTGTTCTGTGTGCCAAGAATAAGATCCTGAGCCTGAGACATAGGAAGCAATCAACAAATATTTGTTGAATAAAATATTTTCATCAAAAATGTTAAAATGTGTGGACATTTAAACAATCCAACTTCAGTTATCTAGAAACTTCACTGGCCTGTCTAGAATTCTCATTTCCTGACTGTTTCACATAAATGGGGATGGCTCTTCTTCACAGGCATTGCTACCATACAAGCCCCATCCATAATGGTGGTGGAAACCAGTGCAAATGCTTCTGGAATATGAGTGACACATGGGAAAACAGAAAACAAAAAACAAAAAACAGAAGGAACCTGGAGCTGCCTTATGATTTTGTTTTTCTTTGTTTTTTTTTATAAACAAGCACAATTCTTTATTTAAAGTACATTTCTCTAGTTCAAAGAAATGTCTTTCTTTTTTTTTTTTTTTTTTGCATGGGCAGGCATCAGGAACTGAACCTGGGTCTCCAGCATAGCAGGCAAGAATTCTGCCTGCTGAGCCACCATGGCCTGCCAAGAAATGTTTTTTTTTAAGCACAATTAAAGTGCCCTTTATTCACCTCTTGCAAAATAATCTGATTTTACAAGTAGCAAAAGTAAAAGCCTATATCTCTTTACACATTTACTTTTTCCTTAGAAAAACAGTCCAATGCTGCTATAAACTGCATTCAAGGCTAACTCTCTTTTAGTGAGATAACTATAAACATGAATAAAAGAGGCAAGGAATTTTAAGTTATAAAGTTTCTTTACACAGTTAGCTGACAAAAGAAGTCTGATGTAAGGTAACTGTCTTTCACTTAACTTTTTCATTTAAGATGATATAAATTTGCAAAATATAATTAAAAGATCCAGTTCCAAGGACTCAGCAACCTCTTATAACATTAAAAAGTATTTTTCGTTTGTGGACTTATTTAAAATATTAGCAATTCTACTACCTGACTGAAAAACAAATCAAGTATAAAGTACACCCCAAGATGATAACTGGCCCCCTGCTTGGAACCCAGCTGACACTACAACCACATTTGAAAGCTCTGACAGGCTTTGTTCCTTTCATTAAGAGGCCTCATATTCAGAAAATGGGCATGCTTTAGTTTAAATAACCATTAATAGTTAGTTTTAGTTCTGAAATATGAGGACACAATCCATGAAATAAAAGTTACAGTAGGATTTTCTTTTACAGTGATCCAGTATATTAATTCCTCCATATTAAACATACCTTTCCAGGCAGGTAAAAATTAGATTTGTTAAAATCCAGAACAAAACTACACAGTACATTTAAAACTCATTTTTGAAAAGCAGGTCACAATATTATATCTAAGCTGCAAAGAAGACCCCAGTGATCACTAGGAAATCTGCCACAGTCCAGTTTTTCCAACCCAAGTAGGTCCAAACTTCGAGGAATAATGTGGCCCCCTTCTGCTGCTGCTCTGAAAAATATCCGATCAAAGCGAAGTTTACAAGTAGCAGGTATCCCAAGATTAGAGTTCATTTGTGTATCCCATGTATACTGGCAATGCTCAGGCTTGCCCAAAAGCTCCCAGACATCCAAAATATTGTTGGGTAAACCACCACATTTGGTAACTTCTTGATCCCGTAAATTGGTATCTCCTGCAAATATAACTGTAGCTGATTCAGGAGCCTCTTGCATTTTCTTTAAAACTACTTTTAACTGATTGATTCGTTCCTTAGCATGCCCTCTGGTGCCCTCCAGATGGGAAGTCATAAGGCAAAGTTCATTTCCCGATACACTTACATGCACACACAAAAGGTTTCTCATCATTTTGGTACCTGGAAAGCAAATAATTTCTTGGCTTTTTAATTTTACTCTTGATTTTTTCAACATTATAGCTGTGAAATATCCTTCTTCATGACCTGTAATAATCTCATAACTTCTTGCTCTCTTCTTTAGGTAGCTATAGTATGGAGGAATAACCTCCTGTAGAAATATCACATCTGGGCTGTACAAAGTTATATACGAACACACTCCTCGAGCCCTCTCTTGCAGGTTGTTTAGATCCAATCCATCAATATTCCAGGTAATTAAAGAGAACATACTGTCATCTTCTTGGTGAGTATTTTCAGATGAGCTGATTTTACAAGAGGAATCAGTTGTATCTTCGTTGCTTAGGTCAACACAGGTCTCGGGCTCAGGGGGCGTCTGCGGGCGGCTTGCCACGGCGCTCTCATCCACGCTTGGCTCAAAGAAGGAGTTCAGCGCTCTTTCCATCTCCCAGTCGTTCTCCGCCAGGTAGCACTGAGCCAGGGCAGTGTCGCACCTCGCCACCGAGGCAAACTCCACACATAAGAGTCGTCGTCTCTTCACCCTGGGCTCTTCCTCATCTCGCACCGCTTTGGCCCAGCGTCCAGCTGGCTGCCCTGCTCCATCGCTCAGCCTCCCTCACCGCCCACTCAGGCGGGCCAGGAGGCTGACCTATGATTTTGTTTTTTTTTCACTACTGCATAAGCAAGTTAAATTCACCATGTCATTCAAGTACTGCAGAAATTAAGCTCCATTAATATGATGCCAACATGAGCCTAATAGGAAATAATATTCTAGGTCAGTGTGATCATATTTGTGTGTCCCTACAAACAACAGGGTGAGCTTGTTTAAAAGACAGATTCTGTGCTCTCACCTCCAGAGATTTTAATGTAGTTGATCTGGGATGAGCCCCAGAATTTGCCTATTTAAGAAACACTCCAGAAGATTCTATTATGGGAACCACACTGCTGAGATGATAAAACAGTGACTTCTAATCTGCATGCTAAACAAGGGTCCAATATCCTCAGACGCAAAGCCAACTAGTCAATAGCACAGCTGCACTCTCCTTATTACATGTAAATTAATAGGAGTTTGTTTTGTATTTCATTGTCTATATAATATTTTTTGAGTGACCTAACACTACCTAGCAACTACTGGAACTACAGCCAAGTTCTGTGGTGGGTATACACTAACAATCTTCCAAATTAACCATTTTAAAGGTGAAAAAACTGAGTCTTAGAAAAAATAAGTAGTTTGCAAAAGGTCACACACCTGGGAAACACCTGAGCCTAGTTTCAAACCCCTGACTCTGTCCAACTCTAAAGCATCAGTGATTCACGAATGATGCAACTGAATAATGCAGCATTCAAAATTCTTTAGTTAGAACTTTCATTTGGTCCTTTTAAATATTGTATATAGGGAATTAATTCATTCTAGATAGTGCTGACAATTCTAAGATTAATAAGAAGCAAAATCAATTTAATAACAGCTTTTGAGGGGCACAAAGTAATGAATTAAATATAGGGAAAAATGCAAGATACCTCACAATTTTGGAAATTTTAAAATAAAAAAATTTTTTAAGAAAGATAAGGTGTGATATGATCAATTTTAAAGCCTACCATAGTTTATGGTGAAATAGTTTATGGCCACTGACTATACAGCCACTTGCTTACAGTGCCACCTGCTGTAAACTAGTGGCAACTACATGAGTTCTCAGTGCTAGGGTTTACCAGATAGCTAACAAAGTGGTTTACAGCATCTAATGCAAGGCACGGATATGGAAGAAACAGAAAAATAAGAACTAAATTAAAAGACAAGAGAAAAGGTAGAGAGATGAGAGAGAAAAGGAAAAGGAAAGTAGGGAGATGATGTCACATGATCATCGTTTTATCGTTAGTATCTACACTATTTTTGTGCCAGATGTTTTGCATATTTTATCTCCAATATGTTTTATGGCTCTTTTCTGGTAGAGGCTTGATCTCTTTTTTCAGTTATGGGAAAGCACAAGTTTTTGTCTTCATTATCTCTATTAGCGTAAAGATGTCAATGTATCTCAGATCAAACAGATAAGCATTGCCAGTCAGAGCACGAACTGGCCCTTGTAACAAAAGCACTGGTCCAGGGAAGATTTTTTTTAAAAAGGTGACATTTTCATCCTTAGCCTCTATCTCGCCCTTCGTGCCACGCCTCAGTTTTCAGAAGCCCTGATGCTTTTGAAATCTTTTCCGCCTTCTATCAAAAATCTGGGAAAAAACTTCCCCAGAGAGTCGGGGGAGGGGGGAAGGACAAATCTCACTTGCTTAGACCTCTGGAAGAAGGTGGAGACTCAAGAAGGATTCCATAAGTGCTGAATTGAAGAAAGAGAAAAATATCAGGTAGGAAACTTCCATCCCGGACGGGCTGGTCCCCCTACTCAGTCCCAGGCAGCTTGGGAAGTATCCAGGGCAATGGGATCCCTCCCACCCCCCGCCTGGGACACAGACTAGAAAACCACTCAGAGCCCTGAGTTAGAGCCCCACGTGTCCCAACACAGAGACCAGAGCCCACGGAGTCCTGGGGCGGAATACTAGTTGCTGACAAGTGCTAAGTACAAAAGGGTCCCAAGGAGGAGTTTCCAAAATGGGGGATTAGGAAGGGAACGAACGGCAGAAACTACCTCTCTCTCCAAAGCAGCTAGTAACCAGGGAGAAATTCAGAATCAACTGTTTAGAGATCCAGGAAACAGTAGAGGATATTGCAATGCCCAGGGAAGCATGGGGCGAAGAGACTGAGAAACCAAGTCAGAGACTGGAATTGTGGCCGTGGCTCCTGGCACCCACCCCCCCACCCTCAAGGTAAGCAGCAGTGGGTGGCCCATCCTTGCCTGGTTGGTGGCTGTAGACTGTAGCCCCCTTTTGGCTGGGAAATACTGGCGATTCAACTGTCAAAGAAGAGCCTTAAGCAACAACAAAACCTAAACGAGAGAGAGAAACCAGCCTTCAGAATAAACCCATCAAGATAATCAGATGAACAGATATCAGCAAAAAAAAAAAAAAAAATCATATTGCACACAAAATTGCAGGAAGATATGGCCCAGTCAAAGGAATGACTTAAAAAGTTGGAGAGATACAAAAAGTAAGAGAACTAATCAAAGATGTTCAAATAAATTGCCTAAACAAATTCAATGAGATGGCTAAAGAGAAAGGATATTAAGAAGACACTGGGTAAGCATAAAGACGCATTTGAAAGAATATATAGAAAAATAACAGTGTCTCAGAGAAATGATTGACAGCATGAAGTGCACAAACATATACATCATGGGTGTCCCAGAAGACAAAAAAAAAAAAAAGGGAAAGGGGCAAGGAAGAATATTTGAGGAAATGGTGACTAAAATTATTATTATTATTATTTGCATGGGCAGGCACTGAGACTCGAACCCACGTCTCTGGCATGGCAGGTGAGAACTCTGGCTGCTGAGCCACCGTGGCCTGCCCTCTCCAACTTCTATAAAAGTCATAATTATGCAAATCCAAGAAGCCCAGTGTACTCCAAACAGAATAAATCCAAATAGACCCACTTCGAGACACATACTGATCAAACTGTCAAATGTCAAAGAGCAGGAGAGAATTCAGAAAGCAGGAAGCAAAAAGCAAGTCACCACACATATGGGAAGCAAAATCAGACTAAGTGCTGACTTCTCATTAGAAACCATGGAGTCAGAAAGCAGTGGTACAATATACTTAAGAGAAAATGTACCCAAAGAGAAAAATTGCCAGCCAAAAAATCTTCATCTACTAAGATAGCCTTCAAAAATGAGGGAAAGTTTAAAACATTGACAGGTAAACAGAGGCTGAGAGAGTTAGTTAACAAGAGACCTATCCTACAAGAAATACTGAAGACAGTTCTGCCAGCTGAAAAGAAAATTCAGAAGAGAGAGGCCTGGAAGAAAGTATAGGAATCAAGATTATCAGTAAAGATAACTAAAAGGATAAAAAGATAGAAAAAATAGCTCTGACAAATAAAAGCCAAAGGATAAAGTAGTAAGTTAATACTGCTTTTACGGTAATAACATTACATGCTAATTGGGTGGGCCACATTGGCTCAGCAGGCAGAATTCTCGTCTGTCGTGCCAGAGACTGGGTTCGATTCCTGATGCCTGCCCATGTAAAACAAAAACAAAAACATTGCATGTTAATGGATTAAACTCCCCAGTCAAAAGATGCAGATTGGGGCAACAGTGGCTCAGTGGAAGAGTTCTCACCAGCCATGCTGGAGACCCGGGTTCATTTCCTGGTGCTTGCCCATGCAAAAAAAAAAAAAAAAAAAAAGATGCAGATTGGCAGAATGGATTTTAAAAATATGATCCATCTATATGCTGTTTACAAGAGACTCATTTTAGCCCCAAAGACACAAATAGGTTGAAAGTGAAAGGATGGAAAAAGATATCTCATGCAAGCAATAACCCCCACCCCACCCCCCAACAAAAGCTGGGGTAGCTATACTGGTATCATACAAAATAGACTTTGAACATAAAAATCTTATAAGAAACAAAGAAAGACACATATATTAATAAAAAGGGGATTTACCAAGAAGAAATAAAAATCATAAATATCTATGCACCTAATCAAGGTGCCCCAGAGTACATGAGCAAACACTAGCAAAACTCTAGGAGGTAATAGGCATCTTTACAATAACAGCGGGAGATTTCAACACACCTCTCTTTTCAGTAGACCCAACACCTAAACAGAGATCCATAAGGAAACAGAGAACCTAAGCAATATAATAAGTGAACTAGACCTAACTGACATATATAGAACATTGCACCCCAAAACATCAGGATATACATTCTTCTCAAGTGCTCATGGTACAGTTTCCAGGAGAAACTACATGCTGGGGTGCACACCGGTCCTTAATATGTTTAAAAAGATTGAAATTATACAAAACACTTTCTCTGATCATAGTGGAATGAAACTGGAAATCAATACCAGCCAGAGAACTAGAAAATTCACAAATATATTGATGTTACCCAAAATACTTTTCCTTTATTGCTTGGGCAGGCACCAGGAAAGGAACCCAGGTCTCCGGCATGGCAGGCGAGAACTCTGCCTGCTGAGCTACCGTGGCCCTACACAAAATACTTTTATACAATCAGTGGGTCAAAGAAGAAATTGCAAGAGAAACCAAATATCTCGAGATGAATGAAAATGAGAACACAACATATCAAAATTTATGGGATGCGGTAAAGGCAATGGTAAGAGAGAATTTTATAGCCCTAAATGCCTTCATTAAAAAGGAAGAAAGAGCTAAAATCAAAGACTTCACTGAACACCTGGAGAAACTAGACAAAGAACAGCAAATTAATCCCAAAACAAGCAGAAGAAAAGAAATAACAAAGATGAGAGTGGAAATAAATGAAATTGAGATTCAAAAAATAAAATAAAGAGAATCAATAGAACCAAAAGTTGGTTCTTTGAGATCAATAAAATTGACAAACACTTAGCTAGACTAACAAAGACAAAAAGAAAGAAGGTGCAAATAAATGAGAGAGGGGACATTAGTACAAAACCCAAAGAAATGAAAAAAGATCATAAGAGGATACTATGAACAACCATATGCCAACAAACTAGACAACTTAGGTGAAATGGACAACTTCCTAAAAACACATGAACAACCTATGCTGACTCAAGAAAAAATAGAAGACCTCAACAAACCAATAACTAGTCAAGAGATAGGATCAGTCATCAAAAACCTTCCCCTGATAAAAAGTTCAGGAACAAATAACCTCACAGGTGAATCTTACCAAACATCCCAAGAGGAGTTAATACCAATCCTGCTCAAAGTCTTCCAATAATCAAATGAACATTTCCTAATTCACTCTATGAAGTCAACACCACCCTTACATCAAAGCCTGATTAAAATACCATAAGAAAGAGGTGCAAGGAAAGTTCAGTGGTAAATTCTCGCCTGCCATGCAGGAGACCCAGGTTCAATTCCTGGCCTATGCACTTCCCAAAAAACAAACAAACAAGCAAAGAAAAAAAGAAAACAAACAAGCAAAAATTCAACAAATGGTGCTGCAATAATGGGATACTCATATGGAAAAAAACCGAAGTGTGACCCCCACCATACAGCATCCCCCAAAAAAAGTACCATTAAAAAAAGGAAATTAGAGACCAACATCTCTTAATAATATAGATGTAAAGTCCTCAACAAAATACTTGCAAATTGAATTCAATAGTACATTAAAAGAATTACATAACAGAATCAAGTGGGCTTTATCCCAGATATACAAAGGTGGTTTAACACAAGAAAATCAATTAATGAAATATACCACATTAACAAATTAAAAGGGGAAAACCACATGCTCATTTCAGTTGATGCAGAAAGGGCATTTGACAAAATCCAGCATCCTCTCTTAATAAAAGCATTTCAAAAGGTAGGAATAGAAGGAAACTTTCTCAACATGACAAAGGACATATATGAAAAACCCATAGGTAACATTGTACTCAGTGATGAGAGACTAAAAACTTTCCCCCTAAGATCAGGCACAAGACAAAGACATCCATTGTCACCACTGTTATTCAACATTGTACTGGGAATTCTTGCCAGAGAAACTAGGCAAGAAAAAGAAATAAAGGCATCCAAATTATAAAGGAAGAAGTAAAACTTTCCCTCTTTGCAGACAACATGACCCTGTATTGAGGAAATCCCTCCAACCTACACAATCCTATATTTAGAAAATGCCCCCAAAATACACAATCCTATATTTAGAAAATCCTAAAGCTATTGGAACTAGTAAGTGAGTTCAGCAAAGTGGTAGAATATAAGATCAGCACGCAAAAATCTATAGTGTTTCTATACACTTGAAAGGAACAATCCAAAGAAGAAATCCAGAAAAAAAAATTCCATTTGCAATAGTAACAAAAAAAATCAAATTATCTAGGAATAAATCTAACCAGTGACCCAAGTGCACTTGAGAAGAATGTGTATTCTATTGTGGCTGGGTGGAGTGTTCTATGTGTGTCTGTTAGATCTAGCTTGGTTAGAATACTATTCAAGTCTTCTGTTTTCCTTATTGATCTTCTGTCTGGATGTTTTGTCCATTAATAAAAGTGGCGTATCTCCTACCATCAATGTAGAATCATCCATTTCTCTCGCACCTATTTTTTGTTCTAGGGCCAATTTGGCTATAGCTCTCAGAGGATCTTCAGTAACATTCAGTTCACACTTACCCATGCTGAATAAGGCCTGGAATTGAGGAATAACAGCATTATGTGACTCAGTTAGAATTTGTACAAGTGTTTTCTCATCTAGGCTGTGCAAAGGAACTACCACAGGCAACCGTCCCACAAACTCAGGAATCATGCCAAATTCAATGAGATCTTTGGCTTCCACATAATGTAAAAATCAACTTTTTGATCTGCAGCAGCTGCAGCCCTTCTGCCTTTTCCCAGATTAGGTGATATTCCAAATCCAAGATACTTTTCATTTTCCCTCCTGCTGATGTTTCTGTCTAAACCATTGAAAGCACCATATGCAACAAACAGGATGTTTGTTGTATCGACTTGTTCTGTTTCTCCATGAAGCTTGCAGAAATTCTCTTCTGGAACATTGACTATGGTACCTCCTAGTAGTTTTAATAAGCTTTGCTGAACACCTTCTCCACCTATATCCCATAAATGATGAATGCCTGGCACACTGCCAATCTTATCTACTTAATCCAGAAAGACAATTACTTGTTGTGCTTTTTCTCTGTTATAATTGGCATGTTGGAGCAGTTTGGCAATCACGGACTCAATTCTTCACTTTCATATCCAGCCTGAGTCAAGGTTACATAATCGCAGATAACAAAAGGGACATCAAGGCATTTAACTAGAGTTTGTGCCAGCAGGGTTTTACCTGACCCAGTTGGTTCAAGCAGCAAAATATTACTTTTTTCAAGTTTTATGTCATCATGAGAAGAATCCAATACTTCACCTCCTCATTTTTCTTGAGGTATTTGTTGATTTTCCTGTTGCTGTCTTGATGCTCCTGAAGTATTACTACGTGGACTAATTCCAGCAATTTGAATCAATTTTGTAAATCTATACTCATCCTCCCATCTTCTTATTTCTAATTCTCTAGGTGCTAATGATGTTTGTTTCTCTACTTCTGCTTATTGTCTCAGATTAGGTGGGATATTATTATATATTCTCTTATAATGGTTGTAGAGGGCAACTGAAAGTACCATCTTAGCAAACGACTGGCCAACAACATACTTGTCGAGGTAGTTATAAATCTTCTTAGGGGGAGGAGGTGGTTTCTGTTGGAATGCCAATTTTTCAGCTTCTGCTACTGATTCAGTTTCTTTAATTATGCTTTTCTTTGTGTCTTCTTCAGATGGCACAACAAAAAAATGATAACGCTTTCCACACTTCACAAAACAGTTGGAGGCTGAAACTGTTGAACTGTGTTCCAGTAGCCTTGATTCTTGAAGATGATTGTGTAACTCTATAGCTTTCACAGTGTGACAGCGTGATTGTGAAAACCTTATGGCTGATATTCCTTTTATCCAAGACACAAAGGTCTCTACATGTGTGCACAAATCACCACATTTAGGGTAGCACAACTTTTTCCCTCCTTTCCCAGAATTTCCAGAGCCTATTTTTTTTTTTACTGTTTTCCTCACTCACTGATCTCTTATTTCTATCTCCAGAGCCATCTTTACTTATCCCATCTTTTGAGGCAAAGTATGCTGGTGTTTCCATAAAGTCTCTAAAAGGATCTGGTCATAGAATGTGAGTTTCAAAGATACCAAACTTTCCTAAAACTGGTACATGGATGTGACTGCAAGAAATACCAGTGTTGCCACCTAGGCCCCTTCCCTTGCTCCCCAAACTCTATTTTGCTTACTACTTGCACGATATATAATTTTTGCATCCTTTCACTTCCAACATACTTATATCTCTTATTTTAGCATGGGTCTCTTGTATCCAGAACTTACTTGGATCATGCTTTTTTTTTAAATCCATTCTGCCAATCTTTGCCTTTTGAGGGGAGAGTATAGTCCATTTACATTTAAAGTAACTACTGATAGCACAAGACATTTTTCTGCATTTTTGCTATTTTATTTTTGTAAGCCTTATGCCTTTTTTGGCCCTTAATTATTCTATTAATGTCTAATTTCCTATTTATTTAATTTTTTATTATACAAAAAATATCTTTCTACATATATTTTTTGTGGTAACCACGGAAAATAAAATCTGACATCCTAAATCTATAACAATCATATTTTACTTGATACCAACCTATCTTTAATAGCATATACATACACTGTTCCAATGCCCCACCATCCCCTCACCTTTTGTTGCACTTTGTGTTAGTTAGATTCAGTTGTCAACTTGGCCAGGTGAGCATACCTAGTCTTGTTGCTGCGGACATAAGCCAATGGTACGTGAACCTCATCTGTTGCTAATTACACCTGCAGTCGGCTAGGAGGCGTGTCTGCTGCAATGAGTGACGTGTGACTTAATTGGCTGGTGCTTAAATGAGAGTGCGCAATGTTGCACAGCCTAGCAGCTCGGCATTCCTCATCTCAGCACTAGCAGCTCAGCCCAGGCCTTTGAAGATGCAGAAAGAAGTCACCCCGGGGAAAGTAGTTGGAACCCAGGGGCCTGGAGAGAAGACCAGCAGAGACCATCTTGTGCTTTCCATGTAAGAAAGAACCTCAGTGGAAAGTTAGCTGCCTTTCCTCTGAAGAACCAACAAAATAAATCCCGTTTTATTAAAAGCCAATCCGTCTCTGGTGTGTTGCATTCCGGCAGCTAGCAAACTGGAACACACTTGTTATAAATTATATGCTTGTATATTGTATGTCCATGTCATGGTCAGGTTCATGTGTCAACTTGGCCAGGTGGTGGTGCCTGGTCATCTAGCCCGGCAAGCGCTGGCCTCTCTGTTGCTATGAGGACATTTCATGGACTTAAATCATGATTATGTTGGCTGTATCCACAGCTGATTGCATTTGTAATCAGCTAAGGGGCATGTCTTCTGCAATGAGTGATGCTTAATCTAATCACCAGAAAGCTTTTAAGGAGGATTCAGAAGAGACAGTCATTCTTCCTACTTCAGCTGGCAAACCTCTCCTGTGGAGTTCATCCAGAACCTTCATTGGAGTCAGCAGCTTCACAGCCTACCCTACAGATTTTGAACTCTTCCATTCCCACTGTTGTCCAGCCAGCCTCTCCTGAGAGTTCTCTGAGGACCTTCATCGGTTCCCAGCTTGCGGCCTTCTCTACAGACCTTGGACTCTACGTTCCCATGGTTTTTATAACACTTTTATAACTTTTATGTCTATGGATATCTCCTGCTGATTCTGTTTCTCTAGAGAACCCTAGCTAATATGGCCCAAAAATTAGATTTCTCATAATTTTTATGTATTTGTATTTCATCACCTGTAGGAAATGAGAAGTGGTTTTATATACCAAAAAATACAATACAATAGTATTGCATTTATAAATACCCACATGGTTACTTTTACTAGATGTCTTTATTTCTTTATGTTGTTTTGATCCACTGTATAGTGTCCTTTCCTTTCAGTATGAAGAATTCCCTTTACAACATTCATAAGGCAGGTGTAGTGGTAAGGAACTCCCTCAGCTTTTGTTTATCTGGGAATGTCTTAATCTTCTCATTTTTGAAAGAAAGTCTCACTGGATATAAATTTTTTGCTTGGTGTGGTAGTTTGAAGCTGTTATGTATCCCAGAAAAGGCCATGTGTTTTTTCCATCCATTCCTGTGGATGCAGATCTATTGTGGGTGGGACCTTTTGAAAAGGTTATTTCAACTGAGATGTGACCTACCCCATTCAACGTGTACTGTCATCCTCCTACTGGAACCCTTTATAAAGGGAACAAAACACATACAGAAGCTCAGATTAAATTAAGAGAAGTTCATGAAAAAATCCCCAGAGAATCACACAGAGAAGAACATTAGAGAAGCTGAGAGAAGGAACTACTGAAGTCAGAAGCTAAAAGAAACAACTTGCAGAGAAGGAGCAGGAAACATCACCATTAGCTTTGCCATGTGACAGAGGGATCCCAGATGCTGGCAGCCTGTATTCAGTATCCAAGTATCATACTGTTTATGTCTTGAGTGGGATACTTACATGGCCTAAGAACAGTAAATTGTAAGCTAATGAATCCCCATCATAAAGCCAACTCAATTCCAGTGTATTGCATTTTGGACACTTTAGCAAACCAAAACACTTGGCAATTGTTTTCCATCAGTACTTTAAGTTTCTCAAAACACTGCATTTTTACCTCCATGAAGTCTGATAAGAAATTGGCACTTAATTTAATTGGAACTCCCTTGCACATAACATGTTGCTTTTCTCTTGCAGATTTCAGAGCTCTCCCCTTGTCCTTTGCATTGAACAGTTTGATCAGTTGATGTTGTGACATATTTCTCTTCAAGTTTATCCTGTCCTCTGGGCTTCTTGGGTGTGCATATTCCCATCTTTTGCTAAGTTTGGGAAGTTTTCTGCATTATCTCTTTGATTATTCCTTCTGTCCCTTTCTCTCTTTCTTCTTCTGGGACTCCCAAAGTGCATATTTTGGTATGCTTGATAGTGTCCCACAGGTCTTCTAGGATATTTTTACTTTATATAATTCTTTGTTCTTTCTGTTCCTCTGCCTCGCTCATTTTAATTGTCCTATTTTCGAGTTCACTGATTATTCTGCCAGCTTCAATTGGCTATTGAAACCCTCCTGGGAATTATTCATTTCAGTTATTGTGTCTTCACCTTCAATCATTCTGTTTGGTTCTGTTAGTTAGTGTTCTCTATAGAAATAGAACAAACAGGAGAGATTTGTAAATATGAGATTTATAAAGGTGTCTCATGAGAATGGAAGAGTCCAAATCTATAGGGCAGGCTGTAAAGCTGGTGGCTCCAATGAAGGGTCTGGACAAACTTCACAAGAGAAGTTCACTGGCTGAAGAAACAATGAAAGAGTCTTCTCTTCTTCCTTAAAAGCCTTCAACTGATTGGATTATCTTGTTGTGGGAGACATGCCTTAGTTGACTGCAGATGTTATCAGCCACAGATGCAAACAGTTAACTGGTGATTTAATACACCAGACTTCTGGTTTTTCAACCAGCCACAAAATATCCTTGCAGCAATGGTCAGGCCAGTGCTTACCTGACCAGACGACTTGGCATAATCACTTGGCCAAGTTGACACCAGAACTTAACCATCACAGTCCACCACTTGTCAACTTGGCAGTATGCACATCACCTTAAAACATGCTTAATTTCCAAATAGAACACAATAACAGACAAATGTTTCAGCTAACAAACTCAACTGTCCTGCATACAACTGGAAATGCACTACATCTCTCCAAAATAGGGTGCAAGAATTTATTTACTCAAATTTCATAATCCTATGACTTAAATACTATAACATGAACAATGTAACATACGCTAAAAGGAAAACAAGATATTTCTTTATGTACAAATGCAAACATACTCATAACAAAACAGGGAGGAAATATTCATACAATCACAGTCCGTGTTTCTGTAACTGGTCACGTGGTTACAGTTCATATTTATCACTAACTTCTACTACCCATTCCCTTTACCTTCAGCAAGCACTTCAGCTGGCCATTTTCTTTGCTAGGTGCAGTGACCCAGACCTCCAGTTCTGAAGTTTTTGGGCCATTGGTAGTCCTGCTTAGATTGAGTTGTTGCAGTTTTTCGTTGACTTTAATCACAGGACAATGGTAGTACTAAGAGATGCCTTAGGGGATCTCCTGTATTCCAGGAAAATTCTTCTTTGCTTCCATTGTGTTGTTGCAGTCCTATTTCCCCTTGATAGTCAGGATCAATCACCCCAGACAGAACTGCAATCCCCTTTCATGCCTGTTGATTCAGTGGCATGATAAGCCCAAAGTGGCCAAGTGGAAGCTTTAACTTCCAGATCTATGGAATCATTGTTGTGTCCCCTGGCAGAAACACTCCTCCTTTTGGAACTAAGACCTATATAGACCAGCAGAGCTTAAGGTTTCAGAACCAGGAAGCAAAAATTTTTCTAGTGGATCACTAGGGGTGATAATGAGTAGTGCCACTCCCATTTCCACTCCTTGATTCTTAGACCCATGAATCCTGGCTATGGAAGAAACAGCACCATAGAGTGGATGCTGTTGATGTGTTGATTTGCTCAAGCAATGATACCACATCTGGAACACCAGCTGCAATTGGAGTCACCACCTGGTTAAGTTTACAATAATCCACTGTCATCCTCGAAGTCCCATATGTTTTCTGCACAGGCCAAATAGGAGAGTCGAATGGGGATGTGGTGGGAATCACCACCCCTGCTTCCTTCAAGTCCTTAAGGGTGGCAATAATCTCTGTAATCCCTCCAGGAATATAGTATTGCTTCTGATTCATGATTTTGCTAGTAGAGCAATTCTAGTGGCTTCCACTTGGCCTTTCCTACCATAATAGCCCTTACTTCATGAATCAGAGAACCAATGTGGGTATTATGCTAGTGGCTGAGTATGTCAATTTCAATTATGCATTCTGGAACTAGAGAAATGACCACAGAATGGGCCCAGGGACCCACTGAATCCACTGTGGAACAGACCTGAGCTAAAACTTCATCAATCACCTGACCTCTGTAAGCCCCTACTCTGACTGGTGGACCAGAGCAACATTTTAGGTCCTCTGAAATCAGTGTTACTTCTGAGCCAATGTCCAATAATCCCTGAAATATCTAATCATTTCCTTTTCCCCAGTACACAGTCACCCTGGTAAAAGGCCGTAGACCTCCTTGGACAAGACTAGGAGAAAGGTTAACAGTGTTAATTTTGGGCAGTGTAAAAGGGTCCTTCCCCAAGTGTACCTGGTCCTCCCCTCATTTATGGACTAGTCTCACAAATTTATTTCTCAAAGTTCTGGTGAAAGATGTGTCCTCTGGGCATTCCTTGGGAGCATGAGAAGGTCTTCTATGATAAATCCACTCTAAATTTCCCATCTCTCTAAGCCCCTGGATCCACTTATCCACATTACACCAGGGCAGTTCTGGTATTTTGACCTCAGGTAATGTCAGCCACCTTTGGATCCATGTTTCAGCCAACCATCTATACAAATTGTTTATGCCCTTTCTAACCCCTCAAGCTACAACATTGAATGCAGAATCTCTTAGTGGGCCCATATAAATAAATTCAGCTTCATCCAAATTTATATTCCTTCCACCATTATCCCATATGGTGTAGAAATGGATATTAATGGATACACTTAATATCCATTTCTACACATATTCCCCTGATTTCTGTCTGTATAGATTGGAAAACTCATGCAGTTCTTTCGGAGTATAGCATACCTCCTCATGGGTCACACTTTGTTCCTCACCTTTCAGGACCTGTTGGGACTTTAGTCTAGTTATTGGTCTTGAAGAAAAGAAGGGTGTTGGGGGTGTATCATGAAAAGAAATAGGAGTGTCTTTCAAGCCAACTACCTCAGGGCATTCTGTTGCAATTTCATCTAATGAAACAGGATTAGTTGCTCCAGACAGAGCAGTGAGGGCTGTTTCCCCAGGAAAGGTGGTTACAGGATTAGCAGGCACTGAAGGGTTAATCTCATTAGGTGGAGGTTGGATGGCAGACTCTAGGCTGGAGGTCAGGAAGCTCTTTCCTCAGGGCAGTCCATTAGAGCTCTATCTAACAAAGGCTCAACAGATTCCAGGGATCCTGTCTCCCCATTGCCATCATTATCAAGCCATATATCACCATTCCATGTTCAGGATCCTATTCTTTTCCAATCAAAACCCTTACTTTAACAGCAGACACCCTGCAAAGTTGTGATTTTAGTTTATGTTGTAAATCTGCTACTCACACAGTGAGGCTTTGTGTCTGGTTTTCAGAGATCTCAAGTCTGCAACCACAGGAAGGAAGATTTTCTTTCAGTGCACACATGGAAACTTTTACTTCATTCATACGGCACTTAAGGTGCATATTAGAAGCCTTCAGCTCATTCCTTTCCTTCATCACTGTATTCAGCATAGCTAATAACAACCACCCAATACCTCTTAATTTCACAAAACTCCATAAAGGTGTCAAAAACATTCGCACTCAGTCCCTTGCCTCATATAAGCATACAATTAGCAGAATCTAAGGGTAATATTTTAAGTATCTCTTTTGCCAACTCACCCCATGGACTGTCAGTGACATCTTGATTATTGGAAATATAGTCATTAATATCTCTGAGTCTAATCAGAGTAGAAAACCAATGTAAAAACCCATTTTTAGGATTCAGTTTCTCAAGAACCACTCCCAGTACCAAGCTGTGTTGGTCAGGGTTCTCGACAGAAACAGAACTGAAAACAGGAGAGATGTATAAATAGGAGATTTATAAAGGTGTCTTATGCAAACGTGGGAATGGAACAGTCCAAAATCTGTACAGCAGGCTGTGAAGCTGGCCGCTCTGATGGAGGTTCTGGATGAACTCCACTGGAGAGGCTTGTTGGCTGAAGAAGCAGTGAAAGAGTCTCTCCTCTTCCTTAAAAGCCTTCGACTATTGGATTATCTTGCAGATGCAATCAACCGACTGGTGATAAGCCTTCTGGTTTATCAACCAGTCATGAAATATCCTTGCAGCAATGGTTAAGTACTTGCTTAACCAAACACCAGGGCATAATCACTGGCCAAGTTGATGTCAGAACCTAACCATCACAGGTGCCTTTTTAAAATGTCGCTTTATTGAGATTCTCATATTGGTCATTCATCATGTTTCTGATCCTTTAGTTCTTTCTCTGTATCTTCCTTCACTTCCTTGAGCATATTGAAGATCACTTTTTAAAAAAATATTTGTCTAATATGTCCACAAGCTGATCTCCTTGTTGATGCTTTCCAGATTCGTATCCTCTTCCTTTGGTGGGTCATCCTTTCCTGTTTCTTTGCTTGTCTTGTAAACTTTTATTGTTCACTGTACATTTTAAAATATTAAATGTTAATTCTAGGATTAATTCTCTCAGATGTCTATTTCTTGAATTCGTATCCAGCTAGTGACATGACAGAGATTTTCTTGATTGTCAGGAGCTAACAAAACCAACCAAATGTAAGCAAAAAACACTTTTCATGAATTTCACAAATTGGCTTGGCATTGACTGGTGCTCTGTGTCAGAGTCCAGTCCCCTGTTGGGAAGGTCAACCAAGGTGAATGCAAAGTGCAGGGTCCTCCTTGTATTTTCTGGCCCTTTGTCTTATTCAGGGCTCCTGCTTGCTTGTGGCCTTAGGAGATCCCCCGTTTATAGGAGTTTGGATGCCTCCACAACTTCCCAGGAAACAGACCTCCTTTCCCAGGAGTTGCACTGCAAAACTTAGAGCAAGTAAGCCTCTCCCCCAGGCTGCCCACCTCAATTGTTTCTTATACTATCCTTGTCTCGAGCTGCTTTTGTCTGGAGGGCAAATTCTGAGAAAGGGGAGAGGGGCATGGCAGAGAGGAGTTTCCCAAATCAGTTTATCCGAACTGGAACAATGCCAGGGACCCACATAGGGAGTGCCAGCCAGCTCCCAAGTGTCCTGGAGAAGGAATTAGGAAGAGGCCAGTAAGGAATGGGAGTTTCTTCCATGGCTCCCCAAAGCTGTGCTTTCTTAATTTGGCATCTGCCCAGGAAATGCAGCCCTTTGAGTGTCCTCCACAGCTCTGAGGAAGTAGACTGTCTTTAAGTCTCCCCAACTGCCTTTGTCTGAGCAGGTTGGTACAATGGCAGCCCTCAGAACTGGACTCCCAGTGAACTGAAGTTTTAGATCAAAAGTAGTGATGAGCGATTGAAATGCCCCCCTCCCCCTCGAACCCCCTCCCCTGCTCCCCAGCCCTCCACCCCCATTCCCTGAACTAGGTGTTCATGTGCCTCTCTGGCACTAGCAACCTTTGCTAGGGGAAGGACCCCACTGCTGCCTGCCGCAGGAGTTATGGTGGACGGTGGGAACCACTGCTCTGAGAGAGCAATTCACTGGTATTTACTGCAATTTACCAGCCTCTCCCTCTGCTCTTCCCTGGATGCTGAACAGTGTTTTATGGTACTCTGGAGTTTTGAAGCAGTGATTCAGACAGTTCCTGCCTGTTTAATAACTATTGTGGTGGAGAGACTGAATTCCGGAGCTCCCTACTCCAGCATGTTCCCACAGTTACCCTATCATCGTGCTTTCGAGATCCATCATGCTGCATGTCTAAGAAGTTTGCTCCTTCTTGATGCTGAGTGGTATCCCACTGTTTGGATGCGGTTTGCATAGTCATTCACCAGATACTGTATTGTTGGGTTGTCTCCGTTTTTGATAACGATAAATAAAGTTTAGCCTTTTTTTTTTTTTGAGACAACAATAAACTTAGCTTAACGATTTGGCCATTCTCTTACTATATCTATTGTACCATCTCCTAAATTTATTTTCCTTTTAATTTGAGTACTTCTTCCAAGAATATCATCCACGTGGGTCTTTTCTTGTAAAACTGCTGAGGTCTTTTCAGGCCTGAGAATGTTTTTATTACATTTGAGGTAACAATGTGGCTTAACAGAAAAGTATAAATTCAAAAGATATTGTCCTGAAATATTTATCTATACAAATATTTGGCTTGAGACAGCTCTTTCAATCTGAGGTTGTTTTTTTTCTTCCACTTTGAAATTTATCTCCATTATGTCTTCAAATAATTCCTCTTCTCCATTTTTACACCATTCCATTTCTGCTCTATTTTTTATCCTCCACATTAGACTATTTTTAAATGGGTTGCCTAATTTTATTTTTGTTTACCTTTTCCTGCTGCCTCTGGAAAGCTGCTCAATCTGCTCCAAACACTAATCCATCTTCAGAAACATCTATTCTATTTATCCCATGTTATTCATAAATAGCATCAATAAATTTCATACTTTTATGCCTAATACTTCTATTTGTTTTCATTTCATGATTTTTTTTCCTGCTTCATACTGTCAATGTCATCCTCATCTCCTTAAATATACTTAGCATGATTTTAAAATATTTTGGCCCATATGTGCTAAGTATTCTGTTTTAGATGGTATGCATTGTTCAATTGTGGTCTTCTCATACCACAGCTCCTCAGATGTGTAGTTATTTTGGTCTGTGAAATCATATTTCCCTGGTATTTCCATTACTTTATTTGATAAATGTGTATCCAGGGAAATCAGGTGAGACGTGATGGTCAAAATCTTCAGGCACCAGAGAACCACTGCATATCACTCTTATTTTCTGATACTTTACCGGCTCATTCCTCCAGCCAGGTTTCCACCATTAGGGAGAAGCAGTGCGAGGAGGAAGCAGTAACCCAGCAGCCCTGGAATATGTGGAAGGATGGGGATTAGGGGAGGGTTAGTTGGTGGGGGAGGAGGCTGTCAATCCGCAGTGGTTTTTATTAATTCCTCACCCCAAAAGCACTTTCACGGCGTTCTCACATTATCTGGAGGATTCCCCACCAATGGCTTCAGCAGTTGCTACCATTTTAACAGTGCAGTCAGGCAATGATTGTCCCAAGACAATGTGTGGAGAGGGTAGAGCAAAACTAAAGAAGTTTCATTCCACCTGACATCTCAGAGTCTCCTCCACTCATCCATCTCCTACACACTCACAGAATAAGACAGGTGTCAGGCTCCCCAAGATTTTCAGTCCTCTTGTTTTGGGTCTTAGAACCCACGTGTTTTAGCTTCCTTGGCTTCTCATGCCAATAGCATGCATTGGGTTGGTTTAAACATGGGAATTTATTCATTTATGATTTTGAGGTTAGTAAAAAGTCCAAATCAAGGTGTCATTCATGCAATTCCTTCTCCAAGAAGACAGGTGTTCTGGGGCTGGCTGCTGGTGGCCCTTGGTTCTGGTCTTCCCTGCCACATGTCAAGGCACATAGTGGCCTCTCCTGGTCTCTCCATCCTCTTCCAGGTTCCACTGACATTCAGTTTCCGGCAGCTCCCTCTGTGGCTCTCTGTCTGAATTTCATTCCTCTTACAAAAGACTCCAATAACAGGATTAAGACCCAGCCTGACTGAGAAAGGTCACACCTTCACTGAAGCAACCTCATCAAAAAGTCCTGCTTACAACGGGCTCACACCCACAGGAATGGTTTAAGAACATGTTTTTTCTGGGGTACATACAACTCCAAACCATCACAGTACCTCCTGCTGCTTTAGTTTCTCAAGGAGAGACTTTGTGGGAGAGAGCCTCTGGCCTGCTGGCCCAACCAGTTGGGAGACAGTTTGCAGAGTAGCCACTTCAGGAAAAGAACCACCTACCCCACCCATATCTGTGTGACCACTGCTCTTAGGCCTTCAGAGGAAAGGAAGGCACTCTGCACAAGTGCGGGATGAGAATGTGGAGCTTCTATCGGGCCATCCTGGTGTGTGGCTCAGGGGTGGCGGAAGGCGGGGAGAGAGTGGAGCAAGGGGAACTGGGGAGACAGACCGTGCACTATGCTTTGCTGTCTTGTGATTCTCCAAATCTTAACTAAACTCTACTAAAGCTTAAGAAACACTTGTTGTGAGTAATTTCTTACAGAAGCCACCATAGAGGCTCAGCCCTGTCCCCAGGATCGTGCAGGATAAGGCACAGAGTGCACAACGAGAACACAGCCTTTAAGGGCACCCGAGATTCTTAGGTCTCTTTTCACTACTCACCAGGAGCAATTTGATGATGGGCCCATAACTAAATTCCTGATTGTACCCCACATGCCAGACACACAGCTGTTCAATAAATGTGTCTAATGAATATTGCTGAATGATATATTGAGGATGATCAAAAGATTTTGGGAGGGCTGAAAAATGTTCCTTGGCCAATTAAAATGTATATGAACCAAAGTTTAAATCTACAATAACTTTTTTTTGTTATTTTTCTGGTAACATACATTTATAACAAAATTAACATCATATAGGACTATTTGAATGATTTGGTTAAGAATAAACTCAATTCAGCCATAGAGGTTTTTTTACTTGAATTGGGCACATCTGCAGCAAATTGTTCATTAGCTGCCTCCTTCCTCAAAGGCTGCTTGGGTGGCCCTTACTGCAGACCCACACCCACCAGACTCTTCCACATTATTTAGCAGGAATGTGGGTGTCAACAACATAACTAATATGCTACAGCCATGGAGTAAACTCTTACTGTATCCCGGGATGGTTTGTGGAAGAGAACCTCATCCCTCTCCAGCTCTATGCACTCAAGGACCCACAAAGCACCCCCACTGTATCACCACTAGTGTGGTAGTTAGGGTCAGGTGACAAGTTGGCCAGGTGAAGATGCTTAGTTCTTCATGGCTTCATGGTTGTGAACCTGAGCCATTGGCTTCTGAAGCTCATCTGTTGCTGATTGCACCTGCAGTCTGTTAGGGGAGGGCCTGCTGCAATGAATGATGTTTGATTTAATTGGCTGGATGCTTAAATGAGAAAGCTCAACACAGCACAGCCCAAGCAGCTCAGCACAGGCCTTTGGAGATGCAGAAAGGAATCACCCCGGGGAAAGTTGTTGGAACCAGAAGCATGGAGAGAAGGCCAGCAGAGATCACCTTGTGCTTTCCTGTATAAGAGAGAGCCTCAGATGAAAGTTAGCTGCCTTGCCTCTGAAGAACTATACGTTTTTAAGTAAATAAATCCCCGTTTATTAAAAGCCATTCCATCAAAGAGACCCCAGCAGCAGCAGCAGCTGATGATGAAGAGAGAGGCAGTGGCAGAGGGGGGGCACCTTAATTCCTTTTTTTTTTTTTTACTTTAATTTTTATTTGCTTGCTTTTTTTTTTTACATAACATTTAATTTTTTTTTTATTAACAGAAAGAAAGAAAAAAAAGAAATTAACACAACATTTAGAAATCATACCATTCTACATATGCACTCAGTAATTCTTAACATCATCACATAGATGCATGATCATCGTTTCTTAGTACGTTTGCATCGGTTTAGAGGAACTAGCAACACAACAGAAAAAGATATAAAATGTTAATATAGAGAAAAGAAATAAAAGTAGTAATAATAGTAAAAAACAAACAAAAAAACCCTATAGCTCAGATGCAGCTTCATTCAGTGTTTTAACATGATTACTTTACAATTAGGTATTATTGTGCTGTCCATTTTTGAGTTGTTGTATCTAGTCCTGTTGCACAGTCTGTATCCCTTCAGCTCCAATCACCCATTATCTTACCCTGTTTCTAACTCCTGCTGGACTCTGTTACCAATGACATATTTCAAGTTTATTCTCGAATGTCCGTTCACATCAGTGGGACCATACAGTATTTGTCCTTTAGTTTTTGGCTGGACTCACTCAGCATAATATTCTCTAGGTTCATCCATGTTATTACATGCTTCATAAGTTTATCTTGTCTTAAAGCTGCATAATATTCCATCGTATGTATATACCACAGTTTGTTTAGCCATTCTTCTGTTGATGGACATTTTGGCTGTTTCCATCTCTTTGCAATTGTAAATAATGCTGCTATAAACATTGGTGTGCAAATGTCCGTTTGTGTCTTTGCCCTTAAGTCCTTTGAGTAGATACCCAGCAATGGTATTGCTGGGTCGTATGGCAATTCTATATTCAGCTTTTTGAGGAACCGCCAAACTGCCTTCCACAGTGGTTGCACCATTTGACATTCCCACCAACAGTGGATAAGTGTGCCTCTTTCTCCGCATCCTCTCCAGCACTTGTCATTTTCTGTTTTGTTGATAATGGCCATTCTGGTGGGTGTGAGATGATATCTCATTGTGGTTTTGATTTGCATTTCTCTAATGGCCAGGGACATTGAGCATCTCTTCATGTGCCTCTTGGCCATCCGTATTTCCTCTTCTGGTAGGTGTCTGTTCAAGTCTTTTTCCCATTTTGTAATTGGGTTGGCTATCTTTTTGTTGTTGAGTTGAACAATCTCTTTATATATTCTGAATACTAGACCTTAATCTGATATGTCATTTCCAAATATTATCTCCCATTGTGTAGGCTGTCTTTCTACTTTCTTGATGAAGTTCTTTGATGCACAAAAGTATTTAATTTTGAGGAGCTCCCATTTATTTATTTCTTTCTTCAGTGCTCTTGCTTTAGGTTTAAGGTCCATAAAACCACCTCCAGTTGTAAGATTCATAAGATATCTCCCTACATTTTCCTCTAACTGTTTTATGGTCTTAGACCTAATGTTTAGATCTTTGATCCATTTTGACTTAACTTTTGTATAAGGTGTGAGATATGTGTCTTCTTTCATTCTTTTACATATGGATATCCAGTTCTCTAGGCACCATTTATTGAAGAGACTGTTCTGTCCCAGGTGAGTTGGCTTGACTGCCTTATCAAAGATCAAATGTCCATAGATGAGAGGATCTCTATCTGAGCACTCTATTCGATTCCATTGGTCGATATATCTATCTTTATGCCAATACCATGCTGTTTTGACCACTGTGGCTTCATAATATGCCTTAAAGTCCGGCATCGCGAGACCTCCAGCTTCGTTTTTTTCCCTCAAGATGTTTGTAGCAATTCGGGGTACCCTGCCCTTCCAGATAAATTTGCCTATTGGTTTTTCTAATTCTGAGAAATAAGTTGTTGGGATTTTGATTGGTATTGCATTGAATCTGTAGATCAGTTTAGGTAGGATTGACATCTTAATTATATTTAGTCTTCCAATCCATGAACACGGTATGCCCTTCCATCTATTTAGGTCTTCTGTGATTTCTTTTAGCAGTTTTTTGTAGTTTTCTTTATATAGGTTTTTTTTCTCTTTGGTTAAATTTATTCGTAGGTATTTTATTCTTTTAGTTGCGATTGTAAATGGGATTCGTTTTTTGATTTCCCCCTCTGCTTGTTCATTACTAGTGTATAGAAATGATACAGATTTTTGAATGTTGATCTTGTAGCCTGCTACTTTGCTGTACTCATTTATTAGCTCTAGTAATTTTGTTGTGGATTTTTCCAGGTTTTCCACGTATAGTATGATATCGTCTGCAAACAGTGATAGTTTTACTTCTTCCTTTCCAATTTTGATGCCTTGTATTCCTTTATCTTGTCTAATTGCTTTGGCTAGAACTTCCAACACAATGTTGAATAATAGTGGTGATAGTGGACATCCTTGTCTTGTTCCTGATCGTAGGGGGAAAGTTTTCAATTTTTCCCCATTGAGGATGATATTAGCTGTGGGTTTTTCATATATTCCCTCTATCATTTTAAGGAAGTTCGCTTGTATTCCTATCTTTTGAAGTGTTTTCAACAGGAAAGGATGTTGAATCTTGTCAAATGCCTTCTCTGCATCAATTGAGATGATCATGTGATTTTTCTGCTTTGATTTGTTGATATGGTGTATTACATTAATTGATTTTCTTATGTTGAACCATCCTTGTATACCTAGGATGAATCCTACTTGGTCATGATGTATAATTCTTTTAATGTGTTGTTGGATACGATTTGCTAGAATTTTATTGAGGATTTTTGCATCTATATTCATTAGAGAGATTGGTCTGTAGTTTTCTTTTTTTGTAATATCTTTGCCTGGTTTTGGTATGAGGGTGATGTTGGCTTCATAGAATGAGTTAGGTCATTTTCCCTCCACTTAGATTTTTTTGAAGAGTTTGAGGAGAGTTGGTACTAATTTTTCCTGGAATGTTTGATAGAATTCACATGTGAAGCCGTCTGGTCCTGGACTTTTCTTTTTAGGAAGCTTTTGAATGACTGATTCAATTTCTTTACTTGTGATTGGTTTGTTGAGGTCATCTATTTCTTCTTGAGTCAAAGTTGGTTGTTCATGTCTTTCCAGGAACCCGTCCATTTCATCTAAATTGTTGTATTTATTAGCATAAAGTTGTTCATAGTATCCTGTTATTACCTCCTTTATATCTGTGAGGTCAGTAGTTATGTCTCCTCTTCCATTTCTGATCTTATTTATTTGCATCCTCTCTCTTCTTCTTTTTGTCAATCTTGCTAAGGGCCCATCAATCTTATTGATTTTCTCATAGAACCAACTTCTGGCCTTATTGATTTTCTCTATTGTTTTCATGTTTTCAATTTCATTTATTTGTGCTCTAATCTTTGTTATTTCTTTCCTTTTGCTTGCTTTGGGATTAGTTTGCTGTTCTTTCTCCAGTTCTTCCAAGTGGACAGTTAATTCCTGAATTTTTGGCTTTTCTTTTTTTCTGATAAAGGCATTTAGGGCATAAATTTCCATCTTAGCACTGCCTTTGCTATGTCCCATAAGTTTTGATATGTTGTGTTTTCATTTTCATTAGCCTCTAGGTATTTACTAATTTCTCTTGCAATTTCTTCTTTGACCCACTTGTTGTTTAAGAGTGTGTTGTTGAGCCTCCATGTATTTGTGAATTTTCTGGCACTCCGCCTATTATTGATTTCCAACTTCATTCCTTTATGATCCGAGAAAGTGTTGTGTATGATTTCAATCTTTTTAAATTTGTTAAGACTTGCTTTGTGACCCAGCATATGGTCTATCTTTGAGAATGATCCATGAGCACTTGAAAAAAAGGTCTATCCTGCGGTTGTGGGATGTAATGTCCTATAAATGTCTAAGTCTAGCTCATTTATAGTAATATTCAGATTCTCTATTTCTTTATTGATCCTCTGTCTAGATGTTCTGTCCATTGATGAGAGTGGTGAATTGAAGTCTCCAACTATTATGGTATATGTGTCTATTTCCCTTTTCAGTGTTTGCAGTGTATTCCTCACGTATTTTGGGGCATTCTGGTTTGGTGCATAATATTTATGATTGTTATGTCTTCTTGCTTAATTGTCCCTTTTAATAGTATATAGTGTCCTTCTTTGTCTCTTTTAACTGTTTTACATTTGAAGTCTAATTTGTTGGATATTAGTATAGCCACTCCTGCTCTTTTCTGGTTGTTATTTGCATGAAATATCTTTTCCCAACCTTTCACTTTCAACCTATGTTTATCTTTGGGTCTAAGATGTGTTTCCTGTAGACAGCATATAGAAGGATCCTGTTTTTTAATCCATTCTGCCAGTCTATGTCTTTTGATTGGGGAATTCAAACCATTAACATTTAGTGTTATTACTGTTTGGATAATATTTTCCTCTACCATTTTGCCTTTTGTATTATATATATCATATCTGACTTTCCTTCTTTCTACACTCTTCTCCATGTCTCTCTCTTCTGTCTTTTTGTATCTGACTCTAGTGCTCCCTTTAGTATTTCTTGCAGAGCTGGTCTCTTGGTCACCAATTCTCTCAGTGACTTTTTGTCTGAGAATGTTTTAATTTCTCCCTCATTTTTGAAGGACAATTTTGCTGGATATAGGAGTCTTGGTTGGCAGTTTTTCTCTTTTAGTAATTTAAATATATCATCCCACTCTCTTCTAGCTTCCATGGTTTCTGCTGAGAAATCTACACATAGTCTTATTGGGTTTCCCTTGTATGTGATGGATTGTTTTTCTCTCGCTGCTTTCAAGATCCTCTCTTTCTCTTTGACCTCTGACATTCTAACTAGTAAGTGTCTTGGGGAACGCCTATTTGGGTCTAATCTCTTTGGGGTGTGCTGCACTTCTTGGATCTGTAATTTTAGGTCTTTCATAAGAGTTGGGAAATTTTCAGTGATAATTTCTTCCATTAGTTTTTCTCCTCCTTTTCCCTTCTCTTCTCCTTCTGGGACACCCACAACACGTATATTTGTGCGGTCATATTGTCCTTGAGTTCCCTGATACCCTGTTCGAATTTTTCCATTCTTTTCCAGATAGTTTCTGTTTCTTTTTGGAATTCAGATGTTGTATCCTCCAAATCACTAATTCTATCTTCTGTCTCTTTAAATCTATCATTGTAGGTATCCATTGTTTTTTCCATCTTTTCTACTTTATCCTTCACTTCCATAAGTTCTGTGATTTGTTTTTTCAGTTTTTCTATTTCTTCTTTTTGATCAGCCCATATCTTCTTCATGTCCTCCCTCAATTTATCGATTTCGTTTTTGAAGAGGTTTTCCATTTCTGTTCGTATATTCAGCATTAGTTGTTTCAGCTCCTGTATCTCATTTGAACTATTGGTTTGTTCCTTTGACTGGGCCATATTTTCAATTTTCTGAGCATGATCCGTTATCTTCTGCTGGCGTCTGGGCATTTAGTCAGATTTCCCTGGGTGTTGGACCCCACAGGTTGAAAGATTTTTCTGTGAAATCTCTGGGTTCTGTTTTTCTTATCCTGCCCAGTAGGTGGCGCACGTGGCACACATTTGTCTCTGGGATCCACCAGTGAAAGTTGGTGTGGGTCCTTTAACTCTGGAAAACTCTCGCCATAGGGGAGGTTCAGCAGCCGAAGCGTCTTGGAAGAGTGCCAGCCGGCCCAGGGGTCCGAACGCGGGAAGGGTCGCCGGCCGCTGCAGCATGGGAGAGCGCCCGACCGAATTTCCTAGTCGGCCCGGGGCGCCAAGCGTGGCGGGAGGGCGCCAGCTGTTGCAGCCCGGGAGAGTGCACTGTTCCCAGCCGGACCGGGGAGTCACGTGTTTGGAAGGGACCCCCTGGTCACCGTTCTCCGCAGTCTGGGGATTTCCAACCCAACTCTCTCAGTTGGTCTGGGGGGCCTCATGTGGTGGGGGCGCCAGCCGCCACGGCCCAAGGGGACCACCTGCCCAATTCTGCCAGCTGGCCTGGGAAGGAGGAAGGGAGGGACTCCGGCCGCTTGCCGTCCCGCCCGGGAAAGCCCGCGCCCGTCAGTGATCTCACCAGAGCTGGTTCTCCCAGACAGTCAGCCATTCCAGGATGGGGTACGCCATCCCTTTGATCTCTGTCATGGCTCCGGGAGCTGCTCTGTATTGTCTCCACTCCCCCAGTAGCTGTTCTGGAGGAGGAAAGGTGAGGGTGGCAAGGCTGTCGAGGCCGGTGGCGGAGGAGCCGGTGAAGGCGGAAGAGGGCACGGCGGTGGTTGGAGAGCCGCTGGAGCAGGAGGGGGAAGAGGCGGACAAAGAGAGGAGAGGAGGGCCTATTTCTATTTTTAAAGATACAGGACACTAATTTTACCCCACTTCAACCTTGAATTGAGGGGGGTGGGGGGAAGGCAGCTGAATTCCTTCCCCCTCCTCCAGCCCTGAGCTCTGAGAGGGGGACTGAGCCAGAGAGAGAAGGAGAAGGAGTTTCTTCTTCTTCAAAACCCCCATCTCCGACTCCTACCCCTTCACCCCTCCACTCGTCTCCCTCCCGAGCCCCCTCCATCCTCCTCCTCTTTGGCCGTGTAAGGAAGAGAGAAAGAGACCAAAAGCCTCTTAGCAACACAGACCCTTCTCTGCTGCTGGTGCTGCTGGTGCTGCTGCTGCTGGTGCTGGTGCTGCTGCTGCTGCTACTGCTGCTGCTGCTTGGCCCTGGCTGGAGACATCTCACTACACCCAGGAGCAGCCACTTCCCCGGCTCTCCTCCTCCTCCTTCGCCTCCTCCTCCACTCCCCCCTTTATTACCCTTTGTGTCATCCTCCACAGCTCCAGGGAAGGCACTCAAAAGTGGGGGGGCAGGAAAGGTCTTGGCTCCCTTGAGAATCTGATGAAAACACTGGACTTTTGTGGGGAGGGAGAAAAGCGATTGGAGGGGATTGATAAGAAAACAGATAGACTTCCGGAGAAGATGGCGGCTTAGTAAGACGCACGGATCTTAGTTCCTCCTCCAGAACAGCTACTAGGGGAGTAGAAATGATACAGAACAGCTCCCGGAGCCACGACAGAGATCAAAAAGACAGCGTACCCCATCCTGGAATGGCTGACTGGCTGAGAGAACCCGCTCCAGTGAGATCGCCGAGGGGCGCGGGATTCCCCGGGCCGGGGTGGCAAACGGCCGGAGTCCCTCCCTTCCTCCTTCCCGGGCCAGCTGGGACAATTGGACAGGCGGTCCCCTCAAGCTGCGGTGGCTGGCACCCCCCAACGCGTGACCCCCCGGACCAACTGGGAGAATTAGATCGGAGATCCCCAGGCCGCGGAGAACGGTGACCGGGGTCCCTTCCAAACATGTGACTTCCCGGTCTGGCTGGGAATGGTGCACTCTCCCAGGCCGCGGCGGCTGGCGCCCTTCTGCCATGCTTGGTGCCCCGGGCCAGCTAGGAGATTTGGACAGGCGCTCTCCCGGGCTGCGGCGGCCGGCGACCCTCCCCGTGTTCGGATCCCCGGGCCGGCTGGCACTCTTTCAAGCCGCTTCGGCTGGCGAAACTCCCCCACAGCGAGAATTTTCCAAAGTTAAAGGACCCACAGCACCTTTTACTGGTGGGACCCACAGAAAAACGTGTGCCACGAGAGCCACCTACTGGGCAGGATAAGAAAAACAGAACCCAGAGATTTCACAGAAAAATCTTTCAACCTGTGGGGTCCAACACCCAGGGAAATCTGACTAAATGCCCAGACGCCAGCAGATGATAACGGATCACGCTCATAAAATTGAAAATATGGCCCAGTCAAAAGAACAAACCAATAGTTCAAATGAGATACAGGAGCTGAAACAACTAATGCTGAATATACGAACAGAAATGGAAAACCTCTTCAAAAATGAAATCGATAAATTGAGGGAGGACATGAAGAAGACATGGGCTGAACAAAAAGAAGAAATAGAAAAACTGAAAAAACAAATCAAAGAACTTATGGAAGTGAAGGACAAAGTAGAAAAGATGGAAAAAACAATGGATACATACTATGATAGATTTAAAGAGACGGAAGATAGAATTAGTGATTTGGAGGATGGAACATCTGAATTCCAAAAAGAAACAGAAACTATCTGGAAAAGAATGGAAAAATTTGAACAGGGGATCAGGGAACTGAAGGACAATTTGAACCGCACAAATATACGTGTTGTGGGTGTCCCAGAAGGAGAAGAGAAGGGAAAAGGAGGAGAAAAACTAATGGAAGAAATTATCACTGAAAATTTCCCAACTCTTATGAAAGACCTAAAATTACAGATCCAAGAAGTGCAGCGCACCCCAAAGAGAATAGACCCAAATAGGCGTTCTCCAAGACACTTACTAGTTAGAATGTCAGAGGTCAAAGAGAAAGAGAGGATCTTGATAGCAGCAAGAGAAAAACAATCCATCACATACAAGGGAAACCCAATAAGACTATGTGTAGATTTCTCAGCAGAAACCATGGAAACTAGAAGAGAGTGGGATGATATATTTAAATTACTAAAAGAGAAAAACTGCCAACCAAGACTCCTATATCCAGCAAAATTTTCCTTCAAAAATGAGGGAGAAATTAAAACATTCTCAGACAAAAAGTCACTGAGAGAATTGGTGACCAAGAGACCAGCTCTGCAAGAAATACTAAAGGGAGCACTAGAGTCAGATACAAAAAGACAGAAGAGAGAGACATGGAGAAGAGTGTAGAAAGAAGGAAAGTCAGATATGATATATATAATACAAAAGGCAAAATGGTAGAGGAAAATATTATCCAAACAGTAATAACACTAAATGTTAATGGTTTGAATTCCCCAATCAAAAGACATAGACTGGCAGAATGGATTAAAAAACAGGATCCTTCTATATGCTGTCTACAGGAAACACATCTTAGACCCAAAGATAAACATAGGTTGAAAGTGAAAGGTTGGGAAAAGATATTTCATGCAAATAACAACCAGAAAAGAGCAGGAGTGGCTATACTAATATCCAACAAATTAGACTTCAAATGTAAAACAGTTAAAAGAGACAAAGAAGGACACTATATACTATTAAAAGGGACAATTAAGCAAGAAGACATAACAATCATAAATATTATGCACCAAACCAGAATGCCCCAAAATACGTGAGGAATACACTGCAAACACTGAAAAGGGAAATAGACACATATACCATAATAGTTGGAGACTTCAATTCACCACTCTCATCAATGGACAGAACATCTAGACAGAGGATCAATAAAGAAATAGAGAATCTGAATATTACTATAAATGAGCTAGACTTAGACATTTATAGGACATTACATCCCACAACCGCAGGATAGACCTTTTTTTCAAGTGCTCATGGATCATTCTCAAAGATAGACCATATGCTGGGTCACAAAGCAAGTCTTAACAAATTTAAAAAGACTGAAATCATACACAACACTTTCTCGGATCATAAAGGAATGAAGTTGGAAATCAATAATAGGCGGAGTGCCAGAAAATTCACAAATACATGGAGGCTCAACAACACACTCTTAAACAACAAGTGGGTCAAAGAAGAAATTGCAAGAGAAATTAGTAAATACCTCGAGGCGAATGAAAATGAAAACACAACATATCAAAACTTATGGAACGTAGCAAAGGCAGTGCTAAGAGGGAAATTTATTGCCCTAAATGCCTATATCAGAAAAGAAGAAAAGCCAAAAATTCAGGAATTAACTGTCCACTTGGAAGAACTGGAGAAAGAACAGCAAACTAATCCCAAAGCAAGCAAAAGGAAAGAAATAACAAAGATTAGAGCAGAAATAAATGAAATTGAAAACATGAAAACAATAGAGAAAATCAATAAGACCAGAAGTTGGTTCTATGAGAAAATCAATAAATTGATGGGCCCTTAGCAAGATTGACAAAAAGAAGAAGAGAGAGGATGCAAATAAATAAGATCAGAAATGGAAGAGGAGACATAACTACTGACCTCACAGAAATAAAGGAGGTAATAACAGGATACTATGAACAACTTTACGCTAATAAATACAGCAATTTAGATGAAATGGACGGGTTCCTGGAAAGACATGAACAACCAACTTTGACTCAAGAAGAAATAGATGACCTCAACAAACCAATCACAAGTAAAGAAATTGAATCAGTCATTCAAAAGCTTCCTAAAAAGAAAAGTCCAGGACCAGACGGCTTCACATGTGAATTCTATCAAACATTCCAGGAAGAATTAGTACCAACTCTCCTCAAACTCTTCAAAAAAATCTAAGTGGAGGGAAAACGACCTAACTCATTCTATGAAGCCAACATCACCCTCATACCAAAACCAGGCAAAGATATTACAAAAAAAGAAAACTACAGACCAATCTCTCTAATGAATATAGATGCAAAAATCCTCAATAAAATTCTAGCAAATCGTATCCAACAACACATTAAAAGAATTATACATCATGACCAAGTAGGATTCATCCCAGGTATGCAAGGATGGTTCAACATAAGAAAATCAGTTAATGTAATACACCATATCAACAAATCAAAGCAGAAAAATCACATGATCATCTCAATTGATGCAGAGAAGGCATTTGACAAGATTCAACATCCTTTCCTGTTGAAAACACTTCAAAAGATAGGAATACAAGCGAACTTCCTTAAAATGATAGAGGGAATATATGAAAAACCCACAGCTAATATCATCCTCAATGGGGAAAAATTGAAAACTTTCCCCCTAAGATCAGGAACAAGACAAGGATGTCCATTATCACCACTATTATTCAACATTGTGCTGGAGGTTCTAGCCAGATCTATTAGACAAGAAAAAGAAATACAAGGCATCAAAATTGGAAAGGAAGAATTAAAACTATCACTGTTTGCAGACGATATGATACTATACGTCGAAAACCCGGAAAAATCCACAACAAAATTACTAGAGCTAATAAATGAGTACAGCAATGTAGCAGGTTACAAGATCAACATTCAAAAATCTGTAGCATTTCTATACACTAGTAATGAACAAGCTGAGGGGGAAAGCAAGAAACGAATCCCATTTACAATTGCAACTAAAAGAATAAAATACCTAGGAATAAATTTAGCTAAAGAGACAAAAAACCTATATAAAGAAAACTACAAAAAACTGCTAAAAGAAATCACAGAAGACCTAAAGAGATGGAAAGGCATACCGTGTTCATGGATTGGAAGACTAAATATAGTTAAGATGTCAATCCTACCTAAATTGATTTACAGATTCAATGCAATACCAATCAAAATCCCAACAACTTATTTTTCAGAAATAGAATAACCAATAAGCAAATTTATCTGGAAGGGCAGGGTGCCCCGAATTGCTAAAAACATCTTGAGGAATAAAAACGAAACTGGAGGTCTTGCGCTGCCTGACTTTAAGGCATATTATGAAGCCACAGTGGTCAAAACAGTATGGTATTGGCATAAAGATATATATATCGACCAATGGAATCGAATAGAGTGCTTAGATAGAGACCCTCTCACCTATGGACATTTGATCTTTGATAAGGCAGTGAAGCCAACTCACCTGGGACAGAACAGTCTCTTCAATAAATGGTGCCTAGAGAACTGGATATCCATATGCAAAAGAATGAAAGAAGACCCGTATCTCACACCTTATACAAAAGTTAAGTCAAAATGGATCAAAGATCTAAACATTAGGTCTAAGACCATAAAACAGTTAGAGGAAAATGTAGGGAGATATCTTATGAATCTTCAACTGGAGGTGGTTTTATGGACCTTAAATCTAAAGCAAGAGCACTGAAGAAGGAAATAAATAAATGGGACCTCCTCAAAATTAAACACTTTTGTGCATCAAAGAACTTCATCAAGAAAGTAGAAAGACAGCCTACACAATGGGAGACAATATTTGGAAACGACATATCAGATAAAGGTCTAGTATCCAGAATTTATAAAGAGATTGTTCAACTCAACAACAAAAAGACAGCCAACCCAATTACAAAATGGGAAAAAGACTTGAACAGACACCTCTCAGAAGAGGAAATACAAATGGCCAAAAGGCACATGAAGAGATGCTCAATGTCCCTGGCCATTAGAGAAATGCAAATCAAAACCACAATGAGATATCATCTCACACCCACCAGAATGGCCATTATCAACAAAACAGAAAATGACAAGTGCTGGAGAGGATGCGGAGAAAGAGGCACACTTATCCACTGTTGGTGGGAATGTCAAATGGTGCAACCACTGTGGAAGGCAGTTTGGCGGTTCCTCAAAAAGCTGAATATAGAATTGCCATACGACCCAGCAATACCATTGCTGGGTATCTACTCAAAGGACTTAAGGGCAAAGACACAAACGGACATTTGCACACCAATGTTTATAGCAGTGTTATTTACAATTGCAAAAAGATGGAAACAGCCAAAATGTCCATCAACAGAAGAGTGGCTAAACAAACTGTGGTATATACATACGATGGAATATCATGCAGCTTTAAGACAGGATAAACTTATGAAGCATGTAATAACATGGATGGACCTAGAGAACATTATGCTGAGTGAGTCTAGCCAAAAACTAAAGGACAAATACTGTATTGTCCCACTTATGTGAATCGAGATTCGAGAATAAACTTGGAATATGTCATTGGTAACAGAGTCCAGCAGGAGTTAGAAACAGGGTAAGATAATGGGTGATTGGAGCTGAAGGGATACGGACTGTGCAACAGGACTAGATACAAAAACTCAAAAATGGACGGCGCAATAATACCTAATTGTAAAGTAATCATGTTAAAACACTGAATGAAGCTGCATCTGAGCTATAGGGTTTTTTTTTTGTCTGTCTGTTTGTTTGTCTTTTTTTTTGTACTATTATTATTATTTTTATTTTTTTCTCTATATTAACATTCTATATCTTTTTCTGTTGTTTTGCTAGTTCTTCTAAATTGATGCAAATGTACTAAGAAATGATGATCATGCATCTATGTGATGATATTAAGAATTACTGATTGCTTATGTAGAATGGAATGATTTCTAAATGTTGGGTTAATTCCTTTTTTTTCTTTAATTAATAAAAAAAATTTTAAAAAAGAAAACAGATTTAGGTGAAATAACTTGACTGAGGTCACACAACTAATAAATTTTAAACTAGGTTTAATTTCAGTACTTAATATCTTAACCCCTATGCTATACTAACTTTGAAAATGACTTTAAAATACAATGTCCAGAGCCTATATTAAAAGCAATACTTAAAAAAAAAAAAAAGCCATTCCATCTCTCGTGTGTCGCATTCTGGCAGCTTTGGCAGACTAAAACAACTAGCAAGGTGCATTGTCCCAGTGCCCTCTGTGAAATTCCATCATTTTGACTGACATCCAATTCACTCTGGGGTTTTCACTCTCAAATGTTATCATGAATGATTTTTATAACTGTCAACACGTGTGCAACATGTGCAAGACACTATAAGGTGCTTTGCTGGACTCTTTTCTTTAATTCTCACAACAACCTTGTGAAGTAGGTCTTCTCTCCATTTTATAGGAGAGGGAACTGGATTCTGCTGGGCTGATGATTTGCCCACAGTCATGCTAAGTGGCTCAGCCAGAATGCAAACCAAGATTCATTTACCCAAACTCCTTACCCCTCCTATCCATCACTTCGTGTGTGCGGCAGCCACAGGAAGCCACAGGGTTCAGCCCGACCCCAACCATAAGGCCTCCTACCAGCTGGGAAGCTTTGGCAAGTTGCATAGCCTCTCCGTGACTTGTTTTCCCAACATTGCAACTATTACTATCACCTGCTTCAATAAGGTTGTTGTGAAGATTAAATGGATTAATATGGACCTAAAGCACCTACAGTGTGCTGGGCACACAATGAGCACCCAAAGTTGGTCATTACTCTCATCAGCATGACGCTGAGAGTAAAAAGAGTGTATATTGCTTGTAAGTGCAGGCTCCTGGATAGAGAATGCCTGGGTTCAACTCCTGACTCTCTACAGTTTACTAGCTGTGTTTCCTCCAGCGAGTCAAATGGCAGCTTTCCTGTACCTGAGTTTCCCTCACCTGTAGACTGGGGATAACCATAGTTTGTGCCTTGTTTATTATTTAATAACGCAAGTAAAGCAGTTAGAACAAAGCACATAGTAAGAGCTTCTTGTGTGTTAACTAAGTATACACCACTCCAGCCTTTCGCACACCCGAGGAAGGATTTGCTTGAGACATTCTATGTTCTGCTCCATGGCAGTGGCAGAGGTCCCCGGCTAGCGGTGGTGGAGGAGCCTGGCTCTGCTCGGGTCCAGCCCGGGACCTCCGAGCTTCAATCCACGAAAGACGCATGATAAGAACCGCTCCCGCGCACCGGGGTTGAGGACAGCGAACCGGGAAGCGTCCCAGGCCGCTCGTTCCGAACAAGGCGAGACTCCCTGCTCACAGGTGAATGCCCCGGAGAGCAAACCTGAGCAGCCAGGAAGGTCAAGTTCGTCGGGCTCGGGAGGCGGCGGGGCGGGCCGTTGCTGCGGGGTGACCGCCGGGCGGCGCCACGTCCCTTCCGGCCCAGTGGCCGCCAGTGCCGCGGACGAGCCTGCGCGCTCCCGGCTCTGCGTCTCCGGCGGTCCGGGTGGCCGCCGCGCGCCCCGTCTCCGGCCCCAGCCGCGGAGCGCAAGGATGCAGTGCCTCGGCGCTGAGTACGTGGTAAGGGGCCGCAGCCTCGGCTCTCCAAGGAAGGGACCCCGGGGGAAGGGTCGGCTCTCGCGCGCACGCACCTGCCCCGCCGGGACGCCTCCTCCTCCCCTAACCCTCGTGGAATAAAGTTTCCGCCCCGGGCCTCGTCGTGCCCTGGGGGACACCCGGCGGGGAGGACCCCGGGCCCCACCGAGGTGCTGGGGCGGAGGCGAAGGAGACGCCCGCTGCGTGGCACAGGCTTGGGGCTGCCTTCAGGTGTACCTCCAGGTGAGGACGTGGCGACGCGGGATTTTAATATCCGCCCCGCCCAGAGCAGGTGTTTCAAAGGCTCCAAGAGACTTGCCGGCGGCCATGTTAAAAAATAATAAAAATAATAATAATAATTAAGGGATTGGATACTTTCTGCAGTCTCGAAGTGAGTTCTAGTTCGGTTTCCAGGTTGGAACCCACTTCTGAGTCCTCGCCCTTCTTTCTCTTCCTTTCTCTGAAAGGTTTCTGCAGAGAAGACCCCCAGGCAAAGAGAATGGCGACCCCAGGTTTATAGGAAATGCACAGATACAACATGGCTATTCCTGTTCTTTCTCTTTTGGACTGGTTTGGTAAGTGTAGGTGTTTGGCAGGGAAGAGGCTGGTGTATGTGTGTCTGCGTCTGTCTCTGTTTGCACATGTGTCTGCTCAAATAACCGAGCCCCAAATCTAAATCGCATTTCTGGTGCCTCCCTCGGGGAAGCTGTTAGTGGTAGCAGGTTAAAGTTTGTGTTGTAATGACAGACTTCTGTCATTATCCCGGAATGCACAGCAGTTGGCCTGGGAATTCTGGTATCTGGACCGTCTAGGCTTTCTGAATTAAAGAGGCAGTCTTATTTCTGCAGCCCACATTCTAATGGAAGACTTCAATAAGAACTCAGGAATCACTGTTTGCAATGGCTTATCTAGTAAGGAAAGTGTGTCTTCTATTATTTTCTGGTCTCACTTAGTGAAAGTTCTTTTTACCCCCAAAATGAAAAATTCCTTAAGTTTTTGCTGTGCCTTTACAAAGGAAAAGCCAGAGCCAGCCTAGAAATGAATTACTCTTACTTTAGCTGAGCCTAAGAGGCATGCTCTTGGTTTGTTGTATTTAGCACCTAATAGGTAAATGAAGCCTTAATATAAACCCCTTTAGTGAATTAGGTAATGGTTTTTCCCTCTAGTTTCCAGGTATGTATGGCAGCTGGTAGACCTTATCAGGCTGTACCATTTTTAGTCCTGGGAGACTCTCTTAGAACCTGGAATCTTGACACTTTTAAATGCTTATTTTAAGTTGTAGGAAACAGCAGGAAAAGCCTCGTTCCGCTTTTTCAGGGGCCACACTAATGGAGTCATACCTACCAGTTTGGGACAAACTATTTGCTGCATGGTAAATGATTAATTTGTAAAACCTGATAATTGTTACCCGAGAGTAATTACCTTTCTTGAAAGAATTAAATTTGAATAGACCTGGAGATATGGTGTTTGCTTCTCTTTCCAAGTAAAAAAAAAGGCATTTGTTCACTTGTTGACTTTACAGTTGATTACACAGAGACAGACTTTGTTGCAGAAACAATGCAAGGTTGATGACTTTAAAGGCATAGTAGAATGTTCTGTGTTGCTTAGACCGTGACTTTTGGAACTCTCCTCTAGTTGCCGAGAGAAACGGTGCACCTGTACCTCCTGCTTAACTTCCCCACAGATGGTTTGGGTTTTTATCTGGGTCTTCTCTTTTATAAAAGCAGGGAGCAACGGTCCTGCCTGGCATGTGGCAGCTGTGGCCTTGGGTTACTGATGCTGTGATGGTCTTCCCTCACTTCTCTGAAGTTCACACCTAGTACCACACTACAAATTCTTAGCCCAGTTGCTTCTTGGGGAAAGTTGTAGATGGCCCAGCACAGCCTAGAGAATTATGAGCCAACTGAGAGGTAGCGGAAAGCTGCAGACTTCATTAAAATTACATTTCATTTAAAATTACTTTTCGTTGACAAAATGAATCTGGGGATTCCAATGTCCCAGTGTTCTCCTTACTGTGTCAAGTTGGATGAATGAGAGACGGACCTTCTTTGGCTGACTGGTACCTCCTGCAACATTTTATAACCACAGACATTTAAAACAAAGCAAGGAACATTTTTTCTGCCCATACTGTTGTGCTTCCAGGTCTTGTGGGGTCCTGACCAGTGAAGAGGTGTGTGTAAAATCTGAACTGCCAGGCTGGAGGGGACTATTATTGGTGGTGCTGCCCTGAGTTAGGATTGGAGAAAGGAGGTTTGGGGCATGGGGCCTATATTAGTTGGAAAGCTGCCAGAATGCCATATACCAGAAGTGGGATGGCATTTAAAAAGGGAATTTAATAAGTTACAAATTTACAGTTCTAAAGAAGTAAAAGCATCCAAATAAAGGCACCAACAGGAGGTTACCTTCACTCAAGAAAGGCTGATGGGTCAGGAACACCTCTGTCAGCTGGGAAGTCACGTGGCTGGCATCTGCTGGTCCCTTGCTTCTGGGCTCTGTTGCTTTCAGCCTTTGTTCCTGGGAAGGTTCCTCACTTTACTTCTCCAGGGCTGGCTGTCATCTCTTGGCTTCCCTTGGCTCTCTCCAGGTTCTGGCTTGTTTACCATCTCACGGTGACGTCTGCTGGGCCCCAAGCATCGCCAAACATCCATGCCTCTGTTTTCTGAAGTTTCTGTTCTGCAAGTGTCTACATCTGTTCTCTGTGTTTTCTCTGAAACTTCTATTGTTTCTGACTTTCTTCAAAATATTTCCTTTTTTAAAGGATCCCAGTAAACTCATCAAGACCCACCTGGAATGGGTAGAGTCACATCTTCATCAGATTAAAGGGTTATAACCACAGTTGGGCATGTCACATCTCTGTGGGGATAATCTAATCAAAGATTTCTGCCCTACAGTATTGAATTAGAATTGAAAGAAATGACTGCTCCCACAAAATTGAAACAGGATTAAAACATGGCTTTTCTGGGGTACATAATACTTTCAAACTGGCACAGGACCAAAATTATGAACAGGGTGACCTCTTGCAAGTAGAAAGAGCTCCGGCCTTTATTTATATATGTAACAAGCATGTAGAATAGCATGTCTTAAAGTCCTGACCACCTCTGCCTCTACTTACCTCTCCAGTGTTTCTCCCACCTTGCCCTTTCCTACTCAGCTTTCTAGACTCCATTTCTCCGACCTCCTCAGGCCCAGTTGATGGTGACTTCCTTGGTGCCTCCACCATACCTGGTACACATGGTACTACATGAATCCCTGCCATAATACTACTACTTAAGACCATCAAAACTTTGTTCTAATTTCAAACACACAACTGCAACCCCATATGATGCACAATAATGTAGGTGTATCAGGTATGCACGGTACTACATGGGTGAATATACTGTGGCCTGCCACAGTATGTTAATGGGATGATTGTTTGAGCTTAAATTTCAGATATTCTGCATTCATTAATGAAATTGAATAGAACTGACTATAGATGATGGCAAGACTCCTTTTCGGCTACGACAGCTTTGGCAATGTATGTGGCAAGCAGAACTCCCCGGTGGAGGGGGCACTGCTTTCAGGGCAGGACATGACCCTAAAAAAGTAATGACCCCTTTTCTTCCTGCTCAGTCCACATCCAATGTTGGGATCTTACCACATTCCAACTAGCCACTTGGAAGAGCATGCCAAGGCTGGGTCAGCTTACCCTGACAACCCCGTGGACACACACAGCGTCACACCCAGTCCACAGCGTTTAAATGAAAGATGAATGACCATGTCCACTAGCACAGGCGAACTTATCCTGGAATCTGACCACCTAGAATGAGGAGGAGCTGGAGGAGTGGGGAGGGACTTCCCTTGGAGAGGAGAAGGAGCTGAAAGCCTCCTTCCCAATGGAGGTCTGCAGTTTATAAGTCCTTCTTTTCTTCTTGGCTGAGTTCCTCGAAGACTTGGGTTTTGTTCACTTTTGTGTCTCCAGTAACAGAGTGTCTTGCACACCCTGGGCACTTGAAAAATGTTGATTATTTTGCTTTCTATATTAGTAATGGATGCAGAGTATCTGAAACATATTTGACCTTGGGAAAATACTCCTTTACAGCATATGATATTGATACTATATGTTATTGAATGGTGTGCTGTGTCTTCTCTCCTGCAATGATCGTGCCAGTCAGTGGCAAGTATTAAATGATATCCTATGTATTTTATGTGGGGAAATATACAATACTACCAGTTATAGGAAGATACATATTCAGTCTTGAGGGGGCCTGCCACAGTATATTAATGGGATAATTGTTTGAGCTTAAATTTCAGATATTCTGCATTCATTAACGAAATTGAATAAAATTGACTATAGATGATGGCAAGATAGTGTTGTCTAAAATGTATGTTTTGGCTAGTGCATTTCCTAATATAACTTTATGTGGACAGCTTAATTGAACCCCATAGTGCTTGGAATCTTGCATAGGGCATGAGATTTTGTAGGTTTGTCCAGAGTGATGCCCAGATAAATCCCAGAGCAATTTTAACAGTGAATAGGGAAGTATTTGCAGAGTCCCCTAGGGGGAGTGATGAGAGAGGGGGAAAATTCAACTTCCCCAAGTGAAGAATTCTTGATATTCTCACAGGCAGTGGGGACAGCCAAAGCAATAAACCAAGCATCCAGTCTTGGAGTTTATTCATATGAAACTTAATCCTGCAAAGGATAGGCTAAGCCTACTTAAAATTAGGCCTAAGAGTCACCCCCAAGAGAACCTCTTCTGTTGCTCAGATGTGGCCTCTCTCTCTTGGCCAATACGGCAAGCAAACTCACTGCCCTCCCCCTCTACGTGGAACATGACTCCCAGGGGTATGGACCTTCCTGACAATGTGAGACAGAAATCCTAGAATGAGCTGGAACTCAGCATCAAGGGATTGAGAAAATCTTCTTGACCAAAAGGGGGAAGAGCGAAATGAGACAAAATAAAGTGTCAATGACTGAGAGATTCCAAACAGAGTTGAGAGGTTATCCTGGAGGTTATTTGTAATGCATGAAATAGATATCACTTGTTTAGTGAAGGTGTAATGGAGAGGCTGGAGGGAACTGCCTGAAAATGTGGAGCTGTGCTCCGGTGGCCATGTTTCTTGAAGATAATTGGATGATGATATGGCTGTCGCAGTATGACTGTGTGGTTGTGAGAACCTTGTGTCTGATGCGCCTTTTGTCTACCTTATCGACGGACAAGTAAAACGTATGGATTAAAAATAAATAATAGGAGGAACAAATGTTAAAATAAACTTAGTAGATTGAAATGCTGGTGTTCGGTGAAGGGGAGGGGTAAGGGGTATGGTATGTATGAATTTTTTTCTGTTTTCTTTTTATTGTTTTTTCTGAATTGATGGAGATGTTCTAAGAAGTGATCATGATGATGAATATACAACTATGTGATGATAGTGTGATTTATTGAATATATAACAACAGAATGATCATATGATAAAAATGTTTGTGTTTGTATGTGGTTATGTATCATGAATTAAAAATGAATTTAAAAAAGATAGTATTGTCTAGAAGAGGTCCTGATATTCTAAATTTTGTATATTTTTCCCTGTCAACTTTTTTTAGTTGTTTATTTATTTTTATTTATTTTTATTTTTTTAATTTTTTAATTAATTAACGGAAAAAAAAAGAAATTAACCCAACATTTAGAAATCATACCATTCTACATATGCACTCAGTAATTTTTAACATCATCACATAGATGCATGATCATCGTTTCTTAGTACATTTGCATCGGTTTAGAAGAACTAGCAACACAACAGAAAAAGATATAGAATGTTAATATAGAGAAAAAAAATAAAAGTAATAATAATAGTAAAAAAAAAAAAAGACAAACAAACAACCAGACAGACAAAAACAAAACAAAACCTATAGCTCAGATGCAGCTTCATTCAGTGTTTTAACATGATTACTTTACAATTAGGTATTATTGTGCTGTCCATTTTTGAGTTGTTGTATCTAGTCCTGTTGCACAGTCTGTATCCCTTCAGCTCCAATCACCTATTATCTTACCCTGTTTCTAACTCCTGCTGGACTCTGTTACCAATGACATATTCCAAGTTTATTCTCGAATGTCCGTTCACATCAGTGGGACCGTACAGTATTTGTCCTTCAGTTTTTGGCTAGACTCACTCAGCATAATGTTCTCTAGGTCCATCCATGTTATTACATGTTTCATAAGTTTATCCTGTCTTAAAGCTGCATAATATTCCATCGTATGTATATACCACAGTTTGTTTAGCCACTCTTCTGTTGATGGACATTTTAGCTGTTTCCATCTCTTTGCAATTGTAAATAATGCTGCTATAAACATTGGTGTGCAAATGTCTGTTTGTGTCTTTGCCCTTAAGTCCTTTGAGTAGATACCTAGCAATGGTATTGCTGGGTCGTTCGTATGGCAATTCTATATTCAGCATTTGGGGAACCGCCAAACTGCCTTCCACAGTGGTTGCATCATTTGACATTCCCACCAACAGTGGATAAGTGTGCCTCTTTCTCCGCATCCTCTCCAGCACTTGTCATTTTCTGTTTTGTTGATAATGGCCATTCTGGTGGGTGTGAGATGATATCTCATTGTGGTTTTGATTTGCATTTCTCTAATGGCCAGGGACATTGAGCATCTCTTCATGTGCCTCTTGGCCATCCGTATTTCCTCTTCTGGTAGGTGTCTGTTCAAGTCTTTTTCCCATTTTGTAATTGGGTTGGCTGTCTTTTTGTTGTTGAGTTGGACAATATCTTTATAAACTCTGGATACTAGACCTTTATCTGATATGTCATTTCCAAATATTGTCTCCCATTGTGTAGGCTGTCTTTCTACTTTCTTGATGAAGTTCTTCGATGCACAAAAGTGTTTAATTTTGAGGAGCTCCCATTTATTTATTTCCTTCTTCAGTGCTCTTGCTTTAGGTTTAAGGTCCATAAAACCGCCTCCAATTGTAAGTTTTATAAGATATCTTCCTACATTTTCCTCTAACTGTTTTATGGTCTTAGACCTAATGTTTAGATCTTTGATCCATTTTGAGTTAACTTTTGTATAGGGTGTGAGATACGGGTCTTCTTTCATTCTTTTGCATATGGATATCCAGTTCTCTAGGCACCATTTATTGAAGAGACTGTTCTGTCCCAGGTGAGTTGGCTTGACTGCCTTATCAAAGATCAAATGTCCATAGATGAGAGGGTCTATATCTGAGCACTCTATTCGATTCCATTGGTCGATATATCTATCTTTATGCCAATACCATGCTCTTTTGACCACTGTGGCTTCATAATATGCCTTAAAGTCAGGCAGCGCGAGACCTCCAGCTTCGTTTTTTTTCCTCAAGATGTTTTTAGCAATTCGGGGCACCCTGCCCTTCCAGATAAATTTGCTTATTGGTTTTTCTATTTCTGAAAAATAAGTTGTTGGGATTTTGATTGGTATTGCATTGAATCTGTAAATCAATTTAGGTAGGATTGACATCTTAACTGTATTTAGTCTTCCAATCCATGAACACGGTATGCCTTTCCATCTAGTTAGGTCTTCTGTGATTTCTTTTAACAGTTTTTTGTAGTTTTCTTTATATAGGTTTTTTGTCTCTTTAGTTAAATTTATTCCTAGGTATTTTATTCTTTTAGTTGCAATTGTAAATGGGATTCGTTTCTTGATTTCCCCCTCAGCTTGTTCATTACTAGTGTATAGAAAAGCTACAGATTTATGAATGTTGATCTTGTAACCTGCTACTTTGCTGTACTCATTTATTAGCTCTAGTAGTTTTGTTGTGGATTTTTCCGGGTTTTCGACATATAGTATCATATCGTCTGCAAACAGTGATAGTTTTACTTCTTCCTTTCCAATTTTGATGCCTAGTATTTCTTTTTCTTGTCTAATTGCTCTGGCTAGAATCTCCAACACAATGTTGAATAATAGTGGTGATAATGGACATCCTTGTCTTGTTCCTGATCGTAGGGGGAAGGTTTTCAATTTTTCCCCATTGAGGATGATATTAGCTGTGGGTTTTTCATATATTCCCTCTATCATTTTAAGGAAGTTCCCTTGTATTCCTATCTTTTGAAGTGTTTTCAGCAGGAAAGGATGTTGAATCTTTTCAAATGCCTTCTCTGCATCAATTGAGATGATCATGTGATTTTTCTGCTTTGATTTCTTGATATGTTGTATTACATTAATTGATTTTCTTATGTTGAACCATCCTTGCATACCTGGGATGAATCCTACTTGGTCATGATGTATAATTCTTTTTTTTTTTTTTTTTATTAACGGAAAGAAAAAAAAAAAGAAATTAACACAACATTTAGAAATCATACCATTCTACATATGCACTCAGTAATTCTTAACATCATCACATAGATGCATGATCATCATTTCTTAGTACATTTGCATCGGTTTAGAGGAACTAGCAACACAACAGAAAAAGATATAAAATGTTAATATAGAGAAAAGAAATAAAAGTAGTAATAATAGTAAAAAAACAACAACAACAAAAACAAACAAACAAAAAAACCCCTATAGCTCAGATGCAGCTTCATTCAGTGTTTCAACATGATTACTTTACAATTAGGTATTATTGTGCTGTCCATTTTTGAGTTTTTGTATCTAGTCCTCTTGCACAGTCTGTATCCCTTCAGCTTCAGTTACCTATTGTCTTACCCTGTTTCTAACTCCTGCTGGACTCTGTTACCAATGACATATTCCAAGTTTATTCTCGAATGTCCGTTCACATCAGTGGGACCATACAGTATTTGTCCTTTAGTTTTTGGCTGGACTCACTCAGCATAATATTCTCTAGGTCCATCCATGTTATTACATGGTTCATAAGTTTATCCTGTCTTAAAGCTGCATAATATTCCATCGTATGTATATACCACAGTTTGTTTAGCCACTCTTCTGTTGATGGACATTTTGGCTGTTTCCATCTCTTTGCAATTGTAAAAAACGCTGCTATAAACATTGGTGTGCAAATGTCCGTTTGTGTCTTTGCCCTTAAGTCCTTTGAGTAGATACCCAGCAATGGTATTGCTGGGTCGTATGGCAATTCTATATTCAGCATTTGGGGAACCGCCAAACTGCCTTCCACAGTGGTTGCATCATTTGACATTCCCACCAACAGTGGATAAGTGTGACTCTTTCTCCGCATCCTCTCCAGCACTTGTCATTTTCTGTTTTGTTGATAATGGCCATTCTGGTGGGTGTGAGATGATATCTCATTGTGGTTTCGATTTGCATTTCTCTAATGGCCAGGGACATTGAGCATCTCTTCATGTGCCTCTTGGCCATCCGTATTTCCTCTTCTGGTAGGTGTCTGTTCAAGTCTTTTTCCCATTTTGTAATTGGGTTGGCTGTCTTTTTGTTGTTGAGTTGGACAATATCTTTATAAATTCTGGATACTAGACCTTTATCTGATATGTCATTTCCAAATATTGTCTCCCATTGTGTAGGCTGTCTTTCTACTTTCTTGATGAAGTTCTTCGATGCACAAAAGTGTTTAATTTTGAGGAGCTCCCATTTATTTATTTCCTTCTTCAGTGCTCTTGCTTTAGGTTTAAGGTCCATAAAACCGCCTCCAGTTGTAAGTTTCATAAGATATCTCCCTACATTTTCCTCTAACTGTTTTATGGTCTTAGACCTAATGTTTAGATCTTTGATCCATTTTGACTTAACTTTTGTATAGGGTGTGAGATACGGGTCTTCTTTCATTCTTTTGCATATGGATATCCAGTTCTCTAGGCACCATTTATTGAAGAGACTGTTCTGTCCCAGGTGAGTTGGCTTGACTGCCTTATCAAAGATCAAATGTCCATAGATGAGAGGGTCTATATCTGAGCACTCTATTCGATTCCATTGGTCAATATATCTATCTTTATGCCAATACCATGCTGTTTTGACCACGGTGGCTTCATAATATGCCTTAAAGTCAGGCAGCGCGAGACCTCCAGCTTCGTTTTATTTCCTCAAGATGTTTTTAGCAATTCGGGGCACCCTGCCCTTCCAGATAAATTTGCTTATTGGTTTTTCTAATTCTGAAAAATAAGTTGTTGGGATTTTGATTGGTATTGCGTTGAATCTGTAGATCAGTTTAGGTAGGATTGACATCTTAACTATATTTAGTCTTCCAATCCATGAACACGGTATGCCCTTCCATCTATTTAGGTCTTCTGTGATTTCTTTTAACAGTTTTTTGTAGTTTTCTTTATATAGGTTTTTTGTCTCTTTGGTTAAATTTATTCCTAGGTATTTTATTCTTTTAGTTGCGATTGTAAATGGGATTCGTTTCTTGATTTCCCCTTCAGCTTGTTCATTACTAGTGTATAGAAAAGCTACAGATTTTTGAATGTTGATCTTATAGCCTGCTACGTTGCTGTACTCGTTTATTAGCTCTAGTAATTTTGTTGTGGATTTTTCTGGGTTTTCTACATATAGTATCATATCGTTTGCAAACAGTGATAGTTTTACTTCTTCCTTTCCAATTTTGATGCCTAGTATTTCTTTTTCTGTCTAATTGCTTTGGCTAGAACTTCCAACACAATGTTGAATAATAGTGGTGATAGTGGACATCCTTGTCTTGTTCCTGATCGTAGGGGGAAAGTTTTCAATTTTCCCCATTGAGGATGATATTAGCTGTGGGTTTTTCATATATTCCCTCTATCATTTTAAGGAAGTTCTCTTGTATTCCTATCTTTTGAAGTGTTTTCAACAGGAAAGGATGTTGAATCTTGTCAAATGCCTTCTCTGCATCAATTGAGATGATCATGTGATTTTTCTGCTTTGATTTGTTGATGTGGTGTATTACATTAATTGATTTTCTTATGTTGAACCATCCTTGCATACCTGGGATGAATCCTACTTGGTCATGATGTATAATTCTTTTAATGTGTTGCTGGATTCGATTTGCTAGACTTTTGTTCAGGATTTTTGCATCTGTATTCATTAGAGAGATTGGTCTGTAGTTTTCTTTTTTTGTAATATCTTTGCCTGGTTTTGGTATGAGGGTGATGTTGGCTTCATGTAATGAATTAGGTAGTTTTCCCTCCACTTCGATTATTTTGAAGAGTTTGAGAAGAGTTCGTACTAATTCTTTCTGGAATGTTTGATAGAATTCACATGTGAAGCCGTCTAGACCTGGACTTTTCTTTTTAGGGAGCTTTTGAATGACTAATTCAATCTCTTTACTTGTGATTGGTTTGTTGAGGTCATCTATTTCTTCTTGAGTCAAAGTTGGTTGTTCATGTCTTTCCAGGAACCCGTCCATTTCATCTAAATTGTTGTATTTATTAGCATAAAGTTGTTCATAGTATCCTGTTATTACCTCCTTTATTTCTGTGAGGTCAGTAGTTATGTCTCCTCTTCCATTTCTGATCTTATTTATTTGCATCCTCTCTCTTCGGCTTTTTGTCGGTCTTGCTAAGGGCCCATCAATCTTATTGATTTTCTCATAGAACCAACTTCTTGTCTTATTGATTTTCTCTATTGTTTTCATGTTTTCAGTTTCATTCATTTCTACTCTAATCTTTGTTATTTCTTTCCTTTTGCTTGCTTTGGGATTAGTTTGCTGTTCTTTCTCCAGTTCTTCCAAGTGGACAGTTAGTTCCTGCATTTTTGCCTTTTCTTCTTTTCTGAGAAAGGCATTTAGGGTAATAAATTTCCCTCTTAGCACTGCCTTTGCTGCGTCCCATAAGTTTTGATATGTTGTGTTTTCATTTTCATTCGCCTCGAGGTATTTACTAATTTCTCTTGCAATTTCTTCTTTGACCCACTCGTTGTTTAAGAGTGTGTTGTTGAGCCTCCATGTATTTGTGAATTTTCTGGCACTCCGCCTATTATTGATTTCCAACTTCATTCCTTTATGATCCAAGAAAGTGTTGTGTATGATTTCAATCTTTTTAAATTTGTTAAGACTTGCTTTGTGACCCAGCATATGGTCTGTCTTTGAGAATGATCCATGAGCACTTGAGAAAAAGGTGTATCCTGCTGTTGTGGGATGTAATGTCCTATAAATGTCTGTTAAGTCTAGCTCATTTATAGTAATATTCAGATTCTCTATTTCTTTATTGATCCTCTGTCTAGATGTTCTGTCCATTGATGAGAGTGGTGAATTGAAGTCTCCAACTATTATGGTATTTGTGTCTATTTCCCTTTTCAGTGTTTGCAGCGTATTCCTCATGTTATTTTGGGGCATTCTGGTTCGGTGCATAAATATTTATGATTGTTATGTCTTGTTTAATTGTTCCTTTTATTAGTATATAGTGTCCTTCTTTGTCTCTTTTAACTGTTTTACATTTGAAGTCTAATTTGTTGGATATTAGTATAGCCACTCCTGCTCTTTTCTGGTTGCTATTTGCATGAAATATCTTTTCCCAACCTTTCACTTTCAACCTATGTTTATCTTTGGGTCTAAGATGTGTTTCCTGTAGACAGCATATAGAAGGATCCTGTTTTTTTAATCCATTCTGCCAGTCTATGTCTTTTGATTGGGGAATTCAGACCATTAACATTTAGAGTTATTACTGTTTGGATAATATTTTCCTCTACCCTTTGCCTTTTGTATTATATATATCATATCTGATTTTCCTTCTTTCTACACTTTTCTCCATACCTCTCTCTTCTGTCTTCATATCTGACTCTAGTGCTCCCTTTAGTATTTCTTGCAGAGCTGGTCTCTTGGTCACAAATTCTCTCAGTGACTTTTTGTCTGAGAATGTTTTAATTTCTCCCTCATTTTTGAAGGATAATTTTGCTGGATATAGGAGTCTTGGTTGGCATTTTTTCTCTTTTAGTAATTTAAATATATCATCCCACTGTCTTCTAGCTTCCATGGTTTCTGCTGAGAAATCTACACATAGTCTTATTGGGTTTCCCTTGTATGTGATGGATTGTTTTTCTCTTGCTGCTTTCAAGATCCTCTCTTTCTCTCTGACCTCTGACATTCTAACTAGTAAGTGTCTTGGAGAACGCCTATTTGGGTCTAATCTCTTTGGGGTGTGCTGCACTTTTTGGATCTGTAATTTTAGGTCTTTCATAAGAGTTGGGAAATTTTCAGTGATAATTTCTTCCATTAGTTTTTCTCCTCCTTTTCCCTTCTCTTCTTCTTTTGGGACACCCACAACACGTATATTTGTGCGGTTCGTATTTTCCTTGAGTTCCCTGATACCCTGTTCAGATTTTTCCATTCTTTTCCCGATAGTTTCTGTTTGTTTCTGGAATTCAGATGTTCCATTCTCCAAATCACTAATTCTATCTTCTGTCTCTTTAAATCTATCATTGTAGGTATCCATTGTTTTTTCTATCTTTTCTACTTTGTCCTTCACTTCCATAAGCTCTGTGATTTGTTTTTTCAGTTTTTCTATTTCTTCTTTTTGTTCAGCCTATGTCTTCTTCATGTCCTCCCTCAATTTATCGATTTCGTTTTTGAAGAGGTTTTCCATTTCTGTTCGTATATTCAGCATTAGTTGTCTCAGCTCCTGTATCTCATTTGAACTTTTGGTTTGTTCCTTTGACTGGGCCATATTTTCAATTTTCTGAGCGTGATCCGTTATCTTCTGCTGGCATCTGGGCATTTAGTCAGATTTCCCTGGGTGTTGGACCCAACAGGTTGAAAGATTTTTCTGTGAAATCTCTGGGCTCTGTTTTTCTTATCCTGCCCAGTAGATGGCACTCGTGGCACACGTTTGTCTCGGTTCCCACCAGTAAAAGGTGCTGTGGGTCCTTTAACTTTGGAAAATTCTCGCTGTGGGGGAGTTTCGCCAGCCGAAGCGGCTTGGAAGAGTGCCAGCCGGCCCGGGGGTCCGAATGCGGGGATGTTCGCCAGCCGCCGCTGCCCGGGAGAGCGCCCGTCCAAATTTCCTAGTCGGCCCGGGGCGCCAAGCGTGGCGGGAGGGCGCCAGTCGCCGCGGCCCGGGAGAGTTCACCATTCCCAGCCGGACCGGGGAGTCACGTGTTTGGAAGGGACCCCCCCGGTCACCGTTCTCCGCTACCTGGGGATTTCCGATCAGTTCTCTCAGTTGGTCCGGGGTCCTCATGTGGTGGGGGCGCCAGCCGCCGTGGCTTGAGGGACCACCTGCCCAATTCTGCCAGCTGGCCCGGGAAGGAGGAGGGAAGGGACTGCGGCCGCTTGCCGCCCCGCCCAGGGAAGCCCGCGCCCCTCAGCGATCTCACCAGAGCAGGTTCTCCCAGCCAGTCAGCCATTCCAGGATGGGGTACGCTGTCTTCTTGATCTCTGTCGTGCCTCCGGGAGCTGTTCTGTATTGTTTCTACTCCCCTAGTAGCTGTTCGGGTCCGGCACGGGACGCGGTCCGCTCGCTCCCGGAGCCCAAGTTGCCTCACCGGCAGTGGCGGGGACGGTGGTGGGCCGCTGCGGGACAAGAGTGCCGAAGCCGCAAGGGGTGGTTAAGAGCGCCGGCCTCCGTGCACCCGCGGCCTCCGCACTGGCCCAGCGCTCATCGCTGCCCAGAGAGACAAAAGGAAACCGGGCGGATGGGGGAGGAAACGAGGTGCAGGTGCCCGCTCGTCCGACTGCCTTCTGCCGCCGCTGCCGCCACCTAGTTGTTTATTTTTAAATAATTTCAAGCTTTTAGGGCTGTTGCAAAACTAACACAAAGCCCCTAAGGAGTACTCCAGCATACCCCCATCCAGATACCCTCATCCACTAACTTTTAACATTTTGCACATTTTCTGCATCATTCTATCTACCCATCCACCCACCCATCCATCCATCCATGTGTCTCCTCTCTACTTATCTGTCCATCTCTCTAGTTATCTATCTTCTAAACATTTGAGAGTAGGTTATGTATATCATGCTCTTTGAATACCTATTACTTCAATGAATATTTCCTAAAAGTAAAGATATTCATTTATGTGACCACTTTAAGTACAGTTAATCAAGTTCAAGAAATTTACAGTCTATTTTCATTTTTTTTTTCATATATCCCAGTAATGTCCTCTTAGGCATTTTCTCCTCCATTATTAGATCAGGATCATAGTCTCTTTTCTCTCTCTTTTTTTTAATTGTAAAAACATACATACAACATAAACCTTCCCATCCCAGCCCCTCCCAAACATACTGTTGAGTGGGGCGATCAGTCACGTTCACTGTGTTATACTATCCTCACTTCCATTACCGGAACTTTCCCATCACCCCCCCAACAGAAACCCTGCACCTGTTATGCATTAACTCCCCAGTCTTCTCTCCCCTACCCCTGTTCACTGTCCATTCTTTCTCCATGAGTTTGCATGTTCTAGCTATTCCATAAAGTAGAATCATACAGCTACCTATTGCTTTGTATCTGACTTATTTCACTCAATGCAACATCTTCAAAGTTCACCCATGTAGTACCATGCATCGAGTATTCCAAAACACTACTTTCAGGCAGTTGTGGCGCATCACAGCTGTGTAGCCTCTGCCCCTAAGCATCACAGTCCCCTAAAAATAAGACAAAAAAGCAAGCAAACAACAAAAATAACAAAAGAAACTAAGGAAAAGAATCAGCATGGGCCTAATGCACCAAAATAAACCAGGAACCTTAAGAAGTAAAGCTGAGTTGTCCTTGAAGTTAGACCAAAAAGAACAATGACAGGCTCTTGAAGAAGATGGCGAGAAGCAGGCAGAGGTGAGAAAACGGAAAGGAATCCGTGGCCGTGTTTTAGAATGGTCTCCCTGCCTAGCCTGTGGAGAAGAAGACTTAAGTATAAGAATAGTAGGATCCTAACTGATTTGGGCTTTGGCATTCCCCCCGAAGTACAGAGGCACGCTCATGCCGGGGAGATTGTTCTTTACCTGGTTCCATTCCATGTCAGGGTGTTTGGGGATGCTGGGGAACTGTGTTGCTAACCCTTTGCCATGCTCTCAAGTGCCGCCTGGGTTTTGCTAGATGTTCATCATGGGCTACTCAGTGGTGGCTGGAGCCACAGGAAGACTCCTTTTCGGCTACGACAGCTTTGGCAATGTATGTGGCAAGCAGAACTCCCCAGTGGAGGGGGCACCGCTTTCAGGGCAGGACATGACCCTAAAAAAGTAAGTGCCAAAGTAAGTCCCCAAATGATATATATTCGGTGGCTGTATTTCAAAGCTTTGCATAGATCTGTCATTTAAAACCTGGAAACTATTATGCCATTCAAAACTCTTATCAGCCCCTCTCATCAAAAGGGAGGCTGTATGTGCGGTAAAGGAAAGGTTTGAGAACTGGCCATTTCTGCGTTCAGATTCCAGCTCTGCTCCTTATCAGCTCTGTGACTTTGGGCAGGGCACCCAACTTCTCAGAGCCCAGTTTTCAGATTTTTAAAAGATTATCATACCCTCCTTACAAGGTTGTCTTAAAGGATCCGCTGAGACACTGCATAAACTAAGCCATAGTAAATGCTTTAGTTGTTTACCATTATTCTCCGTAATGTCAGAATCATGTTACCAGTGGTGTATTTGAGCTCTGCCGCCGTCACAGCATTGTCTCTATATGGAAATACCTAGATCCTGTCTTGGAATGCCAGATGCTGAGCACCTGTGTCCCACTTCCCCTGCCCAGCCGGACACTCAGCTCCAGGTCCCAGAGAGTGAAACTCAACCCAGTAACAGACAAGGGAGAGAATAGATGAGAATCCCCTGGAGGGCAGAGAAATCCCTGGGCACGATCCCTGAAAGTTGATCATCCAAAGAATCTTCCAGGAGAGACATGTTAAGGGTCTCAGTCTGTCCTGAGGGTGACTGTGGAGCCCCCAAATACAAACCCCATGCCATCCTTCTGAATGTTGCCCCCAAGAAGAGGCCTTTGTGTGGTCTGGACTGGATTGCCTGGGAGGCATTCCCGCTGGTGCTGGTGGGAGCAAAGTGCAGAGCAGATGGAGAGGAACGGGGCAGCCCCCCTGCACCAGTGCTCACATTTCATATTGTATTAACAGTGCAACGCTGAGAAAGAGTCATCCTTCTTTGATGTGAAAAGTTACCTTTTATTACACACCCAGGACATTTGCTTCCCCGTATTCTATTGTATCACCTCCCAAACTCCCACCCCCATTGGAGGGAAAAGAAGCCTGTGGAGCCCCTTAACCAAGGTTCCTCCCACGTAGGGCTCTCCCTCTGACCTACTTCTGATCTCGGCAGCCAGGAGTGTTGGGCAAGAGCTGGGGAGCTGCTGCTACTAGCTCGGCACAGTTATCTTTTCAAATGGCAATGGGTATTTTTGTTCTGTGCTCCACCCAACTGCAGCAAGAGAGGTCTCATGAGTTTTTCAGACTGAGGAGGGAGAAGAAGAAGGGCCAACCTTTAGTTTACAGGTTTTAAACCCTTTCTCCCCACCGCTCACTTCCCTGTGTTCAGCTGTTCTCTGAAGGTTTGAACACCCTTGGTGCATACATGCTCCCCATGCATTCCCCTGAGCAGTTTGGGCATTGACTTGATCTAATGATCCATGCATGGGCAATTAAATCAGTCCCTTTTCTTCCTCAGTGACCTCCCTAGTGTTATTCCCCCAAAAATGCTGCTTATGGAAAATTGGTTTATTAACGTTTGAATATGGTTCTCAAGCTGCCCAATAGATCAACTCAGTAGACATAATAAATGTTCAGTTATGCTGAGGCACTTAATCACAAAAGTTTGCATTAATAATTCCCACATTAGTAGTGTGTGGACATTTTTTAAAGGCCCGCCATCAAACCCAATGAGGGAAAATATGCTAAAACGTTCTTCTTTTTCATTTACCTCGTAGACATGTGTTTTTTATGAATTCCTGCAACCTGGACGTCAGCGATGTTAGGCTCAGCTCCCTCGTCCTTTGTGTCTCCCGCTGTCCTGAAGAGCAGCTCGACACCCTGGAAGAGGTCCAGCTCTTTGCCAACAGCAGCGGTAGGCGCTGAGTGCTCCATCGCCTCCCCCTTAGGGTCGGAAACATGGTGGGTCAGTACGATGGGACATAGATGACATTGCTTACTCTGAAAATTGGGAAATTGTACTTCATGGGTTCCTCTTCTTTGTAGAAAAGACTGTAATTATTTTCTCTGTACTTGTTTCATTTATGGATTCATCTGCAGTCCTCAGTGCCCCTTGCAGGTGCTCCCTGCCCCACCACTGGGGGATGGTTTTCCTAGACAGCATGGGAAGACAGGTGAGCCTGGGCCATTGACTGATTTATATTTGGAGCCCAAAGGCAGGGTCAGACGAAGTCAGAGTGCTGTGTGTACTAAGACACATCCAGACCTAAGAGCCACGTCCCCGGCTTCGGGTCAAATTGCCACCAAGTATATTCTTTCTTTAAAATATTGGGGCTCATGGATACTTTCTTTGACGAGCAGGGATAGTCCTAAGTTGTGCCAAAAGCATTTGCATTGCTAAAGTATCATGCCCTGAGTCTGTCTCTCAGATTTACTATATGAGGCTGAAACAAACGAAAGAAAGAAGAAGAAATTCAAAGCAACCCCCTGCAAGTTTTATCTATCTGCAAAAAAGTGTGCCAGCTATTTTTTTAAAAGAGTTGTTTGCAGGCAGGCCATGGTGGCTCAGCAGGCAAGAATGCTTGCCTGCCATGCCAGAGGACCCAGGTTCAATTCCCAGTGCCTGCCCATGTTAAAAAAAAAAAAAAAAGAAAAGTTGTTTGCAAGGCTCAGTTAAAAATATTAAGCCTATGTAACAAATCATCTTCAAATAACCCTTAAATCATTTTAGGATCAATTGTTTAACTTTTAGTTTTGAATTTGGGGGTTTGGGGAAGAAGAGAAAAACCTTAACTAGACCTCAGATTGTGTGCCTATTTGTTTGTTTTCTCTTCAGGTCACCTTGTAGGCTTGTTTTCTCAATTGGAGTATTTTATTCAGGCTCCTGGGCTTGGTAAAATGCCTGTAGTATCCTTACCACTCCACTAGGAAGACAGGCATGACATGGGAAGATGGTCTAGTCTGTGTGTCTTCTACCTGCAGGTTCCTTCCTGTGTGTTTATAGTTTGAATTCCTTCAACTATACCCAGAATCCAAATGCAGACTCGTTGTGCCCCAGGCTACCAGTTCCTCCAAGGTAAAAGCTCCCACACCTCCTCCTTATTGATCAAGTTATTAGTGCTTGATAAGGGCTGTTGCTCTTCCCAGAACTGGGGGTCAGTTGGAGCACCTCTGCTAGGCGCTCACCAGCTACAGGAGGCCACAGATAAATGAGCAGAAGCCATTTGCAATATACCTAACGGACAATGGATTAGCCACACTTAATAAGGAGAAAACTCAACAAACAGTACCCATGTATGTAGTCTTTGAATCACCACACTAGAGCTAGCAAAAAGCAATTTGTGAATTACTACCAAATGAGTGATTTTATAAAGTATTTGGGGTATATTTTTTTCTACTCCAACTATTTTTTTACTAAGTAGAAACCAAATACTTTTGCCTTTTTTATTGCAACCAGACAATGTTGGCTTTAATAGCCCTAGATTTCTCCACAAGAAACAAGGTGGACAAGGCCAAGGCTCTCTGTGGAAACAGAAAGCATCTCTCCTTATCAGGAGCACCCATCCATGAGCTCCTTTTGGGGTCTTATTCATCCCTATCAGTTGATTTAGTACCTGGCAGGTAGGGTACCTTACGGATATTTATAAAATAAAACTGGGGCAAGAAAACAGCAGTTGCATTGCCATGGTGTAAATAGTTCATGTTCTGTGTTTAAGAAGGATAAAGTGAAAAATTCTATTAATATTCATTAATTAATATTCATTAATTGAGTGATGCTCAATTAATCTTTAGGATGCTGAGATGTACGAAAGGAATGCTTGGATTTATTTCACATTGTCATTCTTTTGAAAAATGTCAGTTTATTTGCAATGATGAGATCTCTGTACAAAATCCCAAGAAATAACAATTTAAATAAAACGAGGCATTGTGCCAATCATCTGTTTACAAAACTCTTGGCTGGGATTCAAAGTGAGAAATAAATTACGTCACAACTCCAGTACACATATTCTTTCATTCATACTTATATATTTAAAACAGAACTAAAATCTCACGAAACAAGACTTCCCCATACTACATGTGATTCATGCCAGTAGTTCCTATTCCATTTCACGTTTCTGAAAGTAATTTATTTCGTATTCTTATAACAGGTTGCAACTGTAGCTTGAACTATGCTGATCTAGCAGATGCTAAAGAAAAAAAAACTTGAGCATGTTTTAACTGAATAAGAAACAGAATATAGTTAGTCATCTTTGTGGCATTCCTTTCTAAAATAGGTATTTCTTGAAAGAAGAGAGAATTATATGCAGAGTAGAGTATCCATTCCATTTTTCTATATATATTTTTTAATTCAAAGATCATAAACATGTTTCAGTGAAACATAACTGAGGCCCAGGAATAAAACTATATATTTTTTCATGGGTTGAAGGAAAATTAACACTTGGAGAGGGTTTTTTTGAAACATATTATTTATAACTATACCTGCAGAAGAAATTGAAAGAACTTGGAGTTATTAAAGGTGGTAATTTAACCAAAGAGGAATAAATTCTTCTCTCACTGTAAATGAAGTGGAAACTTAATTCCATAAGAAGCTTATATCTTGATGCTGCTGCTGCTGCTAGTAAAAATATACTGAGCTTTTGTACATTTTTGTACAAAATGTGTTCCTCAAAAAACCTTTATATTGTAGGTGTTATTTTCTTCCCATTTTACAGGTGAGAAAACTGAGGCAGAGAGATGTTCAGGTCATATAGCCAGCAAGTAGAAGAGCTGGCTTTCAAACCTAGTGTCCATACTTATTCAAAATAAAAAGCCAAGGCTTAATTTTTTTCCTCACTCAGAATGGTCCCCTCACCTCAATCCATGCTGGTCCTGTACCATGTCTTAGGGTCACCATCTTTTCCACCATTCAAGTGAATCCTAATCCTTTTCTTCTCTTAAATGTAATACTAACATTTCCATGTATTGTTAATTGACAGGCCTTTCTTGTACTGAATAAGTAGATAGGAATAGGCTTTGAGCACTCAGTTTTTTTTTTCTACACAAGCACGTGTTTGTTTAGGATCGAAATTATCATATTTATCATGGAAGAGTAGTGCCAAGAGTAAAAACCTTGAAAACTTGAGAAGTGTGGTTATAGGGCCAAAGAACATTTTTAAAATGTCTCTTTTTGACTAAACCAATTGTTTCTTCTTTCTGTCTGGATCAGGGGAGGTGTAGCATAGCCTTTTAGAACAGTGGCTGAGTATCAAAAGGCTTGGGTACCTAGGTATGAGCTTTTAACAGCAGTGGAAAAGTACTGCAGAAGATAAGAAGCAAGCATATCTTTTCCCTTTTCTATTCATTGTAATATTGTACTTTGAGTCCTCTGTGTAACTAAAATTTTAAAGGCTGGGTTTTTCCCCCCAAATAAACTTCATTGTTTGCTAGGATGAATTTCGTAGATAGGGTCTTCTCCATGTACAATCAGCCTTCCAGATTACGTCTTGCAAGTTTGAGTGGCTTTGCTGGTAGGAATAAGAAAGGCACAAGTGAGGAGGAAACTTCAGGCTGCAGCCTAAAGACGCATCCCCTGCCCCAGCCGTCAACAGGAGTTATCCCGAGCTTTACTGTTTTCTGTAAGGGCTACGACTGGTTTTTTGTTTCGTTTTTTTTTTTAAACCAGCACAGGGATAGTATATGTCTAAAACCATCATAGTTAACAAAACCCATGAGCAAGATCAAGGTCTTCAGGAGAATGGGGTTTGGCGAAAAGCAAATAAAATGGCATTAAATCTATATCTGATTTTATTTTTCAAAGGCAGTAAATTCCAATGAAGACTCTAATGTGAGTCATGTTTCACCTACTGGACTGACAACATCTAAAGGTTTGATGGTACACTGTATTGAAAAGGTGTAAGGAAATAGGCACTCTAATACATTGCTGAGGCAATGTCCTGAGGAGTGCAACTCACCAGTATTCACTGGTTATTAATGTCACATACCTTTAATCAATGATTTTACTTCTAGAAGTTGGAAACAAGGCTAGATATCTGCTGTTATCACTTCTACTCAGCTTTGTAATGGAAGTCATAAGAATTGCAAGTAGATAAGGAAAATAAATAGAAAGGAAGAAGTAAAACCAGCATTATTTGCAGTTGACCTGATTGTATAGAAAATCCAAAAGAATCTATAAAACAGCTACTAGAACTAATCAAGCAAATTTAGCAAAGTTACGGTTCACAAGATCAAATTATATTTCTATATACCAGCAGCAAACAGTTAGAAAATCAGTTTTTTAAAGTTCATTGTCAACATCCAAAAAATACAAAATACTTAGAAATAAATTAAACAGAAAGCATGTAAGATCTCTACGGAAACTTCCAGACATTGTTGAGAGAAGCTAAAGAACACCTACATAAATAGAGAAATATACATTGTTCATGGATTGGAAGACTCAAAGTGTTAAGATGTCAGTTCTCTCCAACTTGCTCTACAGATTCAATACAATCCCCCAAAAGGATTTTTCTAAAAATTGACAAGTTTATTCTAAAATTCTAAAAAATATATGGAAAAGCTAATGACCTAGGCTCACACAAAAATTTTGAAGAACAATGTTGAAGGGCTCACACCACCTGATTTCAAGACTTAAAATAACGTTACAGTGATTAAAACAGTGTAGTACTAGAAAAGGACAGACAAATAGGTAACTGGAACAGAATAGAGAGCCCAGAAGTTGTCCTCCATATACATAGTCAATCAATTTTTTATAAAAGTACCGAGGCAATATCATGGACAAAAGAATCTACAACAAATGGTACTGAACGAGTGGAAATACATGGGAGAAAATAAAACCTTGACTCTAACCTCATAAAAAAAAATTAATTTGAGATTTATCTTAGACCTAAACATCAAAGCAAAAACTGTAAAGCTTCTGGAAGAAGACATAAAAGAGCATGCCTGCCAACTTGAAGTAGGCTGATATTTCTCTGAGAGGACACAAAAAGCATTACACATTAAAAAAAAAATAGATATGTTGGACTTCTTCAAAATTTAAAACTTCTACTCATCCAAAGATATCATTCATAAAATAATAAAACAAGTAACAGATTGGGATCCATAATATATATGTATATGACAAATAGCTTAAATCCAGAATATATGAAGGATTCCTTTAAGTCGGGTCTGCAAACTTTTTCTGTAAAGGGCCAAATCTTAAATATTTTTGACATTGTGAAGGCAGCCGTAGAAAATATATAAGCAAATGAGAAGTGCCATGTTCCATTAAGACTTTGTTAATAAAAATGGCCAGTGCTCCCAATGAATTAGGCCACACCATGGATTTTGAGGCTTGCCCTTAAGAAATTTATTTCCCTAGGGGAGAAGCTAAGACTACCCATAACGAGGCTTAAGACTTGCTTCCAAGAAGCCTCTTTGTTGCTCAGATGTGGCCTCTCTCTCTCTAAGCCCAACTCTGCAGGGAAAATCGTTGCCCTCCCCCCTACAAAGTACAAGCCATTCAGGGGTAAAGTCTCCCTGACAGAGTGGAGTGTGACTCTGGGGATGAGACACTGCCTTTCTGCTGGAAACGGGAAAGAGTGTAATAGAAGAAGGCATCAGTGGCCAAGAGAGAGCAAATAGAGTCAAGAGGCTGTACTGGAGGCTGCTCTAAGGCAAGCTTCAGTTAGATAGCGCAAACTGCTATAGTTTTTAAAACCCCAATGAACATCACTCCTGTTGACTCTTAAGGACACCTAGGACTTGAACTGAGACTCTATAAAGGTTTTATGTACTGGGTTTGCCTTCCTGGAACATATAATTCCTGGCACGTTCATGGATCAGATAAATCCTGAAACTTAGAGGGACCTCCCTCTCCAAGATTATCAATTAACTTCATCCCCCTCTCCTTTAATGTGCACACCCCTTCTCAACATGAAAAGGTCAGAACGGGCATCCCCCAAAGATCTCTATAGATCGGGAAAAGAATTGAAGGACAAGGAGGAGGTATAACTGAGAAAATAAGGTTTAACAAACAAGTAAGGCTGAATCACTATATTAACATTCTTTCTAGCCTCCAATGTTTTGGAGCAGCTGGAAGGAAAAATCTGAGATGGTGGAAGATAACCTGTGACAAACTCTAGGATCTCTTCTGTAACTACGTGTTGAAGTGTGCTTTGAAAATGATTGGTTCTTTCTTTCTTTGCTTTGTATATATGTTTTATTATACAATTTAAAAAGTAAAAAAAAAAAAGAAAAAAGAAAACAAAAAACGGGCAGTGGGCTGAATTTGGCCCTTCTCTAACTTCACATAAATAACAAAAAGGCAAACTGCCCCGTAACAACTGGGCAAAAGACTTGAACAGATGCTTCTCAAGAAAAGATATACAAACAGCCAATAGGCACATGACAAGATGCTCAGTATCATTAGCCACCAGGGAAAAGCGAATTAAAATCTCATGAGATTGCATTACACACCCAATAGAAAGAGGTAACATTTAAAAAATTGTCAACCCCAAATGCTGGTGAGGATAGGAACCAGAACTCTCACCCATTGCTGGTGGGAGTGTAAATGGTTCATGACCCAGCATTTCCATTCTTAGATATTTACGCAAGAGAAATGAAGATATACATTCATTTTGTATACAAATATTTATAGCAGTTTTATTTTTAATAGTCAAAAACAGGAAATAAATGAATCAAGAGAATAGATAAACAAATTGTAGTATATTTTTTGTAGCACTCTGCAATTAAAAGTAATGATTTGTTGATACATGCAACAGCTGAGTGAAAGAAGTTGGCACTAAGAGATTACATACTCTATGTTCCATTTAGATTATAAAATAATTATGCGAGAGTCAGAACTAATTTATAGCTTTGTAAATCTGATCAGTAGTTGCCTATAAAGGGATGGAAATTGATTGGAAAAGGGCATAAAGGAACTTTCTGGGGTGATGCGAATGTTCTTTGTCTCGGATGGTGTGGTGGTCACATGGACGTATATGTTTGTCAGGAGTCATTAATTGTACATTTAAGATCTGTGCATTTCACTGTAAGTAAATTTTACCTCAGTTTTAAAAAAGAGTTATCTCACATCCTGGACAGAACAGAGTTGCAAGATAAAATCAGTTAAAAAAAAGCAGGCTATAGAACAGTCTACATAGTGTACTGCCTTTTGCATAAAAAAGGAAGAGAAACAGGCCACAGTGGCTCAGTGACACAGTTCTCCCCTGACATGCTGGAAACCTGGGTTTGATTCCTGGTGCCTGTCCATGTTAAGAAAAAAAGAAGAAGGGAAACAAAGGCTAAAATGTATTGGGTAGATGGAAATACTAGCAACCAATGAGAGGGAGGGATAAGAGGTATGGTATGTATGAGGTTTTTTTTTTCTTTTTATTTCTTTTTCTGAATTGATGCAAATTGATGCAAATGATGCACATGATAAGAAATTATGGTGATGAATATACAACTATGTGATGATATTGTGAGTTATTATATAAAAGAATGGAATGATCATATGGTACGAATGTTCATGTTTGTATGTTGTTATGTTTTAAAAAAATTTTTTAATTTTAAAAAAGGGATAAATGTGTGATTTATATATATGTGCATGTGTGTATATATATATTTGCTTGTACAACCATTGATATGATTTGTAGGATGTGGTCAGAAAGCAATTTTATTTTTGTCTGTCTCTTTACGTTTATTCAGTAGGACCAGTTTTTCCCTGCCCCAAAATGAAAACACAGGCAATTCTCAAGGCTCCCCTGGTTACTTTTAGGTAATGAGTTCTTCAGCCACCCTAAGTTGTAAAAGATTCTTTCAATTCAGTAATTTAAATGTTCAGTCCGATATGATAAAATTCAAACTTAATAGAAGGTTCAAACGTCTCTCCTCCTCACAGCCTGGGCTGAGAGCAGATGCCCAGATGAGTCCAAAAAGACTTATTCTCTCTCTTCTCTGCCTACTGGCCTCTTCTCACAGCCTTGCTAAACAGATTTCTGTCTCTTAAGGGCTGGAGTAGCGAAGAGAGAATTCTCGGAAAGGGAAGCAGGTACATATTTGCGTGACAGCTAACCGGCGCCAGCATTCTCTGGGCTTGGGAGATGTCGCAGCCAGCTCTTACTCTCATGGGCGCTTCTGGGTTCTTTTGGGGACTTCCCATCGCTGGGGCTCTCACTTGCCGTGCCCTTCACTTGGTTAAACGCATCTCCGCCCTGGCTGGTCTTTTGCGAGAGCTTCCTTGGTTCCGCGTCATTAAGCAGCCTTCTCCAGCTTCCTTCTGCTAAGATCCCCACACCCTTTCAGGCAGCTGTTGTGAACACAATCAGCGGCAACCCCACCCTCTGTCTTTCGCACTTCCGGACTTCAGGAAACACTAGTTTATCCTCTTCCCTAATAAACACGGCGAGTGTCATTAACCTGCCAAGGACAGCCCTCTCCCCTGCTGCTGCAGCCACTCCCCTTCCAGATTTCCCAGGGATGGTTCAGACATTAATCCATGGTGTCCCCTACGCTCTGAGCGGTTTTCATAAAACCTTCCTTATTTATTTGACTTAGGGGATGTTTTACCCCTTACCCTGAATTCACAGGACTGGCTTAAAAAAAAAAAAAGTCTCTTCAAAAGTGTTGTCCTATATGACTATGTCAAAAACTCATACAGAGTGAACTTTACTGCATGTTTTGTTTTAAAAAAACAAAACAAAACAAAAAAAACCCAGCTTATCAGGAGATTACGCGGTGGAATGCAAACTGTGACAAGTATCTGTATTACAAATACAGTTCTGTATGACATGACCTCACTGAAGAGAGGGGGACAAAAAGGAGCTGATTTAAGTAACTTTGAAAAACAGCTTTGTGACTGGATCCTGTAAACTAAAGAGAAAAAGAATTGTATATAAATGCTGTACTCTGGTTGGCAAATTTATTTCTTATAGAGGTACAGTTTAGCAATTCTGAACCTATTTGACATACTAGGTTGTTTATACTAGAGTTGAGCCAATAACTAAATATATTGTAGGTAATGAAAGATAGTTTCCCTGGCATTAGAGTAAGACATTCCAAATAAATGAGGAAGGCTGTCATGGACCTTGTAGCATTGGATTGGAAACGGAGATATCAGTATGGACTAGTTTATTTTAATACCTAGGTACAGAACTAAGAATAGATGTGTGTGTGCAAATCAGTGACACCCCAGTAGCAATGAGCACATCTAGTGCCCTGGTGTTGGTTTCTACATACATTTTTCAAATAAAAGGAATCAGGGCTCCTTGAAGTAATGGCTGATTCTAGGGCTAGGGAAACAAAAACATCAGATTAGTTTGGTATCTTGTAGAGACAGAAAATAAAGAAGTGCTCCCTTGAAGAGACAGAAAATAGAGGAAGAAATGAAAAAATAAAAAGGATGGAGCATGTCAAAAGGACAGGAGTCGGGCGGGCCACAGTGGCTCAGCAGGTAAGAATGCTTGCCTGCCAAGCCCGAGGACCTGGGTTCGCTTCCCGGTGCCTGCCCATGTAAAAAAAAAAAAAAAAAAAAGGACAGGAGTCCACCTGAAAGACCTCCCAGGGACCAAGGCTGGAACAATTTGAGCAGCAGAATAAATAACAACTGAGTCTTCCTTTGCTAGGGCTTCGGTAGCAAAGTACCACAAACTGGGTGGCTTAAACAAATAGGAATTTATTGACTCAGACTAGAAGTCTGAATTAAAGTGTCAGCATGGCCGTGCTTCCTCTGAAGTCTGTAGGGCTCACCCTAATCCAGTTCAGCCTCGTCATCTACAAAGATCCTGTTTCCAAACAGGGTCACCTTCGCAAGACCAGTGGCCAGGACTTGAACATACCTTTCTGGGGGACACAATTTAATCAGTAACATATAGTATTAGATTATAACCCCAAGAATTGAATAAGCACCCATGAGTCTATTCTAGTCTGCTAGCTGCTAGGATGCAATATACCAGAAACAGAATGGCTTTTGAAAGGGAAATTTATTCCAGTTGTAAGTTTACAGTTCTAAGGCCGTGAAAATGTCTGAATTAAAGCAACTCTATAAAAATGTCCAAATTAAGGCACCAAAAGAGGTTGTCTTCACTCAAGAAAGGCTGATGAAGTTCAGGGTTTCTCAAGTGGAAAGGCACATGGCAAGCATGGCAGTGTCTGCTAGCTTCCTCTCCCAGCCTCTTGCTTCATGAAGATCCCCAGGGGCGTTTTCCATCTTCATCTCCAAAGGTCACAGGCTGGTGGACTCTGTCATGGCACTAAAAAGGGACTCTCCAAAATGTTTCATCTTTTAAAGGATCCCAATCAAGGCCTACCTGGAATGGGTGGGGTCACATCTCCCTCTAATCAAAAGTTAATACCCACAATCGGGTGAGTCACATCTCCGTGGAGATAACCTAATCACGTTTACAACCTACATTATTGATTAGAAATTCAAAGAAACGGTTGCTCCCATGAGATTGATTAGGATTAAAACATGGCTTTTCTAGGGTACATAATTCCTAATAAACTGGCCCAAGTCCCTACTTACATAAATAAATGACTGAATTAATAAATAAATTGGGGAAGAAGGATTGAATCTTCCTCACAGAAACATCCCAAATAATATGCTCTGTCCTCCAGGAGGAGGAGTTTAATTTCCCTCCCCTTGAGAATGGGCTAGGCTTAGTGGCTCACTTCCAAAGAGTAGAGGAGGGAAAGAGTAATACAGTAATTCTGCATTGGAGAAAGTTGACAGACATGGTTAACGTCACCCAAATAAGTCTTGTTTATCTCATGTGTACCCTGATATGGTTCGATGAGAAAGCACTTCAACTCTGCAGTTCTTCAGTCTAATCATGAGGAAATAAGGATTGTTCTACAAGATTCCTGTCCATGAATATTCAGAAGAGCAAAAATTATGAAAAACAAGGAAAGACTAAGAAACTGTCACAGACAGGAGGAGACTTTGGAAATATGAGGATTAAATGCAATGTGGTATGCAGGAAAACTGGTAAATTCTAAATAAAGACTATAGTTTTGTATCAGTGTTGATTTCTTGGTTTTTACGAGTGTCCTGTGGTTATGTAAGATGTTAGGATTGGGTGAAGCTAAGTACAGGAACTCTGTGTACCAATTTTGCAATTTTCTGTAACTCAAAAGTTATTCCAACACTTTTATACTCTCAGTGTGGGTAAGGAGTTTTCGAGTAATCTAACCAATTTTCTCCTACCTCTTTTTTGGTGAGCCCTGCTTGCTGGGGTCTGGCATAATATTTTGGAATATAATTTTATCTTCTTTGAACCTCAGCTGCAAACATCCACTTGAGTTTCCTATTACATTCACATATGCTAAAAAAAAAAAAAAGTCTCTAGAATGACATACAAAAACATTGGTTGCCTGTGAAAAGTACTTTGTTGGCTTGGGGACCAGGAAGGGCAGTTTCTCAATATTTATTTTAGTATACCTTTCAGATTTGAATCGTGACTGTATTACCAAGATTTTAATTTTAAAAAAATCTGCTCAGTTGTGTTACTCTTACTCTGATTTCTGTAATGTTGTGACTTCCTGAGAAAGCATCTTACATATGTTCTTTGTTGTGCTTCATCAGTAGTTCCAGAAACTTTTGTTCCTGCATGGCAGTGTAGTGTTTGCATCTGGGTTCTCCTTTGTTTCATTTTCCCACATTTTTCAAAATGCTTGATGATTGCTTAGGTTTTTCGCAGTTTGCCCGATGAGCTGGGATTACTTCCATTGTTTGGGACCCAAAGAAAAACAGGACCCTGGAACCATGTTTGTGGCCTCATGAAGATTCATTAGAATGAACGTTTTTGGACATTTTTACTTTTCAGAAAGGTATTCCAAAAAGGTCAGGTTTCTCACCTCTCTTAAGGCTAGAATCAACCACAGCTTCATTCATGCATTTATCACTCATTTATTAAGCACTCAGAATAAAATAAGAAGATAACATTTTAGGCGGTAGTTTCATTATATGTTTTTGGGTGATCCAATCAATTTCTCTAACAGTTCTTGAAGGAAGTGTGATTCTTATATTGAGTTGGTAGGTGCTGTCTGAGAAGGACCAATGCACAGTAGTCAAAAATATCACAGCCCAAGTTTGCATTTGCATTTTCTATCGGTCCCTATCATCAGTTTCCCATCCAGGGTACTTCGCAATCAGTATACTAACCCCCCCCCCACACACACACACTTTTTTCATTACTATAGATCTTATGGCTTCTTGGATGTTGAGAATGTTAAGTAACATCATTGCCATCTATTCTGTCTTTTATTTCCAGCAAATCCTTTCCCTTGTTTAACCGATGTATCCCTCAAACACCAGAATGCTATTCCCTGTTTGCATCTGTTTTGATAAATGATGTTGACACGCTGCATCGAATTCTAAGTGGAATAATGTCAGGAAGAGACACAATTCTTGGCCTAAGTGTCTTCGCATTAGGTAATTTTCAGTTAACTTTATTTCAGTAACCACTTACGGAATTCCACCATTTCTTGTGTTATATTTGTTGTGCATTAAAAATTAACTTCTTGTCTTAAATGTAAATCTTCAACTTATATTTATTTTCTTTACGAATGTTTTCAATGTCTTGGGTCCAGGTGGGGGACGGGACAGTAAGATTGGCTCTCAGCTGGCTCTCGGCCAGGGGCCCTCATTGGATGAGGGTTGATTTAATATCCTGATCATGTGCCAGTGTCTGTTCCTCAGCTTTGCATGAGGGATAGAGGTGTGGCAATGAAAAGTATAACCGTTAAAGGGACCAGAAATACATATCTTCTGGCCAGTATGCTCTCTCCCTGCAGGCCAGCCAGGTCAGGAGGCTGCTGGGTGAGCAAGGGAAGGAGGTGTGAGCACCCCAAGTTAAATAGCATCAGGATGCACTGACTGCACCAACCCTGATGGCTCCAACTCCTCAAAGATCACACATGCTTTGAATTGTAGGCAGGTCAAGGCCTTGAGCTGAGACATTTGCCTTCCCTGGGTGCTTCTGGATGCAGCTGCTGACTTTTGACCTTTTGACTTCCCATTTTCTGTGTTTCAGGCTGATGAGACCCATTACAATTCAACTTTGTCTTTGAAAAAGTTAATGTTCCGCTACTTTAGGCAATAGTAATGGCCTGCTCTCCACCCCTCGCCTAGGGACTGCCTCTCACCTCCCAGTTAGAAGGAAATCCTTGGTCAGTCATTAACACATTTTTGCCAGTTTACCAATTGCACTTTCCCTGATTTCATTAGAAAAAGCTACTAATTCCTGGATGCTTGAGGCTACCTTATTCACCATTATATGACTTCCAAACAGGAAATAACCCAAATAGAATACTGGCCATGTGACAATATATACAAAATATCCAGAAGTCCTGATATTAGTCCTGATGACCTAATGCCCCCTAAGGACCAAGTGTTTATTGGTTTCGTAATGATGGTAACAGCTCTCATTTACTGAGCGCTGATGTGCCAGGCATTGGGCTTGTTCTTAACTCATTAAAATATCAATGAAATCCTGTCCCCATTTGTAGGAGAGGAAACTGAGGCTTAGCGAGGTCAAATGCCCAAGGTCGTACATCTGGTAGGTGGTGGGGCTGAGACTGAAACCCAAATCCATCTGATTCCAAAACCTATATTCTTAACCACTGCACTTAACCAACTATTATGTAGTCCTGGTTTCCCATTTAAGAAAAAATAAAATAGTATTTATAGATTCACTGAAATATTTAGAATAAATTCATAAGCCTAAAAGCATAAATATTGGAAAGTAATATATAGTATTTTACACATACAGCTTACTTATACAATTAGATCCTTAAATTTTTCATTTTTAAAGTCATATTCATATTTAAGAATAGCTGAGAATATTTAAAGTTAGAACTTTATATAAGCCCACTATGAAGTCAAAATAATTAACTGTGGTAAAATTTGTAATTGGTTCATTTGGAGTTGTAAGAAAGGAAAAGAAAAATGATTGGGGATAATAATAATAATCCCTGCTTTCTTTTTTTTTCCCCTTGATTTAAGAAAAATGCTGACATTGTCAGAGACTGGTTTCCTAAGGTAGACTGAGTTTGTCTATGCTTCAGAGAGTGCGCCGGAAGGGTCTCCTTAATTCTGTTTGGTATTCGGTAGCTGTCCCTAGAGACCTGGATTGGATGATGTCTTTAACCTCGTCCTGCTGGAGATTTATCTTCGCTGTCCCCGCCGTCTTTGCCCTTTAACCCTTTGTTGTTGTTGGGGTTTATCAGTTTTGCTTCATTTTTCAGCCTTGTCTCTGGCCACGGTGTTCACCTTCCGATTCATCACCACTCTTCTGGTCCGCATCCTCATTGCGTTGGTTATTTTGGGATTGTTGTGTAAGTATTGCTACGTGATTGGTTTCTTTCCTTTTTTCGGGGGGTGGAGTGGGGTGGAGCAGTATTCCGGGAATCCAACCCGGGTCTCCCGCATGGAAGGCGAGCATTCTACCACTGAACCACTCGTGCACCCTTGATTGATTTCTTTTTGATTAAGTGAAAAGCCTTTCCATTAAGTATAGAACTTAAAAGTTGGGATTTTTTAATTAAACGGTATTGGAGAGTATCTGGCCCAACCTCATTATTTTACATGTAAGAAAACTCAGGACCAAAGAGGACAAAGGGAGTTAGTTGCCCATGTCGCACAGATAATAGCCCAATTGATCCTTTCTTCTACTACACCATGCTGCATCTGAGATGAGCCTGCCAATTGTGTGACGCTAGTATCCTAACATTAGGAAAGACTCCCAGTGCCTGTTGGAAGCATTTTAAAGGATTTCCTCTGAACTTTCCCATCACCCTGAAGCATGTGGTTCTCGAGTTGTCATACAAAGGCTCCCAGCCGTCTCAACAGCCTCAGGCTGTGCCCCACCCCCATTTCCCTTTTAGTAGTTGCAGGTTGGCTCAGGGGTGGTTGGGAAAAGGGATCCAAGGGCCCAGCAAGTGGTAGGCTGCAGGCAGCAGCTTTTCCCCTACGGGTATGGAGTATTTTACTAGCTAATAACTGGTATGACCACCATGGTATTGCATTCCCCTGAAAAATGCCAGCTCTGCCCTTAGTGACACAGAGCCCTGCCACTCACCAGGTACACAGCCATGCCTGGGGTTGAAGGACAGACGCCATGGCTTGCAGGGGAGAGGGGGTGGCTTTCCCCATTCATAATTAATAAAGACCGTGACCCTCTTGCAGTTGCAGTAGATGGGGTGTTTTGCAATAATCAGTACCTAAATGCAGAGATTTGCCATGTCACTGTGTCCTTGAGAGGAATCTCTAACTCAGCTGTAAATCCTCCTGGTTTTATGGGTGGAGAAGGCCAATACCCTGGCTCCTGCAGGATGCTGTCACCCAGCTGAGCTTGTTTGAAAATGTTAAACTGGTCTCTGATGTTTTCCTCTTACCACCCCATGTCACAGTTTCCTCCCCACTCACCAAAAGGAAGCACAACTGTTCTGGGATCTCCTCCCTGGATCTCCCAGAGAAAAGCATCCAGCTCCTCCAGAGGTATTGCTGCCTGTAAAGCTCCAGGTTGTTGGGACCCCCTGCTGGAGCAGCCCCCAGGCCTGCAGCGGCTGAGCTCCCACGTGCAGCACGCTGGGGAGGATACCTGGGGGAGCAACCCCCTGGTGTGCGTGCTGAGCTCCGCTGGTCTCTTGTTTTCCAGTTGTCTGCGGGGTTTTGTGGTGGCTGTATCACGACTATACCAATGACCTCAGCATAGAACTGGACACAGAAAGGGAGAATATGAAGTGTTTGCTGGGCTTTGCCATCATAGTTACAGTTATCACGGTAAGAAACGCCCTTCCAGCAGTAGGGCAGCCAGAACTCTGAAATCCAAATAATTGGATTCTTAGCTCAGACTAACTAGAAAGGATTTGTTATTCTTTCACCTCAAGTGTGCATCCATGCTTCAGTGCCTTCATTGGATTTGAGATAGCTGCATAGGAATACCGTTCTGGGGAAAAGAAATTTTTTTCCCGATACTGATTTGTTATTCTTGCCGTTACACTGTTCTCACCCCCAGGTGGCTATAGGTAGATATAGAAAGGGGCTTGGGAATTGGAGGGGTGGGCTTAAAGGTTTGTGACAGCTCCTGTTTCCAGTTTGTGAGGAGAGCCACTCTCCTCCAGCCGGTGGGTGCGCTGCTCCCCCGAGAGTGTGACAGCTCCTAGAGCGGTGAGATATAGAGTCCTTTGTTTTCAGACCTACTGACCCCGAGGTTATTTGTTGTCAGAGAACCTGCCACCTGCTCAGTGAACTCTCTAGCTGAAAATAGACAAACTTCGGGACTTAGGAATTTGAAGCAGGACATTCAGATGGTTGGGGAAGGGTGGCTGGCAGCTAAAAATCCTTTGGGTCACTCCCCAAGAGACGTTAGAAGAAATACTAGACTCACAAGCCCCTAGAGAGTGTTGGGAACTGATTCTCATGACCCGTGGTGCTCCTTGCTGGCACGTTGCTGACTGACCCTTCTGTGGAAGAGCAACAGCCAGGGGTTTCCACAAGCCTACTCTTCTAGTTTGCTAGCTGCCGGAATGCAATATGCCAGAAACGGAGTGGCTTTTCAAAAGGGGAATTTAATGAGTTGCTAGTTTACAGATCTAAGGCCGAGAAAATGTCCCAATTAAAACAAGTCTATAGAAATGTCCAATCAAAGGCATCCGGGGAAAGATACCTTGGTTCAAGAAGGCCGATGAAGTTCAGGGTTTCTCTCTCAAGTGAGACAGCACATGGCGAACACAGTCAGGGCTTCTCTCTCAGCTGGAAGGGCACATGGCAAATACAGCGTCATCTGCTAGCTTCTTCTCCTGGCTTCCTATTTCATGAAGCTCCCCGGGAGGCGTTTTCCTTCTTCATCTCCAAGGGTCACTGGCTGGTGGACTCTCTGCTTCGTGGTGCTGCAGCATTTTCTGCTCTCTCTGAATCTCTCATTCTCCTCTTTTATAGGACTTTAGAAACTAATCAAGACCCATTCAAATGGGTGGAGACATGTCATCCCCTAATCCAGTTTAACAACCACTCTTGACTAAATCACATCAACCAGGGAGATGATCTGATTACAGTTTCAAATATACAGTATTGAATAGGAATTATTCTACCTGTATGAAATGGGGTATATATTAAAACAGGGCTTTTCTTAGGGGGCATACTTCCTTTCAAACGAGCACACCCACTGAGTCAGCAAGTGCCGGTTCTCTCACCAACTTGCTTCTATCTTCTAGGGAAAGTCATCACTCACCATATTCGCTGCAGTCTTTGCATTTTCTCCTTTTCAGTGAGGTTTCAGGTTTGTGCTCTTTACATAGACTGCATAGAAGAACAAGCAGACAGTGACAGAGAATCCCTGGTTTGATTCCTCCGTCCTGCCTCCGTCAGGGCCAAGCCCACAGTGAGCCAGGGTCTGTGAAGGGGGCTGGAGAAGAAGGGGCTCCACCACACCCGATGGGGAGGAGGAGGGAACAAGGAGCTGGGGAGAGAGCCGGGCACCTCCGTGAGCCTCCATGGGGCTCCCTTTGTCTTCACACACTGAACCATGAGTGGGTGCCCAGGTCCCGGATCATACTAGGTGAATTCTCCCCTTCACCTCGAATGAGATTAGAGGAGGGGAGGCTGTGAGAGGAGAGACAAGTTTTCACCTTTGTCCATGAGGTCCGTGCAGTGGCTTGTGGCTGCCACTGACGGGACTGCTACTGAGTGCCGGTTGCTGGGTGAGATAGCTCAGCTCTCATCCTCTAAGAGCCCCTGGAATCTTCATCATCATCAGAATTCACTGAGCCCCTATTATGCCCAGGGCCTTGTGCTAAGCAGTGGTGCCAGCAAGACATAAAACACCAGATAACACATGCCTACTGATAAGATGGATGACAGGGCAGGTGGTGGGACGCGGTGCACGGGGAGAGGCCTGGGCTGTGGGGGCTCGGGCCTGCGCCCCTACCCTGTGACCTGGGAGAAATGACTGGATGCTCAGGCCTCAGCCTTCCCACCTGTCAGTAGTAATACTGCAGCCCGCAGGGGGCTGGGCTTCCCTCCTCCAGAAGAGGCATCCACCACTGGAAGCTCAGCGTTCCCACAGCGGGGCCACCCCTAATGCTTCCTGGCTGGCACGCCTCTGTGCGGGAGAACTGAGCCCGGGAAGCCAGGCTGGCAATGGAGAAAGAGGACCAGCTGCGACAGGGGCAGCCTCTGCGGTCCCTGCTTCTGACTCCCTCTAGCGCAGACTCTGCCCCTCTCGGACCCCTGCAGGAGGTGAGGGAAGGAGGATGGGGAGACACAGGAAGGGAGAGTCCGGTTATGACCCCTAGCCAAGCACCTCTCCCCTTCCCCAGCACTCCTCCTTGCCCCTCTTCCCTTCTCCCCTTTTCTCACCCCCTCTTTCCCAGAGAAGTCAAAGAAAGAGGAAAGACAATGTTCGTAGGAAAAAAATAGGAGAAGAGGGATAAGCTCCCTCAGCCCTCAGCCCTCAGCCCTCGCTCACCTCAGGGCCCCCATCTCAGTCCTGCCCCCAACCCCCTCCCCAGGTTGGAGTCTCAGTGACTCTGAGAGCCTCCCCCGGGGCCTGGAATCCCACGGAGACCCCGGTTCCCTGCAAGGACCACGTGAATGGGCTGTGTCCCCAGCAGCTGCCTTAAAGCACTGTTCTGGGAAGATGGGGCCACTAGTGAATATTATTTACGTAGTTTCAATATAACTGCCGACAACAGTGAAGGAAATGGGGTGATGGTATGAGATGCTCGTCCCCGGGCTTCAGCCCACGAGGGTAGGCTGAAATGCAGCTCCTTGAAGCCTAGAGCCCACAGGAGTGCAGTCCAGGCGTGCCTCCGGGCTGGTAGGTGGGCTCTGGCGCCTGCCCCGGTGCAGCCCCTCACCCCTCGCGCAGTCCCCAGTAGGTCACGCTCATCTTCACTGGGCCTGGGCGAAGTGGTGACTCATCAGCGCCTCACTTCTCATGAGTGTCCTGGTAAGTCTGTATGCTTTGGGCAACGAGAAGAACATTATATATACGTTGTAAAACGCACACCCATTTAAATACACACATGTTTTAGCATTCCACTTGGGAGCTAAAAGCCAGGTTTATTTGCCTGAAGATTCTATTATTTTGCTTCAGTAAAATTTAAAATAATAAGCATATCACAAAGTCTTTCTTTCTTGTTAAGTATGTCAGACATTGGGAACGCGGAAATGGAAATTCCAGCTTGGTCTTTAAAACTGAAGGGTCTCTCCTGGGTACCTTTCCTGTCCCCTCCTGATGTTCTCCAGAGCAGGGGCAGGCGGCTCTGCTTTCCTGGAGCAGCTCCTGCCCAGTTTTCCTCCCTGCCCTCTGGGTCACTCTTCCCTCCACTTGACTGTGGGATCCTTGAGGCCAGGATTGCCCGAGTGCAGCCAGAAGGGAAAGGGCAGTCTGTGCGGAGGAGACAGCACAGGTGGGGCCACAGGGGCAGGCAGTTCCCTTGTGGAGGCTGAGATGCAGGTGCAGAGGACGCCACCTCGGGGAGGTCCTGGTCTGCCATAACCAGTTTGGTCTTTATCCTGGGGTCACTGGGGAGCCATAGGTGGATTTTAAGCAGAGAGGTGGCATCTTTTGCTAGAAGGTCTTCCTAGCAGTGACATGGAGAAAGGATTGGCGTGGGGGATCAGGGAATTAAAAAAAGAAGGCCAGTGAGGAAGTAATTAGGGTCTAGATGGGAGAGGATGAGGCTTGAGCTGCAGTATCAACATTGGGGATAGAGAGTAGGGATTGGTTGAGAGATATTTGAGAAACTGAATCAGAGATAATTGGGAATGTGCTGTGTTTTGGGTGTGGTGCCACGTCTTTGTGGGGGATTTGGACAAGTAAACATTTACAGAAGACCATGTCAAATGCTGCAGTAGGAGAAGTATAGGATAAAAAGTGTATAGAAGAAACAGACCCAGCTTATTTTCAGAAGATGTTAAAAATGTTTAAAACTTAGAGTTACTGGAGATGAAGGAAAGAGGATAGTTTAGTATGAAACTGAAGACTTTGGTTCAGGAGAAATTGAGTTTGAAGCATTTGTAGGACATTCAGAAGCACAGGACACTTGTCAGTAACTGATGTGCGATTTGTCCAGCACCGAGAGAAAGGTGACGTTGGGAGATTTTGATTTGAAGGTCATCATCCTCTAGGGGAATGTTGAAACTACAAAAGTGTAGGTGATGCCCCAGAAGATTCTGAGCAGCAGCCGCAGCTGACGTGGTAGTGGAACCATCAGAAAGAGAGATCACAAAAGCCGAGGAGGAGAGAGTTACAGCACAAAAGGACTGGACAAGAAATTCAAATGCCAGGCTGAAGGTCACGCAAGACCTGAAGTGTTTCCTTGGGATTTAGCATTCAGGAAGTCAAATGAGGTGACCTTAGGGAGAATGCTTTTCAGGGGATGTTGGGATCTGGAGGTTCATGGCAGTTGAAGAGTGAGTTGGGGGTTGGAAATGTAGGTGTGAGCGAGAACCCCTTGAAGGAGCTTGATTGCAGAGGGAATCACAGACGGCAGTGGCTGAATGGGGACGGGAGTTGACATAGGGCCTGTTTCTTTACTATGAAAGACTTGATAATTCCATGCAGAGAAGAAAAAGCTAATAGAGAAGGAGGCACAGAAGGTTGCTTTGAGGCATAATCACTGTCTTTCCCCTCAGACTGACATGCATCTGCCCTTTTGCGGTGCCTCAGCATTCTCCGAGTGCCTCAGTGCCGTGGGGAAAGGGAGAAATAGTGGACAGTGTCCTGTCCCTAGAGAAACTTATTTTCATTTTCTTTTGCTCTCTGGCCAGACTGCAACTCTTTAAGGGTGGGGACTGTCTTGTTCACTGTTGCATTGGCAGGATCTAGCATAGGGGCCAGCACCTAGGAGGTAAGTAGATGCTCAATTAGTGTTCGAATGAGGCCTCCAGAATTTATCTGCTCAGTTATAGCAAAAGTAGCAATCTTAAGAGAGTTCTTGGTGCATGTCAGTGAAATGTTAGGGTTTATTATTAAAAAGAAGAGCTCTGCCCCGTTCTCCATTATTTTGAAATAATTTACTCTCTTCTCCTTTTCCCACCAGGCAGTTCTGCTTCTCCTAATTTTTGTCCTCAGAAAGAGAATAAAATTCATAGTTGAGCTCTTCCAAGTTGCAAATAAAGTCATCAGCAACTCTCCTTTCCTGCTGTTCCAGCCACTGTGGACATTTGCCATCCTCATCTTTTTCTGGGTCCTCTGGGTGGCTGTGCTGCTGAGCCTGGGAACTGCAGGTAAGGACCAGTGGGTGTGAGTTCCTCACCTGGGCATTTCACGTGGAGAAGACATCACCATTTGGGAACCATTGGCCTGTTCCTGTAGGGACCCCCTTGTTGCAGGCAGAGGGGCTCTGTCATGAGGAAAAGTGGAAAATTCTCTTCCCTCTCTTGTACTACCTTTTAAGAAACTGGGTTTGTGTTTTGAGGGAGAATGAATTCAGTATGCACTGAAAGAGCTTTAGGAAAAACTACAATACAAACAAAGGCCTCTCGAAAGAATTTTATCAAAAGCACTGAGTTTGAGTTTTTATCCAAGGTAATTTGCCAACTCCTAGCAAATCAGTAGGTGACCTAGAAGATGCTAGGAAAGACTATTAAAAATTCTGTGGTGCCCAGCACACAGAATGCACACAGTTCACATTGCTTTGATCCTAAAAATGCTGCATCTGCCATCCTCTTGTCAGATCCAAAAGTTCTCTACCAGAGGTATTCCTCAGAGTTGTCTATGGTGCTTTATAAAAATACAGATGCCTGGGCCCTGTCCTCGGAGGTTCTGATTCAGTTGGTTGGGTGTGGAGCCAAGTATCTATACTTTTTCAAAGCTCCATAGCTGATTTTGAAGGCTAGCCACTTCCTAGAGCAGCGCTATTCAGAATGCTGCTCCGAAATCTGATAAGAGCCGTGCGCCAGTGTGCATATCACTCATTTGCCGCCTTCATTGAGAATGTCTTGCTATGGGGAGGAAAGAAAAAAAAGTCAGCTGAAGGAACAGTGCGCTCAGCGGTACAGCTGCACTTCATTCTGGGGCAATCTCCTTATCTCACTGCAGCCTGGTAACAGTTTGGAGACAGGTAGCTGGTCTGTTGGCCATGCTTTGGATAGCTCAGTTCTAGATCTTCTCTGACTCCTCAGTGGGACTTGGTTAAAGGCCACATGCATACACTGATGTGACTACAAAAGAATAAGTTGCTTTCAGGCCCTTCACCAGCAGCTGTCAAATCAACAAGCATAATTGCTTAATGCTTTCATTCTGCTTCTTTTGCCCCCTGTTGGCACTAATCATGTATGTAAGGACAACTGATGTGTAGTAGACTCTTGGTCACTTGGTTCTCTTCTCTTTTCTCTGGAGTTAGCTGATGCCTTGAAGATTACTTTAGATGGTCCGTAGGTTCCCTAGGTCACAGCCCTGGAAAGCCCCTTTTTCCTACCTTCAGAGATGCCATGGGGCAGCCTCTTCATTGGGGGTCTCTGGAAGCTTACCGAGGGCCCGCCAGAAACTTCTAATATTTATCCAGGAAAGAACCTTAGTTGAACAGGTGCAGCACTGTAATCAATCAGCCATGTCCCCAACAAAAAAAGAGAAAGGTCTATTAGGAAGAAAAAGAGGGATAGCAGCCTATTGGGGGTCACTTGGAACTCTCAGCTGCTACCACACTGAGCATTCTTCCTGAGTCCCCTGTCTGCATGGCTCGGTCCTGGTCAGAAGGAAGGCAGCGGCCGGCCTAAGTACTTTGAAAATTTCCTAAGTTCTAAGCTGAGGACTAAATATTTTATATTCTTTCCCCTTAATCATCACCATCCCTTTGTGATGTGTGCATTATTATTTTCAAGTTCCAGGCCAGAAAATTGGGATTCTGAGTAAGTAGTTGGCTGAAGGCCATACAGCTGAGAAGTACGATGGTTCTCTCTGACTCCAGAGCTCCAGAACGCAACCTGTGCACTCTTCCTTGCTTGTGTCTGAGATACAAAGCTGGGAAGTCAACACTAGGTGTCCTCAGCTTTGTCTGTTCAGACCCTCACTCCTCAGAGATGAGGCAGTATTGGGCACCCCAGCAGGTGGCTGGCAGATGCGACTGTGCCCGCAATGTGGTTGGTGTTTGGGACCTGCAGGCAAGACAGCAGGGCCGGAGGTTCCCAGCTAGAGCGGGCTGGGAGCAGGGAGTGACCGGAAGTGGCGGGAACAGCTCAGCGGGTGGTGGTGCTGTAATACGTGCCCCTAAAGAATCGGAGAGACTGGGAGGTCTTGAGAAATGTCCCTCAGGACCAGTGCAGCTTGCTCCAGCCAGGCAAATAACTCTCTTAGGAACATAGCCAGCCCACCCCCTCGGCCCCCAGTGGCTGTGAGTCTGGATAAAGGGACGTTTTGGAGCAAGGCACATGGGTTTTTTACTTTCATTCATTTACAGCTATTCTGTGAGCACTGTGAGGTTGGGGCACTGTGCACGGCACTGGGAAAAGACGGGGGTGATCTCTCTCCCTGCAGCACTTAGGACAGACCGACAATTAGACATATGAATGCAGAGGTTGATGAATGTTATGATAGGAGAAATTTGAGGAGCTGTGAGAACATCAGACTTCATGAGCCGGGAAAGTCTTCTCAGAGAATAGGCTGAAAATTTCTGCAAGACCAGAAAAGACAGAAAGAGGCAAAGGGGATTCAGTGGGAGTCGAGACAGAACACAAGGAGAGGACCTGGTCACGAGCAACAAGGGAAGAGCCCTGTCGTGGGAGTTGGGGATAAAGTCAGAGGAGAACAGCAGCAAGGCTGGCTTGTTGGCGAGCTGCCAGCTTGGGTCTCCTGGGGCCCCTCCTACTCAGGCCCAGGCTGAGCCCACAAGGGGTTAAATCGCCTCTGCAACCAGGTTTGAGAGGGGGAGAGGCAGCGAGGAGATTATTCTTCGGCATTGAGGACTGCACATCATTCTCGAGCTGCCTAGGGCCCTGCTTTGGAAGGTGCGAGTTCCCTGTCAGTGGAAGAAGGGCAGGGAAAAACCTCGGTGCCCAGCACTCAATGGAGATATCTTTAAGCAAGTCGATCTTAGGATACAGGATATAAAATAGAAGATGCCAAAATAAATAAATAAAATAAAGCCTATGCATAGCCAAAGAAAGTGACAAGCAGGTCGGTTATAGCTTGGGGGACAGTGGGGTGGGGGTTGGCGCACATGGGGAAAAGAGGGTGGGATGACCAAGGAGTAGGAAGAAACTTTGTAAATGGGGTATATATTTATTTTCTTCATTGGAGTGATGTTTCAGTGATTTCCTATTTCTTACTCTGGTCAAATATGTGCAGTTTATTCTATATTAACTATATTTCAATAAAACTGATTTAAAAAAAAAAGATAGACGGTGCCACACAGAGCCCCCAGCGCCGCCACCTGCCAGTGCCAGCATCATAAAAATCAGATTGGCCGGTCCCCTCAGGCCATCTGACTCCTTCCCACTCGCCCGTGGGTGACAGGTGCACAGAACTCCCTTTGTTTTCTAAGACCTTTACTCCCAGGGCCAGGCTCAGAGGAGACCAGGGAGAAGATAGCTGACCTGCCCTGGGGCTGGGCAGGGCGGCAGGCACCACTTTCATCCATGATGCAGCTCCCCTTATGAGAGCACAGATTTCACAACCTCTGAAAAGCCACAGGTGCTTTACGTGGTGAGTGATGTTTCCACAGCGCCTGGTTGTCTGATTGAATGCGCCTCGGGCAGCTGCGGTGAGGACAGCGCCCTCTTCTATGTAGTGACCAGTCAGTTGTAAGTGGGGGTGTCCTCAGTAGGTACATATTTGCGAGCTTCTTATTGTGGCAGATGGTTGAATATTTTAATGTGTTACAAAAGAAAAAAATACAGAAGAGAAAGGTGAACTTAGGTTGTTTTTGGCCCAGATGAGCTTATTTCTCTAGTGATTATTAGTCAGTCTGTTAACAAACCATCAGATTCCAGCTTGTTTGGGGATTCTTTCAGCAGAATATCTCAAGGACCCCCAGCAGTGATTCATTTATTAATCCATTGGGACCAGTCTTCTCCCAGCAGTTTGACAGTGACTATCTAAAATCCAGTGGAAATAAGTGAAAGCTGTGGACACTCAAGAACTTGGCAGGTGCTGTAGGTGGGTTGTACAGAGCCTAATGGTCTGATTACCCTGGTTATGGTTAATGTGATCTGAGAGCCCCAGCTTCTGGCCCAGGGAAGAGACCCATTTTGGGGGCTTCCTATCTCAGTCTGTACCGCACATAAAGGGGCAGCCACAGACTGGGACCATCCTGGAAAAGGGGGCAGCATGATCGGACAGAGGATTTCCCGTGAGTTTCCCATCAAGGGACCTGGGTTCCAGACAGGCTCTGGCCTTCCGTGTGAGTTAATCCTCTGTGCTTCCCTTTTCCCATTTTTGCAATAGAAAAATGATGCCTTCCCCAGCCTGCCTCATAAGCATGTGTGGGGGCTGCAATGGGACTAACATTTTGTTTTGCAAATAAGGGACATTATGCGTTGTTATTATTAGGAATTAGTGTTGACTAAGGCATAACTAGTATTAGTTTGTGCTTTTTAATTCATTGTTTATTCTGCTTGGCGTATTTGAGAACACAGCTTAAAAGAAAAAGAATTTTTTTAAGTCATCAGAGATCTAGAAGATTACTGAAGTTGTTTCACAAAAGCTATGCTAGGGCGGGCCATGGTGTCTCAGCAGGCAGAGTTCTCTCCTGACACCCCAGAGACCGGGGTTCGATTCCCAGTGCCTGCCCATACCAAAAAAAAAAAAAAAAAAAAAAAAAAGCTGTTGTTAAACAGCTAAAGGCTATAACTAAAGCAGCAAAACAGCTAAAGAAGCTTATGGCTGCTCTTGGCCCAGACCTGTCGCAGGAAAAGGGAGAAGGAAGATTGCAAAAGGGAGATTGAAACAGCTCCTTCTTTTATGAAGTTTCTGATCTTTTGATCCCCATGGGAAAGTACAAAGGACAAAATTTCTCCACCCCTAATTTCCATTTCTTTCCCCTGCTCCCATGGTCAAAGGCAAGAGAACTCAGAAACAAACAAAAATTCAACCAATTCCATGATTTTCTATTTGCATTTAACCAGTTCAGGATACTGCACCTCTGTCTCCATGGTGAGGCACTGGAGATCCACAGGGACTTACAGTGAAGAGGGAACTGGAAGAGGACCAATGCCAGCATATTCTGGCAGCCCCTCATATATAGTTAGTTCTATTTCATTTTTGGTCATTGGCCTCTGTTTCCACAGCTGCCCCCCTGAAATGTCCTCAGGCTCCCAAACATTACTTTGTTTCCCTTGCCCTCAGTCCAATCTCCTTTGGTCATCAGCCTTCTCTCAGCTGTATCTGTGTCCCCACTCGGGACCCAGGAAACTTTGTTGTGTTCTCCGGTGCCTCCCTGGACCCTGGAGATTTGGGGGAGGCCCTCTCTTGCTCTCAGGACCCCTCCACTTGGCTCTCTCCTCCTGCTATTTGACTCTACAGCTGCCATACCCAGCTGTCCTAAGGACATCTATGAGACTCGTTGCCTTTGGGGACGTTTTGAGCAGTGAGGTATGCGCCCTCTATTCTTGAATCCTCCCACACCTGTCAGAGATTGCCAAAGTTTTACCACCTCCTCCAGATCCCCAAGCTCCTGTTATAGATTGAATCATGTTCCCCACAAAGACACGTTTGCGCCCTAACCACGGGTCCTGTAGATGTGACCTCATTTGTAAACAGGATCTTCAAGGGTGCTATTAGTTAAGGTGAGGCTGAATTGAGTCAGGGTGGACCTTAGTGCAGTATGACTGGAGCCCTTACAGCAAAGGAAATTTGGATACAGTGGAGACAGATGGGGAGAGAGTCAGTCTTGTGACAGAGGCAGAGACTGAGTTATGGGTTGCTGGCAATCCACCACCAAAACACTACAGACTTTAGAGAAAGCATGGCCCTTGGTTTTGGACTTCTAACTCCAAACTGTGAGACAACATATTCCTGTTGTTTAAGCCATCCTCTCTGTCGTAGTTGTTACAGCAGCCCTAGCAAACGAAGACCGAGTCCCTTCTCCTTCTCAGGCATGCTTCTCCCTGTCTGGTTTGTAGGGGAAGCAGAAAGGATTTTCATCTATTCTCTTTACATTCTATTTCTATGTCATGTTGAGTAGTGCCCAAGACCTCAGGCTTTTGGGTCAGAATGCCTGGATTTGGGTTCTGGCTCTACCATCTATCAGCCGCGTCCTTATATGAGTTGCTTAACCTATAATGATTCCTACTTCACCAAGTTTTTATGAGGATTACATGAGTTAACTCATATACAGCCTCTAGAACATGTCTTGGCACGTAGTAAAAGCTCTTACGATTTTGTCAGCTGCCTCCAGGGCTGGTAGGAAAATCAAACAGGCAGAGGGTCCTACTGCACCAGGCATTTAGAATCTAATCAAACCGATTTGTAGAGGGGCAGATGTTTGCTGCATTCTGACCTCCGTGCTTATGAATTGATAGTATTAATCAAAATGATCATCCACACTGTGAATTTAGCATACTTTGTCAGGCCAAGAGGAATAAATTTGGGACACAGTCTAGGTAAGCAGCTGACTCTTTTTCCTCCTTATGGTATAAGGAGAGTGGTACTTGGAAGCCAACCTGGTTTCTAGGCCTTGCCTGCCTGTTGAGCTTAAACGTCCCCACTCTTTCCTACACATCCTAATGTTCCAGCTATTTGCATGGTCTTGCACATCTCCATAGCTTTGCATCTGCTGTGATCTGTGTCTAGAATCCCTTCCTCGTCCCATCTTCCACCCCATTTCGACCCCCGAACTGCTGGGAAGACTATTCATTCTTCAAGACTTGTTTCAAGTATTATATCTCCTAGAAAACCTCCTAGAAACTCCCCAAACCCTCTTAGGCATTTCTTCTTCATTTTCCTTTGTATTTTTTATTTTCTTTAATCATTCTTTCAACACCTATTCATTGAGTGACTATTGTGTGCCCAGCCCTGAGATTCAGCAATGAACAAGACCAACTCCTTGCTCTTCAGGTACTTGCATTCTTGTAGGTGGGAAAAGGGGCAGCAAATAAATATATTTCAGTGGTTCTTCATAAGTGCTATGAAGAACAGTGAAACAAGGTAAATGCTTATGTGTTGACATCCCACAGAAATACGAACACCTTAAGAGCTGGGACTGGGTCTTTTTCTTTCTGTGGCTCTGAGCTCAATGTGCAGTCCCTGAAAAGATTGACTAAGTGTGTGCTCAGTCAGTGAACGATTCACATCTGTGTTATACATGTTAAATCACCAGTGTTTCAACCTACTGGTGAAATACCTCGAAAGAACTTGGTAAATTATACCCTTTATGTCTGTGAGAATTACCTCTCTTTTTCCCTAATCCTCACACCACCAGAACAGAAGCGTAGTCCCTGGGAGGGGACAGTGGCCAGGAGGCTGGGCAGAATGGTGACTGCTGACTGGGGGCCAGATGGGCCATTTGCTAGATGAGGTCAAGTATACAGAATGTGCTGGAAAGTAGAACCTTCCAAGTTGGGCTTCCTCCCTTTGGAAAATTATTCCAGCCTGGTAGACTACCTTCCTTAAGAAACTACCATTTGCAGGGGTCACCTTCATCTTTTGAAACGTTTTAAAGCTTGTTAATAATATCCAGATTTAGAGCTAGCTGCATGACGAATTTCCTCCAGGTTATTTGAATGATCTCTAGGACAATTCAGAATATTGTTTCCAAATCTCTTTGATAGGATATATTACTTGAGGAAGGTATGTCCATCTGTTCATTCATTCAACAAATATTTATTGAAAGTTTACTGTATAGCAGATTCGGTTATAGCTGCTGGAAATAGTGTTCCTTCCAATCTGGAAGGTGGAGGAACATAGGCATTCAACAAAACAAATGTATAAATATTATAGTACTTTAAATGTTGATAAATGGTATGAAGAAAAATAAAGCAGAAAAGAGAAATAAGAAAGGCTGGAGTGAGGGGTGCAGTTTTAAAGTTGGTGATCAGGGAGGGCCTCACTGAGAAAATAATACTTGAGCAAAGAGTTGTAGGAGGTGAGGGAAGAGCCATGAGGATATTTAAGGGAAGAGAAAGTCTGCCAGGCAGAGAAGCAGCTAGCCTGGGGTACAGGAAGTTCAGCAAGGTGGGCCGAGCCGTCAGAGTGGAGTGCTGGAGGGAAAGCATGGTTCAAGAGGAGGTCAGCCAAAATAAAGCGTCAGTGGCTGAGAGATTTCAGACAGAGCAGAGAGGTTATCCTGGAGGTTTATTCTTATGCAATATGTAGATATCTCCTTTTTAGTCTATGGTGGATTGGAAGTACCTGAAACTGTTGAGCTATATGTTCCAGTAGCCTTGATTCTTGAAGACAGTTGTATACTGCTATAGCTTTCATAATGTGACTGTGTGGTTGTAAAACCTTGTGTCTGATTTTATGGACAGAGGAGTAAAAAAAAAAAAATGGGAATTTAAAAATTAAATAAATAATGGGGGATAAAGAGGGAAAAATTGGGTAGGTTGAAATACTGGTGATCAGTGAGAGAGGGGTGAGGGATATGGATGTAAGAGTTTTTTATTTTTATTTCTTTTTCTGGAGTGATGCAAATGTTCTGAAAATTGTCATGATGATGAATGCACAACTATGTGATGATATAATGAGCCTTTGATTATATAATATGGTTGGACTGTATGTTGTGAGGTTTTCGTAATAAAATTTTTTTTTAAAAAAAGAGCAATTCATAATAAACTTCCTGAGCGATTCATAATAGACTTCCTGTATGTGAAAAAAAAAAGAAGGTCAGAGAGAGGTCATGGTGTCGGATCCTAGGGCCTTGTGGGTCTTTATGGGAACATGGGCGTCTATCTTGACATGGGACGTCATTACAGGGTTTTAAGCAAATAGTGAAGGTGCTTACTTACATTTTCATAGCTATGAGCCAGGGAGGAGATGGTGGTAGCTTAGAGGAGGGCTGTAATGGTGGAAATGCTGTGACATGATAGATTCTGGATCTACTTTGAAGATAGAATTAACAGAATTTCCTAATGTAGTAGGTAGAGGGTATGACAGAGAGAGGAGTCTAGAAAGACTCCAGAGTTTGTTTGGTATGAGCACCTGGAATCTGGGATGACCATAAAATGACATAAGAAAGAAAAAAAAAGAAAACAAAAAAAATGACATAAGGCAAGACTTTGAATGGAGCAGGTTTGGGGAACACAGGTGGATCAGAAATTATTTTTAATTGAAATGTCTTGTAGACAGCCAGATGGAAATGTCAAGTAGGCCGTTAGCTATATGAGTCCCCAGAGGTTTTGCTTACAGAGCTACATTTGGGAGCATATATATAGTATTTAAAACTTTGAGATTAGAATGAGTGTAGATAAAGAAGGAAAGAAATCCCAGGACTGTGCTTTGGGGCACTTCAATGTTAAAAGGTCACGAAAATGAGGAAGTGTACACAAAAGAAAGTGAAAAGGAGCAACCAGTCCAGTTGGAGGAAAAAGAGGTCAGTATCCTGATAATTAAAGCAGAAAGGGCTTCAAGGAGATGTGAATCATCCAATGTGTCAAATGCTGCTGCTACGTAAACTCAGAGTTGAGGATTGGCCATTGAATTTAGCAACATGGAGGTGAAACAAAAACAATTTCAGTATTGTAGGGTGGGGGTGGGAAAGGAGATCAGGGTGGGGGTAGATTTAAGAGAAAAAGGGAGGAAAATAATTGGAAAAAACAAGTATAGAAAATGTTGATGTATTTGACTATAAAGGGAAATAAAGAAATGGAGAGGAAGTGGGAAAAGGAACGCAAGTCAGTGATAGATTTGTTGAAGATGGGAGATGGTTAGGGATGATTTATCCAGTAGGGTAGAGAAGAATATTTTGATGAAGCAGGAGAGAAGGGAAGATCTGCTGAAGAGGATATCTCAAGGAGGTGAGGAAGGTGGGATCTTGTGGAGGGGTTGGCCTTAGGATCTGGACAGTATCATAAACGGTGGAGGAGGATTTGTGGACATAGGCTGATAGTGGGCAGATGTGGAGATAGGCCTCGCACAGGTTTCCTGATTGCTTCAGTATTCACCAAGAAACAGGAAAGAAAGTCATTGGCTAAGAGTGAGGATGGGAATAAAGCTCCTGGGATTTGGAAGAGAAATTACAACAATAGTTTTCCAAAAGAAAGGAAGATGAATAGACTAGTATAGCAACATACAAATTTCTGATAGTCACTCAGATAGTATCTCCTTTCCATTTTTTTTTTGCCACTTCTACCTCCCCCCCCCCCACCAACAGCCAGTGTCTAACATAATGCCAGTATACAGTCCGTGCATAATAAATAATTAATTTCAGAACTGGATTGATATCTGCCTATGTTAGTTCTCTAGGCTGCTCAAGCAAGTACCATGACAATGGTTTGTTTTAAACAATGGGAACTGATCAGCTCACAGTTTTGAGGCTAAAAGAAAGTCCAGGCTGTGCTTTCTCTCTGAAGACTTTGGCATTCTGGGGCTGGCTGTTGGCAATCTTTGGCTCCTCTATCACTTGGCCGGGCACGTGGTGGCATCTCCAAGTTCCGCTGATTTTCAGCCTCTTGCTTCCTGTGGCGTTGTCTGTCTGTCTGAATTTCACTTTGCTTAGAAAGGGCTCCAATAATAGGATTAAGACCGGGTTGACGTGGGCCATGCCTATTTAACTAAAGTAACGTCAACAAAAGGTCCTACTTAGAATGGGTTCACACCCATAGCAATGGATTAAATTTAAGAACATGTTTTTCTGGGGTACACAGTGCCAAGCCACCGTACTGCCTGGATCTCATTTGGAGACAAGCCTACCTTGTGCTCACTCTAGCTAATGCTGTATTACACTTTCTGAGTGCCAGGTGCTATTCTAAATGCTTTACCCATTGAATCCTATGGACAGCCACATGTATGGCTTTTAAAGCCATGAGTCTGGATGTGATCACCAAGGGAGAGAAGTAGGTATTAGCATCCTCAGATTACAGGATGAACAGAGACTTTAAAAAGTTTCGGTAACTCGCCCAAGATTGGTCAGCCATTAGGGAACAGTGTGGAGATGTGAATCTTGGCCTGTGTGACTTTTAAGCCAAAGCCTGTAACCACTGCCACAGGTTTCTTCTTGCCACGGCCATCATCTTTACAGTGAGAGAAATGAGGCGCATGTTGTTTGTCACATCTGCCTATGCTGAGACTACAGCGCAAGTCCTCCCAGTTCACTGCTATTTCCATCACCATCCCTCGAGATCCATCATATCTTGGGCTGGTTCTGTGCTCCAATTCCCATTAACTCACTTTAGCTACACACCTCCTACTAGTCCTTTTAGCTGGTGGTTGCTTTAGTCTGTGGTAGAAAGGAGAGCACCGATACAGCTGTCCAGGAGAGGGCAGTCATGTGTGCTGTAGCACGCCGGCCCCACCCACGGGACTGTGGCTGTAGCCGCTTCTGTCCAGCCTCTCACCAGGAAGCCAGGGCGCCTGACCCTTAGGAGAACGTTTGCATAAAGCAGTGATTCTCTGTTAGTAATTTGCCCCCTCCCCTTCAGTGGTATTTCACAATGTCTGGAAACATTCTTGATTGTCATGATGGAAAAGGAGGTGTATAGTGTGTAGAGACCAGTGATGACTGCTGAACATCCTAAATGCACAGGAGAGCCCTCATAGCAAAGAGAATTATCTGATCCAAAATGCCAGTTAGTGTTGACATTGGGAAACCCTGCCTAAAAGGAAAGTTTAAAAATAGTCTTGTATAACTGACCCAGAGTAACAAAAAAGGAGAGGGGCCTGATAAAGTTGTCCCAAAGGACGGGTGATCAATCAAAAAAAACTTATTGGTTCTGCTTCTTTGAGGAATGCCAAAGGTTTTGATGACTAAGAGGATCTTTTTATTTTTAATTATTTTACTTACGAACACTCCATAGCCACCAAACATACACTCCCCTTTACCCCCTCCCCCTATCTCCTGGTAACTTCTAATCAATTTCTTGAATTTGCTGTTTCCAGATATCTCTCATAAATGGCACCAGGCAATAATTGTCCTTAGGTGACTTGCTGATTTCACTATGCATAATGCTTTCAAGATCCTTCCATATCCTAAGCAGATCTGAACTTATCACTTGAGCTGCTCCCTCTCTGACTATCACCATCAGTGTGCCAAGCTGGGATGTGAACAGTGCACACGTGCATTGATAATACAGGGCAACCAAGAGGAGAGAATGCCCCCCTTACATCCAGGACCTTCATATTTAACGTTTGGCTGTGTCTGAAGAAATCGTCTCTCCTGTTCTATGGAAACGTCTTCTACTGTCAAACTATCTGTGATGTCGCAAACCTGTTCTTGCATAACTGTAATCTGTCCTAAGTACTCAGCGATCTTGTAGAAAGAACAGAGTACTTGTTCCTTGGCCTGGAACATCGGATAATCCCGAGAATGGTTTGCCAAGTCTCCACTGCCCTGATTTACCCAAACACATGCTTTATTTCTGAGGTGATCATTCCTTTGGAATTGGGACTGTTTTTCTAAGTCACATCCATTTTACAAAAGCATAAGCATCAGGCATTGCCTCCTAGCCAAAATGAGCCTAGTATTCGATAGCATATTAACTTCTCTCTGTAAATTGACTTGCTCCACTGTTTCCCACAACGTGACTCTTGTTCAGCAGAACGTAGAACGTAAGGAATTAAGGTAGATCTTGGTGTGTGGAATCAGTTGTGCTCTACAGCATGATGATCTTCTCCCACTCTCTTTGCACACAGGCCTTAATGTGAATGTCTAAAGACATTGTTAATTATAAATCTAAGTCCTTCAAGGGAATATGAAACTACCTTTAATGCTGTTCAGGCTGTAGATTTCTCCCCTGGCCAAAGTGCCCATCCTTTTACTTACAGTGATTTATTGGAAAATTTATAGCAGGAGGACATCCAGAAATCCAGTGCAGCTGCAGAGCCTAGGATTTGGGTTTGCCAATGGTCACAGAGCTAATTTGGATGAGGGAAGGGGAAGCAGTGTACAGCCAGGTGAATGGCGGAATGTTATTTGGGTTACCTTGCTTGCCTCCTTTTAATGAGCAGTACCATGCTTCTGAAATTTAATAATAATAATAATGCCTGTTATTATGTATGGAGTGATATTTCTATGGGCCAGGCCCTATGCCAGGCACTTACCAGATAATCTCACTCCATCCCAAACCCTACCAGGAAAGGGGAATTGTAGATGTGGATACTGAAACTCCAAAGATGGCCAAGTAGCTTGTACCAGGCCACTCAGAAAGAGGTCACACTAAGATCTGAACCACGGAGAATAAACACTGAAGCACAGTAGATATCCTTAAATGTGCTAGTAAAACTTGCTCTTTAAATGAAACCCAAAATGAAACTCTTGGAAAAAACAAAGATCTTTGTCTTTTTTATAAAGTCTAAAGTTTTGGTGTTGTAGGTTTGTGAAGTATGGTCCTGATAGCTTTGTGTAGTTTCATCAACATGACAAGTTTGTTTATATGACAAAGTGGCATGATAGAAAAAATGTGGGTTTTAAAATCCAATGTGGCTGAATTTATATTCTCCTTCTACCTGTCATGAGCAGAGGCTTTATAAAAGGTACTTGAGTCTCCCAAACCTCGATTTTCATATCTATAAAATGGGGTGAGTATTAGAGTACATGTCAAGTGCCTTACAAATTGCCTACCAATCAGCCAACGATTATCACTGTTGACATTATTTACAAGTTAAATGTTCTCAATTTTTACCTATTGTTATGGAGATTTTAGTGGGTACTTCAAGCTTTAGGTTGGCATTAATGATTCATGTATTGCTGAAGTTAGTTAAGCATAGGGAAGCAAGGCCTGTTAACCATATTCTAGTATTTTGCTTAGGAAAACATTGGTATAAAACATGTTTGCATTTCAACTTTAGGAACTGCCCAGGTTATCAGTGGTGGCCAAGTGGAATATAAGCCTCTTTGGGGAATTCGGTATCTGTGGTGGTACCATTTAATTGGCCTCATCTGGACAAGTGAATTCATCCTTGCATGCCAGCAAATGACTATAGCTGGGGCAGTGGTTACTTGTTATTTCAACAGGTAGGTCTGGCATTTTACTTCTGTTGGTTTGTTTGTGTGTTTCGTGTTGTGTATCGCAAAAGATATTTTGAAGTTTTGACATGAAACTTAAGAGAGGTTGGCAAGATTCAATGACTAAATTAAAAACTGGATGCTCATGTTATGGTGAGAAATTACACTTTAAATCTGTCATGTTTCCAAGCTCTTTTGCCATAAGTTAGAAAATTCAGAAATCAACAAAAAAGGAAAGTGGTCATATTGCTTAGAATTGAAAGATATCTGAAAGGATGGGTTGATTTCTTCTGTGAATATCCACTTGTATTGACTTCAAACTTCAGAATTTTCCGGTCTGTTTTGAACACACTTCAGTTAGTTCTGTGACCCTCATCTCATCCTATGTAAAATGAGGAGTTTTTGTTAGGAAAATAATTTTAAATCCTGCGAGTATTATATGTAACCATAAAATTAAATGTGTATCATTAGGTACTAAGAAGTTGATTATCTCCTTCTCTGTTCATCATGATATCTATTTAAAAGTTTATACTCCATTACCTCATTGAAACACTTTTGAGAACACACACACATCTTACCCTTTTATCTTCTTTGGCGTGTGTAACTCTCCCTGGGGTGATGATAAGCCCACAGTGAGAAGAAAGAGGCTAGGACCGTGGTTGGGTTGACTCGGAACAGGAAGTTCACTCCTAAAAGGGCTGATCCTTTTCTGAGGTCTCAGACCAAATGAGTAGATAAGCAAGAGTGCTTGTGGGGTTAGGAAAGTCAACCAGGGATGATTCATGCCAGAGAGGAGCTACCACCTGAGGATAAAGGGCACGGGGGGTTTCTCATGTAATGGTGCCATTGAAAGCCTCCACAGTAGAGTCTCCGAGGACCCACACAGGGGCTGTGTGCCTTGGCATTGAAAACCTCCAAATAGTTGGAGGTGGGTAGTGTGTGTTGCTTGCTCCTAAGTCAGAAAGCAAAGATTATTCTAATCAAATTGTCCGGCAGGTAACATCTTCCTGACTGCATTATTGTGTGTTACCTTACTATAACTAAAACAAAGCAATGAGAGTTTGTGATTTATAACACCTTTTGACTGGACTTCTAGTTAAGCATCTGTATTTCTCTCTACTTCCTCATATCCCCTCACTACTTTACCCCTTACCCCCCACCTCCACCCCCCCAAAAATGGTGAGGGATTTAAAAAGGCCTAAATACAAAGGACAGCAAGAACAAGAGGCAAAGATGAGAAATGTCAACCAAATGCAGAAAGCTGAGGAGATGTGACTCTCGGCAGACTGGACAAAGAGGACAAAAGCCTGTCTGTGTGTTGGGGTGGTGAGGAGATACAAGTAAGATGCAGGCTCCGTTGAACCACAGAAACCTAGAAAGGCTCAGGAATTCAAGTGTAAAAAGTGCTTCCCAAGATTAGTTGAAAATCTTCTTAAGGAGCAGTTAGACCCCCAAATCTGCCCACTCCACAACAGCAGAAGCTTCTCTGGAGAGGTAAACCAGAGAGAATCTGGACTTGGGGTAAGAATCTGGCACAGCTGAGACTGCAAGGGTCTGTACTGAAAACAGGAGATTAAGTGAAAATCTAAACACTAAATTCTGAGGATGACCCCACCCCTACCTGCTTTTCCCTGCTCAGCTCCCAGTGTGTTGGCACTCACATTTATGTCCTCCAGGCAGAAGTTTGAAGACTTTTTCTCTGAAGATACTGGCTAACCCCAAAATAAAGACATACAGATAATGGCACTGTAAAATGGCTTGATTCTCTGACTTTTAACCAGACAGCAAAGCTCACCAGTCAACAAGCAGTGCCCCTCACACAGAGCTTCCAGTTCACTCTTTAGCATATGACTCTTAAATGTAAACTGTTAACTAATAATTATCAAACATTTGAAGAAAACCTTGTGATGGTTCAACTTGCCTGGGTGACAGTGTTCAGTTGTTGGGTCCAGAAGGCACTGGCCTGATGGTTACCTTGAGGGCATTTCATGGATTTAAGCTATTAGTCAGTTGTTGCTTGCATCTGTAACTGATTACAAGTACAATCAACAAAAGAGATTGCCTTCAGCAACAGGAGAAGTTTCATCCAATCAGTTGAAAGCCTTAAAGGGAGAACTGAGGAGTTCAGCAGTCAGAAAGAAGATTTTCTGTCTCTACTTCATCCAGGCAGCTTCTCCTGGGGAATTCTGGAAACCTTCCCAACTTGCGGCCTGCTCCACAGAATTTAGACTTGCCAATCCCCACGGTCACATGAGAATTCCTATAATGAACCTCTTAATATTTTCCTATGCATATACATCCTGTTGGTTCTGTTTTTCTGCTGCACCCTGACTAATATAAGCCTTTAGTGAGAGAAAGAAATAAATATGAACAAAACAAACAAAAGAAATGTAGGGGAGACAGACATCAGGCAGGCAGCAGAAGAAAACTACAAACAAACTTTAAAAACTGAAATATCCTCAAAGAGATCAAAGAAATATTACATCTATAAAATAACAGCCAAAAAAAAAGAAGAAGAAATAGTGAAAGAGCAAGAAAGGCCTCTTAGTAATTAAAAATATGATTGCAAAAGACAAAAATTTCCATTGAATATTAAAGGATTATAATATAGGCTTGAAGACCTAACTCTTCCAGAAAGTAGATAAAAAAGACACATCTCATATGGAAATATGCGATGTGCATTAGTGGCAGAAAAAGACCTTAAGAAAATTCAGCAAAATGTCCACAATGGATATCTCTGATTAGTGGGATTATCCGTGCTTTTTTATTTCTTCTTTATACTTCTATGTGTTTTCAAAGTTTTCTCAATAAGTATACATACTATTGTTTTAAATATAATTCTATAAAATTTAGAGGATTCAGTAGCTTTGTAAAGAATTTGAAATTTAAGCAATTTTTCCATCGACCTTCAGTTCTATTTAATAGTGTGCCTTAGCTATTTACAGATTTTTACCAATATTCAGGCAAGGAAAGGATAAAACTTGGGACTGTATAATTCCATGAAACCTGTCATGGATGATGTCTGTGATTAATACTGCTAATATAAGAATGTTCTTTTATGAACTAGAACACATGTACGTCACTCTCACAAGGAGTTAAGAATAGAGTGATATGTGGGGTAAAATGCACCTAATGCAAACTATGGACTAGTTAACAGTAATATTTTAATATTCTTTCATCAGTTTTAACAAATGTACCATATCAATGCTAAGGGTCATAGTAAGGAGGGATAAAGGGCATGGGTTTTTTAGTTTTAGCGTACTGAAAATGTTCTAAAATTGATGGTGGTGATGAATGGACAAGTCTGTGATTACAATGTAAGCTATTGATTGTATACTTTGGGTAGATTGTATGGTGTGTGACTATATCTCAATAAAATTGCTTTAAAAAAAGATGGAGCATAGGAGAGAAAAGATAGAAAGTCAGAATAAATCAGGAGACCCAACATCTAATTAATATAGGTTCTAGACATAGAGAACAAAGTAAAATGAAGGTAAAAAAATATTAAAGAAAGTTTTCCAGGACTGGAAGACATGAGTAAAGAGAAGGTCCTAGAAGCTTCCAGGGGGAGAAACAGGTCACTTACAAAGGATCAAGAATCTTAATGGGAACTGACTTTCCAACAGCAACTCAGAATTAGGAAGAGAATAGAATAAGGCTGCCAAAATTCTGATGAGAGATTATTTCCAACCTAGAATTCTATTCCCATCTGTTTTAGTTCGTAAGCTGTCAGAATGCAGTATATCATAAACAGAATGGCTTTTAAAAAGGGGAATTTATTAAGTTGCAGGTTTATAGTTCTAAGTCCATGAAAGTGTCCCAATTAAGGCAAGGCTATAAAGATGTCCAAATCTTTATAGCTTTTGTCCAAAGGCATCCAGGGAGTGCTACCTTGGTTCAAGAACGCCAGTGATGTTCAGGGTTTCACTCTCAACTGGGAAGCCACATGGTGACATCTGCTAGCTCTCTCCCCATTTCATGGTGACATCTGCTAGCTCTCTCCCCATTTCATAATGCTTCCCCAGGGGTGGTTTCCTTCTGCTCCAAAGGTCTCTGGCTGCATGGACTCTGTTAGTTCTGTTGGCTCTGTTGGATCCAAAGTTTTTTCCAAAATGGTTCCCTCCTAAAGGACTCCAGTAAGCAATCCCACCTTGAATGGGTGGAGACACATTTCCATGGAAACCATCTAATCAAAAGTTACCACCTACAATTGGGTGGGTCATATCTCCATGGAAACAATCAGATCCCACCCAGCAATATTGGATAAGAATTAGACATGGCTTTTCTGGGGTATGTAATAGCTTCAAACTGGCACACAATCCATGCTCTCAATCAAGGGTAAAGCCATGTATGCAAAGTCCCAAAAGATTTCTCTCCCATACTTCCTTTCTCAGGAAGAATTTTCTCCAATGAAACTAATGAGTAAACAGGGAGGAAGAAATGAGTTTCAGGAAATAGGGACTCCAACTCAGACAAGAGGAGAAGGGACTTCCCAGTTGGGTAGCTATGCAGCAGGCATAGAAAGCAACAGTTTAGGGGCAGGAGGACAGATGTCTCCAAGAAAAGAAAATGAAAATGAGAGAACACCAGATATATTTGAACATGTCAAGAAAAGATTTACACTTTGGTGAAATGTTTGGTAAAGCCCGTGGAAAACCAAGCAAACTAACGAACAAAAAGAGGAACAATTATTAGGCTCAGGAGAAATCAAAAGTTAAACAGGATGGGTGGCTTAATGGTAGAATGCTCACCTTTCAAGTGGGGGACATGGGTTCGATTCCTGGACCATGCACCTCCCCCAAAAAGAAGGTAAACAGGAAAGAAAATACAATCAGTGTACCTTACTTGGAATCAGTTGTAAATGCTGTTTATGTATAGATAATATTAATTTAGCTAAAAATTGCAATATAATTATATTGGGAGGAAGAAGGGAAGGGGAAATGGGTATCTTAGGGAGAGGAAGGACTGTTAAACTGTGAAAGTTATCTCAGTAGCTGAAGTAGTAGTAAGGACATGTAATTTAGAGATGTAGAGGTGGGTACCAGAAGAAAAGTTTAAATATTGCCTCTAGAGTGAGAGAATCAGGGGTGGAAGAGGAAAACTACTGTTTTTCCTATTAAGCCTCAGCACTATTTGACTTTCTAAGATATTTCGTATATTACTTTGATAAAATAAATTCAAAATAAAATCCTTGATAACTTATTTTTAGCACTGCTATTCCATTTATTAAAGAGTCCTTTTTTTAATTTCTAATTTTGAAACTTCAAGGTTTTTCCTTATCTATTCAGAATAATTTAATCTCTTGAACACAGGGCGAGAATGAGATACAGCCAGAGAACGTTCATCTTTGTCACTCTTTAAGCACTAAGAGGGCTAAAGAGTTTGTACAAAGACCATCAAGTACCAAGATATGTACAACCTGTAAAATTAACCTTGCACAACCTTTCGCTTGAAGAGGAGTCAACTGAGAGTCATAAAGATGCTGGGAGATAGGAAGATCTAGAACTGTTCAACTTGGAGAAGGGACACTTGGGGCTTGACTTCATTGTCGCTTTCAGTTATACAGAAGATGATTTCCACACGTTCTGGATCCACTGGAGAACAAATGAGGAAATAGATTCATAGCAGAGCCAGAGGATTTTAGGTAGGAGACGAAGATGAATTTCCTAACCCAGACAAGAGTTACTGAGGACAGCGGAAGAATCCTGTTCTTTACAATAAACACAATTTTCATTTTCTGTAGGCCTGAAAAAATGAACCTACAGCTTCCCACAGCCCTTCAAACACCATCTTGTGGTGATTTTGCTGAAATAAATAGCAGGAAAGGACTGGTCTCTGCAGGGAACACACAGTTCACCTTTGCTCAGCACCAGCTTGATATTGGGGGTCACCCATTCCATGCATCCCTTTCCTTATCCAGGAACCTCAGCAAGAAATTAGTTTGCCATAATGTGTGAAGAGTTTTTGAGCACTAGGCTGGCTCTAACTAGAGCTAATACTTGCTCCAAGGACCCTGAAGTCACTTGCTTGGTTTTATGCTGTGTGTTGTCGGAGGCAACTAGTAGTTACAGTAGAAAGCAGTGCTTGTGGGCCATGACCCAGAGGTGTCCCAGGACTCAGATCGATGGAACTATTAAATTCTTTTCCCGGCAACTTGAGTTGATGTGTTGTTCTGGGGATCTGGCTCAGGTACGTTTAGCATTCAGGGTAGCCACAAGTTTGAAAGGAGGGGGAAGCTGGGATTTGTGAGACGACATCCTGCAGTCCCTGTGTCCCCTGACTCTTCCCAAGCCTTCCTTAGTGACACCACTCACAGAATTGGGATGGATTGGCATACTCTGTGGAGAGACCCTATCCTCCCCAGCCTCCGATTAAACTCATCACTGAATTGCCCCAAATTCCTAATAGTGTATTGCCGCCCCTTAGGCCAGTTCTTAAAATGTGAATAGTCCACAGAGAAGTATTTTTAAATTTCAACAGGTATAATTAATCCTTTTCCTGAAAGGTTGTATTGGATGTGAGGAAAATATAGAGTAGAAGGCATTAGCTGCATATTCATCAGGAGCAGGATGACAGGATTATGTTTCTTTTTTTTTTTTTTTAATTAAAGAAAAAAAAGAAATTAACCCAACATTTAGAAATCATTCCATTCGATTATGTTTCTTTTGAATATGAAAAGGGGTATAAAAAAAGAAGGTGGGGCCCTCAAAGACACTTCACTTATTTAACATTTTTTTCTAAAGGGTTTCTAGTTGCTAAGGCAGGCATTGTGTGTTGCCTGGCTCCTTTTAGTAGCCTAGGTTTAAATGTCCCTCTGTTTTAAGTTCCCTCTCTCATCATGTGATAACCCAGCTGTGGACCATCTGGAACTTCTGTATCTTCTTCCAGTCAAGCCTTGGAGAGCCTGGAGTCATAACCAGGATATTATGGACTAGGAAAGTCGAGACAGTGCAGACACCCTGCTGTCTGAAATTATTAATCCCATCATAGTGGGACCTTCTCAGAAACCTGATGCCTGACCCCAAATGTCAATACCTGGACGACTAGACCCTAAGACCCACATTCACAGTGGCCTGTGAATCATTTGTTTCCCTACCAGGTGGAAAACAGGTGTTGTCCTCATCTCCCTGCATCCACTCTTAAGCACCATCATAAGTTCTAAGGCACATAAATCTCCTAAATGGAAAAGTAAACATTCTTCCCTAACAGGAAAAAAAAAAAAAAAAAAAACACACAGTGAGGAAAGGGAAAAAATGTGTCAGATTTTCCTGGCCTACCCTGCTCTTCTCGTTTATCAGATCAAAATGAATTCATATCAGCAATAGCTTCCCTGGTATTTCCTATTTCAAATAATATTGGGTTGAAACACACTTCACCCCTTTTGTAGGACAACCGGGCTGCAGTTATTCTGCTCCCAGTATTACTTTCATGTTCTCTTTTTCTTCCTGGATGATTTAAGTAACAGCAAAATACAACTGTTGCCAACTCTTGAAACATTTCTGGCTGTATTCCTTTTCCTCTCTCAAAACTTAAGCTTTTGTCAAAACCTTAATTCATAGTGACTTATTAGCAACCAGAGCAAGTTGTAGAATAATCCATTATGAAGAAACCAAGCTTCACTTGGAATCAGTGAAGTTGGCTTCTGGGAAAAGGGCCTCATTCTCTACCACTGGCATCAGCAGGAATTCAGAAGGTCAGTGGAGGGGTTGCATCGGCCCTCCCTCCTTTGTTTGATCTTTTAGGTTTGGGGCAGGGTGAAGGCTGGGCCCATTCCATTCGGTTCCACTTTTCTCTCTGCCTGTGAAACTGACTTGTGCACATTCTTGGGAGCTGTGTCATGGCAAGTCCCGTAAATGATTCACATCAAAGTGACCTTTAAAGAACAGAGGAGAAATCAGCTGGATTCCAGGAGCCTAGAGTTGTGCAGAAACCAGAATATCCAGGGTTTCCCTGACCCTTCACTTTAAGCTTGAGCACATCATTATTTCTCTGGCTCTCAACCATAATCATGCTGATTTGGTGATGATTTCAATCGCCAAGCTTATGCCGACAGTATTTGCATATGCTCATGTATAATTTAAACCATACAGATTTTTATAGAATTAAACTCCTGCAAATGAAAATGAGATTGGTAGGCAACAGAAAGGATTGAATTGGTGGAGCGAGTAGGTATTGTGAAGAGGAAAACTTGTTTATTTGAACTCATGGGTATTTAAAAAAAAATAATCAGTTCTATATTTATTTGTAGCATTGAGTGCCACCAAAAGGAATTAAATTAGTCCAAGAAATAATTTAACCCTAGCAACCAAAAAATTGCCAAATGTTTTTGGCATCACTACTTTATAAATTGTTAACACCGTTGATGATTTGAACCAGCCAGAAGCTGTTTTGTGACTTGTTAAATAGTGTTTTAAAATAACTGTTTTTTTTCCTGTTCCCAGAAATAAAAATGACCCTCCTGATCACCCAATCCTTTCATCTCTCTCTACTCTTTTCTGCTACCATCAAGGAACAGTTGTAAAAGGGTCATTTTTAATCACTCTGGTGAGGATTCCGAGAATCATTCTCATGTACATTTGCAACGCTCTGAAAGAGAAGGTAAGACAACACCCTATTACAAAGTACCCTTGGTGCTTGGGTTGCAGGAAAGTTACATTACTGGAAAATTACAGCTGGCCTGGAGACATGAATGTGATCTGTGACAGAACCGACTCAGAAGGTCCCCAGGTTTCTTAGCCCCCACCTCCCCCCCACAAGCAAACCTTTTTTCTGAGCCTCTGTTTTGCTTATGATTTTGTTTGTTGGGTTTTCTCCGACATAGTGGTGGGGAGTTGGTGGGGGAGAGACCTGTAAGCCAGTTCTCAGTTACCTGGGTTTCCTTCTCGTTTAAATGCTGAAGAAATGGGATAAATTCTTAAGATGAAATTTAAACAACAGGAGCAATATTTGTTTCTATTTTAATGCAAAGATATTCCCTGCTGTTTGTGTTTTCCTAGAGGATGCTGACGGAAGTTACTGGTGTATGTAAGGGAGAGAGGGAGAAAAGGAGAGAGCATGAATGAGCAAGTATATGAGTGAGTGTGTGGGTGGATGAGAGAGAGAGAGAGAGAGAGAGAGAAAGTGTGTGTGTGTGTGCACGCGCGTGCATGTGTGTGCATGCTTGAGGGGAGAATTGGGCAAGCTGACCTAAATCACAGCTCAAAAGAGAAAACTGTAGGGCTTTTGTGCCTGGTTCTGTTCTTTTCTTTTTTTTTATCTTCTCCTCCCTGGTTTTTATTTCCATGCACATTTGGTTATGAATGCCAGTGGAAACCAGAACACCAGGAAAACAGCTGTTCTCATGGTATTTCTGACCTGCCAAACAAGGGAAGGTTGGATTCTCCCCAGTTTTGCTGTTCTCACACAACACTAATCTCTCCCCCATCCCTAACCCAGGGTTGGTGACTTTGTCAGAACTTTACAAACTTACCTGATTCCCATCTTTTTGGTATAGCTATGTGTCCTTAGTAAATTGGGGAAATTTACGTATGGGTTCATAATTACATTTTAGAATTGTTTTTGTTGCTCTTTTAACCAGAAATCTGAGTTGTTGATATTTTGAAATCCATAATCAAGATATAAGATTAATGTGTCAATTAGGAATGATTGATTGAATTTTATACAAAATTATTTGGCTTCCTTTATCTTGAAATTCAGGCTAAGTAGTTGTAGAATATTTTCTTGTATTTTTATTAAACTCCTGTCTAGTTACATTTTGATGACTTTCTCTTCTCTTGAAGAGACATTTCCATATCCAGACCAGATCTGGCAACTTCTGACTCCTGCATTTTGAAATTGGTCCTCCAGTCTTAAAAAACTTAAAGAATGCTTCCCTTAGAGCAGCATAGCTTTAAGTTTTAAATGTATTTGTGTATATATGCGATAGTAATAGACAATCATAGGATAGTAATGGCTATATCTTTTAGAGTTAAGCATCTTAACCTCTTTGGGGAAACAGCATTCCATAAATCTCAAAAAAGAAGTCAGTGGAAGACTGAAGGTCTCTATGACTGAGGTCTAAAAGGTTATTTATCACTCCCCTTATCACATAAGGACGGAAGGGCCAGAATCCCTTTGAGTGATGTCACTGTTGGGGAAATATGACCTTTCTTAAGTTAAAAAAAAAAAAGCATCATCCTCATCAGCCCTACAGCCCAATACTGTGTCAACAAGTTAACATTTTATACAGCCACTGCTTGATCTTTCATACTTTAAATAGGCTCATTTACAACCACAGCCTGGCTGAAAAGTTTTCAGATTAAGTTTCATCCAATTGAATTAACATTGGGACCAGAAAATGTCCATATAAGGCTGAGTTATTCCTGGGGCCCTTATACAGGACTATTTCAGGATTGCCTTTAGGGATTTTTTTTGTTTGTTTTTTTACTCTGGGCAGTTTATAGGACACAGACAGTTCAATTACCCATCTCCCAAGGGTGTCATTAAATTATTCACACACGAGATATGCACAAATTCAAATTCAAATTATGTTTTAAAGGACTAATTTTCCCTTGAAATTCAGCCCTGAAAGTCTTACTATCAGATGTATTTCCAGAAAGAATTAAACTTGATTTTTTTATTGCATTTACAGTGTTGAATTATTTTCTCTGAGATGTGAATTTTTCACAAATTTAAACTTTGATTTGAAAAAGCAAAGTTTATCATTTAAGATACTGAGGAAGGAATGGAAGGGGAAGAGAGATTCTTTTTACAAGAACCAAAAGGCCTACCTTTCCTTTGCCAATGAATATAGATTGACCAGTTTTCCATTGAGAGCAATTGTGCTCATCAATAATAATGACTACCATGATTAGTATTTTATAAGATATTTTACTTATTATTAGTACTAGGTACAAATAGAACTCCTCCCATACTAAGGGAAACTTGCCTTGGTGCCTACCCAGGTGAATAGGTCTCCAATAGAAATAGATTGTATCCCCTTGGAGACTGCCCGCTTGCCTTCTCGTCCTGTGTTGCTTTTGACTCTGTTCCTTTGGTTCTGATTCTGATCCCAGCAGCGTAATACCTGGTCAAGGCACCTATTCAGATGCTGCTTCTGCTGTTTCTGGTGTTTTGAGGAATGCCTGTGCCATCTCAACCAGGTATGTCTCCCGCCACGTGTCCCGGGAAGGCACAGAGGGACATGAAAGCGGGCTCAATCCCTCAAGTCAGGGAATGGCAAATTTTTCTGTAAAGGGTGAGAGTGTTAATATTTTCAGCTTATGGGTCATAGGGTCTCTGTTTACAACTACAGAACCCCACCATTATAGAGGCCAGGCAGCCATAGACAAAAATGGAAATGGATGGGCATGACTGTGTGTCAATAAAACCTTATTTGTGGACACTGAAACTTGAATTTCATGTAATGTTCGGGTGTCAATCAATAGTTTTCTTTTTTTTCCAACCATTTAAAAATATAAAAATGATTCTTAAAAAGGGGCAATTTTAGATTGTATATGTGTTACTAGGATGAAAACGAAAAAAAAAAACAACCCATAGGACTTTACAACAGAGTGTAACCTGATATACATGACTGTAGTTAATAATACAATTATAATCATATTCTTTCATTAATTGTAACCAATGTACCACACTATTGCAAGCTATTAATGGGGGGGGGGTGTATATGGCAACTCGGTATTTTCTGCATGAATTTTTTCTGTAAACGTACAACTTCTCTAATAGTAATAATAAAAAATTCTAGCTCACATTCAGATAAAAAGCAGGTGATCTGCTCTGACCCTCAGGCCATCATTTTCAGACCTTGCCTTAGTATCTTAGATTATTAAAGTCACTCTTCAAATTCTGTATTTTTCTTCTCAGAAATAAAAGTGGGAGGGAGGCTTTAGAAACCCTGACAAAATGAATGTATATCAACTGAAAGCTAGTTATCGATGTCTTTTCCAAGAACTATAATTTTCTTGAAGAAAAGTAATGCTCCGTAATTTCTATGTACTTTGCCAGCCTTTCTCTTTCAAACTGTAAATATTCCTCATAAATTTTTTTTTAAGTACAAATACCATTATTTGAATTTCAGATTCTTTTCGTCTCTGGAGTCTCTCACATTGATGGAAATTTAAATATATGTTTTATTTTTCCATAGATAATTTAGAAAATTTTAATAGCCTTTAGTTAAGTTTACACAAAGCAGTATTTTTATGTCAGCAGGCTGTTTTACGATAAAATATCCACAGAACTATCACGCTCTCATTACTATTTGCAAGTGATAGTAGTTATTATTGCCACCTCTTCCTAAGAAATGTACCATTACAAGTAAAGGAACTGATTAGACCACCCATATTTTTGTTTTTTGTTTTTTGTTTTTGTATGCTCTATGTGGGTGTCACATTTCCTTCTTGTTCCATGTGAGTATCCCATTATTGCAGCACCATGTGTTTATTTGGGGGTAGGGGGGTGCATGGGCTGGGAAGTGAATCCAGGTGCATGGCAGGCGAGAATTCTACCACTGAATTACTTTTGTACCCCTAGAACATCCATGTTTGATGTCCTATAAGTGGTATTCAGAACACCTTTCATCCTTGTAGCTGACACTCTTTTATGTTTCTTTATGGACAGATGAGTTAAAAAAAAATAAGGACAAAAAATATATAAATAATAGGGGGATAAAAGGGGTGTTCATGTTCATTTTATTTTATTTTATTTGAAGTAATGAAAATGTTCAAAAATTGATTGTGGTGATGAATGCACAACTATATGATAATACTGTGATCCACCTATTATACACTTTGGTTGATTATATGGTATGCAAATATATCTCAGTAAAATTGCATTAAAAGCAAAAACAAACAAACAAAAAAGAATACTTTTCATCATTCACAGAAAAGCACAGCCTTCTTATAATAAAACTATTTTTACGGCTCTTCTTAAAAGTAGAATTTTTTTTCACCTCCACTCCACCTTTCAACCAGAGAGCTCCACTTTGAAGACCACTTTTCATACCATTTTCACATTTGTTTTCTCTGCTCTGTCATCCTCAGGGACATGTTTTCTGCTTTCTGAAATTTTGCCTCCTTATATTAACCCTGTGCCCTTTCTCTTAGTTCAAAATGTTTCCAAAATCATAAGTAGTGTCAATATTAACCACGCTCTCATTACTATTTGCAAAGTGATGAATTCTCACAACAGAATGTACAGTGGGAGTAATTGTCTCCAAATAACAAAATGATGGTTTTATCTTTTTATCAATCTTTTTTGTTTACTGGTCCTACCACATGACTCTTTACACAGGCCTACTGTCCCTATGCATGTCCCAAGAGTCTCGATTAGTTTCTCTTTCCTATTCCTTTTCCATGCTCTGCCTCATTTTCTCTGAAACTGGAGGCATTTGCTTATTATTATATTCTTGTTCATTTGTTCGTGTCTGTGTAAAGACTCTTTGGCAGGAGAACATGCATATGCCCTAAAAATAAAGACCAACATTCTACGGAAATGCACAGAAAAAATACAGTAGGTTAGTGTTACCTCAAATTAGTAGGTTATAGATATAGACTATACAATATAAACCACAGAGTAACCACAAAGAAAGTATTTAAAATATATGCAGGGGTATACATCATTGCAAATAAGGACTCCATACAGGTAACATTATCTCAAATGTGTGATTCAGTGGTATAGACAGAAAGAGGTTTCTTGAATTCTGATCATGATGCTTGTGCCCTAGACCTAGGTCTAGACCTACTGCCATGGCAGCTTTACCTTGGGGCGATTGGGCTAGGCAGTGCCACCTGATGGAGGCACCATGGCAGCACCACTGTTCTAGAAAGAGAGAAAGCAGAAGAAAAAGAATGAAGAAGAAAGAGAAAGAATTAATGTGAATTTTGATGGAAAGAGTCACCTCTGGTCTAAATCGATTTCATGAAAGCAGAGTGGAATAAAGATTTTTAAGAATAAAGTTGGTGAGAGAATTTGTCCACAAGACAATGTCCTACAAGAATTACTAAAGGGAGTTCTTCAGGTTGAAGGAAAAAGTGGGAGAGTGTGGCTTGTGGTCATGTGAAGAAATGAAAATCTTCAGGAAGGGTAATTGTTCTAGTTTGCAAACTGCTGGGATGCAATATACCAGAAAAGGAATGACTTTTAAAATGGGGGATTTATTAAGTCACAAGTTTACAGTTCTAAGGCCATGAAGATGTCCAAATTAAAGCAAGGCTATAAAAATGTCCAATCTAACGCATCCGTGGAATGATACCTTGGTTCAAGCAGGCCGATGACTTTCAGGGTTTCTCTCTCTGCTGGAAAGGCACATGGTGAGATCTACTACCTTTTTTTTTCAACGGCTTCCCTGAGGCTCTGTCCATTCTGTTGGCTGTGTAGGTTCTGGTGGCACTAAAGCTTTTTCCAAAATGCTTCCCTCTTAAAGGGCTCCAGTAAGCAGCCCCACCTTGAATGGGTAGAGACATAACTCCGTGGAAATGATCTAATCAAAAGTTACCACCCACAATTGGGTGGGTCGTATCTCCATGGAAATAATAAAAAAGATTCCACCCAGCAATATTGAGTGAGGATTAAAGGGCATGTCTTCTCTGGGGTGCACAGCAGATTCAAACTGGCACAGTAACTAAAAAGATAAATGTAAAACCCAATAGAACTGTATCCTCAATATTCAACTCTACTCTTTAATTCCTATAATGATAAAGTACACTTGAACAAGAAAAAGATGTATTTCCAGATAATGGGCATACAAAATATAAGTGGTGAAGTAGGACAAAAGCAACATAAACAGGGGTAACAGAGAGATATGGGAGAAGCGAATGTGGATGCTATTGAAGCTAAGTTGTTATCTTTTCAAATTAGTAGGTTATAGATATAGACTGTACAATATAAATCCCAGGGTAACCACAAAGAAAGGATTTAAAATATATTCAGAGATAGAAAGTCCAAGATGGCAGCTTAGTGAGGTGTGGAATTTAGTTTGTCCTCCAGAGCAGCTAGTAAATAGTCAGGAACAGTACAGAACAACTGCTAGGGCCACATCAGTGATCAGACACACAGCATACCCCAGTCTGGACCAGCTGGACCGGCTGCGAGCCCACCCAGAACCATGAGTCCCCCAAGCCACAGCAGCAGGCACCCCTCCCCCACAAGCTGCTTTCCAGAGGGGAAAGGAAAGAGACTTCACCAGTAACAGGGGCTGAGCAATACCAACCTCCAATTGTGGAATTAATTAACAAATTCTGACTACTAAAAATAGGCCCCCAGCTCAGCTGAACCTCAAGCAAAATCTGAGCATGCTGGGTTTTGCTCTAGCACAGAGGAGGCAGGGCTGACAGAAAAAGAAAAAAAAAAAAACAGGTTTTTTTGGATTGGACAGCACAAAATTCTTGAAAGGGTCTGGGCCCTGAAGGAAAGGAGGGCGCGCACATGACCTGGAGATACACAGAGCAACATACCAACTTAAGCTCTTGATTGGCAAACCTGAGGAACAGGGGTCCTGCTCTGAAAAGGATTCTTTTCTTTTCTTTTTTGTGGCTGTGTTTCTATGGCTTGACTGCTCTTTGGATATGACTGTGGGGCTTCTCAGGCTCCAACAGCCCCAGGCAAGGCCAGGATTAAGCTTGTCTGAGAGGCAAAGAGGCTGGTCAGAAGAAAGGAAGTAATTCCCTAGAGGCTGTGCCTTCCCCAGGAGATGGGTGGGGCTCAGCTCTTGTGGAATCCCTCTCTCAAAGAATTTGGACCCCAGGGACTGGAAAACTGAAGCATTAAAGCCAGCCTACAACCTCTCCTCTGTCTCGACCATGCCCCCAGCAGACAGTCTGCTGAAGTTAAAGGTACCACATCACTTTATGCTGGTGGGACCCACAGGCAGACAATGCCACATACTGGGCAGAATAGGAAAAACACAGAGTCTAGAGGCTTCATAGGAAAGTCTTTCAACCTGCTGGGTCTCATTCTCAGGGAAAACTGATGCAGGTGACTCTTCCTGAGAGGAGGCCAGTCTGGTCTGGGAGAAGCTGACTGGGGTCTATAATACCTAAATAGACCCTCCTAAGGGGGAGTGGGGGCAGGAAGGCATCATACAGGCTGGGCAAAAAACAAGAAAACAAGAACTGAAAAATTCTGATCTGTAAAACAAAAGATAAGCTAGAGGTCTAGAGTGAGGTGCACCAAATGTCAAAGAACAGATAAACAACAAAGTCATTCAGCAAGAAAATCCTAGATAAAAAAATGAAAACAATCTCCAGAATAAACTAATTAAGGAAATTAAATGTCTAGATGCCAGCCAAAAATAATCATACTAGGAAAATTGAAGATATGGCCCAGTCAAAGGAACAAACCAACAATTCACATGATACAGGACTTGAAACAATTAATTCAGAATGTTCGAACAGACAGGGAATATCTCATCAAAAATCAAATCAAGGCAGGCCACGGTGGCTCAGCACACAAGAATGCTTGCCTGCCATACCAGAGGACCTGGGTTCGATTCCTGGTGCCTGCCCATGTTAAAAAAAAAAAAATCAATGAAATGAAATGAGGGTGGATATAAAGAAGGCAAGGGATGAACAAAAAGAAGAAATCGAACTCTGAAAAAACAAGTCACAGGACTTAAGAGAATGAAAGGCACAGTAGAAGAGATGGGAAAAAAAAATGGAAACCTACAATGTTAGATTTCAAGAAACAGAAGATAGGATTAGTGAACTGGAGGATGGAACATCTGAAATCCAACCAACAAAAGAAAATATAGGGAAAAGAATGGAAAAAATATAAGCAGGGACTCAGGGAATTAAATAATGATATGAAGCACATGAATATGTGTGTGTGAGTGTCCCAGAAGGAAAACAGAGGGGAAAAGAAGGAGAAAAACTAATGGAGGAAATTATCACTGAAGATTTCCCAACTCTTATGAAAGACTTAAAATTACAGATCCAAGAAGTGTAGCATACCCCAAATAGAATGGATCCAAATAGATGTACTCCAAGACACTTACTAATCAGAATGTCAGATGTCAAAGGAAAGAGAGAATTCTGAAAGCAGCTAGAGAAAAACAATCCATCACATACAAGGGAAGCCCAATAAGACTATGCATAGATTTTTCATCAGAAGCCATGGAGGTGAGAAGACAGTGGTATGATATATTTAAGATACTAAAAGAGAAAAACTGCAAACCAAGAATTCTATATCCAGCAAAACTGTCTTCAGAAATAAGGGGGAAATTAAAAGAGTTTCAAACAAAAAATTACTAAGAGAATTTGTGACCAAGAGACTGGCTCTGCAAGAAATACTAAAGGGAGCACTAGAGACAGATAGGAAAAGACAAGAGAGAGAGGTGTGGAGAAGTGTGTAGAAATGAGACTAACAGTACAGATAAAAAGAAGAAAAATTAGATATAACATATAAAATCCAAAATGCAAAATGGTACAAGTACTGCCCTTACAGCAATAATACTAAATGTTATTGGATTAAACTCCCCAATAAAAATACACAAACTGGCAGAATGGATTAAAAAACAGGACCTATATTTATGCTGTCTACAGAAGATGCAAGTTAGACTCAAGGATAAACATAGGTTGGAAGTGAAAGGTTGGGAAAAGGTATTTCATGCAAACAACAATCAGAAAAGAGCAGGAGTAGTTATACTCATATTCACCAAATTAGACTTCAAACGTAAAACAATTAAAAGAGACAAAGAAGGACACTATGTATTAATAAAAGAAACAATTCAACAATGTTCTAGTTTGCTACCTGCTGGAATGCAATATACCAGAAATGGAATGGCTTTTAAAAAGGGGAATTTAATAAATTGCGAGTTTATAGTTCTAAGGCCAAGAAAATATCTCAATTAAAACAAGTCTATAGAAATGTCCAATCAAAGGTGTTCAGGGAAAGATACCTTGGTTCAAGAAGACTGATGAAGTTCAGGGTTTCTCTCTCAAGTGAGAAGGCATATGGCGAACACAGTCACAGTTTCTCTCTCGGCTGGAAGGGCACATGGTGAATCTGCTATCTTCCTTTCCTGGCTGTTTGTTTCATGAAGCTCCCCAGGAGACATTTTTCCTTCTTCATTTCCAGAGGTCACTGGCTGATGGACTCTCTGTTTGTGGTGCTACAGCATTCTCTGCTATCTCTGAATCTCTCATTCTCCGAAATGTTCCCTCTTTTATGGGACTTCAGAAACTAATCAAGACCCACACGAATGGGTGGAGACATGTTGTTACCTAATCCAGTTTAACAACTACTCTCGATTACATCACATCTCCAGGGAGATGATCTAATTAGAATTTCAAACATACAATGCTGAATAGGGATTAGAAGAAATGGCTGCCTTTACAAAATGGGATTAGGATTGAAACATGGCTTTGCTAGGGTACATACATCATTTCAAACCAGCACAAACAAGAAGATGTAACAATCATAAATATTTATGCACTGAGCCAGAGTGCTCCAAAATACTTGAGGCAAACTCCGAAAAGAGAAATAGACATATCTGCCATAATAGTTGGAGACTTCAATTCCCTGCTGTCATCAATGGACAGAATATCTAGACAGAGGATTAATAAAGAAACAGAGAATTTGAATAATACAATAAATGAACTAGACTTAGCAGACATTTATAGAACATTACACCCCACACAGCAGGATACACCTTTTTCTCAAGTGCTCATGGATCATTCTCAAGGATACACCATATGCTGGGTCACAAAGCAAGTCTTAATAAATTTAAAAAGATTGAAGTCATGCAAACACTTTCTCAGATCATAAAGGCGTGAAGCTGGAAATCAATAAGAGGCAGTGGGCCAGAAAATTCACAAATATGTGGAGGCTCAACAACACAGTCTTAAACAACCAATGGATCAAGGAAGAAATTAGAAGAGAAATAATGAAAAATTTCCAGGCAAATGAAAATGAAAGCACAACATATCAAAATTTATGGGATACAGAAGAGGCAGTGCTAAGAGGGAAATATAATGCTCTAAATGCATATATCAAAAAAGAAGAAAGAGCAAAAATTGAGGAATTAACTGTTCACTTGGAAGAACTAGAGAAAGAACAGTGAAGTAACCCCAAAGCAAGCAAAAGGAAAGAAATAATGAAGATTAGATCAGAAATGAATGAAATTGAGAACATGAGAACCATAAAATCAACAATACCAGAAGCTGGTTCTATGAGAAAATCAATAAGATTGATGGACGCTTAGCAAGATTGACAAAAAGAAGAAGAAGAGAGAGGATGCAAATAAATAAAATCAGAAATGGAAGAGGAGACATAACCACTGACCCTGCAGAAATAAAGGAGGTAATGAGAGGATACTATGAAAAACTTTATACCAATAAACTAGACAATGTAGATGAAAAGGACAACTTCCTAGAAAGTCATAAACAACCAACATTGACTCGAGAATAAATAGGCAACCTCAACAAACCAATCACAAGTAAAGAAATTGAATTAGTCATTAAGAAGCTCCCAAAAAGAAAAGTCCAGTACCAGATGACTTCACATGTGAATTCTACCAAACATTTAGGAAAGAATTAATGCCAATCCTGCACAATCACTTCAAAAAAACTGAAGAGGAGAGAAGGCTACCTAACTCATTCTAAGAAGCCAACATCACCCTCATACCAAAGCCAGGCAAAGATACTACAAGAAAAAAAATTACAGACCAATCTCTCTAATGAATATAAATGCAAAAATCCTCAACAAAATTCTTGCAGATTGACTCTAGCAGCACATTAAAAGAATTATACAATATGACCAAGTAGAATTCATCCCAGGTATGCAAGGATGGTTTAACATAAGAAAATCAATTAATATAATACACCATATCAACAAATCAAAGCAGAAAAACTGCATGATCAATTGATGCAGAAAAGGCGTTTGACAAAATTCAATAACATTTCTTGTTGAAAACAATCCAAAGGATAGGAATAGAAGGGAACTTCCTCAACATGATAAAAAATATATGAAGAACCCACAGCTAACATCATCCTCAATGGGGAAAACCTGAACACTTTCCCCCTAAGATCAGGAATAAGACAAGGATGTCCACTGTCACCATTGTTATTAACATTGTATTGGAAGTTCTAGCCAGAGCAATTAGACAAGAAAAAGAAATACAAGGCATCAGAATTGGAAAGGAAGAAGTAAAACTCTCACCGTTTGCAGATGATATGATACTATATGTCGAAATCCCTGAAAAAGCCACAAGAAAACTACTAGAGAAGTACAGCAAAGTAGCAGGTTACAAGATCAACACTCAAAAATCTGTAGTGTTTCTATACACTAGTAATGAGCAATCAAGAAAAAAATTCCATTTACAATTGACACCAAAAGAATAAAATATTTAGGAATAAATTTAACTAAGGATACAAAAGACCTATATAAAGAAAACTACAAGCAATTGCTAAAAGAAATCACAGAAGACCTAAATAAATGGAAGAGCATACTGTATTCATGGATTGAAAGGCTAAATATAGTTAAGATGTCAATTCTACCTAAATTGATTTATAGATTCAATGCAATACCAATTAAAATCCCAAAAACTTACCTTTCAGAAATAGAAAAACCAATAACCAAATTTTTCTGGAAGGGCTGGGTGCCCCAAATAGCTAAAAATATGCTGAGAGAGAAAACTGAAGTCGGAGGTCTTATATTACGTAACTTTAAGGCATATTATGATGCTACAGTGGTCAAAACAGCATGGTACTATTATGCTGAGTGAGATTAGCCAGAAACAAAAGGACAAATACTGGTTGTTCTCACTGATATGAACTGACATTAGCGAGTGAACTTGGAGAATTTCAGTTAGTAACACAGACCATCAGGAGATAGAAATACCGTAGATATTGGGTAATTGGAGCTGAAGGGATACAGATTGTGCAACAGGACTGATTGTAAAAATCCAGAAATGGATAGCACAATACTACCTAACTGTAATACAATAATGTTAGAACACTGAATGAAGCTGAGTGTGAGAATGATAGAGGGAGGAGGCCTGGGGGCACAAATGAGATCAGAAGAAAAGACAGACAATAAAGACTGAGATGGTATAATTTAGGAATGTCTACAGTGTATAATGATAGTGACTAAATGTGCAAATTTAGAAATGTTTCTTCATGAAGAAGAAAAAAGGAATGTCAATAATGCAGGGTGCTGAAAATAGATGGTAATTAATATTTTAAAACTTTAATGAATGTGCGAGACAAGCAAAAATGTTTATTTGGTACAAAATTTATATTTTGACTAGTGCATTTCTTAATATAACTTATGTCGACAGCTTAATCGAACACCATAGTAGCTGGAACCTTGCATGGGGCATGAGATTTTGTAGGTTTGTCCAGAGTGATGCCCAGATAAATCCCAGAGCAATTTGAACAGTGAATAGGGAAATATTTGCAGAGTCCCCTAGGGGGAATGGTGAGAAAGGGGGAAAATTCAACCTCCCCAAGTGGAGAATTTTTTATATTCTCACAGGCAGTGGGGACACCCAAAGCAATAGACTGAGCCTCCAATCTTGGGGTTTGTTCATAGGAAACTTAATCCTGCAAAGAATAGGCTAAGCCTACTTAAAATTAGGCCTAAGAGTCACCCCCAAGAGAACCTCTTCTGTTGCTTGGAGGTGGCCTCTCTCTCTCGGCTGACACAGCAAGCAATCTCACTGCCCTCCCCTTCTCTACATGGGACATGACTCCTAGGGGTGTGGACTTCCTGGCAACGTGAGACTGTTATCCTAGAATGAGCTGGAACTCAGCATCAAGGGATTGAGAAAATCTTCTCCACCAAAAGAGGAAAGAGTGAAATGAGACAAAATAAAGTGTCAATGGCTGAGAGATTCCAAACAGAGTTGAGAGGTTATCCTGGAGGTTATTCTTACACATTAAATAGATATCACCTTGGTAAGTCAAGTTGTAATGGAGAGGCTGAAGGGAACTGCATGAAAATATGGAACTGTGCTCTGGTGGCCATGTTGAAGATAATTGTGTGATGATATGGCTGTCACAATGTGACCGTGTGGTTGTGAGAGCCTGTGTCTGATGCTCCTTTTGTCTACCCTATCGATGGACTAGTAAGACATATGGATTAAAAATAAATAAATAATAGGGGGAACAAATGTTAAAATAAATTTAGTAGATTGAAATGCTGGTGATCGGTGAAGGGGAGGGATAAGGGGTTTGGTATGTATGAAATTTTTTTCTGTCTTCTTTTTATTGCTTTTTCTGAATTGATGCAGCTGTTCTAGGAAATTATCATGATAATGAATATACAACTATGTGATGATAATGTGAGTTATTGATTATATAAAAAGAACGGAATGATCATATAAGAATGTTTGTATTTGTATGTGGTTATGTATCATAAATAAAAAATAAATAAATTTTAAAAAAAGAAAGGGAGGGGTAAGGGATATGGTATGTATGAATTTTTTGTGTTGTCTTTTTATTTCTTTTTCTGAATCAATACAAATGTTCTAAGAAATGATCATGATAATGAATATGCAACTATGTGATGATATTATGAATTACTGATTATATATATAGAACGGAATGATCATATGTTAAGAATGTTTGTTTCTTTATCATATTTAAAAATTTTTTGCTTAATTAAAAAAAATTTAAAAAACAGCATGGTACTGGCATAAAGATAGATATACTGACCAATGGAATTGAATAGAGTGTTCAGCTATGGACCCTCTCATCTATGGACAGTTGATCTTTCATAAGGCAGTCAAGCCAACTCACCTGGGACAGAACAGTGTCTTCAACAAAATGGTGCCTAGAGAACTGGATATCCATATGCAAAAGAATGAAAGAGGATTTATATATCACACCCTATACAAAAATTAACTCAAAATGGATCAAAGATCTAAACATTAGAAGGCAGTTTCCCAGATCTTACACCCAAAGCACAAGCAATGAAGAAAGAGATAGATAAATGGGAACTTCTCAAAAATGAAACACTTTTGTGCAGCAAAGAATTTTGTCAAGAAAGTAAAAAGACAGCCTACACAATGGGAGACAATATTTGGAAACAATATATCAGATAAGGGTCTAGTATCCAGAATATATAGATTGTTCAACTCAACTGCAAAAAGACAAACAGCCCAAGTACAAAATGGGCAAAAGACTTGAATAGACACTTCTCAGTAGAGGAAATACAAATGGCCAAAAGGCACATGAAAAGATTCTCAATTTCCCTAGCTATTAGGAAAATGGAAATCAAAACCACAATGAGATATCACCTCACACCTACCAGAATGGCCATTATCGATAAAACAGAAAACAACAAGTGCTGGAGAGGATGTGGAGAAAGAAGCACGCTTATCCACTGTTGGTGGGAATGTAAAATGGTACAACACTGTGGAAGACAGTTTGGTGGTTCCTCAGGAAGCTAAGTATAGAATTGCCATATGATCTGGCAATACCATTGCTAGGTATCTATTCAGAAGACATGAGGGCAAGAACATAAACAGACATTTGTAAATAATAGCAGTATTACTTACAAGTGTCAAGAGATGAAAACAGCCCAAATGTCCATCAACAGACGAGTGGCTAAACAAGCTGTGGTATATACATACGATGGAATATTATGCAGCTGTAAGACAGGATAAAGTCATGAAGTATGTAACAATATGGGTGGACCTTGAGGACATTATGCTGAGTGAGATTAGCCAGAAACAAAAGGACAAATACTGTATGGTCTCACTGATATGAACCAACATTAATGAATGAACTTGGAGAATTTCAGCTAAGAATAGAGGCCATCAAGAGATAGAAATAGGGTAGATTTTGGGTAATTGGAGCTGAAGGGATACAAATTGTGAAAAACGGGACTGATTGTAAAATTCAGAAATGGATAGCACAATATTACCTAATTATGGCATAATAATGTTGGTACACTGAATAAAACTGAATGTGAGAATGATAGAGGGAGGAGGGCTGGGGGCACAAATGAAACCAGAAGTAAAGACAGACAATAAAGACTGAGATGGTATAATCTAGGAATGCATAGAGTGTACAATGATAGTGACTAAATATACAAATTAAAAAATGTTTTTGCATGAGGAAGAACAAAGGAATGTCAGTATTGAAGGGTGGGTATTGAAAACAGATGGTAATTCATATTTTAAAACTTTAATTTATGTGTGAGACTAAAGCAAAAAATATTTATTTGGTACAAAATTTATATTTTGACTAGCGCATTTCCTAATATAACTTATATGGACAGTTTAACTGAACACCATAAATACATGGAATCTTGAGTAGGGTATGAGATTTTGTCAGTTTGTCCAGAGTGATGCTCCAATAAATCCCAGAGTGATTTGAAAGGTGAATAAAAAAATATTTACAAAGTCCCCTTGGGAGAATGGTGAGAAAGGGGGAAAATTCAACTTCCCCATTTAGAGAGTCCCTGATATTCTTGCAAGCAGTGAGGACAACCAAATCAATGGGTCGAGCCCTCAATCTTAGCATTTGTTCATATGAAACTTATCCCTGCAAAGGATAGGCTAAGCCTACTTAAAATTAGGCTTAAGAGTCATCCCCAGAGAACCTCTTTTGTTGCTAAGATGTGGCCTCTCTCTCTCAGCCCACAAGGCAAACAAACTCACCGCCCTCCCCATCTCAACATGGGACATGACTCCAGAGGTATAAACCTCCCTCACAGTGTGGGACAGAAATCGTAGAATAAGCTGGGACTCGGCATCAAGGGATTGAGAAAAACCTTTTCAACTGAAAGGGGAAAGAGAGAGATGAGAGAAAATAAAGTGTCAGAGACTGAGAGATTTCAAACAGTCTAGAGGTTATCCTGGAGGTTATTCTTATACATTTTATAGATATCCCCTTTTTAGTTTATGGTGTATTAGAGAGGCTGGAGAGAAGTACCTGAAAATGTAGAGCTGTGTTTCAGTAGCCATGTTTCCTGAAGGTGATTGTATAATGATACAGCTTTTGCAATGTGACTGTGTGATTGTGAAAACCCCTGTCTGATACTCCTTTTATCTACGATATTGACAGGTGAGTAAAAAATATGGATTAAAAATGAGTAAATAATATGGGAACAAATTTTAAAATAAATTGAGTAGATTGAAATACTAGTGAACAATGAGAGGAAGTGGTAAGGGGCATAGAAAAATAGGTAGAACAACGGATAAAATCTATTGAGTAGATGGAAATACTAGTGGTCAATGAGAGGGAGGGGTAAGGGGTATGGTATGTGTGAGTTTTTTCTTTTTATTTCTTTTTCTGGAGTGATGCAAATGTTCTAGAAAATGATCATGATGATGAATATACTACTATGTGATGATATTGTGAGCCATTGATTGTACACCGTACATGGAATGTCTGTACATTAAGAATGTTCATGTTTGTATGTTGTTTTGGTTTGATACAACAAAATAAATTAAAAAAAGTAAAATATATATAGAAACAGAAATGAGAAAGGGATCAGTCACATACACTCAAATTATCAATTATATAGTAAAGAAGGCTGAAATAGAAGTAGAGAGAGACCAGAAAAAGATATGACGTGTAAAAACCAAAGTACAAAATGGCTGAAGTAAGTACTGCCTTTACAGTTTAACACTGAATGTTAATGAATTAAACTTCCCAATCGAAAGACACACATTGAATAAAAAAGTATGATCCAACTCTATGTTATTTACAAGAGACTGACATTAGATCCAAAGACATAAATAGGTTGAAAGTGAAAGGTTGGAAAAGGATAATCCATGCAAATAGTAACCAAAAATGGGCTGAAGTAGCTATTCTAATATTGGACAAAATAGACTTTAAGTTTAAAGCTGTTATGAAAAACAAAGGACACTATATATTAATAAAAGGGACAATCCACCAAGAAAAAATAATAAACAGAAATATTTATGCACCTAACTATGGGCCCCAAAATACATGAGGCAAACACTGGCAAAACTGAAGGCAGAAGTAGATACCTCTACAGTAGTATTTGGAGATTTCAACATACCACTTTCATCTATAGATGGAATATCTATACAGAAGATCAATAATAAAACAGAGAACATGAATAATATAAATGAACTAGACTTAACAGGCATATAGAATATTGTGCCCTAAAATGTCAGGATATACATTCTTCTCAAGTGCACAGGGAGAATGCTGTAGTATACACAACATGTTGGGTTACAAAACAAGTCTCCATGAATTTTAAAATATTGAAATTCTACAGTTCATCTTCTCCAAACATAATGGAATGAAGCTGGAAATCAATAATGGGCAGAAAACTGGAAAATCTCCAACAAAATACTTGCAAGTAGAATTCAACAGCACATTAAAAGGATTATACACCATGATCAAGTAGGTTTTATTCTAGGCATTGAAAGGTGGCTCAGCATAAGAAAAGCAATTAATGTAACACACCACATTAACAAAAGGATAGGGAAAAAAGCACATGATCATCTCTAGGCTGAAAAGGCGTTTGACAAATCCAACATCCTTTCATGATAAAAACACTTAGAAAAACTGGAATAGAAGAAAACTTGCTCAGCATAATAAAGGGCATATATACATATATATATATATATATATATTTTTTTTTTTTAAACCCACAGCTAACATCATATCTAATGGTGAAAGACTGGAAGCTTTCCCTATAAGATATGGAATAAGACAAGGATGCCCACCGTCACCACTGCTAATAAAGTTTGTACTGAAAGTTCTAGCCAAAGAAGTTAGGCAAGTAAAAGAAATAAAAAACATCCAAATTGTAAAGGAAGAAATAAAACTTTCCCTCTTTGCAGAGGACATCATCCTATATAGAGACAGTCCTGTAAAATAACAACAAAGCTGTTAGAACTAATAAATGAATTCAGCAAAGTGCCAGGGTAGAAGATCAACTCCCACAAATCAGTGGTGTTTCTATATACTAGTAGTGATCCATCTGAATAGGAAATCAATGAAGAAAAAATTTTGTTTACAATGACAACTAAAAGAATAAAATATCTAGAAATAAATTTAACCAGGGATGTTTAGAGAAAACTACAAAACATTGCTAAAAGAAATCAAAGAAGCCCTAAATATATGGGAAGGACATTCTGTGTTCATGGACTAGAAGACTAAATATTATAAAGATATCATTCCTAACCAAAGTGATTCACAGATTCAAAATTATCCCAATCAAAATTCCAGTAGCCTTTTTGGCAGAAATGGAAAAGCCAATCATCAGATTTATATGGAAGAGAAATGAGCCCTGAACAGCCAAAAACTTCTTGTAAAAGGTGAATGAAGCTTACTACTTGCACTCCTTGGTAGTTAGTAGGAGATTCTTGTCACCATCTCCTCGCCTCCTTCAGTCCCTCTTGGCCCTACAAGTACCTGTTATGTGTGAGTTCATCTCCATCTACATTGGCTGGTGTCCAGATTGGCAATGCCTGCTGGGAACTCTACTGCCTGGAATGCAGTGTCCAGCCCAATGGGCAGATGCCAAATGACAAGACCACTGGGGGAGGGGATGACTCTTTCAAACACCTTCTTCTGTGAGATTGGCGCCGGCAAGTATGTACCCAGGGCAATGTTTGTAGATCTGGAACCCACAGCCATTGATGAAGTTCTTATTGGCACCTACTGCCAGCTCTTCCACCCTGAGTAGCTCATCACAGCCAAGGAAGATGCTGCCAATAAATATGCCCAAGGGCAGTACACCAATGACAAGGAGAACATTGACCTGGTTCTGGACAGAATTCACAAGTCACAGGCCTTCAGGGCTTCTTGGTTTTCCACAGCTTTGGTGGGAGAACCAGTTCTGGGTTCACCTCCCTTCTGATGGAATGTCTCTCTGTCGATTATGGCTAGAAGTCCAAGTTGGAGTTCTCCATTTACCAAGCCCCTCAGGTTTCTACGGCTGTAGTCAAGCCCTACAACTCAATTCCCACCACCCACACCATCCTAGAGCACTCAGACTGTGCCTTCATGGTAGACAGTGAGGCCATCTATGACATTTCTCGTAGGAACCTCAATACCGAGCACCCAACCTACACCAACCTTTAACTGCCTTATTAACCATAGTGCCCTCCATTACTGCTTCCCTCAGGTTTGGTGGTGCCCTGAATGTTAGTCTGACAGAATTCCAGACCAGCCTGGTTCTCTGTTCCCACATCCACTTTCTTCTGGCCACATATGCCCTCATCATCTCTGCTAAGAAAGTCTACCATTAACAGCTCACTGTAGCAGAGATTCCCAATGCTTACTTTGAGCCAACCAACCAGATGGTGAAATGTGACCCTTGGCTTGCTGCTTGTTGTACCATGGGTGACATGGTTCCCAAAAGCATCAATGCTGCCATTGCCACCATCCAGACCAAGTGCACCATCCAGTTTGTGGATTGGTATCCCACTGGCTTCAAGATCAGCATCAATTACCAGCCTCCCACTGTGGAGGAGACCTAGCCAAGGTCCAGCAAGCTGTGTACATGCCTAGCAACACCACAGCCATGGCTGAGGTCCATGCGCGCCTGGACCACAAGTTTGACCGGATGTATGCCAAGCATGCCTTTGTGCACTGGTACGTGGGTGAGGGGATGGAGGAAGAAGAGTTTTCTGAGGCCTGTGAGGGCATGGCTGCCCTTGAGAAGGATTATGAAGGTGTTGGAGCAGATAGTTGTGAGTGAGAGAATGAGGGTGAAGAGTATTAATCTGTGTGCTGCAATTTTACACACTCTGTTGTCTTGGGTCTGCTTTTTACTGTTCTGGGAAACTGTCCATTCTGGCTTTATACTGTCAATAAAAGTGATGTTTTCATTAAAAAGAAGAATGAAGTTGGATCCACACTTCCTGACTTTAACACATATTACAAAACTACAGCATGGCGTATTAGACATATTGACCAATGGAATCAAATTGAGAATTCATAGATAGACCCTTGTGTCTGTGGCCAATTGATTTTTTGACAAGGCTGCCCAGTACATGCAATTGGGAAAGAATGGTCTTTTCAACAAATGGTGCTGGGCGAACTGGATGTCCATATGCAAAAGAATGAAAGAAGATCCCTATCTCACACCATATACAAAAATTAACTCAAAGTGATCAAGAACTAAATTTAGGAACGAGTACTATAAAATTTGTAGAAGAAAATGTAGGCAAGTACCTTCAGGATCTTGTGTGAGGCAATGGTTTCTTAGACTTTGCACCCAAAGTGCAAGCAATGAAAGAAGAAATAGATAAAAGAAACCTCCTCAAAATTAAAAACTTCTGTGCTTCAAAGGACACATATCCAATAAAGGTTTAATATCCAGAATAGATAAAGAAACCCTACAAATTCAACAATAAAAAGTTAGCCCAATTTTAAAAATGGGCAAAATACTTGAATAGACATTTCTCAAAGTGAATATACAAATGGTTAAAAAGCACATGAAAAGATGCTTAACATCAACAGCTATTAGGGAAATGCAAATCAAAACCACAATGAGATATCATTTCACACCACTAGAATGACTGCTATTAAATAAACAGAAAATTATTATTAAATAAATAAAATGGAGAAGATGCAGAGAAATAGGAACACTCATTCATTGCTGGTGGGAATGTAAAAGGGCACAGCCTCTGTGGAAGAGAGTTTGACAGTTCCTAGGAAGCTAAGTATAGAATACCGTGAGACCTGTCAGTCCCACCACTAGGTATATACCCAGAAGCATTGAAAGCAGGGACTCAAACAGCTACTTGCATACTGATGTTGATAGCAGCATTGTTCACAATGGCCAAAAGATGGAAGCAACCCAAGTGTCCACTGATGAATGGATAAACAAAATATTATATATATATACACACACACCATATAATTCAGCTGTAATAAGGAATGAAGTTCTGATACATGTGACAGCATGAAGACAGTATTTTGAGTAAAATAAGGCAGACACAAAAGGACAAATATTATTATTAGAGTAAACAAACTCATAGAGTTAGAATCTAGAACATAGGCTATCAGGGGATAGATTGGGCTAGAGAATGGGGAGCTGATGCTTAATTTGTACAGAATTCTTATTTAGGTTTATTGCAAAGATTTGAAAGTGGATGGTGGTGATGGTAGCATATTATTGTGAGTTTAATTAACCATACTGAATAATAGAGGTTATTGTGGTTAAAAGGGGAAACTGTAGGTCACATATGTTACTAGAATAAAAATTAAATGATAAAAAAAAGAACTGTAAAATACAGCGAACCCTATTATCGACAATGGGCTGTAATTAATAGTATAAGAATGTTCTTTCATGAACTGTAACAAATGGGTGATGCTAATACAAGGCACTAATAATAGGGTGGTATATGAGAAATGCACCTAATGTAATCTATGGATGATAGTTAATAGGACTATTTTAATAGTCTTTCATCAATTGTAACAAAGATGAACTACTGTTTTTAAAAATAGTACAATTATTTAAAAAAAAGTGCTTGCATCAGTTGTAACAAACGTTCCACACCAATACAAGGGGTTTGTGGTGGTGTGGTATGTCGGAAACCTGTATTTTATGCACGATTGCTCTGTAAACCCACAACTTCTGTAATAATAAAAAGTTTTAAAAATAAAAGGATATCAGTAGTAGAATGCTCACCTGCCATGTGGGAGACCCAGGGTTCGATTCCCAGACCATGCACCCCCCACACACACAAAAAGAAGAGAGAAAAATAAAAATAAATAAAAGGATAAAGATGGTTATTGTAAAATGGTGATCAAAGCTATTAACTTGATTTGACCATGGACAAGGGAAAGTGAGCTTAAAGTAAGAGAAGGAATTTAGATTAGACTTTCGAGGAACTTTCAGACATTGGGATAAATTACTAGGGTAAGTTTTAGCATCTCCATCACTGGAAATCAAATTTTAAAAAGCTGAAGCATATTATAGTTTCCTTGTTTTGTGGAATAGGAGCTAGGAAATGCTAAAAGAGAATGTGATCCATTTGTTATCATCAATACCCAGGAGCTCTACTTTATTTAAAATAAAGGAGCTGTTTGGGTTTAAAAGCCTAATTTGTCATCTGTAGATTGTGGGAGGGAAGGGGTGGTGGCAGCATTTTATTTATCCTCAGCCTAAGGCTGCACAATAATCCACTTGCAGAGAGGGAGATAAAACCCTGAATCTCATAATCCTTATTTACCTTTCTTTCTATATCACTAATACCAAATGTGTGTATACCTGAATAACTTTTGTGTATACACTTCAGTCATTTTCCCAACAACTATTGCTTATTGATGCTGTGTGCAGGCCATTTGAACTTTGGCATCATGGGGAAGAGACCGTGGTGATACAGCATGAGGACAGAACCTCGGCCCGGCCTTCCGGGAGTTGACAAGCTAGATGTGGGGGAGGCGGGGCTGGTAAGAGGCGTATGCATGAGACATATGTGTAATAGTGCAGGAAGGGGCATGTGTAAGTGCCAGAATGAGGGCTGCAGAAGTCCAGAAAGGGAGACTTGGGGAATTAGGGGAAGTGACTTGGTAATTTCGGAAGGTTTCATGAAAGAGGTCAGATTTGTCAAACTTGAGTGTACAGCACCCTCTGCAGATCACCAGCTGATACCAGTAACAGTGACAATAAGAACAATAGCTATGGGCTGTTGGCATTTATTATAAGCCAGTTGTGTGCTAAGCACCTTGGGTGCATTTTATCAGCCCTTTGAGTAGTCTCTCCAGCTTATAGACGAGGAAATGAAGACAGAGAGCTCACATAGTTAGTGGCTTAAGTAGAATTTGTTTGGCCTCTGGAACCCAAGCTCTTAACCACCATGCCTATTTTAAACAGCAGGATGAGGAGTCATAGCTGCAATCTCTGTCCAGGGTTGTTTTCTTCAGCCCCCTTCGGCCAGGGTCCAGACCAATGTGCTCGCTGGCAGAGCATGTCTTGTCACATGGCAGATTGTTGTGGTGGAGGACAGGAAAGGTATAGGAACACTGAAGGGGGTAAACTATAAATCATGTAGTTATAGATCCAGAACAGGCTTGTCAGAGTGGCCTGGCCCTACCCTCTCCCCTCTGGCCAGCCAGTGGTTAAAGCTTCCGGGACATCAGGCTGTCTTCTCATTTCCTGGAGATTTTCAGGCAAGGAGGTCCCATGGCCTCACCTCCCAGCAATTTCCTGCAGCCTGGCTGAGAAGTTCCCCTATGAGACCCTGTGGGCAAACCAATCAGTAAGAATGGTGCACTTTTTTTTTTATTTTGCACCTTTTTTGTTTCTTAAGGTCCACAAGTAGTTCCTTATGGAAGTGTCTCCTTAGTGCACATCTCTTGTCCCTTTTGGACATAGACATCTGTCCCAACTCTGATATTGGTTTTAGTGCTCCCCTAAGTTTAAAATCCACTGATGGGTCGCAAGACACATCCTGATGGTTCCAAACTGAACTGAACATTCCAGTAATTTCTTTTTCCAATTCGTTTGGGCAATTGGCAGTAATCCCTTAGATTTTCATTTTTGCATATAACTATTTGCCTGTCGTTAAAGAATACATAGTGAGTTGTTAAAGCTTACTAAAATGTGTTACTTATTAATCAAAATTGGTATTTTACTTAGTTTCCGAAGGACTCAAATTCCTTCTTACCTTAAGGAGTCTGACTGCCAAAACCATATCTGACGACCCTGCAAAGCTTATGAATGTGCACACGCAGAGAATTGGTTTTCTTTTTGCAAATTGAGGAAAGAATACTTTGCTATGAGTGTATCATCAGTGCTGCCTTGAGTTGGTTAGACTGCTCATTTGCAATTATTCTTGTCTTAGTTGATATTTTACTTCTGTTTCTTGTTTAATTCATTAAGTTTTTAGCATTTTGAGTGTTGCATTCCTCTTCAATCGTTTGTTCTTTGTACAGCAGAAGGTGGGAATGGGTGTAGAAGATGAAGTGGGGGCTGAAGTAAAAAATTTGAGAACTAGCACTTCTCTTCCATTCTCTTGGGAGGGAGGTTCCCGGGTAAGGTGACTCATTGGTCAGGTTTAGCAACAGCTCACATCTTGCCTCTGCCACTGCCTTCTGTGTCTATTTGGCTGAGTCTCTTCATCCTTCTGAGTTTTGGGAAAACAAGGGCATTGGGCTGAATGACCCCCAAGGTCCTTGAGCAGCTTCCTGACCAGCCCAGAGGCATGCAGGAGCCCCATCGCTCCATTGCCACCATGAGATGCTTTGTATGGGACATGGGGATAGAGGAAAACACATGAGCCATTTCTTATCCTGTCTTTTCCCACAAGTCAGGGTCATGTTATCCATGGCAAGTACTTTCTCTGAAATTTCAAGGATCAGTGATGGTTTATGTTTTTCTAATCTGGAATCTCTAGAATCTTGTAGAGCGGATTCTCCCAAGAATCCCCCAACGATTCTCCCAAGAGTGCTGCTTGTCATGCTACAAATAAAATAAATAGCTGGTGAGGCTTTCTCTGAGATTCTGGTAAAATACCAGTCATGTCAGTCATCCTTGACAGCAGGAGGATCTATTCTAATGTCCCTTTTTCTACGGTGGATGATCATGCAAGAGCCCCAGGGCCTGATGAATCTGCTGCATCTCATGGTCAGTGACTTGAGGAGAGGCCAAGATGAATCAGATCTACCTTCATTCAGTCCTTAACGTTTGCAGTGTATTTGACTTTAGCATCTTTCTAAATATAAGCTACTGAGCAAATGCATAGGTTATTGTCACTTGGCATTTGCTCAGAAATGCCATTATCTTTCTCTCTTCCTGACTAACAAATATATTGGTCAGAAAGGCCCCAGATAATTTCATCAAGTCTATGGCAGAGAAAAGTGTGTTGCTACTTGGAAATTATGCACCTCTCTTTCCAGTTCACTGCCCACCCACAGCCCCAACTTCTGCACCCTGCATTGCCTGCCAATAGCTTTTTTTTTTTTTCAGTGAACATAATGTTGGTCTCTGTCTTCTAAGCCTTTGTGGCTGACTTTACTTTGCAACATCTCACAGCCTTTTCTTTCCCCCCTTTCCTTGCCCCTAGCTGTTTCAATGATTCTCTTTCTTGCCTTTCATCAATAGCAGAAGCACTCCGTGACTTCCGTGTCAGGTTTTGGTTCATCCCAAGCCAGTTGGCAGATCTTCAGTGACTCTTCTCTCCTCTCTCACAGTAGCATGCCCATCTCAGGAGAAAAACACAAAGTAACTGATCATTGTGAGACCCCTTTTATGAGATGATAATCATGAAGAAACAGGACAGAGTTCTTTGAGTAGATGACATTACCCTATTAGGCAGCCTCATCACAGTTCATCCAACAACCATTCTTTTAGTGACAGTGGTGATTCTGAATCCTGACACCCGCACTAGATTGGTCTAGAGTTATTCTGGGGCAGCCAGCTGATGGGGAGAGCTCTGGAGAGAAGCTTCCATATGTGCATGTTTTAGAAAGAAATTCACATTTGTGTCGATATGGTCATTTACATTAAGGCTCATTTATAGATGGTGATAATCCTACAGCCCAGCTGTCTCATGGCAAATGCTACTACCCTGGCTTTAGATAGAAAGGAATTGAGACACCTATTTGTCAGAGGCCCCAGTCTGTCTGGGGGAAAAACAAACAGTGTCCTTATGTTTCTTGATACATGGCTTGGAAGCTGCTGGGCTTAGGGCTGTGGCTTTATGCTGCTTCCCGAGGAGCAGCCTTCCTGGAGCCCAGCTCCACCAGCTCGGAGTGTGCTGCAGGGGCAGGGCTCAGGAGCCATCTCCCGGTCAGAGGGCTTACCCCTCTGTCTTTCTGTGGTAAGGCCCAATGATCAGCTGCCATCTTAGGTTGGACTCTGAAGGCCTTCCTGACCTGAGAGTCTTCAAACCTTCTGGCAAAGCTAATTAATGTTTCTTGAATGAATGGTTGTAGCCATGGGGAAGGGAGGGAAATTTATGCAAGGAATGCACAGTCCTTCCTGGGAGGCAATTGAATGTTAGGCGTTACTCGCTTTGACTTCCTCCAAAGTATGCCACTCCTGAAGACAAGAATACCTAATACACTTAACTATGTGCCAGGTACTATAATTAAATCCTCTGAGTATTAACTATCTTTATCCTCACAAATAATCCTGTGAGGGAGGTACTATTATTATCCATTTCTTTTTTTTAAACAGCTGATGACACTTAGGTTCAGAGAGGTTAAGTAGTAACCTGCCATAGGGTAGACAGAAGGAGAGCAGCAGGGCTGGTGTTAGGTTTTGGAGGACCAATAGATCCTTCCCCTCTTACTTGTCCAAGTTCAGAAGCAATTGAGAGACACACAAGTCAAACAGATGCAGGTTAAAAATATCACCTTGGATCCCGTATCAGCTGGTTGGAGAATGCATCATAGGAACAGCTGTAGGCAAGTGGACTTGTTAATATTTCAGTTCTGAATCACCCTTTCCAAGCCCACTCAACAATGTTGGCCTCCCTCTGTGGCCTCCCGTGTAGACCTGCAGCTGAGGAGCTGAGGTGCTGTGTTCTCTGTAGCAGGTGGATCTCAAAAGAGAGTGAGGAAGGGGCTGTGTTCTGCTCCTTCCCCCATACTCACGCTGTCCCGAAGGTCAACATCCTTTCCCTGAACAGATAGGAGGTGTCACCCTAAAGGAGGTCCCTGATAGTGGAGGTACAAAGCCAGTTAGAGGAATCACAGTTAGCATTGTGCTCAGATCCAAACCCAGTCTTCCTGGGCACTCCTTCTGCAGCACAGGAGCTCAGCTTGTCAGAGATCACAAAGCACCCCCTTCTCTCTTTAGCAGAATCTGGTAAATTGAATGCCTCAATCAGGGTTACACAGTACACAGAGCAGATGCCAAGTCTTTCCTCTCTATTCCATATCTTCTCTTTCCCTGCCCTTATCCTTCTGAGTTTCAAGGAGCAAGTATTCACTTTATACGGTATGATAATGTGAGCTGCGCAGGTTTAGCTTTTGAGTAGTCCATGCCTATAAGAGTCAGAGAGTGAGAAACATTTGCGTCCTAGGAAGTTTGGGGTCTCCCTTCTTAAACTCCAAGCGTCCTCCTCTGTTCTGCTCACACTCAGTCTTACCTTCGTCCACAAGACTGCTGCTCATGTCTTGTGAGCACTTCCCCTTCCTCCCTTTCCCCTTCCTCCCTTTCCCCTTCCTCCCTTGGATCTGGGTCCAAATATCTATTTTTCTTGTAATTGGATAGAGTGGATTAAGGGTAGTCTCTGAGGTGGACAGGCCTGGGTTTGATTCGTAGCTCCTCCACTTACTGTCCAGCCCACTAGGACAGGTTGTGTTACCTCCTTAGCCTCAGGTTTTCCATACATAAAGCAGAGTTCTTACTACATACCTCATAGGGGGTTGAGAGGGCTAAACAAGCTAAAACATATGAACTTCCTAGCATGCTGACTGGGTTAGTTACTTTAATTTATGCATTCACTCACCAAATATTGGAAGTTTACTGTGTACCAGACAAACTGAGTATTACAGTGCCAGTATCCCAACATTGATATAAATAATTAAAGAGATAGTTTGCACATGGGATAATACTCTCAGGGATGAGCCTGGCCATGGCACTGGGGCATGGACAATCCTGTCCTGACCAAAAGGGGTAAAAGAAGTGTAACAAATAAGGTATCAGTGGCTGAGAGAGTTCAAACCGAGTTGAGAGGCTACTCTGGACATCACTCTCACATAAACTTCAGTTAGACATTGCAACCTATCATGGTTTACCAAACCCCAACCAAAACCATTCCGGCCAACCCTAAAGAACACCTAGGGCTTTGTCTGAGATTCTACAAAGGTTCCATGCACTAGGGTAACTTTCCAGAAACCTACAACCTCCAGATGGCTTCCTTGGCCAGATAAATCCTGAAACCCAGAGGGCCCAGCCTCTCCAGAGCATCAACCAGTTCCATCCTCCTATCCCATATTATCAACAGCCCCTTCCAACATGAAAAAGTTAGAATGGGCATAGCCCAAATATCCTTAAATTTGTGAGAAAGATCAAAGAAGAAGGTGGAGAAGGTAGAGTTTAACAAATTAGTATGATTACTGAATTGTTATATTGATATTTCTTTTAGTCTCCAGTGTCTTGGAAAGTTAGAAGTAAAAAACCTAAAATTGTGGAATTGTAACCCATACCAAGCTCTGAAATCTGTTCTCCAACTAATTGTTGTGATGTGTTTTGAAATTTATTGCTTCGTTTTTTGTATATTGTGTTATTTTCTACAATTAAAAAAAAAGATAAATATATCAAAAGAGAAAAATGAATAAATTTTCCTTTCTGGAAAAAAAAAGAATTTTCAAAGCTCTTGTTTTTGTGTCTGGCTTATACAGGTACTTACTGAATAAATGGAAGTTATTATCATTATTATTAACCCATTATATATATGAGTTGCTGCTTGTAGTCCACAAACTTAAGAGTAGTGCTCAGTTCATGGGGCTAATCATTGAACCTGTTTCATAAGGCTCTGTTAGGGGTATATCAGGATTCAGAGGAAGTGTTTTCTCAAAATAGACCTTTCTCTTCCCTACCCACCCCCAGCCGGAACCACTACTCTAATAACTAGTTGGGGTGAGTTGAGTTCTAAGAACTGCCCTTCTGAAAGTTCCTGGAGTCCAGGAAAATGCCCTTGTCCCCCACTCAGAGAGGGTGATGGTGAGGGAAAGTCCTGCTCTGAGTCCAGACCATGGCCAGGCCACTATAAATGCCCATGACCTGAAGGTTAAGGAAGCACGTCCCACGCAGCACATCATTCACCGAAGGCTGGCCTCTGACCCCTTCTGTTCTGCATCTAGCACTCTGTCACTTCCATTTTTCAAAAGTCAAGGGCACTTGTGACATTGCCTAGCAGTGTGCCTAGGAATATTTCCAACATACTGGAAAAGTTCATCTGATTCAAGGAAGCGAAGTTTGCTTGAATTACAGGACTCTAAAGTCTGAGCCCCATAGAACAAGAAGTAGCCCTTTAAGCTTCTTTGTACCATTCCCTGGTGACATGCTCGAGGTATGCTGGAAATATGCTGAGGGAAAGTGTCTGTTTTTTTAACTTTGGTCTATGAAAACCACCTTTGGAGTCAGCAAAATCCAATTTCCTTATAAATAAGGAAGCAGGTGGCACACACCCTGTGCTCTGGAACAGTGTTCGGAGGTGGGGATTTGGCAGCTCCACCATCCGCTGTGGATTGGTGGGGCTGTTGTCTGTGATCACAGCGGGGGTGGGGGGAGGGGGGCAGCTCACAGCTGAAGCCGGAACTTTCACAATCCAAGTTATCAAAATGATCCCAAGTGATTGAGAAATGTAAAAATTGTAGCTGAGTTTCTACATTTCTCAAATTCCTTCTAGTGTGAGAAATGAAATTAAACCATTAAGCAGCTCGTCCCCCAAATCTAATCTTCTTCATGCTGGAGATCAGGTTTCTTCACGTCATTTCTCTTTGCTGGTTCTGCTTCCAGACAGAGCACTCTGCTCACCTCTAAAGCCCACTCTTTCCTCTCCCCCCTTCACATCCTTCTAAACAAGGTACTGACTGTGAGGACATTTCTCAGCCCTGACGTTCTCCGTTTGTTTTTGTCCTAGATGTTGAGACTTGTTGGGAAAAGAAAGTAATTGTGGGCTAGAGACTAGACGATGCTTTCATAAAAAGGAAAATAAGAAAAGGAGGTGTGAGTCACAGTGGTTGAGTGGATAAGGGTTGCCCTGATGCAGTGGCTAAGCCATGTTCTGTTGCCAGCGGAAATCTGATGGCACTCTGGTCTACCCGTGCCTGATCTCATCTTTGAGAGATTTCCACCTGGCCAGGAGCTCAGCCACAAATTCAGATGTGTGAGAAATGCGGTATCATGTCTGTCAATCTCTTTCCTGACTTTGAGCTTCCATTCCACTGGGCTGGCAGAAATTTAATCTGTTTTTCTTGGGGTACCTGCCCATGTGGCTAGACATGGTTGCTTATGTCTCAACCATGGACTCAAGCATTAGTACCCAGAAGTTTCCCCTGAGATATCCATCTTTCTGTCTTCATTCAGGAACTGTTTGCAAAGCCACCTGTTGTCCTTTCTGCCTGAATGTGCTATGATAGGGTAACCGACCACCGCAGTTTGTCTGGGACTGTCCAGGTTTCCACATTGAAAGTCCCACATCTTTGGAACCCCCTTACTTGTTAGCAAACCGGGTCCCTAGTAGTGGTGATTTCCATTAGAGTCTTGCTATTTCCCCAGGCGCGGCTAAAATAAATAAGTAAATAAATAATTTTATTTATTTTATTTCATTTAATTTTGAAAGCAAAAATTAAAGAAATTTTAAAGTACATAAGTAATTTTTGGAAGGAGACCTGGGCCCCATTGTCAGGACACACAGACCTCGTCTCCCTCCTTTATCCAGTGCAGGGGAATCTCATTTGCTAGTCTGGGGGTGGAGAGAGAGAGAGAGACCTGCTGCTTCCTTGCTGCTCCAAATCATTTGGTTTATTTGGATATCTCCTGCCTTCACCTTCTCCCCTGGTAGCTAAGGACTTAAAGAGCTTAAAATTTTTTAAAACAAAAGCCAGTAAGAGTTGCAGACTGGATATGAACTAACATTAGTGAATGAACTTGGAGAATTTCAGTTAAGAACAGAGACTATCAGGAGACAGAAATAGGGTAGATATTGGGTAACTGGAGCTGAAGGGATACAGATTGTACAACAGGACTGATTGTAAAAATTCAGAAACGGATAGCACAATACTACCTAACTATAATACAATAATGCTAGTACACTGAATGAAGCTGAATGTGAGAATGGTAGAAGGGAGGAGGGCTGGTGGCACAAATGAAATCAGAAGGAAAGATAGATGATAAAGACTGAGATGGTATAATCTAGGAATCCCTAGAGTGTACAATGATAGTGACTAAATGTACAAATTAAAAAATGTTTTTAATGAGGAAGAACAAAGGAATGTCAATATTGCAGGGTGTTGAAAATAGATGGTAATTCATATTTTAAAACTCTCAACTGAAGTGTGAGACTAAAGTAGAAACTGTTTATTTGGTACAAAATTTATGTTTTGACTAGTGTACTTCCTAGTATAACTTATGTGGACAGTTTAATTGAGCACCATAAATACATGGAACCTTGAGTAGGGCATGAGATTTTTGTAGGTTTGTCCATAGTGATGCCCCAATAAATCCCAGAGTGATTTGAACGGTGAATAAAAAAGTATTTGCAAAGTCCCCTTGGGGGAGTGGCACAAAAGGGGGAAAATTCAACTTCCCCATGTGGAAAATTCCTGATATTCTCACAAGCAGTGGGGACAACCAAATCAATAGGCTGAGCCCTCAATCTTGGGGTTTGTTCATATGAAACTTATCTCCGCAAAGAATAGGCTAAGTCTACTTAAAATTAGGCCTGAGTCACCCCCAGACAACCTCTTTTATTGCTCAGATGTGGCCTCTCTCTCTCAGCCAACACAACAAGCAAACTCACTGCCCTTCCCCTCCCTATGTGGGACATGACTCCCAGGGGTATAAACCTTCCTAGTAATGTGGGACAGAAATCCTAGAATGAGCTGGGACTGAGCATCAAGGGATTGAGAAAACATCTCCTAAAAGTGCAAGAGCAAAATGAGACAAAATAAAGTGTCAATGGCTGAGAGATTTCAAACAGAGTAGAGAGGTTATCCTGGAGGTTATTCTTATGCACTATATAGATATCACCTTTTTAATTAAGGTATAATGGAGAGGCTGGAGGGAACTGCCTGAAAATGTAGAGCTGTGTTCCAGTAGCCATGTTTCTTGAAGATGATTGTATAATGATATAGCTTTCACAATGTGACTGTGTAATTGTGAAAACCTTGTACCTGATGCTCCTTTTATCTGTGGTATGGACAGATGAGTAAAACATATGGCTTAAAAATAAATAATGGGGGAACAAATGTTAAAATAAATTTAGTAGATTGAAGTGCTAGTGATCAATGAAAGGGAGTGATAAGGGGTATAGAAAAAAATAGAGGAAACAAAGGCTAAAATATATTGGGTAGATGGAAATACTAGTCAATGTGAAGGGGGGTAAAGGGTATGGTTTGTATGAATTTTTTTCTTTTTTCTTTTTCTGAACTGATACAAATGTTCTAAGAAATTATCATGGTGATGAATATACCATGGATACTATGTGATGATATTGTGAGTTACTGATTATATGCCAAGAATGGAATGATCATAAGATAAAAAAAAAAAAAAAAAGAATTGCAGACTGGGTGTCTTTTTTTCCTTTTTTCACCCTGCCCCCAAGCCTACCTGAGAGAATGAGACTGATTCCTGCTTGAATGGGGAATAAAGAGAGGAGGGAAAAGACAAATTACATTCAGGGAAAAGAAACAAAAATTAATATGGCAAAGCAAACCATTCACATGTATATTAGGAGTAGCTAGACAGTCTTTTCATTTAAAGTTTAATCGCTACAGGCATTTGAGAAACATGCTCTGTGAAAAGTAGGAGAGAAAATGATTAAGAAAATTGGGTTCAATGGTTATCTAGGTAGGGCTAAAAATTTCTTAAAGTTTTGATAAGTGGACCCGAGCTTTGACTTTTCTTCAAGTGGTTTCATCTTCCCCTTCCTTTTTCCTTTTTCAGAACTCCTTAGTTGGCACTGGGGTGGGGCAGAGAGTAGCATCTGCGAGGTTTGCATTCATCCAGCTGGTGAGACAGCTGAAGCTGAACGTTCCCAGCAGGATGCATTGTAGTCTCCGTGTCTTTGCAGGGGCAGGGAGGGGCTTTCTGGACTTGAAGGTCATTTGCCATGCCCACATCTCGCTTCTGTCAGCATGGCCACAAAAATGTTTACTAGGTCCCAAGAATGTGAGGCTACCTGATATAGCCCTGTGCCCAGGACCTAATACCCAGCCTAGGGCTTAGCTCAAGCAGATCTTCCATACATGTTTGTTGACTGAAAAAATTATTATGAGGGCCCATCCACACTGAGCCCCAACTGTAGGTTCATTTCTCACAGCTGCTTTCTCACAGCTTTCAGTATCATGAGAGTGGCAGGGAGGCAATCTAGACAAAGGATATACAAGTTCAATGCCCATGCTTGTTGGAGCTGCTTTAATAAAAGCTAGGACTGACTGCAAAGGAAACTGCTTTCTGAGCAGAAGTGCCAGTAGATGGGAGGCAAAAATGGGAGGGCAGATAGTCTTTTGAAGCTTCAGAAAGAAACGATCTGTAACTGCAGTGAGTATCTTTAAGCAAACGCACTTCTAAGTGCGTTTTCTTCTAAGAGAGTTTTTCACTGCAAGCTTGACCAAGCTGTCATACAGAGTAATAATTATTCCCAGCAATGAGCGACCTTTCCATTTACTACCAAGTATCTATCAATGGGCCTTTCTCATGCAGCTTAAAAGGCCAGCTTTTGCTTTGCCAGCCCACACCCACCAACAGTGTGTTCGTGGAAGAACAGAAGGCTGAGTTAAAATTATTTTCCCCAAATGTACAATATATGAAAACATGTGAACCGTTCCATTTCTCTTCTCTGTCTCCCTTTTGCCATTTCCTCAGTCCTGAGCTTCAACTCAGAGATGTCTCTATATTCTCTTCACCAAAGAACCAACTTTTAAAGGTTGATAAGCCATTTATTGAGTTTTTACTGTGTGCCAGCACCATGGTGAGCATTTTACACGCAGGGTATGAGTTTATCCTCTCAGGGAGGCAGCTTTAGGTAAGTTTCACCCCCACTGTGCACATGAATGAAACTGAGACATCTGGGTCAAAGAACTTATGTAGGGTAAGAACAGCATTACCTGGTGGTCTGTACGACTCACAGAAGCTGAGGGCTCATGGACTTCATTGCGCTCCCTGGAGGTCCTTATCAAGACTGGGTAAGGAGGAGAGGAAACCACTGGTCTTCACTAACCAGGGACAAACCCATATTTAAGCTTCTTTCTAATAAAGCCTGAAATCAAAAAGCAGCAAAGCATTCCCTAGCCTCTGCATTTCCCATTTCACAGGTTCACACAGGTAATGGTGCCTTACAAGACAGACCTCCCTTCTGGCTTGCTCATTTCCTCCCCTGATTATGTGCAGTTCGAAAGAGATGAATATGTGTGTGAGCGCTCTGTAAATGGAGAGGGGCTTGTTGGATGAGAGCAGCTAGTCCTGCACAGTCCTGGGTCCTGGACTTGCCTAATCATTAAGAACCATATCCTTGTTCTTGTGGTTTTTCTCACTGCAGTGTGCAGAACTTTGCTAGTAGATCAATGAAGGGTCAAGTTCAGCAAGACGTGTTTGCCTGATTTGGCTTTTCCTAGCTATGGAGGGAAAGGGGTTTATCTTACACAAAGAGCTCAGACTTGGAAAACCTGATGCACATTACAACAATTAGTTGTAGAACAGATTTCAGAGTTTGGTGTGGGATACAATTCCTAATTGTATAAAAGATATATAAAAGACTAAAAGATATATCAATATAGTGATTCGGCAGTCATACTCATTTTTTAAATCCTATTTTACCTGTATACCTTCACCATCACCTATGATTTTTCTCCCACTTTTTAGGGGTATTTGGACTTTGCCCATTCTAACTTTTTCTTATTGAAAGGGCTGTCAATAATATGGGATAGGAGGATGGAACTAGTTGATGTTCTGGAGAGGCTAGCACCTTTGCATTTCAGGACTTATCTTGTCCAGGGACCCATCTGGAGGTTGTAGGTTTCTGAAAGTTACTCTAATGCATAAAACCTTTGCAGGAGCTTATATAATGCCCTAGGTGTTCTTTAGGATTAGCAGGAATGGTTTTGGTTGGAGGTTGACAAGCTATAGTAGATAGCAATGTCTATCTGAAGCTTGCATAAGAGTAACTTCCAGAATAGCCTTTTGACTCTATTTCACCTCTCTCAGCCACTGAAACTTTATTTGTTACACTTCTCTTCTCCCTTTTGGTCAGGATGGCATCATTGATCTCATGGTGCCAGGGCCAGGCTCATCCCTGGGAGTCATCTCCCACACTGCCAGGGAGACTTTCATGGGGTGCCTTTTAATCGTAATATTCATCTGAAGGAATAATAAACTAATGCATTGAATTTGGGCTTTGTATGAAAAATATACTCATTCTCCAGAAGATATTCTTGACTTGCCAAAGCAGCTTACTTTATCCACTTGACAAATAATAGCCTCATGGAGAGGGTGGGGTCCCGGAAGGGCATTTCAGCAGAGGGAACAACATCTGCAGCAGAGGGGCAGTGAGGGGCCCTGCAGAACGTTTTGGGATGCAGGTTGCACAGAGTGGGTTTGTGAGGTGGCAGTTTGGGTTCTTCCTGGAGAAATGACCACTACTCAGATATACATGCTGTCATCATCAAAGAGGCTTAAATGGTCAGAACTCTGATAAAGTTAGAGCAATACTGAAACAGAAATAAGGACATGTGGAGAAAGACTGAGAGGGCTCAGCTTTGCTATAGACACTGCCAAAACTTAAAACACAGTGTTAATGGAAAACTACTAAACATTGCTGAAAGAGCTCAAAGATGAGCTAAATAAATGGAAGGACATTCCGTATTTATGGATTGGAAGACTAAATAGCATAAAGAGGTCATTTTTTTCCTACCCAAAATGATTTACAGATTCAGTGCTATCCCAATCAAGATTCCAATAGCCTTTTTTTTTGGCAGAAATGGAAAAGCCAAACATCAAATTTATATAGAATGATAAATTTCTCCAAATAGCCAAAGGCATTTGGAAAAGATGAACTAAATTGGAAGATTCACACATCCTGATTTTAAAACTTATTACAAAGCTACAGTAATCAAAACAGTTTGATATTAGCAGAAGAACAGCGTATAGACCAAAAGAATCAAATTGAGAGCTCAGAAATAAACCCTCATATGCTGGTTTGAAAGGATTTATGTCCCCTAGAAAAGCCATGTTGTAATCCTAATCTCATTTTGCACAGACAACCATTTCTTCTAATCCCTATCCTGTACTGTGTGTTGGAAACTTTAATTAGATTATCTCCATGGAAATGTGCCCCAGTCAAGTGTGGGTATTAAAATTGATTAGCTGGAGACATGTCTCCCATTCTAGGTGGGTCTTGATTACTTTACTGGAATCCTTTAAAAGAGGAAACATTTATAGGAAAGACTTGAGATTCTGAGAGAGCAGAGAACTCTACTAGCCAGCGACTTCTGGACATGAAGAAGGAAAATGCCTCCCAGGGAGCTTCATGAAACGAGAGGCCTGGAGAGAAAGCTAGCAGACATCGCCATGTTCACCATGTGCCCGGCCAGTTGAGAGAGAAACCCTGAACATCATCGGCCTTCTTGAACCAAGGTATTTTTCCCTGGATGCCTTAAAGGACTTGTTTTAATTGGGACATTTTCTTGGCCTTAGAGCTATAAACTAGCAACTTATTAAATTCCCCTTTTAAAAGCCATTTCGTTTCTGGTATTTTACATTCCAGCAGCTGGCAAATTAGAACACCTCACATCTATGGCCAACTGATTTTTGTCAAGAGTGCCAAATCCATTCAAGGAGAAAAAATAGCCTCTTCGACAAGTGACACTGGGGAAACTGGATATCTATATTCAAAAGAAGGAAGGTAGAACCTAACCTCACACCATATACAAACTTTAACTCAAAATAGATTAAAGACCCAACTATAAGAATCACAAATATAAAATCCTAGAAGAAAACATAGAGAAAAATCTTCAGGGGCTCTTTTTAGGCAATGTTTTCTTAGACTTTATACAAAAAACATGAGCAACAAAAGAAAAAATTAATTGGACTTCATCAAAATTAAAAACTTTTGTGCATTGGGAGACTTCAACATGAAAGGAAAAAAACAACCTACATAATGGAAAAAAAATTTGAAAACCACATATCCATAAGGACTTAATATTCAGAATACATAAAGAAATCCTACTGCTCTACCACAAGAAGACAACCCAACTAAAAAATGGGCAAAATACTTGAACAAACCTTTTTTCAGAGAAGATATTTAAATGACCAAAAAGCACATGAAAAGATGTTCAACATTATTAGTCATTAGGGAAATGCATATTAAAACCACAATAAGATGCTATATCACACTCACTAGAATGGCTACTCTTGAAAAAAAAACAAACAGCTACAAGTGTTGGAAAGGATATGGAGAAATAGGAACACTCATTCATTTTTGGGAATGTAAAGCAGTACAGCTACTGAGAAAGACAGCATGGCAGTTCCTCAAAAAGTTAATAGTATATGATTACCATATGACCTGGCAATCCCACTACTAGGTATATACCTAAAAGAATTGAAAGCAGGGACTTGAATAGATATTTGCACACTGATGTTCATAGAGGCATTATTCACAACTGCCAAAAGATGGAAGCAACCCAAGTGTCCATCAACTGATGAGTGGGTAGACAGAATATGTTTATACAGACAATGTAATATTATATCAGCTGTAAGGAGGAATGTAGTTCTGATGCATGCAAAACATGGATGAAGCTTGCAGACATAATGTTGAGTGAAATAAGGCAGGCACAAAAACACAAATATTATATCGATACCACTGATATGAAATAATTAGAATAAACAAACTCATAGAGTTAGAATCTAGAATACAGATTACCAGGGGACTGGATGGGGATAGAAAATGGGAAGTTAAGGCTTAAAATGTACAGGATTCCTATTTGGAAGGATGAAAATGTTTTGGTAATGGGTGGTGTGATGGTAGCACAGCATTGTGAATTTAATTAAAAGCACTGGAATATATATATATATATCTGAATGTGGTTAAAGGGGGAAATGTTGGGTTATATATGTGGTAACAGAATAAAAATGAAAAAAATCCATGGAACTAACTACACAAACAATGAATCCTATGTTAAACCATGAATTGCAGTTAATAGTACAGTTATAAAAATGTGCTCTCGCCAGTTGTAACAAATGTTTCACACCAAAGCAAGGTATTGATAATAGGGTGGTATCTGGGAATCCTGTATTTTATGCATGATTATTCTATAAACCCATAACTTCCCTAATAAAGAAAAAATGTACAGAGTTTCTATTTGGAATTATGGGAATATTTTGGTAATGGATGGTGGTGATGGCAGCATAACATCGTGAATGTACTTAATACCACTTATATATATGTATACATATGTTTTATAGATATGTGAAAGTGGCTAAAATGGAAAGTTTTAGGTTGTATATATGTTACAGAATAAAAATGTTAAATACCATAGAACTGTACAAAACAAACAGTGAACCCTATTGTGTCCTACAGGTAGTTATATATATGTATATATATATTTTTGTATGCTGTATGGCGAGGTCACACTTCATTCTTTTTCCATGTGAATATCCCATTATTGCAGCATCATTTGTTGAACTTTTTTGTTTGTTTTTGTTGGTTTCTTTTGTTTGTATTGGAAAGTGCATAGACCGGGAATCAAACCCAGATCTCCCATATGGCAGGCAAGAATTCTACCACTGAACTAACCTTGCACCCCCAGATAATAGTATAATTTTAATAATTTTGTTTTATCAACTGTAATGAAAGTACCATTTACTAATGCATAATGTTAACAGGGAAAACTGGATGTGTGAGGGAGATATGTGAGAACTCTGTACTTTCTGCATAATTTTTCTGCAAACCCACAACTTCTCTAATAAAAAGAATTAATAATAACATCCTAAGAAAACTGCACAATGTTAAAAAAATACTCTGACCTCTTTCTGTTTTCCATAATGATTTTAGAACAATTTTTTTAGAAACCAAGTCTTTTGGTTGAAGGTTCATTGTCTGGAACTCAGATATTCCTTCAGTTTTAGTTTAGTTTCATTTTCTGTTGTTGACATCATCAAATTGAAATTAATCCTCTTGAAAAAAATAATACCGTACAGAGTATGATTCCGCTTTTACAGCCTCAGTTCACCCGTTTGTCCATCCTTCCTTCCGTCTGTGTGTATCAGTAGAGCAATGCTGGGGTAAGGCCGGGGTGATGTTTTCCAGGGTGACTTCTGAGAGATGGGAACAGAGTGATTGTCTGGCTTTCTCCTTTGTCTCTTTTCATGTTGCTTGATCTTTTATGATGAGCATGAGTTGTTTTATGGAAACAAGAAAGCCATTATACTTAAACATAAGCAAAACAAATTTAAAAAGAAGTGACTGAAGCTGCGCAGCCACGACCGACCGCAGCAGCAGCCTCTGCAAAAGCGTGTGGTTCCTTCGGCGCGCCCCACCCAGCTGGACCTTGGGGACCCGCAAGTCCGCGGCTCGCGGTCCCCCTGCCCTTCTGCAGCCCGGGAACCAGCGAATTCCTGAACAGATCTGAACAGGGAATGCAAAGTTCGGGAGGCCCGGGGGCTGTTTGTGCACCAGCCTCACTCGGCATGTGTTTGTGATAAAAACAGCTCGAGATGGAACTAGTTTGGGGTGGTTTCTGTGAGTTTTACTGTAGGTCCGGGGAAGTAACCTGGACCTACCGGATGGTGTCTGGGCTCAGATTTCGCTGGATTTCTTTCAGTGCTGAGGAAAAGTATGAATACCAGTGTTATTTATTCATCTTCTAGTTTCTCAAGTTTGTTTTAGTAGGTTCTTGCTTTATTTTGAATCAATAAATATCAGAACTTTGTTAGGCAGGTATTCCAGAAGTGAAGCTGACTATTCATAGCACGGTTTTTTGGCAAGTGCCTTCCCTCCTTTACAGAGGGAAACTCTGTTTAACTTTTTTGAAGAGTCAACAGAACCTCAGGTTCACAGTTCCGCCTGCCACCAAAAGAAGAAACCGCTTCAGTTTAGGGGGAGGACAAACGGCTGCCCTCAATGGATGAAGGACAGAGGGCTGGACTGTGCTGGCTTCAGGAGCAAAAAAAATGTTTTTTCTACGTAAAAGCAGTGATTAACATTCTTGGATAGTTCTCAAAGTAAATTAACGAGGTAATCCAGCTTTTCTGTTACTTTTCTGTTATACTTCAGTCTCTCATTTTTCTTCAATACTTGGAATTTTCTGGAAAATGGAAATAATTATACCTGCAGTGATTAGTTCACAGAGTTGTGGTGAGAAGCTCACCAGATCAGATGAGATGGCATGAGCGTCCTTGGTCCACTGCGAGACTCTCTAGAGAAGTAAAGCATCTCTTAGGCTAAACTGCAGAGCCGGTAGACAAGACGTCTTTTACAGGCAAAGAAATAGGACACCTGAGAAGTGACATTACTTACTGGAAGCCACCCAGCAAGTCTTTGCAGGCAACAGGGTCGCAACCCAGCCTCTTTCTACTGAACGCCACCCTGCCCCATCCTTTGTTTTTTTAATGATATATCATGAGAGAGCTGCTTTATTGTTTTGAAGCTTTTGGAAGGGAAAGCACAAAGTACAGCTCAAAGTATATGTTTTGCTGCCTGAGTCAGGAGCCACCTCCATGTCAGAGTGAAGCAGCATCCGTGGCATGTGTGGGTTGTGGCGGGCGGCGGGGGGGCAGCACTGCTTCACAACACTTTGCTTCAGTTTCCTCTGCCACCTCCTGGGGTTGGGGTCCTACAGAGGATGGGATGAGGTAATGCATTTAGGGGCATCTAGCACAGGGCCTGGCATATAGTAGGCACTCAGTGAATGCTTGCTATTGATTTAATTATTATTGATGTAATTTTATTTATTAATGTATTATTTATTTGCTTGTTATTTATTTAATTAATGTATTATTTAATCAATTTTTATTTATTTTAGTTTTTTACTGCCCAGCTAGTATCATCTACAGAAGTCACACCTGCCTACAGACAGAAAGAAAAAAAAGGCTACAGATAAATTAGGGAGCTACTGTCAGGTGTATGCCAAGCTATTTGGGACATATCACACGGCATTTCTCGAGGTGGGGGTGGAGGGGAGGCAGAGGACCATGGACGGGTTACAATTCCTAATACTTGCAGTTTCTCCCCAGAGAGGAGCTCATTTTCTTTGGGTTTGGCCCACTCACGACTCCTCCCTGCACCGATGTGCTCTACAGGGGGAAGGCTACACATCACTTAGGCACGACTCAAGCAGAGGCCCACAGGCATTATGGAGGTGCTTGGGGGGCTCCCCAAGGGCTCGGGCAGGAACGCTGGCTTGTGGCTCAGCAGAGTAGGGGTGAAGGCAGCTCTGCCCCGAACTTTCACAGCGCAGCCTGGGAGAACTTTCAGAAGCACAGGCTGAAAATCACGAGTCCTTCTGAAACTTCCTGTCGTTCCCCTTGTCCCACAGACTGGCACCTCAGCCCCACTGGGATCTGCCTCTGTGACACCCCCCCCCCCCAGACTCAGTTCCCACCACATGAACCTCCCTGACCCCACCAGTCTCAGCACAGGCACATTCACAGTCACACCTCAGAGTCTCACTTGGCAGGCTGCACTGCTGCCTCAACTCCGTTCCTCCTCTCTCTGCAGAAGACAGCCAATGTGGGGGACCAGCTCAAAAGCCTCTTTTATGCTCCCTCCTATACACCTCCCTCACCCCATATGCTCCCTCCTCTCCAGCCCTCCCAGCTTGTGGTCCTACTGGACCCTGTGCTCACATTCACACTTGTGCTACAGTTAATTGCTTACAAGTCCCCACGGCCATGCAGGACCTTCCTGGTTTGTGGCCCTTCCATCCATGCTCCCTGCAGCCTGTGACAGTCCTTGATGGATGGACAGTCCAGGAAAAGTATAAAAACGAATCAACCCACAACTAGACCAAATTTTAATCCCAGGCACAGGAATGAGAATTGGGAGCGAATGTTGATGTGCACCAGTGTCAAGCTGGGAATCTTCCTTGTATTGTTATGTGTTTTATAGTTCAATGTGAAGGCAGAATTTCCACTGGTTTTTGTGACTCTGAAGAAACATGTACTTCCTGGCTCAGGGCACCCCCAAAAATAAAAAAATGAAAAGGAAACATGCACACTGAATTTTGTCTGGTAATGAATTAAAGGCATGAGGCCACTACCTCTGGCTTGCTTGCTTAAAGATTAGCCTCCAGAATCTCCTGATTAACTTTCACAAACAACAAAACAGTTCCTAATCTTATTATATCTTGTTCTTTCTACACGTTGTTAAGGTTTACAGATTATACTAACATAATCACACCAAGTTCTTTCAGTCCAGGCGAATACAAATGCTCAGAACAAGGACTTAATATTGAAAGTTTGGTAGTCCATTCTAGCCGCCTGACAAGGAAGCAGCTTGCATTCAGAATAGATATAAATTAGCTAATGCTGAAACTACAGAAAATTTCACTCCATATCCTGCATCTTGAGCGATGCTTCCCTCCTCCAACTATTCATTCAGACATTAATTCTAGGTCTCTGTCGTATTCTGGGTTGACTTTTGTGGTGAAATGCTAGTGGTATAGTAACTGCAGGAAGGCATATATAATTTCCCTTTCAGAGTGGTTTTAATGCCTTCTTTCAGCAGGCGTAATATATAAAAGAAAAGATAAATGGTTATGGCCTCAAAAAATCTGCGGAGTCAACACATACATGAAAAAGTACCATTTTAACCTCTTATGATTTTCACCAAGAAGCAAAATCTATGTTTATTGCTTATGAGAGACTGTGTTAAATTGACTGACTACCAGAAAATGATCCGCAGGAAAAGGAAGTCCCACAAAACTGTATTTCCCCATATGAATCAGAAGTAAACTAATAAGCTCGATTTTGAGGGGTGGGGTGGGGGGGATGTGGTGGGGTGATGGGCTGGGGATACAGCCCAAAGGAAAAGAGAGGAGAGGTGAAGGAAGAGGCCGATTGGTATCTGGTATTGCTGACTGTTGCAAAGCGAGACCACAGTAGGAATTGAAATGTGGTCTGAAAAACAAACCCTGTCCTGGCCCGGATCCCTGTGAGAACGAGGGATTGAAGCCTGGGGATAAAGAAACCGTGGGTCCTTTCCATGCCTCCTCAGGTACTTGAAGAATTGCCTCTGTTTCTCAGTTGTAAATGAGGTCATCTTTGGTGAGGTCTGGATGACAGTAACTACCCTTTATTACCTAACTTCTTATGTGCCAAGCCCTTTATGCTTTATAGGGAATATGTTCTTTAATCTTCCCAACATCTCTTAGCAGTAGATGCTGTAACTTACTTTATAGATGCGGAAATTGAGGTCTTCGAGAGGTTAAATGATTTGCCCAAGATTGAGAGCCAGTCAGTGGTGAACTGGGATTTGAACCCAGACATTCTGGCTACAGAATGTCTTACTCAACACCACGCTTTTAAATGGCATTTTGTCCCAGTGAAAATTGGTAGTGTAATGTGCAGGAGATTAGAATACAAACAAGAAGTTCTCTGCCTCACCGTGTCACCATGACACCTGGGGAAAATTACCTTGGTCTTAGTTTCCCATCTAGTAAAGAGCAATAATGCCACTCTTCACCCACCCGCCCTACAGATAGGTGCTGAGTATTAATGAATTGGTCGTCAGGGCTCTGAAACCTTGGATGATGAAAGATGCTCAGTTAAAGAAGATGAGCAAACGTGTCCACACATCCCACACTAAGACTCACATCCCCAAGCTGGAGCAGCTTTCCACCTAATAGCCAGCTGGGGATTTTAAAAGCAGATTTCACATGTATTCTCTGTAAGTCAAAACCGGAAGTTGGGGGTGGTGGTGGAGTTAATGGTTAAATGATATAGAATCTTGGGGGGGTGATGGTAGCACACCATTGTGAATATAATTAACAGCACTGAAATATATATTTGAATATAGTTAAAAGGAGAAATGTAGGTTGTACATATGTTACTAGAATAAAAACTTTTTAAAAATCATAGGACTATACAACACAAATAGGGAACCTGAATGTAAACCATGGACTACAGGTGACAGTATAATTACAGTGATATTCCTTCATCAATTGTTATAAATGCACCAACCAATGCAGTGTGTTAATAATAGGGGGGTATATGGGAACTCTGTGCTTTCTCTGTGATTTTTCTGTAAACCAATAATTTCTCTAATTAAGAAAAAAAGAAAAGGAAACCAGAAGTTTGATGTGGAATACCAGTAAGGCATTTTTTAAAATCACACATTGACTTTTTTTGGTTCACAATATCATATATCTGTCCATTTATCGTCACCATCGACTTTTTTTCTTTCTTACAAAAAATAACATATATTATTCAAATATTCATTTGAAAACAATGAATTTCAAAGCACAGTGCAACAATTAGTTTTCAGATTTCAGAGTTTGGTATGGGTTACAATTCCACAATTTTAGATTTTTTCTTCTAGCTGCTCCAAGACACTGGAGACTAAAAGAAATATCAATGTAATTATTTAGGAGTCATACTCATCTGTTAAACTCTACCTTCTCTGTATAACTCCACCTTCACCTTTGATCTTTCTCCCACTCTTTTAGGGGTATTTGGCTATGTACATTCTAACTTTTTCACGTTGAAAGGGGATGTCAATAATATGAGATAGGTGTTGATGTTCTGGAGAGGCTGGCCCCTCTGCATTTCATGATGTAACTGGTCCAGAGACCTATCTGGAGGTTGTAGGTTTCTGGAAAGTTATACTTGTGCATGGAACCTTTGTAGGAACCTATGTAATGCCCTAGGTGTTCTTTAGGATTGACAGGAATAGTTTTGGTTGGGGTTTGGCAGGTTATGATAGGCAGCAATGTCTAACTTAAGCCTGCATAAGAGTGACCTCCAGAGTAGCCTCTTGACTATATTTGAACTCTCTCAGCCGCTGATACCTTATTTGTTACACTTCTTTTTTTTTTTCCCATTTTGGTCAGGATGGCATTGTTGATCCCACAGTGTCAGGCCAGGCTCATCCATGGAAGTCATCTCCCATGCCACCAGGAAGACGTTCACCCTGGATGTCATGTCCCACGCAGGGGGAAGGCAATGATTTCACTTGCAGAGTTGGGCTTAGAGAGAGAGAGCACAACTGAGCAACAAAAGAGGTCCTCCAGAAGTAACTGTTAGGCATAGCTATAGGTAGTCTAAACTTCTCTGCTACATACATAAGCTTTAAAAGAGTAAGCCTCAAGATCAAGGGCTTAGCCTATTGATTTGGGTATTCCTAATGTTTGACACAGTTCAGGGGTTTCCCTGGTAGTAAAGTTTAATAGTTCCATAGGTTTTCTCCCATCCCTCAAAGGGTTTTGCCAATACTTTTTGATTATCTGCTTAATATACTCTGGGATGTATCCAGGCTTTACATTAAACTATACAGGATTAAAGGCTTTCATTCTTATTCTGGGCTCCCTGTGTTTGGATTGTTTAAATGCAGTAAGGGGCAGTGCAATGATGGCTCAGTGGCAGAATTTTCGCCTGCCATGCCAGAGATCTGGGTTCGATTCCTGGTGCCTGTCCATGCCAAAAAAAAAAAGCATACCTAAATAAAGGACTTCATGAGACATCTGACTGAGAATGCCCCGTCTAAGGCAAGCATGGCACCTTGTGGGGGAGGTTACCCAGCCTTTCGTCTTTCAGAACCAGATGTTCCTCTTTAGTTGGCCGTGATGAAGAGAAAGTTTGGTAAATTAGGTCAGCTACTTTGACTCCTCGATCCCATACTTGCTCACTCCTTTCTTCCTCCTTCCACTTCGTCTGCATCATTGGAGGCAGGGTCTGCATTACTGTACAGACTCCCGAGTGGTTTCCTTACACACTTTTTGAATGGGCATATGAAAAAAGTCAATTTGTGTATTATGGGATAAATAAGCAATGGGTCATGTCCTTTCCTCTCCCACATGAAACTTTCATCCTTTATCCAACCCAAAAGACTTGCATTTTTTTCAGCAAAGAGAAGAATGGCAGTAACCTAAGCAGGTACATGAGTTTCCAGTGTATTTTCTCAGTAAAGTTATAAATTCCTTGTTGTAAACTTCAGTGCAAGTGGTATTTTTAAAGATTTCAAGAGAAATACAAGAAATAGGGATTTTTAAATTATCATATAGTCATTAGGAAAGAGAATTTGGGAAAACCCCAGAAATCTTCTCATGTGAGCATTAATACATACCCATCCACGTGCATATAGGTTTGATTGAGTAATCTCACTCCTGGAAAAGCATCCGCAAGAAATTATCCAAAATCAGGAATTTAAGAATTTTTTAATGCTTAGTTTTTTATAGTAGAAAAATACTTGAAACAAATTGAAATATGCCATAGATACACACACACATACAAACACAATTGATAGAAAAAATATATATATAAAAAATTAAAATTACCCATTTAACAACACAAAAATGCTTGTTATATGATATAAAGGGGAAAAACCTAAATATCTAATAAGGATGCTGATTGTACCATTTAAATTGTATATTTTCCATTTCTGTAATTTCTATTCAGTGTCTTTTCTACTCTGTTTCTTCATTTTTCATGCCATCATATTTGTGTCTTCTGTCACTCTTTCTTTCGTTATCTCCCTAGCATTTTAAACATACTTCCTCAAGTACTTTACTTGGAAGTACTCAAATGGGATGATTTGTTATGGGTAGGGGTAGTGGATTTGTAGTAACTACTTTTCTCTAATTTGCCAATATTCTTTATTGTCATTAAATTAAACAATCATCACTTTTAAACAGTGCTTTTGATGGTGCCCCAAAGTGAGTAAGATCTTTGTCTCCAGTTGCGACCTGGCTACCACTCTTCTATTTGAGATGTGGCTCCTTTCCTTTAGTCATTGATAGAGTTTGTCTCTGAGGGCTTCATCTTCTGCCAGGATTGTTCTCTGTGGGCTTATACCACTCCTTTAGCCTGGGGAGAAATGGTTTTGCTTTGCTACCCAGTGCCTAGTTATCCAATGAGTCTTGACCATTTTTTTTTCTTTACCAATTCATTTTTATTTTTTTTTATTAATTAAAAAAATTAACTAACACAACATTTAGAAATCATTCCATTCTACATATACAATCAGTAATTCTTAATATCATCACATAGATGCATATTCATCATTTCTTAGTACATTTGCATCGATTTAGAAAAAGAAATAGAAAGACAACAGAAAAAGAAATAAAACGTTAATAGAAAAAAATAAAAAATAATAAAAAATAAAAAATAAAAAATAATAAAAAAAAACTATACCTCAGATGCAGCTTCATTCAGTGTTTTAACATAATTACATTACAATTAGGTAGTATTGTGCTGTCCATTTCTGAGTTTTTGTATCCAGTCTTGTTGCACACTCTGTATCCCTTCAGCTCCAATTACCCATTATCTTACCCTATTTCTATCTCCTAATGGTCTCTGTTACCAATGACATATTCCAAGTTTATTCTCTAATGTCGGTTCACATCAGTGGGACCATACAGTATTTGTCCTTTAGTTTTTGGCTAGTCTCACTCAGCATAATGTTCTCTAGGTCCATCCATGTTATTACATGCTTCATAAGTTTATCCTGTCTTAAAGCTGCATAATATTCCATCGTATGTATATACCACAGTTTGTTTAGCCACTCGTCTGTTAATGGACATTTTGGCTGTTTCCATCTCTTTGCAATTGTAAATAATGCTGCTATAGACATTGGTGTGCGAATGTCCGTTTGTGTCTTTGCCCTTAAGTCCTCTGAATAGATACCTAGCAATGGTATTGCTGGGTCGTATGGCAATTCTATATTCACCTTTTTGAGGAACCGCCAAACTGCCTTCCACAGTGGTTGCACCCTTTGACATTCCCACCAACAGTGGATAAGTGTGCCTCTTTCTCCGCATCCTCTCCAGCACTTGTCATTTTCTGTTTTGCTGATAATGGCCATTCTGGTGGGTGTGAGATGATATCTCATTGTGGTTTTGATTTGCATTTCTCTAATGGCCAGGGATATTGAGCATCTCTTCATGTGCCTTTTGGCTATTTGCATTTCCTCTTCTGAGAGGTGTCTGTTCAAGTCTTTTTCCCATTTTGTAATTGGATTGGCTGTCTTTTTGTTATTGAGTTGAACAATCTCTTTATAAATTCTGGATACTAGACCTTTATCTGATATGTCATTTCCAAATATTGTCTCCCATTGTGTAGGCTGTCTTTCTACTTTCTTGATGAAGTTCTTTGATGCACAAAAGTATTTAATTTTGAGGAGCTCCCATTTATTTATTTCTTTCTTCAGTGCTCTTGCTTTAGGTTTAAGGTCCATAAAACCGCCTCCAACTGTAAGATTCATAAGACATCTCCCTACATTTTCCTCTAACTGTCTTATGGTCTTAGACCTAATGTTTAGATCTTTGATCCATTTTGAGTTAACTTTTGTATAGGGTGTGAGATACGGGTCTTCTTTCATTCTTTTGCATATGGATATCCCGTTCTCTAGGCACCATTTATTGAAGAGACTGTTCTGTCCCAGGTGAGTTGGCTTGACTGCCTTATCAAAGATCAAATGTCCATAGATGAGAGGGTCTCTATCTGAGCACTCTGTTCGATTCCATTGGTCGATACATCTATCTTTATGCCAGTACCGTGCTGTTTTGACCACTGTGGCTTCATAATATGCCTTAAAGTCACGCAACGTGAGACCTCCAGCTTCATTTTTTTTTTCCTCAAGATACTTTTAGCAATTCGGGGCACCCTGCCCTTCCAGATAAATTTGCTTATTGGTTTTTCTATTTCTGAAAAATAAGTTGTTGGGATTTTGATTGGTATTGCGTTGAATCTGTAAATCAATTTACGTAGAATTGACATCTTAACTATATTTAGTCTTCCAATCCATGAACACGGTATGCCCTTCCATCTATTTAGGGCTTCTGTGATTTCTTTTAACAGTTTTTTGTAGTTTTCTTTGTATAGGTCTTTTGTCTCTTTAGTTAAATTTATTCCTAAGTATTTTATTCTTTTAGTTGCAATTGTAAATGGGATTCGTTTCTTGATTTCCCCCTCAGCTTATTCATTGCTAGTGTATAGAAACACTACAGATTTTTGAATGTTGATCTTGTAACCTGCTACTTTGCTGTACTCATTTATTAGCTCTAGTAGTTTTGCTGTGGATTTTTCCGGGTTTTCGACGTATAGTATCATATCATCTGCAAACAGTGATAGTTTTACTTCTTCCTTTCCAATTTTGATGCCTTGTATTTCTTTTTCTTGTCTAATTGCTCTGGCTAGAACCTCCGACACGTTGTTGAATAATAGGGGTGATAATGGACATCCTTGTCTTGTTCCTGATCTTAGGGGGAAAGTTTTCAATTTTTCCCCATTGAGGATGATATTAGCTGTGGGTTTTTCATATATTCCCTCTATCATTTTAAGGAGGTTCCCTTGTATTCCTATCCTTTGAAGTGTTTTCAACAGGAAAGGATGTTGAATCTTGTCAAATGCCTTCTCTGCATCAATTGTGATGATCATGTGATTTTTCTGCTTTGATTTGTTGATATGGTGTATTACATTAATTGATTTTCTTATGTTGAACCATCCTTGCATACCTGGGATGAATCCTACTTGGTCATGATGTATAATTCTTTTAATGTGTTGCTGGATTCGATTTGCTAGACTTTTGTTGAGGATTTTTGCATCTATATTCATTAGAGAGATTGGTCTGTAGTTTTATTTTTTTGTAATATCTTTGCCTGGTTTTGGTATGAGGGTGATGTTGGCTTCATAGAATGAATTAGGTAGCTTTCCCTCCCCTTCAATTTTTTTGAAGAGTTTGAGCAGGGTTGGTACTAATTCTTTCTGGAATGTTTGGTAGAATTGACATGTGAAGCCGTCTGGTCCTGGACTTTTCTTTTTGGGAAGCTTTTGAATGACTGATTCAATTTCTTTACATGTGATTGGTTTGTTGAGGTCATCTATTTCTTCTTGAGTCAAAGTTGGTTGTTCATGCCTTTCTAGGAACTTGTCCATTTCATCTACATTGTTGTATTTGTTAGCATAAAGTTGTTCATAGTATCCTGTTATTACCTCCTTTATTTCTGTGAGGTCAGTGGTTATGTCTCCTCTTCCATTTCTGATCTTATTTATTTGTGTCCTCTCTCTTCTTCTTTTTGTCAATCTTGCTAAGGGCCCATCAGTCTTATTGATTTTCTCATAGAAGCAACTTCTGGTCTTATTGATTTTCTCTATTGTTTTCATGTTCTCAATTTCATTTATTTCTGCTGTAATCTTTGTTATTTCTTTCCTTTGACTTGCTTTGGGGTTAGTTTGCTGTTCTTTCTCCAGTTCTTCCAAGTGGACAGTTAATTCCCGAATTTTTGCCCTTTCTTCTTTTTTGATATAGGCATTTAGGGCAATAAATTTCCCTCTTAGCACTGCCTTTGCTGCGTCCCATAGGTTTTGATATGTTGTTTTCATTTTCATGCGCCTCGAGATATTTACTAATTTCTCTTGTAATTTCTTCCTTGACCCACTGGTTGTTTAAGAGTGTGTTGTTGAGCCTCCACGTACTTGTGAATTTTCTGGCACTCCGCCTATTATTGATTTCCAACTTCATTCCTTTATGATCTGAGAAAGTGTTGTGTATGATTTCAATCTTTTTAAATTTGTTGAGACTTGCTTTGTGACCCAGCATATGATCTATCTTTGAGAATGATCCATGAGCACTTGAGAAAAAGGTGTGTCCTGCTGTTGTGGGGTGTAATGTCCTATAAATGTCTGTTAAGTCTAGCTCATTTATTGTTATATTCAAATTCTCTGCTTCTTTATTGATCCTCTGTCTAGATGTTCTGTCCATTGATGAGAGTGGGGAATTGACGTCTCCAGCTATAATGGTAGATGTGTCTATTTCCCTTTTCACTATTTGTAATGTATTCCTCACGTATTTTGGGGCATTCTGATTTGGTGCATAAATATTTATGATTGTTATGTCTTCTTGTTTAATTGTTCCTTTTATTAGTAGATAGTATCCTTCTTTGTCTCTTTTAACTGTTTTACATTTGAAGTCTAATTTGTTGGATATTAATATAGCTACTCCTGCTCTTTTCTGGTTGTTATTTGCATGAAATATCTTTTCCCAACCTTTCACTTTCAACCTATGTTTATCTTTGGGTCTAAGTGTGTTTCCCGTAGACAGCATATAGAAGGATCCTGTTTTTTTTTTTTGTTTTTTTTTTTTTTTTAAAGAGAGAGGGAGGAAGGGAAGGAAAGACAGAGAGAAGGAAGGAAGGATGGAAGAAAGGGAAACATCTTTAAACATTTTCTTGTTTTATTGTATTTTGTTTGTTTGTTTGTTTTTTACATGGGCTGGGGCCGGGAATCGAACCGAGGTCCTCCGGCATGGCAGGCAAGCACTTTGCCCGCTGAGCCACCGCGGCCCGCCGAAGGATCCTGTTTTTTAATCCATTCTGCCAATCTATGTCTTTTGGTTGGGGAATTCAGACCATTAACATTTAAAGTTATTACTGTTTGGATAATATTTTCCTCTACCATTTTGCCTTTTGTATTATATATATCATATCTGATTTTCCTTCTTTCTACACTTTTCTCCATACCTCTCTCTTCTGTCTTTTCATATCTGACTCTAGTGCTCCCTTTAGTATTTCTTGCAGAGCTGGTCTCTTGGTCACCAATTCTCTCAGTGACTTTTTGTCTGAGAATGTTTTAATTTCTCCCTCATTTTTGAAGGACAGTTTTGCTGGATATAGGAGTCTTGGTTGGAAGTTTTTCTCTTTTAGTAATTTAAATATATCATCCCACTGTCTTCTAGCTTCCATGGTTTCTGCTGAGAAATCTACACAGTCTTATTGGATTTCCCTTGTATGTGATGGATTGTTTTTCTCTTGCTGCTTTCAAGATCCTCCTTTCTCTTTGACCTCTGATATTCTAACTAATAAGTGTCTTGGAGAATGCCTACTTGGATCTATTCTCTTTGGGGTGCACTGCCCTTCTTGGATCTGTAATTTTAGGTCTTTCATAAGAGTTGGGAAATTTTCAGTGATAATTTCTTCCATTAGTTTTTTCTCCTCCTTTTCCCTTCTCTTCTCCTTCTGGGATACCCACAACACATGTATTTGTCCGCTTCATATTATCATTCAATTCCCTGAGCCCCTGCTCAAATTTTTCCATTCTTTTCCCTATTTTTTCTGTTCACTAATTCTAACCTCTGTCTCTTGAAATTTACCATTGTAGGTTTCCATTGTTTTTTTCATCTCTTCTACTGTATCTTTCATTCTCATAAGTTCTGTGATTTCTTTTTCAGACTTTCCATTTTTTCTTTTTGTTCATCCCTTGCCTTCTTCATGTCCTCCCTCAATTTATTGATTTGGTTTTTGAAGAGGTTTTCCATTTCTGTTCGTATATTCAGAATTAGTTGTCTCAGCTCCTGTATCTCATTTGAACTATTGGTTTGTTCCTTTGACTGGGCCATATCTTCAATTTTCCTGGTGTGATTTGTTATTTTTTGCTGGCATCTGGACATTTAATCAGATTTCCCTGAGTGTGAGACCCAGCAGGTTTAAAAACTTTCCTGTGAAGTCTCTGGACTCTTGTTTTTTTTATCCTGCCCAGTATGTGGCGCTTGTCTGTCTGCGGGTCCCACCAGCAAAAGATATTGTGGCTCCTTTATTAATGCCATTACTGGTGTTTGGTGGACCCAGTCCCTGCCACTGTTGGAGACTCCCTCCTCTCCCTCCGGGCAGCCACCTGTGGGGGAGCGGCACTGGCCGCCGGCCGCCGCGGCTTGGGGAGCTCGCTGATCCGAGACTCACCGCCGGACCGGGAAGCTGCCTGTGGGGGAGGGGCGCCGGTCGCCGGCCGCCGTGGCCTGGGGAACCCGCCGATCCGAGACTCGCTGCCAGACCGGGAAGCTGCCTGTGGGGGAGGGGTGCCGGCCACCGCGGCCCCAGGGAACTCACCGATCCGAGACCCGCAGCCGGCCCAGGAAGCCGCCCGTGAGAGAGGGGCGCCGGCCACTGGCCTCTGTGGCCCGGGGAACCTGCCTCTCCAAGACTCCTAGCCGGTCCGGGAAGGAGGGAGGGAGGGGCGCCGGCTGCCCGCCGCCGCGGCCCGGGGAAGCGTGTGCTGCTCGGGGAGCTCACCGCAGCAGAGTCTCGCAGCTAGCCCAGCCAGTCCAGACTGGGGTACGCTGTGTGTCCGGTCCCTGCCGTGGCCCCGGGAGCTGTTCTGCACTGTTTCTGGTCACCTAGTAGTTGCTCTGGAGGAGGAACTAAGATGTGCGTACCTTACTAAGCTGCCATCTTGGCCCTCTCCTTGACCAGTTTTTTAATGTTAATTTCTCAGTGGGCTTAAGTAGCTTGCTTTCCCATAGCATCAGGTTAGGTGAATGCTTTCCTTTCTTGAAGTACCACTGAGAGTAATTATTCATGGCCCCAGGCAATTGGTGCCTTTTTTTTTTTTTTAGCAATTTCTGTGGATGGTTGGTTGAATTTGCAATTGAGTATGAATCTCGAATTTGTGTGAGCAGCTCCGTTCCAGTTCTCTTCCGGCAAGGGCTTGAGCATGTGTCTTATCTCTAAGGGGTTAAATCCTTGATTCCCAACTTCTAAACTGCTTTCAAGCCTTCTGAGAACTTCGGCTCAGCTTTTGCCAATCACTAGGGGCCTGCTTTGTGGCTCTTCGACGTCCTCTCCTGCCCCAAACTCTCCTGTGCATTAAAAATAATTTATGTTTTATCCATCATTTCCACATGATGTAGTAGGGCATTCTATCCACTATGCTAATCAGATATACTTAAATTTATCTTTTCCATTTACTGCAACTCTCTGAAAATACATGTGCTTATAATCAGAAACCGGAAGAGAACTATGAAAATGGAATGATTTGTTATGGGTAGGGGTAGTAGATTTATAGTAACTTTTTCTCTAATTTGCCAGTATTCTGTATTGTCATTAAAATAATTATACAGTCATCACCTTTTAAACTATTTTGTTTCAGACTGTATACACTACAACTGCTATTAATGGGACAGATTTTTGCACATCAGCAAAAGATGCACACAAAATCTTATCCAAGAATTCAAGTCACTTTACATCTATTAACTGCTTTGGAGACTTCATCATTTTTCTAGGAAAGGTAAGATGTCTTCCCTAAAATAATAAACCTGGGATCCAAAAATCGAGCCATATAACAAGACTGTGGAAGGGAACCAAGATTTCTTGAGTATTTAGTCCATGGCAGATGCTGTGCTACAGTATCTCATCTAATCTTCAACCTTGTAAGGTGCCCCTGTCTTGCAAATGAAGAAACTAAGGTTTAATAACTTGTCCAGAATCTAACAGGAGGGAGAAGAGCCAGGATTGCTCTATCACCCATGATCAATCCTCTGCCATTCTGATTTCCCATTTCTCCTGTCATGTTGAAAATGAAACTGCTACTAACCTCAGAAAATGGATGAGCTTTATGTGTGTTTTTGTCATAAAATAATTTTTTTTCAAGGAATTGTAGTTCTGTGGGGGGAAATAGCATTTCAGAGCTAGTCACCTGCTCCAACAATACCTCATGGCGTAAAGGACAGAGCCCTCATTTTGCAATCTTTAACAGCTCCCAAACCCAGATTTCTTATCTATAAAGACAACATATGCCCTCTCTAGGTTGGAGGAAGAATAACAGAGATTTTATGAAAGTGGTACATCAGCCCCTATTTCACCATGATTCAAGTTAGAAGATTCTTTAGTCCGTGCCATACAGTGTCTCTCCTTTTAATTTTCACCCACTGAGCCTCATTCTGCATGTCTGGGTTTGCCTGATGATGCTTCCTCTTGACTGCCTTTCAAGTTCTTGACCACAGACACCTTGACCTTCTGACCAAGTCTTCTGTGACCCAAGCTGAACACCCTTGCTTCTTTCAGCCATTCCTACACACGACACGAATATCAGTGCCTTTGATGGTGCTTCAAAGTGAGTAAGATCTTGGTCTCCAGTTCTGACCCGGCCAGTGCCAAATACGGGGATTTTTGCCTCTTCATTTAGGATTTTGTGCTCCTGTAGCATTTGTTATATGCCTCCAGTGAACTACATCATAGTTAGCTGTCGATAACAAGTTACAGCGTGCTTGGACATCACAGGTGTGTGTTAATTGTATATATTTTATCACCCAGCTGGGCCCCAGAGACTTTTCATATGACAGTAGCTCTAGAAGCTCAACATGATTATGCCTCTCAAAATAGCCTAAATCAAGTACCTTAAGTTGTAGTCGTATTTAGTGGATATTGTTTTCATTAGCTTGGTTGGGTAACAGGTGACCCGTTTTCTAACAACTATTTCCAAAAAGTTTTGGAACAAGATATCTTTTTTTTCAGCCCATCTTCATGGACACGTAGGGCAATGGGAGCTCTAGATGGGCTCCATTACAGCTGTTAAAAAGTTAGATAAATCATGACTGTATAATCATGTTCTCAGAAATATAACCATGTATAACAAAAGCCTGGAGTAATCCTATTATCTCTCCACACCAGCATTAGAAAACCCTTCCTCTGTAATCCCTAGAGTAAAACAATTCACCTATTAATCCACAGTATATCCACTCAATGGATTATTGAGCTGTTTTTTTTTTAATGGTGTTTATAAAAAAATCTTTTAAATGGAAATACTGTGGCATTAAAAGTGAAAAAACCAATTAACATTGTGAGGTTTCATTACATCTACATAAATAGGAAAACTATGCATAATTAAAATAATGGAATACATACTCCCCAAATTAACTGTCCTTTCTTTTGGTATTATAGCTTTTTTTTTTCTACTTCATTGTTAAACTTCCTATCACCAGCATTCTTTATGACAGAGTACACACACACAGGTATGGAAGTATTATTTGTAACTGACAAGAACCTTTTCCCAAATAGTCTAATCACCTTATAGAGATTTTCTTGGTGACAGGCATTCGTGGTGTGCTTCACTGCTTTTGGAGGACTGATGGCATTTAACTACGATCGTGCACTCCAGGTGTGGGCAATCCCTCTGTTGTTGGTGGCTTTTTTTGCCTACTTAGTAGCCCATAGTTTTCTATCTGTGTTTGAAACTGTGCTGGATGCGCTTTGCCTGTGTTTTGTTATTGATCTGGAAACAAATGATGGATCATCAGAAAAGCCCTACTTTATGGACCAAGATTTTATGGTAAGCAAACATTTCATTTCCCATTGCCGTCTCCCTCCTTACAACCTCAGAAGTGTTGAATGGAAAAGACACATGAAAAGGAGGCTCATACCCAGCCACATTTTCCCTTCTGGGGCATTTTGTAGACTCCCATTACCACATGGAGTGAGATTAGGGTAAAATGTTCCAAGGCTGAGACCACGTCCTAATGGAAACCTTCTGCCTGAAGTTGAACAGCGTATTGATTAGATGGATTGCTCAGTAGGAGCAGCACCAAATGACCCTGGATAGAACACGTTCTGAACACAGGAGTGGTCCAAACCCCTCTGGAGCTAACGGCCTAGTCTGTCCCTTTGGGTGGTCTGGAAGTTCATTGGTTGGTCTTTAGTTTCTGAAGTGTTTTTGCATCCCCTCGTGTCATGCCACACCCCTGTATTTTGGGGAGAGCACACTCCAGGGTAGACCAACCAGGTATACTTTGCCCTTCTGCCATTACTGACAGAGCTGCAATTCTCAGGCCCTTTATTAACTAAGGTGTGACAGTATTAGAAAAGCCACACCCTCTGAAATTTATGACAGCGGAGCCTACATCCTGCTTCTATCTGGAACAAGCAGGCAGCTGTTTCCAACAACTTGTACAACACAGTTGTTACTTATTTGCCTTATCCGAGGTAGACAGGGATATTTTAACAGCTGAATGATGTCCCATCTCTTTGTTGTCTGGCTCAAGTGATGTTTTAATAATTTGCTTTCTTTCTGTTGCCATAAAACTTAGGTGTTAAAGCCTCTTTGCTTTAAACCTAACATTGAATATTCTTCAGTTCAGTCAGGTACTGGTTTTACAAGCACTTCTATAGTTTTACAATTAGATGTAGTCTCAGCCTTCTCCATGTGAAACATAAAAATACACTAGTGTGCTGACTTATCTGTATTTAAAAATATAAATTTCTGTAGTTCAGTGGTTAGAATGCCCGCCTTTCATTGGGAGACCCGGGTTCGATTCCTGGACCATGCACCACCACCCCCACAAAATCTGTCTATATGTATATATATTTCTAATGGTGCAGAGAAGCCAACCTGGTCATTTTTCCCTGATTTATACTTTTTGAGTAAAACCCACTTTGAAATCTATACCCCCAAATATTTTAATTCAGCAAGGAAAACTTTTTTAAAGATTCAACTCCCTGAAATGATATAGCCCAAAACTCCTAGTAATGGTTGCCAACAATGCAGATGTTTAATGCCGGTCTCATTTCTTGTTATTCAGAGTTTTGTAAAAAGGAGCAGCAAATTAACCGATGCACAGAGAAACAAGAACTCACTAAGGAATGAAGAGGGAACAGAACTTCGGCCTATTGTGATAGACACTCATTAGATATTTATACCTGGAAGACACACCATTCTTTAGAAGAGCCATTTACAGAATAAATAATTAGGCCTGATACAAACCCTTATTCTTCATTGTTTTGGTCATTATTATTTGACTAAGTAACAGTACTGGAGCCATAAAAGTTTATAACCTTTTTTTGTACCAACTGGGGCAGAAGATCTCTTTTAAGACCATATTAATATGAATCAATAAAAAAGCACAATATGTAGAAACTCATGTTGGTACCAGTGAAAAGGATACTCCTCCAGTCACCACCAATTAAAAAAACCTTAAAAAATGTTTTTTAATAGAGATATCTGGTTTATTGGGTGCAAAATTTGTATTTTGGGTAGTACAGGTCCTAATTTAACTCCATGGTCAGTTTAGGTGAACACCATAAGTACATGGAACCTTGAACAGGGCATGAGATCTTGTTGGTTTGTCCAGGTTAGTGTGATCCCCTGATAAGTCTAAGAGTAATTTGGGCAGTGAATACAGAAGTATTTGCCAAGTCCACTTGGAAGAACGGGGTGAAAGGAGGAAATATTCAAATTCCCCATTTGGAGAATTCCTGATATTCTCACAAGCAGCGGGGATGACCAAATCAATAGGCTCAGCCCTTGATCTTGGGGTTCACCCCTGTGAAACTTATCCTGGCAAAGGATAGGCTAAGCATACTTAAACTCAGGCCTAAGTCCCCCAGAGAACTTCTTTTGTTGCTCTGATGTGGCCTCTAAGCCAACTGGTAGGTGAACTCACTGCCCTCCCTCTTATGTGGGACATGACTCCCAGGGGTGTAAATCTCCCTGGCAATGTGAGAAAGAAATTCCAGGATGAGCTGGGACCTGGAATCAAGGGATTGAGAAAGCTTTCTTGACCAAAAGGGGGAAGCGAGAAATGAGACAAAATAAAGTTTCAGTGGCTGAGAGATTTCAAACAAGTCGAAAGGGTATCCTGGAGGTTATTCTTATGTAGTATATAGATATCCCTTTTTAGTTTATGGTGTATTGGAGTGGCTGGATGGAAGTACCTGAAATACTTGAGCTGTTTTCCAGTGCTCTTGATTCTTGAACACAATTGTATAAATTAATAACATTTATAATGTGACTGTGTGATTGTGAAAACCTTGTGTCTGATGCTCCTTTTATCCAGGGTATGGACAGATGAGTAAAAGAATATGGATAAAAAAAAATAATATGGGAACAAAGGGTAAAATAACTGGCTAGGTGGAAATTCTAGTGGTCAATGAGAGGGAGGGGTAAGAGGTATGATATGTATGGGATCTTTTTTCTTTTTCTGGAGTGATACAAATGTTTGAAAAAATGATCATAGTGATGAATACACAACTATGATATTGTGAGCCATTGATTGTATACCATGTATGGAAGGTATGAGTGTGAAGATTTCTCAATAAAAATATTAAAAAAAAAAATAGGTATCTGGAATGTTGCTAAAGCGCAGAGCAAGATTTTTCACTATTCATTCAACCCTGGAAATATGCTAATAGTTCCACTTTCTCATTAATTTAGCTGGTAAGTTTTCAAAGTACAATTCTTAGATCTAGTGACAATAAAAATAGAAAGTTTAAACTCTAACCGGAGCTACTGTCTGATTGGGCACGGTATAAAATGGATGCAGCATTATAACCAGATAAAACTTTGTTAAAATCAGAAATTATTAATTGTAATATTCCTTACATATTAACAAACATTCTGGATAAGTCGTTTTCAATCACAGCCTCGCATGAGCATTGTCTTCAGGAGGAATTTTTTATATTACTTATGCCTGGACCCCATTCCCAGAGATTTAGATTCAAATGGCCCGGGGTAGGGGTTCTTTCTTAGGGCTTTTCCTTTTTGAAGTTAAAACAAATAGAAACATTTTACATGTTAATTGGCAGTCGCTCTTAGGTTAGAGGAACTGGAAAACAGAATTACCTACCTTACCCACCTCTCCTAACAGAGGACCCAACTTATTTGTGGGGCCAGTAGCCATATGTATAGCTTCCATAAATCCCTGTTCAGAGATACTGGAAATAAAATGCTAATTCAAGCCTACCCTTAACAAATGCAAACTAAGACTTTTTTTCTTAAACAGCACTGTTGAACTAATTCCCGTGGTCTCCTATAGGATAGTTTAAATCCTGGCTGTCATTTGTTATGTGCAATGGGCAAGTACCTTGCAAGTATCTTCATTTTCTAGGCCTCAGTTTCCTTAAGCATAGAATGTGGTGTGGTGTGGGATTAAATAAAATAACATTAAAGTACCGGGAAAGGAGTAGCTTTTTGTATCCATAATCTGCATCTACTATCTATCTCAATAAAAGTCAGAAAATAATCAGCCTGTGGTTCGTATGAATGTTCAAAAAAATATTTATTTATAAAAAATACAATGGGATAAGTTTATGCTCAGAAATGCAGCAATAAATACAGTTGAAGAAAACAGAGCAATTCTACATTGATACATTGGCACAAACAGAAAGGGCAAACGCACTACCCAGACGTAAATGTCTGCAGGCCAATTCTGTACATGCTCCTTTAGAGACACCCCTCTGAAAAGCTCTTGTCAGCTTAGGTAAGAGAATGAGTACACGTATAATCACAAATGCACACTGATCATGACTTTATTTAAAAATTAGCAAACAATACTGTAAAAACATTGATATGTAAATTCCTAAAATGCTGCATCTTAGATTTCGTTGGTAAAAACCACATTTAGCTATAAGCACAAGTTCAGTCTTCCACATAGAAACCAGATACTAAACTGTAAAAAAAACAAAAAAAGAAGTTTCCTATTGTCTGAAAATACCAGTTTAAGTAGAAGGTTGTAAAAATGCATAGATCTTTAATAAAAGAATTGGCTGTACAAGAGTATTCCCCTTTCACAGTATTCCTTTTTAATTCATATGCAAATTATTGGTTATGCTGTATGATTTAACTGTTACAGCACTAAAAGCCAACTATTTAGGGAAGAGGCAGAGAAAGGAAAAAGGAATGTATGTAAGGCAATATCTCTTTTAGGTACAATAAGCATAATAGTGTTTTAGGAAGACAAGATAAAAATTACTCAAGGCTAGCTTGGTTCTCAGCGAGTACAGCGGCGGGCTGAATGCGGAGCCCCTCTGTGCAACCTAATAATCGATGCCCTGGTCCCCGTACTGGTACTCTCTGGGGTAGTCGTCTGGGTACTCGCCATGGTATTCATCGGGGTACTCTGCCTGATAATCACTATCACTGATCTCCGACCCATTCGTTCCTGTTCCTTGGCTTCCGTTGTGAATGACGGGCTCGGTTGGAGCAGCACAGTATTTGGGATCATACACTTGCCGCCCGAGCCCATACACACTCATTCCTTTCTGGGAAGCAACTTTGTTGGTTCCCATCTGCAGGGAAATCGTCGAGTTGTCCACGGGCTGTAGTGTCAGCTTCTGATCATAGATGTCTCTCCTGGTACCTGGTGCTAACATTCCCGCCTGGTATGAGAACACAGTATAAAGGTAACAACAGAGGCTAAAACCTGTTCTTGTCAATATTTTATAGCTTATGGAATACACATTGAATGTGAGCATTAATACAGTAACTTTCCTTCGGTTCAAGGGTAAAGGTAGCTTATCAACATATCCTGACACCAAATCATTCACCCGTATGCACATTCTTTGGCTTTAGAGCTAGAGCAGACCTTCCCCTTCAAATCCCTGCGGTTACAAAACTTCTATGTGGCCTCATGCCATAGTTAAAGTTTTTTCACATGCAAAATGGAGACAATGTTACCTTTTGGGATGAGAGGGCCATTTTGACATAAAGAATGTAAAAACAAAGTAAAATGCTGGCACTCATAAAAGCCATATGAATGTCTACTATGACCATATACACTATCCAGGTTACCAGTTTCAAAAGCTTATATAGTATATTCAACAGAAATTATGCTGAGCAGTCCCACAGGGCCAGAGTTTCTCAAAGGCTCCAAGACACAGAAGAGCACGCTTCCAAGACACAGAAGAGTTTTCCAAGACACACATCCAAACAGTTCCTGCTCTCCTTTACAGCATGCAGACTTGGGCCTCATTTCTCCATTCACAATGCCAAGCACACGCTTCCAGCTTTAACGTCAGTAAAAGAACAAACCTGAGTGGCAGCTATGAGTTACAATGCCACATGCGGTGGGATGTGTTCCATAAAGGGATAAAAACAGGAATAAATCTCAGCTTGGGATGATTAAGAGAAAGGTTTTTAAAACCATAATCCCACCTGCACCCCACTTTTGTGGGATGTGAAACCTGCCTGCTCTCAAATGATTATTGGAACCACCATTTTTTTTCATGAGAAGGCACTGGGGATCGAACCCGGGTCTCCTGCATGGCAGGCAAGAACTCTGCCTGCTGAGCTACCATGGCCCACCCTGGTACCACCTTTTGAAGCACCTTATTAACAGGGAAATACCTCCATCTTGAGTGTGGTTTTAGGATACTGGCATTTTCACCATATTGGATTTTCTCTCAACTTCTATTTACACATTTAAGAGGAAAGCTAGTTAAACAGTTCTTAATAGAACACACCAGGTAATTTTACCTAGTATCTAAGTCACCTACTAACTAAAAAAAAAAATCAGAAGCATCTAAATGAGCATTTCTTAGATTCAGAGCACTAATACTGTATGAAACGTTTCATTTTTCTTCTTGGTAGGTAGAAAGGCTAGCTGTTCTCACTGCCAACAAAAAACACGCATACCATGCCTATTTGCGTTACTTAGAAAAGGTCCTTTGATTCTTTTGCTTCCTTAGCAAAATATGCATTCCTGAAGAAATCTACTCTGAATGTACAAATAAAAAAACAGCCTATTTTTAGGAATTAAATTCAAAGTAGGTATGACCAAAAAAAAATTCAAATTAGGTAAGTGCAAGTTAAAATAGCCTTCTGAATACTCTGCTATAAATATGAAAACGTATCACTCACCTGGCTGGCTCCTTTGTTCGTGCCCATCTGCAGACTAATTGTGGTCTGGTCAAAAGGTTTGTCAGTTTGCATTTTGGGATCATAAAGATGCCTCCTAGTCCCATAGGCTGTCATACCTGCCTGGCTGGCACATTTGTTGGTTCCCATCTTTCAGGTTAAAAGTAAAATAAGCATTAATTATCAGAAGTGAACAACAAACAGAAATGTTACTGTATTGGTTTTACTGAAGAGAAGGAGGAGAGCGGCACAAGTGACAAGTCCCCTCCTATGCTGAGGCTCCCACCAACTAGATACAATTTCGCTCTGCTTTGACAAAGCAGTTTCAGCATGAACTTTCAAAAGTACAAAAAAATTCACCAGATATAAAACCTCACAGCATAATTAACCACATATAAACACGCATCCGGTATAATAAAATGGATGGAATCACAAAAAGTTCTAACAGTAGCAGGATTGTGAATAATTTCCTTCACTCATCTTCCCCTCTAACATCTGTAGGACAAATAACCAAATGACACAGGCATCGGGCAGTTAAAGGGATGGATGCAATCTTGGGCTGGGCAATATGCCTTTCTATTCCAGCTATGCTTTGCATAAAATGTAAAAGCAAATACCAAGTGTCTTCTCTGGGAGCCTTAAAGCCTTCAAGTTTCATCAAAACTGCCAAATTGTGACAGGAAAAGAACTACATTCTCTTCCTCAAACATTCATGTCACTGTACATGGTTGGAGAGGAAGAAAGAGGAATTTAAACTCTGCCACAGTAAAACCCCAGAGTTCAGAGGCACAATCATTAACTTTCCAATCGCACTGAGAACAATATGGCTTCTGGACCAACCAGTACACCCTGTTCTACTCATTGGGAACACATTTATACTACTGGCTTTTTCCCATAAAACCAGATTTATTAAAGGTAAACTATTACCAAAAGTAAAACCTGCTCATTGGAAAAGATGCAGAAAACATATAGAAGCAAAAAAGGAAAAAAAAACATTGTAATCCTACCATCCATTCAGTGTAAATATTTGTGTATCTATTCTACCTTTTACCTTGTGTGGATGTATATATCTACAGATACACAAACATATGTCTTTTCAAACTCTTGAGTCTAATTTTTACATGCTAGTTCCTTTTAGGAATGATCATCCCACTGATTACTGTTTAGAAGCTGAGGTTTAAAATTTCTTACCACTGACAATTTTATAGTACATGAAAATAAATCTACCTTACACGAACTCAGTCAAAAGATAAGCATTATATCAAGCAGGGATCAAACAGTAAAGCCCTCTGCATACTGGGTGTTAGGGGCATTTAGCAATGGTATTTTTGTGACACTCTCCAGGATGACAGTGTGGGTGAGCTGGGGAAAGGGGGAACCACCCAAACTAAGCATCTCCTAAGAATTAAACTGACAAGTTGTAACCAAGCCTAGGTGCCGAATCATGCTTTACTCGGGTAAATAAATGACTCTGACACTGAGACATTGTAAAACTGCTTCATTTGGTCAATAACTTTTAGGAATTTATAAAATATATTTTCTTAAAAAAATAGACAATATGTTTAGGAAAAAATTTCCATTTTCTGGAGGTACAATTGTCAAGTCAGGTGGCAGGCCTGAGGTGTCTTGCAAAACCACTGTCATTATCTTATGGGCTTTTAAATGGATAAACTATATACAATGTACCTATCTCAAAAATCTACATTATAATACTTAAATTTATTCCTTATTTATGAGTGACTTGATATTGAATAAGTAACACCACATTACTTACCTGCAAACCAATTACACTTTGGCCAGCTTTTAATTTTCCTTCATCAAAACGTCGTGTTTGTTTTTCTGCATACTTAACTCCAATGTCAATGGTTGTATGGAATCCTTTTGTCTTAGCCTAGATGGAAACATACACACTAACTAAAAAGCAACAGTCACATGGAGATTTTGCTGACAGTGCTTTGCAAAAGAACAACAGAGAAATGATACTATCCACAGAGGAAGCCTCATTAGGTAAGACCCAAAAACCAAAGGTAAGAAACAGATTTAAAGCTATTCGGTAACACAGAAAACTAAAACAATTATGTGTTCTGATTAAGCCATTTAGTATGTGGCAGCTGAAGTCAGCAGCCTTTGCACAGTGCTAATAATAACAGAACAGAGAGGCCTCTCGCTACGGGGGTCTGAGTCCCCTGGGACAGGAAGGATGCAATTCATCACCAGCAAGCTGGGGAATCTTTTTAAGCAGCCATTCACTCACCAGACCTGCGAGAGCCACCAGTGTAGTCTGAACTTGGGTCATGTTTCCATTCTCAAAAAGATCATTTGCTTCAAATATGTCATGTGGCTTCATACCATAAGCCTGAATAGCTTTAATAAAGTTGCCAATATTCTCCAACTATAGAAGAAAACAATCATCTTACTTTGGAGCTAAATACGAACAACACTCGTACTATCCAAAAATTCTAAGTCTCTTCATGACTAGTTACAAGAAGTTACACAGGAAGCTACTTGGCAAGGATTCTCAACTAGATACATACTAAGCACAATTTCTCTGGAAAAGGAAAGAGGAAAAGAAAGACAGTATCTTCCTGTGGCCCACATAATGGTCTTTTTAGTATCTTTAGCAGCCAAGTTTATTCTACTGTTTAAAAGGCAACATCCCCCTTAAATGTTTTGAAGAATCAATTCTATATCAGAGCCAGCCTCACCTGGAGTTTTCTTTGTCAAATGGTACGTAATTACTACCATTGAATTCATTATGTTTTATTTTTAATATCAAAATAAATCTGTGGTTAATATATGCTCATTCTCTCATATCTCAAAACACACACTCAAAACCAAATATCCAATTTGGCCATACACTTTCACGAATGAGAGAATACTAAAAACAGTGTTCTCCACTCAACCACTAGTTGTATCAAATTCCTTTGCCTTCCTTTGTCTTTATGGTCTAGGCTGTGTTCTGCATAAACTGTGTCAAATCTTTTCTGAAAGCAGGCTCAATATAGAAAAACCTCAAAGCTAAACATCTAATAAATTCAGTAAGTTATATGGAAAACATTAAAAATAACATGGCAATATCCTGGTCTCTCTTCAGATCATATGCATCTTTTGCCTTTTACTAAAGATTTCCAGGGAGAGGGCTTGCTTTGGCAGAGTAAAAGTAAATAAATACATAGCATGGCCCCCAAAATACAAGAAACAAAAGCCCAACAGATAAAATAAAGTCATGTACATAAATTTCTGCTTAAATGTCTAGTTTAAACATGGACTCGAGTTTCTGAAGTCCAGGAAGAGCAACCAACTGGAACCAGTGATTGCTGGCTTGGGCTTACCTGGGGCCAGTTTAAGGAGGACTCATTGACCTTCTTCACAGAACCTGGCTGTAGTTTGTTTATGAGTCTGAAAAGAAACATACAAGTGGCACCTTGGTGGTCACACAAACACACAGATTGGAATGTAAATTTGGTCTGGTCCATTTTACATCAGTAAAGGAAAAGCATTAAAAAACACTTGTATCACATTGAGGATAGACGCACTGGACTGGGAAGGAGGGCAGGGAGATGCCTAAGGAAAGCACTGGAAGGGCAGAAATGGACATGCTGGGGCCACGACTTACTCGCAGAGGATGATGCCATCTTTTAAGCCCAGCTGGAAGTTTGTGCCAATGCTCATGCCCGTCACCTCTTCTATCCAACCGCGGAGATCTTCTTCTGCCTGATGGTCATACTTGGAAGCAATCTGAAATACAAGTCAATTCACTTTAGGGTCATTTCACTAAAGCATAACAAACGAATGCTTTACCAAGGACTCGCTCTGCTTTTATTAGCCGTGAAGTCCTCAGCTGGAACATGTAATAAACTGTACTCGATGGATTGCATCAGTAAGAGTAACTTATTACAGTTTCAGTAACTAATAAAAAATGTTGGTTAAGATTTTATCACACAGAATGTTGAACAGCACATGGAAAGAAACTTGCATTAAGGAGAAGAAAATACAGATCAAGATAGGACAGATTCCCATGACAAAACCATGGGAAGTGACAGCGGTTATGGGTTGTTACAATACAGCACTAGCTGTAACTTTAACTCTGTTTATGTGGCCTACATCCTATGAGATTCTTTAGTGACAGGATAAGCATTTGACTCATCTTTGTATCCTTAGTCTCTCCCATACAAACATTTAAAAAAACTAAGAGGAAATCTGTTAACTTTTTACTTGGAGGATTTTACAATAAAGGCAGCTTAAGACACAGCTGCTAACATACATACTAAAACTACCTGATAATTTCAAGTTTCAAAAGAACTATTCATAATGAGAACATCAACTTCAACTTAAAAAGAGTAAAATTTAAACAAGACGTTGTTACATGCTCAAGTTCTTAAGCCATTTCTTGTCCTAGGTCCTTAAAGAGGTTGGTCAAGCAGAGTTATTAAGAAAAACTCAGCTGGGAAGGAGGAAAGATCGTATATACATTTTCTTCTCATTGAGGACAGGTGAAAATATCAATAATACAAGGCAGTGCCCATGATAGAGTACAAGATGTTACCAGATCATGAGCTTGGGAGTGAGAGCTCTGTTAGAAATGGATATGAATGGTAGAAATGTTTGCTGTCCACAAAAAAAAAATTAGGTTCAATTACTGAAAGAAAGGACATCACGACATTTCAGTCACGAAGAGGCCACTCAAATTTCAGTCCTGACCAGTTACATAGGAACCAAGAATCCCTGTGCAAAATGCCCAAGGTCCGGGCCAGAGCACGATTACGCTGCTGCTCTGAACGCAACCCACTGTCCTTTCCAAGAGAAATGCCGCTGGTCTGAGACTGACCACGGACGGATGTGTAAGAACCTAGGCAGTTTACCTGGAAGCCACTCAACAGTGAAAAACAGCACTGAGTTTTAAAAACACAAGTGGCTTCTTTCCATGCTTCATCATAGTTCCTTTCAGTGCCCTTTAGCAGCCACGCGAGTCTCAGATACCTCTCCAAAGTGGGGGTGGGGTGGGGGGGGGGTGGATTCCATTTTGCAGGTTAAGTAGGAAACTCAGCATTTGTGCCACCCTCTCAGAGTTTCACAATAACTCCAGAACATAACTAGACTATTCCTTATGTTGTTTTCAGTTACGACCACCCCACACCACTCAGTGCCACCCCACCCCACCTTATGCTCCCACCACAGGGGGCCCTTCACAGTTTCAAGGCTGGATGTAAATGACTTCAGCAATTACTGTGTCACTTAGGGACTATACCTTTGACAGAATAATGGATCATGTATTTAAGGCATAGTTTTATTTAACCAGAGTCTCAAAAGGAAATTCATTATTTTCATATTAGGATATTTTCATGGATCAAAATCTGTGTTCCAGGTTGGTTTATAAAAGATAGTTATAGGCACAACGCAGAGCTGCTGCATTGCACAATGACTGCCTGTCCCACGTTATCTCACGAGCATTGGCTACATGGAAACTGCAGATGAAGGAGGGAGAGGAAGGAAGTAGTGATGCTGGAAGGTTTTGCCACATATTACATATTACACCCCAGGTAAGCAGGAAGCAGCTGTAACTCCTATCATACTTCAGATAATGTATCTCTTTCACCATATCAAATATATCAATTTATATAGGGCACCTTTAGAAAATGGATTAAAATATTAAATTGGCAGACAAATCTTATGACTTGACTACATTTTCACGCTGTAGTCTTGCTCTAGGTGGCTAGAAAAAGAATTTGTTTACATACAAATTTGGAGGGTGGGGCCAAAGGGAATAGGCAAAGAAGAAAAGGAGAAAGTAGTACTCCTTAACCATTAACTACGGAATGGACCTCTAATTGTGAGTTGAAACTGTTTTTTATAATGTGAAGGCACTCTCAACTAGAAGACGCATTTCAGTAAGTCTAAATAAAAGTGTGATAAGCTCGGACAGGAGGAGTTTGTCCTGGATTGCAAGCCTGGCTCTACCCATCTTTTCTATGGTTAATTCATCTAATTTCTGATCGCTTTCCTGTCTGTACAACAGAAAAGCTAAATTCAATGAGTCAACTAGGTCATTTCCTACTCTAAATAGTCTAAGAAATTAGTCAACCATCAAAAAATTCTAAAGAAATTCTTTCTCTTCATTTTTTCTAATGTAGAGTATAGAGATGAAGTTGTGTTGGGTGGTTTTGGTTACTTTGGGGAATGAGGGGCTGTTAATTCTTATACCAAATGAGACCAATTATTATTTAGCCAGAAAACTATAAAAGTATATTTATGTTCCCTTTGTTCAAAATGTGTCTGACAGATTCAGCACCATGCCCCAAACCACAAATTGATTACAGATTTAACTTGAAATAATCTTAGGAGGAAAGTCAGTGAGAAATTTTAATCTTCTCTGTTGACAGTTCTCATCAAGGGAATGTTGCGATAGGAAAATCAAGGACTGGAGTTGGCTGGACCTGGGCTCGAGTCCTGACTCTACCACTAATTGTTAACCTGACTCTGGAGAGCTGACTTGATTTCTGAGACTCACCATAACATAATAGCATGTACACAGAAGAAATTCATGGGTACATACACGCAAAGCTCACACGACCCCACGTGTAAGCTAAAAACGAAAACTAGGTTATACATCCACATTAGGGTTTTGACTTAGCATTTTCCTTTAAATGAAGATACAGCAAGGCTTTTTCAACACAAATACTGCTAATATTTTTTCTAATAAGTAAGATTTCAGTAACCAGGTAAACAGTATTCAAAATTTAGTACTGAGTGTTTGTTAAAAAAAAAAAAAGTTGAAAATTCTCATGAACTCATCTAGGAAAAATAACTATTTCAAATTGTCTCTTAGGTCCCGGCTCAGTACTGTTCCATATGATAAAGAATTTGAATTTTTCCTTTTAAAAGGACATCTGTGTGCAGTCCCAGCAAATGTAATTATGTTCCTTAACTACAGAGGTTATTTTTGAACTGTTCTATATACATATGTTTTAAAATCATGGGAGAGTAAACATTGACCAATAAACTTTATTCACCATTGTCTTCCAGAAAGCATTCATTTCTGAACATTGGAGGGAAATGCTGGCATTTTCTTCTGTGCAACAAGAAAGTTAGTCAAAAAAAAAAAAAAAAAGTATTCAATCTATACTCTTCTCATTAATGCCTCATGGAAATTTCACTCTAATTTGTTTAGAAATCACTTGTAAGTTTTTTATAAACACCAATTTCCTTACTTTTCTTCCTCAGGATTTTATACTTAACCTGTCTAAACGTTTCCAGGCTAGTTTCACAGACTTTCTGCCTGGTCTTAGGAATCCAGTCTTCCATGCCTAACCACCCACACATTCCCCAAAGCCGGGTCTCCCACCCGGCTCACCTCCAGGCACACTTGCAAAACATCTGTTCTCGGTGTAGAGAGGACCCTGCCTCGGGCAGACCTGTGGGCGGCTCCTCTCTAAAGCTTATCAAATACAAAGAGGGAAAAAAACCAAGACCGAGAAAAAGCCTTCTGGGCATTGGCTCCTCTGGCTCCTGCTCCCGGGCCGGGTCTTCAGTGGCACTCCTTCTCTCCCGGCGTCTGAGCCAGACGCTCACTCGCCCGCAGGATGGCTTCAGCCCTCAGTCTCCCCACAACAGCCGAGGGCACCAGACTGGAGTCACCCTCACTGCTCTCGCTCTAGCTCTCGCTTTTTCTTTCTTTTTTTTTTTTTTTTTAAATATAACAATACTTGCTTGTTAAAAAAAGAAATTAAAAAGTTAAACGTTTTCCACCATCAAGTGTGGTGAAAAAAAGGGAGTGAATATAGGTTACTGCAAGGGGAAGGCAGTGAAAAAAACCTCAGTTATTACAATGATTGTTGCCTCTCCAAAACGCTCAACCCTAAACAGCAGTCTTACTCCTGAGTATTTAATTTGGTGGGGGTGGAGGGTGAGGGTGAGGCAGGACAATTTGGGAAAATATCTAAAAACAAAAGGCCCCAAGGGGAAAGTGATAAGGAAAACAAGGTTGGGAAACAGTGATAGCTTAAAAAGTTTCAATTCCTCTTCACCATCCCCCAAATCCCACTCCCCTGCTCCCAGGGAACCTCCGAAAGGCCTGCCAACTCATCCAGGCCAGGTAAACATGCGTTACAGACAGGTACAGGTAAAGCGGCATTAGAATAACAGTATCTTCCTCAAAAACACAAGTCCTAAGGGCCTGAGCAAGCTAAAAGTGGGAAGCGGGCAACACAGCTAGCCCTTTCTGCGCAGTGAGGGCTGGAGAAGCCTCTTAGAATCCTCAACAAGGAACATTTTCTGATACATGCTACACCATGGATGAATCTTGAAATCATTAGGTTGAGTAAAACTTAAAGATGCCAGACACAAAAAAGATAAATACTGCATGATTCCACTTATATGAAATACCTAGAAAAAGCAAATTCATACAACAGAAAGTAGATGAGAGATTACTGGGGACAGGGATGAAGAGTTTTTGCTTTAACAGATACAGTTTCTATTTGGGATGACGGAAAGGTTTTGGCAATAGAGAGTGGGGAGGTGGCAGGCAGCACTGTAAAGGGAGCACACCTCGGTACAGTCTACACCACCGAGGTGTCTCCAGAAGAATGAAGAACCGCCATGAATATATTCATTTAAAAATTTTTTTTACAAATTATGTATTTGAGGATGGGCTTATATCTAGAATACATTAAAAAAAATCTCTCAAAACTCAATTACAGGTGGTGCAAGGGTCGTTCAGTGGTAGAATTCTTGCCTGCCATGCGGGAGACCCAGGTTCAATTCCTGGCTCATGCACTTCCCCTTGCTCCCCCCTCCCTCCCCCCCCCAAAATTCAACAAATGGTGCTGCAATAATGGCATAGTCACATGGAAAAAGAATGGAAAAGAGAACACCTCAATTACAAGTAAACAATCCAATAAAAAATCATCACAGGTTTTGACAGACACATCACCAAAGAAGATAAACAATAAAGCACATGAGAATATGCCCAACATCATTAGCTATTAGGAAAGTGCAAATTAAAACCACGAGATACCACTGAATACCTACTAGAATGGAAAACATCTTAAAAATACAATTTTACAACAATTTCAAAAAACATAATTTTAAAAACATAATAGCAAATATTGATGAGGATGAGGAGCAACTGGGACTCTCCTACATTGCTTGTGAGGATGTTAAATGGTACAGCCACTCTGGAAAAGAGTTTGGCAGTCTTTTTTTTTTTCTTAAAAATATTTTTATTGCGATATCTTCACACACATAACAGTCCATCCAAAGTATACAATCAATGGCTCACTGTATCATCACGTAATTGTGTATTCATCATCATGGCCATTTTTAGAAAATCTGCATCACTCCAGAAAAAGAAATGGAAAGAAAAAAAGAAAAAACTCATACATCCCATACCCCTTACTCCTCCCTCTCACCGACCACCAATATCTCAATCTACCCAATTATTTTATCCCTTATCCCCCCTATTATTTATTTATTTTTTTATCTATATATTTTTAACCCATCTGTCCATACTCTGGATAAAAGGAGAATTAGACACAAGGTTTTCACAATCACACAACCACATTGTAAAAGTTACATCGTTATACAATGATCTTCAAGAATGAAGGCTACTGGAACACAGTTCAAAGCTCCAGGTACTTTGTTCTAGCCACGCCAATACACCATAAACTAAAAAGGGATATCCATATAATTAATCTCCAAAATCACCTCTGAAATAACTTTGAAATCTCTTAGCCACTGAAACTTTATGTTGTCTGATTCCCATGAATATATTCTTTCTCAACATATATTATCACTGAGCTTGTTAACAGACAGTTCCAGGTTATTTTCCGAATTTCAGTCATACTGAACTCTCACTAGACTCCCCTTCTGAGCCACTAGGATAATCCAGCATTAACCCAAACTTGGTAAATAAAATCATATTCTGTGTCAGCTTCCTCTCAATTGTTCTTTATATGCTTGTGATCGTTACTTCAACTTCTTTCTCTCTTATTCCTTCCTTCCATCCTTCATTCAAATATTGTGAACTGATTGGGTAGATTGAAATACTAGTGAGCAATGAAAGGGAGGGTGAAGGGTATGGGATGTATGAGTTTTTTCTTCTTTTCTTTTTATTTCTTTCTCTGGAGTGACACAAATGTTCTAAAAATTATCATGGTGATGAATACACAACTGTGATACTGTGCGCCACTGACTGTTCACCATGTATGGACTGTATGTGTGTGAAGACTTTTCAATAAAATATTTTAAAACACACATTTATATATATATATATATATATATATATATATATATATATATATAGTGAACTGGCTCCTAAATACCAGATGTGGTTTTAAAACAAAGCCTGTGCCCTTAAAGCCTACATTCTAATGGAGACAGATAAATACCAAATAAGGTGTGTTATGATGTTTGAGAAAAAAAAATAAAGCAGGGTACTTAAAATAAAGGGAGAATAGAATGACACAGGCTACAACAGTCTCAAAATAGGGACCGAATGGATTTGAATAGTGGCGGCATTTCTACCTTGAATATTAAGATACCTCATCATCCCTTCCTTTACTTTATCATTTGACATTCTTGATGTCTCGTGCCACGACAAAGAAGAGGCTTTAACACCTTTCACCCCTCTTAAATCTCTCCCCAGTCGATCCTACAAACATGTAACTTTTTAAAGTTTGAAAATATTCATAAAGATTATATGCTTTGAAGTCAAACTTCAAAAAAATTTCCCCAATTCCATCATGACCCAGGTAGGTAACTTATCCCTGGTCACCTGGCTTTCTCACAAGGTGTCTCGTCCTTCCAGGGCCACCGAGAGGACAAAGCCCATTCCACAGGTAAAGGGCCCATCTCAATGCCTGGCACATATCAGCAGAACGTCCTCCATTTATACCTGCCCGCGAACAAAGCTACAAGCTTTCTATTAACCGAACCCCATGTAACCTACGTGCTTTACTGTTTATGCTTTAAAAAGAAAGCTGCACTGCAGACAAACTTTCCTCATACATTGGACATCACTACTGACCATTCTCATGACCAGTCATCTCATTGCTCAAGTTTTTCTCTCTACTTAGAATGTCTTTGCATCCCAAATTCTTATTCTTTTTCATATTATTGCTGACAAAACAAGATTAAACAATTTTTTTAAAAAGCAGCTTTGAAACCTTATGAGGGGAGGCAGGTGAGATGCAAATTCTAGAGAACAATCATGTACCTCACGATTGCATGCCTCCCTCGAGGGCACAAGGGACTCTGAGACTCCTTCTCTGGCCTGAACGTGCTAAATATTTGACAGGGAAGGAGTACACTTCCCAAAGCTACAGGAAATCATGCTTGCCTCAGGTAAACAGGAATGATACCTAAAAGCATTTTAAAGTCCAATCCTTCTTTCAGAGCCAGGTCAGGTCAAGTACTCAAGGAATTGGCATATGGTACCAGCACCATCCTTTGCCCTCCAAATATGTGCAGTTAAATATCAGTATGTACAGACACTCAGACTCGCTGAACAAATACTGTGAAATTAACTAATACAACTAACAACTGACAGGAAAAATACAGCACAGAAAGGACATCCCTTATGTCTTCTCCAGCCAGAAGATAACCTTCAGAGAATAAAGTTTGGCACAGACAAGTTAAAAGTGGATTTTAAAAGTCCAAATCTAAACAAGAAGATACTAAGAATAGAGATTCCATTCTCAGAAGACTCCAAAGAAATAATGATTTAAAAAGATGAACATAGAAGCATAAGATGGTGGAGTGAGACACTTGAGGGCTCTGCCCTCCCCGACTACCCCCAGCAAAAGCAGACGCTTCAAACACCCACCAAGAACTGGTAGAAACAGCTAAAGCTCCAGAAAACAGTCAATGGACTGCACTTAGGAGTAAGCACAGAATTTTTTTTAAAAGGTTATTAAGAGCACAGGCTTTCACAGGACTGTGATTGGCTCCCCGACATCCGCCTTACCAGCTAGTCCTCGCTCCTAAAGCAGATCCCTGACTCTGGTTCCAGAGGGGCAAAATAACCTTCATGCACATTCTGGGAGCACATGTTTATCTGTCAGGGGCCCGAGGGACCGGTGCTTGCCCTGCATCTAGAAAGCAGTACACAGAGCTCTGCTACAGAACACTGAGGAAGAGCGCTCGAGCCCCGGGTACTTGGGGCCAGGGACCGCTGGCTGTAGGACATATATAGTGCAGTGGCCGGGGCCGTGAGAAAACTTTCTTAGGGAAAATGGGACATTCATACTTGTGTAAACAGAGGAATTCCAAGGGCCACAGGCACAGGTCCAAAACAAGAAAACTTCAGGGAACCCCTATGCTCCAGCCTGGAGCTATTCTCTAAAATCTCTGTGCAGATAAACCCTGAAAGAGAACATCTGCACAGGTCAATATGCAAGGACTTCGGAAGGTGTTTTCTTTCCTTTTTTTTTTTCCTATTAGCTCCTGGCCTGCAAGGAAAGCTCGGTCATAGCACTAGCTGGATTCAAACTTAAGGAGAAAACACCTCAGTCTAAACTCCAGCAATAACACATTAAAATACCAAATGTCCAGTTTTCAACAAAAGATTACAAAAACATACAAAGAAACAGGAATTGATGACCCAGGCAAAGGAGAAAATTAAAGCATGAGAAATCATCAATGAGGAGAAACAGAACTGGGACACTCCAGACAAAGATTTTTAAAAAATGATCCTCAAAGAGCTAAAAGAAAGCATGGACAAAGGACTAAAAGAAATCAGGAAAATGATAGATGAACACAGAGAGATTATCAGCAGAGAGATGGAAAATATGAAAAGGAACCAGAGCTGAAGGCCACAATAACAGAAATTAAAAATTCCCTAGAGGGTTCAACAGGAGATTGGAGCTGACAGAAAAATCAGTGAACTTGAAGATAAGACAACTGAAATCATCCAGTCTGAGAGGAGCAGAATTGAGAAATAGAAAAAAATCAAGAAAAGTAAATGGAGACTGAGGAACCCGTGGGACACCATCAAGTGTACCATTATACGCTTTGGGGTAATTCCAGAAAGAGAAAAAAGAGAAAGAGCTAGAGAGGAGATTCAAAGAAATAATGGTTGCAAATTTCCCAAATTTAATGAGACACAAATATACACATCCAAGAGACTGAATGAACTCCAAACAGGACAAACCCAAACCAAAAAGACCCATGCCATGCCTTTTATATCAAATTGTTAAATGCCAAAGATAAAGAGAAAATTCTGAAAGTCACATTCAAGAAAGCCTCAATAAAAGTAAGTGCAGATTTCTCATCAGAAACCATACAGCCAAGAAGGCACTGGGATGATATATTTAAAGCGCTGAAAGCAAATAAATGCCAACCAAGAATTCTGCACCCAGCATATCTTTCTTCTAAAAAATAATATTTTTTAGAGTATAATAATTCCCAGATAAACAAAAGCTGAGGGAGTTTATAACCACTAGACCAGCCCTACTAGAGATGCTAAAGAAAGGACAATAGACACTCAATCAAAGCTGTATGAAGAAGTAAGGAAGATATCCAGTGAGGGTAAACAGAAATGCCACCATTACTGTACTTTTAATTTGTAATTCTACTTTTTATTCCTACAGGATCTAAAAGGCAAATGCATAAAATGTAATGAAAAATAAATTGTTTTGGACTCATAATATATAAACATGTAAACTGTGACAAGAACTACATAAAGGAGGGGCAGTATAGAGTTTGTGTAAACTACTGAAGTTCAAATGGTATCAAAGTAAATTTAGGATGTTAAATTTAAACCCTATGGTAATCACAAACAAAGTATCAAAGGGTATGCAAACTCAGAGACAGAAATTAGAGTACAGGTTGCCAAGGGTCTGCACAGGGGAAACCGGGGGATGGGGAAATTAATGCAAAATGGGGAGTTAGGCAAAATGTTACTGTTTGGGGAGAGGAGAAAGTTTTAGTAACCGAAGGGTGGTGAGGATACTGTGACATAATGAAGGTGATTAATCTCACTGAATGGTATGCTCAGGAGTGGTTGAGATGGGAAAGTTTATGTTGTTTTTATAATTCACACACACATACACAGAGCAACTAAAAAGTCAATGACAACTACAAACAATACATAATCCTGGATGGAATCTAACAAAGGAAGAGAGAAAGCTCAAAAGGTTATTACTGAGACATGAAAAAGGTGGAATCTAGACTGTGAACTTTGTATCAATGTTAAATTTCTTGAATTTTATAACTGCACTTCAGTTGGATACATAAGTGAATATCCTTGTTCTTAGGAAATGTACATGGCAAGATTAAGTGTTTAAGGAGCATGACATATATGCCTACACTCAAGTGTTTAGAAAATGTACTGATGAATACCAGACAGATGGATTCACAGAATGGTGGATAGTAGAAAGATAAAGCAAATCTGGCACAATGTCAAAATTGGTGGACCTGGGTATCTGGAGGGATAGGAGTATGTTAGATTCTTTGTATAGGTATTACATTATTTTTATGACTGTCCTATAAGCGTGAATGTATTTTTAAAAATTAAAAACAAAACGATATGCTCTTCTAGCAGCTCATTAGAAATCATGGCAAACAGTAGTATCAGAAACCAAGAGGCAATCCTGTTCTCTCTCCATCTTGACCCAAAAGGTAAGGGCTCATTATTCCCAATCGAAGAGCGTGGCTGTCATTGTAGAGTAGACTCCTGGTGAGAGGGTGTGCAGGCACTTACAGGGAAGGGCAGTCCCACCAGGAGCCAGCAAGCGCTTACAAGGCACACCACGAACACAAGCCCCATTCCCCTCCTTGGAAGGAGGACAGGTTCTCAACTTAATCTTTGTACTCCTAAAGCCCATGCCTGGAACAGTGGGTACTCAGTGATTTTCCACCCACTGACAGTATTACCAGACGAGGGAAATGTCAGAGATTTAGAGATTTACCTTGTTATGGAAAGGCACTGACATTTGAACACTGCCCGTTTTCAGGGTGTCACATCTCCTACCAATCTAGTAATCTTAGATGGATCGCTAGGGACATATTTGCTTTACTTTCTCATAAAAGTCCCTTATATGTCTATGGTACTCCTTAAATCCAGTTTAGTAACTCTAGAAGTGAGGTCTGTTCGGATGAAACAAACAGGCCTATTGTGCTAATACAAGAGAAGGCAGGAGAAGTTCTTAGTGATGTATACCTGAAGGATGAGATTTAGATTTGTTCTCTTCTATTTTGCTAATTAATAAACTGGAAACTATTAGCCATACGTACTAAACTTACAACAAATAAAATTGAGAAGTCAATACACAAAGAAACAAAATAAGGATTTAGAAATATCTTAACAAACAAATGATTCAAGACTAATGCAAAATCCTGTCCCGAGATTCTAAACTAACTAGTAATGCTTTCTCAATGAGCCCACAACCCTGCTTCTGGTTTGCAGAGTTATACAATTCTTTATAAAATACTACTGTGTTTCTTATTTGTTGGATCATATCTTCAAGAACTAGCCAAAACAAGCATTATTTAAATGAAAGCAGGTGTGAAAGGAGTATGTGAGCTATAAAACCCCATGCAATTGTTATCACTCCTTTATAGAGGAGAGGAAATCACCTTGTCAAAGGAAGGATTAGAATCCTTCTTGTACATGGAGTTGTCATGCCCACCACATCAGATCATTATGCTGATCAAAAGTAAATGAGTTAAATTATAATAAGTAAACTCTGGGAGTTAAAAATCTCCAGTACAGGTTACCAGGAGACAGAAAGAGGGCAGAGGGCTGACAATGCTTAAGGTGAACAGAATTTTTAATAAAGTTGATTGTAAATGTTTGAAATAGATACAGGTGATGGTAGACAATACTGTAAGTGTACTTAGTGCTAAGTGTGAATACGGTTGAAAGGGGAAGTCTAGGGCCATGTACGTCACTAGAAGGAGAGCTAGAAGATAAAACATGGGGCTGTATAATAGTGAACCCAGTTACAGACAACGTCTGTGGTTAATTGTACAAATTTAAGAAAGTTTCTACATAAACAAGAATAAATATACGGCACTACTACAAGGTGTTAATAATAGGGTGGTATATGGAAAAAATACAACTAATGAAAACTAAGGACTATAGTTAACAGTGATATTGTAATACTCATCAATAACAAAGGTATTATTTTTTAAAAAGAGAATAGGTTAGTGCTTTGTAGTCAAAGGAAATTAGTTCATAATTCCACTATACCTTAGTAGGTCAAATCATATCTGTGCATTACTGTGATGAGTTCTGAGTGCTACATTCCAAAAGGGAAACTGACAAGTGTAAATCAGTCTAGAAGGAACAAACTGGGTGGAAAAGGACTAGAAAAATCAAACAGAGCCTATCAAGAGAAACTGCTTGGCAAGGAGTGGCTATGTGGCATAGAAAGGAACTTTGGGGGTTAGGAGAAAAAGGCTAGCTACAAGCCAACAGGTATTTAGGTGGAAGAGGGAATCAATTTATTCTGAATGCTGCACGGAGGCCAGACCCAAGACAAATATATAGAGATTCCTGGAAGATGGACTACAGGCATGCAGGAATGGAAAGAAGCCATTTGAGCTTTGTGAAGCACAGGCTGGAACCTGTGCTCACCGGAGAACAGATTTTCTCATCAGGAAGAAGATTCTCTCAGTGGGAAGAAATTCGGCTCTTGAATTTTATGTAGTTGTAGAGATCCTGCTGAAGGACGATCTTAGCTGAAGCCCCATACATAAAACAGACAAAAGATGTTTTTTCTCTTTGTCTCACTTCTAGAGTACTTACGAGTCTACTTCACTCATATGCATTTGCAGGTATCAGATCTTGGCTACTGTCTAGATTTTTGGTTCCCCAGCCATACCCCAGGTGCCTCCAAATTAACATCTGATTTGAGCTTGTAACTAGCACTGAAAAGCTGCCTTTTCTTTTTGCATAATGAAAAGGAGCGTCGTGGCAGTAATGCTTCTGTAGGTTTGGAATTGTAGATAATCCTCATCAACTCTTCAGGAAGTTCAATTACAGGAGTCTGAGATCTATTATGACTGTAAAAAGCCATGAAATCCACTAGAACACCATTGTCCCAAATATAAATTGCACTGTTTTGGCAAGAACTCATCTCTACCAACCGAGAAATTCTCCTCATTGCCACATCACTGACCATATTCACCCAAACCTACTCCAAAACTGTATCAGCCACCACACTGTCCAAGGTGGCCAAACAGAAACAGGATCTCAGCATCTCAGACAGCCCTGAGTAAATCTAGATTCAGATCTATATCTATACTGAATGCCCGTTTTTGCTTACTACAGTGGAGTCTATTTGTGTGAGAGGGTTTTACACAGCCAGCTAAAATCACAGCTGAAACACTAATTTTAAAACATAGGGGTAGATGCTGACAGTGGGATTTTGGGGGAGTCTTACAGTTATAGATATACCAACTGTACAAGATACCACTACCTTTTTTCCCCAATGAAAATTAGATGCTATGAAACTTCCATAAAAAGTGGGATGAAACTTTCCATTTCCTCTTCAAAAAGAAACACAAATTCATACTCTGAAATAGCATACAAAAATATGTTACACTCACTTGTTGAGACCCTAACAAAGTAAAAAGGCTTTCAGTTTCCTTTGTTTTAATGGAAAAATGTAAAAAAAAAGATGAAGTCAGGATTAAGGCTAAAACAACTGCATGTCACCAAATCCTACACAAATGCCACCAAAGATGAGTTGGTATACCTTTGATTCAAGAATATAATCCTACAAAAGAAGAATCTGAACATCTCTATTCAAGTTACTAAGATTTGGTTATTAAAAAAAAAGGAAGAGAAAGGAAAAAATAAGATGGGTTGGAGGCAAACTAGTGTCCAAACTTCTTATGCTTGGAGATAAGAAAAGAAACAATCAGTTACAGTTACAGGATTCAGAGGGTTCCAAAAAAAATAAAAAGTCACTCTGAACATGGATCTCCTTTCTATTCCTGAAGACCAAGATGAAGGGGGACAGCCCCTTTCACGCCTCTGCAGTACAGACAACTCCGAAGTTTACATAATTGTAATGAAATTTAAGAGCACAGCATACAGAAAAAAGGCAGGAAAAGTAAATTCCTCTGGAATCACTGCATCTTTCAATAGACTGCTGTGCCCCCGCCACAAAGGGCTTGTGGAGATTATGTTGCAGGAGGCTTGCTGTAGGTAGTGGCCACAAAAAACAAAATAAACCCCCAATTCATCTCTTTTAGATCAAGAGCCCAGAGAACGAGGGGAAAAAAGCAAATGTCCAGGCTGCAAAGGAGCCTGAGAATCACACACACACACACACACCCCTTAGCCTGGACCATCTCTTCCTATTCCTGCTGCCCACATGCCCTCAGACATCAGTGGCTTCAGGAATCAGGCTGAGAGCAAAGAGAGGTTCCTATTTTACATAAGAGAATACATGGGGTGGCTAGAAGGAAGTCCCTGAGACTGCTGAGCTGGGTTCCAGAAGTCTTAATTCTTGAAGATTACTGTATAATTATCTATCTTTTGCAATGTGGCTGTGCGATTTTGAAAACCTTGCATCTGATGCTCTCTTTATCTAGGGTATGGATAGATGAGTAAAAATATGGAAAAAATAAATAATAGGGGGATTAATGGGTAAGAAACTGCATAGATTGAAATACTAATGGTCAATGAGAGGGATGGATAAGGGGTAAACGGTGTGAATTTTTTCTTTTTTATTTATGTTTCTGGAGTGAGGCAAATGTTCTAAAAATGATCATGGTGATGAATACACAGCTATGTGATGATATTGTAAGCCACTGATTGTATACTTTGGATGGACTGAATGTGCATGAACATATCTCAATAAAAATATTTTTTAATAAAAAAGAAAAGGATATAATGGCAAGGGAAAAAAAAAAACATCTTATCCACATAGTTTGTGCTTCCATGTTCACTCTCTGTTTTTCCTCCCTAGCTTCACCCTTTCTTTTTATGCTGACCTCTTCTCTGCTGCTTAGCTCCCACCACTCTTGTGTATCCATCATTCATACTGAGCTCTACCCTTGGTCCATCAATGGGCATGGCTATCCTCATGTTTGAAACAAGCAAATCTTTGATTGTACCTGCTGCCGACCTCAAACAGTATGCTGTTTTTCTTTTACTTCATGCCAAACCTCTATGCCCTCACTTAGTACTCCTTACTAATCCCTGGAAAATTGCACTATTGAAAACGATCTCTCAAACGGTTACTAGTTGCATTTCCTAATATAACTTATGTAGACAGCTTAACTGAACACCATAAGTACGTGGAACCTTGAGTAGGGCATTATTAGATTTTGTTGGTTTGTCCAAAGTGATGTACCAATAAACTCCAGAGTGATTTGAACAGTAAATAAAAAAGTACATGCAAAGTCCTCTTTAGGGAATGGTGAGAAAGGAGAATGGTGAGAAACTTCCCCAAGTTGAATTCCTGATATTCTCACAAGCAGTGGGGACAACCAAAGCAATAGGCTGAACCCTCAATCTTGGGGTTTGTTCATATAAAACTTAACCCCACAAAGGATAGGTCAAGCCTAAGAGTGACACCCTAGAGAATTTCTTTTGTTGCTCAGATGTGGCCTCTCTCTCCAGCCAATACAACAAGCAAACTCACTGCCCTCCCCTATGTGGGACATGATTCCCAGGGGTATGGACCTTTCCGGCAACGTGGGACAAAAATGTTAGAATGAGCTGAGACTCAGCATCAAGGGATTGAGAAAACCTTCTCGACCAAAATGGGGAAGAGTGAAATGAGACAAAATAAAGTGTCAATGGCTCAGAGATTCCAAATATAGCTGAGAGGTTATCTTGGACGTTATTCTTATGCATTAAATACATATCACCTTGTTAGTCAAGATGTAATGGAGAGGCTCGAGGGAAGTGCCTGAAAATGTAGACTGTGTTCCAGTAACCATGTTTCCTGAAGATAATTGTCTAAGGATACAACTTTCACAATGTGACTGTGTGATTGTGAAAACCTTGTGTTTGATGCTCCTTTTATTTACCTTATCAACAGACAAGTAAAACATATGGAATAAAAATAAATAATAGGGGGAACAAATGTTAAAATAAATTTAGATTGAAATGCTAGTGATTATTAAAAGAGAGGGGTGAGGGGTAGGTTATGTATGAATTTTTTTCTGTTGTCTTTTTATTTCTTTTTCTGAATTAATGCAAATGTTCTAAGAAATGATCATCATGATGAATATGCAACTATGTGATGATATTGTGGGGAAAAGAAAAAAAAGACAGTGTCCTAAGGAGGACCTAAGCCTACTGATAATTGTATCTATGGTTCATCCCCAGGGAACCTCTTTTGTTGCTCAGGTGTGGCCTCTCTCTTCAAGCCAATTTGGCAGGTGAATCACTGCCCTCCACCCCTACGTGAGACATGACTCCCAAGGGTGTCAATCTCCCTGGCAACATGGGACCTGACTCCCAGAGATGAGCCGGGACCTGGCATCATGGGAATGAAAAAGCCTTCTTGACCAAAAGGGGGAAGAGAGAAATGAGACAAAATAAAGTTTCAGTGGCTAAGAGATTTCAAGCACAGTTGAGAAGTTATCTTGGAGGTTCTTTTTATGCGTTATATAGATATCCCTTCTTAGTTTATGGCATGGTATACTGAAGTGGCTGGAGGGAAGTACCTGAAACTACTGAACTGTGTTTTAGTTACCTTGATTCTTGAAGAAGACTGTATAATGATATGGCTTTTACAATGTGACTTTGTGATTGTGAAAACCTTGTGTCTGATGCTCCTTTTATACAGGAGATGGACAGATGAGTAAAAATAGATAAATAAATAATAGGGGGACATAAAGGGTAAACGTTGGGTAGATTGAAATACTGTGGGTCAATGAGAGGGAGAGGTAAGGGGTATAGGATGTATGAGTTCTTTTTCTGAAGTGATGCAAATGTTCTAAAAATAATCATAGTGAAGAATACACAACTATGTGATGATATTGTGAGCCATTAATTATATTATATGGTTGGACTGCATGTATGTGGATATTTCTCAATAAAAATATTTTTAAAAAAGACAGCGTCCTGGTGGTTTTTCTCTACCTGGCCTGCCCTCTTCCAACTCATATCTGTCTCCTTTTCCCACTGTGAACACCACCAATTCCCTAAGTCCTGGCCTGCGATTAAAATGGTTAAAAGCATGGGCTATGGAAAGCGAATGCTTGGGTTAAAATCCCATCTCTGCTACACATCAAGCATACAATCCCGGGCATGCTCAACTTCTCTGCCTCAGTTTCCTCACCTATAAATCAAAGGTCATTAACAGCACTTAGAGGGCTGTTGGGAAGAACCAAAGAATTAATTCACGTAAACTGTTAACAACTTAATAAATGTAGATCTTTATCCTTCTCCTATATATGCTTTGCTGATCATGCCTGTCTAGGTACTGGACAGATTTTCTACTTCAAATTAAACATATCAAAAACAAAACAGTATTTGACATTACTTGATATAACCATTTTGATAAGAGATCATTTCAATGCTGCCTAAGCTTTCTATTTAAAAACTATTTATATTATCAAATAATCTGTGAAGATGATGCCCTGACCCTATTTTGGAGCCTCATCCCACTGTTAACCCCCACCTCAAAATCTGGTGGGGGTGAGAGATGGAGTAGGGGTAACAGGTGTCGGTTACTAACAACTTGGTAATAAAGAACTAAAGGCAAATGACTTGAATTTTGACAAGGCCGCTTTGATAAAGCTATTTGCTTCTGTTATTATTAAGAGGAGATCCTCCTTGTCTTCATACTGTGGGTAGGAAGTTAAAACTGATTTTTTTATTTTAACATTTTAAAATTGTGAAATATATACCAAAAAGCAATAAATTTCAATGCACATTTTAACATGTAGTTATGGAACAGATTTCACATAAACTGATTTTTTAAGTGATTTGGCAAAAAAAAAAAAAAAAATTTAAATATTAGGTCAAAAGCTATGTACTTTTTCCTAATAGTGCTTTTTAAGGAAACATTCACCAACAGGGAATTAGTGAATACATAATGGAAATCTAGACTATAGGCTACAATTCCATTTCTAAAGCCACAGAATGATAGTCGAAGTTGTACCAGTAGTTGGGGTAGAAGCAAGTATACAAGATACTTTCACTTCTTTAGTTATATATTTTGTACTACTAGCATTTTTTTCACAACAAAATCATCATTCAAAAAACTGGGCTAAAGAAGAAATGAAGTTCTCATAGACAAGGAAGAAGGCTTCCCACCCTAAGGTGGATGCATTGTCTTCATACAGAAGATGACTTGTGCAATGGTCATAGGGTTCAGCAGGAATTCAGACCCAGCTACGGCTCCAAACTGGAAGCTCAGGCTCCACCCCCTTCCAAGCTGAGACATGAACTCTCTACAGTGTACAGAGTCTGCAGCATAGGCAATTATGCTACCTGCCTGAAAAGGCTTAAAAACAGCCTGCAGGGTGGTGGCTTAGTTAGACTTTGTTAAACCAAGTCCTTTCCAACTCAGCTAGATGGGAGCACATCCAAAAAAGTAATCACCACCACCATCACTGTATCAAAGAGAAACCATGAATATGCTGCGAAGTTAAAGAAATCACTGGGTCAAATCAGCCCAAGAGACACTGTAGTCACAAAGGGTTTTACCAACATAGTTCAAAAGTTCATACCAAGGTACTAGGCAGAGATGTCTGAGACTATAAACACTGTTAACGCTTCCACTGGCACCCATGAAGAGTAGCCTCCTGTCACATGCACTTTGCAAGGTGCTATAAGGCTGGCTGCAAGAAAGAGTGTCAACAACAGAGCTGCCACTGGAAGGGGAAAAAAGAAAATTAAAAACAGAGCCCAGAGGGGAAGAAGATTAGAAATGGAAACCTGGCTGGTAAAACAAATCTCTGTGTGAGGTGCAAGGTGAGAGTGTGGATAAAAGTTTTTAAATAAACATCCAGATCTCTGAAGTAGGAAAACAGAAATAAATTCATGCCAGTCATCCAAGCAAAGAATAAAACCATCTAGGGGAGGAGAACAGCCTCTAAGTGGACTCTGAAGACCAGCCTTAGGATTCCAGCTCAACTGCTAAGGGCCAGGAACTCTTCGATGAGCTCGCTGTATGACGCTAAGAATCTTCGTGTTTATTAAAAGCATAATTAGTATGCTCAACTACAAGTACAATGATTGTTGTTGTTGCTATATTTATTTTCAAAGTAGAATCACATGTCTGACTTAATAGACAGTATGAAAGACTTGCTACACATGGTATTGATTATTTTTCCCTCCCATTTCCTCCCACGTGAAACAAAAGGAGGGAGGGAAACTGCAATAATAAAGCACACTCTCTCCATCCGTGGCGCCCTGGGTAACAGAGGAGGGCTGGGAAGACTGGAATAACACAGATCAGTGTCCAAACACCTAGGAAAGGAGGAAGAAAGGAAGCAAAATTGAGATGATTATCAGCCTAGTCCAACCACTCCATAACTGGGATCCCATGGAAAAATCTTAGAGGGAGAGGGGGGACTAACTACAAATGCTTAGGTTATGATTTACCCAGAAGAGCCCTCCCTAGTACAAAGGGCTTCCTCCTTCCTCTGCACTCACATCCTCAACTCCCTGGCTTTCCTTTGCAGAAGTACACATCCGCCCACCAGTCCCACTCACACCGAAGCTTCCTGGTCTGGGCAGAGGGCAGATGCAGAGGAGGTTCCCTCCCTACCCCGAGGGAAAATCTAGGATGTAGTCTTTTCTACTTGCTCTGCACACGCTTAGGTAGAGCCTTCCTGGGATCAGTAAAACTGAAGGCCTTCAGTAACAAGCCAGTCTTAAAATACTTGAAGGCAAATACATCTATCAGTCAGTCAGCTGTGGAGGATTGTAAGTTCTATATGAAACCAAGAAATGAAAGATGGATCTTGTTTACAAGAAACCAACCTTGTAGGAAGAAAAAGCAGAATAATACCATGCCCAGAAAGCAAGACCTCCACTCTACACAGAAGCCCATGACCCTGAGGGCAATGTGGACAGAACATGGGACCAGGGTCCTGAGATCACTGTGGGAATCACAGCAGGCTGCCAGGTGGAGGAGTCTTGGATCAGGACTCTGAAGGCAGATCACCTTCCTGGCACAGGGCGAAGAGAGCAGTATTGTTTGGTGTAGTGGTCCCCTGCCTACCAGAAGCCTTATTCAGATACAAAGATATGTGTGAATAAATGCCCCAAGTCCTGGAGATAATCTCAATACCTAGAAGATAAAAGTAGCTCAGGAGAGCACAGGACAGAATCTAACCAGTCTAGAATGAGCCAGCAAAATGGAACATAAACTAACATATCGTGTACTTTCAGTAACAGGCAGTAATCTAAATATTTTACATACATTAGGTGTCTTATTTATTTCTCCCAACAGCCCTATGAAGTTGGTATTATGATATCTTATTTTACAAATGAGACACAGACAAGCTGAGTAATTTACCTAAAGCCACACAGGGATTTGGGACAGAACCAGGATTCCCACCCAGTCTCATGAGTCTCCACAGTCTGCATTCTTTTTTTTTTACGTTTTATTAATAAAACCAATCAACACATAATATGAACATTCTTTTTTCATCACATAGTTGAATATTCATCATCAAGATCATTTCTTAGAACGCTTGCATCAATTCAGAAAAAGAAATAAAAAGTAAACAGAAAAAAAATTTATACATACCATACCCTTACCCTCCCTCTCACTGATCACTAGCATCAAAGTCCCCATCCTTAACCACGATACTCGACTTTCTCACTGACAAGAACCTCAGATAAAAGATATCAAGATATCTTTGAGTTCATGTAAGCCAAGGAAGGAGCATTAAGTGTTGGGGAGGGTGGCTAAGGAGAGTGTTTCCATAGCCCAAACTCTGAAAGGAAAGATGGCTTAAACTTAATCTGATCTGCCAAAAGCTAATATGGCTTAAACTTCAGGGCCCCTCACTTGGACCACCCTTCTGGGGCCCAAGGACTCTTGCAGTCAAATGTTATTATAACATTAGCCAAAGACATTGCTGGCTTATGCACGAGTATCTCAAAATTGTATGAGTTTCAGGACATAAAATCGGAATCTATCTCTGGGTTAAAGAAATCCTTAACAGAAACTTGAGGACAGACATACATATGAAAAACAGCTAGGAGCCTACTGTGGGTATAAAGTGAGTCCAGACTTAAGGAAAAGCCCCTGCATGTGGTACATGGTATGGGAGGCTAATGTATATGGTATATGGAACTTGCTAAAAAATTTGAAGGATAAGCTCCCTCTCCCACCACCTAGTTATACGGAGAATGAAAATAAAGCATGTCCTCACTCTCCTGGATACAATGGTAATGAATGACCAAAGAACCCAAACCATCTAACTGTGTTTCTTCTTCTTTTTTTTTTTTATGTAAAAGATCAATTGTGCCTGTGACAAACTATTATGTAAAAGGGAAAAAATAAGAAAACTCTAACTAAACTTTATGTTCCCAACTAGGCAGGGAAAATGACACAGAGAAAAAAAAAGATATAACTGGGGTTGAAGCTAGTATTAGCAATGTCTTCACTGTCAAGCTTATTTTTGAAATCTAAAAGAATGGACAGAAAGAGACAAATAGTACAATTTTCACAAAGGAAAGAGGATGAAAAAACTGTAGGTCTCAGGATAGTAAGCTTCATAAGGTCTGAATATGCTTAACACACGCATGGTACCTCTTCTCATTTCAGCAAAGTATACCTTCTTTATCGGTTTTGGTCCAGCCAAGGGGGAAAAAAGCAGAAGCATGCAGTGGCCAGCCTCCAAAGAGAACAGGGAGTGCGCTGACTGAACGACCACTTCTCAGGGCTCCCATCTAGGAGACTCAGACAAGGGACAGAACCTTGATTGGGGGACCTCGACTGTTTCGCCTAACCCAGCTTAAATATTTTACTCAAGAGATAATCACAAGATCATCCATAAAGAAGTAATTTTCTTATTGTGTTTTCAATGTTTTACTGACTAATAAACTGCTCAACAAAAACAAGCTATAAAAATCACTGTATCCTTTTAAAACATCACAGTTGCACTACAGAATTCTGAAATTTAGACTACTCCAACAGGACTACTTTTCACTTTCTAAAGACAGCAAAATCTATTCCTGATGGATAAATTCATCAGATCAACAAATATTTATAAAGTACCTAATATGTGCCAAGCCATATTCGAGAGGCAGGAATCTAGACCTTGAGATATATCAGTGAATGAGGTAGAGAGCCTCATGTCCAGTGGGAGGAGGTACACAATAAATAAGCAAAATGTCAGGTTAAAAACCTATTCCCAGGGCAGGCCACCGTAGCTCGGTGGCAGAGTTCTCACCTGCCATGCCAGAGACCCAGGTGTGATTCCCAGAGCCTGCCCAGGCCAAAAAAAAACCTATTCCCAAACTATAAAGTAAAGAAAAAAAGGTATAAACCATCAATACATTTTTTACCAAGATTCTGGAGGTCTAGCAGCAGAAAAGGCAAACAGCCCTAAGATACAATTTAAAGCTGGAATCTACAATCAGCCTGGGTTACTGTAAGCAGAGGGTACCTAGGGCTGCTTGTCCAAAATGGCACTGGGCAGGCCTCCTAGAACATTTGGTCCTATTTAATTATTACTATACAACTGTTTAATTTAATCTTCAATGCCCTAAGATTTTAGTAAGAAGTCTCCCAAAAAGGAGTTTTCGCTGTTGAGGGATGACCTTTTGCAACCGAGCAGATTCCATGAGAAGCCACTCTGCTCAAAGCAGACATTCCACGGGTGAAGAAGACTGTTAAGAACGTGCATTACCATTCCATTCTTCTTAATTATCTCAATTAGCCTCCCCTAAAAACACATACAGAAGGTGAGTGCATTTCAGTCCCACCCCACCAAAATTTCCTCCACTTTCACTGGGACCTACAAGAGACAGTTCTATGAGCACTTGCTGTAAGCCTGGGGAGGACAGACATGCTTTACTGCATCCTTGACTCTATGGGAAACTATTCAGACTTGACGTTTTGTTCAAAGGCGAGTGTCAGGAAACGCTGTGCTTCCCTTGAGGACCTGTCATGTTTTCTCATGGTGTAATGAAGCAAAGAGTTGTTTCTCTTTTCATTTTGATCCCTGAGATGCACAGGCAAGGGTGTGGCCCAACCTGCATCATTTATGTAGGGCCTTATTACGAGTGTTTCCCCGTCCACACCCCCACCTGAACTATCTATACCGATTTTCACATTTTCTGGTTCTTCTACTTTATTATGGTTTTTGTAAACTGCAACTGGGGGTAAAAGGTTTTGATTCTTTTGTTGTTATTAAAAAGATTTTTTTTTTCATATTCCAGAATCCTTTGAAAGATCCTGATCCTTTAAGGCTGTTTTCATACATCATCTTAACATTCTTTAATGGCACATTACAAAAATAAGTATACTCTGCCTTGCATAGTCATCCCATCAAATAAGTGTCTTAAGTTTTAATGTCTTTCTCTGAAATTTTACTAATTAAGTTTAAATATTTTTCCTTGAAATTTTACTGATTAAAAGTATTTAAGATCAATGGAGTCTTCAACCCATCGATTGATTAATTGCTTTCACAGCTGGAATATAAAAAGATCAAAGCCTTATTTAAAAGAAAAGGAAGGAAGACTTAATAAGGCAGTTTCATTCAAGTCTAAGAAATGTAATGTTTACTAATTTTCCATTATTGATGGTTAAAAGCTACCAGTATGTATTTATTGAATTTTTACTACAAGTTAGGCACTTTTAATAATGTAATGTTGAGTAAGGGGACTATTATTCTCTCCATTTTACAGACTGAGAAACTGAGACAGATGTCAAACCACTTGCCCAACATGATACAGGGCAGTCAGTGGCAGAAGTGGGACTGGAACCATGCCTACCTAACTCCAAGGTCTATTCTATATAGCGTTCTTAGAATATTTATAATTTTTTCACTTTGTTAAATGAGGTTTTCAGGAAAAAAACATTTATCTTATACTTAAACAACATATCACTTATCCAATACATAAGGAAGGAATCAAAATAAAGGCATCCAAACCAAGCCAGTGTCAAATTTCATGTCTCCATGTACCCACTTTTCTTATGCGGCAAGTCCCAAGCCCTCAGCTGAAATGCATTATCACATACCAAGCTCTCACAGATGTGAATATCTGATTTCCAATCCCAGAACAGATTAGAAACGGCATTACATGCATGATCACAATGTCAAGAAGTGACAGGTGGACAACAAAAGGGGGAGGAACGGGACAGATAATACTGACTTCTAGTAGACCATCTCTTTGTACTTCCCTGTACATCACTTTTTAGAGTTAAAATTCTTAGACTATTCCAACTTTCTTCTGTGACTTAGGACCAAGTACACCCTTTCTGAGTTTCAGCAACCTGCTTTATAACGGATGTTAGATAATTCTAACAATCTTCCCCACCTCACAGGGCTGCTCTGCTGTTAAGCTCTAAGGACTCCCTAAGAAAAGGTTTATATAAATGAAATGGGTTATTAAAAGATGGGTTTGCTGCTTGAAGGGATAACCCCACAATCATTAGAACTAATTTTCCAAAGGTTCTGAAAACTGAGGTTTCATTGGTTTTTAAAAATGTAAAAATATGTAAAATAATTTTAAAACATATTTAAAAAATGTATAATTATAGTGAGCTAGCCTCAACCTACACATTTCCTTCCATCTGCTCAATAATAAGCAGGAAAAGGAAAGTATCTGCTCCATTAGTCAGCAATAAGAAAGTAACATGGATATTAACATCCAAAAAAGGTAAGTCACTTGAAGGACTGCCAAAGTTATCAGCACCTCATTTACAATGCAAAAGGTAAAGAGACTCAAGTGTAGTCAGCCAAGAATCACAGTGGTGAGTTAGAATTAATGTGCACAAATCAGACCAGGGTATCACATTCAACAATTTGGACAGGCTGACTCCTTGAAAAGGCTTTCCAAAGCTCCTATTTGTAAACCTGGAGAGAAGCAGAACAAAACTCCACAATCAAGTTTTAAATTGGTGAGATTTGTACTCAATCATACACGAACTACTCACCTTTATGGTCTTTTAAAAATGTTTAGGGCAACATATCCGACAAGGTAGAGGACCCATACATTTCAATTTTAGGTACACTGATTAAAATCAACTTCTCGCTTTAAAGATTACCCAAAATCTTCCAACAGAACTAGAGTATGATGTGTAGTCTCTAACCGCGGAAGAGAACAGATAAAATTCTCCTTTGACAACGGTGCGCTTCATTGCCCCTCTATAACTCACTCCACGCTGAGCACAAACCCCTAACACTGGGACGTTACAGCTCTGATAATGTCCGTGCATTCTACCAGCAGTGGGACGGTGTGGTGGCAGTCCTGACATGCTTCGGCTCCCGGGAGGTTAAAGGGAATTAAAGCACTGCAGCCCTCCTTTGTGGCTCTTTGGCCAGAACAGCAGAAAGGAGACAATGAGCGTTCTGTGCGCAGTTCCGCGCCGATTGGCTAGTCTCTCCCCCCAGAAACCCCTGATGTCATGGGCTTGGAATGCAGAGGGAGGAAGGAAGGAGGGGATTTGGGGAGGGGGACGCCTCTCATCTCTTTCCCAGACCCAAAGATAAACCTAACGCATTCTTATACTAGGCAAAGTGGCAAAGATGAGCGTCACCAAAGCCCAATTACTCCAAACTACAACCCGCCGTAGCAAATACTCCCTAAACAAAAGCAACCCACAAAGACACTTGATATCATGAAAGTTAAATGCATTAATAAACTTCTGTGTTTTATAAAAAAGTCTCAAGTCTACAGCAGATACCACTCCCAAAGTGGTGCGCTAAGGCTTTGTCTCCATTTCCCTCAGAAGAAACTGCAATTTGCACCGGGATTCGCAAACTGTGAAGGGTGGGGTTCCTCCCGGGGGCCCGTGAGGCGGTGGGACGCTCGGACCTCAGCCTCCCCGAGAGGTGACGAGGAACAATGAAGGCTCCGGCGTTGGGCCGCGTAACCGCCTGACTTCGCGGGTAGCTGAATTTCGCCGCGGGGATCGGGAGGGATCGACTAACAGCCTGGGCCCGGACAGGATGGCGGGGGTGCTGCTGCCGTTGCTCGCTGGTCCCCGGTCCCGCTGGCCGGCCCCACCTACGGGTGAACGGCCGGGCAGGAGCGCCCCCTTCTCGGAGGGGAGCGCCCTGCAGCCGCGGGACGACCCCGGCGGCCCCAGAAGTCTGGAGCTGCAGGATTCGAGGCACCTGGGAACCCTTCGCTCGCCACGAATCCCGGCCCTCCGCGCGGGAACAAAGCCAGGAGAGCGTGCGGGAGCCGGCGCCCTCAGCCTGGGGGCCGGGACGGAAACGTGCGGCAGCGCTCGCGCCGCCTCGACGTCTCTTCTCCAGCGGGCCAAGGCGCGCGGGGGCGAAGCGCGGCCCAGCGCCGCCCCAACCCGAGGGACACTGCCCCCCCCACCCGCCCCGGACGGCGTCTCGCAGCCACCCCTCTCCCCGGCGGCCCTTGCCCCCAGCCCCACCCCGAGCGTACCTTGTTCTTGACCTCAGCCGAGAGTCCGTAGGAAGGGCCCTTGTTGAAGTGGGTCATGGTGGTTCGGGCAGCGGCAGGAGGTTGCGCTCGGGTCTGAAGGTCTCTCGCACTCGGCTTCCTCGCTCCTGGACCCGAGGAGTAGCTGGAGCGGGAGATGCTCGGAGCTCGCTCCTCTCTGCTGTGCACGAGACGGCCGGGCGCGACGGGGCCTTGGCAACTCGGTCCGGCTCGGGTCCCGCAAAGCCTCCCGCTCCGTAGCCCCACTCGCTCACCCACCAGCCAGGACCGCGGCTCGCCACAAACTGCCCCCTACCACTTCCCCAGGGCCTTTTGGGATTGGCCGACGAGCACAACCAATGACCGGCCGTCTCCTCCCGCCTCTCCGCGGAGGGAGCCGCGCGGCCAATTGAAGGCTCGCGAGCGCCGCGCTCCCTCCCCGCGCGGTTCCCGGGCCCCCGCCCCCGCCCTCACGCCACCGAGGCCGGCGGCGAGGCTGCCCCTCCTCCCGGCCAGGCTGAGGGTCAGGCGGCGGGGGGCGGAGGCCGGCCCGGCCGACTGGGAGTTAGCCTTCGCCCCCACGTCTGGGGGCTTCCCAGCGGTCCCGAGTTCACGTCAACTTCCAGGCATCCGCCGCGGCGCCCGGGGCCCGCGGAGGGGAAGGAGAAGCCTATGGGATTTGTCTCGCCGCCGACCCGCTGCTTCCGCCTGCCTCCTCCCCAGCTCCAGGCCAGCGCGCCCAGTGGGAGAGGGCCGGGTGCCCCCACCCGCTGCTGGAATCTGCACGCGCAGGGAGGGGGAGAGGAAGGGCCCTTCCACCGACACCTGCTCCTTTCTCACTTTGCAGCCTCTCACACCTGTTGGTCTGATCTCTGTCCCGCTGCCGCCACTGGCCAAACTCTCACTCTCACTCTCTGTCTAACCCTCCAAATGCGGTGAGGAAAAAAAATTAAAACTCAGGAATGTGCTATGGCAAAACCTGGGGGCATCTCAAGTTCTTTTTTGGATTCGCACCAGCGCCGCTTTGAAACTTTGGGGGCGGGGGGCAGGGTTAGGTCTTTGAATAGGGATAGGCATCTTTTGTGTAGGGATTCTTTTGTGTAGGGATAGGCATCCTTTAGGCCCGAAGTGGTTGCCATTCTTTTAGGGTCCTGTTTCCTGGCCACCACTTTCTTTCTTTTAATGTCGCAATTCTTTGATAGAGCGACCTGAGCGTCTGGTACTGTATTACACATCTTGCAAACATCCCACCCAAACCTACCCCCCCCCCAACACCTTCTAGGCAGACATCAGATCCATTTTCGAGGTGAGAAAACTGAAATTTGGACATCGACATATTCTGGCCCAGGCCTTCCCGCCTCCAAAGCTTCACCTCTTGCCATACCTTTCCAGGGCAAACCTAGGACAGATTTCAATCCCCGAGTTCCTACTACCAGAGTTTTGCTGACCAAACACCAGCTACAGTGCCGGAAGAAAACAGTGGAGCCTGGTGTAGCAAATTGTTTGAGAAAAGGAACCAAAACATCTTACTATTGTTGAACCATCCCAGAACAGAAATGAAAACATCGACTTTGAAAGTGAATGCACAAAGCTGTCATTAAATTTGCAAGGATTTAAAAATGACTGGGGCCAAACATCCCTCGCCCCCCCAAAAAAAGACTAAGCGTAGGTGGGGGGGATGATTGGGTAAAAAGGGGGTTTCTAATAGAGTGATATGTAAATGATTTGCTAATTTGGTCAAAAGGTATTAATGATAATTAGGGCATCCTTCCCACACAAAGATGACACAATCGACCCATGATAAATAGGACAGGTAGCTGGGGCTGTTTTTCCAGTAGTGTGATTGTGGTGATGTGTCATTCACGATACCTCATCCCTCTCCTTTAGTACCAACCAGTTTGGGAAATGGCAGCCAGATTGGAGATACAAATTGGAGAGCTTTTCAAATTGGCCCAAGCTATAAACCCTTCCTGATGCAGTTCAAGCCTTACTTCTTCTGTTCCACCACAATGGAGATGGAGAACGTTTGATTAAAATTCTTGTAGTCTAAAAAAAAGTCCTTCTAGCCTGGTGAAAGGTTGTTCCATGTAGAATGTCCAGGAATTATATTCAATCGTGTCATGAAAAGCTTATAGGTAGCAGGTGGCCGTGGCAGAGAGGGCAGCTCGCAGGGCCTGGGGAACACTGGCCTCCCACGAAGCTGTCGCTGTGCGTTACAGCGCTTTGGACAGAGGTGGCCAGTTGTGACAATGAATCCAGCGTCCTGGCAAATAGATCCTAGCCCCACGGTTCTCTTTTCTAATAATTGCCGGGGGACAGAGATGGTGTGCGCCACAGTGCTCAGCAAATGCCTGGTGGGGTTTAGCCTTGGTCTTTTGTGCGGCAAATTTAAGTACTAGGTACGACATTCTTTCTAACAACTTTTGGGGCTCGTCTGAGATCCGAGGCTTAGGAGGAGGACCCCTGGGGAGGACGAAGGGAAGGTGTGCCCCTCCAATTGAGCGTTCTCAAACTCTGCCACTGGGGGCCCACTTTTGACAGCCAGAAAGACCTGAGACTGGATGCTTGGATCCACCGACTGTGAAAGAGAAAGAGGAAAGACTGCCTCGTTGTGACCAGGCAACTCTGTGCACGGACCAGGAAGCCACGAGTAATTTATTGGGAAGAGAATGATAGGACCCATGGGACTGGACCTGGAGGCACCATGGCTAGCTGGCCCAGATGGCACCTCTTGAATTTGATGTCCATCAACACCAGCCCGGCAGTTGGATCCTCATCAAATTGTGGAAAGAGTCCAAACTCCACCTGTCCTGGGGAGGACCCTACCAAGTTCTGTTGACAACTGAGACAGCCGTCCGGATGGCTGAGAAGGGCTGGACCCACTATACCCGAGTGAAAGGACCAGTACCTGAGCCAGATGATAAGTTTGATTCCTGGGAAATAACTCCAACTTCAGACCCTTTAAAAATTACAATAGTAGCAGACAATAGTTGGGTGATAAAGGGGGTTTTCGGATTCAAGGGCTTTGGAGTCTGTTATTTTAACCTAACATAATTAATAGTGACCCTGGTCAAAGGATAGGTGAGGGATCTGAGGCCCAATTTAAAAATAAGAATAATTATGCTAGTCATAATGCTCCAAACTGGGCACACAATAAGCCCTGTCAAGTTGGTGGTGAGTGTAGCTGAAGATTTAGAGCCCCGAGCTGTGCAGTTTAATGCTTGCCAGGTGGTGGACCATGGAAACTTGTCAAGTCATCAATGATTAAGTTGGGAAAATGGATACCTATGTCCAGAGCTAGTAAACAATCACAAATACTCCCCTCAGTCAACAGGGGCCTTGCCACCCCTGGGTTTTTGTGAGGTAAACAACCCGATATAAGGCATGTACTACTGCAAATGACTGGGGTTCAAAAATATGGCAGAACCTCCAAAATAAAATACCCTCTTACAAAAAATATCCCCCACCAAAAGCCAAGCTCTCCAATACAACCCTGTACTGATGATGATCAAAAAGGCAGACAAAATGAATTTCGCCACTCAGGGTAGGAAATTCAGTTTGGGCTCAAACAGGTGCACCTCCCCTGATCAAGTATATGGAATGTGGGGGAAGATTACTGGAGGGGGGTCTGGGAAGATTCTAGATGCAGGTCCTCTCCCCAACACCAATAACCCCTTTTCGATTGGCCCTTCAAAAGCACCACAGTACACTCAGCTAGGGGTTTGTTCTCTAATACAGAATGATCCCAAAGTTGTCAAAGTGAACAGGACAGAAAAATTAGAGCAAACCATAAGGGCAGGAACAGGGTACAAAGATACAAATGTCTGAGTGGAATGGATCAGATATACAGTCCAAAGTCTAGACAAAAGCAGCTGTTATGCTTACGTAACAGGCCAACCCACTGTTCTTGTCGTGCCCTTTCCAACGAGTATGGAGGAAAACGGAAAGGAATTCAAGTGCATGGTACTCCTTTTTCAGAATACCACTCCTGGTGAAAATTCTAGTATGTTGTCCTCTGTTTTCCCTCCATTCAGAAGTGAAAAGGTCAAAGCCATATTGACTTCTTGCTTTGTTTCAAGAAACCACTCTGCCTGTCTCTCTAGAAGGGAAGAAGGGCTCTAGAACCTTAGGACCATGGTCTCACATACCCAAATGTGGGATGTGACTGAGGAAAGTACTGGCAGTTTCTCCAATTTCACCACACCACAGGCAGGTCTTTGGTGGTATTGTGGAAAGGACATCCTCCGACCAGTTTTGCCCAAGAAGTGGAAGAGGACCTGTGCGCTGGTCCAATTGGCCATCCCATTCACCCTGACATTTGAAAAGGAGGAGGATCAAGTTGATTTCGACAGTATAAGGGTGTCAAGGGAAACACGGAATGAGTGTAAGTCTAAAAACCAAGTACCTGCCAGATTTAAATCATCCTTATTCTGGTGGATCACCATCAACAAAAATGTAGATTGGATTAATCAGCAAAGCTTTATCAGTTACATCAAGGATGCAGTCAAAGGAATAGCAAAACAGTTGAATGCAACTAGCCGAATGACCTGGGAGAATAGGATGGCCCTAGATATAATGTTAGCCAAAAAGGGAGGCATTGTGTTGTGGTCGGGGGTAGTTGTTGTACATTTATCCCCAATAATACAGCCCCAAATGGAACTATCACCAAAGCTTTACAAGATCTGAGGGACTTATTTGAAGAATTGGTGAAAAATTCAGGCATTGATGACTCCCTCATGAGATGGTTAGAAAACTGGTTTAGGAAATGGAAAGGGGTGGCACTGTCCATGCTAGCTTCTCTAACCATCATAGCTGGGGTCCTCACAATACTTAGGTACTGCATTATCCCATGGCCCAAGGGTTAGTTCAGATACTCATCAAGAACCTTAGACAGCAAGATCCCTATGATGAAGAATGTGAAAAGGCTCTTATCAGGTTTGAAAAGAAACTGTAATATGAAAACTAAAGGCTTAAAAAGAAAAAAGAGGGGATTTGTAAGAATCAAACTAAGTTTGGCTCTCACAAAGTTGATGCAGGCAGAGAAAGGGGAGGGAATCTGACCCAAGCTTAGAACCAAATCCTTAACCAGGGTCATTAAAAATGTAAAACATAAACCAAGGGGGAACCTTCAGCTGGAAGTTCCTATTAGTTAGATTATCAGGATAGGCTGTAACCTCTGGGATAGCCAATCAGCGAGAAACAGGGGAGGGTTTGTGAGACAGGCACAGATATAACTGTTTCAGCTTTCTCTTATTTGGTGTGCCAGCCACCATTTTGTGCTCAGCTAGGCACCCATTCTTGCAAGATCATGAAGAAATTCCTTCCTTCTCCAAAAAAAAAAAAGAAAAAAGAAAGAAAATGTTTATGGGTAAAAACATAAGTTTCTCCAGCTAAGAGTCATCACCAGAATAATGCTTTTTAAAAAGATCATAATAAACAAAGATCTTCATAATATACAAATTAGTCAAAATAATTTGACTAATTATTTGACTCTGACTGTGGCTCACTGGCAGAGTTCTTGCCTGCTGTGCTGGAGGCCTGGGTTCAATTCCCAGTGCCTGCCCATGCAAAAAAAAAAATTTATATATATATAAATTATATATATATATATACACACACACACACACACAATTGACTAACACGTTACAGTTTCTCATTGATACTTCCTTATTAGCATTGTTAATTTTAACAAAAATGGCACATATTAAACTAATGGCAATCTATGGCAACTGCTTTTCTGTTGAAATGCCTTTAGCAACTATATTTATTTGCTTTTTAATTTGGCTTTAAAATAGACATTGGTATTTACTACCTTCATTTGTTCATAAATTATTATCCTCTTCAAGGTACTTGAAATGATTTTTAATATTGCTGTCATAACTTGTTTAAAGTATTGTTGGGCCTGTTGGATTCTGTTGCTGCCCCAAAGTATTCCTTCATATCTAATTTTCCTCATTGTATAGGAATAACTAGTCTTTGTAATCCTTCCCTTTCACCCCTCCTTGTCACCTCTTCTCACCAGGAGCTGATCTGCTTTCTGTCCTGTACATTAGTATTTCCTAACATTTTAAGTAAATGAAATCATTCATAGTATACTATTTTGTGTATGGCTTCTTTCACTCAGCAAAATCATTTTGAGATTCATTCATGTAGAATCACGTGTCATTCATTTTTATTGCTAAGTAGTATTCCATCCTGTGAATATACCACAGTTTTTCTGCTCCTTTGGTGAACATTTGTTTTTGTTTTCTAGTTGGGGCTATTACAAAGAAAGCTCTATGAATATGCATGTGCAAGTGTTTGAATGAAGGTAGTAATGATAATTAAGGTATCTAATTGGGTATTATGACTGGTGTCTGTTTAACTTTTAAAGCAAGTGCCGAACTCTTTCCAAAGTGGCTGTACCATTTTATATTTCCACCAGCAGTGTATGGGAGTTCCATTTTCTCTATACCCTCACTAAACACTTGGTAAGATCAATCTTTTCAATTTTAGCCATTCTAATGATGTGAAGTGGTATCATATGATTTTAATTTGCACTCATTAAGTAATGTTGAGTAATTTTAATATGCCTATTTTCCATTAGCATAAAAGACTATTTTTTTTGGTGAAGTATATGTTCAACTCTTTTGCCCAGTTTCATCGATTTTTAAAAAATTTTTAGTGTTGTATATTGAAAGTTTTTTGTATTCTGGGCAGTCTTTTACAGATACGTGATTTGCAAATATTTTATCTCAGTTTGTAGCTTATTTTTTCATTTGTTTAACAGTGTTTTTTGAAGAGCAAAAGTTTATAATTTTGATGAAATCTGATTTGTTCTTTTGTGGCTCATACTTTTAGTGTCATGTCTTTGCCTAATCCAAAGTAACAAAGGTTTTCTCTGATGATTTCTTCTAAATGATTTTTAGTTTAGATTTTACATTTAGAACTGTAATTCATTTTGAGTTAATTTTCCATATGATGCAAAGTATGAATCATTGTTCATTTTTTCACATATGGATATCCAGTTGTTCTAGCAGCATTTATTTTAAAAACTATCTTTTCTCCATCAAATTGTCTTTGCAGCTTTGTCTGAAATCAAACATGTGTATGTGTGTGTATATATATATATGTGTGTGTATATATATATATACATGGATTTATTCAGAACACCTTTTTCTGTCCCATTGATCTATTTGTCTGTCATTCTAATATCACACTACCTTGATGATTTTAGCTTTATAGTAAATTTTGAAATCAAGTAATGTTATATCTTCCACATGTTTTTCAAAGTTGTTTTGGCTGTTTTAGATCCTCTGAATTTCTATATGAATTTTAGAATCAGTTTTTCAATTTCTACAAAAAGATTCTTCTGGGATTTTGATTGAGGTTGCATTCAATCTATAGATCAATTTGAAGAATTGACATTAAAATATAATATTGCCTCTTGGCAAATTGACTCCTTTGTCATTGTGAAATAACTTTGCTTATGTCTGGTAACATTCTGTGCTCTGAAGTCTGCTCTGTCTGATATTACATAACCACTCCAGTTTTCTTTTGATTGGTGTGATATATCCTTTTTTAACCCCTTTACTTTTACCCAATTTGTGTCTTTATACTTAAAGTGTATTTTTTTTACCCAATTTGACTAACTTTATCTCTTAATTGAGGTGTTAAGACCATCTCTCTCTCTCTCTCTCTCTTTTTTTTAACATGTGTAGGTACCAGGAATCAAACCCAGGTCTCTGGCATGGCAGGTGAGAACTCTGCCACTGAGCCACCATTGCCCACCCTAGACCATCTCTTTTTGATGTTACTATTGATGTGGTTAGCTTTAGTTCTATCACCTTGCTGTTTGTGTTTTATTTGTCCCATGTATTTTTTGTTCTCTTATTTTCCCCCAACTGCTAAGGGATTAATTGACTTTTTTAAATGATTTCATTTTATCTCTTTTGTTGGCTTATTAGCTATAACTCTTTATTTTGATACATTATTGGTTGCTTTAGAGTTTATAGTATACATTTTTAACTTATTACAGTCAGGATAAGTTTATAAAATCTTTACCTAGTTCTCACAAACAGAATGTGTCAGCAAACGCTCAAGTTTAAGTAAACTTTCTCATTACAAAATAACTACCAGAGTGTGGCTGAACACTCTTTTTTTTCAATCTACTAAATTTATTTTAACATTTGTCTCCCCTATTATTTATTTATTCTTAATTCATATGTTTTACTCATGTGTCCGTAAGGTAGATAAAAGAAGCATCAGACACAAGGTTTTCACAATCACACAGTCACATTGTGAAAGCTGTATCATCATACAATCATCTTCAAGAAACATGGCTACTGAAACACAGTTCTACATTTTCAGGCACTTCCCTCCAGCCTCTCCATATCTTTACTAAAAAGGTGATATCTCTTTAATGCATAAAAATAACCTCCAGGATAAACTCTCGACTCTCTCAGCCACTGACGCTTTATTTTGTCTCATTTCTCTCTTCCCCCTTTCGGTCGAGAAGGTTTTCTCAATCCCTTGGTGCTGAGTCCCAGCTTATTCTCGGATTTCTGCCCCATGTTGCCAGGAAGGTCCACAGCCCTGGGAGTCATGTCCCACGTAGAGGGAGAGGGCAGTGAGTTCGCTTGTTGTGTTGGCTGGAGAAAGAGGACACATCTGAGCAACAAAAGAGGTTCTCTTGGGGGTGACTCTTAGGCATAATTTCAAGTAGCTTAGCCTATCCTTTGCAGGGTTAAGTTTCATATGAACAACCCCCAAGATTGGGGGCTCAGCCTATTGCTTTGGTTGTCCCACTGCTTGTGAGAATATCAAGAATTCTCCACCTTAAGGATTTTAACCAGAAAACTCCTGTGGTATGCAGAGAACCCTGAATTGAAATAAATGTGCTGAAAGAGGTCAACTCAACCTCTTGAAAGTCCTACTAATTAAAAACAGTTGGGGAGAACTGTAAGAAAGTGTCCTTTCACAGATGCACATATATGAAGGTGTCATACACCTTGTCATCAGAATAATAGTAACAACTGTTTAGAGACCCAAATGCTAGAGAACTACAAAGAACTACAAAGGAAAGGACCAATTATATTAAAAAAGAGTGGACCCTCGAAGGTTCAGGGGAGACTTAAGAGGTATTTGAGCACCTACTATGTGCTAATCATTATTAGAGTGCTTTATGGCAGTAGGATCATATAATTTATCAAACACATTTTTGAGAGTAGAAGGGATTCTGTTAATAATTAGTGTCATTCCTTGTCTCAGCCTGATAAGGCCCTTCAATAGTTTTCCCTTTCACTTTCAAAAGTGTCCCTGTTTAGATGATAAGTTACAGGAACACTCCACTTACAGACATTATCACTCACGAACAACCCTATGATGACGAATATTATTTATTCCTATTTTACAATCAGAAAATAAGATAATGTGGAAGGGTACACATTTTGGTCAAGGTTAGATAGTTAACAGAGAGCAGAATTGAGATTTGAAACCAGGCTTGTTTTAGCATGATTTCTTAAAAGAACAACTTCTCATGTCCCTCAAGAATCTGAAATTACTCTGATAAGACACATCAGCTTGTTTTTTTGTTTGTTTGGTTTTTTTGTTTGTTTGTTTTTGCTGCACTATATCTCCTTTGGGGGGTTGTCCACCACTCACTGAACATGACTATTCGTGTCTCTACCACATGGCCACCTCCTTCCTCACCAGAGGTGGGCATCTGGCAGACTGGTCCAAGAGATTGCACTGTCCCCTTGGGCTCTGTTTATGGGGCCAAGGAAGCATGTGACCCAAGCAGAACCCATGAGTCCTTTTTGGTGAACAGATAGGAATGCTGAATGTTTTGGTTACAGCACACCGTAAAAAAAATCTGACTTAGACAAAAACTGGAAGTTTTTGGTTGATGTGACGGAACAGGCAGACCTAGCTGTACACTTGTTGGACTGCATTTAGGGACTCAGCCAAAGGCATGACCACCCGTCGCATAGCCACATCTCTGCGCTCTTCTACTGACTTCCTCAGACTCTTCCTCCTTGGTGTCAAATTAACCACCAGCAGGTCCAGGCTTATTTCCTAACCTCTCAGAAGCCACAGACACACACAGACACACACACGGAACATGACAGAAAAGTGAACTATTTCCCAACATTTCCAAGGAAAGTCCCCAAATTAAGACTCATGTGGGTCACCTACCTATCTCTCCGCCAATCACCGTGGCCACAGGGATTGTGACTGAACAGGTCTGGGTCATGTGCTTGGAGCTGACGTGTTGGTGAGTGGGCAACACCACCAGCACCACTGGGGCAGAGAGAGGTGAGACACACAACTCCAAAGGCAAACTGGAGGGAAAAGATGCTAGGCAACACACGCACACACACGCTCATGCACACACATGCGCTCACGCACGCACACACACACGCACCACTGCATGCTCGCTCCTCTCTCAGGTCTATTTGAAGAACCCCTCACTTCCAGAGGACTCTTTCAGAGCCCTGCACTTTATTTTTCCATTTCTTCTTTTTTTAAAGAAATTGTAAGTTTACAGAAAAATCATGCAGAAAGTACAGTTTCCATATACCACCCCCTACACACATACAGGTTTCCCTATTATTGACACTGTGTACTAGCATGGTATTTTCATTATAATTGATGAAACAATATTATTATAACTATACTGTTGACTGTAGTCCAAAATTTACATTAGGGGTCACTGCTTGTGTTGTACAGTTCATGGTTTTAAACATTTTTATTCTGGTAACATATATGCAGCCTAAAATTTCTCATTTTAGTAACTTTCAGATATGAAATTCAGTGGTGTTTATTATATTCCTGATGCTGTGCTTCCATCGCCACCATCCATTACCAAAATGTTTCCATCACCCCAAACAACAACTCTGTACCAATTAAGCACTAACTTTCCATCCCTTAGCTCTACCGCGGCCCCCCATAACCTGTATTATAGTTTCTGACTCTCTGAATTTGCATATTTTAATTGTTTCATATAAATGAGATCATACAATATTTGCCCTTTTGTGTGGCTTATTTCATTCAGCATGTCTTCAAATTTTATCCATGTCGTTGCATGTATCAGGACTTCATTCCCTTTTATTGCTGAATATTATTCCATTGCATGTGTATTCCACATTTTGTTTATCCATTTTCATCTGTTGACAGATAGGCTGCTTCATCTCTCAGCGATTGTGAATAATGCTGTTATGGACATCAGTATGTATCACTTCCTTTTTTATTAGAGCAACTATAAGTTTACATAGAAATCATGCGGCCTTCCCATCTACCCCTCCCCACAAACAATTTCCCTAGAACTGACATTTTGCATTAGTGAGGTAGCTTTGTAACAATTGATGAAACAACATTATTGTAAGTATACTATTAACTATAGGCTGTAGTTTACTTAAGGATTCACTCTTCATGCTGCACAGTGTACTTTATTTATTCATTCTTTTTCTTGAGGAGGACCCCTAAAGTGACGTAAGGTTCAGGCCCCCCCAAATCTGAATCTACCCTGAAGGCAGTTGTCTGCTGCCTTCCTCCCCTCCCCACAGCTAACCAGGAACGAGGTTCCCATCACTGCCCTTCTACCCTCATTCCATTCCCTCGTTCCCAACAGCCGGGGCTGAAATTCTTATCTCTCATCACTGAATGGAATGGCATCCTGCCCCAGCCTTCCCCTCCCCTATTCATCCTCAAAACTGATGCCTGAATAATTTTCCTAAATGCACACGAGCATGGTGTCCTCCTGACTTAAAACTCCAGCCGCTGTTTTGACCACGGGGCCAAAGCCAGGTTCTTCCGCTCACAGGGTTTTCATCAGGAGGGTTTTAAGAGATGATGTGTGCAAACTGTTTAATTATTGTGCCTGGTGCAGGGTAATCACTCAATAATTGCTTGCTGTTTACCATTATTATTACTAATAGTATTATCTGACCTCTCCCTACCGCTCCATTCTCACCTTCTGCCACTTCTAAGCTCCCACTTTAATGCTAGAACAGCCCCGACTAGTCCAGGATGTCTCACTTTTAGGTGCCACTATACAGGAGTTTGTTTTCTCTGTTTTCATTTATCCTTCAAAATCCAACTCAAATATCAGCTTTTCCAGGAAGCCTTTCTGGGCTCGTAAACCTCCAACAGATTTATTTACTCCTTTTTCTACATGTCCTTTCTATTTTGTAAATGTTTCTAATGCTGCACCTCACATAATGTATAGTAATTTATTTTTCTACATGTCAACCTCCTTCCTAGATTTTGAGCAGATTTAGGGCAGAAAACTATTATTCATTGCTTCATTCCTCAGCACCTTATACTGAGTCTGACATTGAATCCGGTAGATGATCAACAAATATTAGCTCGATGAGAGAGCAGGAAAAACTTTATATTAGGCATTTTGAAAAATCTTATCTTATTTTAATTCTCACACCAACAATTTTAGGGGAGTATTGTCCTTTTTTTTTTCTTCAGATGGAAGAAAGTGGGACTCAGACAGGTTAGTGACTTGTTCAAGGTCACAGTGGTGGCATCAGACTAGAATTTAGGCTTTTGTCTGCTTCTGAAATTCATGCTTTTCCTACCATATTACACTATGTCACTATAATCTCTAGTTCCCTCAGAGAAGGAGTGTAAAGAGAGCAGAAAAGAGAAGGTTAAACTCTGGGGCTCCTCAGATTTGGAGAAAATAACAAGCGCTGAAGCAAGTGAAAGCATGAAGCAGTGCAAAGAAATCCAATACAATGAACCTGGAAATCAAGGAAAAAGAGAGTTTTAAGGGAAAAGGTGAGTCCTCATATCAAGGAAAAGGAAGGCAGAGAAAGGACCATTTTCATTTTCTGTGTGATCCTTCTTCTTGAGAACCCTCAAGATCACGGCTCCAGAAGAAATCAAATTATAGGGTTAGGAAGGGAAGAGTTAGTGGAAACATGGAGGCAGCAGATCCGAAAAACCCACAAACAGTGAGAGGAAGAAGAGAAGCGGGGTGGAGAGGGCAATCCTTAATAAGCAGGCTGCTCGACTGAGAAAAGGAGAGAAGAGAATCCAACCACAACGTCTCAAAAGGAAGGAGGTAGGAAAGCAGGAGAGAAGAGTTTAGCGGAGTCCACTAGGCAAGCAGGAGCCAAGGGAGTGGCCGACTTCTTTCCACAGATGCAGGGGAGGCCAGGCCCCCTCCCCTCCTGCCTCTGCTCCTACGGCTCTTTCTCCTTTTGTTTCCTTCCTCTTCTCTCTCCCATAGTCATTCTTACTATTTTATCCTGCCTTGTTCCTGCTGGAAGCAATTGGTAACACTGCAGTAATTATCTAGCATCATTCAGCATAAAAGAAATTGCTGACTTTTGAGGTCTGATTTTCAAAATAAAACTCCTTTCTCATTTTAGCATAGAATTTGGCAGTCTGGAGATGGAGTTTAGGAACGGGGCGGGGGAGCAGGCCAGACCTGGGTTATCTTGCCTGGGATTCATAAATTTTCCAAGACTTGATGCAAGTATTTGTGTGTGCGCATGTACATTTTGGGGAGGAGAAGATCCCGCAGTTTTCATTGATTCTCAAAGGTAAAGAGGATCTGAAAGATTCAGAGCCCTACTGCCTTTCATCTCTATCAAATACAGTTGATTAATTTTTGCCTATTTATAATAGTTTGTGTTCCTGATTTTGGTAAGAATGTAGTTTAAAAGCAAATGCTTTTGCTTTTAAGGAGTAGCGTTAACAACAAGAATCTCATCTAAGCAATCATTTTATTCACATTCCAGTGTCACATTCCAATCTTCTTTGTTGTTCATCAAAAACCTTAGATAATTTAAGATGGTATCAAAATACTTATGCAGTATAATTCCTTTGTAAATATGTTTACTCTGAAGGGCAGAGTTCCCTGTTGAAATGCAATTCCTTTTCACTACTTGAGACTGCAGGAATCATTTTCTTAAAATCTAACTTTCTGCAAATATCACTCTTCTGATAAAGGAGAGTATTTCCAGATGATGCTGAAAGTTGCTTAGCACCTGTTTCTTAAAATAAACGTTGTTAAAATTAACTTTTAGCAATGAAGGCTAGGAAAATAATATTTAGTTCAGTAGTATTGAAAGCACTAATGTACTAGACAGAAAACCCAACTAATTGAAGGTTATTTTTTCCCAATTTGCATCAGGTGTTAAGCTCCAGGAGGGTAAGAACCATTTAACCTTGTATCCTTCACGTTAGGTGGGGGGAATAGGGAAGGGCACTGCCACTGGAGCTGCGGAGGCTGTGTCGCCCCTCCCAACCTGACTTCTGGAACTAATGAACTGCCCCTTCCGGACGTCACCTGACCTCCATCCTTACAAGCTGCCTGCTCTGAAGCCCGCATGCGCACTCACCTCCCTCCATCTTGGGTTTGGTGAGCTCTGCCTGGCAGCGCAGAAATAAACCCCCCAACTTTAAATTTCCTGGTCTACCTTTCTTCTTTCTCACCCTTTCGCCTCCTAACCTTTCACTTCACACTTTATATGCAGTAGCCATTCAATAAATATTTATCTTTTAAATGAATAAAGTATGACAAGGTGGAAATAATGTAGTTTACAGAAAGCATCCTAGAGGATGTGCCATTTGGCCCACTTTTCTTCATTCAATTCTTTCATTAACTATTTGCTGAGTGCCTACTCCGTACTGAGGGCTGTTCTAAGGCCTGGAAATAGGATAGTAGAAGAGGCAGTTACGATCCCTTTTGAAAGGAGTTTGCCATGGAGTGGGGGCTGGAGCACAACCCACAACAAGCAAATTTGAAATGATGGGCGCCCTGGTCTGGAAGTGCGACTCAGAGGAGGTGATATACAAGTAGAGATCTGAATGCCCAAAACATATGGAGGAAACGCGTTCCTGGCAGAGGAAGTTGTTGAGAAAAATATATTGAGAGGGTGAGCTTGGTGGGGTCAAGAAGACAACCTGTAGGCCTGGAGCAAAGTGGGGCAAGAAGAAGAGGGATAGGGAGGCAGAGGACAGATCAAGGATGGTTTTGAAGTCTGTAAAGAGTTTTGCTTATTTTTTGAATTAAAGGAATATTAAAATAAGTCCAGATGAGTTAAGTATTGGAGTGATTTAAAAATAGAAATTCCTTGAGCTGGGACTCAGCATCAAGGGATTGAGAAAACGTTCTCGACCAAAAAGGGGAAGAGAAATGAGACAAAATAAAGTGTCAATGGCAGAGAGACTCCGGAGTTGGGAGGTTATCCTGGAGGTTATTCTTATGCATTAAATAGGTATCACCTTGTTAGTCAACATGTAATGAAGAGGCTGGAAGGAACTGCCTGAAACTGTAGAGCTGTGTTCCAGTAGCCATGTTTCTTGGAGATGATTGTATAATGATATAGCTTTCACAGTGTGACTATGTGATTGTGAAAACCTTGTGTCTGAGGCTCCTTTTATCTACCTTATCAACAGAACAGTAAAACATACGGCATAAAAATAAATAATAGGGGGAAAAATGTTAAAATAAATTAGTAGATTGAAATGCTAGTGATCAATGAAAGGGAGGGGTAAGGGGTATGGTATGCATGATTTTTTTTCTGTTTTCTTTTTATTTCTTTTTCTGAATTGATGCAAATGTTCTAAGAAATGATCATGATGATGAATAAATATGCAACTATGTGATATTGTGAATTACTGAGTATATATGTAGAATGGAATGATCATTTTTTAAGAATTTTGAGTTTGTTTGTTGTTATATTTGTAAAAAAAAAATTAAAAATTCATAAAAAAAAAAAGAAATTCTTGAGTGGTGAATCTGATAGAACCTCCAGAAAATAAAATTAAGTAGAGGGCCTCATTTTCTAACCATTTTAGATAAATAAGCACCGATTATATGATAATGCTTGTTCGACCAAGAACCTTATTATTTGGGGGAGGAATGTGGTCGACATAATAGGAAAGAATTTTTCCACTCCTTTTTGTGTGCTTAGAATTGGCCATGGTACTAGTTTTCCATTTCTTTCTCCAACATTGCATTTTAAATTGCTTGGATCATGATCATGAATTAAAAAATATTTTGACCCCACCTAAAAGTTTTCTTTCAAAAAGAAAGAAACTGTGCTTTGTAAAATGATGAGACTGCTATTACTTTCAGCTCTTATCTTGAAGAGGGTACATAGGGTGTGATTTAGAGACATTTTTTCAATTGCAAAAAACCAAAACAATTCCATTTCAGTTGTTAAAATTTGTCTTTGAATTGCTTGGTTTTATTACTGTCTTGCCAGAAATAATGGTGGTGGGGTGGTAAAAAAAAAAAAAAAAGAAAAGAAAATCTTCACAAACCTAGCTACTGAATTAAATTATTTTCAAAAAATACAGTATTTTGAAAGTTGATTCATAATATTTCCCCTTGACATCTTTTCTGGAACGGCTTCTTAATGAAAGTTGCATAATAACTAGGCAGTGCAGGGTAGAGGTTAACAGAGCAGACCCTGGAGTATGCCCGAGTTTGAAGCCATCTAACTGTATGACCACACAGCAGATGACCTACCCTAACTTTGTATGCTTAAGTTGTCTCATTTATAAAATGAGGATAATGATATTGCTTACCTCATACAGTTGCCCGAGATTTAAATGATAGTATATTATTATTTTTAAGCATATACTCCCAAGGTAAATTGCACTTGCTTTCTAAATACTAACCCTCAATTATTTATCTTACAGTCTGTTTTATTCATGCGTTCTTATCTTGGAATGTCTGCATTAATTCAACATTAGTCATTATTATACAATTAGTCTTGGTAATGATCATTCTTCTTTCATGCTTGCTATTCCCATTTCCTTTGCATCTTAAATCCATGGTATAGGGGTTGTTTTATATTTGTTCCGTATTCCCTTACTGGTTCCTAGATGAATTCTGAGTACAAAGCAGGTGCCTATTTTTTATTCTTGAGTTAAAATTACAGTGTTGGGGCCGTGCAAGGGTAGCTCACTCATAGAATTCTCGCCTGCAATGCAGGAGACTTGGGTTCAATTCTTGGACCCTGCACTTCCCCCCCCCCCCAAAATTAGTGTTACCTCCTGAGGACTGCTGAGTCATTTACATAACCATCCAAAAGACTGGTTAATATATAATTTATTATTTCCTTCAGATGTAAGCCAAAAATACTTTTCGAGTCAGCATCACCCTCAAAGGATGAATAAAGGTTGGCAAATGATGGTCTTAAAATATCCAAATCTTTTCACCCAATTTATCCATTCGTCCGACAAATATCTATTGAGTGTCCGCTGTGTGTTAGGTACTGTCCTAGACTCTGAGGAGATAGCAGCAGGCAAGACAAAGCCTCTCCCTTGAGGTGCATGGCTTCCCCTGTTTTGGTTTTGTTATTTCCACTGGTTTAAGAAAAATCCAGTTCACATATCTTTTATTTAACTAAAAACACATATACCCTAGGATAGCAGTACATCCAGCTCTGTCCTTCCTGTTGTGGGACTCACCTTCCTTCCAGGATGAACTCCAAACATCTCAGACTTTACAAGCCCTCTTCATACAGAATGTGTCACTTATAGTGATCGGACCCCCAAAAAACCTTCCAGGCCTTGTATATTCCACCTTCATATTCTATGTTCTAGTCAATGGCCTGTTTTTAGTAACTCAGTGAAACAACTGAGTCCTGAAAGCCTTTTTCAAGCTTGGTCCTCTTTACCTGGCTTTCTCTCACTGAGCTTATCAGCCACCTCCTCCTGGAAGCCTTCCCTGGTCTTCACAATCTCCTCTGGGCTCCCCTGACTTTCAGTTTTCAACTTCTCTCATAGAACTTATCACTTGTCCTATATTATGATTGTGTAGCCTCTCTTTCCACTGACTGTGTTCTCCTTCAGTTTAAAGGCAAAATCTTTGACAACTGTGTCCCTTACCCCTGGCACTAAGCAGGGGCTCAGTCAATATTTATTTAATGAAAGAATAATAATGATCTTTAGAAGCTTAATTAATAATTAAGGCTAATACTCACATAGCATTTATTCTATCCCAGGCAGCATATATTACCTCATTTAATCCTCACATAATCCTGTGAGGTGAGTACTATTATTATATCCCTTTTGCAGGTAAGATGAAGACACTATGACACAGAGGAGGAAAGTGACATGTCCCATCATGTAGTGGGGCTTGAGGACCCTGAACTATTCCACCCAACTGTTTGTTGCTGGCTGCAAGGGAAAACAGGGAAAGAAAGAAGATGATGAAAGCAAATCATCCCCTGCCCTCAGCAGGAAAGGCATTCCTCACTGATACTATCTCATTGACTGGGGGTGACTCTACCAATATGCCAAAAGGGCCAGTATCCAGAATGACCTTCCTTTGATCTAAAACTCTCTCCTACTACCAAACAGATCTTATATAAGCATATTAATTATGTCTGGTTTGAGAGTCCAGCAGGACACAGCTCCATAGATACAGGGGATTTTTAGGTCTTCGTTGTTTGGGACTGCCATCCTCTTTGAGAGAACAAGCAGCTTTGGACAACCTGCATGGAGGGTGAGGGCACCCCCTAGTTAGCCATGCAGACCTTTATTAATTCTCCCATGGGTTGGGTTCCTTTCCAATTTCTGAGATTTCCTTCCCACTCAGTAATCCACATAATGCATATACTTTGCTTTTATATGTTATAAATTATTTATCTCTCAGATAAAACACAAAGACATGTAGGAATTCTTGGTCTTAGTACAGAAGCCTGGGTCACTAAAGTCGATGACCCTCCTCAGAGAACGGCTCTCCCAGCTTCACCCCCGCCCATGGGGTGAGCCCCGCAGCTATCTATTATCTGACTCTCCCCTCTTAGTTTTGCTGACTGAAAAAAGACTGAAGAGGGGCCAACCAATTCTCTTGCCTGCATATTTGAAGTTGAAATTCTTGGTTGGTCATTTCAACTAAGGTGTAAATTTAGAAGCTATAGGGTGCTCATTTTCCATCTTGTGTGTAGAGAAGCAGAACAGGCAGGGATATTAGTTAGTTGGGTTACAGGTTTTAGCTTTTTAAAGAAAGACCCAAATATGCAAGCAACTTAAACAGGATAGGCTTGTGTTTCCTTCTGATGTTAAACTCCAGACCTAAGCAGTTCAGGGCTAATATGGTGGCACCATGGAGCTCGCTCCTTCTCTCTGGTTGCTCTGCCATCCTCTATCTGCAGCTTCCATCACTGGTTCAAAGATGATGACTTCAGTTTTGCCATCTTACCCTAAGCAGCAAGGAGGGGGGAAGCAAAGTGGGTTAACTCCTTTCTATTTAAGAGCATAACCCGGAAGCTGTACATACCACTTCTGCCCATAAGCACGTTGTATGCCTAATAGAGAACTACACTTAACAGGAAGGGCAACTTGGAAGTGTTGTAGCCTTTAGGTGAGAAGCCACGTGTCCAGCTAAAACTCTGTTCTCAAAGAAGAAGGGAAGGAATGATTCCAGGCGTACAACAAGCAGTCTCAGCTTTTCTCAAGCCTGGTCAGCAGGGCGCGAGAGTGAAAGAAAGGAAGAGAGAAAAAGCAACCATGAGAAACTTGGGGCCTCCAAGAGACAAGGAGAGTTCGTGTTGACTCCCAGGCTTGGTTTCATTCCTTCATTGAGTTCCAGCTTGATTTCCTGCCTGATCAAAATAAATCCTTAGCTTTGTGTAAGCCAACCAAAGTGGACTTCTGTTTCTTGACACCAAAAAGCCTTGTCTAAACCAGATAACATGATTATGTGCTCCTTGAGGATAAGGACCAGATTTTTTAAAATTCTTGACCCAGGGTTTAGGCAGTGCTGATGCTCAGTAGATAAACATTCATTTAACAGAAAGCGGGACCACAAGGGGATCAGGGTCCATCTCAACGTGAGAACTGAAAAAAGAAATACTAGCAGTTGTCGCACAGTCCTTCCCTGAAATCTGTCAGTATTTGGAGAGAGGGGCGGTCAGCTGCAGCTATAATGCAACAGCTATCTTCACGGAGTTGTTATGCAAACCAGCAGAACCACAAGTGCTTGCTTCCCTTGCGTGGACAAATGCTTAAGGGTGTGTGAGTTAAATACCAATGTGTCCAGCTCACCCTCAAATGAAAATGCTTTAGGCCCAGACTGAGAGAAGAGTCTTGCATAAAAACTTTTTTTTTCAATGTTCTAAATTTAACTGGCTGGAAAGAAGTGCCATTCTATTAAATCTGCCAAATGAAGGATTTGCTTTTTTAATGAGAAATCTGCATTTCATCAAAGGGATGGAAAATAATACTCTTGACTAGTTCATTTGATACACAGCCCAGCACAATAACACTGCCCAACTGCATGCTTTTGTCCATCACCTTCAATAGGAATTAAAGTGCTGGCTTTGAGAGGCTCGTCTAATGAGAGCGTTTAAGCTGCATTCTGAGGCATCAAAATAAAAAGGCAGGGTTCACATTAAACAGAATCAGAATTTTACAAGACTGCCTGGCATGTATAAAGTATTCAATTAATTCTTGTTGACTGAGTTTGTTTCAAAATTGATGCTAAAGCAATTAGACCAGAAACTTCTACAATACTATATATTTACAGTTAACTCTCAAGACACAAGATTTATGAGTGACAATCAAAATTAACTTCACTTATACTGGGAAGGAAAGCTAGTTCTTTGTAGGGGAAATGGTGTGGGGAAAGCCAGAGAGGATTTTTAAAGTATGATTATCTAAAAACTGTAAATGAGAGCGTTGCCACTTCCACTGCTAACTTTTACAGAGCTGGAAAGATTCCTAATATCTTTATAATTTTAGAGAAGGATCATTGAGGACAGACTGCTACTTGGCAGTATTTTTACCCTTTATTCAAGAACAGGTTCTTTTCAGATTCTATGTTTCTGATTCTTTTATGGAAACGATATATTCATTCATTGATATTAAATAAGACAATACTGTGGTGCCAGTATTTCCCAAGAGAAAGATCTTTCATAGGCAACTCGTTCACCCCACTGTCTTGGAAGGTTCCCAAGACCACCCCAGGATTAATGATTCACTAGGAGCACTCACAGGGCTCAGCATATAGTTGTGCTCATGCTTATGATTGATTACAGTGAAAGGATACCACACAGAGTCAGCAAAGAGAAAAGGAGCGTGGGGTGAAAACTCGGGGGAAACCAGGCACATGCTTCCTGGGGTCCTTTTCCAGTGGAGTGACATAGGGCACACTGAATTCTCCCAGCAACGAGTTGTGACAACAAACGTGAAATAATGCCAACCAGGGACACTGGGTAGAGAGTCAGCACTCAAGTTTTTCCCTGGAGATTAGCCCCAGTAACTAATGTTAGCCTCTGTCTATCACGGACAAATATTTCAGACTCTCAGAAAGAAAGTAAGTGTTCAGCATAAACCATATTGTTTGAACGAACAGTTTAGGCACAGGGAGCCCCTCTTTTCAGTTAATGATGGGAACCTTCCCGAAATCTAAGAACCCAGACACCAGCATGCACCCAGCCCTGCATGCAGTTCTTTTAAGGATAACAGTCTAGGCCTGCTGGGTTACTCTAATGCACAAACACCATCGGTAGAGAATCAGTAACCATGGAGATGACATTAATAAGCTTGGTGTCTCTTTTTTTTCAGCAAGTTGGTGTCTAGTCCCTTTCTTTAATAATTATGTAATTAACATTTATGGAACCCTTACCACATGCCAGGCCATAGATTAAATCCTCTCATCTTTCCTACAAACTTAAAAAGCAGGTTGTGTTTTTAGTCTCCATAGTACATTCAGATGAGAGCGTTTATACCCAGTTGAGAAACTTGCCCCAAATCTCACAAATAATTGATGGGGTTGGGATTGGACCAGGTGGGTTCAGCTTCAGAACCTGGGCTTGGGGTGGGGTAGTGGGGCTCTTTTTTTAAATATTTTTATTGTAAACAACAAACAAACATACAAACATTCTTGACATGGTTACAATCAATGGCTTATAATATCATCACATAGTTATGTATTCATCACCATAATCAAGTTTTGAACATTTGCATCACTCCAGAAAAAGAAATAAAAAAGGAAAACTCATACATGTCATACCCCTTACCTCTCCCTCTCATTGACCACTAGAATTTCAATCTACTCAATTTATTCTAACCTTTGTTTGGGGGGGTGTGATTCTTAATTTCACAAAATATCCTTTCTTCTTTCTTTTTTTTTAAATAACGTCATAAAAAACATAAACACACACACATACATGTATTTCCAAGTAGAACACAAACATGACCAAGTACAGAAGCAGGTGGAGGCTGGGCCTTCAGATGTGTGTTGGAATGAATGAATAATTAAGCATAACAGCTGAATGTCCAGCATTTAGGTACCGCATTCTTAAATATCAACGTTGTGTTAACTCTTTTCTTTTTTTAACTTCTATAACCAATTTATTCCATTCACATTAAAACGGTCATAATGTTAGTTTCTTAGTTTTGTTTTATATAAAAAGAGCTAGCATTGCTTCCTTAGTCAGGTAGATATTTTGGAAGATCAGGGAAGATCACTTAGTCCGACTTGATGATGCCTATATCCTTTGCGAACTGAGGGCAGCATTGGTGGCACATACTGAGGCCGTATTTCCAGATCAGACCATAACCAGTTTGAGCAGACGTGGCAAGAGTGGGAATTCTGGCCAAATATTCGTGGATGGCTCCAGTACAGCTGCTGGTGACCCATCTTGCTTTCAGGGAGGCAACAAGGAAAAGAACATTGTGTTAACTCTTGAAACTCAGTAGAAGGACCCTAATGCAAAAACTTGGGCCAGTCACACCCATAAGTACCTTAATCACCAGTCCATTTGAACCTTTTGTGAACAGTTTTGATATTTTTTGGAGGTTTAGAAGACTCAGAGTCTTATGAAATATGTATCATCACCAACTTTTGGGGTGATATGTATCATCACCTTACAATGTGCAGGGCATAGGAGTACCATTTTAATGTGAAACCAAAGGCATAGGCAATGGAAAATGTGACTGAGGCTGGCCTGGAGTTTCTGCATCCCATTGGAGCCCCTGACACAGGTAAGGACAGAACGCTGCTGTCATATAGCAGGCACAGCCCAATGTGTGGATTTGATTGTCAGAAAATCAAGCTGGAGACCCCAGTGGCTTTTGAAAGAGGTGATGTGCCCTGGGGACCTTGCAAAGGGTATGGATGACCCTGCGCGTAATACTCTCAAGGAAGGGAGGAAGGCAAATTTTGGTAAGGTAGAGTCAAGAAACCAGAGACTGCCAGAGAATTGAAGTTGAAAAGATTCCAGAAAGTATGAAATTTAAAGAAATGATAATTGCTTCCTTACAATTGATTCTTTCAGGGCTCTATCCTAAGGGGAGAACAGTACCAACTGACGTTTATATGGTTGCTTTACTGGTTTTTCAAAGTGCTATCCCATATCCCTGGAAGGGAACCCAGATCTGTATTTTTATGGCCATTTTGCAGATGAGAAAACTAAGGCACAAAGATGAGATGAGATGACTTTCCCAAGATCCTAGGACTAGCGATTTATGGTTTTTTAATTTTGGACACTGCTTCTCAATCTTTAATGTGCAGACAAATCAGCTGGGGATCAGAAAACTCAGTGGGTCTGGGGTGGGGACCAAGAGTTTTAATTTCCAACAAACTCCCAGGTAATACAATGAGAAATCAGAAAGCAGAATGCATTTTTTTGTGTGTGTGGTGGTGGCAATTTACACATGAGATTTACCATTTTTAAAGTGCACAATTCAGTGGCACTGAATATATTCACAATGCTGTGCAGACATCACCATCTAGTTTCACATTTTTTCATCACCTAAGCACCACATACCCATGAAGCAGGCATTCCAGCTCCTGACACCTAACAATCTACTGTCTGTTTCTTTGGATTCACCCATTCTGGATGTTGAACATGAATGGAATCATACAATATGGTGCCTTATGTATCTGGCGTCTTTCACTGAACATGTTTTCAAGTTTCATCCATGTTTGTTGTCTCACATATGAGTACTTCATTTCATTTTATGGCTGAATAATATTCCATCACATGGATATGCCACATTTTATTTACTCATTTATTAATTGACAGACATTTGAGTTGTTTCCAAATTGCATTATGTCTTAGCTTCCTAGGACTGCCATAAGAAGATACTACCAATGTGGTGACTCAAAACAACAGAAATCTATTGTCTCTCAGTTCTGAGGCTAAACCTCTGAAATTGAGGTGTTGGCAGAACCATGTTCCTTCTGTAACTTGTAGAAGAGAATCCTTCCTTGCCTCTTCCCAGGGTTTGGTCATTTGCCAGCAACCCTCTGGCATTCCTTGGCTTGTGACTGCAGCACCTCAATCTCTGCCTCTGTCTTTGATGGTGTTCTCCACTCTGTCTATCTCTATGCCCAAATTCCCCTGCTTTTATAAGACTATCTGTCACATTGATTGGGGCCCCCCCTACTCCATTTTGGTCTCATCTTAATTAATCACATCTTCAAGGACATTATTTCCAAATAAGGTCACAATCACAGGACCAGGCGTTAGGACTTGAATCTATCTTTTTGGAGGGATACAATTGAACCTTTACACATTATTTTTAAATTAATTTTTTTTTACTGTAAAATAAAATCTACATTCACAAAAGAGCATAAAATTACATGAATGCTTTGACAAATTATTATGAAGCAAATACCATGTAATCCCATTACCCAGGTAAGAAATAGGGCAGTAACTTTGTGCTCCTCTTGACCACTAAGCCTCTCCCTTCTCCCAGGAGAAAACACTATCTTGGCTATTGTGATAATTATTTTGTCTTATTTTAGGAAATTGGTTTTTTGAAGTGATTGTTTTTTGTTGCTCCAGTGGAATCGTGAGTGCCTTATACGGGATCATGGCACTTAGGCCAGAGGGACAGATCATATCTTCTGAAATCTTTGGTAGGAAGAAATCCCATAGAGGAGCACAACTGGGGCCTGCTCCCCAAAAGTCCGTAGAAGCAGAGGGCATCACCCTCATTCTCATAGAATATTGATGTTAGGAATGGGATATCCTAGAAAAAGGTGTTGGATCACTACTATTGTATGGAGTCAGTAATTAATAGACCAGCATGGTCCATCAAAGTCTATTACTGATGACGGGACAGAGAGGAAATGTCAGTATTCAGAAGAGACAATAAAACAGGAGGAGAATGTTATTACATGTTGTGTCTGCTTTTGGGTGGCCTTGCTAATAGTGCTGCCAATTCTTCTCACTTCATGGACTCATTGGTCCTGATTTTCTTTAAAATCACTGCTTATAGATATGGATCTTTACTTTGTCCCTGTCTGATTAAAAATAGGACTGGTGGCATATTCAAAGGGCCAGGAGCATATAAGCTACCAGTGTTTATGTTAAGTACCAGGTGTCCAGGAAGTCTCAGTGTAGCAAAGAGAAGGGCCTAACCTTCCCAGCTGGCTTGTGAATAGGACTGGGAATGTGAGAAAGGAGAAAGGAATGCTAAAAAAGGCTTATTGCTTCTCAGTAGACAGAACGTTCCCTATAAGATCTGTACTAATGTATCTCAGTAAACCGTTGCTATGTAACAAACCATCCCAGAACTTAGTGTCTTAAAACAGCTTATTATTTTCATGATTCTTTGGCTTGGCTGGAATGTTCTTGTGCTGGTCTCACCTGGGCTCTTGCATGTGGCTGGAGGACCAACATGGTTTCCCTGATATATCTGAGAGTTGGTGCTAGCTGTTAGTTGGGGTACCTCAGATTTCTGCAGTGTGGCAACTCATACTTAAGTGCTTGTCTCAGGGCAATTAAATATTCAGCATATTCACGAGACAGGTGTTAAACATTGGTACCTTGAAATCAGCCAAGGTAGTATTTATATCACAAAAATTAGTAAATGATACAAATCAGGATTTTTTTTCTCTGGGGCATGGTTTATCAGGACACCACCGCCTACGTCTCTGAGTTCCTTGCAGAGCCTTGCACAGTGTAGGTACCCAATATATGTTTCTGAGATAGAGTTTTTAGTAAAGAGGTAGAGTGTTTTAGTTTGTTAATGCTGTCAGAAATGGAATATATCAGAAATGGAACAGCTTTTAAAAAGGGAATTTATTAAGTTACAAGTTTATAGCTCTAAGGCCATAAAAATGTCCAAACTTAGGCATGCAGATACCTTGACTCAAGAAAGGCCAAGCAGATATGGCTAAGCATCTGCCGGTCCTTGTTCCCAGTTCCATTGTATGCTAGTTTGAATCTGTTCTGTACCCCAGAAAAAGTCAACTTCTTTAACCCTAATTCAATATTGCTGGGTGGTATCTTTTAGATTGTTTCCATGGAGATGTGACCCACCAAATTGTGGGTGGTAACTTTTGATTAGATGGTTTCCATGGAAATGTGTCTTCACCCATTCAAGGTGGGGCTGCTTACTGGAGCCCTTTAAGAGGGAACCATTTCAGAAAAAGCTTTAGAGCCACCAGAAGTGATAGAGCCAATAGAACCGCCAGAGCCAACAGTATAGATAGAGCCCAGGGAAGTCATTTAAGACTCCTGTAGAGAAAGCAGACATTGCCACGTTCACCATGTCCCTTTCCAGCTGAGAGAGAAACCCGGAACATCACTGGCCTTCATGAATGAAGACATCATTCCCTGGATGCCTTAATTTGGACATTTTCATAGCCATGCCTTAATTTGGACATTTTCACAGTCTTAGAACTGTAAACTTGCAGCTTAATAATTTCCACTTTTTAAAAACCATTCCAGTTCCTGTATATTGTATTCCGTCAGCTTTCAAACTAACACACATTGCTTCCAGCTTCTAATGCCAGTGGCTTCCTCTCTAAGCATCTGTGGGCCTTCACTTAGCTCCTCTGGGACACAACTCTGCGTTCTGGCTTGCTTAGCATCTCATGGGAAGGCATATGGTGACATCTATTCTCCTGCCAGCATTCTAAGCATCTCCAGATGTCTGCGACTCTGTCAGCTCTGAAGCAACTATGTTTTCTCCACAATGTCTCCCCTTTTAAAGGACTCCAGTAAACCAATTGAGACCCACCTTGAATGGGTAGAGTCACATCTCCATCTAATCAAAAGATCACACCCACAATTAGATGTCACATCACCATGGAAACAATCCAGTTTCCACACTTAACAATAGGTCTGCCCCCACAAGATTGGATTAGGAAAGAAAACATGGCTTTTCTGGGATACATAACAATTTCAAACCAGCACACAGAGAATTGCAAAAGTGCTGCAGCCCTGTTGAAAATACCAAAGATGTGTAAAATAAAGAGATTACATGCCAAGAGAGTTGGGTTTGTTCTGGGGATATGCTATGATTACTATTCTTTCTCTCTCACAAACACAGACATACCACATATATTTACTTTTTCCAAGGCTCCCAGTCATTTGTTCATACTTTGAGGGATATTATAAACAATATTAGTAGCTCTGTTAATTTAAACTTAGTTATGGTGGTTTTAAGTGGAGAGTGTCTGCCTCTGGTATAAATATACAATTATATACTCACATATCCTGAAATATAAATGTAATAATGAAACTTCCAACAGGATAGAGCCCATAAAGTTACACGATATATCTGAGAGAGGATACAAAATTGAGGAAGTGGTAGGACAGTCCAAGAAATACACTTCTTCTCTATATTCCTGTATCTTTGTCTCTATTCTCACTGTGTTGTTTGTGGCCTGTATATTTTTATTGGTGTTTTTCTGTGACTGCCTCTGGCCACATCTCTGTCTCTTCTGGCATTGACTAGAGTGTCTAGTTTGGCTTTATTGCTCTGCATTTGTTTGGATTCCCCTCAGATCTCTGTCCCTGTTAAAGGGAGTATGGGTAGTAAGGTTGGTCAGTTGCCCTTTCCTGTACTTTGCTAAGCATTTCCTGGTGCCTTGGAATGCAATTGTTAAGTCTCACCACTGACCTGCTGTGCTTCCAGGGGCTGTGTGCATTCTGAGAATGACTGATTAGGCCAGAGGGATTTCCTTATGTTTTCCCAGCCTCCACCCCAGGTATCTCTTTGTTATCTTCTACTGCCTTTCCCAGCCCTTCTCATTCCCACCCCTATACTTCTTTTTGGGAGGGGGTGCATCGTCTGGGAATGGAACCTGGGTCTCCCGCATGGAAGGCGAGCATTCTGTCACTGAACTACCCGTGCATCCCACCCACATTTTTTTTTTTTTTTTTTTGCACGGGCAGGCACCAGAAATCAAACCTGGGTCTCTGACATGGCAGGCAAGAATTCTGCCACTGAGCCACCATGGCCCCCCCAACCCCAACTATTTGAAAGGTTGAGAAGAAGTGAAAAATAAAAACTGAAGTACTTTTTAGCTGTGTTGCAAAACTCAATCTCCTCTTCTGGCTTTCCAAGCTCTGGCCATCCTTAAATGTTTGTGTTCCCGAAGGTTCTAGCTTCTGCCCTTTGGCTTCTACTTCCTCTCATTCATTGGGTGGTCCTGGGTGATTTAATCCACTCCCAACAACCAAACCACTGAGCTCCAGATTCATGTATTCCACTTACCTACTGGCCATCCATGGCTCCCAATGCTTATCACATGCTTATCTGAATTCATTGTCTATTTCCTTAAAGCTCAACTAATGGGAGTCATTCTAAACCTCTTCTCCCTTACCTCCAAACAAATCCTGTTTATTATGTTTCAGTTATCCATCGCTGCACCGAAAACCACCCCATAACTTAGTGGCATAAAATAGCAATGATTTCTCATGAATCCTGGTTTGATTTATGCTTAGCTTATTAATGTGTATCACTAGAGAGTCTGCTGGATGGAAAGTCCAAGATGATGTCAACCATGTGCTTGGCTGTTGGTGTTGGGTGCTTCTTCCACCTGGCTTCACCACCCAGTAGCTAGACTGACTTTCTTACATTGGGATGTCAGGACAATGATCCAAACGAGCAAAGGCAGAAAATGCCAGGTTTAACCTAAGCTTCAGAACTCTTACTGTTCTAGTTTGCTAGCTTCCATAATGCAATATACCAGAAATGGAATGGCTTTTAAAAAGGGGAACTTAATAGGTTGCTAGTTTACAGTTCTAAGGCTGAGAAAATGTCCCAGTTAAAGCAAGTTTATAGAAATGTCCAATCTAAGGCATCCAGGGAAAGTTACCTTGATTCAAGAAGGCCGATGAAGTTCAGGGTTTCTCTCTCAAGTAGAAGGGCACATGGCCAACACAGTCAGAGTTTCTCTCTCATCTGGAAAGGCACATGGTGAACACAGTCAGGGTTTCTCTCTCATCTGGAAGGGCACATGGCAAACACGGCCATCATCTGCTAGCTTCTTCTCCTGCTTCCTGTTTCATGAAACTTCCCAAGAGACATTTTCCTTCTTCATCTCCAAAGGTCGCTGACTGGTTCTCAGGACTATGTTGTCCTGCTCTCTCTGAATGAATCTTTCATTCTCCAAAATGTTTTCTCTTTTATAGGACTTCAGAAACTAATCAAGACCCACCCAATTGTGTGGAGACATGTTGTCATCTAATCCAGTTTAACAACCACTCTTAATTAATCACATCTCCAGGAAGATGACCTAATTACAGTTTCAAACACATAATATTGAATAGGGATTAGAAGAAATGGCTGTCTTTACAAAATAGGATTAGGATTAAAACATGTTTTTTTCTAGGGTACATACATCATTTCATACCAGCACACTTATGTTATTTTTGCTTTATTTTGTCAAACTAAGTCATGAGCCATTCGGATTCAAGAGGATAGGAAAATAGACTCCACTTCTCAGTGGGAGGAGTGGCAAAGTCACCCTGTAAAGCAGCGTACATTCTGCGTAGGATGGGAGGAACTTAGGGCATTAAAATCTACCACACTACCACAATAAGGATTAGGGATTGTGTTCTATGCCAATGCCTATCACAATCTGACCTGCATTTTAGGAAGATAAATGGTAGTTTGTGCTTAGTGAGTTAAAAAGGGCAGAGAACAGAGGTAGGACGCCTGATAGTGAGGCTGTTTCAATAGGCCAGGCAAGGAGGAAAAAGACCTTGCTGCTGGGATAGGAGTGGAGAATGCAAATGTAAAGATACATGTGAGATACTTTCTGGAGCAGAACTCAGAGTAGAGTGTTTACTCTATGCTCAGTACTAGCATAGGTGATACATGGGGATGTGATATAAGATAGAAGATCACATTGGTAAACATAATCCAGCCAATGAGCCGCTCAAATGTTTGTCTAGTTAATGAAGACTTAAACACTTCTTAGGATTCTGAGAAAGTGAGCTGTTGTTTATAACCTGGTCGTTCCAAGAAACTTCAGGTATTTCTGTGACACTTGAGATTCAGAGTTAGAGCCCTCAAGCTATGAAAGTCAGCAGTACCCCATACAGAAACCATTAAAAAGTTGAAATAGTGATTAGACTTTGAGACGAGATATGAATGAAGCTGATCTGGATAGGACTAAGGTAAATCAGAATACAGGGTAAAGGATGATATGGTCTACATTTTGAAGCTTCAACTTCTGTGGGAGACCAAAGGGAGAGATATTTATTTGGTGCAAAATTTATATTTTGGGTAGTACATTTCCTAATTTAATCTGTATGATCAGTTTAGTTGAACACCATCCATACAGGGAATCTGAATAGGATACACAATTTTATTGGTTTGTCCAGGTTAGTATAATGACCCAATATAGCCCAGAGTAATTTGGGCAGTGAATAAAGAAGTATTTGCAAAGTCCCTTTGAGGGACTGGGGGAAGGGAAGACATATTCAACTACCCCATTTGGGGAATTTCTGATACTCTTGCAAGCAGAGGGGACAACTAAATCCATAGGTCAAGCCCTCGATCTTGGGGTTCACCCCAATGAAACTTATTCCTGAAAAGGATAGGCTAAGCCTACTTAAAATTATGCCTAAGAGTCACCCCCAAAGAAACTCTTTTGTTGCTCAGATATGGCCTCTCTTTCTAAGCCAACTTGACAGATGAACTCACTGCCCTTCCCCTCTCTATGTGGGACATGATTCCCAGGGCTGTTGACCTCCCTGGCAATGTGGGACAGAAATCCTGAGATAAGCCAGGACCCAGCATCAAGGGGTTGAGAAAGCCTTCTTGATTGAAAGGGGGAAGAGAGAAATGAGACAAAATAAAATTTCAGTGGCTGAGAGATTTCAAACAGAGCCTAGAGGTCATCCTGCAGGTTATTCTTATGCATTATATAGATGTCCCTTTTTAGTTTATAGTGTCTTGGAGTGGCTGGAGGGAAGTACCTAAAATTGTTGCGCTGTGTTCCAGTAGCCTTGATTCTTAAAGACACAGCTTTTACAATGTCACTGTGTGATTATGAAAACGTGTTTGGTGCTCCTTTTACCCAGGGTGTGGACAGACGAGTAAAAAAATATGGAAATAAAGATAAATAATTGGGGGGACAAAGGGTAAAATAAATTGAGTAGTTGGAAATACTAGTGGTCAATGAGAGGAAGGGGTAAATGGTATGGTATGTATGAGTTTTTTCTTTTTCTGGCGTGATGCAAATGTTCTAAAAATGATCACGGTGATGAACACACAACTATGTGAGGACACTGTGAGCCATCGATTGTATACCATGTACGGAATGCACGTGTGTGAAGATTTCTCAATAAAAATATTTTAAAAAATTTTGTAGGAAAAAGGAAAACCTAATGCAAAAACTTGAAGGCAGTACTGGCCTGCAACTGCATTCATTTTTTTTTATTTTTCTGATAACAGAATCTCTCTTTCTGGTGGTGGACCCATATTAATATTTCAGATGGGACTGATTGGCCTCCCTACTCCCCCTTCTCCCCTACAAAACACACATGTCTCCCCACCTTGGGGACACATGACCAGGCACTGGCCGGAACACCCCGTCCCTGTGGCCACAATGTTGGTTCAGGGATACACACACGACCCCAACGTGCACATTAACCATCTGTCCCAGGACTTCCCTGCAAGTTCTATTGATCTCTTTCTGCTGGGCTTGCTAAGTCATGAGGATGAATCTGGAGCAGCTAATGCCAAGTTGCCCATGATGTAGAAAAAGAATATCCAAGCAGAATCAAGCAAGGCTGAGAGATGAAAAGGCTGAATTCTAATAATAAACTTTTTGCTCCTGAATTTAGCTATGCCTGAAACAAATGAAGCCTAGATTTCTCATTTATATAAACAAAAGATTCCATTTTTGCTTAAGTTAAAGTTGCTTTATTTCACACGTAACTAGAAGAGTCCTGACAAATACAAAGACAGCCACAAGATTGTATAACCAGAGGTCATGAAGATTTTGATCTCTTACTTTTGCTTTCTCTCCTCCAATCTATGTTGCACATTATCACTGTATTTCTCTTCCAAAATCTTACTTTTGTCATGCAAAAATCTTCTAAAGCCCTCCATTATTTACAGAACATATTTTAGTTCAGTTCAGAACAATTTGCCTTTTTTTAAAACTAGTATTTCCCCAGTATTTCCTCTAGTCAGATGGGTTTGTTCACCATACTTCAAGAATTACTTTCTCTTTCCAGCCTCTGTTTCCTTGCTCGTGTCTCCTTGGAAAATCTTCCCCATCCCCTTCAGCCCACTGAAATCCCATTCATACTTCATATGCTAAATCAAGTGCACTTCTATAAATGCTTTCTCTGAATCTAACAACCCAAGAGTTCTTTCCCTCTTCTGAACACCCAATGTACTTACCGGCTGTCCTGCTCGTTGTACATGTACTGCCATCTATTGTGACTGAACCATTTTATTTGTGTTCATCTTGTTCCCTTAGTTGGTTTGAAATTCGGAAAGGTCTAATGATGTGAGAGCAATCCGTCAGGAAATTGATGGAACAGGCTCTGTGCCATGTGAGAGGGGAAGAAATTGGACCGGTATTCTAGTCAAAGAAAACAAAAGGAGTTAAAGTGCTATGAAATTCTTCTTAAAAAAAAACACATAAGAAAGCAAGTGTTCTTGCAGAAGCCTGTGGTAGCTACCTAATTCTCGCTTCCATCGTACGGAGCTGCTGCTGGGGAGTGCCTGCCTCAGGCAGGGACTGCCTTTCTCAGCACCATGGCCCTCTGGATGGGTCGTGTGAGTAGTTCCAGCAAGGGAAAGGGAGTGGAACTGATGCGTGCTTTTTCTGGGCCAAGGTGGTCTACAGCAGATGTGCCTTCTTCACCCTTGTGTTCCTGTCTGCTGGCTAGACAGAGAGGACTTGGAGGCCCTGGGGGGTGGTGGATTGCAGGATGAAAGAAGCCTGGGTTCCCGCATCACCGTGCAGTGAGAAGCTTCCCACAGACAAGGAAGCTCAGCACGGGGCTGCTCCCTGAGAGCGAGATGTGCAGGGTTATTTGTTACAGCAGCCAGCATTCCTTAACTTGCACCTAAATATTTTGAGAATAGCAACGAAGGCGTGCAGAAATGACATACTTCTCATTCCTCTGTCCTTACCCAGAGGCTGTTCCTATTCTGGTGAAGGAAGACATGTTATTTTCAAAGTGTGCTGAAAACATCAAACTTTCTACAAAAACATGAACAAATTGTTTGCAAAAGCACTGGCAAATACGTCATAAACAACAGTTTTTATAAATAATGAATTTCTCTGCTTAAAATCAGGCACAACGAAGATGTACATCTCTGATAGAATAAATGACATGTTATTCTTGTGGTCTCAGAGTGAGGTCACCTGACTTCTGTGTCCACCTTTGTGGCTTCAGGTCTTGGTTCTGGTGAGAAGGTTGTAAGCTGGGCAGTCAGCTGGGCTGTCAGCTGGGCAGAACAACAAAGTGCACCACCATAAACCAAGAATTAACTAGTAAAACTCACTTCCTTACCTTCAGCAGCATTAAGAACACTCAAAGGCTAAGTGCCACCCCCTTCTGTCTCATAAGAAAGATGTCCAGGGGAATTTGTATTGCTTCTTAATATTTATTGAATACTATTGGTTGTGTAGCTCCGGCAATAAATTGAAAAATTTACTATAACCAACGTATGGTCGATGCTCAACAATGACTTGATATTTTCTCCATGAAGCCTGCTCTGACTATTCTAGGCTCTTTGTTTCAACAGGCATTTATTCATCTATATAACAAATATTAATTGAGCATCTATTACTCATATAGCATTAGGGATTGTGAGGGATTCAAAGATGTGTAAGATGTAGTTGCATACATTTCAATATACTCTTAATACGTAATCTACTCTAGCTTTGTGAAGGGGGCAATTAGAGGATAATGCTATTCTACTAAACCCATTTGTGTTCTTCTTATGCTTTCCTTGTCTGGAGTATCTGAACACTCCACTTGTGGGTTGATGAGTAGAGGGGGCCAGTTGTATGGGTCTCCTCTGTTGAAGGTACTCTGCCTCTCTGATCTCTTTTAAAAAATCCCCCTTTTCTCTAAATTGTAATGTGGCAACACACTCACTGGTAAGGAGAACTGGGACATGGACAAGATGTGTGTGCTGGGTTGAAAGGATTACGTACCCTTGAAAAGCCATGTTTTAATCCTAATCCATTTTGTGGAAGAAGCCCTTTCCTTTAATCCCTATTCAGCACCGTAGGTTGATTAGATTAGCTCCATGGAGATGTGATTGACCCAATTGTGGGTATTAACTTTTAATTAGAGGGAGCTGTGACTCCACCCATTCCAGGGGGTGTGGACTTGATCAGTTTACAGGAATTCTTTCGAAGAAATCAAGAGAGCCACGAGAACCATGAGAGCCCACGCAGCCAGAGAACTTTGGAGATGAAGAAGGAAAACGCCCCCAAGGGAGCATCATGAAACAAGAAGCCTGGAGAGGAAGCTAGCAGACATTGCCATGTTTGCCAAGTGCCTTTCCAGTTGAGAGAGTAACCCTGAATGTCATCAGCCTTCTTTTAAAAATATTTTCATTGACAAAACAAAGCAACATACAAACACGAACATCCTTCTTTTGGTGGCCTGGGAATCGAACCCTGGTCTCCCTCATCGAAGGCGAGCATTCTACCACTGAACCACCCATGCACCCATGAACATTCTTAACATATGAACATTCCATACTTGGTGTACAATCAATGGCTCACAATATCATCACATAGTTGTATATTCATCACCATGATCATTTCTTAGAACATTTGCCTCACTCCAGAAAAAGGAATAAAAAGAAAAAAGAAAAAACTCATACATACAATACCCTTTACCCCTCCCTCTCATTGACCACTACTATTTCTATCTACCCAATTTGTTTTAACATTTGTTCCCCCTATTATTTATTTATTTTTAATCCATATTTTTTACTCATCTGTCCATGCCATAGATCACAGGGGCATCAGACACAAGATTTTCACAATCACACAGTCACATTGCAAAAGCAATATCATTATATAGTCATCTTCAAGAGACATGGCTACTGGAACACAGTCTACAGTTTCAGGCACTTCTCTCTAGCCTCTCTAATACATCTTGAATTAAAAAGGGGATATCTATGTAATGTGTAAGAATAGCCTGCAGGATAACCTCTAGACTCTTTGAAATCTCTCAGCCACTGACACTTTATTTTGTCTCATTTCTCTCTTCCTCATTTTGGTCGAGAAAGTTTTCTCAATCCCTTGATGCTGAGTCACAGCTCATTCTAGGATTTCTGTCCCATGTTGCCAGAGAGATTTACCACCCCGGGAGTCAATCATCAGGCTTTTTGAAACAAGGTATCTTTCCCCGGATGCCTTAGATTGGATATTTCCATAGTCTTGCTTTAATTTGGACATTTCCACAGGCTTAGAACTGTAAACTTGTAACTTAAGGAATTCCCCCTTTTAAAAGCTATTCCACTTCTGGTATATTACATTCTGGTAGCTAGCAAACTAGAACAGTGGGACAGGGAGAACCTCTCACTTGTGGGGCTGGGATGGGAGCACTCAGCAGCCCCAGTGTCCTATAGCTTCCTGTCCACTTGTGGAATGCCCCCTTGATTCTAGAAGGAGGTCATAGCACGTGTGATATGGGGAGGAGGCCTATATAGACTTGTTGTATTGTCTCAGCAACGAGCAAGGTTCCGCCCTTCCCAGAGCTATTGCATCCCCAGATCACTGGGAAGCCCCATCCCATGTATGGAGCTTGGCTAGTGCACTGCTGGAGACCAAATTCTGGAGCAGAAAAATGCGTCTGTTCCACATCTCCCCAGTTTTTTTTCCTGCCACTGATGCTCAAAACTTGTGAGGGTTGGATCCATGAATATAGAGCAAATCTCTCTGCTTGGCAGGTGTTGGAGGGATACCGGGGCCTTCAGCCTGCAGAACTGTCAACCCCTCAGGCCCTCTCAGGCCTCAAAGGGGAGAAGAGACCCCTCACCTCCACCCCCAACTTGGTTTATTCCTCTAACCTCATGGGTTTCAATGTACCGACTATTTTCCTGTTCATCTGAAATTGAACTGAAATGTTCATACTCATTTAGTTATTTTTGTTGAATTGAAACCTCCATAATTTGTCTGGCTAGGCTACAACCTCAAATTTGTCAGTCTTCGCTCCGGAATTTAACACCCTTCCCCTACCCCATTCTCTGCCTGCCCCCAGGCTCAGATGGGCAGCCCTGAGAGCCTGGAAGAGGATTTCCCCTTCTCTTTTCATATAAACAAGGAAGTGAAGGAGGCCCCAGTGCTCTTAGAACACCAAACATGAAACGATGTGTGTCTAAGCATTTAAATCACTTGGCTGGCATTAACCATGAACAGCTTTCTTTTTTCTCATAGCAATGAAGTTTGAGCCTCTACAATGCATTTTGTGACTTGTAATTGCTTTAATTATATTCCAACTAATGTTATAATTATATTCCAACTAATTCCAACTCTGAAAATTTTTAAGAAACAACAGTTGATAGAGTTACCATTTATTTCTGTGCTCCTGATACTGTACCACTTCCCTTTAATATGTTACCCTCAACACTTCAAATCATTCACATTTTTCAGTGGAGATAACTGAGACACAGAGGTTATAAAACCTGCCCAAGGCCACACAACAGGTAAGAGGTGGAGGCAGAATCTGAACCCAGGAGTGTTGGTTTCCCAAAGCCCATGCTTTTCTTATTTATTCCTACCATCTCTCATAGGAAACATTGAATAAACCAAACCACTTTAAACCTACTAAGGAGATTTGCTGTATAAAGGAATCTGGGAATCCTTTCATTAAGTAAATAATATTTAGTTTTTGTGTAAACCCAGTGTGCTGGTTTGAAACTGTTGTGTATCTCAGAAAAGCCATGTTCTTTAATCCTGATTCAATATTGTAGAGTCGGATCTTTTGATTAAGTTGTTTCCATGAAAATGTGACCCACCCAATTGTGTATGCAACCTTTTGATTAGGTGGTTTCCATGGAGATGTGTCTCTACCCATTCAAGGTAGGTTGCTTACTGGAGTCTTTTAAGAGGGAAGCATTTTTTAAAATATTTTTATTGATAAAACAACATACAAATACAAACATTCTTAACATACAAACATTTCATACATGGTGTATAATCAATGGCTCACCATATCACCACATGGTTGTGTATTCATCACCATGATCATTTTTAAGAACATTTGCATTACTCCAGAAAAAGAAAAAGATATTAAAAAACTCATACATACCATACCCTTTACCCCTCCCTCTCATTGACCCACTAGTATTTCAGTCTACCCAATTTATTTTAACCTTTGTTCCTCTATTATTTGTTTTTTATCCATATTTTTTACTCATCTATCCAAACCCCAGATAAAAGGAGCATCAGACACAAGGTTTTCACAATCACACAGTCACATTGTAAAAGCTATATCATTATACAATCATCTTCAAGAGACAGGGCTAATGGAACACAGCTCTAAAGTTTCAAGTACTTCCCTTTAGCTACTTCAATACGCCATAAACTGAAAAGGGATATCTATATAATGCATAAGAGTAACCTCCAGGATACCTCTCGACTGTTTAAATTCTCTCAGCGACTGAAGCTTTATTTTTTCCCATTTCTCTCTTCTCCTTTTGGTCAAGAAGGTTTTCTCAATTCCTTGATGCTGGGTCCCAGCTCATCCTGGATTTCTGTCCCATGTTGCCAGGGAGAGTTACATCCCTGGGAGGCATGTCCCACGTAGTGGGGGACAGGGGGTGGGCAGTGAATTCACTTGCTGTGTCGGCTTAGAGAGAGAGGCACATATGAGCAACCAAAGAGGTTCTCTAAGGGGGTGACTCTTAGGCCTAATTTTAAGTAGGCTTGACCTATCCTCTGCAGGGATAAGTTTCATAGGTATGAACCTCAAGATTGAGGGCATGGCCTATTGATTTGATTGTCCCCAGTGCTTGCAAGAGTATCAGAAATTCTCCAAATGGGGAAGTTGAATCTTTCCCCCTTTCTCCCCATTTCCCTAAGGGGACGTTGCAAATACTTCATTATTCACTGTCCACATCTCTCTGGGATTTATCAGGGCATCACACTAACCTGGACAAACCAACAAAATCTCATGCCCTATTCAAGATTCCCTGTACTAATGGTGTTCACCTAAACTGACCATACAAGTTAAATTAGGAAATGCACTACCCAAAACATAAATTTTGCACCAAATAAACATTTCTCCAAGAGGGAGACATTTTTGAAAAAGCTTCAGAGCCCACACAGATAGAGTGGAGATACAGAAAGAAAATGCTGCTGGGTAAGCTGTTTGAAGAAGCAGGAAGAGAAAGTTGGCAAACTTGCCATGTCCCTTCCCTGCAGACAGAGAAACCCCGAACGTCATCGGCCCTTCCTTGAGTCAAGGTACCTTTCTCTTGATGCCTGAGTTGGAAGGCATTTTTATAGCTTTAAATTGTAAGCTTGCTACTTAATAAATTTAAAAGCCATTTCATTTCTGGTATTTTGCATTCTGGCAGCATTAGCAAACCAAAACACCCAGATTTACCTATATACTTTTTGGCATTGCTTAAAGCTAGCTACAAGTTTCAGTCTTCCTGTTTGGGAGTGTGAAGATGTTGTGAAGTATTTTAAAGAGGTCTTTGTTCATTTCTTTGCAGTTCTTTGTTGAGTGCTCCTCTGTGGGAATACAAAGATGAGAAAAGCAGAGGGTCCCTGTCCTGAGAAAGCAGCCTATCCCTTAAAAATACTTTAAAAATAGAATGTCCATTTTATTTTTGGCAGTAAGAGGATAGCTGAAAAACTTCATTTTATTTTTTGCTTATCCCAGTAATGCAACTCATTATGAAAGTGAAAAAGAAATCAAACATTGTAAGACTGTATAATACAAAAAGTGAAAGTTTCCAGCCCCAAGGAAATCCTGGTCTCCAGAGGCTGCAATTATAGATGATGAAAACTTTAACATTTAAAACTTGAGACCAGGGATGTCTGCTGGTAACCCCCTGCCTTGGCTCATAGAGCCCTTCAGACTTGAAGATTTTTTTCACTAGGGAAACCTCCCAAGCATGGGGCAAACAGAAAGACAGCTGAAAGCAAATATGAAACAAAACTCTGGTCATAGGGTCTAACAAAGCCTTTTTTTCTTTCCTTGCCTTGGTAATTTAACTCCATGAAAAGAAACCAAAGACATTTAAAATTAGGATTGTTCTAAGAAATCCAGTGTGAATGGCCACCAGATGTGTATGGGAAACAGGTCACAAAACACAGTAAACACTCAATAGATGTTTGCTGAATGAAGGAACGAAAAATATCTACTTATACTTAAAATTAAAGCAAAACAACCCTGAAGTATAACATGTCAGACTTTAATGGCACCTTTTTTTTTTTTTTTTTTTGTCATATATGGCAAAGGAAAAACAGCCAAGCATTTCTTGGCTGAATTTTATTTTGCTTTCAGTTTTTGCCATTTCAGTTCCTGTTCACATGCTTTGAAGTGTAATGAAGCGCAGCAAACCCATGGGACAGAAGGGCGTGCTGAAAAATACGTTAGACTGCAGTGCAGGCAGCAGAAGATATTAGTGATGTGATGTCAGCAGAGGCCACACTGAGGACCTCCAGGAAAAGAACAAAGATAAACCTGGATTGGTACTAAGTATTTTTTCAACACACTTTGCTGCAAAAGTGTAGGGTAGGGATTTTACAAGGGCTATGAAGAAATGCATTTAAATGAATAAAACTATTGAGTGTTTACTGTATGCTACTACACACTTTATATTTCTTAACTCAATCCTCATAACAGGTGTCTAAAGAAGTAACAATTTTAATCTCCACCTTGCAAATGAAACAACTGAGGCACAGTAACTTGCCCAAGGTGAGCGGGCAAATGGCAGAGCTAGGATTTGACCCAGGCAATCTCACACCAGGGCCCCTGGTATTAAACCTTTCTGCCATACTGCCTATCAGATGACAGGGAAATTTGACAAACTCCTGGGTCGCTGCATTTTACATTGTACAGGCTGTAATGTGTGATTTTCCATAAGAGCTGAACAAAATGTATCTGAAATTTTGGAGATAACATTAAAAAAAAAACTTTTTCTTTGTTCATTCTTTTCAAAAGTGTTTATTAAGTGACTACTGTTTATTTGCCCGGCAATGTGCTAGCATCTGTCGCGAAAGCAAAAGCGAATAAAACACAATTTCTATCTAACAGAGTTCCCCATGAGTTTTGGAGTTACACAGACATACCTAGGTTTGAATCTCAGTCCTACCACCTACCAGTTTTGTGACTTTGGACAAGTTTCCTAACCCTTCTGATTGAGTTTTCTCAGAAAATAGGGATAATAACAGCTATTTTATAGACTTGTCATAAAGACTAAATGTGTTAAGGTACGTAGAGTGTCCAGCAGAGTGCCTGAAACACAATAACTATTCAAGGCCCTTACAACCCATGAGAGAGATGAGACAGACACATAGATAAAATGAGTCATGACTTCCCTATGGGATATTCCAGTGCAACCCATGGAAAACCAGTGGGAAGTAAAATTGGATAACTGGAGCCCAGGATTGCTCCATTGCAGCAACGTACGAAGGCTGGATAAAGGGAATGTAAATGAGGGAATGACGTCCTGGGTGTAAGCCCTGACATTCTAATCACTAGCGGTATCAATTCTGGGAGTCTCTTAGCCTCCTTTTTTTTTTTCCTTCGAGTTTTTCTTTTTCTTTTTCTTTTTTTTTTTTTAATTAGAGGAGTTATAGGTTTATAGAAAAATCATGTAAAAAGTGTAGAATCTCCTCACACAGTTTTCCCAATCATTAACATTTTGCACTAGTGTGGTAACTTCATGACAATTGCTGAAACAATATTATTAAATTTACAATATTAGCTATAGCACCTAGCTTACATCAGGGATCACTCTTTGAGTTTTGCATTCTCTTAAGGTCTTGAGGCCTGCTTTCTCACGCATAAGTGTGGGTTGGCCTAGATGACCCCCAATCTTTCTTCCAGTTCTAAATTCTACTCTAATCAACTTTCTGGTCTCCAGTCTTCACTGGAGAGACATAAAAGGAAGGAAATATAACCGAATCATTCTACTCTACAAATATGGTGAGGTCATCTTTGTTTTCTTTCGGATTCCACTGATAGGCTTAGTAGAGGGAAGAGTCAGCACATTAGTGTCAGATTTGTAGAAGAGAACACTAGAGCTGTAGCATATCAAACAAAAACCTTAGGGTGCCAGATTCTTTTTTAACTTAAATTATACAAGAAATATGATTACCCAGTCAGGGAGAAAATTCAAATACACAGAAATACCTACTCTGAAAAGTAGGGAGTCTTTCACTTCCCTAATTCTATCTCCTCTACTAGGTAAGTATAACTTTAAATTAAGAAAATGATTTTAATTTAAAGAAAGTGACTTTTTGCCTAAGAACCAGAATGACAACATTTAACATTAGCTTCCGGGTTGTCTTCTTATTATCAGTTATTCATTGACAGGCAGTTTCTTGTTAGCTCGAAGGGCAGTGCAGCCTTTGTCTGTGTCCCACATATTGTGAATATGCTTTAACTGTGTATTCTTCAATGGAATGGCCTTGGACTAGAATGCAGAAGTAAACTGCTCTCACTATATGCCTTGGGTGAGAGTTAGAACCCCTACGTTTTAGTTATGGCTTTGCTTTGTGACCTATTAGCTCTGCGACCTGGAGTGTCCTCACCTGTTTAAAAAAAAACAGTGAAAGTGTCCACTTATAAACCCTCCAGCTCTAAATTCCATGTTTTCACATCTGCATTATTAGCTTCTCTTGATTGAACTCACAGAAAATATCCAGTTGAAATTGTTTTTCTTTTGCTGACTTTAAGCAAAATTAGCCTATTTGTGCTCTGGCAAACTGCTACTCCTATTTTTCTGTCTTTTGTTTCAACCCCAAAATGGCCTATTTTATACCTCAAACTTATATCCAAATGATTACATCTGATTTATTTTGCATGCCAGTCTAACCACTAGGCGTATGTCATCACATCACTTAATTTATAACAGAACATAAATTTGCTGTGTTGGCTCCTCATGCTAAAATAGAAACTAGTAATGTACAGTCACCCACAAAAGGATCCACAGCGGAGAATACTAAAGAACAATTAACAATAGCCAGGAGACTTAAGGAAAAAATAAAAAATTCACGACAGATTTCTGTTAAAAAAATAATCATTTTCTTTAAAAAAAATTTGCCACTATTATCTTTCCTCTCCTTTTCCTTGCATCCTACTGCTCTCAACAGATGGCTTTTCAGATACCACACATATAAACCATTTTTGACGAGTGGGAAAACTGAATAGGGGCAAAAGGATAGGAGATAGGGTTTTTCCATTAACTTTTCAACCTCAGGTTGAAAATAGATTTGGAAACAAATAAATATGCCTTTAAAAAGGCTGTAAGTTTTGTGTTTGGGGGAGGGGGGAAGGATTACAGAAACTCTAATGAAAGCTACAATCATCTTTCTAGAAAATGCATAGATGTATACAAATCCCCCAACTTGCAAACATTTCCATGGGCTCCAGCAGAATAATCCCTAGCTTAGATGTTAGGGGAAAAAAAAGGTAAGAACAATGTTGGATGTTTGATTTCCAAATATACCATATAGTTAATAATGGTAAACCAGAAAGTTAAATTTCCAAAATAATTAATGCATAATTTGTACATGAAATTGATTAACTCCCATTTACTATCCAATAAATTTAAGAAAAAAATAACATTAACATATTTGTTTAAGCAAATCGGTTTCAACCACTGCACTCTCTCCGGAACTGTAGGGTGAAAAAAGTAGGAAATCCTTTCATTGTATAGTTGGTGTATTTCCTTCTCAGAACTGGAATACGCCTTTCACACTTGTTGCCATATGCTTAAATCTATATCTTCAGAATCCCACGTAACAAGTCAGGATTCATGTGATGGTGGTTACATACTTTAATTACTTGTATATTCACCTCTAAAATGTTATAACAATCAAGAAACACCAAATCCATGCAAAACCCTGACGCATAACTCTCTTGATTGATATCAAGTAAGAAAAATCATGGTTGCTTCTAAGAATTCAAATGCTTTTGTTACTTAAAGCCAGAACTCTCCAGACACTATGTGAAGAAAAGTTGGTAGTTCATGAGCCACGTTGCCTCGGACCCCCCATTGTTTTTAGGATAGCCGTAGGAAACCTGTCCTTGTTCTTTATGAATGCCTCCAGGAGTTCTCATTGACCTACAGAGACAGGCAGATTTTAAAGATGATTTTGGTTTTTTAAAAAACAGTTGTAACAAACAGAAGCTTTAGTAATCATTTCAGACATGGAGTACATAAAGGGAAAACTAAAGAGGAAGAGAAAGGAAGACTCCACATTTGGAGGTTGGAATGGATTAATTACTTCTCTAACTCGCATCATGAATGGAGCTTTTTCCATCAGAGAAAGGCTCTATTATCACTCTACATGTTCAGCAAAAAGACGAACAGTTTCATTTCAGAATTGAATTTCTCCTCCTTGTTTTTTGGCTCTTTCTTTATTCCTTTTTTGGGTCTCACACAATGTGCGTCTCCAAATGGCCTGTTCCCCTTTGCTGTACTTGCTCTCATGGACAAACATTTGCTGCCAAGTAATTCTGGTGAGATGGGAAAGACAGAGTGGGGATCTCTCTGTTTGTCATTTTGTCCAGTTAGCCTCCCTCTCCTGCTCCCACCACTATTAGAGCTGACATTAAATTGGTGAGGGAGAAGAGGGAGAACAAGAACTGCAGGGCAGTTGGAGGCCTATACTGTGGGCTATCTCCACAAGGTGTCTTGGGATTAGTGAAGGATGGTTCTTTATTTCTGAGCTTCTTGGCTCCTTGTATCCTCAATCCAAAATTTCTCCCATTCTGGGCACCGTTCGTTAGACAATTGTATGCTTCTTTGCATTATCTTTTAATTCACCTATCTCCATTTCCTCAACTAAATTAAAGGCTCTTTGATGGCAGAGACTAGGTGGTAGATGATTGCAGCTATACCTGCTCCACCTGCTTTCCTATTCTCTTTTGGTTTCTTTGGGAACTTCTGCCTATTCCACAATCACAGCTCTGTCCTAGCCACAGAGGTAGGCCTGTGATGTGTGCCAGCTAGTCAGAGTCCCTGCCTCACTGGCCATAATGATTGGTTCATGGGACTCATAAAGAGCTAACCAAAGGCATCCCTGGTGTTGATAAATGATAATTGAGAGAAGCATTGTCTGTCCTTTGGAGTATCTGAGTTGGGAGGATGTGAACTTTAGGTTGCATCTTGCTTGACAACTAGAGAAAGCCTTCAGACAGAATGAAGCCGAAAAGAAGAGAACAGAGCCAAAGAAAGAAGATAAAAAAAAAAAAAAAAATAGAGGCCTGCTAGCTTTGTTTGAGCTCTTGAATCCATCTGGGTTTGAAGTTGGATCTACCCCTGCACTTTGTTCATGGATGAATCAAATTTTTAAATTTTGAATTGGGTTTCTATGATCTCAGCTTTAAGAGTTTTAACCCAGATCATTTCTTAGTGTTTGTAATGAATCTACGCCATTTGTCACAGTGCACTTGGCATGTGGTAGGTGCTCCACAGATGTCTGTTGTTGGAATTACAGTTTGTTCAGAAAACTCTCTGATTCTAATTGTACTCTAGCAGAGGGCTAAAGTTTTGAGGAGAGAAGACATGGTAAAAAACGGGACTGGAAAATAGGTTATAATACTCCCAGGGATAGCATACCTTTGGATAAGGTCAGACCTGGAAGGCAGAGAGATGGTGCAGCAAGCATAGAGGCTAAAAGCATAGGGTCTCGGCCACACACGCAGGTCTGAGTCCAGGGGCTGCCACCCAGAAGCTGTTTGACTTCAGACAGGTCATTTCGCATCTCTAAACCTCAGTTTCCTCATTTTGGAAAGGGGAATAATAATAGCATCCACTTCACTGGGTTGAGGGTTAAATGTAAGGCAATTAATACAGTGCTAAGGGGCACTTTTAAGTATCCAATAAATGCTTATTATGATTATCAGTGTCTTTGAAGGAGACACTATTATGAATTTAATTTCATGAATCATATAATTATTTTTAAAAATACAGCTGATATGCTCTTTAAGAACAAGAAGTATTTACCTCTCATGTTTATATTTAACGCTAAAAAAAATTATTAGCTATTTAAATTCACCCTATCACTCTATAGCCTGCCTTTTGCTAGGTGCACATTTAAGAAACTGAGACTGGTTTAGATTGCTTTATACAAGAAAGAGACAGAACGTCAAGTCCATTGCTATATTCCCTAGTACCAAGAACAGTCCCGGGAAATAGTGGGCATGTAATAAATATTTGTTGAATGAACAATAGACTTGGGATAAGGAGAAGTAATGAAGATGTGAGTGGAAAAAGGGGCAAAAAAAATTTTTTAAAGAGAAGAAAAAAGAAAAAGAGAGAGAGAATTTAAATAGCTGGTAGAGGAAGAAGGAATATGGAGAAAAAAAGAAGTGTTTAAAGGAAACATCAAGGTTTTTGCTGGTGATGTGTGTTACAATTTACCCTCTCCCCACAAATCTTAAGTAAAAATCAGTATTATATTACTAGTGGTCAATGAGAGGGGGGGTAAGTGTATGTATAGCATGTACGAGTTTTTCTTTTTTATTTTTTTTGCTGGAGAGATGCACCTCTTCAAAAGAATGATCATGTTAATGAATACACAACTATGTGATGATATTGTGAACCACTGATTATAACCATGTCAAGAATGTTTGTATGTCAAGAATGTTTGTTTGTTGTTTACAATAAAAATAGATAAATTTTACATCAGTATTATTATTCAGAGCCTCAGGATCATTTTTATAGGATTTTGGCACACAACAAGGCAGGTGACTGACCTCTGGGGCAGACACTCAGTCCAGGAAAACTGATTACATTGTATTAAATCCAGATAAAAAAAAAAAACAGAGGCCAGAGAGGTCAAAGGTTTGCCCACAGACCTAATTAATAGCAAAGACAAGAATAGAACTCAGATCTCCTGAGTCTTATTTCACTGGTCTTCCAACAAATTGGCATGAAGCTCTCTTAGTCCGCTACCATACTTAATCAATCTCAAAGATCACTGTCAGAATGTGGTCAGTACTACACATTACTGGTTGTGCTCAGACACTGGACCAAGGCGTCCAAAGATTCCAACCCTGGTTTGGCCAAGTACCATCTGTGGGATCTCAGAAAAGTAATAATCTCTCGTTTTTATTTTCCTCACCTGAGAAATGGAAGTTAAGACTACCTTAACCACCTCTTAGTGCTGTTGGTTATCAAGTGAGGTGTTGTAAAAGCTGCATGGAAAACTACGTACTGGATGCATGCCTACCTTTTAAAAATATTAATATTGAATATGTAAATTAGTAAATATTAATATTTAATATTTTTATTAAACCAAACCTGTGTCTCCAGCATGGCAGGCTGCCTGCTGAGCCGCCATGGCCTGCCCCAATTGTTTTCCATTTTAAATAGTACTTTGATAAACCCCCTTGTGTATAATCTCAGTTCCATTCTTATTAACCTCTCTATACCTCAGTTTCCTCATTTGTGAAGAAGAGCTATTAATACTAACTACTTACAGGATTATTGTAAAAGACTAAGAATTGTACCTGGTACATAATAATCACTCACTAGTATTTATTATTATCATCACTAACTTTTGATACTTGTGGTTAGTATTCAACACATAATTAAATTGGTTACTTGGTATTAAGTACATCAAATTATGCCTCCTGAAATTATTGTAGGAATATTTTCATAGCTCTGTTCAGAAAGTTGTTTTTTTGAATTACCTATAATTTGTTGGACACTTCATTATGAATAGTAACTGAAAATACGTTTGGTTAGATTTTACTTCTATGCCTCAGGGTGTCTTGGGGATGGGTGCAGGGGTATATCCAATTTTCTGATATGTTATACATATATAAAACATATCAGAACATTTCCTAGCTTTAGAGCTTCAAGAAAATACTTATTTGACTGGCCAAATACTTGGTCATCAGGGTTAAAGTCAACTTAAGGTACTTTCTTGATATTCCATGGCTGGACCAGCAGCTGTGGGTCAGAAGTTCAGAACAAAAAGTGAAATCCTAGGATTAACTGTCATACTTTTGTATCAAATATTTTTCTGTTGACTCAATTTCCCATGGTGATTTTTTTCTGGATGAGGCTTTGCCATCACCGCAGTCTGCCACATCCTCAGTTGGCACCAATGATATAGCACAGGGTAGAAAAGCAGCTTAACTGGTGGAAGGCGGCTTTTCAGGGCATCTCTGGGTCTTGTGAGCACCTCGGGTATCGGCAGAATCTATGGATTTGGTGTGTTGCAGCATGAAAGGGAAGAGCTTGGGAATCTCTAGGATGGCAGTTTGAGCCGTGGCTCTCCCACTCACCAGCTGTGTGCCTGTTGGCAAATGACTCAAGTTTTCTGCGTCTCAGTTTTATTCTGTAAAATACAGGTGGTAATAATAATACTGACATGAGGTAGGCCTACTGCTGACATTTGCAGGACACTAGGCCACAGTATAAACTAAAACATCCTGGCCCACAGCTCATTCCCCTTCTTTCCACCTGGTTCCACCCCACATTGTGAGGTGCCTGGCACATTGGCTCTATACCCCTGACTGCAAGTTCTGACTCCTTCCATACCTTTCCCCGCTGTAAGCTGCCCTCTGCCATTCCTCAGCCTCAGGGGCACGGTTGACCTGTACTCTTGTGAGAGCACACCTGAGGAAGAGGCCTGTGCAAGCCTTAGAAGCAGGCTCTGACCATTGAGACAGGGCATTCTGGGATCTTGGGCAGCCAGATCTTGGTCTAGAAAAGGGGTGTGGGCTCTGGGTGGACAGTTCCTGCTGGCCACCCATGCCCCATGGGGAGGGAAGTGGCAAGAGCGGGGTTCACTGAAGTGTGGGCCTCAGTTGCCTGGCTCTGAGGAATAAATGAGTCAATGCAGATATGCTTATCTGACATACCGTTAGAGCTCAATAAATGATAGACACTATTATTACATTGTGGTGGGGGCAGTAATTATTGTTGTTGAGAGGAATCTCAAGGATAGTTTGTCCAAATCTTCTATGTTATCTGATGAGGAAACTAAAATATAAAAATATTCAAATATTAAAATAACCATGACAAAAACCTGCAGAGTGGAAAGCTAGAACCAGAACCCAGGCTTTTGTGGCCCAGCAGCCTGTTCTCTGCTCCACAAAGCGATTCTTTCAACAGCATAGGCGTAAAGAGTTTGGTGTCAGCACTAACTCTAATATTTCCTGGTCCACAGAGGTGACTTGTGTTATTGCAATTGACTGACATGGGGCAGGGAGTATGTCCTTGGAGAAAGGAGACTCTTTCAACAGTGGAATCAGTGCCCTTAAGGCTCCTTTCAAGTTGATGTTGGAACACCTCAAATATTTACCGAACAATGAGAAGCACAGTCCTTACATGGATAAAGAATAAGGTGACATTTTGTACTTGACAGCAGTGCCCTGAGAGTTTCAGGTCTGAATGTTTTAAGTTAAAACAACCTATTTAGGTTCAGGAACCAGATGCGTAGACAGATTTAATTTTTTTCCCAAGAGCTAAACGTGCAATAAAAGTAATTAAAACATTTCCTTTCTTCTCATTTTAAGATCTAGTTTGTTTCAACAAATCCATTTATCTGCAATCAATATATTCTTCAAGTTTTTAGCAAATGAAGATTCTTACACGATATTTTTCTAAAAACTTTTGATTGTGGAAATGTTCAAACATATGTAAAAGCAGAGAAGAACGTGATGAGAGTTTTTATAATGCCCCCCCCACCACATACCCATTGCCCACTCAGCTTCCACAGTGATCAAGCAACAGTTAATCCTGTTTCTTCTAGAAGCCTCCTTGGATTTTGGATCAAATCTCAAACCTTTTATCATTTCAATCATAAATATTTTTTCTTAAGATTTTGATTAACTTCTTTTTTTGGGGTTAAGAAAGTTAACCCCAAAACTTTCTTAGTTAGTTTGGGGTTGCATGGTCCTGGAATCGAACACGGTATCCCAAATGAAGGTGAGCATTCTACCACTAACCCACCCGTGCACCCTGATTTTGAATAATATTTTAAGTTTTCTCTCTGTTGGGCCACTTTAGACTCAGTCTACACAACTTAGGGGTCAATGGACCAAAGCCTGGATGCTTTTAGATCCTGTGCATAGTTTTAGGTCCAGAGAATTCAGGGCAAATCAGCTTGAAAATCGAGCCTTTTTAATTTGGCAGCCAGACTGGAACTGAATAAGGGAACATTTTGGATACTTTTTATTCCTGGCTGAATTTCTTCCAACTCTGTATATGGTATTTCCATAAAAATCTTGTTTTTCTTCCCTTTTCTTTAAAGAATGAAACTTTCCCCCTTTGTTTGAGAGGGGAGAAGAAACAGTCATTCCAGAGTCCTTCATTCCTTCTCTTGCTGCTCAGCTTCTCTTTGGTTTGATTCCTATACTAATCTCACTTGGCAATCCACTGGGGGACCTACGGATGGGAAGAGTGACCCGTTTTGATGTCAGAGAAAGATTACTGCACTGAGATCACTGGTACAAAAGTAAATAAAAAAGAAGTTATAAAAAAAGTTATCTTTCTAGTCATTGAATGTTAAATTATAATACTAAAAATGACTACGAGAAAAAAGAGGATTGCAAGTTAAACTGGAAGAAAGATTTCACATTTCCCTGCCAGGAACACTATTCTTATTTTCAGTTGAATAGTTTGACTACTAATTAAGGTTTCACGCTCAGCAGTTATCTTCTCTTCTACATTCTTGCTGCTAATCGTCATTTATGTGACACATGACTTCTGTTTAAATGCTAAAGTTTATTAGAGTGGAAAAAAACCTCAGTTATACAGGAAAGGAAAAGAGATTAGGAATCAAGTACAACCATTTGCTTATTCATCTGCGGATGGTTAAAAGTTTTAGAAGAATCCATTGGTTTCTATTTCACTGCTACACACAGCCAATGAGCAAGAAAAAAAAATCCTTTTCCTATCCATGACGTTGAAATACATTTTCTTCCCTTTGCCTTGGGGATGAAAAATTGTTTCCTTTTCTAATCTGTAGAAACACCAAACTTTGGAAAAACTGGATCCTTTTTAAAGTTTATTGTTCAAGTTACCTAAGACTTTGCAACAAATCACCTCAAAGTGGTGCAAAACAGCAACCACTTAATTATGCTCACAGAGTTTTTGGGTCAGGAATTCAAAGGGCACAGAAGGAATGGCTGATATCTGTTCTATTGTGTCTGAGCCTCAACTGGGAAGACTAGAAAGGCTGGGAGAGACTTGAATGGCAGGGTTGGAATCATTGAGAGGCTTCTCCCCTCATACGTCTAGTGCCTGAGTTTGTATGACTCAGTCTGTATTCAGATGCAACTGTCAACGGGAATGCCAACACATGGCCTATGTGGCTTAGACTTCTCACCGCATGGTGGTTAAATTCTGAGAGGGGCACCCCAACAGTGAGCATCCAGAGAATATGCATTTCAAAAACCGAGTCAGAAACTGCAAGGCTTCTTCTGACCCAATTTTGGAAGTCCCAGAACATAACTTTAGTGGTATTCTATTGGTCAAGCAAGTCACTCGAGCCAGTTCAGATTCAAGGGGTATGGACTCAGATACTTCTTGAAGGGGAAGTGGCAAGGTCATATTGCAGAAGAGCATGTGGGATGGCCAATTTTGGAAAGTTCAATTTATCTTAGTCACCTTGGCTCCTAAGGACAGGAGAGTCTTTGCCAACGAGAACCCAGGCTGTTGGCGTGAAGTTCTTTAATGAGGGAGTTATCTCACGCTGAGACCATTTACTTCTTCCAGACTCACCTGACTAGCTCTTTTCATCCACTTCCAACTCAGTCCTTCCTCAATTCTTTATCTCTAGCACCTTCACAGTCTCTGTTTTGTGTTTGGTCAAGGGCAGAGATGGAATCACAACAAACAAAAAATTCTCTGTAGCAGCTCCTGGCTGCTGTGCTGGTTTTGTTTTTGCTTTCCCCATCTCTGTGTATACCCACCAATATATATGGATAGATTCCTTTACTATGGATGGTCATTTTTTACATTGAGATATAATTCATATACCATACCATCACTTAACCATCTAAAGTGCACAATTCAGTGGTGTTTAGTACATTCAAAGTTGTACCACCATAAGTAGGAGTGGAATTACTGGGTCATACGGTAACTTTTAACTTTTGGAGGAACTGCCAAACCGTTTTCCACAGAGGTTCCACCATTTTGTATTCTCATAAGCAGTGTATGAGGGTTCTAATTTCCCTACATCTTCAATTAACACTTGTTCTTTTCTTTTTAGTTTTTAATTCTAATCGTAGAGGGTGTGAAGTGGTTGCTGTGCTTTTTAAGGATAGCCCTTCTTTGAGCTACTTATGAACCAAGGAAACCATCAATGATAAAGACATAAGAGCTTACTATGTGTCAGATCCTGTGCTAAAGGCAGTCCATTTATCAGCTAGCTTGATGCTCACAACAACTCTGTAAGTAGGTACCACTATCATCACAATTTTATAAGCAAGCAAAACAAGATGCAGAAAGGTTAAATAACCGGCTAGAAAAGGGATGGTGTTAGTAAAACATACATTTCCATAAAAAACATGGATACTAAAGCAGCGGTTTATAGTCTAGGTGAAAGGTAAAAGAAAAACAAAACAAACAGAAAACTTCTGGCAGACTGTGGCAGGCAGAATTCTAAAATGGTCATCTATATGCTCTCTGCCCAGTGTATACACCCTATATAATCTCCTACCTTAAAGTGTGGATATCATGGGATATCATTCCCCTGAATATGTCATAGTAATATGGCAAAAGGGATTTTGCTGATGTAATTATGGTTCCTCATCAGTGGATTCTGAGCTAATCAAAAGGGAGATGATCCTAGGCATGCCTGACCTATCACGTGAATACTTAAAAAGAGACAAACGGCAGTAGGCGCTCTCCATCTGTCCTTGAATAAACAAGATGCCATCAGTCCTACAACTGCAAGAACTGAATTCTGCCAATGATAACCTGAAAGATCTTGGAAGGGGATCTTGGGTTCTCCAGATAAGAACCCAGCCCTGTATGCCTTCTTGATTTCAGCCTTGTAAGACCCGGAACAGAGAAGCAGTTGAGTCTTGCCTAGATTTCTTACCTACAGATCTGTGAGATAATAGATATATTTTTAAGCCACTAAATTTGTTATGCATCAATAGAAAACAAATAGAGAGATCAATGATTGACTGAATGACTAAAGGCTCTTAGAGGAGATGAAGTAATTGATATGCCATTATGTAGATCAGCAGTTCTCAAAATGTGGTCCAGGAACCCCTGGGGGTCCTTGAGACCTCTTCAGGGGGTCCATGAAGTCAAAACTATTGTAACATTAAAACTGTTATTTGACTTTTTCACTTTCATTCTCTCATGATTCTATAGTTTTCCAGATACTACACAATGTGTGATGATGGCCTTACTCTGACTCCTAATGGAATGTGTTCTTGTATAGTGTTTTTTTTAATAGTCTTTTACTGTAGTAAAATATACAGAACATAAAAATCATTTTAACCATTTTTAAGTGCACAGTGCTGTGACATTAAGTACACTGATAACATTGTGAAACTTCACCATTATTTCCAGAACATTTTTGTCATCTCTAAAAGAAACTTGAACCCATTAAGCAATACTCGCCATTCTCTCCTCTCCCTTGCCCCTGGCAACTATTTTTCGACCTTCTTTTTCAATTAAAGAATGGTCCAAGGAGTTGATTAGACAGTTTTCCAAAGAAGATAACACAAATGGCCAATAAGCACATTAAAAGATGCTCAATGTCATTAGCCATTAGAGAAATGCAAACCAAAATCACAATGAAATACCACTTCACATTCACTAGAATGACTATTAAGAACAAAACAAATAAAAATATTAAATAAATATGGTTGACTTTGAAGAGAAAGCAGCTTGGTGGTTCCTTAGAAAATTAAGTACAGAATTCCCATATGACCCTGTAATCCCACTTCCAGGGATATATCCAATAGAATTGAAAGCAAGGACTTAACAAATATTTGAACACCAGTGTTCATAGAAGCATTATTCAGAATAGCCAGAAGGTGAAAGTAATCCAAGAGTCCATCAACACAAAAATGGATAAACAAAATGTGGCATATATATATAATGGAATATTATTCAGCATTAAAAAGGAATGAAGTTCTGGTTTATGCTACAACACTGACATCATATGGAATGAAGACATCACATGGAGTGAAATAAGCAGACATTAAAGGACAAATATTGTATGTTCTCACTTATACAAAAGTTAACTAGAATATACAAATTCGTAGTGACAGAAAGAAGATGTCAGCGTACTGGGGGAGGGGGACGGAATGAAGAATTAACGCCTAATAGGTACTGTTTAGGGTGATGGAAAAGTTTGGTAATGGATATTGGTGATGGTAGCACAACAATGTAATTAACATTTCTGAATTGCATACTTGAAAGTGGTTAACATGGGAAATGTTATATTGTATATATATCATCAAAATAAAAAAGAATTTAAAAAGCAACCAATTACCTGTGGATAAGGAAAGAGAATAATAAAAAATAATTTATTCCAAAGTTTGCTGCTTGAGGGATGTGATAGAGGCTAGCATGGATTAACTATTCCAGAGGGAAAATAAGGAGCTATATCCCATTCATGTTTAAAAAGAGTTGGCAAAAAGAATGCAATTATAGATGGTTTGTTTTTGCAGTGCTAGAGTGACGGGTTTTAAGAGAAGAAAGTTCAGGAAGACAGACAGAAGATGTCAGATGTCAGTATCTTCTCACTGTGTTGAGAGCTGAAATCCTGAGGAAGAAATTCCACAAGGCCCCCAAAATGACATAATGGAGAAGGATAATCTTCTTTAAAACTCATGGTTTTCTTATCATTCATAAAAGGTGGTTAACTCTTTTTGGGGGTAGGGCTTTTCAGAAGAAATAGACAACTGTTCAATCTAATGAACTGAACACTTTAACGGGGTACAATTCCCAATTTTAAGCTACTATATGTGTATCTTGGAAGATCTGTTAAACAACACATTTTCAAGTTGCTTTTATAAGGGGAAGCTTGGGTAACCTTTCTAGCAATGATCTCTTCCAATTGTCATAAAATTTTGAACTGTAAAACGTTATTCTTGTTGCCAAGGTTTCATAGCACTCTTCGTTCCAGGCAAAAGCTTCCTGTCATGATTTTTGGACATCCTATTTGAAATAGCTGGGCCTTCTGGCCTGGCAAGTGTCTGAGACCTTTCAGGATTACTGAACTATAGATAAAATCTTCCAGGGAAGTAGGTGTGGGCAGGATGTGTGGTGTCCCCTGCCTCTCATTTGAAGATTCATGCAGCTTATTTTTTATGAACAGACTCTTATTGTAAATGTTGCATTCCGGAGACAAACTAGCTATTATCTTCTTCAGTTCGAGTGGGACTACAGCAATATCTTTCTTAATGCCTCAGAAATGCATGGCAGAAACCTATGCCCCCTACTATAATCTTGAGCCAACCCCTTTTGCTAATATGACCTTGAAGACTCACATTAGCCATAACAATAACACACAGCAGAGCTTGCACTTGTTTACCAAATATTCTAGAACTGAGCAGGAAGGCTTGATAACATGTGCCTAAGCCTGGCTCTAAAGGCGTATATAGCAGCCTGAACTTGGGGAAGATATTTGCTAAACTTATGGTGACATAACACACACAGATTCTTTCTCTGACATTCCAGGCTAACCACTGTCTAAGTTAAGACTCTGCAAAACGTCTGGGACCTATGTCTGGAAAAAATTATGGCATTTTCCCTACTGCTCTTCCTTGCCTGGGCACTGTAAGCTCTGGCCTGACAGGATTACCTGGGGGGCCCTGTGAAGCTGCCCTGGAACTCGGTCCAATTTTATTCAATAACTATTTACCTAGTGCCACTTAGGAACAAAGTACAGAGTTGAGAGAAGATTCACAGATGAATAAAATGCAGATCCTGCTGTCTCATAAAACTATCACTTTCTCTCTAGAAAAGTAGAGGCTTATTTCATCTCAGTCCCTGATTGAATCATACTAATACAGTGTCTGCTATTCTAGGCCTCGCAGTCACTGGAAACAGAGCCAGTGCCTGAGATTTGAGAATTAAAGGCAGATAGATCATGATGAACTACTGCTTGGCTGTCCCATGGCTGCTGCATCCAGGCAGCAAAGCGCTATCACCATTCTGAGAAATCTTCTCTCATGTGTTTCTCCAGCCTGATTAGACATGCTTATAATTTTCCTAGAAGAATTTTTTTCCCAAAGGAATATAAAAGGATAGATCACCCACACTTTTTTAAAAAATTAAAAAAAAATACAACAAATAAAAAAATTCTTAACATATGATCATTCCATTCTACATATATAATTAGTAATTCACAATATCATCACATTCACCTACACTTTTTAATTTTATGTCATCTTGGGTGACCACACCTCTCTTCACTAAAAATTTGTTTTTTCATTGATTTCTCACAATTTCTTCACCTATTTATTTTACTTTTATAAAACAAAATGTGGGGCCCCTTATTTAAAAATTATTGAGAAATTCAAGAGAGAGACAGAAGAGTATTAAAACAAGCAGGGAGCCCTCCTAAGCAACAAGCCCTGTGCAACTGCACAGACTCCATGCCTGTGTCAGCCCTGCTCTCAAGCCAGGCTGCCTGTACTTGAATCCATGCCTTGCCACTTACTAGTAATTTTTTGGCCTTGGACAAGTCATCTGTAAAATGGGGATAAGAATCGTATCTACCTCATCGAGCTGTTATCAGGATTAAATGAGCCAACATTTGAAAACTGTGTAGAAGAAATCCTGGCATACAGCAAACACTATGTAAATATTTAGTAAATATATAATCCAGGAAGCCTAAACATTCTCAAAATGCCATAAAGACAATTACAACCATGACACTGCAAATATATTAAAAAATATTTTTAATTAATATTTTGAGAGTCTGGATGCTTGATAAATAGAATCATATTTTTATTACTGCGATAGGAGTCACCCTTAAATTTCTTTAACAATTAAACAAGCAGGCTTAAAAGATATTCTGGATTGAGGCCAAGTACTTATGAAGTAAGAATGAAGAACAAAAAAAAGATATTGGTTTATGCTGACGGTTCTGAAAGCCTGTCGAGTACAAATTGTCATGAAGCCAATTTAATACAAGTGCTTCCTTTGTGCTGAAGGGATTCACTGGGGAATTCACTGCTTGCATACAGGAAATAAAGTCTGTTGTACATGAACAAGGAGTAAGAAAAACCTTTCTTTTTACAATACAGAATACTGCAAAAAAAAAAAAAAGCTTTATAACAGGAAATGTTACAATTCATACGAATGTTATATTTAGTTCTAGAAAAAAATATTGCCAAAATAAATCAGAAGATAACTTGCAGATAGTGATTGTTTTAGTTTGCCAGGGTCACTTTAACAGATAACACAAACTGGTTGGCATAAACAACAGGAATTATTGGCTCAGTTTTGGAGGATAGCAATCCAAAATCAAGGTATAGACAGACCATGCCTTCTCTGAAGGTTGTACTGTCCTGATGGTGGCTTGCTGGCAATTAATCTCTGCCTCTGTCATATGGCGATCTGTCTTTTCTGTCTCTTGTGGTTTCTACTCCTTCTGTGTTTAGAAATTCCTTTGCTTGCGAGATTTCCAGTCATATTGAATTAAGATCCATCCTGATTCATTCTGGTTTTAACATCTTCAAAGATCTTACTTACAAATGATTTTGTAACCACAGGACTGGGGGTTAGGACTTGAACATGTTTTTGTGGGGGACATAATTCAATCTACTCCAGTGATATATACTTTGATCTAGAAAAGAGATCTGGTGTATAGAGACATAAATATTTAATAGCTATTGTTTACTAATGTCTGTTTTATAAGAGAAGCCTCTGTTTCTTTACTGGGTTATCTGTACATACTTCACTCAGGACTTACAGAAGCCTTTACATTGAACATGTAGTTTTTTCCATTTATAATAAATATTATTGTTGATTGTAAAATTCTATGGAAGTAGGTATCATTTGTCAAACAATTCGCCCAAGGTACAAAGATTTGGGATACTTTTCCCTAAGAGTCGGCCACTGAACAATGAAGTAATCCGAGAGGTGATACAGAATCTTTCCGGACAGGGATAAAGTTTCTACTCGGCAGATGCTTTCAACGTAGACAATGATCACTTTCTTGATTCCTAGTATACCAAGGAGAAGGGCAGACATGCAGATAGGAACACATGTCCCTGGTCCGTTACACAACACCTTAAAAAAAAAAAGGTTGAAGGTCAAATTAACATACAGAATATCAATATAAATGAGGCATTTTGTATTAAAAACAGATCTTAGGGGGATTTTTCACTCTTTTAACGCTTGAATTATTCCCTGTCAAATACCAAGGATGCAGCACAGAGCAGAATGAGACAAAGATGTGTAGTCTTGGCTCTCCCACTTACTAACTGGATGACTTGGGGCAAACATAAAAATTGTTTGGGCTAGGTGGCATTCCCTATGCAGTGGGAAGACAGGGTGTCTGGTGCTCAGTCAGCACTTCCTGAATGGCTTATGTTGCCCTTCTTGGACTGTTTAGTGGATCTTGAATGCCACACAAATATATAGAAATTGGATAACATTAACTAAGATGCATTCAGTTTTCTTTTGAGTGTCAAGTTGATCTTGTTGATTTCTTAAAATGATTTTTAAAGTAATTGGAGCACTGAAATGTAAGATATAAGAGAAAATGCTTTCAAATGACTAATTATATGGAATATTTTTGTGGTATGTAGAATCATTTTAGGAGTGCAATCCAACATAAGGGAAATTCATGACAAGGCTACCAAACAAATGAGATTTTCTCTAAGAGAGTTTAATCTATAATTGTAACACAGAAGAGTTTTCATACTTTGAAAACTCTACTAATTTTTACTGAAAGCCATTAGTTAAAAACAACTTCTTTGACAAACTTAACTAGAGATATAAAAATTCAACTCATAGAGCAACTGCAAAAAATGTTTGTAAGAATCTTAAGAAAGTGAGAGGAAACCTATTTCACAAAATGTGGGTATGATAATTTATTATTTTTTGAAGGAAATATATTTTGTGTATCTTAATCATATATGCATGTTGACTAAATCAGTAAAACCTAATAAAACATTCTTGACTCCTCAAACCATAAAACAAGGGTTATGGTTGTCTATATAAATCTATTGAGTATGATCTACACTGTCACATGGTCTTTCCAGCAAGAGGCCCACAAAACGTATCAGACACCAGAAAATCGCAGAACTAGAAGGGTCACCAGATCTATACAGTCCAATCATTTGGGTATTTCATCTGGGACTTTACCAGACAGACAGACACCTGCCTCTGTACGAACACCGGCAGGGCTGTAAGGGGCCTGAAGCGATCATCTGGTCTAGGCTTTGCCCTTCTCGGGAGGCGCGACCACCTGCAACACTAGTCAGGCTTTGGGAAGAGAGAGTGTTGTTTGCTACAAGTGGGAACCAATATTTCTTAGGTACTCCTTAAAGTTTTCTACCTACAATTTAAACCTCCTTTTTCCCTTTTATAGAGAGTGTGTGTTCAGACTTTGTTATCATACTCTTGAAATATCAACCACCAAACTGTTCTCCTAATTGTTTTTATAATCTCCATTAAGTTGCCCTTATAATGTTTCTTCATAGGCCCTCAAGGGAGTGCAATAGAAAGAAAATGGGATTGAAAGTCAGGGAAAATGGATTGAAGCTAGCTGTGAACTAGCTCTGTGACCCTGGGAACAAGAGTATTGATAATCATCATTTTGGCCCTCACCACCATTATTTATTAACAGTTCCGTATGGCCAGGTACTGTGTTAAACATTTTATATGTATTATTTTAATTAGTCATTACAGCAATCATCTGAGGCAAGCTTTCTTATTCTTTTTTGCAGATGAGGAAACTGAGGCACAAAGAGATTGGCAAGTTGCCTGATCACACATTTAGGAGGTAGAGAAGTTATTTGTTTCAGGTTACTTTTTTCCTACGTGACTGAGTTACCTTATGTAGAAAATGAGGAGACTGGGCCAAATCCAGGATTCTTTAATTTTATGATTCATTTGCTTTAAGCTTTCTCTTAAGCCTAAATTGCAAACTTGCTTGAATCCTTTCAGGGTTTGAATTCTAAAAATCTTACTAATGCCAGGTTTCTAGACAGTGACACTATTGACATTTTGGACTGGATAATTCTTTAAAATTTTTTTTTAACTTTTTATATTGTATAATATAACATATATACTAAGCAAAAAAAGTAAAAAGCAATAGTTTTCAAAGCACTCTTCAACAAGTAGTTACAGGACAGATCCCAGAGTTTTACATGGGTTACCGACCATACCATCATCTAAGATTTTTCCTTCTAGCTGCTCCTGAACACTGGAGGCTAAAAGAAATAAATAAATTTTTTATCATCACAATTAACTTTTTAATTCTTTTTTTTTTTTGTGAAAAATAACATATATAGAAAAAAGGATTACATTTCAAAGCACAGTGCAACAATTAGTTGTAGAACAGATTTCAGAGTTTGGTATGGGTTAAAATTCCACAATTTTAGGTTTTTACTTCTAGCTGCTCTAAGATACTGGAGACTAAAAGAAATATCAATATAATGATTCCACAATCATACTTGTTTGTTAAATCCTACCTTCTCTGTATCTCCACCATCATCTTTGATCTTTGTATCCCACTCTGCAGGGGTATTTGGGTTATGTCCATTTTAACTTTTTCATGTTGGAAGGGTCTGTCACTAATATGGGGTAGGGAGATGCAACTAGCTGATGTTCTGGAGAAGCTACCTGGTCTAGGAACCCATCTGGAGGTTGTAGGTTTCTGCAAAGTTACCCCAGTGCATGGAACTTTTATAGAATCTTATATATTGCCCTAAGTGTTCTTTAGGATAGGCAGGGATGGTTTTGATTGGGGTTTGGCAAGCTATGATAGGGAGCAATGTCTAACTGTAACTTGCATAAGAGTGACCGCCAGAGTAGCCTCTTGACTCTATTTGAACTCTTTCAGCCACTGACACCTTGTTACATTTTTTTCCCGCTTTTTGGTCAAGACGTAATTGTTGATCCCATGGTACCAGGGGTAGACTCATCCCTGGGAGTCATCTCCCATGCTACCAGAGAGACTTTCACTCCTGGATGTCTTGTCCCATGTAGCAGGGAGGGTAATGATTTCACTTATGGAGTTGGGCTTAGAGACAGTGAGGCCGTATCTGAGCAAGAAAAGAGGTCCTCCAGAAGTAACTCTTAGGCATACTATAGGTAGGCTAAGCTTTTCTGTTACATACATAGGCTTCACAAGAGCAAGCCTCAAGATCAAGGGCTTAGCCTATTGATTTGGGTGTCCCTAATGTTTGATACAGTATCAGGGGTTTCCCTGGTGGTAAAGTTTAATAGTTTCATATTTTTCCTTGGACTGGATAATTCTTAGTTGTGGAGGGCCTGACTGATACATTGTAGGATGTTTAGCAGCATTGCTGGCCTCAACCCACTAAATGCAGGCAGTCAAGACAATCGAAAAGGTCTCCAGGCATTGCCAAAGTCTCCAGCTTGGAATTACTGCATTAATTTATTCCCGAATCCTTGGATTATTCATGTTGCTTTCTCAATTTTCTTGTCCACAATACAAAACAAGATAAAACCTACAGAAAAAACAATGTAAAGATTGCTTGTTGGACCTTGAAAGTTACAAAAATATTTTCATAGTTGTTGCTTTAAAAAAAAAAAAAGGCATGTAACCACTTAACTACATTTCACTATCTGGTTGACCCTCTATGTAAATGCTATGTAAACACTGATGGGGATATCTGTATATGGAAGGGGGAATGACTGGGCATTGGTGGGAGAAGCATTAACAACCTGCCATAGATCAGAAGTAGAGGCCGTTAAAGTAAAAAGTAGAAATTAAAGGTACTTTGTTTATCTCTGTTGCATCAAAAAAAAGCTAACTAATCTCAAGGTAAGCCTAGGCTAAGGAAAGCTACTTTTAATTAAGCATAGGCTTCAACCCTGAGTTTGCAGTAGTCTAGGGAAAAATATAAATAATTATGGGTTAGGGAGTTTGTATTATTCAAAGAGAGAATTTACTGAGACAGTATGGGTAAAGGAGATGTTAAACAATATAATGTTTGGAGTTTTTAAAATTTTATAAAAAACACAGAAATATTCTTCATATTTACATTTCTTAAAATACAAATTCTCAGTAAATGTAGGGCCAGCGCCCTAACCATCTCTCCCACAGTTTTGTAACCTCCTTTGGGACGAGCTCCACTTCTAGGACAATGTATACCCTGCACATGGAACACAGTAGGCATTCACTAAACTTTGCTAAAAGGAAGAAGGAGGAAGGAAAGGAAAGGAAAGAGGGAGTGAGGGGGGAAGAAGCTTTCTTTGCCTGTCCTAAAAGGAGGCAAATGCTCCCTTGAACTAACAGCTGTTTGTTTTGCCACTCCATATCCATTTACCTTTTCCTCAGGGAGACTGTATCTGCCACCCTCTATTTAAATGCACAAGTAGAGCTGATTCCACATCCAACACCAAGGAGAGGACATATGACTCCAACCTGACCATTTGGTGTCATTTAGCCATTGATACCCCATGGCTAAAGTCACTAGTTCAGGCAAGGGCACACAATCCATTCAGCAAACACAAGACATACCATGACATTAGCTGGGGCTGCTAAGAGAGCAGTGCATGTGGATCTGGAACTATTAAAACCTATCTTGCTACCTTGTTAACTTACATTTAGCTTGAGAATGAAGTTATCACTAAGAGGGCAGAGTTGAGACATGAAGACGGGCCAGATCCTGAAGTAGCATTTAAGACCCACGTATCCAGCTGTGCCTTTAGGAAACCACGTCTATACCAAGACTTGCCAGGTATGAGGAAATACATTCCAGATTTGCTCAAGTCAGTTTGAGTCAGGATTTCTATCACTAGCAATAAAAAGCATCTTAACCTACATAGCTCTTTATTTTGTCTAACTTTCCAACTAGCCTCAGCATCAATCAGTACGTATTCAACATGTGTCTGCTGGATGAATTATCAAACCAATACATAAATGTCCCCCAAGAACATGAAATCTAAAGACATACTAAAGATAATATAAGTTATAAATTATGGGTTTAGGAACAGAGAGCGGTCAAAGTTAATATAAATATGAAACCATGAGGGCTGATGAGCCAGATCAAGGATCAGGAACAGTTATAACAGGATGGTTATTCTGTAGATTTGGATCACCACAGGTCAAATTCTGTTGGCTGAAACATAACATCTGCATGTATGAAAAAACAGTCTGAGCTCCATTCCTACCCTATTTGGAAAAACCACACACAGAATATGGGCCAAGACCTGTAGGATCCTGGACTGGTCTGCTGGTCACAGACCACAGTGAAGTGAGGGTGATGCAAGAGAGAGCATGTAAAAGTGAGATTGGGTGCCAGATAGAAAGTACAACTAGGCTTCAATGTGAAGGGAATGGACAGAGAAACAACTATGAGGCACAGGGCTACAAACCAGACTTTCTGACAGCCTCTAGCCAGTGGAGGTGGAGGCTAGAGAGAGTTAATCAACAACAGAACACAGCTGCAGTGAAGTTTATTTGAGCTCCTAGGGTCATAGATGAAGCTAGAGAACTGTAGTCCACTGTTAAAGCTGAGCTGGCTCAGACAGGCAGCCCACATGGATATCATAGGTTCTATCAAAATCAACCTTTCAATACACAGAATATTGGTTCTACTATGTAGATAGGAAATGAAGAGATGAGGAAGGGAGCAAACAGTAAGGTATAGGAACGGTCAAGACACAAAGGAAGAACTTAGCTGTAAGGCCTAATAGGAAGCAAAGTCAGGTAAGGTATTTTAAAAATGGTTAGAGAAACAGGAAAATCACAAGGTCTCCTGACTTAGTCCATGCATAAAGTGCATCAGTGATCAATAATATTTCTTGCAGCCAGCAAAGCTCTTTATAAAGCTATAAAGAGAAGAGATCTTCAGTTCTGGCCAAGAGATCTTCAGTTCTGGCCATCCCTTCAGGGATGGCTATTTTTGTGAGTTGCAGGGCTAAAATACAAGGCAGGGGAAAAGGGCATGCTATGGAAAAGCGATGCTAAGGGCTAGAGGAGTTAAATAGAGCTCGGGAAAAAGTTTTTGGAATGGAATGAATGTTCTATATCTGGACATAAAAGTCAATGAGAACAAACTAATAGTGAGGAGGGAACTGATTCTATGTGAAGGGTAAGAAGTTCCTTAAATACTGGGGAGAAAAGGGTGAGAATTCACAGACTATTTGGCTTATGACAGATTGGTTTGGGAAAAACTGCATTCTGAGAACATGACAAAGGATAAAAATGATGGCACAGGAAGGTGATCCTCAGGGGGGTTTTCTCTTAAATGTTAGAACTTCAGTTCATTGTGAAAAATACAGAAAAGCATAAAGAAGAAAATAAGCCTTCCAATCTCACCAATCTGTTAAAATTTTGGTGTATTCTCTTCCAACTTAGGTCTTTATATGTACATTTTTGGGGGGATGTTAAATATCTTATTTTTAAAATTTAACTTAATTTTTTTAATTAATCTTTTAATTTTTAAAAAATATAACAAATAAAAACATTCTTAACATATCATCATTCTATTCTACATGTATAATCAGTAATTCACATCTTCACATGGTTGCATATTCATCATCATGATCATTTCTTAGAACATTTGCATCAATTCAGAAAAAGAAATAAAAAGACAACAGAAAGAAATTCATACATACCATACCCCTTATCTCTCCCTTTCATTGATCACTAGCATTTCAATCTACTAAATTTATTTTAACATTTGTTACCCCTATTATTTATTTTCATTCCATACGTTTTACTCATCTGTCGATAAGGTAGATAAAAGGAGCATCAGACACAAGGTTTTCATAATCACACAGTCACACTGTAAAAGCTATATCATTATACAATCATCTTCAAGAAACACGGCTACTGGAACACAGCTCTATAATTTCAGGCAGTTCCCTCCAGCCTCTCCATTGCATCTTGACTAACAAGGTGATATCTATTTAATGCATAAGAATAACCTCCAGGATAACCTCTTGACTCTCTCTGCCATTGACACTTTATTTTGTCTCATTTTGCTCTTCTCCGTTTTGGTCAAGAAGGTTTTCTCAATCCCTTGATGCTGAGTCCCAGCTCACTCTAGGATTCCTGTCGCACGTTGCCAGGAAGATTCACACCCCTGGGAGTCATGTCCCACATAGAGAGGGGGAGGGCGGGGAGTTTGCTTGTTGTGTTGGCTGAAGAGAGAGGCCACATCTGAGCAACAAAAGAGGGTCTCTTGGGGCTGACTCTTAGGCCTCATTTTAAGTAGGCTTGACCTTTCCTTTGCAGGGTTAAGTTTCATACGAACAACCCCCAAGATTGGGGGCTCAGTCTATTGCTCTGGTTGTCCCCACTGCTTGTGAGATCTTTATATATACATTTTAATACAATATACGTTCCTATAAATACATAATTGTGAAAGCTTATATATAAATATTGTAAACTTCTTTTTTAGCTATATTAATGTCTCTATAAAATGTTTTTAAAAATCCATGATTTTTAGCAATATATTTAACACTATGAATATCTCATAAATCATTTACCTATTCCTCTATTTTTAGAAATGTAGGTTTTTTTCCTATTCTAAATCATGTGCAATAACCATCTTTGCATATAAATTTGTGACCTCTAAAGTTTTAATTTGGTGTTATTTAACTATTTCCAGAGTTCTTGCTAAGAGGTTAGGAAAAGCAGCTTCAAGGATTTAAGGAAGTTGTAGAAAGTTTAATAAAACAACTGTCATTGACTGGGGCTGGGCTGTGTGGTCTTTCAATTTTATTTTGTTTTCCCCTACCTGGAATGTTTGAGAGATTTCCTACGGTGTGAACTGTGGGAGCATGCAAAGTCCCTCTCTCAAGCCACAACTGAGATATTCCTTTCTAGGTCCTCTCTGCAACTAGTGGATGGGACAGTAACTTGGGCAGGGCCAATGAATGTCTGTGCCTTGACCTGACCAGGAGCTAGTGGTGCAGAGAAGCAGGGTTGGAGGAGAACCTGTTCTGGTAGCAAAGGTGCCACTGGCAGGACCCAGGATCCAGGGTTAGTGGTGCTATCCATATTGTCTGCTGTCCAGCAAACAGTGGCAGCAGTGCCATGATGGAACTTTGGTTATAGCTCTAGTTGCTCAGTTCCCACTTTGTCTCTTTGTGTATTCTAAGCCTATTTCTCTAGCTTGCTCAGTGACTTTATAAGCTCTCAATAGTCTTTCACCAAATTCTTCTTTTGTTTCAATCAGCAGAGGACATTTCTTAGTTTCCTACCAAGAACTCTGATTGGGAGAGGAAAAAAAAGACTTTGGAAGTGACAAATGCAACATTAGAAAAGGAAGGGATCATGTCAGAACAGTCATAGGATTACTGTAATGAGGGCTAATATCACTGGACCATGAGCATATGAAGAAAACAGGTGAGGCTAATGCAGCAAAGAGACAGGGTGCGCCCTCCAAAGTATGGAAAGGATATGAAAAAGCCCTCACCCAGGAGAGGAAAAAGGGCAAGAGCAGTGGGGCTTACAGCCTCAGAAAACTGGATAGTGAAGCATCTGAAAGTAATTGAAGGAATAAAGGACAAAATACAGTTGGAGTGCAAATGGTCTATAACACATAGAGGTGACCGCAAGAGGACAGGAAAGCTGGGGGTGATGCCTGAGGAAAGGCAGGACTGAATCTCATGGAGGTGAACTACAATAAGGAAAAGGATGTGTATCAGATGGGGATGGCGTATTCATTTGGCTCACATTCTGACACACTATATTTCTCCCTTTTACGTAAATTTAATAATCTGAGCAGTAAAAGTTAAATGGAAACATTTAATTATCAAGACCAACATGAAACAACCAAATAAATCATAAACACTTGACTCACCAACTATTTATGTACCTCAAGGTCTCTTAAAATTCTATTGCTAACACAATTTTCAGAGTTGGCATCATTGTATTTATAGTATTCTGAGTTCACTTCACTTATACTTCTACTTCCCTTCCATGTTTCTGCAGTCATTAGTTGGTGCCATGCATGAACATATCACAGTCTATCTAGCCATTTCCCTATTTCTCTTTATGCAGGCATATGTTCATTTTTTTTTAACTTATAACAAAAAAGTAATTTATAAACTGTTTAGGCTAATGCAGTAATGTTCTAAGAACAATGAGTTTATTTCTTGCTTCATAAATGTCAGTTACTTGGTGTAGTAGTTAGGTTCTGGTGTTGACTTGGCCAGGTGATGGTGCCTAGTTCTTCTGTTGCTGTGGACTTAAATCATCAGCATGTGAAATTCATCTTTGGTTGATTACATTTGGGGTGGGCTAAGGGATGTGCTTCCCACATGATGTTTAATTTAATTAGCTGTAGGCTTAAAAGAGAGAAGTTAGGAGAAAGCTCAGTATCTTAGACCCAGATTTGGAGATGCAGAATGGAACTGCTCAGGAAAAGCTGTTTGAACCCAAAAGCAAGGAGGAAGGCCAGTGGACAGCTCCATGCACCTTCGCATGTGACAGAGAAAGCCAGAGGAAAGCCAGCTGCCTTTCCTCTGAAGAACTTTAAATATGTCTAAATGAAACAAAAAGCCTGCCCATTTCTGGTGTATTGTATTCCAGAAGCATTAGCAAACTAAAACAGATTCTGATATGAGGGGAGTGAGGTGGTGCTGTGTCTGCAAATACCAAAACATGCTGGAATGGCTTTTTAAATGGATAAGTGGAGGATTCTGGAAGAATTGTGAGGCGCTTGATAGAGAAAACCTAGATTGATGAACCTATGGTGTTAGACAGACCTGTAAAATGATAAGTTGTAAAAAGTAGAACAAAAAGGTGGGGGGAGGTACAGTACAGGAACAATGTATGTCTATGCTATTGAAGTTAAGATGGTATCAAATCAAACATCATTGTTATAGATTTAGGATGTTAAATTTAAACTATATGCTTACATGGTAACTACATGAAATACATGAAAAAATATACATTTTTTCATGTATTTCATGAAAAAAGAAAGAAATGAGAAGAGTTCAAAAGGGTACAATAACAACAACAACAACAAAAACCAAATATGAAAGTAGGCATTAATTAAGAAGTGAGAGACAAAAGAAAGCATAAGACTTACAAAGATCATAGAGCAAAAAGACTGAAAAATGTCTTCATCATCATAGTAGTTATATTAAATGGATTAAACTCTCCAGTCAAAACGCAGAGTTTAGGAAAATGGATTTAAAAAAGCATGACCCAACTATATGTTGATTACAGGCTCAAAGTAAAAGAATGAAAACATATATATAATGAAAACAGTAAACAAAAGTGAGCTGGAGTAGCTATACCAATATCACTTAAAATAGATTTTAAGACAAAAACTATTTGAAGGAACAAAGAAGGTCACTATATACTGATAAAGGAGTTCATTCAAGATGAAAACTTAACAATTACATATGTCCCTAATGAGGGGGTCCCAAAATATATGAAGCAAATATTGACAATTTCAAAAGAATAAATAAATTGTTCTACATTAATAGTAGGAGACGTTAATATACTACTTTCAATAGTGGACAGACCATCTAGACAATGGATCAATAAGAAAATAGAAGACTTGAATGACATTATAAACCAACAAGAAATAATAGGCACATATAGAAAACTTCAGCCAGCAGCAGCAAATTACACATTCTTCTCTAGTGCACATGGATCATTCTCTAGGATAGACTATATGCTGGTCACAAAAGAAGTCTCAATAAATTAAAAAATACTGAAATAATACTGCATATCTTCTCCAACCACAATGGAATGAAGCTAGGAATCAATAACAGAGAGTAAACTAGAAAACTAACAAATATGTAGAAATTAAACAACACACTCTTAAACAATCAATGGGTAAAAGAAGAATTCAAGAGGAAAATAAGGAAATATTGAGGTGAATGAAAATGACAACACAACATGCCAAAAATTTATGGGCTGCAGCTATAGTAGTGCTAGAACTACTTAAAAAATGTTCAGACTTCAACTAGAGATGAGAATGAGGCTGATATGGATGGGACTGGGGTAGATCAGAGTAGAGTGTAAAGGATGATATGGTCCGTGTTTTAGAACTTCAACTTCTGTGTGAGACCAAAGTAAGAGATATTTATTTGGTATGAAATTTATATTTTGGGTAGCACATTAATTAATTTAACTTGCATGGTCATTTTACTTGAACACCATAATTATAAGGAATCTTGAATAGGGTGTGAAATCTTGCTGATTTGTACAGTGTGGTGCCATGATGCATCCCAGAGTAATTTGGGCAGAGAACAGAAAAGTGTTTGCAGAGTCCTCTTTGGAGACTGTGGAGAAAGGAGGAAATATTCAACTTCCTCATTTGGGGAATTCTTGCAAGCAGTAGGGACAACTAATTCAATAGACTGAGCCCTCAATCTTGGAGTTCGCCCCTATGAAACTTATTCCTGCAAAGGAGAAGCTAAGCCTACTTATAATTATGCCTAAGAGTAATACCTACAGAAAGAGTAACCTCTTTTGTTGCTCAGATGTGGCCTCTTTCTCTCAGTGGCTGAGAGATTTCAAAGAGTTGAAAGGTTTTCCTGGAAATTATTCTTATGCATTATATAGATAGCTCTTTTTAGATTATGGTGTATTGGAGTAGCTAGAGGGAAGCACCTGAAATTGTTGAACTGTATTCCAGTATTCTTGATTCTTGAAGACGACTGTATAACTATATAAATTTTACAATGTGACCATGTAATTATGAAAACCTTGTGTTTGATGCTCCTTTTATCCAGGGGATGGACAGATGAGTTAAAAAATAAGGACAAAAAATGAATAAATAATGGGGGAGGGGATAAAAAATTGGGTAGATTGCAATACTAATGATCAATGAGAGAAAGGGCTAAGGGGTATGGGATGTTTGAGTTTTACTTTTTATTTCTTTTTCTGGAGTGATGCAAATGTTCTAAAAATGATCGTGGTGATGAATATACACCTATGTGATAATACTGTGAGCCATTGATTGTACACTATGGATGGACTATATATGTCTGTGAAGATATCTCAATAAAAAGATTTTTTTTTAAAAGAAGTAGTGCTAGAGGGACATTTAAGCTCTAAATGCTTACATTAAAAAAGAAGAATGATCTCAAATCAGAACCCCACATTACAATGGGAGGATCTAGAAAAAGGTGAAAAAATTATACTCAAAGTGACCATAAGGAAAGAAGTAACAAAGATTAGAGTAGAGATAAATGAAATGGAAAATTAAAAAGAAAAAACACAACAAAATCAAAAGCTGGTGCTTTGAAAAGACAATAAAATCAGCAAAACTTTAGCTTGACAGACAAAGAAGAAGAGACAGGACACAAATGACTAAAATCAGAAATGAAAGGTGTGTGTGTGTGGGGGGGGATATTACCACTGATTCCATAGAAATAAAAAGGATACTATGAACAACTGTATGACAGAAAACCAGATAACCTAGATGAAATAGACAAATTTCTAAAAACACTCAAATCCCCTACACACTGACTCAAGAAGAAAGAGAAGATCACAAATAAATATCAAGTAGATAGACTGAATTAGTAATCCACTAGACATAACAAAGAAAAGCCCAGCATGGGCGTCACTGGTCAATTTGTATGAAACATTCTAGGAAGAATTAATAATACCTAGAGTTAATAAAAGTCTTTCAAAAAATGAAGAGGAGGGAGTACTCTATATCTTATTCTGTGAGGTCAATATCATATCCCTATATCAAAGTCAGATAAAGATATAACAAGAAAAGGACAGGCCAATATTCCTTTTGACTATAGATATACCTCACAAAATGCCAGCAAACTGAATCCTACAGCACATTAAAAGCACTACAGACCATGATCAAAGTGGGATTTATCACAGGTATGCAAGGGTGGTTCAACATGAGAAAATTAATTAATGTAATGCACTACATTAATAGAACAAAAAAATAACAATAATCTTAATTGATGAAGAAAAGACATTTGACAAAATCCAGCACCCTGTCTTGATAAAAACACTTACAATATAGGAAAAGAAGGAAACTTCCTCAATATGATAAAAGGGCATATGTTTAAAAACAGGACTTTATTAAGTTACAAGTTTACAGTTTTAATGCTGTGAAAATGTCCAAATTAAGGCAAGACCATAAAAACGTCCAAACTAAGACATCCAGGTAAAGATACTTTGGCTCAAGAAGGCCAATGACATTTCTCAGCTGGAAAGGTACATTGGGATGTCTTCTAGCTTTCTCTCTAGCCTTCTTTACCCACTTCCTCAGGTGTATTTTCTTTGTATCTCCAATGGTCTCTGGCTTTGTGGGCTCTGTCGGTTCTAAAGTTTTTTTCCAAAATGGTTCCCTCTTAAAAGGCTCCAGTAAGCAACCACACCTTAATGGGTGGAGACACATCTCCATGGAAACCTTCTAATCAAAAGTTACCACTCACAACTGGGTGGGTCATATGTCCATGGAAATAACAAAAAAGATCCCACCCAGCTATATTGAATGAAAATTAAAGGACATGGCTTTTCTGGGGTATACACTGGCACAGGCTCTATCTGAGAATCTTCAAAAGTGTCACATACTAAGATTACTTTCCAGAAGCCTACAACTCCAGATGGGTTCCTAAGCCAGATAAGTCCTCAAATCCAGAGGACTCAGCCTCTCCAAGAACATAAACTAGTTCCATCTCCCTATCCCATATTATCCCTTTCCAACATGAACAATTTAGAAAAGGCAGAGCCCAAATACCCCTAAAGACTGGGAGAAGGATCAAAGGAGGAGGAGTTACAACAGAGAAGACAGATTTAACAAATGAGTATGACTACTGAATTATTATATTGATATTTCTTTTAGTCTCCAGTGTCTTGAGCACCTAGAAGGAAAAATCTGAACTTGTGAAACAGTAACCCATACCAAACTCTGAAATCTGTTCTATGGATACCTGTTAAAATGTACTTTGAAATTTATTGCTTTTTTTGTATGTATGTTTTATTTCATAATAAAAAAACATTTTAAAAATTGAGAAAAAAAAAAGAGATTAGATGAGGGGGACTACTGGACTGTGGCAGTAATTCCAGTGTGAGAGGATGGCTGTTCAAAATATCAGGTAGCAGTGATGGAGACAGTATATTACAGTTCCCGAGAAAAGAAGGTAGATAGATTTGGGGGTAAAGGTTGAGGACATTCTCTCACAAATGCTGCTATTTTCTCAGTAAAATAAGAAGCAGGTCATTAACTGGATACACTGGTTTGAATAAGTATTCCACCAATATACACATCCACCTGGAACCTCAGAATGTGACTAGATATGGAAATAAGGTCTTTGCAGAGATAATCGGTTTAGTCATAAGGTCCTATTGGAGTAGTCTGGACTCTAAATCCAATGACTGTGGTATTCTTATAATAAGGCCATGTGAAAACACAGAGAAATACATACAGAAGAAGGCCATGTTGACAATGGAGGCAGAGATAGGAGTGATGCTGCCACAAGCCAAGGAATGCCAAGGATTGCCACAAATCAACAGAAGCTAAGAGAGGCATGGGACAGATTCCCTCTAAGAAGCTATAGAAGGAACCAAGCCTGTTGACACTGTGATTTTGGAATTTTGGCTTCTTGAACTGTGAGAAAATAAATTTCTGTTATGTTAAGTCATCTACATTATAGTTATTTATTATGGCAGCCCTAGGAAGCAATCTTATTGGATGTGGGAAGGTTGACAGAAGAAAGTGTGAAACTGTCAAGAGAGTGAGAGAGTGAACTGACTAGGCAACTGTACTGAAGGTCCACTTTTGTTTTTTAGGCATAAATTTAAGGTAAGGCCAGAAAGCATACCTGTTTGACTTCTCAGGTGCAGGAACTGAATAGGTGAAGTATTGGTTTTAACCAGAATTGGAATTTTGGCCTCCAAGAAATCACTATGGAAATGGGATGGGAAGCACAAAATTATTTAAGAAAGGAAATAATTAAATCAACAAACCATGGAATTTAGAGGGAAATAGTGGTGGGATAATGGGGTTGTACAAAGGTGGTACAGAGTGAACTGGAGATGTTAGAGGGAGCAACGAATTGCTGAAGTCAGGGTATTAGAGGAAATGAGTGGAAAAGATGGGGATGCTTGACAAAGAAACTTTGGAGATGGTATAGACACTCGCAATGACAAGATGGAGGTTATGGTCATTGGACTGAGTAAGAGAAGTAGGGTGGAAGAGAGATCACCAAGGGTGAGTTGGTCAAGAGCTGAGAATCCACGGTGTTGGCTGGATCACCTGCATGAGCACTGAAATCATCAAGAATGAGTGCAGAAGTGAGAAAGACAGGAAGTCAGGTGTTAACATCTTCAATGAATAAAGAGAAGTAATGTGAGATTGGTAAATCAATGCACAAAGGGCAGTGGGTGTGATGGCATGTGTTTCAAGGGAGAAGGAATGTTTCAGAGAGGAGGGAAATGGGCAATAAAAAACAAGGACGTTACTTTCCCACCTTCAGATTCAGTGATACAAAGAATGTGGGAGAAAAATATGGCAACAACTTGAGAGGCTGCTGAGGAAGTAGTGTCTTCTGGGCACAATTAGATATTATTAGAGCAAGAGGCAGCAAAGAGAATGATGGACTAACCGTGGACAAACTAAGGGCCAATGGAAGGATTTGGGGGGTTGTAAGGGGTGGGGGTTTGAGACAAAGTTTAACAGAACTATTATATCCAGGTGAAGCTTTATCTCAAGGGTTTGAACTTTTGTGGTGAATAATGTGAACAAAATAACAGAAGAAGATCAGACTGGTCTTGATCATCTTAGGGGAAGGCAGACAATTAGTACTATTTATACTCTTCTTCTTAGAAGTTTGTACCAGTGAATAAGGAATTATAGGGGTAGGGAATGGTAACCCAGCCAGAAGCAAATATAACATGGGGAAAACAGCATCTACTTAATAGTATTGTAGAGATAAAAAATGATAGTACATGTAAAAATACTTAGTATAGTGTTTGGCCCATGGTAAAAATTCAATAAATGGTAGTGATTATTATAATCCATCTAAATATAAAGTAGGCATTGTGACATTTTCAAATTCTTAAGAGTACTGCATAGAACATAGGCCAACATCTGATGAAACACAGAGATAACATGCATCACACTAGTCTTGTCCTCGAGGCCACTCATACCACAAACAAGGCATTGACCTGGCATGACCTGAAACTAACCATCTTCTAGTTATAGTTTTTGACTGCCTGATCCACTCCAAGTGACTCTTTTTTTCTCCCAATGTTAAAACAGCCACCTTTGCTTTACTGACAGGTAAATTGTTCAAAAATGTTCTCATGATTCAATAATTACAAAGATTCAGACTTACATCAAAAAACTAAAACCCAGAACTCCGAGCAGGTACCAGCCTCAGCAGAAGCCCAGGTGGGACAAACAGGGCCCAGGCCCGATGGTGCCACATCACTCAGTACCAAATCACAATAAGTGTGTGTCCTATGCAACAGTTCTGAGGACGTTACCCAGTGGGTGCAGGGAAAGGCCAGCATCCCTGCCTGTGCTGGGTGGGGACCATGAGCTGTGTGCTGGCCACTCCCGACAGGCTTCTAGTAAGAGAGGGCTGCAGACCTGGCACTCAATATGTGGCACAAGAAGGCTGACCTCAGAGATGCAGAGCACCATAGTGGCTGACACCCAGACTGTGTGAGGTGTCGCTACATCACGGACAGTGGGCTACCTGTCATGGGGTCTCAAGCGGGGGTGGGATTTCTGGAGCCTGCTGTTCAGCTCCCGGGGTTTTGGCCACCTCGCCTCCTCAGCGCCTGGGGCCTGCCTGTACCGAGCCATAAAGATGCCAGAAAGCAGGAGCCACAGAAGTAGGGGCCAAGTGACTCTTATACGACAAAATGATAGAGGGAGTCTGACCACTAAAGGCAGTGTTTTCTGGATTTCCAGAGATGGTGGATGACTGAAGGATTCTTGGGCTTCTCTGGTCTGGATCTGTCATACTCTTGTACTCTATTTCTAAGTCTGTACCTGATGGCCTTAAAAGTGTATGCCTATAACATAGGGAACAAGCCTGATGACATGATGAATAAGCCTGATGTTCATTTCAAAACAAGAGTTGGCTCTTTTGCCCTTGAATGGGAAACTAGATTTCCCAACCTTCTTGTGCCCATCCTGATTTGTTAGGTTTGGGCTGAGCTCCAGGCTAAATACGAGGCATAGACACTTTGGTAGTAGTATTACTCAGACATCAGACTTCACAGTCCCCTTATAACTCAGGGATGCCCACCCGTAGTTTTTATTTCAGTGCATGCTGATAACATCATACAGAACCAAGGCTACATATACACAACTTGGGCACTTCATAAATGTTGGTGGCTGCTTCCCTGATTTTAAGTACAATGTAGGCAAAAGATTTCAGAGACTGTCAATGCCCACACTAGGCTGGCATTTTATTTCTTTGCCCTGATGTTCCATCATAAAAAATAAATACGTAGATACAATAAAAATGTTTTTCTTTTTTGTCTGAATGGTCAGGCCATTCCTGCTTAGCATCATCATTAAAGACCAGTATTAGGCTAACCAAACATTGTTTTCTTAACCTTCCTGGCTGCTTCTACTTTCAGTGGAGGAAATTGAATCTTTTAGTTTTCCTGTTCTCTAGATTAAATAGCCAAGGTGACGATTTCCTGCCTTCTTGGTCTTTCTTTGTTTTCATTGTTTTTCAACCCTCTGAAATGTTTTCACGAAAGTCTTTGAACACTTGCAGTCCAGTGTTTTTTCCTTTTGTTTTCCCCATGCCCTATACTAAATGGCTCTTCCAGAATTAGATTGTAAGAGGGAGATGCAACCTCAGGGAATTAAATTTAAACTCTCCCTTCAGCCTAAGGAGGAAAGGAAAGACATTGACATTTACTGGGCACCTAATACTCGCCAGGCACAGAGCCTAAGCATGGCATTTTGTATCATTACCTCATTTAAACCTTACAACAGTTCTGTGGGGTGTGGGTTGTTATCCTCCTTTCTTAGACAAGGAGACTAAGGCACAGAGAAGTTAAGTGACTTACTAAAGTCACACAGTTAGTGACTTAGTTGAGACTCAAACCTAAGCTTGTATAAGACCAGCTCAGGGTTCTCCTTTCCATATTGTCCATGCTGTCACTGTCTTGGGCCTGCCAGCCAAATCTAGCATTAGTTGGAAGTGGGTTTAAAGATAAGGAGAGCTCTAAGGCAGATTACGGCACAGAGTTTAATTAAACAATTCTGGCAATTGTTATTAATGGAGAAGTCAGTGATAGACTGTAACATGCTACTGGACTAAGATGAATTAGGAAGGCTTTTTAGCAGATAAAATGGGAAAATGGTTAATATATATATAAAAAAAGTACATATCCTTTCTAAACAGGAAGAACTGGCTTTAATTCAAAGCAATTCATATAACTCCTGACTTCTGTCAAGGCCCTCGCTTAAGTAGGTAAGTGATATTTTCCTTGTGACCTTTCCCCAAATTTTTTACTTGGACATACATATTGAATTCTCTCTTGCTGAATTGAAAATTGGTTAGCAGAGTCCCTTAGATAGCTTCTGTGCAGAAAAAAGCAAGTATTTTTATACCAGGGATTATCTAATTCCTTAACTCTGAGACAAAAAAAAAAAAAAAAGGATACATAAGAAAACTTGTGCGTGAGATTCTGGCCTTTGATGTGTGTGTGTGTTTGTGTATATAAGAGAGAGACAGAAAGAGAAAGAGATAAACACAGATACACGAAGCAGACAATGAAACAGAGGAAGAAGATATAATCTGACAAAATGAGATGCATTAAGTAGCTGTACTTTTGGTATGGTAAAAGGACATGGTACTTAGGAGCCAGACAAACACGGATTCAACAACTTAAAGAAGTTATCAAGGTCCTTCAGAGAACATGTGCTTCATTCTGCACATTCAGTCTTTCAAAGGTTGTTTTCCTTTAATTGTCTACCACACATTTCCTCCTCTTAGCAATGGGACATCTGCTGGTATCAGTAACTTGAAGAAGCAGAATGACACTGCTTGTCAAAATTGGGGTATGTGTATGTGCTTTTTTTTTGATGTGTTTACTGATTTCAAGTTTACCTGAGTTTTGTTACATATGCTTGACTGCACTACTGACTCTATTTTAGAATCAAAAGACAGGCACACTGGTAGAATCTCAGAAAAACAATGAGTTTATCCCAGTTCCATTTGGAGAGGACGGCACTTAAATCACTGATTAGAGAAGAGAGTACAGAGTTTCTCAAAATGTGGTACAGAGGTCCCCATATAACATTCACCCAGGAGTACTTGTCAAAAATATAGATTTTTAATAAATCAGAGTCTCTGAGCCTAGGGACCAGGAATATTCATTTTAAACATGTCTCCTATGTGATTCTGGTACATACTAGTACTTGGAAACCTCTGTTTGATGTGAGAGGGAGGGGACTATCTTTAAATATGGCATACCAATCTATATTCATTCCTGCAAACAGGGTCTGTGTGTGGTAAGGGAGAAAAAGCAAAGGGGAAAGAAAGAGATCGTGGGAATTGGGGAGCCACCAAAAGCAATGCTCTTGCACTGCTTAAAACCATTTTGGGGTCAAGCAACCCAGCTGAGCTCAGCTGGAGTGGCTTTTTAGTGAGTCCTAGGTTCACAATACCAGACAGAACTGCCCAAAATTGGGGCACTCAGTCATGGGAGTAGTCCATTTTAAGGATTAGAAGTTAGCTTTTTAAAATCTATTAATGCTTTAAAAAGGATAACTAGACAGCATCGTGAGAAGAAGGGCAGGACACAAAGAAGGCACCTGAGGGGTGGGAGGACAGAAAGGGACACTCACCAGAGGCGGCAAGGCAACATTTCCTCTGCCATTCAAAGTCATCTCATATTCATTGCCCCATGTCTGCTAAAAGAACTCTCTGGAGATATGGGGAATGGCTTGCTGCATGCTGGTTTTACAACCTACGTCACATTTGGAGAGATGACGGCTGGATAAGCAGTCCTCCTCAGTAGTGCCAGAGTGACAACCCTGCCAGAGTCATCTTAAGGGCAGGGACAACAGGTATTAAGTCAGCAGGTAATTTGGGAAACATCTTGCCTGACCAAAAGCCAAATGCGTTAAGAAAAAGATTCTCAGCCATTAGGGTGAAAATATCAAATCTTTGGGTTTTCTGATCAAATATGGAGGCCTGTATTTCATACAATAATAGTTTCTGCCTAATTGTAAACAAAATGGGGTATTTGAGACATTAAGAGTCCAGATAAAAGACAATGGTTGAGAGCATGTGCTCTGGGAACTAGACTGCCTGGGACTGATTCTGGCTTTATCACTTCCTACCTGTGTTTTCTGGGACTAATTGCTTCACTCCTCTGTGCCTCAGTTTCCCTGTCTGGAAAACAGGGATTCAAGTAGTGCTTCCCTTACAGAATTATAGAAGGGTTAGGTGAGGTGATGTCTGCAAAGGACTTAGAACATAGCAAGTCCATACGTGTGTTTGCTACTATTATTATTTAGTCTCTCTGTCTTGGGCTGCCTCACAACAGACAATAGATGACTTTTGGAGGTGAAGGGGGAAGAGAACCTTTGTAGTATCTGCATCCTGATGTTCTTTCAAGATCAACAGTGCATTTTTTGATTGAATTACAATCTTCCTCCTCCCCCAAAGTCTGCCAAGGATGTTGCTAGGCCACAGTTCAGGCATCTTCTGTCGGGGCACCAGGTTCTCAGGTCCTCTTTAAGAACTTTTTAAGGGAAAAGGAGGTACGAATAAAGAAAGGATGAACCCCTATTTTGTATTGTCCAGTCAACAGGGCAAATAACATATTCCAAGCTACTTCCTGCTAGGGTTTCTCAGGGCAAAACTTAAAATAAAATTCTGTGCAATGGACAGCCTATTCTAGGGTTTGAAATGGAATTATCTTCACCAGGATTAAATCACACTTCCTGAGTCCGACAGAGCGTTTCCAGGGAGAGTAAGCACTGCACAGCCTTTAATGCCACTTGCTCATTGTTGTTCATGACTCCTACCTCCACTGGCTGGCTAACTCTATTCAGACTTTCCTGCCAGCCCACTGCAGTTTAAATCTTTGAAACATAAAGCTGGGTCTGAAAACAAAACCAGGCTCCCTTTGTCAGGGGAAGTGTTGGCAACAGACAGGTCAGGAGGGGAACTGGAGCAAGGCACTCACACATGTGGCAGACACTAAGTTTAAATTTGCTATTAATTATAGTCAAGTGTATTAAAATTCATCTTCTCATTCTAGAAACTATCACTACCTACTCTAGCTTGTCTCATCTGTATGACTTTATTAAGAAATTTATTCATACAGTCCGTATTTACATCCTGAGCACAAGGGCAGTACAGTGTAAGAATTAGCATATGGGGCCACGGTGACTCATAGATTCCCAGTGCCTGCCCATGTAAAAAAAAAAAAAAAGAATTAGCATATGCATTCAGTAGCCTCAGGCAACATGGGTTTGAATACTGTCTTTGCCACTTAGTAGCCATCAGATTTTGGGCAAGTTAATTTTATTCCTTATACCCCAAATTTCTCATCTGCCAAATGGGTAATTCATAGGGTTGTTGTGAGGATCAAATGAATTAATACAATGGTATCTGGCATTTTTCTTGGCACTGGAGACTGGAAAGATAAGTAAGCCACCAAAGAGTTTACAATCTAGAAATGTGGTATTGGATTCAGGCCTTATCATGTGCTTTGCAAAACAGGTATACAAAAACAAAAGTCTTACAGCAAGTCTACAGAAATCGTTGATTCTCTGTTGAGTCTCCAGCAGTGCTGGACAATTTAACATTTTGGACAATTTAACATTTTTATGATCTTCACAAAATACGTCAGAAAAAACAATGATTCTGTACAAGTCACTACTAATCTGAAAACAAAGCAAAAACAACAGCCTTTTAAAACATGTCATTAGTTTAAAAACTCCGCACTCCAATCCTGAGAATCTTTAAAAATTATTATATCAAGGAAAAGCTTTAGTCTCTAAACAAACAGAGAAAAACATTTTTGTTGTTTCATGTAATCACTTACAAAATGTAATGAAAGCGTAGGCAGTATAACGGTGGCAGAATTCTTGTCTGCCATGCCAGAGACCCAGGTTCAACTCCCGGAGCCTGCCTATGCAAAAAACAAACAACCCCCCCCCCCAAAAATAACTGAAAAAAATGTAATGGAAGGGTGCACAGGTCGTTCAGTTGTAGAATGCTCGCCTTCCATGTGGGAGACCCCGGTTTGATTCCTGGACCATGCACCCCACCCCACCCTGCCCCCGCAAAAAATGTAATGGAATGTCTGTTCACAGTTGAAATGCACGACAATGCCCTGCTATGAAAGGCACAGAGTGTAGTCCAATCAACAAAAACTTTTAGACAAGGGTGAAAGAACATCATGGACTGTTCTAAAGCCATAAACTCCTCCCCCTTTCTGTCCTCTTCTACTCTGCAAAGATGTCCATCAATGCTTTCTCATTTATTGTTTTCAGGTGCTTATTTTAAAATATAAAAGTCTTCATAATATCCTATACAAAATAGACTACAAGGAGGGTACCTGTCCTGGGGATCTAATACCCTTCATCTCAGGCAAAAGAAGAATACAACTTTTAAAAATCCAGAGAAAATAAAGGCAAACTCTATAATAAAGCAACAACAAAAAATCTAAGTTCCCAATTAAGTACTTTTGTTAGAACTGTTTGCTGGAAAAAGCAAAATATAGCTTCACATCTTTATTTGAATGTTTATACGTAATTATGCATGAGGCAGGATAGTCTACAACAACCCGGAATTCTTCAAAGTGTGTCGCCCCCGAATGTCCCCAACACACTGACTTTACTTTTTTTCTGCCCCTCCTTGATCTTTCTTCTCTTCTTCCAATCAGTGAAAAGAAAATCTGCTTGCTAAACCGCACCCTGGGAATTCCCTTTCTAGCTCTCACCTGGAGTACTGATCTAGCTCCCTCACTGCAAATTGATCTCCCCTTCGCTCCAACTGCCCCTCCCAGGCTGGATGCCCCACTCAAACCCACTAATCCTTCTGGGGGAAGGGCCTTTGGCAGTACTGCCATTTGACATCTGATTATATTATCTTCAGGAAATAGCCTATCTGTGTGGCACATTCCTCCCTTTACCCCTTCTTACCAAAACCTAAAACCTCTTAAATCTGGTCCCTGCTCTTGATCTTACTGCCCCTCCCTGATACGGCCAGCTCTCCTCTCACCTGGTTCACCTAGACCCTACAAATTGCTGGTTCTCTAGGTGAACCTGTAGAGCCTACAAATTGCTTTCCCACATTGCAATTCACTATTCACATTGCTGCTAGATGACTTTTTCCTAAAATACAAATCTGACTGTGCCGTCATTTGTTTTCAGTGGCTTCCTGCTGCCCTCAAAACAAAGTTCAAACAGTCTCAATTAAAAATCCTTTAACAAAATTCAACTATCTATATTGCTTTTCTTCATCATTTTGATTTAGAAGCTCACCTGAATTATTTTCTACAGTAGTAGAGAAACTGCATGTTTCATGTAATCACTTATAAAATGTAATGGAGTGTTTGCTCATGAAGGACAAATAATACAACTGCTATGAAGGGCAGTTATATTAACTGTTCAAGTTAATATAACAACAATAAATAAGAGGAATCAAGCAATATATTCCTCATGTAATAATACCTGTTTATTGTACTTAGGTGACCATTCTAGTCTGACCAGTTTTGTAGTTCTGAAGGAGACAGAATTGTTCCAAATGCTTTCTTTGACTAAATTAACGTGTTTTATAACACATAAGCCAGGATTAGTGAAGATTGACCTGTGTGAGATAATTCAGCCATGCTTACTGGAAATCAAAAGCTTTAAGACAAGTATTCCCACATTTTTTTTTCCCAAACAGGAGTAACAAAGGGAAAAATTTCCAAATTGGGGGTTCAAAGAAGAAAGTGAGAGAGAACAACAAAGACATTAGCCTAATGAATTACCAATTCCAGCACAGACTGGTTCTGAACAAATAATGACAGTTAACACATACATTCTTTGTAAGTAGTATCTCATTTTATTTTAGTCTCCACAGCCATAATGAGGCAGGTGTAATTTGTATTCCATATTTTACAGGTGAGAAAATGGACTCCTACAGATATTTATTTTGCTCGTGATACTTATTTTGCATCTGTGGTAATCATTGCTTAAGTATAGTGCTTAGAGTTCGAGAGGAATATTCAATCTTTTTTCCTGTTTCCTTGAAGGGAAAGGAATTTCCAGGTCCCAGGAAGGAAGAGTTGAGTCTTTTTCTCAGTCTTCTCACTCAATTATTCCCTAGGAAAAAGCAGTAGCTTGCCTGATCAGTGAGTTTAGGAGGACCAATTGAGGATGCTCAGCTCAGCCGGCTTTTTCATTCTTTTTTTTGAGCTTGTCCATCCTCCAAACCCTGACTTGTGTGCTGAGTAGAGAGTAACAGAGGCAGGCCCATACTTATACAGCTTCACCAGTCATTCAGTGAGCTGGACTGCCTAATTCAGGGGAGATGTATTCAGAAGCCAACGGTGGCTGCTTATATAAACTACATGTTCTGATCTGGCTTTTATCAGTTGATAAATTTAATAATTTGATTTATATGACATTTCTCAACTGGTGATGAATATAAGAGGGAACGACAGGGGGTTATTAAGTGTCTCCCTATAAACCAAATATGAGGAACACTTCATATGCAGTCAAATGTATGCATTCAAATAAATATTTGTTAAATAAATTAATTTGTCCAAGGTCACATAGTTAATAAGCAACAGAGTAGAGACTTGAATCCATGTCTGACAGAAAAACCCAAGGTTTTCCAAAATTTCACTGCAGTGCTTCTAGACTTTAATCTACCCTTCCATACGGCTTTCTTCCATATGCTTCAATATAGAGATTGGAGAAACTGGCTGATGTAGACTTCAAAAAACACATATATGCTTAAGAACTTAGGTGATAATTTATTTGTCTACAACAGTGATCAGGGACTGGACTGCCTGGTTGTTTTCAGTTATATCATGGGTTAATTCTGATTGTGCCCTCTAAGCGCATGCAAAGGGGCCTGGAGGATGGGAGAAGTGGCAAGGTGGCACCAACAACGTCTCATAACAGATGGAGTTGGGGGACAAGAGGCAAAGCATGAAGGAGGATAAGCATAAAAGGGATGGGGCAAGGAACTGAGGACTGATTAAAGGAAATGAAGGACAACCCCTTTGGTCTTAAGGGGCTAGCAGATGGGGAGAAGGCAGGGGAAGGAAGAAAAAATATAAAAATCCCAGAACAAAAGGCAGCAGAGATGGGAAATAAAAATGTTTACAAACAAAGAATAAAAAGGGGAGACAGATAAAAGAACAGGAGTAAATCACTTTCTGTAAAAATAGCCACAAACTGATTTTCCATTTCATGTCAAAATGATAAAAAGTGAGGGGGACCTTGTGTGCCAGTAGCCTTCAGGATTTAGAAATAAAACACCCAGGTTGAAAATAGTTTGGAGAGCCAGAAGACAAGATTCCTCCAGCAGGCAAAAGTGAAATGAAAGTAAGGACAGCATCTGCAACCTCCTACCTTCCTCCGCAGTCACAAAAGATGGGGAGGCTGGTTGTCAAACATGAATGAACTCAGAGAGGCTCTGTTCTGATCAAGTTAATATAGATGCTTTTTAAGCATATCTGGTAGAATTTAGGATTGTGTATTCACAAACACCATTTAAAAACAGGATCGTCTTTGCCTTCCATGCAGTTTTTACCCCCTACGTTTAACGGTTGGGCTTAGTCCTTTTTCTCCCTCTCTAGACCAGCACCCAAACAATTTTTGACATACTGCATTTACTGTACATGAAAGGGCTTAAGTGTGGTGAAAGCAACAGTGTTTAGAGTGACATTTACTAGCTGAAAACAGTGAAACCAGAGAGCTCCAGTTCACAGAAATTACATGTCAGGCTTTAAACATTTAGCAGAGTATCAACTCTGGAAATTTTTTTTAAATTTAGGATTCATTTTACATTGCAAACAACACTTAAGACATATAAAAGAAAGACTTTTTAAAGCAAAGACTTGATTGAGCCATACACTGAATTAATATATATATATACATTCTCATTTGGAAACTAGAGAACTGCAGGAGTTACTGAGTTTAACTCAACAATAGCAGTGGTGCTCCTTGTTTTTCCCAATCCCAGACTAATAAAAGGAAGGTGACATTCCCCACACCTCATGTTTTGGGAGATACAAGTCAAAAACCAAAACACGGGAGTTTCCAGGCATACACGTTTCCATAGTGGGCACAGAATTTACAGTTTTAGAATGAGTGCTTTTTCTTTCTTTTAAGATTACAAATGCACTTTATTTCTTCAATAATGCTGTGTTTAACAAGTACACAGTATTTTCACTTTGAAGTTCTTGTATTTCCCCCACAATGGTCCCTGTTCTGGAAGGCTCCAGTAGGCAGTGCTCCCCAACTTACGTGGTGTGGTGCCTCTCCCAGAATCTGAAAAGTATGATTTCTGTAACACTTTCTGCTTAATCTTATTTTACTAGGCTAAATCTCCCAACTTTCTGCAAATGTTTCTCATAAACTTGATTTCACGCTCAAATTTGTCAGTGGCCCTTTAAAAGTGTAGTGCCCATAAGTGAATGTGGTTTCCAGAGCTGAAATATACGACCATATTTCCAAAAAGAAAAATATTATTTCTTCACATACACAGTGTGGTCAGTGACAGTGGGGGAAACAATGAGGGGAAAGGGAGAGGATCTCTCTTAATCATCATTGCACATCCATTATTGAAAAATTTTCCTTTTTTAAGCAAGTTCTATTTGAATTTTTAATATTTGTAACTAGAGTTCTAAACTCAAAGACTTTTTTTATTTTTTATTTCATCCTTGTTTGGTTTTGAGAACTAAATGAAAAAAATGTGGGATGGCTAATAGGAAATACTAATAATTATTTTTATTTGCTGATAGCATCTGTCCATTACCATCATATGGACAATTCCTATCTGAAGATTTTCTAATACAGACTCTGTCCTGCCTATGCCCCAAGTCGATCTAACCAAGACTGGCAGGAACATCATTCTTTTTTTATTTTTATTTATTAAACATACCAACATACAAACACAAACATTCTTACCATATGATTATTCTACATATATATTCTACGTATATATATTCTACATATCTAATCAGTAAACTCACAATATCATCACATAGTTGTATATTCATCATCATGATCATTTCTTTGAACATTTGTATCAATTCAGAAAAAGAAATAAGAAAACAGAAAAAAATTCATACATACCATACATACCCTTACCCCTCTCTTTTATTGATCACTAGCATTTCAATCTACCAAATTTATTTTAACCTTTGTTTCCCCTATTACTTATTTATTTATTGTATTTTTTACATTGGCAGGCACTGGGAATCAAACCCGGGTTCTCTGGCATCACAGGCAAGCATTCCTGCCTGCTGAGCCCCCATGGCCCGCCCTTATTTATTTTTAGTCCATATGTTTTACTCGTTTGCTGATAAGGTAGATGAAAGGAGCATCGGACACAGGTTTTCATAATCACAGAGTCACACTGCGAAAGTTATATCAGTAGATAGTTATCTTCAAGAAACATGGCTACTGGAACACAGAGCTACATTTTCAGGCAGTTCCCTCCAGCCTCTCCATTACACCTTAACTAAAAAGGTGCTATCTATATTATGCATAAAAATAACCTGCAGGATAACTTCTTGACTCTGTTTGGAATCTCTCAGCCATTGACACTTTATTTTGTCTCCTTCTGCTCTTCCCCCTTTTGGCTGCGAAGATTATCTCAATCCCTTGAACCTGAGTCCCAGCTCATTCTAAGATTTCTGTCCCACATTGCCAGGAAGGTCCACATCCCTGGGAGTCATGTCCATGCAGAGAGGGAAGGGCTGTGAGTTTGCCTGTCATGTTGACTGAGAGAGAGAGGACTACATTTGAGCAACAAAAGAGGTTCTCTTGGGGTGACTCTTAGGCCTAATTTTAAGTAGGTTTAGCCTATCCTTTGCGAGGTTAAGTTTCATATGAACAAACCCAAGATTGGGGGCTCAGCCTATTGCTGTGGTTGTCACCACTGCTTGTGAGAATATGAAGAATTCTCCACTTGGGGAAGATAAATTTTCCCCCTTTCTCACCATTACCCCAGGGGGATTTTGCAAATATTTTTATATTCACTGTTCAAATCACTCTGGGTTTTATCAGGGCATCACTTTGGACAAACCTACAAAATCTCATGCCCTACTCAAGGTTCCATGTACTATCGTGTTCCATGTACTATCGCTGTTCACATACATTATATTAGGAAATTCACTAGTCAAAATATAAATTTTGTACCAAATAAACATTTTTTTGCTTTAGTCTCACACAGAAATTAAAGTTTTAAAATACGAATTACCATCTATTTCAACACCCTGCAATATTGACATTTCTTTGTTCTTCCTCATGCAAAAACATTTTAAAATTTGTACATTTAGTTACTATCATTGTACACTCTAGGCATTCCTAGATTATACCATCTCAGTCTTTATTGTCTGCCTTTCCTTCTGATTTCATTTGTGCCCCCAAGCCTCCTCCTCTATCATTCTCACATTCAGCTTCATTCAGCATTCTAACATTATTGTATTACAGTTAGGTAGTATTGTTCTATCCATTTCTGAATTTTTACAATCAGTCCTGTTGCACAATCTGTATCCCTTCAGCTCCAATTATCCAATATCTACCTTATTTCTATCTCCTGATGGTCTCTGTTACCAACTGAGGTTTTCCAAGTTCATTCACTAATGCAGTTCATATCAGTGAGACCATATAGTATTTGTCCTTTTCTTTCTGGATAATCTCACTCAGCATAATATCCTTAAGGTCCATCCATATATCATTCTTTTAAGGGCTTGACCTATAGAAGGGATTTAGCATTTCTACCTTAAATTTGGATCTGGTGTGTATGTGGAAAGCCCCTGCATTTCTGTGTGTCTAGTAAACCTCAGCTTTAGGCCCACCATGCACCTTGGCTCCTGATTTTTCATTCCATTTTGATTTGAAACAGAAATATCACAATAACTTGACAGGCTCTTGCCAATATGCTATCCCCGTTTCAGGGGTTGAAAGGGTCCCAATTCATCTCCCCATTCTAGATGTAGGGAATGCTTGAATCACAGAGATACCATTCACTTGTGCAAACCTCTGGAAGCTACAGCAGACCTCTCCATAAGGACACCACTCTAGCATGAATACTGGGTGTTTCCCTTAAATGCCATCTGGAAATTCAGCTACTTGACAAGCAGAGGACAGGTTATCCACTAAAAGTTTAAGTACTTTATTGTATACTTTATAAATGTCCAAATTCAAACTTGTTTTTCTGCAGCTGAACAGACCACTTAGAAGGCAAATTACATGGTGGCAGGGATATTTATCTGCTAGCTGATATATTTCAAGTCTTTACAACAGTGTCCAGCATATAAGAGGCATTCAACAAGTATTTATGGAATGAATTAATGAAATGACCTGGTTTGGTAGACATTTAGTTTTGCCCAGTATTCTTTCTTCTGAGAACTGGCTCTTCTCCATTCCATCTTATCTTGGTGTGTCTGTCAATCATGAGACCAAAGAACCAAGCAGATCTTGTCATGAGTCTGAGGTCATGTATCTGTTTGTCCTTAGACTCTAGCTTTCCTAATAAGTGTACCCTCATTGTCACCTGGAAATATATTTCTTTCTCCTAGATCTACCCAATTTTTTCAACTGTGTCTTCTGGAAGAGACTTCACAGAGGAAGGATCCCCCAACATTTAAATCCTCTTTAGCTATTTGCTAAAACAATACATATAATTCAGACTGCTCTCTGAGCTCTGACAGTAAAATCAGTGGCCTGAGGACTCAGCCTAGACCTATCCTCAATCACTCACACTCCAGGCTGCCAAGCAATATGTTGGTCTATATTATAATATAAAACCCAATATATTTATTCCATTCACCAAAGTATAAACTTGAAATTCAGCCATCTTAATCATTGATAGACATAGTAAAGTTTTATACTGAAATGTCAAAAGAGATGGTAGAAACTGATTATAGGTAAATTAAGGACATTTTTGATGGTAGAAATGCCCTTTTATTTGTATTCAAAGTCAAAGAAAGGACAAGGTACTGTATATTGATATAAGTTGCACAAGGAAAAGAGAGCTCTTGACTGGAGAAGGAAAAACAAATAGATCAGAATATCATTCCACATTTAGTGAGAAGTTCTACAACTTTGGAAGATAAAATTCCAATAATAATAGGGCCTACCAAAAATAAAAACAAGCAAAGCTTGATTATATAAACAAAGAAACTGAATAAAGTCAGAAGGAATTGGTCATATATTTAGAACATTGTATGCTGATCTGGCTTTGCTATAACCAGAAAAACAATTCAGAAAAGAATGAAGGACAGTGGGAACATCTAGATTAGTGTTGAAATCTCAGGATCCCAATTACTTCCAAATAAAACATGATTAGGATTTCTTATTGTTACTTATTATTGAAATCTAAAAATTAAATTTGATTAATAAGCATTTTAATCTTCACTTTTAATCAAGAATGGAGTTGTAGCTAAACTTTTTGTAGTATTTTATAGCTGATTTGTCTTATTAGAGTAAGCTACTGTGTTATTGTAGTGAAGCCCAATAGGATCTTGCTGCTCAGTAAGTAATAATTAGCATTCCATACTTGCTATTGAGAAAGTCAAATGGTCCTGGAGGTTGTGTTAGTAGAGTCAGCAAAACTCTGGAGGTTAGTCATGCACTATGTCATCATACCCCGATATCCCCTTGAGAATATCTACGTGCAGGGTTTTTGTATTTTCCTCATACAGCACTGTAGAATCAAAAAGTCAAAGTGTCTTGACGTTGGAAGACACCTTAAAGATTAAAAGTGGCATCATAGGAAAAAGTGTTCACTCTGTTGAAAACACAAACAAAAACAGGTCTGTATTTGAACTTCATCCCAAAGTACTGTTTATCCACAATTTATCCTAGCTCTCTATCTATTTTGATGGAAGTAAGTTTCTTGTTCTTGAGAATAAAACATAGCAATCCAAACCTGGATGTTTATGGCGTTTTGTCCACAACTAAAACAAACAATCAACCTAAAAAATATACCCTGGCTATGGGACAAAAGAAGTCAAGCCATTACTTCAGAGTTCCAAAACTAACTTATTGGCCCAGTGGGGATGAGACTTCAGTCTGAATATTTTACTGTTCTAAGGTCCCCAGTGAGATAAAAAGCATCAGCATGTATTTTCAGCCATGGGTTATTTTTATGTTATTAGCATTGCCTTTAAGTTACCTTTCCTTAAAGCAAAACAAACACCCCCACCCATTAGCATTTCCAACTTTAGAATTCTCTAATGGAAGTAGGCAACATTCCATTATGATGTAATGGTCTAGTTTACCTTATTTATCATTTTGTTTTAGATCATTCTCAGAAACCCAAATTGGATGATCACTGAACAAGTTCCAGTTACTCCCAGAGACTGTTGTAGCCTAGGCTTTGCATTGTTCCCTGTTTGGCTGTGCAACAGGCTTCCTCATATAGTGCCTGTTCTACTTTGCTAGCTGTCGGAATGCAGCACACCAGAGATGGATTGCCTTTTAATAAAAGGGGATTTATTTGTTAAAAATGCACAGTTCCTCAGAGGAAAGGCAGCTAACTTTTAATTGAGGTTCTTTCTTACACAGGAAGGCACAGGGTGATCTCTGCTGACCTTCTTTCTAGGCCTCTGGGTTCCAACAACTCTCTCCGGGGTGATTCCTTTCTGCATCTCCAAAGGCCTGGGCTGAGGGGCTAATGCTGAGATGGGGTATGCTAAGCTGCTTGGGCTATGCTACATTGAGCTCTCTCATTTAAGCTTCCAGCCAATTAAATCAAACACCATTCATTGCAGCAGGCACGCCTCCCAGCAGACTGCAGATGTAATCAGCAACAGATGAGCTTCACATGCCATTGGCTCATGGCCACAGCAACAAAGCTAGGCATCTTCACCTGGCCAAGGTGACACCTGAACCTAACTAACACAGTGCCCATCTGTTACTGATCTAAAAACTGACCTAAGGGACTGTTTGTTCTGGAGACTTTGAAGTGCATTACCTGTTTCTGCCTTCTGGGACTATTCTGTCAGATATCTGGAAGCCTCATGCTATATTCATCACTAAATAGTTTATGTAGCCTGGGATAATGGCTTATAGATCTATTCTCACCTCCAAAAAATCACACTGGTATTTCAGTCAGGAACCCTGAGGTTCCCAGGCCACATTACCTCTCCTTCCTAGGCCATGCTTATCTTCTAGATTATAAACTCTTTTGAGGATATATGCCATGTCTTACAGTCACCTCCATTGTCCATGGTACCCAGCTCAGATCTTAGCTCACAGCAGGTACTAAGTGCAAAATAATAACAATTATGTAAATTATTTAAAATTATTTACAAATAATTGTGATTATTTGTAAATAACTTGAAGAATAACAAATTTAGAAATAAATAACTTTAAAGGACAGAGATTCAGATTATGATCAGTAGAAACTTTCTCTAACATCTGGATTTTATCATCTTAGAGATATGGCATCAAAAAGCAATTCCATGTTGATATTTCAGTCCATTTCAAAAAATAAAAAATAATTCAATGAATGGCATTTCCTTTAAATTTTGGTGGAATGGCATTTTGGTGGAATGGCAGCAGAGGAAAACTTGAATTCTTAAGGTTTGGTTATGCTTCTTAATCCTTTACAGCAGAGTTCTGTACTGTTTTAAACTTACCATAACACTTTTAGAAGAGGGGAGGCCTTAAGTCTCCATACTATTTGATGATAAAGAAGGCAGGACAAACCTAGCCAGTGTGGATGGAGGGATTCAGAAAAACAAAGGTGAGCCAGAGACAAATCAATGGTCTCCTGAACTCTGTTCCCCACTCAGCAGGATCCAGGAGGGTCTAGAGGATGGTAGCTAAGGAGAAATTTAATGGAGAGAAAAGGAAGGCAGTATAGCTCTATGGGGGACAGCTGGGATCAGGAGCTGCTGATTTCCATCATAATGTATTCCAGTTTCTAACAATCCAGTTATTAATCAAGGGCCTCTCTAAGCACCCAACACACTGTTAAGCTCCAGAGGGGACAATAACACAGACAGAAGACTTGGATTTGACCTTTAAAGTACCCACAATCTAATTTGGGAGTGGGGGTAATGAACAAAAGTAAATGGAACAGAGAATAATTAAATGCTAACCTATGGAGAGGTGGGGCAAGATGGAGGCATAGGAAGGGGTGGAATTTAGTTAGTCCTCTAAAGCAGCTAGTAAATAGCCAGAAATTGTCTGCAACAACCGTTTGGAAGACACCTGTGACCAGACATTAACATCATACAATAATCTGGAATGAGTAGAAGGGCAAGATCACAGTACAGAACTGTAAGTAAAGCTCTCAAACTTTGGAGACTGGTAACCTTCCCTGACTGGTATGGCAGGTTGTTGGAAACACTTTCCCATGGGAGAAAGAAGCAGTTGCTACTAGAAGCAAGGGAAACTAGCTCAAACAAGCTCCAATAGCAGTTTTCTTTTGGTTGCAACTGTAAATGGAATTCGTTTCTTGACTTCCCCCTCAGATTGTTCATTACTAGTGTATAGAAACATTGCAGATTTCTGACTGTTGATCTTGTAACCTGCCACTTTGCTGTACTCGTTTATTAGCTCTAGTAGTTTTGCTGTGGATTTTTCAGGGTTTTTGACATACAGTATCATATCATCTGCAAACAGTGAGAGTTTTACTTCTTCCTTTCCAATTTTGATGCCTTGTATTTCTTTTTCTTGCCTAATTGCTCTGGCTAGAAATTCCAACACAATGTTGAATAACAGTGGTGATAGTGGACATCCTCATCTTGTTCCTGATCATAGACGGGGGAAGTTTTCAGTTTTTCCCCATTGAAGATGATATTAGCAGTGCGTTTTTCATATATTCCCTTTATAATTTTAAGGAACTTCCCTTCTATTCCTATCCTTTGAAGTGTTTTCAACAGGAAAGGATGTTGAATTTTGTCAAATGCCTTTTCTGCATCAATCGAGATGATCATGTGCTTTTTCTGCTTTGATTTGTTGATATGGTGTATTGCATTGATTGATTTTCTTATGTTGAACCATCCTTGCATACCTGGGATGAATCCTACTTGGTCATGATGATGTATAATTCTTTTAATGTGTTGCTGGATTCAATTTGCTAGAATTTTGTTGAGGATTTTTGCATCTATATTCATTAGAGAGATTGGTCTGTAGTTTTATTTTTTTGTAATATCTTTGCCTGGTTTTGGTATGAGGGTGATGTTGGCTTCATAGAATGAATTAGGTAGCTTTCCCTCCACTTCGATTTTTTTGAAGAGTTTGAGCAGAGTTGGTGATGTTGGCTTTGTAGAATGAATTAGGTAGTGTTCCCCCCTCTTCAATTTTTTGGAAGAGTTTGAGCAGGATTGGTACTAATTCTTTCTGGAATGTTTGGTAGAATTCACATGTGAAGCCATCTGGTCCTGGACTTTTCTTTTTGGGGAGCTTCTTAATGACTGATTCAATTTCTTTACTTGTGATTGGTTTATTGGGGTCATCTATTTCTTCTCGAGTCAAAGCTGGTTGTTCATGCCTTTCTAGGAAGTTGTCCATTTCATCAACATTGTTGTATTTATTAGCATAAAGTTGTTCATAGTATCCTGTCATTACTTCCTTTATTTCTGTGGGGTCAGTAATTATGTTTCCTCTTCCATTTCTGATCTTATTTATTTGCATCCTCTCTCTTCTTTTTGTCAATCTTGCTAAGGATCCATCAATCTTATTGATTTTCTCATAGAACCAGCTTCAGGTTTTATTGATTTTCTCAATTGTTTTCATGTTCTCAATTTCATTTATTTCTGCTCTAATCTTTGTTCTTTCTTTTTGCTTTGCTTTGGGGTTAATTTGCTGTTCTTTCTCTAGTTCTTCCAAGTGGACAGTTAATTCCTCGATTTTTGCCCTTTCTTCTTTTTTGGTATAGGCATTTAGGGCAATAAATTTCCCTCTTAGCACTGCCTTTGCTGTGTCCCATAAGTTTTGATATGTTGTGTTTTCATTTTCATTTGCCTCAAGATATTTACTGATTTCTCTTGTAATTTCTTCCTTGACCCACTGTTTGTTTAAGAGTGTGTTGTTGAGCCTCCACATTTTTGTGAATTTTCTGGCACTCTATTATTGATTTCCAACTTCATTCCTTTATGATCTGAGAAAGTGTTTTGTAGGATTTCAATCTTTTTAAATTTATTGAGACTTGCTTTGTGACCCAGCATATGGTCTATCTTTGAGAATGATCCATGAGCATGTGAGAAAAAGGTGTATCCTGCTGTTGTGGGGTGTAATGTTCTATAAATGCCTGTTACGTCTGGCTCATTTATTGTATGATTCAAATTCTCTGTTTCTTTATTGATCTTCTGTCAAGATGTTCTGTCCATTGATGAGAGTGGGGAATTGAAGTCTCCAACTATTATGGTAGATGTGTCTATTTCTCTTTTCAGTGTTTGCCACATGCATTTTGGAGCATTCTGGTTCGGTGCATAAATATTTATGATTGTTATGTTTTCATGCTGAATTGCTCCTTTTATTAGTACATAGTATGCTTCCTTGTCTCTTTTAACTGTTTACATTTGAAGTCTAATTTGCTGGATATTAGTATAGCTACTTCTGTTCTTTTCTGATTGTTATTTGCATGAAATATCTTTTCCCAACCTTTCACTTTCAACCTATCTTTATCTTTGGGTCTAAGATGTGTTTCCTACAGACAGCATATAGATGGGTCCTATTTTTAAATCCATTCTGCCAGTCTATGTCTTTTGATTGGGGAGTTCAATCCATTAACATTTAGTGTTATTACTGTACGGGTAGTACTTTCTTCTACTATTTTGCCTTCTGGATTTTATATGTCATATCTAATTTTCCCTCTTTTTACCTTTACTCATAGTCTTCCTTTCTGCACTCTTCTCCACACCTCTCTCTTTTGTCTTTTCATATCTGTCTCTAGTGCTCCCTTTTCTTGCAGAGCTGGTCTCTTGGTCACAAATTATCTCAGTGATTTTTTATCTGAGAATGTTTTAATTTCTCCCTCATTTTTGAAGGACAATTTTGCTGGATACAGAAGTCTTGGTTGGCAGTTCTCTTTTAATAATTTAAATATATCATCCCACTGTCTTCTCGCCTCCATGGTTTCTGCTGAGAAATCTATGCATAGTCTTATTGGGTTTCCCTTGTATGTGATGGATTGCTTTTCTCTTGCTGTTTTCAAGATCCTCTCTTTCTCTTTGACCTCTGACATTCTGATTAGTAAGTGTCTTGGAGTACTTCTATTTGGATCTATTCTCTTTGGGGTATGCTGCACTTCTTGGATCTGTAATTTTAAGTCTTTCATAAGAGTTGGGAAATTTTCAGTGATAATTTCCTCCATTAGTTTTTCTCCTTCTTTTCCCTTCTCTTCTCCTTCTGGGATGCCCACAACATGTATATTCATATGCTTCATTTTGTCATTCAATTCCCTGAGTCCCTGCTCATATTTTTCCATTTTTTCCCTAGTTTCTGTTTCTTGTCGGGTTTCACATGTTCCATCCTCCAGTTCACTAATCCTATTCTCTGCTCTTGAAATCTACCATTGTAGGTTTCCATTGTTTTTTCATCTCTTCTACTGTGCCTTTCATTCCCGTAAGTTCTGTGATTTGTTTTTTCAGACTTTCGATTTCTTCTTTTTGTTCATTCCTTGCCTTCTTTATATCCTCCCTCAATTCATTGATTTGGTTTTTGATGAGGTTTTCCATGTCTGTTCAAATATTATGAATTAATTGTTTCAGCTCCTGTATCTCACTTGAATTGTTGGTTTGTTTCTTTGACTGGACCATATCTTCAATTTTCCTGGTGTGATTTGTTATTTTTTGCTGGCATCTAGATATTTAATTACCTTCACTAGTTTATTCTCGAGATTGCTTTCACTTCTTTTACCTAGGGTTTTCTTGCTAGATGAATTTGTTGTCTATCTGTTCTTTGACATTCAGTTCAGCTTTTTCTGGACCTCTAGCTTAGGTTTTATTTAACAGAGGAGAATTTTTCAGTTCTTGTTTCTTGCCCTGCTTGTATGGTGCCTTTCCCCCCCCACCCTTAGGAGGGTCTACTTAGGTATTATAGACCACAGCTGGATTTTCCTGGACCAAACTGGCCTCCTTATCAGGGGGAAGGAGTCACCTGTATCGGTGTTCCCTGAGGGTGAGACCCAGAAGGTTGAAAGACTTTCCTGTGAAGTCTCTGGACTCTGTTTTTCTTCTCTTTCCCAGTATGTGGCGCTTGTCTGCCTCCGGGTCCCACCAGCATTAAGATGATGCAGTACCTTTAACTTTGGCAGAACTCTCCCTCCTGGGGGCATGTTGGAGACAGAGGAGAGGTTGTAGGCTGGTTTTAATGGCTTCAAATTACCAACCCCTGGTGTCTGAATTCCTTGAGGGAGGGATTCCACCTGAGTTGGGCTTCACCCCTCCCCTGGGGAAGGCACAGGCTCCAGACAAGCCCTCAAACAAGCTTGTTTCTGCCTCTGCCTGGGGCAGTTGCAGCCTGAGAAGCCCTGCCGCTGAATCCAGAGGCAGTCAAGCCTTTGTAGAAACAAGCCACAAAAACTTCTGTTTCTTTTCTTTTTTTCTTTTTCCGTTAGCCCAATGACCAGGTTCACCTGAGCTGGGGGGCCTGTTTTTAGTAGTCAGAATTTGTTAATTAGTGCCACAATTGGGGTTTGAATTGTGGGCTCAGCCCCTGCTGCTGTTACAGTCTCTTTCTTTTCCCCTCTGGGAAGCAGCCTGTGGGGCTGTTACAGTCTCTTTCTTTTCCCCTCTGGGAAGCAGCCTGTGGGGGAGGGGCGCTGGCAATGTGGCTTGGGGAACTCACGGTTCTGGTGAGGCTCGCAGCTGGTTCAATTGGTCCAGACTGGGGTACACTGTGTGTCCGGTCACTGATGTGGCTCTGGGGGCTGTTCTGTACTGTTTCAGGTTATTTAGTAGTTGTTCTGGAGGATGAACTAAGACGCGCGCATTGCTAAGCCACCATCTTGGCCCCTCCTCTCCAACTGCAGTTTTAATTAACAAATCTGGACTGCTGAATACAAGCTTCGAGCAAAGATAGACATAAAGAAAGCAGGAAAGGAACCCTGAGGTCTCTCCTGGCAGAAATGTGAAGGGGCTGATGATTAAGAGGAAACAACAACAACAATAAAAAGGAGGTTTCTGGAATCCAATGAGCTCAGAATACTGGAAAAGGGCTGTGTCCCAAGAAAAGGGGCGCATACAGCCAGATACCAACTCTGGTTCTTGACTGGTGAACCCTGGGTGCTGGGGACTGGTTCTGAAAAGGAATTTTTTTCTCTTCTTTTTTTAAGTATTCTAAGCAGCTCACTAGAGAAAGCCTCAGACATTTTCAACTGTCAGCACTGACACAAGCAACGATGGAGTTGAGATAGGTCTAAGAGACAAAGTAGCAAGCCAAGTGAAGAAGATAATTCCCTAAATGGGAATTTATCCCCAAGAAAAGAGGGGGCAGGGCCCAGTTTAAGTGGTAGCCCTCCTTGAGAGAATTCAGACCCCAGGGGCTGGAAATCTAAAACAGCATAAGCTTGCCTTCCATTCCAGCCTCTGTCTCAACCATGGCCCTGGTAGAAACAGGGGCTGTTGGGAATTAAAGGCATCACATCACTTTACACTCCTGGGGAGCTGTGTGCTGACAAGCACCACCTGCTGGGCAGGACAGGAAAAGTACAGAGTTTAGAGGCTCAACAGAAAAAGTCAGACAATCTGCTGGGTCTCATCCTCAAGGAAATTTGATACTGCTTACACTCTCCTCCTGAGACATGGGCCTGCCTTGTCTGGGAAAATCTGTTTGGGGTTGATCATTTCTGGGGAGAGCATCCTCAAAAAAGAAAAATTACACATAGGCGGAGCAAGAACCAGAAAAACAAGAATTGAAAAATTCTGATCAGTAAAACAGAAGCTATGCTAGAGCTCTAGAATAAGTTGAACAGAATGCCAAAGACGAGCATAAACAAAGCCAACACCAAGCAAACCCTAGGCAAAAGAGTGAAAATGACCTCCAGAATAAACTAATCAAGAAACAGATGCCTAGACACCAGCAAAAAATTATGAGTCACACTAGGAAAAATGAAGATATGGCCTAGTGAAAGGAACAAATTAACACTTTAAATAAGATATAGGAATTGAGACAACTAATTAAAGATGCTCAAGCAAGCATGCTATATCAATTAAAAAATCAAATCAATAAGTTGGGGGAAAATATGGCAAAACAGATAGAAAGAAAATGTGCAACTTTAAAGAAGAACTTGAATGCTTGAAAAAAACAAATGGCAGAACATATGGGAAGAAAGGCACAACAGAAGAAAAGAAAAACACAATGGAGACTTACAACAGCAGATTTGAAGAGGGAGAAGAAAGGATTAGTGAATTAGAGGACAGGATGTCTAAAACACACAAAAGAGCAACCAGGAGAAAGAGCAGGGTCTCAGGGATTTGAATGACAATATGAAGTGCATGAATATACATGTTAGGGGTGTCTCATAAGGAGAAGAGAAGGAAAAGGGGACAAAAAGAACAATGGAGGAAATAATCACTGAAAATTTCCCAGCTCTTATGAAAGACATAAAATTACAGATCCAAGAAGCGCAGCATATTCCAAAAGAAGAGATCCAAAGAGACCTACTCCAAGACACTAATCAGACTATCAAATGTCAAAGACAAAGAGAGAATTCTGAAAGCTGCAAGAGAAAAGTGATTTGTCACATACAAGGGGAAAACTGATGAGATTATATGTGGATTTCTCAGCAGAAACCATGGAAGAGAGAAGACAGTGGTAAGATATATTTAAGATAATGAAAGAGAAAAACTGCCAACCAAGAGTTCTATATTCAGCAAAACTGTCCTTCAAAAATGAGGGACAGTTTAAAATATTTTCAGACAGACACTGGGAGAGTTTATGAACAAGAAACCTTCTCTACAAGAAATACTAAAGGGAGTACTATAGGCAGACAGGAGAAGACATGCAAGGTTTGGAGAAGAGCACAGAAATGAAGACTATCAGTAAGGGTACAGAATAAAGTCATGATGCATGCAGCAATGTAAATGAACCTAGAGGATATTATGTTGAGTGCAATCAGCCAGAAACAAACGGACAAATACTGTATGGTCTCACTAATATGAACTAATATTAATGAGAAAACTTGAGTTAAAATTGAGAACACAGGTTATCAGGAGATAGAAAGGGTAGAGATCAGGCATTCGAGGGTGAAGGAATACAGAATATTCTACAAGATTGACTGTAAAGATCCAGAAATGGATAGCACAATATTATCTGATAGTAGCACAATATTGTAAGTATACTTAAAGCTGAGAGTGAGTATGGTTCAAAGAGGTAGGCTAGGGGAATGTGTGACAGAAGGAAAGACAAGATAAATACTGGGACTGTATAACTTAGTGAAACCTAGAGTGGACAATGATGGTGATTAATGTACAAATATAAGAATGGTTATACATGCGGGAGAATGAATGAATGTCAACAATGCAAAGTGTTGAAAATGGGACGGTATATAGAAAAAATATACCAATGCAAACTAGGGTCTATAGTTATCAGTAACATTGTAATATGCTTCTATTAAATGAAACAAAGGCAATATACCACAGCTAAATGTCTAAAGAGGGAGATATAGAGAGGGGTATGAGATTCTTGGTGGTGGTGTCTTTTCTCCTTTTTATTTTATTTTTTCATTCTTCAGTTTTATTCCCTCCTATTCTTTCTTTGTTAAGAAATGAAAACACTCTCATATAAATTGTGGTAGTGAATGCATAACTATGTGATTATACTGGGAACCACTGATTATTCACGTAGGATGGATTTTATGGTGTGTGAATGAAACTGTTTAAAAATAAAGAGAAAATGCGAGCAAGATGGGGGAAAATACAGCAGCAGTAAATGGTGGGGACAGTCTCTGGGTGCCGTGAGGCTTGAGTGCAGCTGGGAGGCCACAGCAGAATCCATGGTGCCACCCAGTCCAGGACAAATGGATTTCCAAAAAATCTCATCCTCGTTAGACCTTTGGATCTTCATCTTCCTCAACCTGGTGGTGTTTTTCTTCACGTACTTTTTATCTTGAAATATTTACCTGATATCTAAAATAAGAAGCTGTCTTTGGAATGGATTCTGAAAATGATCAAACCTTTTTTTTTTTTTTTTTTTTTTTTTTTAAAGGAAAGACAGAGAGAAGGAAGGAAGGATAGAAGGAAGGAAGGAAGGAAGAAAGGGAAACATCTTTTAAACATTTTCTTGTTTTTATTGTATTCTGTTTCTCCGTTTTTGTTACATGGGCTGGGGCCGGGAATCGAACCGAGGTCCTCCGGCATAGCAGGCAAGCACTTTGCCCGCTGAGCCACCGCGGCCCGCCCTGATCAAACCTTTTGAATGAAGAAGACAAGACTGTGAAGCAGAAGAATTTCAAATCAAGGGACCTTCTCTTATTTTACAGTTTCTGTTACTTATCTGGGGAACTATATAAAATGGGTAGTGCTCTCATCCGTTCATCACTAAATTCTTAAAACTAGACTCTGGTTCGTGTTTAAAAACTTTTTTCAAATATCTGATGGCTTTACAGGGATTGAAAATGAAATTATTTGTACTTAATTGTTTAATGCATTCATTAATAAATATAGCAATGCCTTTAATATTTTAAACATTGGTCATGGTTAAATATGATGTAAATAATATGGTAAAATAATAAGGTGAGGTATTTATTCATTCAAAAGTAAACTGCTGAAAAGCAAAGGAAGGATTTTGAGAGAAGGAACAAAATTGTTTTAAAATTGCATAAAAATGCCATAATAACAAAAGCATTACAGAAAATGCAGACCCACAAAGTCTGTAAATTTCCAGTTTAATATTTAGACTGAGACTGTTTTATGAAATATATGTTATGGTTGATGGATTAACAAAACTCTAAGAAACAAGATAATAGCAAATATGGGAAAGCTAGGACATATACCCTTTAAAATTCTTGAGCTCCTTAAAATAAGACTGTGTATTATATTAACTTTTTATGTTGCTTGCAAATAATTTTGCCTCATAAAGGTTTACTGGTATAGTTGAAAAAAAAAACAGAAAGATACAAGTGCTGGAGAAAATGTGGAGAGACAGATACACCTATTTACTGTTGGGAGGGGAGTAGAATGGTGCAGCCCCTCAGGAAGGCAGTGTGGTGGTTGCACAGGAGCCTAAGTATAGGGTTGCCATATGATCCTGTAAACCTGTTATGAATATACTTGGAAGAACTGAAAGCAGGAACCCAAATGGACATTTGCACACTGGTGTTTTTGGTGGCATGATTCATGATTTGCAATGGATAAAGGTAGCATAAGGTTATACTGACTGATGAAAAGAAGGGCGAACTGTGGTGTATACATACAATGGAATATTGAGCGACTGCAAGAAGGTATGAAGTTGTGAGGCATACAACTAGGTGAATAAACCTTGAGAACAGTACGTTGAATGAAATAAGCCAGAAATGAAAAGACAGATATTATAATATCTCACTAACATGGACTAACTATAATGTGCAAACTCCTGAGAACTGAATTTGAGAGCATAGGGTATCAGGGGAAATCTTACTGCAAAGGTTCGTAGACTGTGAGCTTTGACACTAGTCACAACTATTTCTGAGTAGTAACTATTATTTCTAAATTCTGAGATGCTGAGCTCTTTGAGTATAGCCTGGTAGTTTCTTGGAACTTTGGATATCTGTGTGATACTGAAAAACTCATAGCTAGAGTTCTGTAACTACGAAAATAAGTATTACTCATACAGCATCTATTAAAAAAGCTGTAAAAGAGACCAGACTTGAATTAGAGATATGAATGAAGCTGATCTGGTTAGGACTAATGTAAATCAGAATACAGTGTAAAGGTTAATATTAACAGTATTTTAAAACTTCAACTTCTGAGTGAGGCCAGAGGAAGAGATGAATATTTGGAACATGCTATCTAATTTAACTTGTATGGTCAGTGTATTCAAACACCATAATTACATGGAACCTTGAACAGGGAATGAGATCTTATTGGTTTCTACAGGTTAATGTGGTGCCCTGATACATGCCAGAGTAATCTGGGTGGAAGATAAAAAAAAGTATTTGCAAAGTCCCCTTGAGGGACTGGGGAAAATTTTGGAAATATTAAACTTCCCCACCTGGGGAAGACCTGATATTCTCAAGCATTGGGGACTACCAATTTAATAGGCCATGCCCTCGATCTTGGGACCTGCCCTTATGAAACTTATTCCTGCAAAGGAGAAGCTATGCCTACTTATAATTATGCCTAAGAGTCACCCCCAGAGAACCTCTTTTGTTGACCCGATGTGGCCTATCTCCCTCTCAGCCAACATGGCAAGCAAACTCACCACTCTCCCCCTCTCTATGTGGAACATGACTCCCAGGGTGTAAACCTCCTTGGCAACGTGGGACAGAAATCCTAGAATGAGCTGGGACTCAGCATCAAGGGATTGAGAAAGCCTTCTAGACCAAAAGGGGGAAGAGAGAAATGAGACAAAATAGTGTCAGTGGCTGAGAGATTTCAAACAGAGTCAAGAGGTTATTCTGGAGGTTATTCTTACTCACTATACAGATATCCTCTTTTTAGATTAAGGTATATTAGGCTAGAGGAAGTACCTGAAACTGTAGAGCTGTGTCCGGTAGCCATGTTTCTTGAAGAAGATTGTATAATGATATAGCTTTTGCAATGTGACTATGTGATTGTGAAAGCCTCGTGTCTGATGCTCCTTTTATCTACAGTATGGACAGATGAGTAAAAAATATGGATTAAAAATAAATAAATAATAGGAACAAACATTAAAATTAAAAAAATATATATTGGATAAATGGAAATACTAGTGGTCAATGAGAGGGAGGGGTAAGGGGTATGGTATGTATGAGGTTTTTTTTTTTATTTCTTTTTCTGAAGTGATGCAAATGTTCTAAAAAATGATCATGGTGCTGAATATACAACTATGTGATGATATTGTGAGCCATTATTGTACACCATGTATGGAATATTTGTATGTTATGAATGTATGTTTCCCAGTGCCTGCCCATGCAAAAAAAAGAATGTATGTGTTTGTACATTGTTGTATCAAAAACATTTTTTAAATGCAAAAAAAAGAGCAAAGGGAATATGAGGAGATACATTAATTTTTTATCAAGAAATATTCCAAGACACACACAAAAAATCTAATAAGTATCAACTATTATATCTTGGTGGCTCCAATATTTTAAAGAAAAGTTATGAGAAGTTTGTCTTGCAACTGTGTTTGCACTGCTGTCACTTATTTGGCTTGCATTTAGTACCCCATAATGTCTACCAGGTCTCCAAGTCACCCCTTCACACTGCTACTTGCTCATTAAGGTCCTCAGGAAAAGGCTTAAAGGGCAGATGCAAATAGGCCAGGCAAAGAAGCTACATAATGAAACAGCTGACTTGGTCAGCTTCTACTGCATGAATTCTTCTTCCCTTAGACCAGAAGGTAGTGTGAGATATGACAAAGAGAAGGTATCTTGAAGAGTGCCCGCAGCCACCCCCACCCCCAGACACTTTACAGGAATTCAGGCCCAGAGTCACCAGACCTACCAATTTTTCAAGAGGGGCTAAAAATGAGGACATTTGGGTGGAGCAAAATACCTTAACTAACTCTGTGATCCAAATACTAACCAACTATGTGGGACATACAAAATGTCTATGGCCCACAGGTGGCCCAAAGACCATCAGTTTGCATTAGAATTAGCTGAGACAGAAGAGAAGGTAGAAGGCCCGATAAATGCTAATTTTAGAAATAAAAAGGTATCACTGAAGCAGACAAAAAAGAAGTATGGAGAAAAACTGTCCAATTAACATTTCAATAAAGTCCATCAGTAATTCCTAAGCCCTTACACATCTAACTCCCATGTTTACAGTTTCTGTCAACCTCTATCTGCTACCTATAGTCAACAGAAGAAAAGCCTTTAAAACAAAGAGCTGATATGCTTGTTTCAGAGACAGCAAAAAAAGGGAGAATTGGTAAAAATGACAATTAAGTTCTATTTCCCAACTGGCCTAAGGAAAAAGAAATTCATGCACTAGAAGCTGATCAAGGTGGCTGGAAAGGGTGGAGATAAACAGGTTAAAATCCAGGGTCTTTGTGAGGAAAGCAAGGGAGAAGGGGGTAATGCTAAGGAGAAGCTGAAAACAGGGGCTTCAGCATGGATTCCAATGGGAGGGCAGAGGTGTGCATGAGGGAAAATAAGAAAGAATGGTCAGAGAAGAGACAGAAGAAAAAAGAGGCTGCTGAGAACGTATAGGGCAGGTGATAGAAGGCAAATCACATTCTTGAATGCCCCTCAGGATGTGTGTCGCAATAGGTGCTCCTTAAGTAAACTCTGAGGAATCCCAGAAAGACTCTAACACCTAAGTCACCATGATAATTCAAGCAAATATTCTGGGGGCATCTACTATGTCTGAGATATTGTGAAGTGCAGGAACTCCAAAGAGGCTAAGTCATTCTGGCAGGAGGTAAGCAGGAATTAGAGGTTTTGAATGGCAGAGAATCACTTTCCTGGCAGAGGGAGTATCCTGTTCAAAAGCAAGTGGGTCTAACATATGTGCTCCTTCTTATATACTTCATCTTATACCTATTTGACAGGGAGGAAAAATTAAGTCCATAGAAGTCAAAGATCTAATTACTGACAAAGCTGAGAGTAAACCCAAAACCTCCTGATTCCCAGTCTGGCATTTTTTCTCCTATACAACAACTGAAGTATTATGGATGCAAACCAGACGGGAAATTTTAGGAAACTATCAGAAAAAATGTAAAGCAAATAATCAGGGTGAATTTCCAATGAAACCTATGTAACAATGATAGGGAACCCTCTTCCATGACTAGAAAACTGGACATTAACTTACATAAGCCTCACCCAGACCCTGTAGAGAGGAGGGAAATCTAGCTCCTTCCCATCTGTTCACCACTGGGAGGGATTAGTGAAGAATTTCTTTCTTTCTGTATGACTTCACAGATATG